>NC_091472.1:273183252-274519502 GCF_036971445.1 Narcine bancroftii | reverse complement strand
TAGAGAATAATGAAAGAATATATAGGATAGAAATAGAGAGGTTGTTTCAACTGGTAGGTGAGACTAGAATGCAGGGGTTTCATTTCAAAGGAGTAATTCAGGATGCAGATGAGGAGGAAATACTTCCATAGAATTCACTGCCTAATGAAACAGAAGAGGTTGCCTCATTAAATGTATGTTTAAACCTCAGACAGATTTTTAAAACTGTAAGGAAATTATAAAGGTTGGATGGAGAATAAGTGAGTTCATGGCCATAGCAGTCAGAATATTATTAAAGGCAAAGCAGATTACATGGACTATTCCTACTATTTCCTAGTTCTCATATTATCTGTTTTTGGTGCTGTCCACTTTAGCCTCATTTGTATCTCAACTTTAGAGCATTCCTCTTTCCATCTGAATTGATGTTCAATTTTAAGAAGATACCTTCAGAGCAGCCAAATGAAGTGAGTTGAACAGTGATGAGGTTGAGTCTCGGAAAGGTGGTGGTATTTTCAAAACGAATCCTGCAGTGAGTTGTTACAGGTGGTGTAAACTTCCTCTCTAAATAAACAAGAATTGCTGCCAAGCCCGGGTAATAGTAAAAGAATGAGAAGATTGCCAATTTAACACTTCCTACTCAAATGGAACCAATGTGGGAAAGATGAGTTGAATTTCAAGTTTATCATCATCTAATTATACATATACAACTCGACAAAACTGTGTCTCCCAAGACCATTGTGCATGCACTACAACACAGAATACACAGTGCAGAAAGATCACATAAATAATGTAAATAAAAGTGTCTAACCTTTTGGTATTATTGTCATGGTTAGAATATTGTTCATCTGTCTCACAGCCTAAGGGAAGAAGCTATTCCTCAGCCCAGCAGCCTTAATTTTGATACTGTTCTATCACTTTCTTGAAAGTGCGTTGAAGATGCTGGGCACTGGATAGAAAGGGTCATCAGTAATTCCTTGAGCCTTATTTAAACAGCACATTCGGTAAATGTCCTCTATCGAGGAAAAGGAGACCCCAGTGACCCTCTTGGTTGTTTTAATGATCCTCTGTGTAGACTTATGGTCTGATGCTTTGCAGCTACCATAACACAAAATGATGCATCCAGCAGGACACTTATCAATTGTGTTCTAGTAAAAGATGGGGACCTCCTCAGCCTCTTTTGGAAGTTAGGATAGGTTCTTGATTAGCCAGGGCATTAAAGGTTATGGGAAAAAGGCTGGGCAGTGGGGTTGACTCATGATTAAATGACAGGGTAGACTCAATGGGTTGAAATGTCAGTTTCTGCCTCTATTGTAATGGTCTTATGGTCTCATGTAGGAACTGCTGCACCTCCCTGACTAATGAGGCAGTGTTGTGAGTCCAGGATAGGTTGTCCCTTTTATAAGCACCAAGAAACTTTGTGCTCTCCACTTTTTCCATGAAGGAACCATCGACCTTCATCCTCCTGAAATCCACAAACACGTGGTGAGTCGACACGAAGCATAAGTGGTCTGAAATCATTGGAGATGGTGAGAATAATGTCAGTTCTCCAGAGGAAATATCCACATGAATGTTATGCCACAGATGTTACAAGTTGACCTTTTGATGTAGAAGACTACAAAATATATAACAAACAAAATCCCATAATGCTTGGTAGGGCTACTGGAAGACCTACATCCAAAATCAGGGAGTTTCACTGATTCAACAATAACATTGCCAAGGCTGTTGAGTCCACCATAAAGCTTAACTTTTCCAATGCAGTAATGGTGGGTAACACCATTAACATCACTGTGATGCGAACATTGTGCCTCATCCAATAACCAATATTTCAGCTATCATCAGCGCATAAATAGAAAACAATAAACATCCAGGTGCTGCAGTGGATACACTGACCTGCACTTTGCAGGTTTCAATCTTATTTGAATTCTTCACCCATTTGGATTATAGTTGAACACCAGTGTTAGCTAATTAGCATTGTAACCACAGAAACTATGGTTTCAATGCTAATGGGTCAACGCTAATTGGCACAAATGCACACAAATGCCTATGACCATACATTAATCAGCTTGTCATTCAATAAGTAGATTGATACATTGAGGAGTTAACATTTCAAACCAATTAAATCCACAGTCTGACAGCAAGAACAAATTACTCATGAGAATCCAATTGAGGTTCATTTTAAACCATTTTGCCAATTGACCATTTCAAGTTTCACAATAGGGTACAACTGTTGAACTGTCACCAGAAGAAATAGCATTTTACTCATCTTGCAACAAATGAATCTGATCATTTTATTGTCATGCTGTCCTATACAAGCAATCAGTTCTCATAATGATCTCACAACTATTCCAACTATAAGCTTTCAATTGCTTATATGTAAGCATTCTTTGAGAGAACTCGTAGCATATAACAAATGTTTCATTTCATCATGTTCCTTCTCAAATATTTCTAACTCTAGAAAACATCCCTGAATTGGAGGTTGGCATGTAAGTGTCATCAGAGTGAAGCAAACAGTAAATAGGGTGGCCATCGTCTTGGTTGAAGGAAGCAAGTCTGGGTGAGTGCATGGTCATAGAGCTTGAGAACAGCAGGGATTACAGATGGGGAGCAGTGAGAAAGAATCTCACAGAACACACTTCAGAGAGCAAAGGAGAACTTCTTCAGTGTAGGCATCTCTCAGTGGACCACTATGACTACAATGCAATTATTGTGGGTGTATATATTCTTTCTTTGGCTTGGCTTCGCGGACGAAGATTTATGGAGGGGGTAAATGTCCACGTCAGCTGCAGGCTCGTTTGTGGCTGACAAGTCCGATGCGGGACAGGCAGACACGGTTGCAGCGGTTGCAGGGGAAAATTGGTTGGTTGGGGTTGGGTGTTGGGTTTTTCCTCCTTTGCCTTTTGTCAGTGAGGTGGGCACTGCGGTCTTCTTCAAAGGAGGTTGCTGCCCGCCAAACTGTGAGGCGCCAAGATGCCCGGTTTGAGGCGATATCAGCCCACTGGTGGTGGTCAATGTGGCAGGCACCAAGAGATTTCTTTAGGCAATCCTTGTACCTTTTCTTTGGTGCACCTCTGTCACGGTGGCCAGTGGAGAGCTCGCCATATAACATGATCTTGGGAAGGCAATGGTCCTCTATTCTGGAGACATGACCCACCCAGCGCAGCTGGATCTTCAGCAGCGTGGACTCGATGCTGTCGACCTCTGCCATCTCGAGTATTTCGACGTTAGGGATGAAAGTGCTCCAATGAATGTTGAGGATGGAGCGGAGACAACGCTGGTGGAAGCGTTCTAGGAGCCGTAGGTGATGGGTAGAGGACCCATGATTCGGAGCCGAACAGGAGTGTGGGTATGACAACGGCTCTGTATACGCTTATCTTTGTGAGGTTTTCAGTTGGTTGTTTTTCCAGACTCTTTTGTGTAGTCTTCCAAAGGCGCTATTTGCCTTGGCGAGTCTGTTGTCTATCTCATTGTCGATCCTTGCATCTGATGAAATGGTGCAGCCGAGATAGGTAAACTGGTTGACCGTTTTGAGTCTTGTGTGCCCGATGGAGATGTGGGGGGGCTGGTAGTCATGGTGGGGAGCTGGCTGATGGAGAACCTCAGTTTTCTTCAGGCTGACTTCCAGGTCAAACATTTTGGCAGTTTCCACAAAACAGGACGTCAAGCACAGAAGAGCTGGCTCTGAATGGGCAACTAAAGCGGCATCGTCTGCAAAGAGTAGTTCAAGGACAAGTTTCTCTTGTGTCTTGGTGTGAGCTTGCAGGCGCCTCAGATTGAAGAGACTGCCATCCGTGCGGTACCGGATGTAAACAGCGTCTTCATTATTGAGGTCTTTCATGGCTTGGTTCAGCATCATGCTGAAGAAGATTGAAAAGAGGGTTGGTGCGAGAACACAGAAGAAGAAGAAGAAAGAATGTGTGTGTGTGTGTGTGTGTGTGTGTGTGTGTGTGTGTGTGTGTGTGTGTGTGTGTGTGTGTGTGTGTGTGTGTGTGTGTGTGTGTGTGTGTGTGTGTGTGTCAGACCCCAAATCTGGAGCTGAGGAATCTGACTACCCTAAATCATAAGTATCTGTTCCCAGCTATTGTTTCTTTGGACAGTCTGAACAGATCGCTGAGGGAAACACGAAAGTCTGCAGACATTGTGATTGTAGTAAAAACACGGAAATGCTGGAGGAACATTCATGAAGTTCAAGGAATTTGTCAGAAACTAAGTAACTCATAAAGTTTCTTTGTCTGCAGATGACCTATTAGTTTATATTTCAGATCCTGAAAAATCTATCTCAGTTATGTTATCTGTATTTTCTAAATTCAGCTCTTTCTCTGGATATAAATTAAACCTTCATAAAAGTGAACTTTTTCCAATTAATATGCTGGTCCCTTTCTACACTCGAGTTCTATTGAAGATTGTCAGAGATAATTTCACATACTTTGGAGTTAAAATTACTAAACGATTCAAAGATTTATATGAACTCATTTTTTCTCTTCTATTCGAGTATGTGAGATTGTCTTTTGCTAGATCGTCTCCTTTATCATTATCTTTAATAGGTCGTATTAATGCAGTTAAAATATCTATTTTATATCGATTACAGTTGATTGCATTTTTCACCCTGGACTTTTTTTTGATAATATTGACTCAAAAGTTTCTTCTTTTATTTGGAAGAAGAAAAACTCTAGAATTAGTACATTTGATTGTAAAAATTGAAAATAGACCCAACTTAATTTTATATTTTATTACTGGGGTGTTAATATTTGTTATCTCACTTAGCACTACCACTCCCCCCTCTCAGCACCACAACTACCCCCTGCTCAGCACTGCCACTACTCCTTGCTCAGTGCCACCACTCCCCCCTCTCAGTTCCACCATTACCACCTCTCAGTGCCGCCACTACCCCCTCTTAGCACCCCAATACGCCCTGCTCAGCGCCGCCACTACCCCCCACTTAGCACTGCCAGTAGCCCCCTCCCAGTTCCACCATTACACTCCTCTCAGTATCACCACTACCTCCCGCTCAGTGCCGCCACTACCCCCATCAACACTGCCAGTATCCCTACTCAGCGCTGCCACTACCCCCTCTCAGTGCCGCCACTACACCCTCTCAGCTCCACCATTTCCCCCTTTCAGTGCTGCCACTACCCCCTCTCAGTGCCGCCACTACACCCTCTCAGCTCCACCATTTCCCCCTTTCAGTGCTGCCACTACACCCTGCTCAGTGCTGTCATAACAGCCCACTCAGTGCCACCAGTACCCCCGCTCAATGCCCCCACTATCCCCCTCTCAGTGTCACCACTAATGCCCACATAGCGCCACCACAATTCCCCCACCCACTCAGTGCTACCACTAAACTCCCCCACTCAGCACTATCACTAATCCTCCTACCTTGCTAAGCACCACTGCTAACACCTCCACCCTACACAACGCTACCACTAACCCCCTACCATACTCAGCACTGCCACTAACCCTCCACCCTGCTTAGTGCTGCCTTTAAACTACACCACCCCACTCAGCACTGCCAAATTTCCCCCCACAGTGTGCCACCACTAACACTCACACCCCGTCAGCACCACCATTACCCCCCCCCCCCGCCTTGGTCTGCGCCGCCACCAACCCCCATACCCTGCTCAGTGCCACAAAATTCCCCCACTCAGTGCTACCACTAACCCTCCCAGCCCACTCAGCACTGCCACTAACCCCCCACCCACCTCTGCACTACCACTAACTCCTGCACTCTGCTCAGTGCTGCCACAAGCCCCCAATCGCTCAATGCAGCCACTAGCCCATCTCCTCAGCACCGTTGATTGGGGGAGGGTGTGGAATCAGGATGTGATCTGGAGGCCATGGGAGTGGCAGCTAGAAAAATATTGAGAACCACTGATCTAGTGCTATTTCTCATAATTATTGTTTTTTGACCATCAATAATTGATCAATCCTTCTCTATATGGGAAATCAAAGGTATTGTTCAGCAAATGTATTTAAGGAAGGTTGTTTAATGTCTTTTGAACAGCTGGCAAGAAAATATGAATCACCAAATATTAATTTTTTTAGATATTTACAGGTGAGAAATTTCTTAAATACTTTTTTTTAACCAGACTTTCCATTTTTATATTCACCTGATCTAGTTGATAATCTTTTTCCATTGAATCCTTCTCAGAAAGGATTAATTGGAATTCTATATGACAGATTTATGAAATTATGTCAAGTTCTTAATGATGAGATTAAAAGGCTTGGGAATTGGAACTTGTAAGACCCTCATCGAAGGATCCATGAGATAAGATTTTTAAACTGGTGAATACATCTTCAATATGTGCCAGACATTCATTAATCCAATTCAAAGTGGTGCATTCTATTCATATGCCCAAAGATAAGATGGTTTGTATATTTTCTTATATTAACCCTACTTGTGATAGATGCAAATCTGATATTGCTACATTGACACAAATGTTTTGGTCTTGTCCATCCTTAGAAATCTATTGGAAAGTTTTTTAAAATATATTTCCAACTGTATTTCAGATGGAGCTACGACTCAATCCAATAACTGCTATTTTTGGGGTTATTGAACCAAACATAGGGAGTTTTTCTGTACCTGCACAATAGGTTGTGGCCTTCTCTACACTGTTGGCTCAAAGTGCCGTCTTATTTAAATGGAAAAGCTCTTGACCTCTAAGAGTGCTTCAATGGTTCTCTCATATTTATGTCCTGTTTAAGTTCAGAAAAAAAATTAGATATCATGTATTTGATTCATTGATGAAATTTGAAGCTACATGGCGACCTTCGTAGTCGGGACTTGGGCATCAGGGTCAGGAGCTCCAGTGACCGGGGAGATAGGAACTCGCCGACTCACCAGTAACTGTACCACCAGTCCAAGAAGCCTCCCTAGGGATCAGTGGCAGTGGTGGGTTCATGTCAGTGATCGACCACAACCAGCATTTTCTGGTGAGAATTAAACATTATTTTAATGCTTTAAAGGCCTTCCCTTTTTTTGTTGTTGTTTAAGCACTGATAAAAAGTGTTTTATTTTAAATGACCAGTTTTCCAATAAAACCGTTTATCTGACAAATATGTGTTCCTGACCATTTTGGATAATCTGAGTTGTACTATATAAACAAAGAATAGAAAAACATCAGAATAAAGATTGACGAATGGCCAGGGAAGGAGTGCAGCACAACAAAGGTGTTAATTTGATATGATAAGATGAGAGGTGAGAATTGATTTTGGCTCTGTGAAAGGAGACAGATGGAAAAGGGAAGAGAGAGAAAGAGAAACTGAAACAGAGCTGGGGAAAGGGGACATGGGAAGTGGTGAAACCGATCTCTGAACTCTGATTATAAAGAAAAGACAAGTGGATGTGGAATGGTTAGCACTGGAATTTAAGATCAGGGAGGTGGGGGTGACCATGTGTCTCTGACAGAAGGCCAGCTATTTTGTGTAAAGTCTCTGTTCTCACAAGAGTGCAATTTGCTCAGGTTTGTATTTTCTATGCAGATGTGGTGGAGCTACCTATGTGTGCTCAAAATCTCTCTGATCATGGCGAGCAGCTAGCTACCTGCTCGCGATCAGCATTCTATTGCTCATGAATAATCACAAGCTACTGAGAGAGACCAGCAATCTGCTCACAAGTATCTCACTACTGAATGAGAATTATAACTAGCTAATGAATGACATTCCTCTGCAAAATGAGGTCATCAAGCTGCTTCCTGGTGTCATACTGCTGTTTCCAAAGAGCTTCGAACCACTCCTATGTGGTGGAGAATTGATCCTTAGCTGGAGCAGTATTGAAGCAGAAAGGATGTCTACTTCTGTTGGAGCCTCTACTGCAGCTGAATCAATGGCACCGAGCGACAAAATTGTTGCCAAACACCAGCAAAGGCATGTGCATCACTAGAATTGATGACATGCTCTTCAACCAAGTCAGCCTGATTATGTATAAATCAGATTTTGAGCACCTGGATCAGTCTCTTCATGGATGCATGACAGCCTGGCCACATATCTGAACCTCCAGTCTGGAAGTGTGAACAGCCTTTCTCTGGAGCTCCAATACCAGATTCATGACACTAATTGCCTGGTATCTGTCTCTCTGACCTATTCTGCTCCTCATTCACTTTCTGAATTGACATGTCACATGCAATAAAATACAGTATTCATTGTTATACCTGGGTTCCTGCTGTAAATTTTAAAATGTTGAATGGAAGATAGAAGCTAGCTGCATTCCTTTCTTTTTTGTTATCGAGTAAAGCTGATAATGAGCTCCTTATTTGGTAAGGTAGTAAAAAAAAGTTAACCATTGATTAAGGGCATGACCCTAATTAACTAGTCCCAGGGAAATTTAAGAAATATATGGAGCAGTCTTTTCAAATGTTCTAGAAACCTTGGAATCTGAAGGTATAAATATATGAGGCACGGTCTCTTGGAATGAGACTAGTTGCTCATGGCAGTGTTTTTGCTGTAAAGGAGTTCTCACCCTTTGCAAAGTTATTAAAATTTGTTTTTGTACCTGCATTTGTGTTTGTTTTCAAGCAAGCTCAGGCTGACTTTAACAAAGGGAGGGAAGCAGGTGACCCCCTCCCCCCACAATATGTGGCAAGGAAAGGGCAGAAGTTGATTGTATTGACACTGTAGGCCCTTTCCCTAGTAACAGCGTGTTGAGTTTGATGTTGAACTTCCATGCAGGTGGACTCCATTTGCTGCCTTAATGTAATTGGAGGAGATGAGGATTTAGTGACCATTATTCATTTCCCTTCTTATAGAGGCTTAACCTTTACATGAGCAGTGGAAGGGATAAAATGTCATTTGATGGTAAGAGGGAGCATGATGAAAGAAGGAATACATATTATATAGGTGTTTTTGGAACAGTTTACATGATTAAATGTGTTTTTATCTGTCTACCTGCCAACCTGTAAAAGATGATTTTTTTTTCCTAGTGGAGTAAGACGCCCCCCTGATTCATCTTGTGAAATTGTGAGATTTTTTTTCCCAACATGCTTGATTGTCAGTGAATTCTTACCTCTGGGAAAGAGGATAAGGCACGTTCTGTTATAATTTTATAATCGTAGACCTTCTGCCTTTCTGTGACCACCATCGCCCTGCCCCACCTTGTGCACAAGACCTTATTCAAGAATTCACTTCACACTGTCTTGCAAAATGCTCTCAGCAGGTCTCTGAGCTCTCACCTTCTCTTCTGCAGCTCCTCTCTTTTCCACCGCTCAATGTGTGTTGCAAGGAACAACATGCTGGAGCCACCCAATGGGTCAAAGAGTATCAATAAGTGTATTGGTGTTGACTGACTAATATAGGAAGTGGGCCTATTGAAGCTGCAGCCCTTCTCAAGTTTCTATGCAGAGTAGAGCAGATGTGTTTAACTAAATGTAGTCCCATCAGGAACCATGTACTTTTCCTCAAAAACAATCTCCTATGCTATTTTTTTTACAGCAGTCACCATGGAAATTAATGATAAACTCATGACAGTTTAGTGCACCATAAGTAAGTGAAGTCACAGTCTTGATATAGTTGTTTGATATCAGTTGGAAATGTTAACTGATATTCGTTTTGACAACCTCTCAGTGTTTATCTCAAAGCACTTTGGAAGAAATGTTGCTATTGTCACGATGCAGGAAAAATTCCACAAATAACAATAAATAACCTAATTTAGTTTCAACTTTTAGTTGAAGAATAGTCCCCACAACATGAACCAGGCTTTCTCATTTTCAGATTACTTGGCTGGTGGGGGCATGACATGAAAACCCGATTTCAAATGGACAATAGTGAGTATCATAATCTGAATATGATTGATGATTTGTTTTACTTAGGTGGGAATTAAAGTAAAAGAGTACTGTTGGTATTGCATATTGTGATTCTGTCATATTTTGGTTTTGCATATTGTCAGAATACATAAGGCAATGAACATATCATTACCTTTGGGGAAGGCCATCTTTGGAAATCAATCATGTTATACCTTTTAAATTTTCTTCCCTATTAATTCAAATTGGATTGTAACCATGGCATTTCCTTGGCAGGTCATTCCTATATGCATCACTCTCTGTGAAAAAGTTGTGCATCAGGTTCATTTTAAACTCCTCCCCCTCTCCATATCTTCAAACTATGCCTTCTAGTTTTAGACTCTTCAATCCTGATCATGTTTATTCACCTTATCTGTATCTCTCGTCATTTTATATTTTTCAAAGGTCACCCCTCAGCCTCTTGTGCTCAAAGGGAAAATCCCAGCCTATTCTGTCACCCCTTTGAACTCGAGCCTGCCAATCCTGGTAACATCCTTGTGAATTTTTTTTTGTACCCATCCCTTTAACAAGCTGATGTGAACTGCACACAGTCTTCAAACATGCCCTTGTTAACATCCTATTCAGCTCTGGTGTAATGTCCCAACTCCTGTTTTTGGCACAAGTATCAAAAACCTTCACCACCCTGTCTAACTGTGTTGCCACTTTCAGGGAAATATATCCCCAGATCTCACTATTCTATAACATTTCTAGGGCCCTGCTATTTATTATGTGAGTCATGCTCTGGTTGACTCACCAAAATGCCACACTTTTGCACTTATCCAAATTAAACTTCATCTCCCATTCCTTGCCCCATTGAATACATTAATCAAGATCCATTGTAATCTTAGACAATCCTCTCATTGTCCACTATACTTGTAATTTTATTATCATCTGCAAATTTATTAAACATGACATCTGTATTCCCATTCAAATCCTTAATATACTGTAAATGCGTCACTCTTAAAATAGCGGTCAGCACAACATTATTATAGCGCCAGCAGCCCCGGTTCCAATCCACCACTTCCTATAAAGAATTTGTTCACTATTCCCGTGACTGCATGGGTTTCCTCTGGCTGCTTCGGTTTCCTCCCATGTTCCAAAGATATACAGGGTTAGTAGGTTGATTAATTGCATAGGTGTATTTGAGCAACATATGCTAGTGGGCCAGAAGGGCCTGTTACCCGTGCTGTATCACTAAACTAAATAAATAATGAATAACAGTGGATCCAGTGCTGATTGCTATGACACAACACTTATCACAGGTCTCCAATCTGAAAAACAATTCTCCATCACCACTCTCTGTCCCTTTTCTGATTGCCTCGCTTTCCCTGGATCATGTGCAATCTCACATTCAGGGATAAGAAAGTTAGCACTGATTTAAAGCTGCTGAAATAAATGGATTTTCCACTTCAAGGGTAGATGGTAATCAAAGAACTTAATGAGAATTCTGCAACTTTAATTAGCCTAGTGGTTAGCGCAACATTGCTATCGCATCCACAACCCAGGTTCGAACCCAGCTCTCCCTCAGTCCGCAGGGGTTTCGTCTGGCTGCTCAAATTTCCTCCCATCTTTCAAAATGTATGTAGGTTAATTGGGTGTAATTGGATAGCACAGGCTCATGGGCTGGAAGGGCCTGTTTCCATGCTGTGTGTTTAAATTTAAAATTTAATTTTGAACATTTGGACTGATTAGATCCAACATATCAGAATTGTAGTGTTTTATTCTTCCCCTACTCTAAGTTTAAGAAAAAAAACTATAAATTCTGATTCACACCTAAATAACAAAATGTATATTAAAACAAATAATACCAAAATTAATATGCTATTTTTTCTACTTTGCTTATTAGAATTGGATTTGACTCCAGGGGTTAATGGATTTCGAATATCAAATCCCCCCATTTTATTGGTTCGTTCGTTGCAGGCTAGCTTAGAGGTAAGTGCATAGATCTGATTTGAAAACTTTATATGAGGCTCTTGAATGTGTTGATGTTTTAAATGACAAGAGTAGCCTTGCATAGAAATCACTAAGAGATAACATGCAAGTACAGCAAGCAAGTAGAAAGAAAACATGTGCTGAAGGGCTTGAATATATGAGTTTATACATATGATTATGTAGGGACTTGTGAGAACACATCCATTGATTCTGTTTTCTTACCTCGAAAATGATATACATTTTAAAAAGAGATTGCAGTGAAGATTCACCATATTGATCCCAGAAAAGCATAGCTGTCACTCAAGGTGAGCAGCATTGGCAAGGCCACCGTTCTGTCGAGTTTGGAAAATACGAAGTGGCCTCAGTTAAATCAGCAAAGAAAGCCCTCAGAAAGCTCAGTTAGATCAGGGGAAGATGTTTCTTGAGGGCTGAAGACTCAAGAAGTAGGGACACAGTCTCAAATAAGAGGCAGTCCATTCAGGAATGAAATGAGCACATTCTGTTCAAAGAGTGGTAATTATTTAGGATCTTTTGTCCCAGAAGGCTACAGAGGCTCTATTCATTCAACTGATAGCAATTGACTTTTATATATTAGAGAAATCAAGGTTTTGGGGATAGAGCAGGAGAATGAAGAGGGAGAAGATAGTCTTGTGGCTTGGTGGCAGACTTGAAGATCCAAATGGCCTGCTCCAATTCCTATGTCTTCTGCTTGCATATTCTGATCATTTGGGTGCTTGGGAATTACAGAGTAACATTTAATATTGATGCTTGTTTCTGATGTCCACTTATCATTCTAGCCATTGATTTGTAGAAGAATCTGTCGTTGCCAGTAGAAGGTAGATGAAGAAATATTATTTGAGGAGTTCTGAAACATAGTTAAGCAATTATAACTGTGTATTTCAGAAGTGTACTTAGGAAATAAATTTAAATAAATCCCACAAAAAAAGATCAGAGCCTATTTTACATCTACCCCTTATCATCAATCCATCTTGCAGATTATAAGCAAGTTTGACAAATGGTTGAATTATTTTGCATGTGTGCAAGAGCAGATGCCTGTGGCTGGAACAGCAGTGGAGAGTCTAGGTGAAAGGAAAGAACTCTCACAGGAGCTTTTTCACCTGGACAGAATTACCATGCCTCAGGGGGCTTCAATACAAAAGATTTTGTCGTGAATTTTGGTCCAGGGGTTTCATTCAGAGCTGATTTTTTTTTTCATGGCAAATGGACTCCACATGTTAGTAATATACAAATGATAAAGTAAAAGATCTTTGCTAATCCTATAATTTTTAGAATGGAACATGGGTGATTTTTGACAAGTAATTGAACAAAATAGCTGGCTGGATTGTACTATTGAGCAGTTGTCGTATTGCTGTTCTCTTGTTACATATGAGCTGTTAATTCAATCTGTGCTGCTAATGTGAAAATAACGCTGCTGATAATGTTTCCTTTCAATTATATTTTAAAAGAATCCTCCTGATATTAAAATGTCCGACTTATGAGGAATGAGGTACAATTTGACCCTTTCCTCCAAAATAAAGGGCTAAATATGTGTTCATTATGACATCTCTCCCCACCCCCCCCCCCCCAAGTCTCCAATACTGCAATAACATTTTTTTTTTCATTTCACTATTGAACCACCTTGATGGATCTGATGCTCCATTTAGCATTTTGGGGCTATCTCAGAAACATTCAGTGCTACAGATAATTAATTAATATCTGGATCTATTATTATTTTGAATGTCCCAATGTTAATCCCATTCATACAGCTTGTGGACAACTGGAGTTTGGTGTTAATCAACCTTCAGGTTTAAAGGAACAAATGAGGTATTGAGTGACTTTCTCTTGTACCTACATTAGTGGGCTATGACACTCATATTTCAATGATCTGCAATTAATTCCAAAGCTTTATGTAAGAGTTGAAGATTGTCCTGCATGATTCTAGAATTAAAAGTGCAATGACTGAGGAGAAAAGTAGAATGGAAGTATTTGTATTCAGGAGGGATCCTGGATCCTATCTTGCAGTGGTGAAGGATACAACTTATTTTTCAACTTTTGCTATGTGGCAATGAACAAGACAGCTCCACCCTGAGATCCATTGTCAAATTTTAAGATGTGCCCCAGAAAGTATCTGATGTAGATGTTAACATGGTTTGGAAACTGATCAGCCCAAGATTGCAGTAAGATAACTCCACCCTGTGAGATCGCTTGTCAAATTTTACAGATGTGCCACAGAAAGTATCTGATGCAGAGGTTTTCATGGTTTGGTTTGGAAACTGCTCAGTCCAAGATTGCAGCAAGGAACTCCAGACTAATGAACACAGCTCTGACTAACAGACAAAGCAGCATTCCCTCATTCAGCTCTGGTTATACATCCCAATATTTCAGGCAAGTGGTCCATTTTAAGGACTAATCCCACAGACAAAAAAATCGAAGATATACAAGCTTCAAAACCTAAACCTCGATTTTTCTTTTTTGATGTTATGAAACTCTTAAATGGGCACTCCTTGGTTTAAAAAAAAAAGATCACTGGATCCTACAGACACTCAATCACCTGTCCTGTCTCATTCCTTAAAAGGAGATCCATTATTGATCTCTCTCTAGATAGTACCTCTATACAGTAAAACCCCGTTTGGAATTCAAGCAGGGCAAAAAAAGGAAATAAATAAAAGACATAAAAAATTAATTAAAAGCGTAGAATTGTAAAAGTGTATTTTCTCTGAAGTAACACATAAACCTTTAGTGAAGATGGGAGCAAATATTCAGCCTTAGTCATGCTTTGCTCACAGCAGCTGCTTGGATACAGTTGTGTGAAGCAGAAAAGGTGTCACCTAGGACGAGGAACTGTTGATACCACTTATCATTGCGATGACTCTCTCAAAGTGACTCCTTGTCCCTGCTTAGTAAGAGTCTTTATCTTTATTAGAATATTACTAAGGATATTAGTAAGGCTTTATTTGTAAACCTGGGGGAGGTGGGGGACTTAATTATCTATAATATTATTGTTCACCTTTCAGGCGGCTCCTTGGAGGGGAAGGAACCTGCAGATTCTGAATGTGTCTGAAAATAAAGTCAAATGCTTTATGGTTTATATATTCATGCAAGTGAAAAACCTTCAACATATTTGACCAACTCTAACCCATGCAGCCCTTTTACAGCATGGGAGTCCCAGTCAATATGTGGAAAGTTAAAGTTAACTACTATCACAACTTTACATCTGACAATAAACTATTCAATTCCAGTGATCACCAGATGGTCCAGAATTTATGATTGCAGGGTCCTCAAGACATCACAACTCACCTTGTGTGCTTCACATGATGGGGACTCCGAGATAACTTCACTCTATGAGCTGTGAAGAAAAATACTGAGTAGCGCTTGTGTTTATTGTACTACAATCCCAGGATCTCCAAACTTTCCTCTTTAACTCTGGGAAATTTTTGACCTTCTGTTTGTGATAAATCTTAATGTGCTAGATGTGAATTTTATGAGATGTGATTGTTAAGTTTACAGATGTTACAAAAATTGGTTCTGGTCCTGATGGTTAGAAGAGTAACCTTCATTTGCAGAACCATATTGATGATGTGTTGAGATGACAAATTGGGCAGAGCTGTAATTTATAGAACCGTGTAAACATACAAGAAGATATATTTTTTGGAAAGTTTAGTAAGGCTAAGATATGAACAATAAATGGTACTGAGGAACAGGGGAACCTTGATGTACATATCCGAGGATCTCTGAAGGCAGCAATAAAAGTGGGTAAAATGGTTGAGAAGATATTTGGTATTTTTTGCCTTCATTAGCTGGGTCATCAAATACAAATACTGAGGCAACTAGTAGAATTCTGTTGCCACACTAAATGGATGTTGCGATTACACTGGAGAAAGTGCTGAGCAGATTCACCAAGATGTTGCCTGAGATGAAGTGATTTAATTTTGAAGAAAAGACTGGGCAAACAAGTAAAAGCTGGAGGAACTCAGCATTCACCCTGTCCCCTGTAAGCATTTCATTTTATTCTCCCAAATCCTCCATCTCCATTTCATCTCCACCCAGGATGAGGACTTCCATGCTAGCTCATTAGAGATGTCCTCCTCCTTCAAACAATGTGGCTTTCCCTCTACCACCATCAACTCAGCACTCACCTGCATATCCTTCATTACCTGCATATCTGCCATGGACCCCTCCGCCTCCTCCCTGACCCGCAACGAGGACAGAATTTCTCTTGTCCTCGTCCACCAGCCTCCACATCCAACACAAACTCCTTGTCATTTCTGCCACCTACGATGTGATTCCACATTGAGATACATATTCCTCCCCTCTCTGCCTTCCACAGGGTCCACTACCACCATGAGTCCATTGTCCACTCTATCCCTACCAATCGTCTCCTTGGGATCTATCCCTGTGACTGCAGAAGATGCTCCACTTCCACCTCCACCACTTTACTCAGCACCATTCGAGGCCCCAAACGGACCTTCAAAGTGAAGCAGCAGTTCACTTGTGAATCTGCAGGTGTCATCTACTGCATCCAATACTCTTGTTGTGGTCTCCTCTATATTGGAAAGACTGGACACCCACTGGAAGATTGCTTTGTTGAGCACCTCAGCTCTGTCCGCTTTAATAGTGTGAATCTCCCAGTGGCCACCCTTTTCAATTCTCCATCCCTTGCTAACATATCTGTCCATGGTCTCATGTACTGCCAGACTGAGACCATCTGCAAATAGGAGGAACAATACCTCATCTTCCAACTGATCACTCCAACTAGATGGCATTAATATCGACTTCCCTTGCTTTCATTAAAAAACCTCCACCCCCCCCCTTCTTCCCTCATCACCTTTCCCTAACTCTGTCCCTCAATTCAGTCTCCTTTTGAGCAAACATGATAAATTCTCTCTTATCATATCCACCTCTTGGTTGGTCTGGACTCCTCCCCCAGCCAGTATTGTTTGAAATCAAGATTTCCTGATTCTGGCTTATTATGCTTATTCCTTGAAGAAGGGCTCAGCCATATCTTTGTCTCCTATAGATGCTGAAAAGACCAGCTAAGCTCCTCCAGCATTTCAGTATGTTTTGCTCCAAGGCAAGATATGGTCAGTCAACATTTTGGGTCATGACCATTGATCATAAAAAATAAAAAAGGTGAAATAAATAGATAAAATGGAAAGAAGCTGCAGGAGGGGTCCAGAGGGGATAGGGAATAGGAGAGAAGATGAGGAGTGGAGAGACAGGTAGAAGGAGAGACCATTTGGAAGGAGAGCAGAAGAAAAGTTGGAGAAAGATAAAAAAAGAGTAAGTGCAGGAGTAGGTAAAGAAGAGATGGAAACAGTGAAATAAAGAGGTTGGGGATTATCTGAAATGAAAAAAAAATAATATCCATACCTTTCGGTTAAGGCTATCCAGGTAGAATATGTGCAATATACAAATGTGCTGGAGAAATACAGCAGGTCTCTCAGCATCTATAGAAAGTAAAGGGTAATGAACATTTTAGGCCTGAGCCCTTTGCCTTTTGGAGGCTGCTCGATCTCTTGAGTTTCTCCAACATAATTTTTGCATTACACTTGACCCCAGTATCTGATCTGCAGACTTTCTTATTTAACTCCAAGACGTAAATGATGTGTGGTTCCTCAACATTTCATAGACCTCTTGGACATACTGGATCTGCTAAGTTTTTTTTCTTTGGAGCAGAGGAAGCTGAGGAGTATGCTAATTAAGATATACAAAATAGGTAAGGTTGTCAGGGAGACATTTATTAACCATTGGGCATTAGTTGAAGGTAAGGGATCTAAGGTTTAGCGAGGATTTGAGGAAAAATACTTTTATCCATTGAGCAGTTGAAATCTGGAACACACACCATTTAAGAAGTATTTCAATGTGTCCTTATAACACCATGGCATAAAAGTCTTGGGGTGAAATGTTGGAAAATGGGATTAATAATAATCACAATGAATTATGATTGGCATGAACATAATGTGCCAAAGAGCTTGTTTCCCTGCTGCATGACTCTCTGAATTCAGAAATAACATGTAATCACTGACCAATGTCTGAAAAACAGCTGAAAATAAGTTTGACAGCAAGCTGCCCACATTCTTGGTTTGTTAAATCAGCTTTTTTTTTCTGATATCAAATCAAATTTATTTATCATTCATACCATGCCCGCATGGTCAGAAGAGAGCATTTCTTCAGGACCAAGGAGCATATTGACATAGATATGTGAGGAAAGTAGTTAACACATTACAATATAAAGGATTTAAGACGTACTATGCACATCTGTACTGGGAGTTCAGGAGCTTGATGGCTTGGGGGAGAAAGCTGTTTTCTACTCTGGACAAAGCCCCAAGTGCTTCAGTACCTCCTGCCAGATGGCAGAATGGAGAACAGTTTTTATGCATGGTGTGCGGAGTCTTTCACAATGTTTATTGCTTTCCGTCTGCACTGAGTGTAGTAGATGACCTCCATGCTAGGAAGAGGTTCCCCAATGGTCTTTTCTGCTGACTTCACTGTCCTCTGCAGGGTCTTGTGGTCCGAAGTGTATAACTACCAAACCAGGGGGTGATACAGATATTCAGAAATATTCCAAAAAGCATGGAAAGTTATTAATGCATTCAAATAATAGAAATGACACAAAAACATTAAAATAAACATGACTAATTATATTAAATCTAAAATTATTATCACACACATTCATTTCTGTGGCTGTGCCAGGTCTCATGTAATGCAGCTAGTTTGAGTGGAAAGCCTAACATATGTGCAGGGTAATCTCTGCAAATTTGCAGTTCTGTGCAGGATTCCAAGACTAGTTGAAAGTTGTACCAGTCATCAAGACAACTCTACACAACTGCCAGCATTAATAGGGTCTTTGCATTTGCACACATTCCAAAATTACTCTGTTATTCATGAAAATGTAACTCTGGATCTTTTCTTGCAAAATCAGGCACAGTCATTTTTGGGGAGAAACATCACATTTTGTGATACAAGTATTGTGTGATTTTTGGTGTATATAATTTGTGATTAGTGCTATTTTGTTTACAGATCTTCAACCAAACTGATAAGAAAGCATTGCGTAAAAAATCTGTTCTGCTTACGGGCTACTTGGAATGTTTGATCAAACATTATCATTCAAAAGTGCCAGATAATCCACAGAAAATATACATCGATATAATTACTCCATCGAATATTGAAGAACGAGGTTGCCAACTCTCTTTGTTGTTCTCGGATCACATCAACCAAATTTTTGAAGAAATAACAAAAAGAGGAGCCGTAGTAAGTGGAACTTAAGTATTTATGTTAATTGATGGATTCTCTCCTTCTGCAGAGTTCTTTGAGATTCTTACATTTTTCGGGCTAAATTGGATATTAAAAAAAAAACTGAAGCCTTCAAGAGGAAATTGAAATACTGAGAAAATGTGTATTGGAATCATTTTGCATTGCTGTTTCATCTGGTGCAGGTACAGACAGAATTTGTGATATGACCTCAGCATCGCCAGTACTTTGTATGCTGCTTCCATTGACTCTTTTCCACACGGTACCATTTCAAAAGTATCTAGCACCAGTTAAAGCTAGCTGTGCTGGATTAAAACCAAATCCATAACTTTAAAAGTGAAGGAGATTTTATTTTTATTGTGAGTTTGAAGTCTCAGTTGATCAGCAACATGGAAAAAAATGTTTATTTTCTTAAATTAGATTGATATCATTGACAGATTAGCTCTTCATGATTGAAATGAGGGATCCTCTGTGGGCATTGGTGAAAGTATTCCCATCATGCCATTGGATAGATAGTTGTAAGATTTTGACCTCGTTATGATGAAGGAACAGTGAATTTATTTTAAATTGCAAAGGGTCTGACTTGGAGTTGAGTTCTTGTGGACTGGGTTTCCTACAGAGATTCATATCCTGGAACATTTACACCAAGCTTGAGGCATTTCAGTAGTGTGAGCAAAGATATTCCACCACAGCTAGGTTGTTGCAACTCTGCAACACAGAAAGCAACAAAATTACTTATTGATAGCCCCCCCCCCCATCCACTATTCATTCCCTTCATCAATGGAGCACCAGTGCATTACCATCTATTAAATATACTGCTGTTATTTATTTCCACTCCTCCAACACCATCTTCCAAGCTAATTACTTCTAACACTGGGAAGAATGAATAGAAGCTGATATGCTGGGGTGCATCAGCTACAGGTTCTCTTCCAAGTCACCTCTGATCTCTTCTTGGACATAAAGTGTCAATACCTTAGAACATGTATGAACTGCTCGAGTTCAAAAAGATGGGTCACCGGGTCCTTTTCAAAGGCAACTTGTTGAGTAATAAATATGGACCCTCAAGCATTGCCCACATTGAATAAATATGAAACTGATATGCTGTAATCGTGTTTAAGTAATATCAATGATACTGTGATGGATTATGTTATATTTTATATGTTTTAAAAGGAGTTACATTGTGCTCTTTTTTTAGTGTAGATCACAAACACATACAAACACTTCACAACAGATCTCTTTTAAAATGCCAGAGCTCTGCTCAAACCAGACAGTCCAGGCTCCGAGTGCCTTTGCAAAAACTTGGAAGAATGCCTATGGAGACTTCACATGTAGCATGCTGTGGAGTAATGGATTATTGTTTTGGAAAGCAACAGATGTACGAACTCAGAAGATTGGGTCCGGTGCCGCAGTCTGTCTGAATGCAGTTTGCTATTTTAGGAAGGTCATGTGGTTTTACAAACAGAGAGAGTCAAATAGGTTTTTCTCTGAGAGAGAAAGAGAGAGAATTCAGTTCCACACTTCAGCTGCAGCAGCTGGGACTGGAACATGACAAGCTGGCAAGCTTGAGGAAAACCCCCATTTTGAAGACAGGTTGTGAGTTCTTAGTTCAGCCTGTTCAAACCCCTTGTGGTCCATACAAGAGGAGATGTCTGGCTGTATAATATTTCACCTGAGATAAGGGAACCATAAAAGGAACTCTGTGGTGACCCAAAAGAAAGAGGTTATCATCTGGAAAATCCTGATAGGACAAGTTTCTTCAGCAAGACACTGAAATTGGAAGGAATCAGTTGTGGGTGTCCAAGGAGCAACAAATCAACTCTGAAAACCAACGAGAACTTTCCTGAGCAGTAACCATTTACCTTTCAAACACCAAAGCATTATGAAGATTCATAAATTTTAAATTCTGTGCACAGTATAAGAATTGCCTGACACCAGTGAACTTGGAGGAGTGAAAAGTGAGATTGGACTGTGAATCAAATAACTTATTTGAACTTATACACATTACATACACGTGCACTTAGAATTAGAAGGGAGATAGCTTAAGTTAATAGTAATATGTTAAAGTTTGATCCTGTTTTTATATTTAAAGAAAATTAAAAGTAACTTTTGTTTCAGTAACCATTTGTCTTGGTGAATTTCTATTGCTGCTGGGTTTTGGGGTCTTCTGGGCCTGTAATGATATGACATATGGATCTTACCCATTATCAGCCCATTTCTTCATAGATTCCATCTTGCAGTCTGACTGATTCTCAGCAACAATAACAATTCCAGTCAGTACATTTTTCACTGCAGGCAAAATGCTATCAGGTTGATTCTGACAGTGCAGCAATAATGAGGTTCTCAATATCTCTTCTTCCTTACTATTCTCTTTCCTGATGCACTGATTTACTTTGTTTTCTACTCTTTCCCCACGGAAGAGAAGAACACTTTGAGTGCCCAGGCTTTGTTCTATCCTATCTTGCTTTGGAAATTGGGAGATGTGACCTAAATCTCCAATGGAAGTCTGGAACTAGATAAAGGTTTCATAATTCATCATGAATGTTATCTTGACTGCCACTGATAAAGCCTTTCTGCTCTGCTGAAATAGAGCAGCAACTGGTGTCTTCTCGCTTTGCCCTTGGAAAAACAATGTCACTATCACATTTTTTTCCCCTTACAATTGTAAAGGCCATCCCTCAGCCACCCGTGTTCCTGCAAAATCCGTTCCAAATATGTTCCAAAACACATGCGCACAATTTATAGACGAGTGTCCAAAAGTTGCACTGTGAATGAAACACGTGCACAATTCACACACACACACACACACACACACACACACACACACACACACACACACACACACACACACACACACACACACACACACACACACACACACACACACACACACGCGCAAATGCTCGGCTCTATGTTACTAGGGACACAAACTGAAACACTCCCAACCCTATAACAGTGTACATCTTACCAACAATTTCTCCAGTACTTAGCCTGAAGTGAAGCAGGGTGAGAATGGCAGAGAGCAAGCCAAGCACATGTGGCTCCCATTATAGTGCTAGAGGGCTGGGGGTTGAGCCCAAGTAATTTACAGGTTCCAATGACTCAGTGCCAGCAAGGCTAAGTTGCTTACAAAGGCCAAAGGATAAGTTGAAAGAAATTTATCTTAGCCAACAAGGCAAGTTGTCCATTAATGGGTGGGGCCAAACCTTGATTGGCAGTTAGTGTGTCTTCAGACCACGTAGTGGGCAGTGTTGTCACAAGACAGCCATTACACTTCACAATACACCTATCCAGCCTCAAGTACTCCAGCACCAATAACATCCTCATGAATCCTTTCTGCACACTACTTGTCACATTGTAGTAACCTCTAGTGATTTTCCATGGGGGTTGTCTTGCAGAAATGGTGCCTCGTCACGCTCTCCTAAAATCTTAAAAGTAAGAAGAATACTTGCAAAGCAGTTAGCACATCTTCCTCCTGTTGCCTTGCCTAAGTTTTCACCTTATGATGCAAGGTTGATCTGACAATTTTTTTTTACATTCCTGAGCATTCTTTGTGACAGAAATTTGTTTTAGCGGGTTTAAGATCCAAGAATATTCTTGTACCCAATCATCAGTCATCCTTCTTGCCACCTTATTTGTAATGTTTAAAATTATATTTTTAATCTCTCTTTCCTGGTTTCAATGAATGAATCGACAATATTGTACAGATGTGGCTTAACTCGAGTCCTCATATTTCAGTTTGACTTGCTGTGCATATATCATTCCCATAGTTTAGATACATTCAGAGTGGACAAACAACGCTATCATTTAATGGTGATTTGGACCGAGCAGGGTTATATCTATTGATAGAGACCTGATTTTCAACAATGCAAAAAAGTCCATTCCTCTTCCACTTGCTCTATACATAGTGATTCTTCTAGAATTGCAATTTTATTTGGCAGTTTTAAGAGTAATGAAGCTTAACTGGATACAATGACAAGTCTAAATGTGGTATCTCTTGGCTTTCAACTTGAAGGGAAGGAGAAGTGGGTCTTCAGTAATGTGATTATTTATAGTGAATGTTAACTGAAGAGAAACAAGAACTCAAAGCATTGAGGAAAAAATAGCCAAAATTGATGCCTGAATCCAAATACCTTTGGAAAGAAAATAAAGGAAGAATGCTTTAGCAGTAACATCTGGGTTTCAGAATAAATACAAGAGACTGGCCAAAATTCCATGAACCTGCTCCATAAACTTCAAAAAGACTAAAGGAGTCAAATCTGAAGAAAAAAAAAACATTCTCCAGCCATAGTGTTCAGGAGTTCTGAATTGCTGTAGACTCTATATGTATCCAGATTGTGGGAGTGATATATGCACGATTATGCTATTTACTTTGTGGCACCAGTCAAACTGAAACATGAACACTGGAGTTAGGCCACATCTGTGGGGGGAAGAAAAAAACAATGTTTCAGGTTTCTTCATCAGAACCAAAAAGGAGAGATGAAAAATATAGTTTTAAAAATTGAAGGTAAGATGGGAAGAAGGATGACAAGACAGAGGGAATATAACTGCTACAGTGAGGCCTCACTCATGGTGGAGATGATTTGTGAGGATTGAGTTGTCTGGGACTCTACTCAATGCAATTTAGAAGAATGAGAGGGGATCTTGCAAAAAAACATACATTTATGAAAGGCATCGATAAGATAGAGGGAAGTAAGTTGTTCTCATTGGTGGGGAATGACCAGAACTAGAGATTCAGGGTAGTAGATTTAGGACTGAGATGAGGAGAAACTGCTTTTTGCCGTGTGTGGTGAATCTCTGAAAGGCATTGCCCATTGATGCAGTTGAGGCTACCTCAGTAAATATATTTAATACAAGGTTGGATAGATTTTTAAATAGTGAGGGATATGGGGAAAAGGCAGGTAGGTGGAGATGATGGACTGGATGGCCTACCCTTGCTCCTATTTCTTATGTTCTTGTGTTCTTATGTTGTCCAGTCAAATAGATTAATGGGTGCTGTTAGAGGTGAAACAGACAAAGAAGCAGAAGGCTTAGTCAATAGTAGTGCTATGGAACTTTCCCAATCCAGAGAGGAAAAACTGAGTTATAGCCAAAGACAATGCAGAAATGGTTAGTTCTGATAGGAACAGTGAAATTAGTTACCTATTATTTGAGATCAGAAGGCCTTGTTGTAAGAGTGCAGGAAGTCACAGACTGATAGGTCAGAGTAGGAGTGGAATGAAATATTCAAGTGACAGGCATCTGGAAGTTCAGTGAACTAAACATGTGCTTGGCAAAGTGATCTTCAAATTTATTTTTGCTCTCTCCACTTTATTGAAGATCTTTGAATGCAGAAACAGGTGAGGGTTATTATCTTTGTTTATCTTGGATGAAAGGATTCAGAGCAGAGGTGTGGGAAATAAATTAAAAATGTTCAAAAAGTCTATCCACAAAGGAGAAACCATGGTTCAGGGTGGAAAAAAAAAACTGTGAAACATAAACTTTCTTTTCATTCAAATTTCCTGTATCAATTTTCACAGAATGCAACTTCTAGCCCCCAAAATTCATGCTCAATGACATTTTCTTTTAAGTTTTGATTCATTTCAAATGTAAAATTAGGAAATAAAAATCAAAAAAGTGAAGATACTGGAAATATGAAATTAAAAACAGAAAGCACTTGAAAGAGTTATCATGACACATTCAATGCAGAGATCAGAACAGCCCTCTTTGTGATTAAACTGCTGAGCACTTTGAGAACTTTCTGTTGACATTATGAAAATGGGAATGAGAGTTTTGAAATACACCAAAGTTCTGAACTTGCCAAAAGAGGGAATTCAATATCTAACACTGCCAAGTAGCCAAAGCAGGTGTGAAAATTACTTCTTGAAATTAATAGAAAAGCTTGCACATAAAATCTTCAGAGGATCCGGGAGTACAAATGCAGTACATAATTCCCTGGAAGTGGTCTCACAGGTACATACGGTCAAAAAGAGAGCTATTTGCACATTGGCCTTCATAAATCAAAATATTCAGAACATGAGTTAGGATATATGGTAAAATTATAGAAGACATCACTGAGGCCAAATTTGGATTCAAAAATACCACAGACTGTCCGGGTCAACAGCAGAATGTCGAGCACTGTCACACTCAGCACTAGCGTACCATAGGGTTGTGTGCTAAACCTGCTCCTGTTTGTGCTATTCACCCACAGCTACAATGCCAGATCCAGCTCCAAAAGGATCATCAAGTCTGTAGATGAAACGACAGTAGTTGACCTCATCAGCAATAATGATCAGTCACACTATAGAGAAGAGGGGGTAAATCTTGTGAAATGGTGTGAGAATAACAACCTGATTCTCACCGTGAACAACACAAATGAGATGATTGTAGACTTCAGGGGGACCAGGGAGGATTACCCTCCACTATGTGGAGAGTGGCTAATGTGGTGCCACTTTTTAAGAAAGGAGGGAGGGAGAAAACGGGAAATTATAGACCGGTTAGCCTGACATCAGTGGTGGGGAAGATATTGGAGTCCATCATAAAAGGAGAAATAGCAGAACACTTAGTCAGTAATAATAGTATAAGGGCTAGTCAGCATGGATTCCTTAAGGGTAAGTCATGCTTGACTAACCTTCTGGAATTTTTTGAGGATGTGACAAAGAGGGTGGACTCGGGAGAGCCAGTGGATGTGGTGTATTTGGACTTCCAGAAGGCCTTTGATAAGGTACCACACGGGAGTCTAGTGGGCAAGATCAGGGAGCATGGTATTGGATGTAAGGTGCTGACATGGATAGGAAATTGGTTAAGAGATAGGAAACAAAGGGTTGGAGTAAATGGGTCTTTTTCAGAATGGCAGGATGTGACGAGTGGAGTGCCTCAGGGTTCGGTGTTGGGTCCTCAGTTGTTTGTAATTTATGTTAATGATTTGGATGAGGGGATTATAAATAACATGAGCAAATTTGCAGATGACACTAAACTGGGTGGCGGAGTGGGGTGTGAGGAGGATGTAAGGAAAATGCAGAGGGACTTGGACAGGCTGGAGGAGTGGGCGGCTAAATGGAAGATGAATTTCAATGTGAACAAATGTGAGGTTATTCATTTTGGGGGAAGTAATAGGAAAGCTGAGTATTATTTAAATGGAGACAAGCTAGGGAGTGGGGAAGTGCAAATGGATCTGGGTGTACTTGTTCACCGGTCACTGAAGGCTAGCATGCAGGTTCAGAAAGCTGTGAAGAAGGCAAATGGAATGTTGGCTTTCATAAAGAGGGGATTGGAGTATAGGAACAGAGACGCCCTTCTGCAGTTATACAGGGCCCTGGTGAGACCCCACCTGGAGTATTGCGTCCAGTTCTGGTCTCCAAACTTGAAGAAGGACATACTAGCTATAGAGGGTGTGCAGCTCAGATTTACAAGGTTAGTTCCAGGGATGGCAGGGTTGTCATATGCAGCAAGGCTAGAAAAACTGGACTTGTATCCATTGGAGTTTAGAAAGATGAGGGGGGACATGATTGAGGTATACAAAATCATCAGGGGGATAGACAAGGTGAAGTCTGATTACTTGTTCCCAATGATGGGGGAGACGAGGACTAGAGGGCATAGTTTAAGAATACAGGGTAGGCCCTTTAGGACGGAGATGAGAAAGCATTTTTTTACCCAGAGAAGTGTGAATCTGTGGAATGCTATGCCACAGAGGGTGGTAGAGGCAGATTCGCTGACTATGTTCAAAAGAGAGTTAGATAAGACTCTTGTGGGTAACGGAGTTAAGGGTTATGGGGATAAGGCTGGAAAGGGGTACTGATGGTAATGATCAGCCATGATCTAAAATGGCAGTGTTGGCCCGACGGGCCAAATGGCCTACTCCAGCTCCTATTGTCTATTGTCTATTGTCTATAGTAGAGAGCACTAAGTTCTTTGGAGTCCACTTAAGTGACCTATCGTGGACATGCAACATCCTATTTGTTAGGACGGCTCAACAGCGACTGTACTTCCTGAGAAGACTGAGGCCGGCAAGGCCACCATCCTATCAATATTCACCAAGAGGTCTATCTAAATGGTTATATGGTTAAAAGCATCCTGGCTGGCTGCTTCACAGTGTGGTATGATAGGTGGAGAGCATTGGATCAGAGTTCAATCTGCAGGACTATAATAACAGTTGAGAGGATCACTGGACTCTCCTTCCCCCTCCCCCAACCCCACCCCCAATGACCTGATCTACCGGGATCATTGTGTAAACAGGGCTCACAAAATGTTTGAGGACCCCTATCATCCCACACACTGCATCTCCCAGTCACTTCTGCTGGGAAATGAATACACGAGTATCAGAGCCAGAATCACAAGGCTGAGAAACAGCTACTTCACATGGGTAGTGAGAACTGCTCAAACAAACCCTCCAAGACTCAACTATATATTTAACAATATTTATTTTTATATATGTATGTACCTACTGCATATGTATCATTTGTATGTGCATTATGTTGCTATGTATGCATGCTTCCATGTTTTTGTACTGAGGACTAGAGACGCTCTTTCATCAGATTGTATTTGTACAATCAGCTGATAATAAACTTGAACTTGAGTATTGTGAGCAGTTTTAGTCACCTGACTACAGGAAAGATGTCAATAAGTTTAAAAGAGCGCAGGAAAGGTTTATTTGGATGTTCATGGGACTCGAGGAACTGAGATACAGGGAAAGGTTATATAGTACTTTATTCCCTGGAGCTAGAAAAATAAGGGGAAATTTGATAGAGATGTACAAAATTCTGAGGGTTCTAAATAGAATATATGCACATTGGCTTTTCTAACTGAGGTTAGGTAAAATACAAACTAGAGGTCATGGGTTAATGGTGAGAGGGGTAATTTTTGAGGGGATCATTAGAACATAGAACATTACAGCATAGTACAGGCCTTTCAGCCCAGAACATTGTGCTGACCTATATAAACTTATTTAAATAAAACCTTCCCTACCTCATCGGCCTCTATTTTTTCTTTCATCCACATGCCTGAGTCTTTTAAATGTCCCTATTGTACCACCCTTGGCAATGCATTCCAGACAACCACTACTCTCTGTGTAAAAAAAAAACACATATCTAAGACATTTCTAACTTTCCAACCTACACTATGCACAGATATGCTCTGGTGTTTGCTACTCTTGCCCTCGGGGGGAAAAAAAAGTGCTGGCCATCTTCACACAGAGAGTCGTGGGAATATGGATAGATCTGCCAACAGAAATGGTAAATGTGGGCTCAATTTTAACATTTAAGAAAAATTTGGACAGGCACATGGATATCAACTGGGTGCAGGCCAGCGAGACTGGGCAGAATAATAGTTTGGCACAGACAAGAAGGGCTGAAGTTCTAGAGAATTAGATATTTATGAACAGTTTGATTCTGTAGCCTTCTTTTGGTATGAGAGGTTATGCTCCAGGATGATGTCTCCCAATTATTGGAACAGAAATTGTTTTTTTTTTTCTCTCTCCCTTCTCGTTATATTTATTTTCCATTGTAAGAACTTTCTCCTAATGATTTTACTTTTACAAAGAATCTCTGGTACTGTTGCTTTCAGGTTCCATTTAAATAGAGTGACATATTACAATAGAAGACAACTTAATTCATAACAGTATTTCTTGAGAATTTCTGCCTGACTGAACTCAATTTCCCAGCTTCTGCCAAAGAACCATTTCTGCATCTTGACAATTTTCACCTTGAAATGTCACATTATAAAGTGGAAATAACAGTGCTTTGTCTTTGATTACAACTCACTGAAATGTGGCCTTTGGATATGTTGTCATGAAGGTAAATTTTATTAAGGTTCTGCCTCGAATACATTGAAATCCCACATCGTGATTGACAGAAAATTTACTTTGCTTTCTGACTCATTAAAAACATATCTGATAGCGACTTCCTTGGAGGAAATAGAATTTTGTCTTCCAGAATTGCCCATATTCCGAACAAATAATAGAAGTGTTTATTTGTTCAGAATGTAGAGAATTCTGGAAGTAATTTTGATATTCGAATTTCTTGCTTGATTTTTTTTTGCACAAAACTACAAGTTTAACCAACTGTAAGTTTTGGATCATCTATATTTTGAGTCAAATGGGAGAAGTTGTGTCCACAACTCTTTCATTACAATTTGGTGAGATTCAGTAAATGATGATGTGTACACTCTCAACTGAAATCTACATTAGAAAGTAGAAATGTGATTTAAAAAAAAAATACAGCAGTGTATTCAGCCCATGAAATTCATGCTCCCTTTTTTCACCCAATTAGCCTACAAACCCCAAACATATGAGGTGCGAAGGGAACTAAAGCACCCAGAAAATCTCATTCATTTCTTGGGGAGAGAGTACAAAATCCTTCAATCTGTCCTGGGTCTTTGGTGCTGTAATAGCATTGTGCTAAGTGTTATGCCAACCATGAAGCCCTTTAATTATACAGCATGGTAGAAGCCCATTCCAGCCATTGAATCCTCAACCACCCAATTAACTAGCAACCCCATGTGTTTTGAAGTGTGGTAGGAAACTGGAGCACTCAGTTTTGGATAGGTGCTTGCAGGTGGAAGCATGTAAAATTGTAAAATGTATTAAGGTTAGGTTCTTGTGTGCAGAAGAAGTTACAATTTTGGTTTAACTAAGGCCTGAACTTGAAGCCATAATACCTGTCAAGTTTGGCGGTGGCATATGTGAAGTTGGTCTCAAATCAGAGGTGACTTTTGGCAAAAACATGTCTGTTCCTCATGTTCAGTACACGAAAGATATGACTCCATCATTATTTATCCCATTATCCATTAATACCAGTCCTACTACTCTCTTGGGTGAAGCTCACAACACCCTGCCTTGAATTTAGCAGGCATCCAAGGGGAGCCCAATATTTGCCTTCCAGTAGCTATTGGTGATGATTATTAAGCTATATTATTAAAGCTACATTTAACTGAAGCTTGCCAGTTGAAATCACTTAAGCTCTCTGTTGTGATTAATGATCCACAGAAACAGTTTGCATCAAAATATTGCTGTGTTGAATCGGCCTGTGGCCTTATATTTAATCTTTGGAATTTGGCTTTATTTTTTTAAATGTTGATCATATCTTAGCTGTTTTAAATATAATCAAATATTTGATAGAATTCATTCCTTAATATTCATGCTGAATACAACCTTTTCAGAATTTTCATTTTCTTCCTGACCTTTACAATTTATAGCTTTATGGAAAACTGATATGAGAAGTCTTGAGAAAGAAACTTTGTAATTTGTTCACCAATTTCTCTTCTCCTCTTGGTATTTCCTACAGCAAGGTTCAATGTTGGTACCCAAGATAAAATACTGTGACAGAATATTTAGGAATATTTTTTAGGAGATAAATTGGAAAAGATAGAGTAGGTTACATATACACACTTTAAAACAGACCTTATTTGAAAATACTGAAGAATTCATATTATGAGTGACTTTACAGAAACTGTGGAAATAAATGGACTATAGTCTTTAAAGCAGCAAGCAGAAGACATGATGCCTATTGGTAGCTCTTTGCAGAGTTTTTGGAGTGATTACAGAAAGGTCACTAATGGGTTCTTGTTTACCTAAAAACAACAGATGAACCAGAAGACTGACTTCTATGGTTTGCTGGAGAAGATCAGGTGTGTGTGTGTGTGTGTGTGTGTGTGTGTGTGTGTGTGTGTGTGTGTGTGTGTGTGTGTGTGTGTGTGTGTGTGTGTGTGTGTGTGTGTGAGAGAGAGAGTCACATGGGCTTTCTGGCAGTTTGAGAGTCAGAGTGTCTCAGAGGGAGAGGGAGACTGAACAGTGTCAGCCAGGAGAAGTTTGTTGGAACTGAAACAGAAGCTCCAGAGTGGAGGACGGCCTTCTCTTGTGTGTCATGCAAGAGGAGAAAATGAGCTGTGTAGTGTTTCTCTTGGAATAAGGGAAACTAAAAAGAACTCTGTGATAACCTGAAAGAAAGAGGTTATTATCTGGAGAACCCTGATGGGGCAAGTTTCATTGAGGTGACTAATGGTGGTAGCTCAGTGGTGGAAATCCCGGAACTATACATCTCTCTCTACAAAACCTACAAGAACCTTCCTGAGCAGTAACCATTAACCTTTCAAGTACCAAAGCCTAGTGAACTTCATGCATGTTAAATTCTGTGCACAGTATAAGAATTGCCTGCAACCAGAGAACTTGGAAGAATGAGAAGTGAGATTGGACTGTGAACCAAAGAACTTTCTTAAATTTAAACACACATTACATACACATGCGCTTTGAATTAGAAGGGGGTTAAGTTGGGTTAAGTAAGTTAAAATTAGAGAAGTTAAAGTTTGATTCTATTTTCATGTTTAAAAATAATTAAAAACAACTTTTGTTTAAGTAACCATTTGTCATGGTGAATATCTATTTCTGCTGGGTTTTGGGGTCCTTTGGGCTCGTAACAATACACAAACAACAAGATAGCCATCCTAATCAGAAGACTATCTTATCTAAAAGTTTCCATTCTCCCTGTTTCTGTTATTATGATTTTTGAATGGCGTAAGACTGTATGTCTTTTGTTATGGGTGACTTCAACTTCCCTAATATTGACTGGCATCTCATGACTGCAAGAGGGATGGTTGGGGCTGAATTTGTCAGGTGTGTTCAGCAAGGACTCCTGACACAGAACGTGGACTGGCTGGCAAAAGAAGAGATCATACTGGACCTGGTTCTGGGTAATGCACCTGGGGTCAGGTGGCAGACCTCTTGGTGGGGGAGCATTTTGGAGAGAGTCACCACAACTCCCTGAGCTTCACATAGCTATTGAAAAGGATAAAAACAGACAAAATGGGAAAGAGCTTTACTGGGGAAGGGCTAATTATGAAAGATGAGGCAGAACTAGCAAGAGTAAATTGGAAACACATGTTCAAAGATGAAAGCACAGAAGTAATGCAGAGGAATATTAGGGACCACTTGTGCTGGGTTCAGCATAGGTTTGTCCCACTGAGATAAGGAAATGATATTAGGAAAAGGGAACCGTGGCTGATGAAACAGGTGAGGCAACTAGTCAAGAGGAAGAAGGAAGTGTATGTTAGATTGAGGAAGCAGGAAACAAGAAGGGCTCATGAGAAATCTATGCCAGGAAGGAACTTAAGACTTAGGAGAGCTTGAAGGGGGCATGAGAAGGCCTTGGAATGTAGGATTAAGGAGAACCCCAAGGCATTCTATGCATATGTGAAGAACAGAAGGATGATGAGAATTAATGTGGACCTGCTGAAGTAAAAAGGAGGCCTTTAAATGGAGGAGGTTGGGGAGGTCATAAATCAATACTTTTCATCAGTATTCACAAAAAGAATCAGGATGAGGTCAATATAGAATAGGCCTGTGTGCTGGACAATGTGGAGATTAAGGAACAGGAAGTGTTGGATCTTCTTAAAAACATCAAGATTGCTAAGTTTCCAGAGCCAGATGTGATATAGCTTAAGTTGCGGTGGGTGTGAAATGAGAGATAGCTGGGGCAATAGTCATGATCTTTGAATTCTCTTTGGCCACGGGGGAGGTTCCCGGAGGATTGGAGAATGGCAAATGTGGCCCCCTTGTTTAAAAAGGTAATTATAGACCACTGAGTGTGCAAACTATTGGAGAGGGTTTTTAAAGATAGGATCTTTGAACATTTGGAAAAGTACAGTCTACTCAAGGATTCACCATGGCTTTGTGAAGGGAAGGTCATGCCTCACAAGCCTAATTGATATTTTTGAGGTGATAATAAAAGAAATGATGAGGGTAGAGTGGTATATGTGGTCTACATAGAATTTAGCAAGGTCCCCATTCATCCAGAAAGTCATGAGGCATGGGATCAGTGGAACCTTGGCTGTGTGGAAAAAAAATTGGTTTAAGAGCAGAAAGTAGTAGTGGAAGGAAAGTATTCTGCCTGGAGATGAATGCCTAGTGGAGTGCCGCAGAGATCTGTTCTGGGACCCCTATTCTTTGTGATTTTTATAAATGATCTGGATGAAGAGGTGGAAGGATGTGTCAGTAAGTTTGCGGATGACATGAAGGTTGTCGAAGGATACAAGAGGATATAGATAGGATTCAGATTTGGGCAGAAAATAGCAGATGGATTTCAATCTGGATAAGTTTGAGATAATGCCAACCAGAAGGCTGAGTACAGGATTAATGGTCAGTTACTTAAAAGTGTGAATGAATAGAGTGACCTTGAGTTGCAAATCTATACGTCCCTTAAGTTTGCTGCACAGGTTGATAGGATAGTTAAGAAGGCCTATGGGATGCTGGGCTTCATTAATAGAGGGATTGATTTCAGGAGTAGAGAGTTCAAGTAGAAACTCTACAAATCTCACTTAGAGTATTGTGTTCAGTTCTGGTTACTTCATTATAGGAAGGATGTAGAGGCTATGGAGAAGGTACAGAGGAGATTTACCAGGATGTTGCCTGGATTAGAAAACAAGTCTTATGAGGCAAGGTTAGTAGAACTGGGACTTCTCTCTTTGAAGCATAGAAGGATGAGAGAAGACTTGATAGAGGTCTACAAGATTATGAGAGGTATAGATAGGGTGGACAGCCAGCACCTGTTTCCTGGGGCATGAATAGCAAACACCAGAAGACATATGTAGACAAGTGCAAGGTGTTGCATTTCAGTAAAAATAACCAGAATAGGACATATGCAGTTAAGGGGAGGGCATTGAGACACACAGAGGAACAGAGGGATCTGGGGGTTATGGTACAGAGTTCACTGAAGGTGGATTCCCATTTAGACAGGGTGGTTAAGAAGGCATATGGTATGCTGGCCTTCATAAATCATAGTATAGAGTATAGGAGGTGGGAAGTGATGCTGCGGCTGTTTAAGACATTGGTGAGGCCTGGTTTGGAGTACTGTGCTCAGTTCTCATCTTCAAATTATAGAAAGGATATAGATAAGGTGGAGAGGGTGCAAAGAAGGTTTACAAGGATGTTGCCTGGCTTACAGCATCTGGATTATTGGGAAAGATTAAGGAGACTGGGACTTTATTCATTGGAACGTAGATGACTGAGAGGGGACTTGATAGAAGTATTTAAAATTATGAAAGGAATAGATAGACTAGACATAAACAGACTCTGTCCCCTGAGGGGAGGGGAGGTTGGAACAAGAGGGAATGAGTTAAGGGTAAGGGGGGCAAAACTTTAGGAGAAATATTAGAGGATGCTTTTTCACTCAGTGAGTGGTGGCAGAATGGAATGATCTTCCAAATGAGATAGTTGCAGCAGGGTCCCTTTGTCATTTAAGAGAAGGTTGGATGTGTATATGGAGGTGAGGGGGTTGGAGGGTTATGGGCAGAGAGCAGGAGGGTTGAGCTAGTGGAGTTGTTCTAGTGAACTGGTGCGGACTCAAAGGGCCAACATGGCCTGTTTCCAAGCCGTAAAAGGTTACATGGCTATATGTACAAAGTGAAGGGAGGGAAGTATAGGGGAGACATCAGGGGTAAGTATTTTTATGCAAAGAGTTATGGGTGCCTGGAATGCCTTGATAGGGATGGTGATGGAGGTTGAACTTTACGGACATTTAAGATTCACTTAGACAGACACATGGATGAAAGAAAAATAGAGGGTTGTGGGGTAGGGGAGGATTAGTACTATTTTTAAGGAATATATGTGTTGGCACAACGTCGAAGGCCAAAGGGCCTGTCCTGAGCTGTAGTGTTCTATATTCTACCCCATTACCAAAAGAGCACACATTTGTTTTATTGAGTTTAAATGACAGTAAACATTCATTTTATGATAAAATTCATCAGGTCTATTTATTCATGAAAATAACCTTATTTTTTCTTATCTTTTCTCAGACTGACATCCGGAAACCAATCCTTCGAATAGCCCCAGTACCACTTTACAATTCCTTTTATGATGTGTATAGATTTATCAACATTTTGAATGAATCACTTAATGTTGTATCACACCAACTCAAGGATAGAATGTAGGATGCATTGTACAATATTCCATTTTGCAAGGAGTAGCAAGCACACTGCTGTAAAAAGGTTATTTGTCTGAATGCTTTGTTCTGGTCATTCAATTTTTGGCACCAATAAACTAGAAGTAAGAAACATATTTTAAAAATTGTGAAATGAGTGTTTCAAATTAACAATTTATAAATTGAGAACCGTTGCAAATGTCATGGTACAAGTCTCATGATAGCAATTATAATTTAACAGCCATATTGACAACACATCAGTCATTGATCTATTAGTTCTGATGAAGCAAATACAGAGCTTTAACTCAAAGGCATCTAATTTAGTCCACTTCATTTGACTTCTGAAGTACCAAATATTGTAGAAAGAAGGGCCAGTCAAAAGGTAATTGACTATTGACTTCAGCGCTCTCATTATCTATTTGCCAAGCACAAAGGAAGGAATAATTGATTCCAAATTTCATTTGGAATTCAGTGAGTTGTACAGCACAAAAATGTGCCAATTGGTCCACCATGTCATTGTAATTCTTTTTGTCTATTGATATCATTTGTTCATATCTTTCCATGCTTGCCTAAATAGGTGCCCATAGTATTATCATAGCGCTTTTTGATATTTGGTTCTGTCATTTCATCTGACAGTGAGTTTCAGGGATCTCACTGTGTAAAAATATTAGTATCTCACATTCCCTTCAAAACTCTTTTCTCTCTCATATGGCTTCTTGTTTTTGATATCCCTAGCATGGCAAAAATAATTTTGGCCCTATCTATGACTATAATAATGTTCTGAACCCCTAATCTTTCACTCCTAAGAAAAATGATGCAGCTTATCACATTTTCTTCCATAACTAAAGTTTTCTCCATCAGGCAATATCCTAATGAAACTCCTCTGCCCTCTCTCCAGTGTAATAACATCCTATTATTTGCAGACCATGGCTGTGCCCAATAATATTTCAAGGGGCATCTAACCAGTGCTTTCTGAAGTTTCAAAATAATGTCCAATCTTTAAAATTCTGTGTTTCAAACAATGAAGTCAAGCATGCTATATGTCCTCTTTATCACTCAAATAACCAAGTACTTTCAGGGAAATATTGCTTTTCATCCTTATTTGAACATGATGGCATGATCTCTTGTCAAATCTCTGTTTAAAAACTCCCACTTGCATTTATTTTACCTTCAAGCACCTGTTCCCAATTTACTTTTGCGAAGTCTTCTCTTTGGCGAATGAAGTCAGCCTACCCCAGGGTAAGACTTAACTTAAGTATCAAACTTAATATTTTCTAGTACTACCTAAGAACTTACAGAATTATAATTACCAATTCCAAAGCATTCTGTATCAATACTTCAATCACCTGCCTAGTTTCATTTCTCAAAATGATCTAAAAATGTTATTGTGAAAGATAAACTAGTATTTTAGCAGCCATGGTTTGAGTATGAGACTTGCATAAAATTGATCATTTGTTTCATACAAAATAAGCAAGAAGAAAATCACCTTTTTATGCCTTCACTTTTTTTGTTATCCATAATTCCCATTCGCAAAGCAGAATAAAAAAAAAGTTTCAATTAAGGAATTAAATGTTAAAATAAATCACCATGGATAAAAAGAGAAGCACAAGTTAAAATGCTCATCTTTTCATTTACTTGTTCAGCATTTTACTTTTAATACATTGAAGTTTAACTGTTCTAAAGGGTCAAAGCAGCAGAGCAGCTCTAATGGTTTGCTTTAACAAATTGTCAAATATTCTATTAGAATCTATAAATCTGTGTATTGATCTTAATCCAAATCCTATAATGATTGATTATATGCTACTAATTATTCTTTTCAAACTCCGTACGCTCAAATTATAGGATAAGAATGAAGGCTTTAAGTTCTAATCACTACATTTATACTTTGTCTTTCATTGTGTTGGTCAACATAAGGCATATAAATTTGAATCACTTGTATTTAATCCACAAAATAAATGTCCCCTGTGCATTTTTGGTTCAAATGCTAACTAATGCAGTTGGAATCAGAAGTACCATATATGGATCGGAACCAGGATAACACCCACTTGTAAGCATGAAACGTTCCTTTAAGAGGTTTACTTAACAATGCCCGAATTCCTAAGGCTGCTCATTACTTTCTGGTTCCATTCTGGACAGTTTGCCTTATTACCAGTAATTACTGGCAGGATAGCAGAACTGGGAAGGGCAGCAACACTGGGGAGATGTCAAGTTGGAATGACTTACTTCTCCTAATTATAGACCAAAGTAATCGAGGATATTAATTTAGCATTTATGTAACAACTTCCAGTGGAGAATCTAAGATTCCAGGTTCTAAGTTATTTTTTAAAAAGCAGCTGTGAAAGTCAATTCAAATCTTGCCAACTATGTTCTGCCCTAAAATATTTAATTGGGATCCAAATGTGAATTTGGCACATTGTTAATGTATTTCTACATTGGTGTTATGGATAAACACCAGCTTCAGTTAGATTTTATGAATCCTAGTTACGTCCTGCCCTTCACAGATTGGATGATTCACCCTGACATTGGTTCAGTTTGATCCTGTGGTCTGTAGTTTCATGTCCCAATGGGTTGAATTTGGTTCTGTAAGCAAAAGGCTTGACAGATTAGTGAATATTTCTGTTCTAAAGTTGTGTGATCTTAAGAGCAACAGTACAGAAGTTCTTTTCTTTTTAAAATATTTTTATTGAGATTAACATATAAATCCTACACACATCTTTTCTTTGGCTTGGCTTCGCGGACGAAGATTTATGGAGGGGGTAAAAAGTCCACGTCAGCTGCAGGCTCGTTTGTGGCTGACCAGTCCGATGCGGGACAGGCAGACACGATTGCAGCGGTTGCAAGGGAAAATTGGTTGGTTGGGGTTGGGTGTTGGGTTTTTCCTCCTTTGCCTTTTGTCAGTGAGGTGGGCTCTGCGGTCTTCTTCAAAGGAGGCTGCTGCCCGCCAAACTGTGAGGCGCCAAGATGCACGGTTTGAGGCGTTATCAGCCCACTGGCGGTGGTCAATGTGGCAGGCACCAAGAGATTTCTTTAGGCAGTCCTTGTACCTTTTCTTTGGTGCACCTCTGTCACGGTGGCCAGTGGAGAGCTCGCCATATAATACGATCTTGGGAAGGCGATGGTCCTCCATTCTGGAGACGTGACCCATCCAGCGCAGCTGGATCTTCAGCAGCGTGGACTCGATGCTGTCGACCTCTGCCATCTCGAGTACCTCGACGTTAGGGGTGTGAGCGCTCCAATGGATGTTGAGGATGGAGCGGAGACAACGCTGGTGGAAGCGTTCTAGGAGCCGTAGGTGGTGCCGGTAGAGGACCCATGATTCGGAGCCGAACAGGAGTGTGGGTATGACAACGGCTCTGTATACGCTTATCTTTGTGAGGTTTTTCAGTTGGTTGTTTTTCCAGACTCTTTTGTGTAGTCTTCCAAAGGCGCTATTTGCCTTGGCGAGTCTGTTGTCTATCTCATTGTCGATCCTTGCATCTGATGAAATGGTGCAGCCGAGATAGGTAAACTGGTTGACCGTTTTGAGTTTTGTGTGCCCGATGGAGATGTGGGGGGGCTGGTAGTCATGGTGGGGAGCTGGCTGATGGAGGACCTCAGTTTTCTTCAGGCTGACTTCCAGGCCAAACATTTTGGCAGTTTCCGCAAAGCAGGACGTCAAGCGCTGAAGAGCTGGCTCTGAATGGGCAACTAAAGCGGCATCATCTGCAAAGAGTAGTTCACGGACAAGTTTCTCTTGTGTCTTGGTGTGAGCTTGCAGGCGCCTCAGATTGAAGAGACTGCCATCCGTGCGGTACCGGATGTAAACAGCGTCTTCATTGTTGGGGTCTTTCATGGCTTGGTTCAGCATCATGCTGAAGAAGATTGAAAAGAGGGTTGGTGCGAGAACACAGCCTTGCTTCACGCCATTGTTAATGGAGAAGGGTTCAGAGAGCTCATTGCTGTATCTGACCCGACCTTGTTGGTTTTCGTGCAGTTGGATAATCATGTTGAGGAACTTTGGGGGACATCCGATGCGCTCTAGTATTTGCCAAAGCCCTTTCCTGCTCACGGTGTCGAAGGCTTTGGTGAGGTCAACAAAGGTGATGTAGAGTCCTTTGTTTTGTTCTCTGCACTTTTCTTGGAGCTGTCTGAGGGCAAAGACCATGTCAGTGGTTCCTCTGTTTGCGCGAAAGCCGCACTGTGATTCTGGGAGAATATTCTCTTTAATAAAACAAATAGGTCATAGGGATAAACTACATTAGACTATCCCTTGTTCTAAACAAAGGGTAAGTTCTGCTTAATTTATTGAAATGATCTATGACAACCATATTTAAACCCATATTTAACAAGTTAAACAAGAAAAGTGAAAAATAAACCTAAAACTCAATCTAATCTATCCCTTCCCTCTAATCAAAAGATGTAGAAAAGGATGTAAAGATGTGGATCAAATAGTGACCTTCAGACACTAGTCAGAGAATCTCTAGGGCATCTGAACTTTTTAAGTCTTCCAATAAAATGATAGTATTCTAAGAATGGGCCCCACATCTTGTTAAATTGTAACTTTCTATCTTTAATGTTGTATCTAATTTTCTCCAAACATAAATAGGATATTACATCATGTAACCACTGTGTATGAGTAGTTGAAGAGTCATCTTTCCATTTTATTAAAATTGCTCATCTGGCTATCAACATGATAAAAGCTAAAACATTCTCCTGGGTTGCAGACAGAAGTTATCCGGTTCTCGAGAGAAAAAAACAATTAAAGGCCATGGTTCTAGTTTGATGTTAAAAATCTTTGATAAAATTTGGAAAAAAAATTTCCGCAAATCTTCCTGAATTGGGACACTCCCAAAACATATGAAACAGTGAAGCTTCAAAAATTTTACACTTCTCACACAGTGGACCAACATCTGCATAAAAATGAGATAATTTGAGTTTGGACAAATGTATTCTATGTACAACCTTAAAATGAAATAAACAATGCCTTGCACAAAATGAGAAATTATTAATCAAGCTAAAAGTAGAGTACAGGTACTTCATGACTTGCAACCTATGCAAGTTGTGTCTATCCACACATACAACAGATTTAAAAAATATATATAAAAAATAAAAGAATTACACAGTTTATTTTGTACTTGACAAACTATAACAGAGATACAGCACATCTAAGAGCCAAAATGTGCATACTTACTCCTGGGATCCATAGGTTGGGCATGACCATCTTGATTCCTGTGTATATGAGCAAGTTTTCAGTTGGCACATGCATGATAGTTTCATGTATTGGAGTTTGATTGGTGCAGGCATGAGAGTTAAGGGCGCAAATTCAAAATCAGCAGGGTCCTTAACTCTCACGCTTGTCCCAACTGAACTCCAATATGAGAACCCACTGCACATGCACCAAACAAAGACTCGCGCATGTGCACAGGAATCAAGATGGCCATGCCCAGCCTACATACTCTAGGACACCATCTCGAAAGGTAAGCATAGTCCAGAATGTGGAAAGATTCGCCAAGGTTGATCAACAAATTCAGCAGCTTTAGGTTGTTATCATCAAATCTATGATGAAAAAAAAAATTAAAGTTTGCTTTAAGACTTTGGCACTCCACATGCATGGGCAAAATTCCGACTTGGGTCATTTCGAGATCTAACCGATCATTCAATTCCAATTATGGTCTTAAGTCGGGGAGTACTTGTACCAATCTTCATCTGAAAATGTTATATTCAAATCACATTTCCAATCAATCTTAATACCAGCCAGTGAAGCCAATCTTAAATCCAGTAGATCGTTATAAATACTTGATATTAATCCAGCATGATGACCTGTAAGTTAAAAAAAATAAATCAGGGGATATTTGTATTTGAGATTCGAGCAAAATCAGAAAGCTTGGACTAAACAAAATGACTAACTTGAAAATACCTAAAAATGTATATTAGAAAGATTAAATTAAGATGACAATTGTTCAAAAGAGGCAAAGTTATCTCCAACAAAAAGATCTTTATAACTTTTAATACCTAATCTATACCATTCCCTATAACCTGTGTCTAATACAGACGGATGAAAAAGATGGTTATCTGTAATGGGACTAGCAAGAGAGAAAACTGTTATAACCATTTTTTTTCTAAATTGTGCCAATATTCTCAACCTATTTCTCATTATTGGATTGTGTGTCAATTTAAAAAAAAGAAAAGGGTTAAAAAAATTTAATTGCCAAAATTGATTTTTTTTAGAAAACTTGAGTTCCATTTTAACCCAAGAAGGGTGATTCACTAATTTATCAAAATGTAATAATAAAAGTAGATTGCATATATTAATCGCCCAATAGAAAAATCTAAAATTTGGAGTGATAATCCCCCATTCCTTTCAGTCTTTTGAAGATGGGCTTTATTTATACATTAATGTTTTTTTTTCCTGCCATATGTATGAAGAAAAAAACAAATCCAATGAGTTAAAGAAGGATTTAGGAATTAGTAAAGCTTGAAAAAGGTAAAAAAATTTAGGTAAAATATTCATTTTAATTGAATTGATACATCCAATCATTATAATAGATAATGGTGACCATCCCGATAATAGTACTTTAATTTGATTAAGTAATACCAAAAAATCCTTTCAATATTTTTTATGATGTTTTGTAATCCTAATTTCCAAACATTGGAATTGGTCTTTCACTATTTTAAGCAGGAAATTAGGATAACTTGAAAAAGATCCTTTTAGAGATAATAGTTCACCATTGTGCAAATTTAATTTAATATCTGGAAAACTGGCTAATATGAGCAAGCAAAGTTAATATATTTGGTATAGAAACTTCATGTTTTGAAATAAAGAGAAACAGATTATCTGCGCAATGAAATACTTTATGATCAACTCCATCTAGTTATTCCTTTAAAGTCTTTACACTGTCGAAGAACAACAGCTAGAGATTCTAGTACTATATCAAAAAGCGAAGGACTTAAAGGCCATCCTTGCCGCATTCTCCTATAAAGCCTAAACATTTTCAATTGTTGTAAATGAGAAAAAAAATTGATGCCAAAGGACATGAATATAGTAATTTAATCCATTTAATGAAATCTGGTCCAAAATTAATTTTTTTGAAAATAGCAAATATTCCCATGCCACCCCATCAAATGCTTTCTCAGCATCTAATGAAAGAACACACTCCATCATTGGAGAAATAAAGATATTCAATAACTGGTGTACATTATAATAAGAATATTGATATTTAATAAACCAGTTTGGACAGAATTGATAATTTTCTAATCTATCCACTAGAACTTTAAATAATATCTTCATATCTACATTAAGTGATAAAATAGGTCTATCAGATCCACATTCTGATTATTCTTTCCCTTTTTTCAGCACAACAAATATACTAGAGAAATTCTTGGGAAAGGCAGCACATGCTCAGACATGTTGTAAGCACTACTTCTGTAAAAGGTAATGCCAGGACTATTGGAACAATACCACTGTCACATCATGACTGCAGATGGGCACTGTATTCTTGTAAGAATTTTAAATCTGGAACAGCTGCTACTATTTGACACTATTAAATCATTCCCCTTAGAACACCTCAAACTAACCATAACATACATTAATCCCAGATGTGATCTTACAGTCTTTCCCTCTGAACTGTTCTACATTCTCAATAAAATTCAAAACAATTTATCAGGCGTAATGTGAGAGACGCTACCATCAGGGGATAATTATTTTTTGCAGCAAATGTTGATAAACTCTGGGCAGAGTGCCATTAATAGTTAGGGAGTTATTCCTGGAATTTATATTCTTTAGGTCCACATGGCACAACTATATTCAGAGATCAGCAGGCCATTAAAATAGAAAATACCGCTCCTGAAACATCATCATAACTTTTAGAAGCTCCTGTATTTCAAAATCAATGCTTCAGAAGTTGATGATTTGCCAGAAATTATTGTTTTGAAGCACCCTTTAAATAGCTGTTTGCTATTCATAACTAATAGCACATTGTTAGTAATCAAATCTAGATAAGTTGAATTTCTAGTGCTTGTTAACTCCTTGATTTTTGAACACGTTGCCATGTTCTGTTAGTTTATGTTGTAATTCCAACTTGACTGGACAAAATGATCTTGTCATGGAATTTTAGTAGAAATTTTGTTTTAAAATTATTTTTATAAGAAACATGTGATTTACAGTCTCCTCAACTTGAAGATTTCTTGTCAGATTTAAGATGATACGGGGTAGAAGAAAAAGCAGGTAAAACAATCAACATTGTATTTTCCTTCGAAAATTAACTGGACTACAATCCACATTAATATTGTAGCTAACTTCATAGTACAAATTAAATGTATGAATAAAGCATATATTTAAAATATGAATAATACAGTCATATTATTTCTGTAAAAATGCTCTGTTGATCCTATATATAACAGCAAGCACAGATGTTCTGTAGGCTTTCTATGACTATTACCTAGTTTTAGAATAATTTTACTTTGTCTGACCAGGTTATCAAAGTATTGTGTTTTCAATGAAAAAATAAAGAAATTACAATTATAACTACTGCTGAAATAATTTTATATACAGAAATTATCTTTGTCTGATTTATTGTGACAAAGCAAGCATGCAATTCTTGTTTTAGAATCTTGGAACCTTAAAGCATGGAACAATCCTTTCAGCCCCATTTATCCATGCCAACCGAGTTGACATTCTGGGCTCATCCCGTTTGTTTGCATTTGGTTTGTATTCTTCCACATCCTTCCTCTCAGAGGCAGAACCAGTGGGCTGAGAAATAGCTTCTTCCCATGGGCAGTGAGACTGCTGAACAATTCATGAACTGTTCATACATACCATCCGTGACTCAATTATTTGTTTAACAATAATATTTATTTATTTTATTGTTTGTATATAAGTACTGTGCATATGTGTCATTTTATTGGGATGTGTGTTATGCCTGTACATGTCTTTGCAGTGTGTTGCACCAAGGACCAGAGAATGCTGTTTTGTCAGGTTGGACTTGTATCACCTTAAATCTTTGCCCTCTAGTTCCAGACTTATCTACCCTGGGGAAAGATTGTACTCATTTATCCATTCACCTCATAATTTTATAAACTAATATAAGGGTTTCCCTAAACCTCCTCCACTCAGGGAATAAAGATGTAGCATATCTAACCTTTCCCTATATTTCAGGCCCTCCAGTCTTGGCAGAATCTGGTGAATATCCTCCGCACCCTTTCCAACTTATTAATATCCTTCCTATAGCAGGATGATCGGTCACACAAAACTATGCAGACTTACTTTAATCAGTCTCTGTCTACGCAAATGCTGGTATAACCTGTCCCTCAGAAGCCCCTCTGCAACTTGCCCTCTACTGCCACCAGACTTAGTGAACTGCAGTTCTCTGTTCTTGCTGCCCATTTTAAAAATGGACAAATGTTGTCCTCCGGTCTTTCAGAACTTCACCGAAGCCCAAGGATTATATAAATATCCCTGTGAGGCCCTCTGCAGTTTTTTACCAACCTTCCCATAATATAGGACAAAGCAGTTGTTCATATCTGAAGTTCAGCAGCAAAAAGCGTAGCAAACAACTCAATCCTCCAAAGATAGGCTCGAGATTTCAAATTTCTGCAGGGTGACCAAGCTCAGTGCAAAAATAAAGGAACCTAGAAAAAAGAAATAAGCAATTGCCCATGAAAAGTTAAAAACTACTCAAGTGAACACACAACAGGAGCTGTGTGGTAGTGGAGATAAGAAAAGGCATCTTATGGAAACACATGGCATTGTCACAGCACTAAAAGAGTCAAGCCTCCTCCCAAGGAGGAGTTATTGAAAGGAACTGGAGGGAAGATTGAGGTTTAATTACTGTTTGTAAGTTAAAATGAAGTAAGATCTTTCACATTTATCTGTCATCTTACGGGTATATAGATGACAATTAATAGATGAATCCACCTTTTAAATATGGGATATCAGGGAAACCTTCAGTGTCCCTGATAACAATACATGCGATATCCATCTGCAGAGCCTAACTGATTGCACTTCTCTCATTCCCTCTAAAATGTCATTGCTTCCATTTCAGATTTATTGTCAGATTATATAAGACATGACATCATAAACAAACCTGAGATTCTTTTTCCTGTGGGCAAGGCAGAATTACTACTTATTGGTAGTGCAAAAAAAACTGCACACAACAAACACGTGCAAACAAATAAAGAAATGTAAACACAGAGGGAAAACAAATCAATAAAGTGCAATAATAAGAGTCCTTAAATGAGTTGCTGATTGAGTTTGTTGGTGAGGAGTCTGATAGTGGAGGGGTAGCAGTTGTTATTGAACATGATGGTAGTATCTGTTGTGTGTTCTCGGCTTAGAAATACACTCACACACTGAGACATTGTGGTTATTAATTCTTTATTGTAAATCTAAAATGGTTCCTCGCAGCACATAATATATATGTGTTATGACACCTGTGTAGGCACCTGTGTGTATCCACAACGTTCTTTCCCCCCACAAAATAAATATCATTTAACTGGCACATAGCAGTAAGCATACTAAACTACAGTAACTAAGGAGTACACAAATTCTAATTGAGTTAATTAACATCTCACATAACAAAGTTACTATAAAATGCCAAGTCACCACATAGTCCCTCAGACATTCTGCAGGATGTCTTTCCCTTTTTGATTTTCTTGATGAGGCAGGACCTTTACAAAGATTTTATAATATCTCAGGACTCGAGGCCTTTTCAGGAAAGGGAAATATCTCTTCAGCCAGTTCTAGGGATGGTGAGCCCTGTCTTTGGTGAGCACCAGTTTGTTTTTGGTCTGCACTTTCCTGAAGAGCCAACATCAAGGTGCCGCATCCTTTGAAATTACTTCCAGAATGCCGTTGAAGGAATGTGCTCAGCATGGACAATCTTGGAGATCAACCGCATGGAGCAGACAATGGATCATCTACCTCCCTCATCTAGTCAATGTGACACTTCCATATTTTAGTTCCCACCAGTATAGAATATGAACAAGGACTTAGCTTTTTAATAATCACACCTCTTATCCATGTCTCTTTATTGTCCCAGTAATCCTGTACCAGTACATGCTCTCCTTCTTCCAGGGATCTGGTTGGCTTACTCGGAGACGTAGATTGTTTGATACAAAAGCTGATGTTTGGGGTGCAATGTAGAAATCCAGGTCCTCAAGTCATGTCCAAACATAAATTCCGCCAGCATGCATTTTTTTTGTGGAGTGTGGTGTGCTCCTATACGCCTAAAGGTAATCCACTATTTTGTGATTCCAGGATATGTTATTAGTTTTCATCGCTTTTTAAAAAAATGTTTTTACAAAACATTCAGCTTCTCCATCTGTGCTTGGGTGGTAGGGTGCCGACAAGATATGTCATATATTGTTATTATGTAGGAACACTTTAAAAGCCACTGAATCCAGTTATGGTTCATTATGGGAGATGATTTCCATAGGTAATCTATAGGACGCCAACGTATTTCACAGTCTTTCAATTGTCTGGTCTGTCGTTGTGCAATACTTCTGGCATTTAGAGTGTGTATCGACTACAATAAGCAAATTTTCACCCCTAAATGGACCAGCGAAATCCATGTGAATCCTGTGACACGGTCTTGATGGCCATTTCCATTGGTTAGCTTCAGCTTGAGGGGTTTTGGGCAGCATCTCTTGAAAAATGTCACACTTTCTCACTGTCTGTCCAATATCGATGTCTATTGACGTGCATTTGGACCATCCCTGGGTGACTGTTGTGGACCTCCGCTAATATAGCAGTTTCCCATTTCTTGGGAATGATTGTCCCCGCAATAAACAGCTTCCTTTGGTTGATATTTCATTGTGTCGTGTATAATAATGTTTCAGTTTTGGAGACATAACGTCGTCCTTGGGCCACCTATTTAATGTAAAATATAGGACCTTCGACAGTGTAGCTTCTTTCCGTATTTCTTTGCTGATGGTTGTTGCTGTAATTGTTAAGTGATTAAGTTGTTCTTGATTAATAGCTGTACCTTCTGCCATCCAGTTAATGACTTCTTCTTCCTGTTCAGTTTCAGGCAGAGGCAAGGATGATAATACATCAGCATAGCCGTTTTGTTTTGCTTGTTTATGTTTTCAGTCGTAATTGTATACAGCGAGCTCCATTGCCCACCTTTGAATTCTTGTTACAGCTGGTACCAGAATGCATTTTTTGGGGGACCTAAAATTAAACTTAGTGTCTGTTATTAAGGTGAATTTCCTACCACACAAGCATTGGTGGAATCGCTTGATACCAAATATTATAGCAAGTCCTTATCTTTCCAGTTGGGCATAATTATGTTCACAAGCCATCAAAGAGCAGGAGGTGTAAGCCACAGGTTGTTCTCCTTTCTCTGAGAATTCTGATTACACTGTACCTAAACCGACTGGCCAAGCATCAACCAAGAGAGTCACTTCTTTCTTTGTTGTCGTAATGGACGAGAACATTATTTGCTGAGATCAGCAGTTGTTTTTTTTTTCAAATGATTAAATGTGTTACCCATTTCTTTATTCCAGCACCATTTCTGATCTTTTCTTAACAATTGGTTCAGTGATTTCCACAGCATTGATATGTTTGAAATATGCTCCCAATAACGGTTAAAGAAACCCAAGAATTGTAATAGTCTGCACTGTCAAAATAGTAAGATACACACTGAACCATAGAGCACACAAACACATGTATTAAGTTAAATTAGCGGGAATGATTGATATTGATGTCAGGTAGACCATGTCACCCTTGTCAATATCAAATCTCATTCAAAGATCACACCGGAACAGCGTTGTATTCATATTATTTTTGACATATTTCTGACAAGTTGATAAGCATATCTGAATTTGTTTTAAGAAAAATATGACACTTCCTTGCTAACACCAAATATTGTGTCCTTTCTTAAGAAATGTAAATGATTGACATCAATTTGCCATTCACATGTACAGTCAATATCTTACAAACAGATGAACTGTTATTATGAGCTACCATTTTAGTAAAATGAGATTATAACTGGAAGGGATAGCATAGACAGGAGAGACTGAATGGTCACAGTTAACATTTATCATTTCACACAAGTCCCAGCCCAGTGATGAACTGAGGGAAGGCTGGTCACAGTCTGTTCCAGAATTTGATATATTTGCACAAAGACATTGTGATTTTGCAGGGAAAACTATTCTGGTTGCTGAAGAGAAAACAGCTATTGAAAATCAGCTTTAAAAAAAACAGCTCTTGTGGTCAGCCATTTTTGTGGAATTCAGAGCAAATCATGCTCTGTGAATGACTGGGCCATTTCAGTGGATTGATCTGTACCAGGATGGTCTTTTGGGAATCAAAGTGCTTAATTTTAAGTGTGACCAGCAGTGAAGGTACTCGGAGGGACTGGTGCCAGGGTCTTGGAAGCTTCGAGGAGGCCGCCCAATTCGAGTCTTGTCTACGAAAGGACCAGCTCATCTTTAGAGGCAGCACAAGAAGAATTCATGAGTCTGTAGCAGTGACGACTGCAGTCTTCCCATCAGTTCATCATTAATTCTGGGCATCAAATTCCAAAGGCCTGCACTTCATCACTGAATTTGAAAGACTGAACTTTTAAGTTGCTTTCTGGATTTTGACACACACACACACACAGGGGATAAATTTAGTGTAAAGGAGAGTTTAAAAGTTAAGACTAGAGTTTAAGAGTTAGAAATAAAATTAGTCTCTTAAAATTAAAGACTGTCTGGTTCATGCCTACTGCCACTCGTTACACATGGTTCATAACACTGTCTGGGAGGTTTTATCTTTAATACACTTTGACATCCATGTCTAATGTATATGAGTTTCAAGATTTAATTAACATATGAATAAGCGGTCTTAGGAATTAATTGAGTACTTTAAGACTCACGAAGGAATGGGAACTTTGGCTCAGGTTCAAAGAGAAAGACATAGTTATCAGTGTTTGATACAGATATGAAGTTTATGCCTTCTGTAGAAATCTTGACAGATTGCTATCAGTCAGCCATTAATTAAATGGGAACAGGTTCTGTTAGCTCTCTCTAACCCATTAATGCTCCTATAAAATTGTTGAACAATTCATTTAGGAAGTGGCTTTGAATAGTTAATTTGGTAGGACTGTTTGTTCTTATTATGCAAAGTTTGTACCTTGCTTGAAAGCCTGGATTAATGCAGGGAATTTGTATTAATAAACTTAATAATTGTTGCATCTGGATGGCTCAAAAATAGAATCTTTTACATTCCTTCTTTCTATCTTTAGATGATAACTACTAAAAGATCTGTGGAGAATACCTGGACAGCATAAAAAACAGTAAATCTACAAGAGTAGCTCGGAGCATATTAAAGGATTTTCATGGATAGATGTAATAGGCATTTTGCACCAATTTTTCATGTCTGGTATCTCTTTTTGAATATGGTTCGCCCATTTAGTGACGTTGTCGGAGCTATTCGTTCAGCAACCTTGACCTATAATTTTACAGGTCTCCCCACGACCAGCAAGAACAAAGTCAGGGTCCATTCGGTTCTGGATCGCCACAGAACAGATGTTAACTGTCTCCGCTGACAGTTGAGACACTGCCTTCCCAAATGCTTTGAGCCCCTTAGCCATTTCATTAACCGATAGCCCCATCGTTGAGTCGGCATTTCAGCTCTGTAGATGCCTTGTACCATCAAAGGGGAACCGAATCATAAAGATCTGCTCCATCTTAGAGATACCTCTCTTCATTCTGAACCCAGTTACCTCTGGCCAATCAGGGTACTGTACTGGTGTAGCTTCTGTACATGATATGTAGAGGGAACCACATATCCCAATTAACAGGACCTCATCCAATTAGTAGTCAGCTGTGAATATGTCTTAAGTCAAGAATACAATACATTTCATTGTATACAGTAAAAGTTTTACATCAACCTTCTTCCAGCTTTGGTATGGCTACATAAACTAGGTACCATTTAATAAAGTTTATATCCTTACTTTAATTTGTCTGTGATCTGTTGAGTCTCAAAAATCCCTTCTATCATTTCCTGTAGTGGGGGCTGGGTCTTGAGGGGATACCTCCCGTTGAGTTGGTTAGAATATCGGAATAGATTTAATAGCTCTAAACATTCATCTTATCAATATACAAGTAAGAGAAATTTTAAAAGGTATCATACAGTTACCCAAATTTCCTCTTTTCAATCACAACTCTGGCATTTAGTTCAAATGTCAAGGTGACAAAAAGGCATAACATTAAAGTTATCATGTCGTAGGTGGGTCCCTTTTTTTTTTCCTCTCTATAATGAAAGACTTTATGTTTTAGGTGGGTGTGTCAGCCCATGAGGCTGACCTTCAAGCTTTACTGCAGTCAGTGTTGTTAAAGGCACCTGGAATGGCCCTCTCCACCGAGTTCCCAATTTCTTTTGATCCCCATTCTTTACACAGACATAATTTTCAGGTTCGATGTTAAGAGGTTCACCCCTTTGATTCTTTTGGATCACCCTCCTTTAGGTGGGCTTGATGTACCTGTGAATGCACCACTTTGAAAGTGTTAGTTAGATTACTCAAGTATTGGCTCATGTCATTGCCTAATGATAATAAACCCATCCCTTTTAGTGATGTGGGCTTTTCTCCCCAAGGTGTCTGTATTGGCTGACTGTGGTCCATCTCTTCAGCAGATAGCCCCAACTTAACCTGTGATGTCACCCGCATTTTAAACAATACTAAAGGTCGCACATTTTAGCCAATCTTAGCCCAGTCCCCTCAGTCAATTTCACCCATTTCGTTTTTAACGTTTAATTTGGACATTCCACTACTCCAGCAGCCTGTGTTGGATGGGAGTAGTGAAAATACTGCAGGATCCTCAATTCCTTATACAATTCTTCATTTATCTCGGCTACAAAGTGAGGACCATTATCTGAACTCAGTGCCTCAGGCAGTCCAGAGCAGGGAATTATTTCCCTTAACAAAATTTAAAGAATATTCAAAGCAGTAAAACAAAATCTTAACTAACAGTCAAAGCAGTATTGTCTTAACAAGTACCATCTTAACAATCAAAGCTGTACTGTTGGTGGTTGGGTCAGCCTTAATCCATCGACTAAAATATTTACTCTCATCAAACAATATTTTCAGCAAAGAACTCGTGCTAATTCAGTAAAATCTGATTATAAACAAGAAAAATGACTAATTATAAATATAAAAATGGCCTCCTGGCAAGAAGTACATCCCTGGTGGCATGGTGTCCCTTTACTGACATTGTGCTATTGGCATGAAGCATTTCTTTGTTGTGCTATTATTTCTGTCTGCTTCACTAAAATTTTGATCCCATTATGCTACAGTGAGATATTTTACAGTAATATATTTATCATTCCTTCCTTGCCAATGTGGGTATCATTGTACACATAATTAAGTAACAAAGATATCAAGTACTGTACACATGTTTGGCCAGCCGGCATAATCTATAACTGAGTATTGGGATGGGGCACAATCCTTCTATTCACATTGTTGTTTCTCAGTGGTAGAGGCATCCCTCTACTGTAAATGCACTGCTCACATTTCTGGTAAATCTGGTCTGTCAACTAACCATAAAGCAGCTTGTTTATTCCCCCTATCCCAAAGAATCAGTTGTGGGTGTCCAGTGAACAACAAATCTCTCTCTGAAAATTGACAAGAACCTTCCTGAGTGGTAACCGTTTACCTTTCAAGCACCAAAGCCTGGTGAAATTTATAAATGTTAAATTCTGTGCACAGTATAAGAATTGCCTGCAACCAGTAAACTTGGATGAATGAAAATTGAGATTGGATTTTGAATCAAAGAACTTTTCAAAACTTACGCACACATTACATACACGTGCACTTAGAATTAGAAGTGGGTTGTTAGGTTGGTTACATTAATAGCGATAAGGTAAAGTTTCATCCCGTTTTCATGTTTAAAGATAATTGAAAGCAACACTTGTTTCAGTAACCATTTGTCTTGGTGAATATCTAATGCTGCTGGGTTTTGGGGTCCTCTGGGCTCATAACAATGGAATTTTTAATTGATCAAATGACATCAATCTATCATTTTCATAACAATCTCCTAATTCAAAAATTCCTTTATTATTCTAAATGTTCAAAACAATCTTTTGAAACAAATTAATGATGTTTTAACAACAAAAGATTTCCATCAATTTTTAATTTTATTTTATTACAAATATTAATAAAATTCTCCCATAATGGAACATCTCTATCAGTAGTTATTAACCTTGGTTCCCATTAATTAAAAAAAAATTCTTCAGGTACAGTTTCTCCAATCCTATTTAATTCAATCTCCACCCATGATGGTGTAACCTTCCGAAATAAAGAAACAAGAATTGTTAACTGTACTACTTTACAATAGATCTTAAAATTAGGATGCTGTAATCCTCCTAATTCTTATTTCCATGTTAATTTTTCTAATTATTTTTTTTTTAATTTTTCCTTTCCTACTTCATTATAATTTTTTTACATCAATTGTATATTACGCCTCACAAATTGAAAGGACGGAAATCAAATATATCGGATGACTATTTTACATGGAGAAGACATAGGATCTTCTATCCATTCTAGATGGTTTTGTTCAAAGATTAAACCTTTTTGAATTTCCATTACTAATTTTTTTATGATGAGATAAGGGATGTTGTTTTTCCATTAAATCATGAATTATTATTGATGGTAGATTTTGAAAATATAACTGCTAAATGATTTTTATCAGATTTTCAATTGAAATTTGTTAAATTAGTTTTGGTAATAGCATGGAAATGTATTGCTGTTACTTGGAAATCAGATGTTTCATTAACATTAGGAAAATGCCATACAGAGATTCAAAGTTCTATTCCATTAGAAAAAAAAATTACATACAATTTGAGGGGTAAATACTTTGCATTTTTACAGATTCTGAGCCCATATGCTCAAACAATGGAATTACAATTTTAAATAGTTCATTTGAGTCCTCCAGACTGGTGAAGTCTTCCCTTAAAATTAGTAATTTTTTTTAGAAACTTTTTTTTTCAAGGGTCTTTGAGCATCTTCTGAAGCAATCCAATTCAATGTATAACTACTTCATTATATGTATCTTAGGCATTAGTTTTTTAGTCGGGCACTAAGGGTTAGAGTGGGGTGAAGGGATTAAATCAGGATTATATGGGTTAGTTTTAATTTTTTTATTTTCTCTTTATATATATATATGTAAAAATCAAAATGTATTTGTAAGTTCTATATTAGTGTTTTATGATTTTATTAATTGTCATAATTGTCATGTGTTAATTTTAAATAAAATATTCAAATAAAATTATACATTTTCTGATATAATTCTTGAAAAAAGTGAAAATTCTTATTAGTATTTCACCTCACATTCTAATATTGAGATATACATTGTGATTATCTGACTATACCAATCACTTCTAGTTATATAAAAAAAACAAAAATAAGAACAATAGAAAAATAAAAAAATCTCATACTAATCTATCCCCTCCCAATAAACATGGTCACCAGCAAATAAATTGCAAAGAATCAAGTATCAGCTCTTGGACATCGGATAGAAAACACCCTCCCCCCAGAGCACCCATGCCTAAGTAATCAAATTATGATAATCATCCATGAATGGGCTCCATATCTTGTCAAATTATATCTAATTTTCTCCAAACTCAAGCAAGATATTACATCCTGTAACTATTGAATATAAGCTGGTGCTATGCATCTTTCTATCTTTTCAAATTTCCAAATCTGGCCATTAATGAAGTAAGAGATACTATTTTTTTTAAATTGAATTCAAGGAAATTCTCTCTTCTAGAAAAACCAACCAAAGCAAAGAATGTGAATCTACTCTATTTGATGGGTACGGTGCTCTGTGGACGGCCTCGATACCAGCCATATCCATTCGGACTTCTTCACTTGTTAATTGTGAAACCCAAATACATTACTGAGGATACCATAAATACAAACCTTTTCCAAGTTTGATAGATGCTCTGCTTTGTCTCAACCAATAATAATGATGTCGTCGAGGTAGCATCCAACATTTATTGCATGTAATAATTTGTCCATAACCACTTGATACATTGCAGGAGCTGCTGATATTCCATATGGCATTCCAGTATAAGTGAACAATCCCAAGTGAGTATTAATTACTACATACTTTTTTGATGCCTCATCTAATTCAGTTTGCTGATACACCTGTGATAAATCCAGTTTCATGAACCTTTTTCCCCCATTCAGGGCTTGAAACAATTCCTCCTGCCTGGGCAGGGCACGTTCAGGTATTTGCAGAGCTTGATTAATAGTGACTTTGTAATCACCACAAATTCGAATGCCCCCATTGTGTTGTAGGGCTGACATCGTGGGAGCTGCTCAAACAATATATTGAAGTATTTCAATGATTCATTAATTTTCCAATCTGTTAATTTAAAGTTTAAGTTAAAATCTCTTTTTTTTTTCTCTTTTATTGCAAAAGGTACTGTGTCCTTGGCTTTCTGTGGAATTCATTGCCACAGAGGGCAGTAGAGGCAGGTTCATTAAATATATTTAAGAGGGAATTAGATCTATTTCTTCAGTATAAGGGTATTAAAGGTTACAGAGAGAAGGCAGGGACGGGGTACTGAACTTTAAGATCAGCCATGATCTCATTGAATGGCGGAGCAGGCTCGAAGGTTCGAATGACCTACTCCTGCTCCTATCTTCTATGTTTTCTATGTTTATAGAACTTGGGTACAACACTTGGTTTCAATTGTAACTTCATCTGAGCTCCTTGGATTTTCCCCAGGTCTTTTCTGAAAATTGTTTCATACTTCTTAAGCACTTGCTCCAGCTTCGATTTGGGTTCACCCTCCATATGCACCTTCATTATTAACCCAATTTTCATCCAATCTAGTTGAATGTGTGGCAACCAGTTTCTTCCAAACATTGCAGGTCCCTTTGTGTTAACGATGTAGAGGGGTAATCCTTTCAATGTCTGTCCCTTATATTAAGAATCTACTTTACATTTCCCAGGCACCTTGTCTTTCTCCCCTGTATCAGTTTTCAATACCATGTTGGACTGTTTCATGGTAAGATGGGGTAATAGTCGTATTTTCTAATTTATTGGCATTGAAGTCACAGATGCTCCTAAAGCAGTTCCATCTGAAGTATGTTGCTGATTTTAACCTGGATATAAATTTCTGATTTCTTATCCATTACACTGCAAATATACATTAATTCCATTGCCTTGTCTTCCTTGGAGTCATTAGGTTCACTGCTAGGGAATTCCATCCTTCTCCCTCACATTTTTCACTTTGGATGACTGTTTTTTTTTTGTATTTGGGCTTCTGATTTTTTATCATTTCTTCCACTTTCTTTTTTTCTTAGACATTTGGCTCTGATGTGTCCCTTCTTGTCATATAGATGACAAGTAGCTTTTTTGAAATAACAATTAACTGGATTGTGGGGTTTTTTTTCCGCAGCGGAAGCATTATTGTCAGTTTAATTTCCCACTAACTGCAATTCTCCTTGTATGATATCCATGTTTCGTCTGGCCATTTTGAAACTTAATGCAGTATCATACACAGACTTAATGTCTAATTCTTTCTTACTCAGCAATCGTTGCTGGGCATTGTGGACATTCAAACCCATGACTAACCAGTCCCTTAATGCTTTGTTCAAGAATTCTCCAAAATCACAACTTGACGACAGTCTATGCAATTCATGTAAAATATTCACTTCGGATTTTGCTGCTTTTTGCTTTCTGGAATAAAATTTGGTACCTTTCTGCTTGTTTAGGTGATAGATGTTCTCCGACCACAGCACACAAATCTTCATAAGATCTAATACTCAGTCTCACGGGTGCCAAAAGAGATCTCATCAGTTTATATGTTTGCTTAGAAACAGAGCTTGTTCTCTTCTGAAAGCCCATGTATCTGTTACATTATATGGGCCACACAGAACATATCAAATCTCTCCTCATAATCATACCAGCCTTCTGATCCCTTGTATTCTCCAAAATGACCTTCTGCCATTTTGAACCTTTTCTTTGTTCTCTATGCATCAGCCTGTATGGCCCACTGTGGTTTTCTTCTTGTGTTGTACCTTCAAATCTTCTCTCCAACATTTGGAGTATAGAAGTTCATTTTTATCCTCGTCACCAATCTGTTGTGTATTTGCGGCTTAGAAATACATTTACACATGGAGACGTTGTGTCTTATTCATTCTTTATTGTGAATCTAAAATGGTTTCCTGCAGCACAATATATATGTGTTATGACATCATATGCAGGCGCCTGTGTATATCCACAATATCATCGAGAACCTAACGTGTCCTGAGTGATATGAATCCTTGCTGATTGGTGCTGCTTTTTGATGGCAATATTCCCTGTAGAAGTTCTCAGTGACGGGGTGGGGGGGGGGTTTGCCTGTGATATACTGTATTGCATCCACTACCATTTGCAGGACTTTATGGTCACTGGTATTGTTTCCCCATACCAGACCATGATGCAGTCAATCAGCACACTTTCCATCTGATTTCTGTAGAAATTTGCTAGGGTTTCTAATGTCATACCAAAACTCCGCAAATTCTAAAGGAAGTTCAGGTGCTGATATTCTTTCTTCACAATGCCATTAGTGTATTGGATCTAGGAAATTACCTCCAAGGTAGTGACTCCCAAGAACTTAAATTTGCTTACCCTCTCCACCTCGAATGCCCCAATGTTCACTGGATTGTGCATCTCTGGTTTTCCCTTCCTGAAGTTAACAATCAGCTCCTTGGTTCTGGTGACATTGAGTGTGAGGTTGTTGTTGGTGCACCATTCAATCACATTTTCAATCCCCCTCCGATATGGTGACTCATCACCCCTTTTTATACAACTCACTACCATTGTCTCATTAGTGAATGCAGCCCTGTGGTGCTCCGGTACTGATGGAGGTTGTGGAGGAGATTAGAGGCTGGACTCCTTCGGGAGCATTGGCCATACTGAGGGCATTAAGGACAAGTTCTTCAGTGAGATAGTAATGTTGAAGGAACAGACAGCAGATCACAGGGGTTGGCACGGTAAGGAGGAATCCCCTCTGGTCATTACTCTCAGTAACAAGTATATCATTCAGGATATTGTTGGAGGAGATGCTCTTTCAGAGGAGAGTAACAGCAGCAGGCTTTATGGCACTGTCTCTGACACATCATACAGGAGGATGAAGTCAAGTAAAGCTGTCGTGATAGGAGACTCGATTCAGTTGCTGTAGATGAAATTGCAATATATTTTATTTCCTTGTGGGTGTCAAGGATGTCCATGGGCATATCTAGGGTATGGCAGCTATGGCACATGTCTTGGGTGCTACTTGCAGGAGGGGCCAATGTCCCCTCCTCACCTTCCCAATATCCAAGTCCCTAGCCCCACACAGATTCTCCATCCCATTTGATCACCCTGCAGCGCCACTCAAACACCTCTCCAGGCTGCTCTAAGCTAGCATCTCATTGGGCTGCTTCAGGGCCATTCCAGCACCTCACAGCAGCAGCAGCTCAATGCTGGATCAATGGGAAAAATGGCCCTCTCTATTACCCACAATCCCACAAGCAACTGGAACTGCTCTGCCAGTGTCAGCGCCAGGGGAACAAAGAGTATTATCTTGTGGCACTGTCAGAGTACTGTGAATTATCTTTAAAACTTGAATTAAAAGTGTGTCAGTGTAGACTGAAAAGGGTAATATAATCTGAAGAAATAAATTATCTTTTCACCACTCTGTATTGTGACGCAGAGAAGGATTGTGACAGCACTGCCGATCAAGGTTTGGCCCCACCCCACTACCTACACACCTTGCATTGGCCAATTTAAATTCCTTTGTACTTGGCCTTGAGGCATTGGCCTTTGTAATTGGTTTAACCTTGCTGGCACCAAGCAATTGGAGTCCTGTAAATGACCTGGGCTGGACCACCCAGCCCTCAAGCACTATAAAGGGTGCCACCTGTCCTCAAATCAACCTCTTTGCCATTGTTTGGAGTCTTGGGACCACGTGTGCTCAAATCACCTTTTTTGCCATTGGGGCCACCCTACCATTGGAATGGCGCCATCTTACCGAGGTGAAAGTTTCATTATTGTCACATGATACTACCTTTAGAATGTAATATACATGAAATTCTTTAACTTTTTATACCTTAATGAAGACAGAGTCACCACTTTGTCAATCACCCCTCACAGAAATGAACTTGCAACCCCTTGTTTACAAGACCAATGCTCTAACCACGAAGTGAGGAGGTTCACATAGATGCATTTACCATAAACCCCCACAAGCTAGAATTGCTCTACCAGTGCCAACATCAGGGAAATGCAGAGCAGTTGCAGCTGTGAGGGGGATTACGGGTAAGGAAGATGGCCATTTTGCCCATTGATCCCGCATTTAACTGTCGCTGCCGCCACAAGATGCCTGAGTGGCCCCGAAGGCCAAAGGAGCCCAGTGAGATGCCGGAGCAGCTGGTGATGTGTGACCCAGGACATTGTGAGTTGATCGACCAAAAGTCATCAGGAGCAAAGAAGCTGCAGGCCCTACTGCAGAGGCTGCAGCTTCCAACCGGGAATGGCAGGTAATAAACACAAAGCTTGGGTCACTTCAATGCAGGCTTGTCCCACGTCTCGGTGACTGGAAATAATAAAACTCAACGTGATATGGCATGGTTAACAATCAAAATCTGTTAATGAAGGGGAGGAGGGGAAAGGAGGGGAGAAGAGTGTGTGTGTGTGGTGGGGGGGGGTGGAGTTAGAAGGGGGCCTTTCCCTTACAAAAACTCAGCCTAGGGACTCAGCTTGGAGTTGATCCACTGGTTCACTTCTAATAAATTACAAAGCAATGTGTGAAATTTACAAGGATATGTTGGGCGGTTGGTGTAGCAGTTAGTGCCAGCCAATTATGCATGAAAATCGCCTGTCAACTTTATGTGCGGTTTTCTAACAGGAGCGCAATTTCATTGCTTTCAATAGGTGCTATTTTACCTAGATATGCCGCTGAGGATGACTCCAAACATTTCTCTAGAGGAAGGGTGATCAGCTAAAAGCTGTTGAACACATTGGTACCAATCATGTAGGTATAAAAATAGATCAGGTCGTGCAGAGTGAATACAGGGAACGAGACAAAAGTTTACCAAGTAGGATCTTGAGTATTGTAATCACTGGGTTGTTTCCAGTGCCGTGTAATAATTAGGGTAGCAATCAGAATATGAAGCAAATAAATCGTAGCTGAAAATAAACAGCGTTGAGGGTTTCAATTCTTTGGTCCTATGAGGTCACATCTGGGATGTGTTACTGAAGGGAGACAATATACTGGCATGGGAGTTTGCAGGAGCAAATTTAGGAGGGGATTTATACCTAGTCTGACAGGTGGACAGATGAGAAAGCTGAAAGAAATACAGAAATTTATGTGACAGTAGACAGGATAGCACAGGGAGCTAAGAAGGTCTGATTGGCTGAACTGGTAAGCAGATGAGTTTGCCGCACAGCTGAACACGTGGAATTGTGATATAGAAGCTATCGCAGAAACACATTTGAGGAATGGCAGCTCAATATTGCAGTGTGATGGATCTGGAAGTAAGTGGAGTTGCGATATTGATTAGAAAAAAAAATCACATAGGTGGTTTATGGTTACAAAAATAAAAAGGAGACAATCACTTTGCTGTAATTATAATATGTCACCCAATAGGTTGCAAGAATTAGAGGTGCAAATTAGAGGTAGGTCATGATTAGGTGCAGGAATTGAAATAATAAATGCTTTTATCTTCCCTGCCTGCTGGGACCACCAAAGTGGTAAGAGATTAGATGGACAGAATTTAAGCATATCCAAGAAAGTTGTGTCAAGGAATTTTAGAAGGGAGGGACAATATTGAAGTGAATTTTTTTTAATTGTCTCATGTACCAAGATATAGTGAAAAATGTTGTTTTGTGTGCTAACCCAGGTAAGTCAAGCCAAACTTTAGTAAAGAAGTACGGGCCATAGTTTTAAGAGTAATTCAGATTGCAGGGCATAGTGTTTTAAAGACAAAGTGCAAGGTATAAAAAAGGTATAGTTGAAAGAGTGTAATAGTGTCAACCGTTAGTAATGAAAGGCTCATTGAAGAATCTGGTGACAGAAAAAAAAAACTGTCAATGAATCTGAAGGTTCATCCTTTCAAGGTCATGCATCTTCTGATCAATGGAAGGGGGGTGGGTGGCTAGAAGAGAGTGTGACTGGTATACGGTAGATCCTTTAATATGTTGGAGGCTTTCCTAAAACAGCAGATGGTACAGATAATGTAGCTAGAGAGAAGGTTAATTTTCATGATGGCCTCAATTGTGCTAACAGCTCTGCAATTTCTTGTGGTCTTACCAAGATGTTTAATGCATACACTAGTTGAAGTAAAGGCAAACATTGTGAAGATCCTCTCAACAGTCTTTGAATCTAATGAGAACAAGAGGACTTGGGTCAATAGTGAAATGTGAAATGTTTAAGGAGAACATTAGGAGAACTTCTACACTCAGAGAGTGGTGAGAGTGTGGGACAAGTTGTCAGTGGAAGTGGTGGATGTGGGTTCAATTGCAACATTTAAGAGGTTGGAACTTTTGTCCACTTCACCTGGCTATGTACAAAGGTAAAAATCTTTCTGGGAAGGCCTGGAGGATATTCTTAAAAAAATTACAAAAATGGATTTTCCACAGGACCCAGAAGTGTATCTTCTGGGAGACATTGTGGATGTGAGTTTTAGATGGTTCAAATACCAATTTTTGTTCATGAAGGTCACCTTGGAAGTAGCCAGGAAATGTATAGTGTTTTCGTTGAAGTCCGACTCCCAACTAAATAGCACATGATGGAATATGGAAATGCAGAGTTGCATTCCCCTGGAGAAAATCACCTACATTTTAAGGACACATTCATTAAGGGGTGGCAACCTTATTAAAATGTATTGGCACACAGATTGATTAGTTTTCTGACCCCCACCCCCCCACCACCTTTGAAATAGGGGTACTGTAACAAGCCGTCCCAGAAAAGAAATGAATGTGATCAACAAAGTGGAACATGTCGCAGGTGACGTGTTTCTTTCAGTTTTGTTTTTTAAAACTTAATAGTATCAATGTAATTTAATCGACTGTACTTTCACTTGTATAAATGTGGGGAGGTGGGGGAGATAAATACAAACTATGTTACATGAATGTAAAATAAATATGGCTTGTTTGAATTTTATGAATATATGAAAATTAAAAGAAAACATTTAAGAGTAATTTGTTTAGGAGTAGTACTGAGGGTTCTCTGGTACAGGTGCAGGTTGATGCGACTAGGTGGAAAAATATAGTTTGGCAGAGACTAGATGGCCTGAAGGGCCTGTTTCTGTGCTGCACTATTCCATGGTTCAATGGTAGCCTGTTCAAAACAAAGGGATAAAGCCATCAACTGCAGATTAGTCATTTTAACTTTAGAATGGGAAAAGTTTCAAAGTTAGCGTTTGGGATTAAATAGTGTGGCATTTGGTAAAATGCGGAATAATGATTGAAAGTCGGTGTGAATTTGTTCAAAGCCAATGTTTAACTAACTTGATGGAATTCTTAGATAAACTAACAGAGGTTTGCTGAGTGTAATACAGATATGCATATGGGCTTTCAATAATGTATGATGAAATGTCATCTGTCAGGAAGTTTGAAGGTCATCAGATTAAGAGGAAAGTGTCGACATGAATACATCACTTTGCTAAAAGCAGAAAGCAGGATGAAATGATTGATTTTCAGACTGGAAGAATTATACTGCATTGACCTCCTGGCAACAGGGTTGAGATCACTGGCCTTTTTGATGATTGTTAGTATCTTGGATTTTAACATCAAGTGTCCATGAGTTGATATTTGACCTTTATTAGGTAGAAGTCAGATTGCCTGGTTTGATGGCAAGATTGGGATGTTTCTAAAATAGTTTGGCAATCTGACCTCTACTGAATAAACTAGTGAGCAAGTTCTTGCAAGTTCAAAAGGAGGTTGTTTGCAATGAGTGATTGGAATAGAAAAAATCTGGGCAGTCATGCCACCAACCTGGTAGTATTCATATTGCCAATGTGGCTAGTGTATTGTGTCTGTCATGTGCATATCATCAATAAGATGTTCTCCAGGAATCTATGAAGTCCATTTCCAATCAAACCTTAAAACCCCAACACTTCTACCTCCAAGAAATAGAGAAGCTGCTCCATTTTATTCACCATCTTGACTCAAAGATCACAATATGTAAACATTCCTTCATCCTGCCTGCATCAAATTTCTGAAATTCCCTTGTACGAGGACAGTAAGAATACCTTCATCATTTGGATTGCGATACTTCAAAAATATATTCCGCTCCATCTTTTCAAGGACTCTCATTATGAATCATGAATTAAATAATGGTAAGACTGACTGGGCAAGATAGATTCTCATATAAAGGATAACTTTGTGCTCTTATTGAAGGGGAAACTGATTGAATATCCCTTTCAAAGAGCAGGCACAGGAACATTGGGTTGATTTCCTTGCAATTTTATGATTTCCATGATTTCATGTAAATTATATGTTTTGAAAACTTTAACGGATCCTTTTCTTGCCCTGTCTTTTGCCTCTCCCTTCACGTTGAACCCATTGTCCATTTAACGTGCTGAATGTGCGCTGATGTCCTTCGTGTGTTTTATCACTAAGCTGGGAGTTCCTTCTGCTGAAACACATTTGAATATTTACATATCCATCTGGCAGTCTGCTGAACAGAATTTTACACCATAAATTCCATCTGCACCATCAGTGGTGGCACTGAAATCCCAGCCAATTTATTTGGCATCAGAAATGTGATGTTTATATTTCCAATTTTTATCTAACTATCTTGCCTCCCTTTTACTGTTCAGTGGTTCCATCCTGATATGTTGGCTTTTGCTTCAAGTTCCCTCATCCAAACGACCTTGTTCATATTTATCTATTGGTAAATTGTTGTTTGTCTGTTTCAGGCTCCATTTCATCTTGCACAATATGTGTGCATTTTTTAAAGGTTAATGATCATCCGGCCTTATTAATCCAGATCCACTGGGCACACAGGAAAATTAAAAATTCAAACAGGGATACTTCAATTCTGTGAGACTTACAACCTTTACATTTTCAGGTGGGCAAAGAGCCTGGAATTCTAGTGTTTAGCCAACCATTACTTCGACAATGGAACAATACCTGAAGCAAATCTAAATATCAATTATAATATCACCCAGTAGGCTATTGAATGAATAGACAAATGTGAGGAGCAAATCTGACTCTGAAAACTGAAAATAATTCTGTTGTGTTGATAGGTTTCAAATCTACATCTTGCAGTGTTTTTAATAAAGTTTGTGACACAATTTATACAATGTTTTGTTGAAATAGTTAAAATCTCTCTGAAAGAAATCTCTCTAAAAGAGAAAGGACATGTATAGAAATGACTGCTATGAATTCTAATTTGCTTCCAGAGATGTACTGAGGGGAAAAAAAAAACTCGGTATCCAGATTTATGTTCATACACAATGTCTCATAAAAGCACAAAATTTTAGATTTTTTTTGCAATGGTGGGGTGGAAATAACTGTACTATAGGTTTGATCTAAAATAGACATTTTGCATTAAATGCCTTTGACACATTCTTACAATTGATCTTACCTTTTTTTTTGTGTGTGTAATATTTAGGAGCAGATGCAGTTTGATTACTTCATTTAGACAGCATGTTACCTTTATTAGTTGTAACAGATGCTGGGAACAAATGATACTTCTGAAAGGAGGCAGTGGAGGTATTGTGTGTGGGGGTGGGGGGCTGGAAGTAAATTAGTAGTTTTGTTGGCAATGCAGGATGAGTTTATCCAGAGGTAGAGAGACAGATGTCAGAATTAAACAGGACTACAATAATTTGTAGCCCAATAGCATGAACAGTTAATTTTTCATTACAGAGGTGAGCATGTATTTATACAACCTAGTGATAAATGTGGTTACACTTCCCTCGAGGCAGGAAGTGAAAGTAAATAAATGTCCTTGAAAGAAAATAACATCAGATTAAAACATATTTTTGAATTGTGAATTTAAACTAGAATCTCATAATCATTGTTTTTTATTAGATTTTTTTTATTTACCATTAAAGTAAATGTCGACCTAATTAGCCAAAAATAAGTCAGGAACTTTCCACTTTTCATTACACAAGATGATCTGAACATTTTCAGTGGGTGCCAAGGATATTTAGCCCACCATGCCAAACACATGTTCTACTGCCTAAAGGGATTGTCAACAATGTTACATCTGTTTTTAAGCACCCCGCAGTTTTAAGAGTAATTTGAACAAAATGATATGTTTGACAGACCATCAAGCACCTAAAAAGCCTTGTTATATCATCCAATAAAAGAATTCTCCTTCAAGCAACATCCATAGAGGAAGCATTGACAGAGATACAAAATCAAAGACTCCCAGTTATAATTATCAACCATCATAACTGGTGATATGATAATGCTTGGAAATGAAAGGTGCTTACCCATTGCCCAATAATGTCCACTGTCTTCTTCCTCCTTGTTGACAGAACAATACATGGAAAATGAAAATCTCAATTGTTAATTTCAGGTCTCATCCAGCTTACATTTGCTCACCCTGGCTGAATTGAATTATTGCAAAACAGCACATGGGATTTTAATAAACAATAGAGTAAAATTCCTAAAATCTGGACTGCTTCGCGATTGGATCGGTCCAGATTTTCGGGTTTTCCAGATTATAGGGCAGAACTTTTATAATCCAAATTTAAAGAGGAATAAAGTGATGAACAGGTAAATTTTAATAGTTTATTTATTAGCAAATATAGCATGCTTCATTTATCAAAATGAGTAGTTTGAAAGGAAAATAAAGTCAACACTTTACAAAAATGTAAACATTTTGTAAAAAAAAAGTGTGTAATGCTTAAAATTGTGTTTAAAAATGAACATTGCGGGACTTCTGGCCAGCTGTGATATGGTGCTGACACAACTATCAGGGACTCCTGTCTACTTTCTATCTTTTTTCACTTTTTACCTTTCCATTTTTCAATCAAAGTGTTACATATTATGCAGTTTTCCTTTTCTTTACTCTTGCTTGCCTCAGAATGACTACAAGAAGTGGGAAAATCCAGAAAAAAAGAAAAAGTAGGATCGACTGCTAGCCAAAGAATAGAGGCTATTTCTACTCTACTGATACGATAGACTGCCAATCTCAAAGCTTTTTGCCTGTTAGAAGTCAAATTTGATCAAATCCTGTCATTAATGGAGGAGCACAGCCACCATTTGTCATCTCTGGACCATGTTTCTATAATCCTAAGCCAACGTGTTACTGAATTAGAAGATGTCTGCTCCAGCTTGTGTGAAAGTAACTCAAAGTTAACAACTAAAGTGTTAACCTGGAGAGCCTGAACAAATGGCAGAATCTGCTTATCTTGAGCTCGGCAAAATTTGAAGAAGGGCAACTTACAAAATTCTCCTCTGATTTGTTATGTGAGGTGTTCACATTCCCTCTGGAGTTCAATCGAGCTCACTGCTCTTTAGTACCTAAACTCAATCTGGGACAGAAACTGTGTTTGATCTACATTCATTTACATTGCTATCAGATAAAGGACACTCTGATCCGAGAAACCCAGTCGAGAGGGAAACTGGAATATTGTGGTCAACAGATTTGAGAGGTAGAAGATTATACTCTCAAAGTTATGAATCAATGAGCTGACTACAGGGAAGTAATGTCAAAATTATACAATCGAGGATATAGGCCATCCCTGCTGTATCCTGCATGAATCCATATAACACTCTCCAATGGACACAAGAAGTTGTTGCATTCAGTCATTGAGGCCCAGAATTATATGGACAGTCTCCCTTCTACATCACTCCCATCATAAATATCTGCTTGATGAGTGAGGCTATTTGATAATTATTATTTTGAAGCTTTATAACTTTTTAATTATACAGTATATAGTAGCAATGACTGTCTGCTCCTCTCTGTTCTAGTAATATATTCATTTGGGGTAATATATTCATTTGGGCTGTGTAGTGAATATTTATTTTGCTTTAAATTCTGAGATTTATTCAGTCTTTGTAGGAAGAACATTGGGGAAAACACTTTTGTTAGTAGGTATATATTTTTATTTCATTATATAATTTTTAGAATGGAATAAGAAATTCTAAAAGTAGTTGTTTTTAAATATATGATGGTTCTGTTCCTATCCAAGTTGTATGTTGTTTTCAGAGTGTAGAATTTTGTTTTAATAAAAATATTAGAGCTAAGATCTTATTACATAGGACAGGAAGGTTTTCTTTTTGTGTGATCAATGTTTAATTTGATGATTTTGCTGCTTGGCAGCCGTTTGGTTTTCAGGTGGGGAGTGAGCGGGTTGGAAGGGTCTTTTCAAGGTTGTTTTTGTGTTGGAAGACCACATAAGCTTTGTCATTGTGTGTTGTTTTTATTTTAATATCAGCTGTATGCTCTATTCTTGCTTCAAGGCCAACACTTGGAGTCTTTTTTTAACGTGTATTTTTCAACTCACTTCTCTAACCATCAATAATTTTCAAGAATTTTGTTAGTTGGTATGTTAGTGGTTTGAACCATCACGTTAAGAGAAGAAAATTGTTTCTCATCTTAAACATCTTAAAACAACAATTGCTTTTTTACAAGAAATACACATTTGTAGCTCTGATAGTTCATGTCTCATGGCATAGCATCTTCACTCCATTTTTTAGGCAAAAGCTGGGGGGTGCTTGATTCTTATAAACCAAAATATTCCTATTGTTCATCACAATGCAATGTCAGATACTAACAGTCATTATATTATTGTTTCAGGAAAATTATATTATAAATTGGTGATTCTTGCTAATATTTCTCCCCTAACAAGGCAAAGGAGGAAAAACCCAACACCCAACCCCAACCAACCATTTTTCCCCTGCAGCCGCTGCAACTGTGTCTGCCTGTCCCGCATCGGACTTGTCAGCCACAAACGAGCCTGCAGCTGTCATGGACTTTTTACCCCCTCCATAAATCTTCGTCCGCGAAGCCAAGCCAAAGAAGAATGTGGATGATGTGGGGTTTTTTGAACATTTTTTTTTCCTTCCTGACCTGATCTGGACTGGTACACACTTCTGTTTGGTGGAGATTTCAATTGTTGGTTTGATCCTTTGTTGAATAATTTTCTCCCAATCCTGCAATAGTGAGTAAGTCTGTCTCATTTATTCAATCTGTCCTATCAAATTATGGTGTTTCTTTATCCAAATAGGAGAGTATTATTTCTTTTTGCATGTTTATTATATTTTTTCCAGGATTAATTATTTTCTTATTGATAATTAATTAATCCCATTGACTTGCTTTTGTGATTACAAGAGTATACTGATATCTGATCATGCCCCTATTGTACTATCTATGATCCTTCCTGACCTTCTTAAAATAAATAGACACTGGCGTTTCAATTCAACTATAATGTCTGATGGTGATTTTGTGAAATTTATGGAGGTGCAGATAACCTTTCTCTTTAGTACAATACTTTTTCAAAAACCTCCAGTCAGGTTGTTTGGGAAGCATTGAAAGCCTACCTTGGGGGGCAAATTATCTCCTGTACAGTGATTATGAAAAGAAGGGTTAATAAAGAATGTTTGAAATTAGTTAATCAAATTAAAGAAATAGATTATAAATATGCTCAAGTTGGAAACTCTGAACTATATAAATTGTGAGAGGAACATCAAACTAATTGATCTCCTTTCAACATACAATTGAATGCTAACTTTTGAAGAATAAGAGTCTGCTTTATATGAATGGTGATAAATCTGATAAGTTGTTAGCTAATCATCTGAGAAGATTTGAAGCAAAACAGCAAATTATAAAAATTAAAATGGAGGATGGTAATGTTACTTTGAATTACCGCAAGATTAATGACACATTCAGGAATTTTCATTCTCAACTTTACACATCTGTATTTCAAAATGATAATAGTTGGAGAATTTTAAAAAATTGTTTAAATATTCCCATGCTTCCTCCAGATAACAAAAATGAGATTAGATGAACCTATATCACAAATAGAGATAACCGTAGCTATCTCTTCTTTGCAATCTGGAAATCACCAGGTCCCAATGGGTTTCCTGTGGACTTTTTAAAATCATATTCTTATTTGCTTTCACCTTATTTAAATTATGGTTCATTGAAGGAAGGAAATAAGAGTATATCAGCATTGTTCAATGAAGCTGATATTACTCATATTGCAAAGAAAAGTAAATATCCTATAGATTGTTCCTTCCATAGGCCAATTTCTTTATGAAAAGGTGATGTTAAAGTTTTGGCCCATAGATTGGAGAATATTTTACCATCTGAGAATCAAACTGACTTTATTAAAAATTGCTACTCTTATTTGACATTTTATCCTCACCCTCAGGTGAGGTTCTTGAATGTGTTCTTTCTTTAGATGTGGAGAAAGTGTTTGACCATGTGAAGTGGAGGTATTTATTTGTGATTTAATTAAAAAAAATAATTTGGGTCTACTTTTCATTGCATGGATAAGATTACTGTACTTGTGCCCCACTGCTTCAATACTCACTAACTTTCAACAGTCACAACCTTTTAATCTCCAACAGGGAACCCATTAATGGTGCCCTCTAAGCCCATACTTTTACTCTGGCTAAGACCCATTAGCAAATGCATTTTGAAGCTGGGAGAACATCTTAGGGATTCGGAGGAATGGAATGCAACATAAAGTTTCCCTTTATGCAGATGATGTTTGATTTTCCTATCAAGCCCTGAAATCTCCTTACCTTCTTTGTTGTCGCTATTTACTAAATTTAGTCTGTTTTCAGGGTACAAACTAAATTTCTTTAAAAGCTAAGTATTACCCATGAATACAATTGTATCAATGTATACTAGCTTTCCTTTTAAGATTGTTTTGACAGAATATATAGATATGTTTTTGGAAGATAAATTTAAAACCAATTTTTTGAAATGTTGGAGCTCTGCTACTACGAGACATATTGGCTCCATAGCATTTGGAAGAGCTTTGGAGAGTGCACAAGAGACTTCACTAATGGATTGTTTACAAAAGGCAACAGATGAAAGATTGTCTGAAATTGTACAGGAGCTGGGACTAGAACAGGACAAGCTGGTGGAAAGCCCCATTTGGAAGATGGCCTGGTCAAAGCCTTTGTGGTTCATGCAAGAGGAGAGGATTGACTGTCTAATGTTCACTTGGAATAAGGGAAACAAAAAGGAACTCTGTGGTGACCTGAAAGAAAGGTTATCATCTGGAGAACCCTGAAGGGGACAAGTTTCATCAGCAAGACACTGGAGTGGCTGATTAAAAAGGAATCAGTTGTGGATAAGCTGGAAGAACAAATCTCTCTGAGCAGTAGCCATTTACCTTTCAAGCACCAAAGCCTGGTAAAATTCATAAATGTTAAATTCTGTGCACAGTATAAGAATTGCCTGCAACCAGTGAACTTAGAGGAATGAGAAGTGAGATTAGACTGTGAACCAAAGAACTTTTCTAAACACGCAAACAGTACATACACATGTCTTTAGAATTAGAAGGGGGTTAAGTTAGGTTAGTTAAGTTAATGTGATTCTATTTTTATGTTTAAGGATAATTAAAAGCAACATTTGTTTAAGTAACCATTTTTCTTGGTGAATATCTATTGCTGCTGGGTTTTGGGGTCCTCTGGACTCGTAACATTTTGAAAGATAAATGTACTTATTTTGGTATTACAATTACTAGAAAACATAAGTGTCTTATAAAGAAAATTTCCTTAACCTGTTGAAACACATGAAACAGCATTTAACCAGAGGTCTCCCTTGTCCTTGGCTGCATTAATTAATATTTTGCCTTTATTTAATCTTTTTCAGACTATACCAACTTTTATTCCTAATTTTTTTTTTTGTCTCATTTTACTCTATTGTATTGTCCTATATATGGAAGAGTAAACAACCTTGATTAAGTAAAGTTCACCTTCAGCAATCTAAAAGAAATAGAAGTATGACGCTGCCTAATTTTCGATTTTTATTATTGGGCGGCTAATATATGCAACCTTTCATTTTGGATACACTTTAATAAATGAATATCCTTTGTGGGTAGTAATGGAGTTGTTACAGTTAATCTCGCTTGCTTTCTCTTTAGATAAATCTATTAATAATCCAGCTGTTGTGCACACTGTATGGATAAAGGCCCAGTTCAGAAAAAATTTGGATTTTATAGTTTTTCTCTTTCAAGCCCTATTTTATCCAATTACTTCTTCCAACCTTCCTTGCACAATTCTGCATTTCAAGAATGGTGTAGACTGGGCTTTGTGTTTTTAAGATCCTTTCATTGATAATTGCTTTGCATAATATGAATAACTTCCTGAAATACCCATTTTTTAAAGATACTTGCAAATCAGAATTTTTTCCCCACTCTCAGATACTTAACTTTCCTAATGTACCTGATATTAATATTGCTGATGTACTTTTTAAATTTATGACCTAATCATAAAGGTTTAATATCCATTATTTATGATAATCTGACAGGTTTAAGATCTTCCCCTCTTGATAAGATTAAATCTGCATGGAAACAGGATTGTTTATTGTTGGATGAGGTTTGGGATTTAATCCTTTTTAAAATATTTTTATTAATTTTTAGTAATAATAAATTTGTACAGTACAATTATAGAATGTGCTACAGAATAAAATATAAAGAAAAGCACTACCAAAGTAATCATACACTGAATTCCCAAAGTACAATAATAATAAAGAATAGACATAATAAAGTTAAATTTTTCAAAACCCCTACCCATAAACAAGGTTGAAGGTTAATATTGATGAAACCAAGTAGCTCACTCCTAAAAATGGATCAACACAGTCCCAAATTTATATACCTAGAAATTATGGTAATATTCCATGAACGGGCCCCATTTGGGATTTAATCATTACATTAGTTAATTCCACATCCCCCTTGTTGCAATTTTAAGTTGTGAATAGGGCTCATATGTCCAAACCTAAATGGTCTCATATTATCCAGACGCAAACTCTTGTTGCAATAAATGTAAGAGAGATGAGACCTCCCTTATTCATTTATTTTGGACATGGCCTAGCCTTTAAAATTACTGGAGGGATGTTTTCCCAACTCTATCCTTAATCCTTAATTTAAACCTCAAACCTAACCCTCTGGTGGCCTTCTTTGGTATCACTGGAGAGGATGATTTCCATTTGACCCCAATTAAATCTTGGGTTCTCTCTTTTGGCCAGACATGCAATATTACTAAGTTGTTCTGATTCGTGTGGTTCCCACAGGTTAAGAACCAGACTAAAGTCGAGGTATAACGTTTATTTCAGGGATGCAAATGGGACAACAGAGTCAATATGCTTGGCAGACTTCTAAACACATACACACAAAATACGCAAGGGGTACACCAGATAACATGGGAGGAACTAACAGAGAAATGGGGGAAATTGCATGAACATACACATTCAACAGTTTGGATCAAGGTGATACTACATGCATCCACCCCTTGACCTATCTGGCCTGGAGACTCACCCCAACCCAGTGTGAAAGGTGCTACTTGTGTGCCATGAGGAGTCCAAAGTGGCAGAACAAATGGGCACATGGATCTTTATAGTTCTGCAAGAAGTACTTGGGGGGGGGGGGGGTGGGGGGAGAGCAATCACTCGAGGCAATCTGGGATCCGTTGGCTGCTGTGGCCAATGGCTCGAAGCCAAGTGCAGGGGTCAGCTGAGGTGATTCACCTGGGTAAATTGAGTGAAAGTCAGGGCTGAATCTGGGCGGGCTGCCTGGACTGCAGCACCTGGTAATTTAGGTGGGCCAATCGCAAGGGTCACCTTAATAGCTTGGGGTGAGTCTTTGACCTTGATTGACACTTAGAAAGTGCAATTGCTTTTGTACCTTTCCAATGACAAGTGGGAAAATGCTGTGTGCCCACAATAGGTCACTTGTTAAGTGAACTCCACGGAACTTGGATTTGGAGAGAGAGAAGAAAGCACTGAGTTATTGATGTGTAGTGCAGGGTGGTTGTTCCTGGTCCTCCTGAAGTCCATGATCATCTCCTTCATCTTATCCACATTGTGATTCAGGTTGTTATTCTCACACCATATCACAAAATCTGTAGTATGACTCATCATTGTTGCTGATGAGGCCAACTATTTTTGTGTCATCTGCAAGGTTAATGACTCTATTGGAGATGGATCTGATAATGCAGTCATGAGGAGTGGACTGAGCGTACAGCACCCAACCATTGGCAATGCACCAATAAATGTTATTTATTTTTTTTGATATCTCCATTTGTATTCCTTTTATCTGTTCATTACTGGCATTTTCCTTTTCAAGACTGCACCAACCAATGAAAATTTGCATGTGGTACATTGTCACGTTTATGGTCCTTCTCCAGGTTTCTTGATTCTTCCTCCTGTCCAAATTCAGAATTCAAAGAGCTTCATCCACTTCGAACTAAGTCCAGTTCATTTAAAACCAGGAATGTGGCAGTCAAGATTCATGGGGTGAAAATAAAATGAATGTTTTCTAGTGAAACATGAAAGTCTGCAGCCATTGTGATTGTAGTATAAACAAAATTGCTGGAGGAACTCAGTAGGTCTCGCAGCATTCATGGGAGATATAGATATATTAGCAACATTTTGGGCCTGAGCTCTTCTTTAAAGTATAAGCAAAAAGCAAAGTATACATCTGAATAAAATAGCTGGGGGAGAAGGGAAGAGAGGGCAGGGGGAGGGACACAGGCCAACAGGCAAAAGGTGATAATTAGATATGGATAGGAGGACAGGAGAGGAAAGGTGAGAATTGATTGGGGAGAATGGTGGGGGGAGGAGGCACAAACTGAAACCTGCATGGTCAATGTGAATGCCATCCATTTGGAGGGTGCCCAGACAGAATATAAGCTGGTGTTCTTCCAATTTGTAGGTTGTCTCAGTCTGTCAGTGCATGAGGCCATGGACAGATATGTTGACATGGTAATGAAGTGGGGAATTGAAATGGGTTGCCACTAGAGATCCACGTTATTGCAGCAAACAGTGATCTCCCAGTATGCATCCAGTTTCTCCAATGTAGTGTTGTTTCACTTGGAAGGACTCTTTGGAGCCCTGAATAGTGATGATGCAGAAGGTGTGGCTGTAAATGTAGCACTTTTTGCGATAACAGGGGTAGGTGCCAAGGGAGTAATTGGTGGGAAGGGGAGAGTGGACAAGGGAGTCATGGAGGAAGCAGTCCATGAAGAATGCAGAAAGTGGAAGATGTGACTGGTTGTGGGAATCACATAGTAGGTGGCAGAAATGTTCGACACTGGCTAGTACATTGGTAGATGAAGACAAGGGGAATCTTGTCCTTGTCCTTGTTGCATCTTGGGGCAGAGAAAGCCAGCGCAGATGTGCAGGAATAGAGGAGATGCAGATAAGGGCCAAGTTGATGGCAGTAGAGGGGAAGTCGTGTTATTTGAAGAAAGAGGAATTCTTGAAAGATCTCACATGGAAAAGCTCACGTTGGGAGCAGATGCAACAGAAATGAAGGAATTGTGAGAAAGGAATCCTGACAGTGCACAGGGTGTGAAGCGGTGTAGTTGAGGCAGTTGTGGGTGTTGTTGGGTTTGTAGAATATGTCTATTGAAAGTGTCTCCAAGATCAAGACTGAGCAATGTTTTCTAGAACTGTTAAATTATACCTGGTTCATATGCTAATGTCCTTGAAAAGCTGGACCAGAATTTAGAATTTGTCATCCACTATAACTTCAGAATGTCAATATTTGAACACGGAAGGAACCATTGTGATAAGACAAGATCTATTCAGATGCAAAGGTTAATAGTTTGAAGAAATTTGCATGTCAAATTTATGTGTTGATCATATACACTGCAGTTCCCAAACTTCTTTATCCATTTTCCTTCCATAATATTTTACAAGAAAAAGTAATCTGTAGCAAAATTGGCAGTTCACATTGCCTTCAATACATCTTAATGACATATTGACATCTGACTCATTGTTTTAAATCATTATATTAATCAAGTACAAATTGATCTTCTGAGGCAATATTTGCAATAAAGGTAGAGGAACACATATGGTAATGCTACTATATTTAAGAAAATATATGTTTTTTTTTCCTGTTCAGCAAGAGGAGTACAAATTAGACAGCATTTCATGTTACTTAGAAATAAAGGTAAGAAATTCTCATGGACTGGTGACTGAGAAAAAATGAAGAATAATACAGTATGAAGGTTCAACAAGCAGTTTAATAACAAATAAGGCAGCAAATTGTATACTGAAATGCATAATATGTGTAGAATTGGTTAGAGGAGTTAATTAGTTTCTGGAGAAAAGACTGTTTGTCACAGAGTACTTGTATGGGATACGGACAACCTCCCTAACTTTGTGCAGTCCTCCTTAACCATATTTCTTCTTTTTATTTACAGCAGCCAAGCATAAGAATTGGATGTAATTATACAGCTCAAGCTTTATAAATTATACCAGTGGCTGAATCTGTGAATTGCCTCAGAAACCATGCATCAGTGTTTGAATTGCAGAGTGGAAAATGGAAGCTTTATATATATATATATATATATATATGTCTTCTTTCTTTTCTTTGGCTTGGCTTCGCGGACGAAGATTTATGGAGGGGGTAAAAGTCCACGTCAGCTGCAGGCTCGTTTGTGGCTGACAAGTCCGATGCGGGACAGGCAGACACGGTTGCAGCGGCTGCAGGGGAAAATTGGTTGGTTGGGGTTGGGTGTTTGGTTTTTCCTCCTTTGCCTTTTGTCAGTGAGGTGGGCTCTGCGGTCTTCTTCAAAGGAGGTTGCTGCCCGCCAAACTGTGAGGCACCAAGATGCACGGTTTGAGGCGATATCAGCCCACTGGCGGTGGTCAATGTGGCAGGCACCAAGAGATTTCTTTAGGCAGTCCTTGTACCTTTTCTTTGGTGCACCTCTGTCACGGTGGCCAGTGGAGAGCTCGCCATATAACATGATCTTGGGAAGGCGATGGTCCTCCATTCTGGAGACGTGACCCATCCAGCGCAGCTGGATCTTCAGCAGCGTGGACTCGATGCTGTCGACCTCTGCCATCTCGAGTACTTCGACGTTAGGGATGAAAGCGCTCCAATGGATGTTGAGGATGGAGCGGAGACAACGCTGGTGGAAGCGTTCTAGGAGCCGTAGGTGATGCCGGTAGAGGACCCATGATTCGGAGCCGAACAGGAGTGTGGGTATGACAACGGCTCTGTATATGCTTATCTTTGTGAGGTTTTTCAGTTGGTTGTTTTTCCAGACTCTTTTGTGTAGTCTTCCAAAGGTGCTATTTGCCTTGGCGAGTCTGTTGTCTATCTCATTGTCGATCCTTGCATCTGATGAAATGGTGCAGCCGAGATAGGTAAACTGGTTGACCGTTTTGAGTTTTGTGTGCCCGATGGAGATGTGGGGGGGCTGGTAGTCATGGTGGGGAGCTGGCTGATGGAGGACCTCAGTTTTCTTCAGGCTGACTTCCAGGCCAAACATTTTGGCAGTTTCTGCAAAGCAGGACGTCAAGCGCTGAAGAGCTGGCTCTGAATGGGCAACTAAAGCGGCATCGTCTGCAAAGAGTAGTTCACGGACAAGTTTCTCTTGTGTCTTGGTGTGAGCTTGCAGGCGCCTCAGATTGAAGAGACTGCCATCCGTGCGGTACCGGATGTAAACAGCGTCTTCATTGTTAGGGTCTTTCATGGCTTGGTTCAGCATCATGCTGAAGAAGATTGAAAAAGGGTTGGTGCAAGAACACAGCCTTGCTTCACGCCATTGTTAATGGAGAAGGGTTCAGAGAGCTCATTGCTGTATCTGACCCGACCTTGTTGGTTTTCGTGCAGTTGGATAATCATGTTGAGGAACTTTGGGGGACATCCGATGCGCTCTAGTATTTGCCAAAGCCCTTTCCTGCTCACGGTGTCGAAGGCTTTGGTGAGGTCAACAAAGGTGATGTAGAGTCCTTTGTTTTGTTCTCTGCACTTTTCTTGGAGCTGTCTGAGGGCAAAGACCATGTCAGTAGTTCCTCTGTTTGCAAGAAAGCCGCACTGTGATTCTGGGAGAATATTCTCGGCGACACTAGGTATTATTCTATTTAGTAGAATCCTAGCGAAGATTTTGCCTGCAATGGAGAGCAACGTGATTCCCCTGTAGTTTGTACACATGTGTGTGTATATATATATATATATATATATATATATATATATGTATATAAGTGTGTGTGTATATATGTGTATGTAAGAAGTAATAGTCAATCCTGTGTAATATTTGACTCCTCCTTTTCGGCCCCAAAGTTGTGTGTTTTCTATATAACTCTGTCAAAAGTCAACTTCCCAAATTTTTGCCCCAACTGCCCACCCATCTGAGCTTCTGATGCCAAGACTGCAGATCTTCAAAACAGCCATCCACCTGCCCACCGGAACTTCCAATACTCCAACAGTGGATCAACGCTCCAGCCGCCCACCACTCAAGCTTCTGACACCTCGATCACAGAACTTCTTTCAGGCCCCAGTTGCCCACCCATCCGCACTTCTGACCCCCCCCCCCCCCCAAGCATGGCTTCCCACCCAATCTCGAACATCTGATCTCCCAATGCCTTGAGTGACGCAGGTACTTACCATGTGTAAAGTCAACTCCCCTCCCCCTCCCCCAAACTTGACCCAAAAAATTAGTCCAAAAAGTTCAACTATTACACAAGTATATACAGTAGGTCCTTTCAAAACTTTGTGGCATCCTATCATACATTAATGTCAAATAAATATTTTTTTGAAGTTTTAAATCTGTTTGGGATTGGTAATGGAACAAATTATGTGACACTCTCCACTGAGGCCTTGTTAACTTGTATGAGTTTGAAATGTTCACTTCCATGCCTAATTTCAAGTGCTGTACTTAATGTCCCAATGGCTTTTATACTCATTTAAGACCAGCTTTGAACATTCAAATTCAAATTTATTATCATCTGACTGTGTTAATCCTGACAGGAACATACAAACTCTGTACTCTCGAAATTTAATCTTTGAAGATCTTCCACTTACCTTGCGCATTTTTTTCCCCTAAAGTAACATCCACATCCGCATATTCTAGATACTCCAGTTTAGAATCAGAGAGGGGTGTTGAGACCCAGTGAGGCCAGTTTATCTACCAGCCACTGAGTTATGATCATGTTGAACACTGAACAATGAACAACAATCTGGCATAAGACGTATCATTTTCTTGGTGGATCATAATGGAGTGGAGGGTTAACCCATCATTTTCAAGGGTATGAACATGTCCTGTGCAAAGGAATTTTGGACAAGTAATGACACAAATGAAAATGGAAAAAGTTCAGAAGCTGGAAATCTCAGATAAAAACCGAGAACACTGGTATTAATCAACTGATCAAGCAATGTCTGTGGAATGAAAAATGGACCTCACACTCAGTTATTGGAAATGATAGAATTTAATATTCATCCAGAAGTCTTCCCTATGTCCAAATGAAAGATGAAATTGCTGCTCTCAAGTTTGTTGGACATCATTTTAACAGTATAAAAGGTGGACAGATAGATCAAAATGGGAGTGAGGTAAAAAAATTAAAGTGGCAGGCAACTTGTAGCTGAGTCATTCCTGTAACACAACCCTGACAAAGAAAAGCTTAAATATAAAAGTTGAACTGCCATGTCTATCCATATTTATTTCACTTTTCTGCATTCATACCATTTTCCCTCTACACATTAATCAGCAATGTTGTACAAAATGCGATTAACATTGAAAACGAGTCAAGTGTTAGGAAAAAAAAGTTCTTTGGAAGAATGTCTTGCTCCCCTGCAGATGGCAATGCTATGTTACAATGTTAATAATAATCCCCTATTGAATCAAATGTTAATCCTACCATTAACTCTTCATTGTATGCCTTGATCAGATTTAAAATGAAAGAGGCAAATTTCCTCATGTGTGAACTAATTGGCTATCTTTCATTCTTTCAAAGAGAATTTGTTTCACATTTGGTCTTGAAGCTCCTCTGTGGGCAAATTTTTTACTTGCAAAGTTGTGTTGTTTATAATAGAGGACATGATTATTGATGTCCTAGAGACTGTAGTCCAGCATGACCATTTGGCAGTACAGTGGGACAGGTAAAGAGGGAAAGGAAAAAGAAAATGAAGAAATCACCACATCTGTAGTTATTTCTACCAGCTGCAATTAACCTAATTTGCCATTTTCTATCTCTCAAGATTAGGTGAGATGACAAATCATGTGGAAGTAATACTTCTAGTTATGGAATGAGCTTACATTCACAGATGAATCTTCTCACTAAGTTTAGGTCAATAATCCTAATCTTTCATATTTTCTTTTACCATGCAAAACAACCATATTCCTGGTGTTCTCTGAAAGACAAGGTGAACATGCAGCCTCCTTCAGGCTTGGGAAATTTTATTGTATAGTGAATTTTATACTTGGGTTCAATGGTGCGAGAACATTACGTTAGAAAGGCATGATGTTACTTAACAAAACCACTTTTCATTATATACTTTACCTTGCAAGGTGGATCTAAGAAAAGGAGGTTCAAAAAAACTGGCAGCATTCCAAAGTAGTTCAAAAGTGTTGACTTTTGCAGTTGTGATTAAGAACCATGACAAATGGCTGCATTTTCTATCAGGATAAATCAATATAGAAGTGTTAGAGTGACAATGCATATCAGCAAAAAAAAAGGATTTTTCACCACAAAAATGACTGCCTCATAGAACACTACAGCTTGGAAGCAGGCCCATTTGGCCTTTCACATCTGTGATGAACCATTTTATTTCCCAAGTCCCACTGACCTGCAACTAGCCCATAGCCCTCCATACCTCTCCCATCCATGTACCTATCCAAATTCTTCTTAAATGTTAAAATTGACCCGCATTCACCACCTCAGCTTGCAGCTTGTTCCACACTCCACCACTCTCTGTGTGAGGAAGTTCTCTTTCATGTTCCACTAAACTTTTCCCTTTGAAAATATTATCTTGGTATTTGTTCCAAAGTCAAACATAGAATTGGTGGCAGGATATATCTGTGGGCTGGTATTGCTTTGTAAGCAGAACGTTGAAGTTTATAATAGTCCTGGACAAGAACAATTCCTGGTGAGAGAAGATACTGCACATTTTAAAAGTAAGTGCATAGAGATTGACGTGGATATTTAAAGGACTCTTTTTTTTTAAAGTTCTTCTTACATATACCATGTTGGTTTGCAAGAAATTTGCAAGGATTCTTGGTAATTGAACATTTTGTATAGTTTTCACGCAATTCAAACAAGATTAATTAAAAGTTATATTTAGATATATGGAAAGAAACAGCAAGTGAGATGGCAAAGGTAGTATTTAAGTCAGAAAGTTGGTCATTGTAATAATGTTCACATCTTGACCTTTTGTCTGAACTTTGTGTTCCATCATCTATTTCCAACTTTTTTTTTTGTTTGACTCATTCTGATTTCCACCCTATCTTAGTTCTAACCATCTCTATTTTCTGAAACCCTCTTTTCCTAAATCCCTTCCACAATCCATTTATTTCCCAAACTCCAGAAATCACTGAAACGGACTTTTCAGTAAAGCTTGAATTAAGATTTCTAATTGTCCCTCCCTGCACCCCCCCCCCTCTCTACTTTCCCTCTAATATAGCAGTATTGCTGTGATTTATAAATGGTCACAGTCACTTTCACACAATTAGCTCCAGCTGCCAACCTACATTATCAAGCAAAATGTAATCCAAAGGCACAAAAGTTAATGTTGACAGAAATGCAGCTGCTCAACCTCATTTCTTTAGTGACAGAGACTCAATCCTGACCTTTGCTATTGTCTATGTAGAGTTTGGAGGTTCTCCCAATGACCTTGAGAGTTTCCTCCAGGTCATTTGTTTTACTCCCATATCCAAATCCAAAATACAGATGGGTTGATAGCTTAATTAGATACCAAAACCTGCCCCTGCCGTATCAGTAAATGGTAGAATCTGGGAGAGGTTTATGGGAATGGGGGAGAATAAAATGGGATTAGTGTCGGATCATTGCAAGTTGGAGCTAACATCAATGCTAACGTGGGTCAAATGGCTTGTTTCTGTACTAGATCTCTGTACCTTTGGTTCAAGAAATTGGTCTCAAAAAAGATAAAGGAAGAGACAAAAAGGAATAAATATTTAAGAAATTACTGGAGTCAAGACTTTTTTTATACATTCATTCTTTTCAAATCAGTCTCTCATTACACCAACCAAGACGTGTCCTGCAACAGCATTTTTTTTTCATAAAACTTTCTGATCAGTGCTGATTTGAAAAACTCAGCAATGGTAATGAATAGATAAGGTTGGACACTTTTAGTGCCTAGGAGTAGTAAGCCAATGATGTTTCAGATTTCTGGTTTATTGTCAGAGTACATACATGACTTCATTTTCCTGTGGGTGAACCAGAATTACCACTTATTGTGGTGCAAAATCTGTATTAAAGATAATATGTATACATTTAAACAAAGAAAAAAATGTGAGCCAATTGACTGTGCAATATAGAGATAAAAAATCCATAAATTGCAAATGTATGAGTCCATCACTGTGGGCAGCCAGCAATAATGGTTAACAGTGGTCAACCACCTCAGTAGGAACCAAATTCCATGTGTGTGGCAAACTTTCTTATTTAAAGACAGATGGCCAGCACAATTTAAAAGGAGACACACGGTGGTTCCAGCACATAATGGCAGTTATTCGGGAGATGACTTGCATGCATTTAATGTTGGCACAAGATGGAACAGAGTAATTTTGCAGAGCTTCACTGTTGACTATTGTGCATGACTTGAAGAGGAGCAGCGCTATCAGATAAATCCCAGCAACTGTAGAAATAATCTCGCACAACCTACAGAGAAACACCCAACAGAGGAAAATGTTGGCTCTGCTGCAATTACAAATGCAATGGCTATAAAATTCAGCTCCATGGATTTATTTTATAAGTTAGTGAAATGATGGCTTCATTCCACCATTCATGTTGGGTTACTGGAGAGGAAATTAATTATTCATGATTCGAAAAAGAACTGCTTTTAAAGAAGACTGTCAAATTTGTTTGACAATAACATTGCAAGTAGTATACTAATACTAATCTAATGCGAGCATGTGAGTATGTCAATGTGTTTCTTACGAAAGTTCAGTCGCATATCGAGAGAAAAAATGGTCATGCTGCCAGAGCTGCTGTAATGCCAGTTCTCTGTAGGTGTGGACCGTGGAGAGCAGGAAACGAAGTCACCCCCTCCCCCTACAGGATCCAACCACCCAGTCTCACTGCTGTTGGCTCTGAACATGCTTTAATTGGCCTGTTAATGGAGCCGACAGTGGTTTTATTTCAAAATTCTGCAACTGCTGGGTCTGCATCCAAGATGGTGGTGTCTACTATTGGCAGCAGCCGCGAGGAGTTTGTCCATGCCGGGGAAGTGGAGGACTTGCCAAGGCACCAAAAAATTAGAAGAACATTACTCATTTGAGAAGGAAAAGCAGAGGAGATGACCCGTGGGACAGTGACCACGGTGGCAAGAGTGAGGGGTTCTGTGACTGAAGGAAACATAGGCAGTGGGCTGTTGGTGAGGTGAGGAACCCACACAGTCTGTGGGCTGCTGGTGACTACAGTTGAGGGTTTAACACCAGGTGGAGGACAGTTGGAGACGACTGGCTGAAGGCATACCAGGAATTGGAACCACGACGCAGGAGGGTGCCGAGGTTCCCTGATTGACTTGGCGATTCGGATCTGGAGCTTGGGGTGATGGGGCTATGGGTGTTGTGGCAACACTGGAGGTGAATCCACAGACACACACAAGGACTCTGAGGGGATTCTTTCTTCTCTTTCTCTGACTGTAAGAGGTGCTTCAGGCAATTACTATCAATGATAAGCCTGTTTGGCATATAGCAGATGAAAAAACAAATTCTGTGTAATCAATGTCTTGATTACATGACAAAGAAAGAATCTTGAATCTACAGCACCTTCAGCTGGCAATGGTCTCAATAAACAAAGACTCCCATCTTGTATTCAAGTGCCTGTTTCATGCTTGGAATATTAACTTGCTGCATTTTGTACACCCAGTTCTCAAAGTGCATTTATTTAATCCTGACAGCCACATGGCAAATACAAACTGAAGCATTTTCCTAACTCTTGCAGGAGGTGCATAAATGCACAGCAGCGGCTAACCAATAATGACCATTGTGTCACATTAATTGCTGAAGTGTCAAATCTTGGCATCATTAAAGTGGCTACAACTCTACAATACCAAAGCTGAAATCATAATTGATGATGCTGTTCTATATCCAATTACACCAGACACTTCCCATTCATTCCAAATTTTTTTCTGACTTCCAAGTTCCCAATTCCACCAGTGTAACCTTATCCTTTTCACCCTTCTCGTTAGCACTACATTGTGCCTTTCTCCTTTAAAACTTGAAACCTTGAAAGGATGGCTGAAGTGAAAACTGATTAGAGATAAAGGGGCACTGTCACTTGACTTAGCATCTAGAGTCAGTATTGACAACAAATACAATTTAAAATGTTGCTTGGAGGGAGGATTGACATTCAATGCATGATTGGCATTCAGACAAGGCAGGAGCTAAAGGCAGTGCAGTTTCCAAACCCTCAGAGGGTGAATTTGTAAACAAGTTGTACTCCACAGGCCTTACATGAGGACAGGATGGGATAGTGCACAAAAAGAGAGTGAAGATACACAAAGAAAGCCTGATCTCAAGCACAGGAGATTCTGCCTGGAGTCAGGCCATTTGGCTTAGACCTACTCAATTTTACTCTCCAGGGCCATCCATTGGAAGGATCAACCACTTGGTTTATAATCCTGGCCCCCTCTTGACAAATTTTAGTTTATTGTCATGTCTCAAATGCAGATGGTGTAGCAGGATGTCACTGATGAAAGGCTATTCCTGTTGCCAGGTTCCTCAACAGTGAACTTGTGCATTTTGCTCTGGTCACAAACCAGCTGGATAGTGAGAGAGTGGAGTCCCAGTTAATTCTTTTGGCAGGAGAGATGAACAGCTAGTTTGGTGTCCTGCAAAGAATGTCACAGTGCTACAGTTACTAGGGATGCTCCCTCGCTATTGCCAGAGACCCAGGTTCAATCCTGCCCTGAACAACCCTGAAAGTGGAGTTTGCACTTACTCCATGTGACGGCATACATTTCATACCGGTGTTTTAGTTTTCTTCGGCATTCCAAAAGTGTGTTAGATGCAAAAATAATTAGCTGCTGTCAATTGTTACAAATATGTGGGTGGATGGTAAAATAGGCAGAGAGATTATAAGAATGTAGGGAAATTTTTAAAAGTAGGATAAGTGTCAATAGTAGCTGATTAACTTGGACTCCATGAGTTAAAGGAATGGTAATTATGACCCTGATATTATTTCCATTGCAGTTGTAGGCAATAAATTGAGAGTTGCTCGAGATATCTTCAAATTAGACCTGAAAGTCATTGGCCCATAATTTTTCATTAATATAGTGACTCTCATGTTCACACTCCTTACTTCACCCTATTTCAAGGTTTTGGTTTCATATAAATGAGGTGGAAAATGCAAATGAGAGTAAACTTACCTAACAAGTTCTCTCCATAAATATTCCTTGGTCTGGTAAGAAAGCTGTGTGAAAGTAGACTACCTTGGGAAGCCCTTCTCATCCTCCTCGTAATTTTGGTAGCTTTCCCCACGTCGCATGCCCTTTACTTATTTCCCGTGTCATATCTCATTTCATATACTAAATACCTACTGTTATGGCCTGTTTTGGTTTATGCAGAAGCTTTTGAGAATAGCTTTCAGTATTCAGCTCTAGGCACACTGTCTGCTGATTTAGCAACTTTAGAGAATGCTAAAATGCTTCAAATAATTTTACATCACAAGAGTTCGCAGATATCAATCTGCTACTAAGCTACAAGAAATTTAAACAGCACTGGATTGTTCTGCTCCAGGAAGCATGTTCCACAGCATGCTCACAAGTAAGGGTTCCACTGAACTTTAATATTATAACCTTTGCTGAGCAAACAACATTGGATGCTGAGCAAAAATCTTCACCTGCCTTCTCAAGATTCAACATTATTTTATTGTCGTGCAAAGAAACAGAAAATGTGATATGATATGAAATTTCCTTGCATCCTCCATAAAGCAAAGATATACTATCAGCAGAAATTGCCCAGTGCCCCTTGTAGCCAGAGAAAGAGAAACAAAAGAGAGTCCATGGATTTGGCTCCAGAACTCCTACAGCCTTTGATGCACCATCAATTACTCAAAGACTAAGGTTGAGAAACCAATAGGCTTTTATTAAAGAACAAGGGCACATATATAACCATATAACCATTTATGGAGCGGAAACAGGCCATGTTGGCCTTTTCCATCCTGCTTATCTGTCCTGTACTGAGGAGGGGGCTGTGCAACAGTCATCTTTATACAGAAGCCTGTGGGAGTGGCCACAGGTACAGTCAGCCAATGACCATACAACAATGGTTTACCACATTCACCCCTCGTTTTTAAAAAGAGTCCAGCAGGGTGTAGTGGTGTTTACAAAGTTACAAATTAAGTCTCTCAGCTGGTGTAGTTGTTCATTGGGATTGTCGGAGTACTGGTTGTGACTGTGGTGCAGCGATGAGGTCCTGGATGGTCTCAGGCACCTGTATGTGGTCATCAATGCTGTGCTGGTGGGTAAGCAATGACGTCTGGTGTATCCTCTGTTGGGGAAAGAGGAAGGGTACAATGGTCCAGGTGCATTATGTGTGGTCAGGAGTGAAGGGAGTGTGGGATGATCAGTGGAGATCTACAGGGCCCCTGGAGGAGCCAGATCCCAAATGGAAGAAGTGCCCTCATGTCCGTCAGGATACACCACTTAGCCATATTGGGAGTTGGGATTAAGGAGATGGACCCTTTCAACCAGGGGTTTGAACTTATGGGTTCTCACATGCTTCTGGAATAGGACTGGTCCTGGGGATGTCAGTCAAGTTGGCAGATTTGCTGGGAAAGGAAAACATTTGTTCATGTGGTGTGGCATTCATTGCAGTACATAGAAGGAACCTGATGGAGTGGAGCACTTCTGGAAAGACCTCCTGCCAGTGGAATGCCACTAGATTGTAAGGCCAGGAGAACGGCCTTTCAGACCGTGGCATTCTTCCTTTCCATTTTCCAATTCCCCTGGGGGTTGTAGCTAGTGTCCTGCTTGTGGCAAAGCCCCTGGCCATCAGGTACTGGCACAGCTCGTCACTCATAAAAGAGGACTCCAGTCACTGTGGATATTTGGCAAGCCAAATGGAGTGAAAAGACTGCACAGGGCCTTGATGAAAGTGACAGCTGTCATGTCATGGCAAATGGGAAACAGAAGTATTCATCAATGACATTGAGGAAATACACATTGCAGTCTGTGGAGGGCAGAGTTCCTTTAACATCAACACTGAGGAGCTCAGAGGGGCAGGTGGCTTTTATCAACTATGCCCTGTCTGGCTGGTAGAAGTGTGGTTTGCACGTAGCACAAACCTGGCAGATCTTGGTCATGGATCTGATCTCTTTGATGGAGTTTAGCAGGTTGTGAGCTTTGATGAAGTGGAAGAACCTGGTAACTCTGGGGTGGCAGAGATCATTATTCTGGGCTTGTAAGTGGTCAATCTGTACACTGGGACAAGTCCTATGGGACAGCGTGTCCAGTGGCTCATTAAGTTTCTTGGCTGGTACAAGATATCATAATAATAGGTGGACAGTTCAATTTTCCACCTCAGTGTCTTGTCAATTTTAATTTTGCCCCACTTTCTGGTAGTTAACATGAATGCAACTTCACATTAGTCATTTAGCAGAGTAAATCATTTACCATCCAGGTAATGGCACCAGTGTCACATTGCCTCGACAATGGCTTAGGCCCCTTTCTTGAATTTTGGGGCCCTGTAGGGTACAGGAAAATAAAGCAACTGGTCTGCCTGACTGGTTAAGGATGGTAGCCAGGGCAAAGTTTGACGCATTCCATTCCACCTTGAATGGGATGAATTCATCCACAGCGTGCAGTGTGGTCTTGGCAATGTCTGCCTTGGTGCGGTTGAAGTCTGCACAAGCCTCTGCTGTCAGAGGGAAGGATGTGGATTTGATGAGGGGGTGGCTCTTATCTGTATAATTAGGGATCCATTAGGCATAATAAGAGAAGAACCCAAGATATATTTTCTGGGCTATAAGGCTGTGGGGGAATGGTAGTTTCAGGTGTTGCTGCATGTGATCAAGGTCTGGGCCAATGGCTCCATTCTCAATCACAGAGCCAAGGATGGCAAGGTGGGTTGTGTGAAATACGGACTTGGCCTTATTGTATGCGAGGCTGAGGAGCTTGGCAGTTTGGAGGAATTTCTGGAGGTTGGTGTTGTGGATCTGCAGGACATAGTCGCAGATGGTGACATTGTCAAGGTACGGGAAAGTGGCCCACAGCTCTTACTGGTCCACTATGCAGTCCATTTTCCATTGGAAGACTGAGATGGCATACGTAACGCTGAAGGGGATTTGCAGAAAATGGTAGAGGTGGGCATCTACCTCAAATCCTGTGTATTGGTAGGCCTCTGGGAAAGATGTTACTGATTTGGAAAGAGTGTAGAAAATACCTACAACATTGTATCAGGATTGGATGGCTTGAATTATAAGGAGAGCCTGGATTGGCTGGGGATTTTGTTCTCAGTCGTGTAAGCTACCAAATGGTTTTCTTATGAAGGTACAGGTATATAAAATCATGTGGCACATGGATAAGATGAATATTAACAATTTTTTTTCCCCCTGGGTAATTCAACATGGGACTGAAATTCATAATAGAATTAATGGCAATTTAAGGTGAGAACATAGATCATTACAGCACAGTACAGGCAGTTCGGCCCTCAATGATGTGGTGACCTATATATTCCTACCAAAAAAAATTGAAACCCTTCCTACCTTGTAACCCTCTATTTTTCTTTCAACCATATGCCTGTCAAAGAGTCTTTTAAATGTCATTAATGTTTCAGCCTCCATCAACTCTCTGTGAAAAAAACATACCCCTTATGTCAACCCTAAACTTTTATCTCTTCAGTTTGTACATATGTGGTGTTTATTATTCTTGCCCTGGCAAAAAAGGTGCTGGCTATGAACCTTATCTATGACTCTCAGAACATGGTAGACCTTAATTAAGTCACCTTCCATCCTTCTTTGCTCAAAAGAAGAGAAAAGATAAAGGTTTAAAGGAGAACCGATGGGCAGACTTTTCACACAAAAGTTGGTGGGTATGTTGAATGAGCTGCCAGATGAAATGATGGGAGTGAGTACAATAACAAGGATTAAAAAAATATATATATAATAAAAACAAGTCAAAAATATTATGAACTGGGAAAGAAAACCCACAAAATATTGGCCTGGCAACTTAAAACAGAACAAGCTAAAAAGAACCATTCTAGTGACAAGAAAAGATGATAAAAAGGTCACATATAACCCATTGGAGATTAATGAATGTTTTTCAAAAAGCTATAAACAATTATACCAAACAGAAAAAAATGACAAAATTGATGAATTTTTATCTAATATTGAACTACCACATATACAAATAGAAGAACAAAATAAATTGACAGAACCTTTTAATACTGAAGAAGTACAGGATATATTAATTAAACTACCAAACAATAAAACACCAGGTGAAGATGGATCCCCTATAGAGTTTTTAGGAATCTATTAATCCCTCCCCTCCTAGAAATAATGAATCAGGTGGAAGAGACCCAAAACTTACCAGAATCATGTAAAACAGCAATAATCACAGTAATTCTGAAAGAGGAAAAAGACCCGCTATTGCCAATGTCATACAGACCAATATCAATATTGAACATAAATTATAAATGAATAGCAAAATTATTAGCAAACAGACTGATTGACTGTGTACCAAAACTAGTAAGGCAAGACCAAACTGGATTTGTTAAAAAAAGACAGGCAGCTGAAAATGTTTGTAAACTTATCAATTTCATTCATACAGCACAAATAAATAAAACACCAATGGTAGCTGTTACGCTAGATGCAGAGAAAGCCTTTGACAGGGTAGAGTGGAATTATTTGTTTAATGTGTTACAGAAATTTAAACTACCAGAAACATTTATTAACTGGATTAGTGCATTATATAATGGTCTGTTAGCAAAGGTAGTCATAAATAGATATTTATCAGATCACTTTAAATTAAGCAGGTCAACAAGACAGGGGTGCCCATTGTCCTCTTCACTGTTCACTTTGATTATAGAACCATTGGCAGAGTTGATAAGGATGAAAACTATGATAAAAGGAATAAAAATAAAAGCGAAAGAATATAAAATCAGCCTATTTGCAGACCACATCATAGTATATTTAATAGAGCCAGATCGATTAATAAAAAAAATTATATATGAAACTGAAAGAGTATGGAGAGATATCAGGGTACAAGGTTAACATTAATAAAAGTGAAGTGATGTCAATGAACAAAGTTGATTAGTCAGAATTGAAAAAAAGAAATCCCTTTTAAATGGCAATCACAGGCGATACATTACCTTGGTATCAGATTAGATAATAACCTAAAATATTTATACAAATTAAACTGTGAACCATTAATAAAAACATACAGGAAGATTTAGAGAAATGGAAAGAGCTACCGTTAACTTTAATAGGGAGAGTAAACTATATTAAGATGCATGTGTTCCCTCGAGTGCAATATCTATTCCAAATATTACCAATTCCCCTGACAGAAAATATTTTTGCAAAACTGAAGAAGAGAGTAAGGAAATTTTTATGGAAGGGTAAAAAATCAAGAATAGTGCTAGAAAAAAATAACATGGAGATACAAACAAGGGGAACTACAGCTTCCAAACTTCAAAATTACTACAGGGCAGCACGGTTAAGGTATTTATAGGATTTTTATCAGAGAGGAGAAAAACTGGACTGGACTATAATAGAATTAGACAAATTTGGAGAAAATATCCCAGAACATATACTTTATAAATGGGATGAAAAATTGGTGCAATACAACAGTTCACCAGCATTACATCACATACTTAAATTATGGAAGAAAAAAAGATAAATTATCAAATACCAAAAATGTATTGACACAAAATGCATTAATACCCTTTACAATAGATAATTTATCTTTCAAAGAATCAAGAAAATAGAAGATTGCTTTTTGTGAAATAATTTATTAACATTTGAGCAAGTAAAAGTTAAATATGGAAAGACACAAGGTATAATGTTTGCATATTACCAGATGAAAACTTATTTAAAAGATAAACTGGGAAATATCTTGAGATTAGCAGAAAGTAGCACCTATGAATATTTAATCACAGACAGAATGATAGTTAAAAAAATTATGACCAACATGTACATCAAACTGCAATATAAGAAAGAGGATGAAACAAAGTATAAACCAAAAATGTTGGGATAAAGGTTTAAACATAGGGATAAAGAATGAAACATGGGAGGAGTTATGTATAGGAACTCAACAAATACTAGATTATGTATGATACAATATAACTGGCTACATAGATTCTATATTACTCCTCAGAAATTAAAAGAGTGGGACCCAACAGCATCGGAGAGATGCTTTCGCTGTAAACAAGAGACAACATTATATGCAATTTGGACAAGTTCAAAAGTAAAAACTTTCTGGGAAGATCTAAACCTAATATTAAACAAAATCACAACAAATATATACCAAAAGGTTCAAAAAATTTTCTGTTAAATAATATGAGACAAAAAAAATTAGGACTAAAATTAGACAGAGCCCAAATAAAATTTATTATGATCACACTAGCAGTAACAAAAAAATGTATTATGACAACCTGGAAAATGGAAATGAAACAAGCCTTAAAATACAACAGTGGTATGCAGAAATAAATAACTGTATTCCATTAGAAAATGTTACATACAATCTGAAAGACAAATGTACATTATTCGAACAAATTTGAGAACCATACATAAAATATGTTAGAGAATGCTGACCACAGACCTCCATCTCTTAAAATGACATGATTATGAACATGATAAGATTTAAATATGTAAAAGTGGATGATACAACTTCTTTGCTTTTTGTTATTTCTTTGTTTTATGTGTTTTATTATTTATTGGTTTTTGAAGGGGAAAGGGGGGGAGAAGAAATGTCACTGTGTATATATTAGTGATGATCATTTGTGAATGTTGTTATTGATATGATTCATGGTGTAAGAAATATAACATTTAAAAAAAATAGATGGGTAAATGGATTGGATGTGTATGGTGACTTACTTGCTTAGGTAAATGGGGCCAGCTCAGAAAGGCTGCTTGTCTGGCATGGATAATTTGGGCTAAAGGGGCACTTTTCAATCTGTGTAACTCTATGATATGTAAATTCTTTCCAGAAGACTCAATATTAACATTATTGTGATTGAGTTATTGTTGTTGAGCATTGCTTGAAAGTTATTGAGGAGGAGAAAACTGCATGGTTCAAATTCTGAGCCACCATTTATGCCTAATAAAGGAGGCCACCACTTAATCTTCAAAATGTCAACCATATAAATTATTTAAATTTAGATTGCAAGCTAAGCCTAATTTTAAACCAGCTAAGCTCTTGAGCTATAATAAGAATCATTAATCAGAATATATTTGTTTATATTTGGATTGATGGTGGAAGCATATTAGCTATAGAATCTGGGTTTTCCACAAAACAGTCAGCAAAATATTTGCAGGTGGGCACGTTTTGTCTTTGAACAATTTAATTGGATAGCTAGGATATCCTGCTCAGTGCACCCATCCAGCTTTCGTATAGAAATGAATGATTGTACACATGAATAAGGCCTTTGCACACAATGACATTCTGACCATGTCCTCCATAATGTTTGGGACAAAAGACTTTTGTCCTTTATTTTCCCCTATGCTCCACTGTTTTAAATTTGTAATCAAGCTATTCATGTTATTCATGGTTATTTGTATATATTTTGGTTTGACCATGTAGAAATTGCAGCACTTTTTAGACATTCTGGTATTTCCCCATTTCAAGACACCATGATGCTTGGGACATTTGGCTTCACATGTGTTTGTGAGTACTCAGATATGTTAAGTTGCTTCATTGGTGCAGGTATAAGAGAGCTAGGCCTGGTTCTAAGCTTTTGATCTCCTGTGGAGTGTGTAGTTGCCATTTTTCAATATGAGGATCAGAGTTGTGCCAATGAAAGTCAAAGAAGCCAGGATGAGGCTGAAAAACAAGAATAAAATAGTAAGAGATATCACCCAAACCTTAGGATTATCAAAATGAGCTGTTTGGAACATCATTAAGAGAAAAGAGCTCAGTAATTGTAAAGGGACTGATAGGCCAAGGAAGACCTCCACTGCTGATAACAGAAGAATTCTTATCCTAATGAAGGAAAATCCACAAGCACCTGTCTGACAGATCAGAAACACTCCTCAGAAGGCAGATATAGATGTGTCAATGATGACTTTCTGTAGAAGACATCATGAACAGAAATTCAGAGACTATACTGCAAGTTGGCTAGATTACAGTTTGCCAATAAGTATTTAAAAGAGCCTGCAGAATTCTGGAAAATGGTCTTGTGGACAGATGAGACAAAGATTACCATATATGGCAGCATATAAGACCCACCAGCATATAAGATCCCCCCCCCACTATTTCAGAGGGAAATATTAAGAATTTTTAGGGTATTTATGCATAAGCATTTAATATTATTGAAATATGTACTGTTAGCTGCAGTAGAGCACTGGTCCCGCTCTCTCCTGGTGGCCTGCAGTCACAACCTGCGCTGGTCCCACTCTCTCCCAGTAGCCCACTCTCAGTACCCATCCTGGTCCCACTCTCTCGCAGTGGCCCACTGTTGGCACCTACGCTGATCCCCCTACCCTGCTCCAGCAGATTGCCACAGCCCCCAACAATAGATGACAGTAATACTATTGAGCCATACAGTGACGATGATTAAAATTGGCGTTACACACCATAATCATCCTAATTTCAACTTTGTATGTAAGACTCAGGGGATATATTTGAGCCATTTGTTTTGGAAAAAAAGTGAGTCTTCTATGCCATCAAACATGGTGACCTGGATCAGAGTGATGGCAAGACCAAAGTGTGATGATGTAAAGGAACAGCCCAAGATCCAAAACATACCTCCTCATCTGTGAAACATGGTGATGGGGACATTATGTCCTGGGCATGTATGACTCTTCATTTAAGGTTGTCTTGTTAATTGAGGACCAAAGAGTCTAATCCTGTTTCTAAATGTACATCAATACTGCAGCATGTTTGTTAATAATGCTCAGGGCACATATCTAAAATGCCTTAATTGCTTTATTTTGAGAAGTTAAACTGTGCTGAGAACCAAATGGTGATGGAGGAAGTAGCTGTTAGATTTCCATCTAAAGAGAGTGGGTTGGTTGTCCATTATAGTTCTGGCCTATTAGCATTCAATCATGGGATCAGATCACTTGGATAGTGATACCAAACTTTTGAGAGAGCATTTTCAGTTATTGTATAATTAAATATGATAAATTTTCAATATTTTTACAGCATATATTCACTTTGAGACATGTATTTTAAAATCCAACAAAACTATTTTAAGAAACTGACACTGTCACAAACAGTCAATTAGGTACAATTAAAACAGAGGTTTTCAAACTATTTTCTTCCCATTCACATACCATCTTAAGTAATCCCTTTGTTATAGGTGCTCTGTGATTACTAAGGGTTTTCTTTAGGTGGTATGTGAGTGGAAAGAAAAAGGTTGAAAATGACTGTTTTCATCATACCTAATTGACTTGTTATGTGCATGGTTTCATAACTCCAAAGGAATGGGCCAATAACAATTTTCTCATGAAAAATATCTCTGTAACAATTGGGTCCCCACTCACATACCACCTGAAGTAATCCCTTACTAATCACAGATCACCTATGGCATAGGGATTACTTCAGGTGGTATGTGAGTGGAAAGAAAAAGTTTGAAAACCATTGAGCTAAATTCATGATTAGTGCCCTGTGACTTGCTTTGAAAATAATCTGAATGAGATTTTTTTTAAAAAAGCATGGAAGAAAGGGTACAGACTAAGATAAAGAGGAATTAAAAACAAAACTGAATTGATTTCCCAATGTCTTGCCCAACATTTAAATTTAATAAAGTAGAGAAAACTGGTGTTTGTAAATGTGTGACATACGTAGATGTATAATATGCACAAATGAGCAGTGTTTTTAAAGGATTAACTAAGCAAGATTCACAAACTTTAGATATTCTACCTGCCTTTTCTTAATGCTCATTAATATCAACACTATCCATGGTTAGAACAGGTAAATACATCTACATGCAGATACAATATAATCCAGAAAAAAATGGCATCATATTTCAGACGATAAACAAGAAATTTCATACCAATACGATGCTGGAACTGAACACTCCATGCTTTAGTAATTTATAGAATTTTACCATTTTTACACATCAATATGTTTCAGTATTGCATTCAGAATTTCTAGTTGGAACTACTTAACTTGGCAATAGTAGAAGGGATACAGTGACACATTGTGATTTTCCTTATTTACATTTCATTTTTCTTCCTTACGTTTCCAAGCAGAATTTCCAAGCAGAAATTTCACCAGATGCTCAAACTAATGGAGCACCTTTAATGAAGGGAGAATTTCTGGGAAATGAGCCCATATTGTCATCAGATTTTTTTTCAGGAATTATAGCAGCATCCCTGTTTTCATACAAAAAAAATCATCTCACTTCTGGCATGTCGTAATGCTAGACCAAAAGCTGTCTGCAGCTCTCATGATCTTTTGTGTCAAGAGAAAATTAATTAGTTCATTCTTCCAATTAAAGGCATTAAAACAGAAGGACTACAAGCATGAGAAGATCCAATAATATCTCAGATGAACTGATTTTGGCTTTAAATCAGTGGTTTTCAATTTTTTTTCTTTCCATTCACAGACCATCTTAAGTAATCCTATGCCATAAGTGTTCTGTGATTAGTAAGGAATTGCTTTAAGTGGTCTATGAGTGGAAAGAAAAAAGGTTGAAAACCACTGTTTTAATCATATCTAATTGACTCATTATGTGTATGGTTTCATCTTCTTTTTCTTTGGCTTGGCTTCGCGGACGAAGATTTATGGAGGGGGTAAAAAAGTCCACGTCAGCTGCAGGCTCGTTTGTGGCTGACCAGTCCGATGCGGGACAGGCAGACACGATTGCAGCGGTTGCAAGGGAAAATTGGTTGGTTGGGGTTGGGTGTTGGGTTTTTCCTCCTTTGCCTTTTGTCAGTGAGGTGGGCTCTGCGGTCTTCTTCAAAGGAGGCTGCTGCCCGCCAAACTGTGAGGCGCCAAGATGCACGGTTTGAGGCGTTATCAGCCCACTGGCGGTGGTCAATGTGGCAGGCACCAAGAGATTTCTTTAGGCAGTCCTTGTACCTTTTCTTTGGTGCACCTCTGTCACGGTGACCAGTGGAGAGCTCGCCATATAATACGATCTTGGGAAGGCGATGGTCCTCCATTCTGGAGACGTGACCCATCCAGCGCAGCTGGATCTTCAGCAGCGTGGACTCGATGCTGTCGACCTCTGCCATCTCGAGTACCTCGACGTTAGGGGTGTGAGCGCTCCAATGGATGTTGAGGATGGAGCGGAGACAACACTGGTGGAAGCGTTCTAGGAGCCGTAGGTGGTGCCGGTAGAGGACCCATGATTCGGAGCCGAACAGGAGTGTGGGTATGACAATGGCTCTGTATATGCTTATCTTTGTGAGGTTTTTCAGTTGGTTGTTTTTCCAGACTCTTTTGTGTAGTCTTCCAAAGGCGCTATTTGCCTTGGCGAGTCTGTTGTCTATCTCATTGTCGATCCTTGCATCTGATGAAATGGTGCAGCCGAGATAGGTAAACTGGTTGACCGTTTTGAGTTTTGTGTGCCCGATGGAGATGTGGGGGGGCTGGTAGTCATGGTGGGGAGCTGGCTGATGGAGGACCTCAGTTTTCTTCAGGCTGACTTCCAGGCCAAACATTTTGGCAGTTTCCGCAAAGCAGGACGTCAAGCGCTGAAGAGCTGGCTCTGAATGGGCAACTAAAGCGGCATCATCTGCAAAGAGTAGTTCACGGACAAGTTTCTCTTGTGTCTTGGTGTGAGCTTGCAGGCGCCTCAGATTGAAGAGACTGCCATCCGTGCGGTACCGGATGTAAACAGCGTCTTCATTGTTGGGGTCTTTCATGGCTTGGTTCAGCATCATGCTGAAGAAGATTGAAAAGAGGGTTGGTGCGAGAACACAGCCTTGCTTCACGCCATTGTTAATGGAGAAGGGTTCAGAGAGCTCATTGCTGTATCTGACCCGACCTTGTTGGTTTTCGTGCAGTTGGATAATCATGTTGAGGAACTTTGGGGGACATCCGATGCGCTCTAGTATTTGCCAAAGCCCTTTCCTGCTCACGGTGTCGAAGGCTTTGGTGAGGTCAACAAAGGTGATGTAGAGTCCTTTGTTTTGTTCTCTGCACTTTTCTTGGAGCTGTCTGAGGGCAAAGACCATGTCAGTGGTTCCTCTGTTTGCGCGAAAGCCGCACTGTGATTCTGGGAGAATATTCTCAGCGACACTAGGTATTATTCTATTTAGTAGAATCCTATCGAAGATTTTGCCTGCAATGGAGAGCAACGTGATTCCCCTGTAGTTTGAGCAGTCTGATTTCTCGCCTTTGTTTTTGTACAGGGTGATGATGGTGGCATCACGAAGATCCTGAGGCAGTTTACCTTGGTCCCAACAAAGCTTGAAAAACTCATGCAGTTTGGCATGCAGAGTTTTGCCGCCAGCCTTCCAGACTTCTGGGGGGATTCCATCCATACCTGCTGCTTTGCCACTTTTCAGTTGTTCGATTGCCTTATATGTCTCATCCAGGGTGCCAAACGAACACAGCTCAGCGCGGACATTGGCGACTTCAAGGGTTTCTACGAGGCTCTAAAGGCTGTGTACGGCCCCTCACCCCAAGTCCAAAGCCCGCTGCGCAGCTCAGACGGCAAAGTCCTCCTCAGCGACAAGATCTCCATCCTCAACCGATGGTCAGAACACTTCCAATCTCTTTTCAGTACCAACCGCTCAGTCCAAGATTCCGCCCTGCTCCAGCTCCCTCAACAGCCCCTAAGGCTAGAGCTGGATGAGGTTCCCACCCTGGATGAGACATATAAGGCAATCGAACAACTGAAAAGTGGCAAAGCAGCAGGTATGGATGGAATCCCCCCAGAAGAAGAATGGTTTCATAACTCCAAAGGAAATGGGCCAAAGGCAATTTTTTCTCATGCAAAAATTTCAGTAACAAATGGGCCTAGAGCAGTGGTTCACAACCTTTATTTTCCACTCACATACCACCTGAAGTAATCCCTTACTAATCACAGAGTACCTATGGCATAGGAACTACTTCAGGTGGTATGTAAATGAAAAGAAAAAAAGTTTGGAAACTACTGCTTTAAATCAACTTTATTACCTGGTCTCATAATCCTTGATTTCCCTGACAGCCCATGATGTATTTCAGCCTTCAACTGGCTTGGTTGGAGAAAAATAAAAATAAATGAATTTGAAAAGGTTTCTGAATATGAATGAGATATCTCTGCATCTACAAAGGATTAATGTCTTTGGAGATGCGACAGCTACCCACTACTTGAGGTCACAATGCAGGAGAACCACTGGTCTCTTGTAACCACATGTGATGTAATATCCATTCCGGGTTCAAGAATGCATCAAACTATTTTTTTTGTCCTCGAGCAGCAGATTTTCCTTCTTGCTGCAACTGAATGATCCAGAGCGAGGTAAATGTCACCATCTACCTTCTCTATCTGCATCTTCTTTTCTATTATCAGCACAAATGATACATATCCTTTTCTCCCAGAATCTTAGGACACCAGGGAACTTTCATGGAATTTTAAAATTTGCCTGATGATTACAGTGTGCACTTTCACCAGAATTATTTTTTTTAGTGACAAGCCATTTCCTGTCTTTGGAGGAAGACGGGTTTCAGTGCTGTCTTCTCAATTACTATCTTCCAAACTGTGATTTGATTGATTTAAGTATTCCTTTGTGGTTGAGTTTAACGAATGACTAGAGAAAGCAGAATAACTGACAAATACATAGTTCTTTTTATGACCTCGAGAATTCGTAAGTATTTCACAACCAATTAAAATCTTATGAAGGAGAGAATTCAGCTGGTACACAGCAATATGTACAAAAGTGCCAAAATAATCTGATTCTGTAATAGGGGTTGACTAGCAATTATTGGCTCTGGCTTCTGGAAGAATTTTTTAAAATTTCTGTCTGCAGAATTGTGCCATGATATTTTTACTTACCTCTGTGAGAGCAGATGTGGCCTTGCATTAACTTGTTTTTACTATAAAACTGAATCTCAAATAGTACATTGCTCCCTTAGCTGCACACTGCTGGGATTTAGCTGTGGTTATAGGCAGAAGAATGAAGTTGTTCTGCAAGCAAAGAAGATCTGTTCAAATGCCTCCTGACTCTATCTGGAAACAAATCTAACTCTGTTTGCAGGTAAAGATTCAATGCGTCCATCAATCGGAGTGCTGTGTCATCCTGCTGAACATTGAGCTCCTGTGCCCAAGCCAGAAGCTCAACTCTGTCATCCCTTCTGTCAACACAATACATTCAGGATAGTTCACTGAGTACAAATAAGGACAGATGGCCATATGTGCATCAAACAATACAAACAACTTTGTTTTCAAAAGAACTTGTTTATTATGTGGAATCTGAAAATCACAGGTAAGGCCAGCATTTTTCCCATGTCGATTTTCTCTTTGGCAAATGATAGGAAGCTGTTAGATTGAGTTATTGCTGACTTTATAATTGATACAAAAGGAGTTCCAGGATCTGGACTCCGTGCTAATGAAGAAATAGTAATGTATTTCCAAGCCAAGATGGTATGGAGCTTGGAGGGGAAAACGCATGTTATGGTGATTCTATGTACCTAAAGCCCTTGTCTTTCATGAAGATAGAGATGTTGTCAGAGAGCATTGGTTTGTAACATCAGAGCAATCTGTGCCGTGCACACATTACAGCCTCCATGTGTTAGTGCTGAAAGAAATGAATGTGTAGGATGTTGGATGGCTTCGTCTTGTGTGTGGTTAAGAGTTGTTGAATCTGCTCTCATTTTGGGTAATGGATCATCAGTTTTCTGACATGTACCTTCTGGGTAGTGGAATAGCTTTGCCATGCCAGCATGTGAAGTATTTGTCACTTTACACCCAGCCTCTGATCTGCACTTGAAGCAATAGTATTGCTGCAGCTGTTTGAGTTTGTAATCGCATAACTTCCATGACCCCAGGATATTGATGGTGGGTGTTGGGAGAGAGGACTGGCAATAGAATGTTGAGTGGCTAACTTTGGTTGAAGATGTTTTTGCTCTAGTTGAAGATGTTTTTTGCCTGACATTAATATTACTTGACAATTATTAGCCCAATTCTAAATATTGTCTTGGTTTTGTTGCATTATGAATGGACCACCCATGAGCAAAGAATTTGCAAATGGAACAAAGTATTGTCCAATCTCTACATATCTGCATTTTAAATTTTAATGTATGGAGGAAGGTGATTGACAAAGAAGTTGAAGATGGTTCGGTCAATGACATTCCAGTGGTAATGTCCTGATGATGAGTTGTTTAATTCTGGGTCCAGGACACCCCTTTGAGGAATTCCTGTGATTATGTTCAGAAGCTAATATGATTATCTTCAACAATGGCAACCATCTTCTTTGAAGCAATTATGACTTTAATTATTGACACCTTTTCTTTTTGATGCCTTTGAATTCAGCTTTATAGAATCCCTTGATTCCACATGAGGTCAAATACTGCCTTGCTGTCAAGAACAGTCACTTTCACCTCTTCACTTGAACACAACCATTTCATCTGTTGCAACTTCCAATGAGCTGTAGATGTGAAAGGTCTTTCTTTAGTATAACAAGCACACAATCTGGAAGAAAAAGTGCAATGCTAAAAAATCTCAGCAGGTCAAACAGTGTTCTTTATATAGCAATGATCAAAGTACACAACTAACATTTTGGGCTTGAGCCATTCATCAAGATATGGACAAAATGTAGGCACATGCCCAAATAAAATGATTAGGTGGGGGGGGGTTGATGTAGGGGCAGGGGGAGGAGCACAGTCCCATAGGAATGAGGTTATAGGTGGATAAGGGAGGGAGGACACACCAGAAAACAAGGTAATGGGAAATGGCTCTGTGAATCAAGAGGGAAGGGGGTGGAGAGCTGGAGGAAAGAAGACAGGCATGGAGAAGAGAGAGGATGAACAAGGAGTAGGCTAGCAGAAACCAGAGAAGGCAATGTTAATGCCATCTGGCTGGAGTGGTGTAAAATTAAGGGTTGCTCCTTCAATTTATGGGTGGTCTTGGTTTGACAGTATTTAAGGCCATGGACTGAAATGTGAGCGTAAGAGTAGGGCACAGAATTAAAATGGCTGGGCACTGGAAGATCCCTATCCCTGTTGCAGACAGAGCAAAGGTGCTCAGCAAAATGATGATCCAGTCTCCATCCAATCTCTCTGATGAAGAGAAGGCCACAGTGGGAGCACTGGATGCAGTATATACACAAGTATAGTTTTTCTTTACTTGGAAGGACTGTTTAGGGCCCTGAATAGTGGTGAGGGAGGAGTTGTCGCACATCCTGCAGCCAGAGGGGAAGGTGCCAAGTTGACAATTAATAAGAAGTGATGAGTGCATGAAAGAGTCACAAAGGAGGCTGTCCCTGTAGAAGACAGAGAGGGGAAGATGTGTCTTGTGTTGGGATCAAGTTCTAGGTCATGTAAATTACAGAGGATAATGTGTTGGATGAGGAGGCCAGTAGGGTGATCGGTGAGGACAAAGGGAATCCTGTTTTTGTTCCATCTGGGGGCAGAGGGCAGATGAGCAGGAAATGCAGGAGTTGTGGATGAGGGCTGAGTTGAATGTGGTGGAGGTGAAGCCACGTTTTTGGAAGAAGTAAGACATTTCAGATGAGATGGACTGAAAGGCCTCATCTTAGGAACAGATGTGGCAGAGATAGAGAAATTGAGAGAAAGGAGTAGGAATCTTTGCAGGGGATTGGATGTGAAGAAGAGTAGTTAACGTAGTTGTGGGAGTTAATGGGCATGCAAAAAATGCTGTAGAAAGCTTATCTCCTGAGATGGAGACAAGGACAAGTGACAGAGTGTTGCCAGAGATGGACCAAATGAATTTGAGGTTGGGGTGAAAGTTGGCAGTGAAATGAAAGAAGTTTGCAAGCTCACCATGGGTGTATGAGGCAGCGCCGATATAGGTGTCAATATAGTGGAGGAAGAGTTGAGGGAACTTGCCTGTGAAAGCTGTATAAAGTACACTGTTTGACATGCTGAGTTTCTCCAGCATTGTGTTTTTATTTCAATCGTGGTGTCTGTAGACTTTCATGATTTATTTATTCTGTAAGAATCTCTCACAGAAAAATCTCAAAAGAATATCACTGAACATAAGATCTATGAGATGTTATACTCTTTAGTCCTAAATATATCAGCAGGTGATTAAATATAGTCTCAATAGTTATAATACATGCACAGTTTACTTCAATACTTAAGATGTAGATAGGTAACCTTGTGCAATTGTATATAACAATAGGATCACATCTCAACTGACAATATTCCTTGTAATATTGAAATCCCTGTGAATAGTTTGCAGGCTCTTAGTACATCTACCAAGCTCTCCAAACGCGTTATATTTTAAAATATCAGTATTGAGGGATGGATGTCTAGATCCATCACAGGCTCTGACCTCCCATTAATTGAAGACATCAATATGAATAACAACATAAAGGACCCTAATCACCCAGGTCACAGCCTCTTCTTGCTGGTACCTTTTGAAAGGAGGTACAGCAGCCTGTCCATCACCTCTAGGTTCAAGAAAATATTTTTTTCTTCCCCAAAGGCTGTTAGGCTCTTAAACCTCCCCTTGTTCTACTAATAATAAACTACTCTAACACTGAAAATTTACTGTCTGCACTATTGAAATGCCTTTATTCTTTTATTTGCTCTTCTGTAATTGTGAATATTTCTTATCTACTTTTTATATTTTCTTTTATATCTTTCCATGTGGTAATTTCATGTAAAGTATTTGAGTTGATTTTTTTTTACAAAAATACTTGTTTGGCTGCAGCAAGTAAGAATTTTAGACAAATGCACATTGAACTTGTGTGTCCGACAATAAACACATTATGTTATAGTATTATGTTAGATACAAAATACCAATTGTTAGAACAAATATGCCTTTATCTATACATTAAATGACAAGATGGGTATTTATCCTTTCTCTTCTCAACCTGGGCCTGGGTTGATTAACATAAACATTAATCTTTCGATATGATCTTAACAATTTGCTACAGGGAAAAAATCAAATGTTTCTTACTCAATGAGTGGTTACGGTATCCTTAATGTATCCATGGCGAGTCAAGGCAAATAGCGCCTTTGGAAGACTACACAAAAGAGTCTGGAAAAACAACCAACTGAAAAACCTCACAAAGATAAGCGTATACAGAGCCGTTGTCATACCCACACTCCTGTTCGGCTCCGAATCATGGGTCCTCTACCGGCACCACCTACGGCTCCTAGAACGCTTCCACCAGCGTTGTCTCCGCTCCATCCTCAACATCCATTGGAGCGCTCACACCCCTAACGTCGAGGTACTCGAGATGGCAGAGGTTGACAGCATCGAGTCCACGCTGCTGAAGATCCAGCTGCGCTGGATGGGTCACGTCTCCAGAATGGAGGACCATCGCCTTCCCAAGATCGTATTATATGGCGAGCTCTCCACTGGCCACCGTGACAGAGGTGCACCAAAGAAAAGGTACAAGGACTGCCTAAAGAAATCTCTTGGTGCCTGCCACATTGACCACCGCCAGTGGGCTGATAACGCCTCAAACCGTGCATCTTGGCGCCTCACAGTTTGGCGGGCAGCAGCCTCCTTTGAAGAAGACCGCAGAGCCCACCTCACTGACAAAAGGCAAAGGAGGAAAAACCCAACACCCAATCCCAACCAACCAATTTTCCCTTGCAACCGCTGCAATCGTGTCTGCCTGTCCCGCATCGGACTGGTCAGCCACAAACGAGCCTGCAGGTGACGTGGACTTTTTACCCCCTCCATAAATCTTCGTCCGCGAAGCCAAGCCAAAGAAAGAATGTATCCATGAATGTTACATTGTTTAATATAATATCTTTTGACGTGTCAATAGAATAAATTATCTAGCCAGGTCTTAAAATAACTAATTTAAACGTTCTCCCGTTGTGCCAGGTAGCCTGCCATCTTGGCAGATAATTTTGAACTATGTTGTTATCGTGAACTTTCCGTTAAAGATGGGATCTCCTGTGCATTAAAGAGTGTAAATCTCTTCTATTGATACTTGTACATTCACACTTTATTAAACAATGGAACATTAATTCTGAATTAAAATTAACATTCAATTGCCAATAGATTTGTATTTTGATTAAAACCATAAAATTAAAATTAACATTCAATTTGATTAAAACCAAAATGAAGTCAGCAGTGAGATGGTCTGGAAAAGCCTATACTGGGGATTGCTGAGCAGGTTATTGGTGAATAAGTTCAAGTTAAGTTTAAATGTGGTTTAGTTGCATTGTCAGTGGCTCTTTCCATCACTTTGCTGATAATTAAGGATGGATGATTGGGTAGGAGTTAGCAGAAATGGACGAACTGGGCACACTTGGGTATTTTTTTTCACATTGTCTGACAGTTATCAGCATTCCAGTGGTACTAGAAAAAACTTGGCTACAGACAGAAATAGGTTCTGGGGTGCTGGCCTTCAGTACCACAGCTGAATCTATACTAGGCTCATGGTCTTTACAGCATCCTGAGTTCTCAGCTGCTTCTTGATGTTATGCAGATTAGACTAGCCAAAAAACAACATTAATTGGTAACAAATTCAATTAATTCAGCACTTCTGGCTGAATATGATTGTGAATGCTTTACTAAGCCATGTGATTATTGAGGAAGGGGCCATGCCCATAGGCCCTTCCTTCCCCATAAGCTGTTTAATTGTTGTTCACCATTCACAATTGGCAGAGTTTCCAAACTCTGATCTATCCCAAAGGTTAAGACATTTCTTAGCCTTCCCCATCCCACTTGTTTACTTTCACAGTTTACCATCCACATTGTCCTGTGGTGCACCCTCATCAGGTTGGTATAATGCTGCCCCCACCAAGGGGTTTTGCTCACTTGATTGAACCAGGGTAAATATATTAGAATGTTTGGCATGGCAGAGTGAGAGATATGCCTGATTATGATGTTACAGAGAGAATGCTATAACACTTGATTCTTTAATCCTTGAAAAAGGAAGAACTTGAGAATTCCCGTTCTACTTTTACAGATTCTGTAATATCATATAAGTAATTGCAGGTATGAATACTTGTGTAAGTCCATAAGAGTTATCTGGTCTTCAGTCAATTTAATTCACATGATATATCTTCATGACTCACAAGTCTTTGATGATTTCAGTGAATAATTAGGAGGTGAATAATGGTACAGAATCATTCAGATGTGCATCAGCTCCAGGGCAACCTTTTAAGCGCTTGCTGTCGTCTACTGTAAGGGGACATGCTTAACTTCTGAATTCAACAATGGACAATCATCAAATGAATTTCCACTACTGACTGTGGTGGAAGGCCATTGGAGAGACAGATAATGGCTGGGTGTAGGATGCCACCCTAAAGAAACCAAATAACTTTAAACAGAATTATCTGACATAAATTATCATTTATTTTAAAGCTATCTGGCCATTTTAAAGAAAGGTATGTCTGTCATTAGATGACCAATGACAGTTTATGGTGTTCTTGGTGAACAGATTATCCAGGACATCAAAGGTTATGGGGAGAAGGCCAGGCAGTGAGGCTAAGAGGAAAATGGATCAGATTATTAAATGGTGGGGTAGACTTGAAGGGCTGAATCATCTATTTCTGCTCCTATGTCTTATGTTCTTATGTAACTAATTGAACTCCTTTTGGTAGATTTGAGTAGAGAATGAAATAGGAAAGCTTCAAGTGAACTTCAAATTCATATTTCCTTAGTCTCCTTAAATGTAAGATTGAATTTATAGTGGTTTCCTCCAGGGAGTTGTTACAGTCTTTCACTAGAGTGTATTCATTCAGTTTTTTTTGTGGAATCTGTGGTGAAATGTTCAATTTTCAAGTGATATGAAGTGACAGCTAAGTGCCCATCCTTTAGTTTGCTGCAAGTTTTATCTGTGTGTCAGCCTGAGAAAGTGATATTGAGTCAACATTGCCAGATGAAAATCTCAATGGCATTTTTTCCACTCTTAGGTAATATATGATGAGAATTTAAAATGCTCTAAGCTAATGAAATACTTAACGTATTATTCTTGTGAATATGCATGTGGCATCACTTTCTGAACTTGATTTCTATTTGGTGTGTGATTCCCTGCACGAGCTATAGCTTAGGTTTTTTTTTCAGGTCAGATTTTGCTCATTCCATGTGTTTAATATAACCATTAATATTGCAATAACTTCAAGAAAATTATCACCAATCTCCTAGAAAAAGAATAAATTGGAATGTCAAGTGTTCGCTATCTCCAGTGAAACATTTGATGCAAGATTCACCTTGCACTCCCTAAAATTGTTGCAGTTGACCGTAAAGGGATGACAAATTGGAACTTGCAAGGAATTGCCAACAGTCTGAACCCAGATCAATGCTAAAATCCAAACTTTGCTGTTTGCTGGTGATTTTACAATCATGCTCCAATGTGTCTTTGAATATTTTATTTTTGATTTTCAAAAATTGCGCATGCGCGAGTCCCTGTGAAGTGCACAAGTTGAAAAAGGAGATGGAGCTTGGTTGGTGGCAGACACTATTTCCAGGAGCTCCTGTTATGCATTGTATTGTTGAATTTAACAGTAAAGCATTCGTCAGAAGTTGCTGTTTTGTGTTGTCTGGTTATTCGATGCATCAAAGAACATGATATCAGAAATCTAAACCTGAAGCCTCCTTGTGAAAAGTGAGTAACCAATGCCATGTTTGCAACACATTTGTGACTGCAGCATAATGACAGACGCATTTAGAAGGCCTGACCCACTCCTGTTTGAAGGCAATGTGACCGAGAATTGGCATGTATTCGAACAAGAATATGACCTTTTCATTGTGGGAGCGCATAGTGATAAGTCTGTCTGGGTCAAAGCATACATTTTATTAAATTTAGCAGGCTCTGAGGCCATCGAAGGGGAAAGGTCATTCATATATACAAATGATGTGTGTAAGGTCATTCATATATACAAATGATGTGTGTAAAGGGGGTATATTTATCAGCCCTGCTGAGTCTAAAGAGGACCTTGAGTGTTTAAAAATAAAATTTTGAGAAATGTGCAATCCACAAAAAAACTTTAAAAATCTCAGATTTAATACCAGAAACCAGAAGGCCTGGTGAGTCAATTCACGCGTATGTCAATGACATAAAAATCAGGGCAAGGACCTGTGACTTCGGAGCGCTCTGTGATAAGTTGATTACAGACGGGATGGTCTGTGGCATGAGAAGGGCCATTTCCACATGTCTAGCTTATGAAACCACAGAAGAGAACAGCAGAAAGCTAGCCCCTCCACAGCAGCAAGGCACGAGCATAGACACAGACCAGGTGGGACCTGCAAACTGACGGTGGCCAGAAGCCAGAAGAAGACGAAGCCAACCAAGCCCTGTTACGCTGTCACCCAGGGCGGTGTGTGGCAACTACGGTGATGACTATGTGGCAAGATGAGAGATGTGCCAGGCGCTTGGCCAGCATTGCAGAACATGCAGGAAATGGAACCATTTCAGCAGATGCTGCAGAAATAGGCTCACCACGAGACCCAGATACAGAAGAATGATTAACAAGTTGGAACCTGAGCAAGGACTAACCAACTCTGATGACGATGATGGATTGACTCTGCAGATGGCAGGAGACCCAACAAGAATCAGAAGGTATAACAAAGTATTTGTAACAATAAAGATCAATGGTAAAGCAACAGATATGAAAGTTGACACTGGATCCAAGGGCAATGTAATGTCATGAAGAATATTCAACCTATGAGGAAATCAGAACAGATCATACTCCGTGCTCCAAGTCCACAAGTCTAGTGACATACGGGGACAGCAAAATTAGAACCGATGGCACAGTGTGACTGCAGTGCTCTGTTCAAGGACAGCTGCACATAATAACTTTTTGCATAGTACAAGAAAATGTCCTGCTTCTGCTGGGCCTGACCGCAAGTATGGACATAGGTCTTGTTTTGTTCAACAGAGGGGTACACCAGATAAATCTGGCTGAAGATGATCTGATGCACAGAATCTTATTCTGAATACAGTGACCTTTTTATGGAAGAACTGGGAAAACTGCCAGTAGCATACTCCATGGGGCCCAGCCCAGAAGTGAGGCCCGTGGTTTGTCCAGCATGCCATATACCGATAGCGATGAAGGACAGGGTTAAGGCCAACATGGACAGGATGTAGGACTTGGGGGTGATTACCCCAATCTTCGAGCCCAGTAAGTCAGTGTCCTCCATGGTGGCTGCTAAAAAAAGACGGACAGGAAATCTGGATCTGCATCAACCTGGGAGATCTCAAAACAGCTTTAAAATGACCACACTATCCAATGCGCACCTTGGAGGAAGTTGCCGCACAGGTGGCTGTTACAACTTTTTTTTTCAGTTTTGGATGCAAAGAATTCATTTTGGCAAATCAAACTTGACTACAAGTCATTACTGCTGACCACATTCAGCACGAGTTTTGGCCGATACAGATTTCTGCGAATGCCATTTAGAACCAATTCAGCCAGTGAAGTATTTCAAAGATCAATAGAACAATCTTTACAGGGTGTTCCTGTGCCATCATTCTTGATGACATACTTGTAGGTGGAAAAAACTTGTAAGAACACCACACAAATTTTAAAAAGGCACTTGACAAAGTCTGGAAGGTTAATCTTAAGCTCAACCCCCGTAAGTACAGGTTTCAGCTAAACCAGGTCGGTTATGTAGGCCATGATTTCACAGGAGAAGACCTGAAGGCGGACCTTTCAAAAACTAGAGCAATCAGTGAAATGCCGGTACTGACAGATGTGACAGCACTACAATGCTTCCTGGGCATGGTCAACTACCTGAGCAAGTTCATTCCAAACACCAGTGATCTTACTGCCCCATTGAGGCAGTTGATGCATAAAGACGTGGTTTGGTCCTGCCATACGTCATGCCCACCTGTTCTATCGTACTATGACATGTGTAGACCAGTATCCTTCATTGCTAATCTGTGATGCATCACAGTACGGTCTTGGTGCAGCATGCCTGCAGGATGGAAAACCAGTGGCCTACACATCCAGTTCACTCACCACTACATAGAACAGATTTGTCCAAAATAGAGAAGGAGCTGTTGGCAGTAGTTTTTGCCTGCTTAAAATTTAACGACTCCACTTATGGTATATCGATGACCATAGAAACTGACCACTTACCTCTGGTCACAATTCTGAAAAAGCCAATCCATGAGGCCCGTGCACGATTACAGAGAAAGATGCTCAGGCTTCAGAAATACAACAGAACTCTAGTTTACAAGTGCAGAAAAGAAATTTACTTAGCTGATTCGCTCTCTCGTACCCCTAGAAAATGCACAATCCAGCAAGCCAAGGAAGAGGACACGTTTGATATAATGACAGTAATGCACATCTCCTCCTCTAGGTTGGAGGAACTGAGACAGCACATGGCTGAAGATACAGCTTTGAGGACCCTGAACACTTCCATCAAGGGTGGGTGGCCTGACAAGCAGTGCAGCCTACCACCTGAAATGTAACCCTACTTCCTATTCCAGGACGTGTTACTCATCGATGATGGAATCATAATAAAAGGCTTGAGAGCAGTAGTTCCGAGTTCACTGCAAAACATTTATGTCAACATCCTGCACAGAGGGCATCCAGGTGGAGAAGCAACGAAACGCAGGGCAAGAGACATAGTTTTTTATTGCCAGGGATGATTGAGGACATAGACTAGGAGGTACAAGCTTGCTCAATATGCAATAACACCAAACCACACCAACAGAAAAAGCCACTGCAGCTTCACATGGTGCCAGTCCTCCCCATGTCAACTGTTGCAAAAAGACATCTTCGAATGGCACGGTCAACAGTATTTGGCTCTTGTCGATTCATACTCTGGATGGTTTGAAATAGATGTTTTATTCAACATCACCTCATCGGCAGTCATTATCAAGTTAAAAAGACACTTTTTAGTGCCTGGGACACCCCCCCCCACCACCCCCACACTCTGCTGTCAGACAATGTCACCCAGTTCACTAGTGAGAAATTCCGACGCTTTGCAACAACATGGGAATTCAACCACAACACTAGCAGCCAGGAGTACCCATAGTCAAATGGGTTGGCTGAAGGAGCTGTGAGAAGCGCGAAGCAACTCATGGAGAAGTCCTACAGGGAAAAGATGGATGTGTTCCTAAACCTGCTGAACCTAAGGAACATCCCCAGCGACGCAATATTGGGCTCTCCGACACAACGACTCATGGCCAGGCAGGCACAGACGATCTGCCTGTGGCAAGAAGACTCTTGGAGCCTCAGCTAAAGAACCCACAAGAAATTAAATCCGAACTGCTGAACAGGAGACTAACGCAGAAAAGATGCTATAACAGAAACAGCCGACCGCTCGTGCCATTAGCAGAAGGGCAGACAATAAGGATGCAGACTCCACAGGGCTACAACCATATGGCAACGTCAAAAGCAGGTGCCAGGAGCCCAGTCATACCTGGTAAAATCAGAAGGAAGGGAATATTGGGGAAACAGTCGACACATCCTACCTGTAAGGGAGCCACCCCCACCCCAAACCATTCCTGATGCGACTATAAACCAGCCACCCCCATCCCAAACTATTCCTGATGAGTCTATAAACCAGGATCTGGAATATGAACCCGGGGTAGGCGGAGCTCCCTCAGTAACAACCCATGAATCAAATAGCTGCAACCCCAAGACACAGATGCACATCTTTTCAAGCTGAAGCACCTCAAACGGCACCTCAAACGGCACCCCAAGCATCCACTTCCATCAATGGCTACTTCATAAAATGCTTTGGGTGCACTTTTAAGCCCAACCCAAAATATTGGGATTAAACTGGGCTAACTGTTTACTACTGAACAATAATTATTGTAATGTACCACACCTACATAGATTGTGGTATGTGAAAGGGAGTTGCCCAAGAAAGGGGATGTAGACAGCCACTGTCCACACCTGCTGCAGCCACTGTACTCGCTACGATGCTATTGCGCATACGCGAGTCCCCGCGAAGCACGCTAGTTGAAAAAGGAGACGGAGCTTGGCTGGTGGCAGACGCCATTTCCAGGGGCTCCTTGTATTGTTGAATTTAACAGTAAAGTATTCATCAGAGGTTGCTGTTTTGTGTGGTCTGGTTATTTGATGCATCAGTACAATTCTGAATCCTGGTCCTCCCAGAAAGATCTCACCTTTCTACAGAGCCAAGTTGAATGGATAAAGGTTCCAATCTCCACACCACAACTAAAGAACATTTCTGAAATTTCTGATTTATGTTTAATGTAATTTTTTTGTGGTGTGAGATATAGTTGATGCAAGAAATTGTATTCCACCAATCTGTACCTGGCATTACTAACTGCTGTCATGCTGTCCAGACACAAGTCTGACCAGCACCGCTCGTGGATTGTTGTGCCCAAGTCCATCTCCCACCTTGCCTGGACTTGTGTAAGCCTGGCTTTGGAAAATATGAACTTATGCCTATTCCCCTTACGAATTAGAATCTCCATGTCACTATACGCAGGCAGGGCCATAGATGGTCCCAAATTACACCTTAAGAAAGATTTTAGCTGAAGATAGCAGAAGAAAGTTCTATTAGACAAATCATATTTACTCCTTAGCTGTTCGAATGACGTAAGCTGCCCTTGCTCATTACAGTCCTCGATATACCTTATCCCTTTCTAGCAACTGGTGTCCAGGATGTTATTATTCAGAGTCAAGGGTATTAATTTGTTCTGGGTCAAGGGCACTTTAGGAGATATCCACACCTTTATTCCAATGCATTGATTTTTATTTTCTTTTGCCACATCTGAATTACATGTTTTAATAAGGGGTTATCCATCTTCTTTGATATCAATTTAGAGTTGCATTTATATATAAGCTCTCCTGCTATCTTTTCTTGTACTGTGAGGGGTCCAATTTGTGCCCAGGAGGGGATACCACCTCCCTCAATTGTGCTCAGTGTTGAACTTCTCCAATGTTGCATTTATTGCTTAAACTGGAGAACATGTCTTATGAAGCAAGGTTGACTGAACTGGGAGCTTTTTTCTTAGTGCAACAAAGGATTAGGAACTTAACAGAGGTATATAAAATTATGAAAGGGTGGACAGGCAATACCTTTTTTTTCCCCCAAGGTTAATGATAGCAAGTACTAAGGACATTTGCTTAAGGTGAATGGAGGAAAGTTTAGGGGAGGCATCACAAGTTATTTAATTCCTTCTCTGAGCAGGGTCCTGGCATTACTGCTTCTGGTGAACTTTCCAGTGTATTTCTTTACACCACCTGTGGCATTGGTACTTCATATCATTTTATATTGATACTCATTTGGTATATTTGGTCAGTGTATATTCTTGCCACAAAACTTTCAATTACAGTTAGCTTTGTCAGCCTGTTTTCATCAATAAACTATTGCCAGATGTCTAATTTTATTGCTACTGCAACAGCAGGAACCTTTAAATGTATAGACGGATATTGTATGGTTTCGCTGAAATCACTGACCAGCCCTCCCATGGTTTGCAATTATGTAGTATACAGTTTTCCTGCCTGTCAGACCCCCTCTTGTTTAGCTTATTTCCTGATTAAACTGAAGTGATCAGAATCCAAAGGCAAAAAAAAACCCACACTGGTACTGTCATTATTGCCCTGTTACTTTGCTCCATGAACTCACAGCTCCACCTTGAGTGAACACCAACTCTTACATTTTCCAGTATCATCAAAACTGCAGACGTCTTGCCACCTTCAAAATAAAGTCTCGCATCATTTAACTCACAAGTGAACCTACTACACAGAAATGACAAAAATATTTTCTTGCTCTGTCCGTCAGTATGGCAACATTACCCCCAAACATCTCCTCCGTGAAATTATGCATGTATAATAAAGAACCACATTTCCCAATAGACAATGTGGACAGTTGGCGTGGGAACAAAAAGTAGACTACGACAGAAGTCGAGTGTGTTGTTGGTTCAAGTAGCTTGTAAAATAAAGTTGTTTAAGTGTTAAAACCATGCAAGGTTGTTCTTCTTCAAGGAACAAACATAGCATGGTGTCAGAAGTGTGTTTAAAGACAATAGATCCTGTCATGGATAAGTTAGGTCCTCCCACACCGATGCAGTTTACTGACAATCTAACCTATATTTGGAAATGCTTCAAACAGTGATTGAACATTTATTTAAAGGCGGGTGGAGTGAGAGACACTGATGAAAAATGTAAAGCATCTATATTTCTGCATGTGATGGGTGAAGATGACTTGGACATCCATAACTGTTTTCAAATGGATGAGAAAAGCTTTCACTTTGGACACTCTGATGACAAAATTTGAGGAGTATTTTGCTACAACTAAAAACGTCATGTTTGAGAGATTCAGTTTTTTTTTTTCCGGTGACCAGAAATAAGGTATGAGCTTCAACTAATGCTGAGCCGAGCTTCACACACTGACTAAGTCCCGTGAATTTGGAGTTTTGAAAAACTCGCTCATTAGAGACAGAAATAGCTTGCGAAATCCCAGATAATGGGCTTAGAAAAAGGTTGTTGGGTGAATAAGATTTGACACTGGCAAAAGTTGTGAATATGTGTAGGGGAACAGAGACCACACAAGCACAAGCTAAGAAGCTGCACAGGCTAGATACAATAGTGCATGCAGTGAAAATAGAGTAGAGCACCAGGAGTTTCCTAAAGATGCAGCAAAGCAGAGGTAGGCTCAAACAGTAAATGCAGCAGATGCTGAGGTAGACATAAAGATGTGTCCTGCCTATGGAAAGTCCTGCAATGAATGTGGGAAGAAGAATTATTTTGCAACGCGCTGCAAAGTAGGGGCTACCGAGAGATAGGTGCACACAGTGGATGAAGAAGTGGAGGGATTATTCATGGATTCACGATAGACTGCCGATAAAACATAATGGATCATGAAAGAGACAGATATTCCATACAAGCTTGACACTGGACCCCAGGTGAATCTGTAAAGAGCAAGATTTATTCAGTGAAATTAAAAGTGACAGGCTACACTGGAGGGAAAGTTCCAGTAAAAATGGTAGTATGGTAATTTTCAAACACAGTCTGCATCTAACGTCACAACCACTGATTCTAGAAAAGTGAGTACAGCCATTATTAGGCCTGAGTGTATGTGAAGAGTTTGAGCTGGTGAAAAGTGTTTTCATAGTGGCTTCACAGACTGAAAATGAACACACAACACTCAGGGAAGGGAACGCAGATGTCTTTGAGGAGCTTGGATGTTTACCTGGTGTACACAAGATCCCTGGAGATAAGACCATGGCTCCTGTTGTCCATGCATGCAGGAAAGTTCCATTTTCACTTCGAGACAAACATAAACAAGAACTAGCACACATGGAATGGATGAAGGTCATTCATAAAAATTGAATAACCTTCAGACTGGGTCATCATGCAAAATAAAAATGCAGCATCATGTATACGTCTGGACCCAAGAGATTGTAACGGGCCGGGTCAACCCCACACAAGATGGGCTGAATCAGTGTAGCGAACAGCAGTGCGGCAGGGCGCAGGGCTCCACCCTCACTGTGCGCAAGTTCCAGGCTGCAGGAGCGTGTTGCCAAGGGAACAGCCAGGCCTCACAGCAGCATTATGACATCAGTCCTGTGAGCCTGCTGCCTCCCCAAAAAATGGAATGCACGTGGTTTGAATAAATGGCAGTTACTGGTTTACTTGCTTGTTGTGGACAGCATTTATTTCAACAGCTCTGCATTTAGTCGTGCTACAGTGGTGACCCCAAACAAGTTCTAACATTTTTAGAACCCACAACATACAGCAAGATAAATCCTGCCAACTCGTCCACAACCCAAGCGGCTGCCACCAACAGATCTCCCACAGCAGTTTACACCGTAAGCATCCACTTGCCACCATTCTGGGCAAACCAGCCACTGGCTGCAACTTGCAGTATCACAGTTTAACCTGTAATGAATAACAGCTGAGGACATGAAATTCTGGCACATGGTCAGCACTCTGGACCCTACCACTGCAGCAAAAGTCACCCTGTTTCTTGCTTGGTGTGGACAGCAGTGCTACAATAAATCCATAGAGAGAGAACATTTTAAACTGCCAACACAGGAGGAAATCATGCTCCCAATTTTCAGGTCTGAAGAGCCAGTTGATGAAGTAGACAAAGATGATGTGGTCAAACAATAATCATGGTTTTTATTAGCAGAAACTCATGGTACAATAATGAAAGACAATAGATGCATATACAGTTATATCCAAGGGGAGTGTCCTTAACAGTAGAGATAATGCACAGCCAATGTTAGTACAGTAAGGGTCACCAGAGGGGAGACAGGCAGCTTGGCAGACATTCACCAAAAGGTACCAAGTGGTTTAGCAAGTGTGAATCATCATCGGAGGTTTGGCAATTGAAGCTCAATGAGGCAAGTTCGAGACTATGCACTTTCAATTCTCCACAAGATACCACTTTCTTCAGCTACTATATGGGATCTTGTCTGCACCAGATGTACACCATAAAACCATCCACATGATCTTCAAAAGTATATCTGGAGTTGGAACCATGATGGATGACATCATTGTATGGAGGTCCACCAAGAATAAGCATGATACCCGACTAAGGCAAGAGCTTTACATGACACCGAATGTCAATTTGAAATTAAATAAAGAGAAATGTTAGTCTGGCATACCGTAAATGGTTATATGGTTATATGGTATGGTAATAAAGACACTGACCTTCATAGATGTCATATCTGAACAGGGAGTGAAGCCTGATCCAAGGAAGACATCAGCCACTGAGAATTTTGTGAGGCCCCAAAAGAAAGAGGAGGTGAGTCATTTCTTGGGGACAGGGATTCATCCCTCATCTGTCAACTATATCAGGATCATTTAGGTTATTCCTTGGGCAGAAATGTGAGTGGATCTGGTCGCTCGAGCAAGTAGTGTGCTTCCAGGCAATCAAAAAATTCCTAAAAGATCTGGCGCAGCAGGATCTTGGCTTATGCATCCCGACATGGCCTTGGAGCAGTACTACTGCAGCAGCATGAGGAGACATGGGAACCTCTGGCCTATGCATCAATGGTTTTAACAAGTGCAGAAGTCAACTATGCACAGATAGAGAAGGAGCTTCTTGCCAGCACTTATGCATGTGAAAGACTCCATCAATACATTCATGGACAAGCTCTTGAAATGGAGATAGAACACAAATCATTGGTCTCAATTATGTCTAAACCACTGAATGACTGCCATGAGAGTACAGCACATGCTGATAAGGCTGTAGAAATAAGATGTGAAAAATTATCTACATTGTCAGGAAAAGTACAAATTTGCAGCTGATGCACTGTCTCGAGCAGTTGACAAGAAACAAACGAGAGACCAAGAGGTTAACATGGAGGTACATTCCTATGTTGACATGATTATCACCTCATTTCCAGTGTCCCTGGATAGAACAGAGCACACCAGGAAAGCATCAGAGACAGATGAAACAAATGAAAGACCTCAAAAAGACAAAACAGAAAGGATGACCTGCAGCTAAGAATGACTGTCTAATGAGTATTTGGGATTATTGGGCATGTCAAGATGAACTGTTAGTTGTGAAAGATATGGTTTTCAAAGGGCACAGGTTTGTGATTCTAGTACTACACAAGGAAATGCTCCAGAAGATATACAAAGGAGATTTTGGTGAGGAAAAGTGGAAATGTAGAGCTCAAGAGGTGATGTACTAGCCTCTTGGCCTAGAATTAACCAAGACATAAGCCAGACCACTGCTTCATGTGAAATATGCCTTACCTATTGTATAGACCAAAGCAGGAAGCAGAACCTCTTTCTCCACACCTTGTACCAGACAGGCCCTACTTCAAAGTTGGAGTAGATTTGTTTGAATATAATCGGAAAAGTCAGTGACAGACTATTTTCCCAATTACCCAGAGGTAGCAACACTGCAGTCAACATCCAGCAAAGCAGTTGTCACTTTCACAAAAAATGTGTTTGCGTGGCATGGAGTTCCTTGTGAAGTAGTATCAGACAATGATCCTCAATTTTTGAGCAGTGAATTTGAGTTCTTTGTCAATGTTTGGAGTTTTGACATATAACTTCAAGACCATGTCACCCTATGTCTAAAGCCGAGAAGAGAGTTTTGTCAAAGTGGTGAGGAGCTTCATGAAGAAAGTGCATTATGGACGAGAGGATTTCCACAGAAGTCTAATGATTCATAGAAGTGCACCTCTAGAGATGGCCTTTCTCCTGCCCAAATGCTGATGGGTCAATGCAAACATACCAACCTTCCAATTCATAAAAATCTGTTGACAACTAATGGAGCACAAGGTCAAACTGGCTAAAGTGAAAGAGAAAGTAAAACAGAAACTGTATCATGATAAGACTGGGAAAGGCCTCCCAGACCTGAAGCCTGGAGTTCAAGTGCGAATCCAAGATCACAATTCTGGCATATGGTCCATGCAAGGATATGTGCAAGAGAAAATAGATCCACATTCCTACTAGATCCAGACAGAGGGAGGGACACCTCTGAGAAGGAACTGCGTGGATCTACGATCACAAGCTTCATGGCCATTACCCATCACTTTTCGGTACACACAAAAGGCGCTAGCACATGTAGAACAGGAACATGTTGTTCAGAGTTCACAGAAAGACACAAATAAAATGCAGCAAATACAAGCAATATACAGGTGAAAATGCATACCAGACCAAAAAAGACTCTTAAACCACTTCAGAGACTGATTGAAAGTTGCTGAGTGGAAAAAGACTGGCCACTGAATGTAGATACCCTTGTTATATAGACATAATATTGTGTTTGCATGTTTTTTTTTAAAGAGAAAGATGTATTATAATAATGAACTATATTTCTCAGTAGGCAATGTGGGTGGTTGGGGTGGGAACAAAAAGACTACAACATAAATCAAGTGTGTTGTTGGTTCAATCAGCTTGAAAAAATAAAGTTGTTTAAGCATTAAAACTACGCAAGGTTTTTCTTCTTTAAGGAACAAACATGGCATTCTCTATTATCTCGTTATGAATACCAAACCTGCCAATGAAATATTTTTCCTGATGGCAGCAGTAAGACCGAGCATGGCCAGAGTGGTGTGGATCCTTGATGATTGATGCACTCTAAATATCCAGTCAATGTTTTACAATCAATCAGAGAAAAGCAGTATCTTAGGAAGGAACATAACAGTAAAAACACAATTTTTCAGGCACCTGCCTACATTTTGTTCATTCTTTGATGAAGGGCTCAAACCCGAAACATTGGTTCTGTATCTTTGTCTTTGCTATGTAAAGTACCCTGTTTAATCTGCTGAGTTTCTGCAGCATTGATGTTTTTAATTCAACCAAGGTGTCTGCAAACTTTTCTATTTTACTCCAAGGTAGATGTAGGTCCAGTAGCTACGTATATCTGGACAAGAGCTACTGTAATTTCTGAATTTGAACCAGCACGTTGAACATTGAGAACCTGAGAATCTGCAAGACATACTTTACTTCATGTTACAATTTTAATCCTGTCCTAAAATTGGCATTTTATTCCAAAATCAAACTGCAAATACAATCTATCCAAACTGAAAAGAAAATTAGTGTTGGTAAATGCCAAATGATGGGCTGAATGTTTGTTTCAAGGGAACTGGAGGAAATATGTAATCGGTAATAAAGACCTTAAAACTATCAGTCAAAAATTTAACTAAGACAAGTTTGATCCAATTACATTTAAAGGGTAGATGCCGACTAGTCATAAATTCTAACCTCATGAGAGATAAATATGGTCACAATTCTTCACTTCTGAAATCATTTTGTGATAAATCAGCCTATTCAACCAGGCTGATACAAACATAATGGTTTGTACTCTGTTCCTATTAAACATGTAACCCTAATATGGAATAATATTCCCAAAAGTAATATTACAAATGATTGCATTAACATATTTTAAAAAACAGTAATCTTCTCGACAGAGCAGAGAAAGAAAATGTGTCCTGTATGCAACTAAAAATCCAATCATGTTTTAATGGCAGGGCATTAAGTTCTTCCTGTGGAGCCTGTGGCTTTATTGGCCTTCAAGGACACTTCTCTTGAAGATTCCCTTCACTATATCACATTGCTACAGGTGACTTGGTCAAAAATGTATTCCTCGTGTTTGGTAATTTAAGAGGTATACCTAAAAGCATATGTTCATTATTACAGGATAATAAAGAAATTATCCTTCCACATTCCTTCAGACATCATTGACTGTTTCACTCTAAACTGGAACATCAGGGGAAAATTGTAGAATCCATCACAAATTTAATTGAGCTTCTGAAATGATCCATTTTACAATATAAGCTGATATTTAAATTTAAATTATTTTCTCAAGAACTTGTCTGAAATCAAGTTTGATTTAGTTATTTGATTTTCATCTTCACATGAAGGCACAAAATTGGTAGCAATAACTATGCAAAAGGAGGCAGTTTTGCCCTTCACACACTTCTCAGTTATACAAATGAATTCATTAAATTTATTCACATGTTTTACAGTGTGAAATTGACAGAGCATAATGTACAATATCTTGCTCAAACCCTAAATTATTCTTTAGCATTTGATTGATAAATCAGGACTCATAGGTTTCCACATTATTTTATTTGTCATGTATTCATTTTATTCAGTGAAAAACTAATTAATCATTTTTGATCAAAAATGTGTTCCTGCACACTCATTTTCAGAGTACATTTGGCAAATGTAACATGACCTTCTGCAAGCTACTTGGGATAATCAAGACTGAAGCATTCCAAAGTTTCTAATTCTGAACTCCCTTACTTTAATGGTTTATATCATTTTTGAGCACGACACATTTTCTTTTTCACTCCAGTGCACTTCTAAAATCGATACAGTTCCTTCAATATATGTTCACATTCAAAGGTTCTGTGCTTGTGCCTTGATATCCAATACTCATCTGATGACACACAGAACTGTACCACCCAGACAAGACCTATACATCTCAAAGCACTATTTTCTTAACAAAGAAGACTTTCAAGATCGTCTCTTACTCATTATTTTTGTTGACTCTTTTACATTTTCAGGAATCTCCTCTATATTTCCTTTACCCAGTTTTGTTTGTCACTGTGCTTTGAACAATTGTGATTGCCCATTACTACATTCCTCAATTTGCCTTCAATCATGGCTGCTTCCTAATGCTCTATAGCCAACAGTAGCCAACAGTAGATACACAGTACCTTTCCATCTTACCTATGTGTATGTTCAAGAGTTATGGGTGTCATTGTCAGTGCAGTAGTTATCATCCGTCACTTATTGTCCTTGGATTCAGGAAGAAGTTAAGAATTTATCACATTGGTCAGTCAATTGTCATACATAAACGTCTCATTTTAAGATTTATTTCTCTGGAGGATATTAGTAAATTGGTCTTGATGAAGTGTCTTCGATCTAAGATTCAGCTTTTTCTGTTTATTGATTTTTATTAGTGAACCAGGTATGTTTTTATAACAACCCTACACAAATGCAATTGACTTTTATTCCAGACTTATTTGATTAAATTCTAAGTTTCTTTGATGCTCTAGATGTATTGAAACTCCTGTCTCTAGATCAATGTTTCAGTCCAAGTATACTCAGACAGTAGATTAACTACTAAACAATAACAAAAAAATCTTTCACCCTCAATTCTAATTAAATGCATTCTGTCTTTGGGTTTTCAATGTCACCTCAACTACATTATCCTATTATTTTGCTACCATAAAGCTGTAATAATTTATTTGATCAGTACTGGTAATAATCTCCTTTATTTCCTTTTTAATACCATGTGGCAAGGAAGTTCTGAATATTTCTGTTCTTTGAATGTGTTCTCTGATGTTGCACTATTACATGATGCTGTGTAGTGATTTATGCTTGCAGTTCACCAACCTTATTTAGCATGCACAATGCATTTGCTTTGATGCACTCCAAAGTCTGCCTCACATTTGTTTCCTGTCTGATCTTTGCTTCTCCATCTCTCTTTTCATGTTCATCTGCCTTGTGAAATTGATAAAAATGAAGGTGATATTCATTTCATTCTAATTCCTGGTGCAGTCTTATCAGCCCAACTCTCAAAGCTATTATTATTATGAAGAACAGAACTGAAGATTGTACATGAGATATCTGTAATAAAACTCTTCTTTCTACAGCATTGAGTTGATTATCAGTGCAATACTCTTACAGCAAGAAGGAAAATAAGATTTTTGCTATAATATTAATTCTGCCAACAATCAGAATTGAAATTGTTCTGTGTTGCGAGACATTACACATGAAATTTAAACTTAAAAAAAAATAGAACATGTACCATCTTCAAAGATACAGAGGCTTTTTTTTTCTTGGAACCTAGACTCTATTAAGTTTCTTAGAGGCTAAGGCATTTCATCAGGAAAAAAGGATAATTTATTGAGGGGCGACAGAAACTTTCTCAGCAGGTTTCCTAGTGAATACTGGTCTTGTCATGTTCGCATCAGTATACAGGTGATGAATCTCAGGTGCAAGAGTGTCAGGATCACCCGTGTGGCAGTATGCCAATGAGAAGGTCAGAGGAGTTTAGCTGAGTAGTGTTTGGGGAGTTGAAAAATGCAATGTTAGTGTCTAGTGAATAATAAAAATAAAGTTGACTTCATGGTGTGCAGAAAGAAATGAATGGAGTGTATTCTTTACTTCTTTGTAAGCTGTGGTAAATCCGTGTTATTACAATCTCACTTTATTGTATTATGTTGAATATAAATGGGGGCTGTTATGGACCATGACCGTCCTTTTGGACTGTGGACTGATATCATAAAGGATGGAATTCTGCTGGGAACTCTGTGTGACTTGTGATGCAGCTCGGTCGAGCTGCGGAGACAGAGGGAGGATGGAACATTCAGAACGGAAGTTGGAGGGGCAGAACTGTAGCAGTTGGAGCGGTGGAGACCAACCCAGAGAACTGTGTGAAAGGCATATGCCTCACAAGGTAATGAGGGGTTAACAAAACCGCAATTTAAGAGCCGAAGGAAGTCATCTCAGGAGGCCCTGAAAAAGGGTAAGTAAGCTTATGGAAACTAAACGTCAGTTATTTCTCTCTCTCCTAATGTCCAAATCAATTTTCATTTTGTTATTCAATGGGAGGAACTGAATTTGACATTAAGTTTGAATTTTGTGACTGTGTTTTCAGACTGACTTACTCAACTGACTGACCTGGAATTTTTGAGGGGGATTTTTCTCTTTTTGAATATTGGGCAGAGACTGTCATGGTCTGGGTTATTTTTTACATACACACTGTTTATAAAGATGTGGTATATGTATATTTTTTTAATAGTTAGTTATAGTGAAGTTAATTGAGTTAAGATGTTATAGTTTTAATAGTCATTAATACATTTAGAGTTAAAATTTAACCCTTTTGAATTGTTGCTGGTTTAATGCGTATCAGAGCTTTATTTGTCAAGAGTTAGATTCCTACTCAAGAATGATGCAGGTCAAATTTTACAACTGGATTCATCAATATACCATTACTAAATTTCTCTCCTGCACTGTCTGTTAGATGTGGATTGAAACATGATCTGCCTACATGGAATTACAGATGTTCACATAACCTCGCATACCACATTTCTTTCTCTCTGCTTCTTAGTGCAAGTCCTGGACATTGCTCCATGCCAGGTCACTACTGTAGACACCACTGGAGGAGTTGTGGATAAGGTATGCTCTACACTTAAGTTCAGCTGCATTATTGCAATAGACCAATACTTGCAAAGAGCCCCACCCCCATTGGTACAGGGAATCGGGAGTGTGTTTGAAAGTCCCAGTCTGTGTACACACTCAGGAATGTGTTGAAGATAAGTGGCTACTAGTATCAGACTCCAACCTGGGTCCAACGTGTGGGAGCGTGTTGAAGATAGGTGGCCACTGATGTCAGAGTCCAATCTGGGTCTGATGTGAATGTCTATATGGTTGTTTAGTAGTCGAGAAATTAAGTATTATTTGACATCTTCCCCTGTTTGTCTCCCAAGTGTTCAATAAGGTTACACTTGATTGCAGCACTTGTGTCCAGATTCATCTCTCTGTGAATCCACTGAATTTGAAACTTTCCAAATACGACAATTGGCGCTGCCAGCAGGGTTCAAAGAGCTTCAGCTGGACATGCGTGGAATACTAACCATGTGGGAGATTGTGCTAGTGAATGTGTGTGTGTGTGTGTCCTGTCAGATGCATGCATTATTGTGCACCTAATTCACCAACAGGCAGCAGGAAGCGATCCAGAGCTAGTAAGGAAAACCCAGGATCGGAATATAAAATCACTAAGTGGACCGACAGCCATCAATGGTTCAACCGTTCGGGGGCATGGTTGGCAAGCCATGCCATGCCAGTTGACTAGATCGACAGGCTGGACCCCCAGTGAGTGAAGATAGGGCACCATGTAGTCTCCGTCATGGAGGAATTGGGATTTCCCGAATCAAGGGTGAGCTGTAGGGGAGCCTTACGGTTACTGATATCCCTACTTAGGTGCCAGTGGGGTATCACGTCTGATTTAAGTAATCAGGATGTCCAGAAAGATGAACAGATTGAATCACCTATGTTCCATCACGGGTCCATGGTGGAGGCACCTGATGCTGCCAGGGTGTGCATCAGCAGCTTGGAGGCTAGGTACACTGAAGCTGCCTGCCAGCTAGTCAAAGCGAGGCAGCTTCAGGTGGTCGGCTGATCCTGTAAAAACCAGAATTATCATCACACACAGGGAAGAGAGTGAAGCATGGTCGGGAGATGGGAATTTGTAGCTGGACAATGATGAATTTGAGTAGTCTGAGTATGATTACACCCACCCCACACCACTTCCCCCCCCCACCACGATCCCAGAGACCTTGCAAGCCGGGTCCCAGACCTGCCATGAGGAGGGAAACCCCCTCCCCATCGGCTTTCAACAATGGGGAAATTGCCGAGGAAGGAGAAGATCTGAGTGGGTGGGTGAGGAGCCAATACAAGATCGTAGAGACCTGGGAGTTGGCCATGATGGTGGACAGACACTAGCAGTGGACGAACATTTAACTGCAGGGCTACTCCGGCTGTGGGATGAGGGGGTCCTCCATATTCGCCTCTTCCACCTAGAGGCAAGCACTCTGGGCAGTCTGCCCTTGCAGCGGATGGTCAATAACTCCCTGCGAGTGCCACCTGAAGGGATCAATGAAGGGACCACTTTGTGGGATCAGGTGGTGACTGCAGTGAGGGCCAGTTTCCCCATATTTTAGATTGTGCTGACCACAGTGGTACACAGTCAACAAGGGCATGAGGCTCATTAGGGAATGGGTTCTTATTCGTGGACTCTATGGTAGGGTTCCCAGGCACAACCCATTTGAGGACACCAAGGTAACTTCTGTCTTGGCGGGGCACATAGTTACAACCAGCCACCCTGACCTGAGGGGTAGTCTTGCCCATGATGGGACCAGCGACTGGCAAAACTGTCTGGGAAACCATTGCCATTCTGGAGGGGCTTAAATATTTGGAATGGGGAGCACCCGCCCAGTGGGTACCCATACAGGTTCACCATGTGGAAACAAGGCATGGTGAAGATATGAATGGTGAGAGCACATTGCCTTTATCTCACTAGGACATGTACTATTCCATAACATGTTAGCGTAGACCATGCCCGGATACATGGCATCTCTACCCCTGCCATGTTCACAATGTGGCAGCATTATGGTAGGAAAAAGCCATGAGAAATCACCCTGCCCACATCACCTCCCACTGTGCTGACTACTGCAGCCCCACTACGCAGCCTTCTGCTCCTCCCTCAGGTGAGGTAACCCTTCCTGTCCTCATGGCAAAGAATATCTCACTGGTGCAACAGGAAATTGCCAACAAAACCACACAATCACACCAGAACCTCCCCCCAACCCCCACCCCGCTGAATGGAACAATTCCATTCCTGTTCTATATGATGGAGGTCAGGTAACCCGGCAGATTTGTTCTGTGGTCCTGACCTGCCCGGGTGACCCAAGCCATTTATTCCAGTGGCCATCCATTGGGAAAAGGGAAAGACCCAACGCTAGATGATACCCAAAGCAGGATGATACTTGGGCAGAACACACAATTATCCCCAATAATCCTGAGTGGTGGAGGGGTGCTGAGATTAGTATAGAGGGGCTTGGGGGCTCTATCCTCTCTGCCGGATAGGTCACTCTCCACCTCCCCGTCTTTTCCTGCTCCTGATAGCAGCCTCCCCCGAGTGCATTATTGGAATGAATGTGCTTGAGGGGCAGTTACTGTGTATTAGCAAGTGAAAATTTACATTTGGTTTGCCCGCGCAACCATTGTCATTGGATTATCTAAAAGGACTCTCTTTGTCATCTCCCCCTCCCACCCCTGCAGGACAGGTAGTTTGCACCACTAGTACCCACCAGTTTCGGGTGCTGGGAGGCAATGAGGTGATCACAGAAGTGATTGATGCCCTCCTCAATGAAGGAGTGTTCAGATCCACCGTGTCCCCTAAAATAATCCAGTCTGGCCCGTCTACAAGAAAAATGGGCATGTGATGCATGACAATAGATTACTGCAAATTAAATTAATTAATCCCCCCCCCCCCAGACCCACCACGGCACTTTCTAATGTGGTCACGTTGGCCAAGGATATTGTGGGCAAGGTCAATAAACACTGGTATGCCATGGTTGACTTCGCCAATAAATTCTTTTCTCTATAACCCTTAAGCCCCAACTCCCAGTATCAGTTTGACTTCACATGGGGTGGCATGCAATACATTTTTATTGCCTACCCTAGGTCCCACAATACCTTGCAACTTAATATATATTACCCTCTCCCTCTGGACATGGCACGTTATTATATCAATCACATTCTGATCCAATGCCTGACGGAGGAGACAGTTGCACAGGCTCTGGACTGCCTCATCTTTGCACTCTGTATGCCTAGCTTTGCAATCAATCAGGAGAAAATACAGGGTCCCAGCTGGATGGTCCTCTTTCTGGGAATCCAGTGGCACTCAGGGCAAAGGGATATCCTGGAGACAGCACAAAATAAATTTTCAGCACAGCAGTGCCCACCAACAAGGCTGAAACACAGGTTACTGGTAGCAGCACCTACCCAATTTTACCATGCAGCTGCACCCACTGTATGCCGTCTCCAGGAAGAAGACCACATATTATTGGGCCCCTGAGCAGCAGCTAGTATTCGAGATGGCAGAACAAGCCATGGGGCAGGCACTGCGCTAACCCCCCAAACAGACTGGAGCCTCCTTTGAACTCCAGGTCTGAGCCACCACCACAACGTCCAGTGGAGCCTTTGGCAGAAAATTAATGGCTGGAGAGTTCCACTCGACTTCTGGACAAAGACCCTTCCTGAGCCGCCTCCAGCTACACCCCTTCGAATGCCAGCTTCTGATGTGCTATTTGGCTCTGCTCATCAGAAAGCACCAGGCAGCCAATGAGTCCATGATACTCTGGCCTCACCTGGCCATTATTAGATCATTCAATGCCACCCACATAGATGGACGAGGGCAGTGGTGGTGGTATGCTGTTAATTGAGCAGAAGTAGGCCCAATGTGAGTCAGCAGGCTGCAAAAGGAAATTATGTCCCTCCCTGAGAGTCACAATCCCCTTGGCGAAGTTCCTGTCGTCAATCCCTCCCCCATATCCTGGGGTCAGCCATTGGACTTCTTCACCAATGAGCATGGTTCACTGACAACTCCAATTAATGGAAAAACGAGAAGCAGTCTGGCGAGGAGCAGCACTACACTCAGACAGAGGTAAGACGGTAATTCAGGAAGGAATGGGGGGGTCCATCGAGCTCGCAGAGCTAGCTGCAGTAGTGCTTATGAATAAGGCCACAACAGGTCCACTCCACATTTATACAGGTTGGATGTCTCATTGGCAAGACACAGAGTAGGAGATCCACAATCAGCAGTACTAGAGGTACATCTGGTTGCAGGCTGGGCAGAGGGTAATCACAGTCCATAGGGCCATTCATAATGCTGCTGAGGACTGTGCAGCACACATCCGCACAGCCTCCATCTGCTCCGATTATGGAGATTCCAGTGCCATGGTAACATAAGCCCACAGGAGGAATCCAATGGAAGGGCAAAGGGCTTAGGGGTAGCATTAACCCAAGATCAGGTACAGACGGTGGAATAAAATTGCCCTACATATCAGCAGATTGAACCTTGGAATTTGCTGAGAGGTACACTGGGGCATATTTGGCGCAGCATGGTAGCAGGCCAATTCTGGCAAGTAGACTAGGTCAGTTCTCTCCCACAAGAAATTTTTAAAAAACTCCTTAATAATGACGATGGTGGACTCCTTCTCTGGTGTCCTGGTGGTGGTGCTCTGTGTGTGGATTGACCAGGGCAACACCATTCCAGGCTGAAATACATCTCCTCATATATAGAACACCAGGGGAGGTGCAGTCTGATCAGGGCTCACATCCTACGGGATTCAAAGGTACAAAACTGGGCCATAGAGTCTGATATAACATGGCTATTGCCCATCCCCTACCACCCACAAGCATTAGGACTAATTGAAAAAATGAATGGTCTCCTCAAGCAAAAGATATGCACACTGACACCCGACAACATGCTCAAGGGGTTCCTCAGCATGCTGCAAGAAGGGGTGGACAATCTTAATTCACACCCCTCTAGACATTTGGCCAAATTGGCACAGCAAAAGGTAGATGACGAAAACTTTGAGGACCCTGAGATGTCTGGTTGGTTGGGTATGGGTGCAGGAGACCCAAGGTCCACCCAGAAAGGGGGAGATGGTTGCTTGAGGATCAGGAAACACTCAGTGAATTGAATTCCGGGGAGAAATGTCATTATCAGGTTTCCACACTAACAAACACTCCAAGAGGGTGTGAAGAAAATTCCACTCACCAGCCCTACAGGGCAAAAACAACTCAATGTTATTGCAAAACAAAGACTACTTCAACACAACAGACAGATGCAATTCCCCTCGTGGATTTTCATAGTCTTCCAGCCAAGAGCTATTGCCATGGACACATTATCACTGGAAATTCCATCTTAACAATGTCCACAACATTTGACATGCACCTTTCAATTACAGTCTCTGGAATGGATTTTTTTGTTTAATTGAACCCAGATCTGTGGTATTTACTCTTCACTTATATCTATCAGTGCACTCTCAGGAAATTGTAGTTTCAGGTTTTAATTACAATGTTACAGATCATCCATCAGCAGGAAATATTGTATATATTTATAATCACTCTGTAATGACAACATCCCCTAGTTCTCCCCAGAATAGAAACTAATTCCTCATGGGGTGGGTGCTTCCGGAGCTTTTATTTAAAAGCTACAAATTTGGCCAATTTTCTGTCCTTACTCCTCATTACAGAGAACCAACACAGGTATATGAGGCACCCATTTAAAGGGAATGTGAACAGGAATGATATCCTCATGTGTCAGATGACAGCCCAGTAAAACAGGGTGCTCCCACAAGAATACGAGTACACCCTGGATGCACACCTGCTTTGCTGAGGGATAGCATGGTGATGATCTGCTGAGGGAGCCCCCAAGTGTGAAGCCAAGGCATGGGATACGCTAGCTAAGAGGGGGCTTTGGCACCTTATAGATGACTTTGTACTGTCTGCTTGCAAACGTAGACATTAGTGATAAAGGTGCATGCACGTGCAAGGAAAGCTGGAGAAACCAGGCATGCTAGTCAGTGAACTGACAATTTTCTTTTTTCCCCCCCTCTCCCTCACACTGTCAGTTTCCAAAGAACCTTGCTTCAACCTGTTTGGATGGTGAGGGAGAGGATGGAGGGGTGATGGGGAGCTGGTGAGGCATTCTCATTGCATTTGATGATGTGCCTTGTTCATGATACAGAAGCCATTTGTGTACTGCATATATTAACCACTTGATTTGTATTGTTTTAGACACTTCTTACAAACCACTTATTCATTGTGTTTGTTGTGATTGTTGAGTGATGTGATTTCTGATGGGTGGAATGTTATATGTGGATTGTGGAGGACCATATGACCTCCCTGCCTGAAACTTTTTTGGAAGTCCCATCACCTGCCAATCAAGGTTGGAATCCGGCTACCCATTACTGCACACCTTACCATTGGCTCATATAAATGATTCACTGTCATTACTGGGCAGATACTCAACTCAGAACAGTATAAAACATCAATGTATAACACATTTCTTTCACTCTGCTTCTTGGTTCAAGTCCCAGAGATCGCTCCATGCCATGTCGCTACTGGGAACATCGCTGGAGGAGTTGTGGGTAAGGTGTGTTCTACACTTAAGTTGTGATAGGTAAGTGTTTGCAGAGACCCTCACCCTTATATATACAGGAAATCTGGGAATATTTGAAAATTCCTGTCTGTGAAGTGTGCACATGTGCATGAGCATGTAGAAGATAGATAGCCACTGGTATCGGAGTCCAACCTAGGTCTGATGTAAATGTCTATATAGTTGTTTACTAGTAGAGTAAAGCCATCCTGGCCAGAGAAGAAATGAGCCTTCCGTCGCGCATGTAGCCATCTTCAACGCAAACTCCGGGAGATCCAAAATGAGTGGTGGACTAGCCTCGCCAAATGAACCCAGCTCAGCGCGGACATGGGCGACTTCAGGGGTTTTTACGAGGCTCTAAAGGCTGTGTACAGTCCCTCACCCCGAGTCCAAAGCCTGCTGCGCAGCTCAGATGGCAAAGTCCTCCTCAGCGACAAGATCTCCATCCTCAACCGATGGTCAGAACACTTCCAATCTCTTTTCAGTGCCAACCGCTCAGTCCAAGAATCCGCCCAACTCCAGCTTCCTCAACAGTCCTTAAGGCTAGAGCTGGATGAGGTTCTCACGCGGGAAGAGACATATAAGGCAATTGAATAACTGAAAATTGGCAAAGCAGCAGGTATGGATGGAATCCCCCCCAGAGGTCTGGAAGGCTGGCGGCAAAACTCTGCATGCCAAACTACATGAGTTTTTCAAGCTCTGCTGGGAACAAGGAAAGCTGCCTCAGGACCTTCATGATGCCATCATCATCACCCTGTACAAAAACAAAGGCTAGAAATCAGACTGCTCAAACTACAGGGGAATCACGCTGCTCTCCATTGCAGGCAAAATCTTCGCTAGGATTCTCCTAAATAGAATAATACCTAGTGTCACCGAAAATGTTCTCCCAGAATCATAGTGCGGCTTTCGTGCAAACAGAGGAACTACTGACATGGTCTTTGCCCTCAGACAGCTCCAAGAAAAGTACAGAGAACAAAACAAAGGACTCTACATCACCTTTGTTGACCTCACCAAAGCCTTCGACACGGTGAGTAGGAAAGGGCTTTGGCAAATACTAGAGTGCCTCAGATGCCCCCCAAAGTTCCTCAACATGGTTATCCAACTGCACAAATACCAACAAGGTCAGGTCAGATACAGCAATGAGCTCTCTGAACCCTTCTCCATTAACAATGGCGTGAAGCAAGGTTGGGTTCTCGCACCAACCCTCTTTTCAATCTTCTTCAGCATGATGCTGAAACAAGCCATGAAAGACTTCAACAATGAAGACGCTGTTTACATCCGGTACTGCACGGATGGCAGTCTCTTCAATCTGAGGCGCCTGCAAGCTCACACCAAGACACGAGCAACTCATCCGTGAACTACTCTTTGCAGACGATGCCGCTTTAGTTGCCCTTTCAGAACCAGCTCTTCAGCGCTTGATGTCCTGTTTTGTGGAAACTGCCAAAATGTTTGGCCTGGAAGTCAGCCTGAAGAAAACTGAGGTCCTCCATCAGCCAGCTCCCCACCATGACTACCAGCCCCCCCACATCTCCATCGGGCACACAAAACTCAAAACGGTCAACCAGTTTACCTATCTCAGCTGCACCATTTCATAGGATGCAAGGATCGACAATGAGATAGACAATAGACTCGCCAAGGCAAATATCGCCTTTGGAAAACTACACAAAAGAGTCTGGAAAAACAACCAACTGAAAAACCTCACCAAGATTAGCATATACAGAGTCGTTGTCATACCCACACTCCTGTTTGTCTCCGAATCATGGGTCCTCTACTGGCATCACCTACGGCTCCTAGAACGCTTCCACCAGCGTTGTCTCCGCTCCATCCTCAACATTCATTGGAGCGATTTCATCACCAACATCAAAGTACTCGAGATGGCAGAGGCCGACAGCATCGAATCCACGCTGCTGAAGATCCAAGTGCGCTGGGTAGGCCACGTCTCCAGAATGGAGGACCATTGCCTTCCCAAGATCGTGTTATATGGCGAGCTCTCCACTGGTCACCGAGACAGAGGTGCACCAAAGAAGAGGTACAAGGACTGCCTAAAGAAATCTCTTGGTGCCTGCCACATTGACCATCGCCAGTGGGCTGATATCGCATCAAACCGTGCATCTTGGCGCCTCATAGTTTGGCGGGCAGCAACCTCCTTTGAAGAAGACCGCAGAGCCCACCTCACTGACAAAAGACAAAGGAGAAAAAACCCAACACCCAACCCCAACCAACCAATTTTCCCTTGCAACCGCTGCAACCGTGTCTGCCTGTCCCACTTCGAACTTATCAGCCACAAACGATCCTGCAGCTGATGTGGACATTATCCCTCCATAAATCTTCGTCCGCGAAGCTAAGCCAAAGAGTAGAGTAATTAAGTATTACTTAATGTCTTCCCCTGTTTTTCTCCTGTGTGTTCAAAAAAATTACCTTTGATTGTAACACTTGTGTCCAGACTTATCTCTCTGTGTACCCACAAAACCTGATACTTTCTCAAACACAACAATGTCCAATCCATAATTTTGGAGAAGAATCTGCTCAAATATGTATTACTTAAGCAGAACACAACAGAATCCAAGCTAATACAATTTTATTGCCAACCTATCCACTCAAATTAAAAAAAAATACAAATAAGCTATCCATACATTTAAAAAAATGCAAAATGCTTTTTGTTCATTAATAAGAAACACAAGATTAAAGAGATTTATAAACAATTAATGACCACTCTGTTTATTTTTTTCAAAATTAAAACATTTCATTTCAGTTTGCAATAAGATTGAAAAGCCAGGGGTTCAATATTCAGAATGTATATGTCAGGTGATGCACCATGCTGTTGAGAATAGAAGTGCTCAAAGATCTGTAAAAACTTGGTCCAAAAATTCTCTTGTTAAAAAATAATTCAACCCTGCTGCGCCTGCATTAATTTTAGTTGTAGCAGAAATTCACAATGAATCACAGATCTGCATCAGCAAGACTTAACAGGTATGGAATCTGTCCATACATTTATACCTCTTTAAATTCTATATTTATTCTTCCTTGAATGTCTTCTTCTACACGCCCACTGCCATTGTAGTCAGACCAATTCATTATCACAACTCTCCTTACCCCAAACTCCTTGTGTCCCTCTCCCCCACCCCCCAAGAGGCTAATCATGTCACCCCTGTCAATGACCCAGTTCAACATGTGTTTTCCTGGTTAGTCCCTCATTTGAGACCAACCCCTCATCCCCTGCCCCATCACCATCACTGACACTTTGACCAATCCCTCAGAACTGCAACCCCTTCTTCTTTACCAACTCACTTGAGTTCTTCTGCCCAATTGCAAAATTGGAGCAATCAAATAAAATATGTTTATTCATGCAACAGAATCTAAAGGGGATTCCCACACAAAAACGTATATTGGCTCATCACACCTTATTGGTAACGAGTGGGCCTTTCTCTCCATGGAAAACTCTTTAAGCCACATGTTTTATTGATGAATGAGAGAAATATTTTTGGATTATTTCTGTCACAATTCCCATTCATTGATAATTAGGTACATGAAAGGAAAGTACTGAATTAGTACAATAAAAAGGCAAATATATAAAAGTTATAAAACAAAACTCAGTTGTATATTAGAGCTGTGATGACGAGGCTACAGGCTGTGGGAGTGAGATGACTAATAGCAATGATACATGAGACAGTGGCTTGAATGTTTTATGTGGGGATTCTCCTTGAATATTTTATGGAACAACTTAATTTTAATTTGTTCAACATAAATGTCAGTGGAGAACCAACCTTGTGTATCACAGTGGTATGTTCTGCACGTCTAAACCCATATACTTTAATGAGGGAGATGGAGAAGTGGTTTTAAAAATGCAAATCATTCAAACTTGCTTGAATTATAGGGAAGAAAACCCAATGGTTTTGCTTGAGCTATATTGGATTATTAAAATTTATCCACAAAATAACTCTTTACATCACAAGAGGGTTAGAACTTGGCCAAGAAATTGCCCTTGAAGATATAGACCAAATCTTTATTCACTGCACAAAACATTCTCTGGTCCACTATTGTCTGGCAAAGGCTGGGAAAGCTTTTCACTAAATTTCCCTTGGAGCCCAACTGAAAAGTATATTTTTTCCATTAGATTTTCTATCAATTTATCGACATCTTAACCTCTAGTACTTAAATAAAAGTAAACTGAGGCTTCTCCAAAATGGTGTCAAAGGTAGTACCAGACATAACATAAATAATAAATTTGTAGCAGCAGTCATAATTCACTCCAATATGAATATTTTATATAAATTAATATACATTCTTCTTGATGTCTTATTAATCATAAGTAAAATACTCAGCCAGATATATATATCAGATAGCTGTAGCATATGAGATAAGATTTCTTCCATAGATATAATAGCATTATTTTGCTAAGAAATTGATAATGGAATGCATAAATATTTATATTTGACAGCTGTCATTTAATAATTTCAAGAAAAATACGTGAGTGGTGCCAGTATCATTGCCAATTTCACATGTTCTTTACATCTTGTCAGATCTGATTGCAGCATCAACAAATTCCAAAGATCACTTTAACATTTGGCATGATGGAGGAATATATTTATTTTATGTAGAAAATGTGTTGAGAGAATGCACAGAATTTTGGCAAAGCCCACATTTATTGCAGACAACCCTTACTTCAGAAATGGTCTGTCATATTCATGTATTTTTGATGAAGTCCTGGTGGTTAAGATACCCACAGCAAAAGAGGAAGAACTGTAGGATTTTGTTTTGGAAACATGAAGGAATAACAATAAATGTCTCAATAAAATATAAGAGTGATGTGGAAATAATGATTTTCCCATTAACTTCCTGTCACTTTCATTTCAGATAATAGATCTAGTTGGTTTGAGAGACATTACTGGAAATTAAGGGAAGAGTCATTGATTAAGTAGCTGTTTGTTTTGGATATTGCCAATTTTTTTTTGTGCTACACCAATCCAGAAATTTGTGGAAAATGTCATCTCAATTTTGACATGCCGTATACTTCGGCAAATGTCAAGTCGTAAAACCCACAAAAATCACTCAAAATAAAAGGGGTCAACTTATATGCCAGGATATAATTTTGAGACATTAAATTCGGGTCAAAAACTGTTTGATACCAATTCAATTATAAATTGAACCTGGAAGCACCTCCCCACCACCAGCTCTACCATTCTCTGACACCTCCCCACCATCAGGTGCAATCATAACTCACCCAGACATTCTACAATTATAGAGCCCATGGTCCTTGGTCCAACCCAAGAGCTTGAGATCGCCACTCCTGAACAGTAAGCTGAGGTTCCCACTTCTGCTGGGAGAACAAGGTGACCGCTCCCGCCCGGTTAGCCGACATTGCTGCTTCTGCCACATAGACCGAGGTCGCTGCTCCTGACCAGTAGGCCGAGGTTTTTCAAAACTTAAAAAAAAAATTGCTTATGGTAATTTACATCTTTCTTACTTAGTGACTGAACTGTTCTAAAAACATTTGGGTTTGTTGCTGTGTGGCCCGGACAGCCCGAAAACAGGGGTCGACTTATACACCATATATACCATAAAACCATTACAATGAGGCGAGAAAAGGGGGTCAATCTATGTGCCAGTTGACTTATTCGCCAAAATATAGAGTATGTAATACATGCAGCTAAAGTTATGAAGTATTAGTGGCAGTCAATCACATAGTGTCTAAAGGAAAGATTTTTAAGCCATTTATGTTAGCAGTTAATCATTTCCTTCTGCTGGACAAAATGTTATTTGGTATTTATCAGCCTAATTCTAAATGATGTCCAGATTTTGCATCATATAGGCATGGATAATTTTATTTTTATAGAAATGAATGAGGGATTAATCTTTTAAAGTGAGAACATGGCTACTTATTTGTGAACTGTAAATCAAAAAATTCTGTAGATGCCATGGTTGAAGTAAAAACACAAAAACGCTGTTTGACCTGCAGAGCTTTTCCAGCATTTTCTGTTTTTACTACTTTTGAACTGTGGCTACTGTTTGGATGCAGCCAATTATCTCTCAGCACTTTTCAACAAAGTGAAAAACTTTTGGTGATATTCTATGATAGATAATGTCAAAGACACCAGAACACAGATAAATCTTGAAAGATTTCCACAAAATCATTCAAACTCATAGACATAAACAGATGGTTTCTTCTCCTGACATTTCATTTGAAAGGTAATTCCATTATGTTATCATCTCTCTGATAAACATAAACAAATCCAAATTAATTGCTGACTTTGACAGGAAGGAGAATATTTAATTGAAGACACAAGAGGCTCTAGATGTTGGAATCTGAAGCAACAAAAAAAAACAAAATGCTAGAGGAACCGAGCCAGCCAGCCAGCATCTGAGGAGGGAAAGAGTTAGTTGACATTTCATGTTGAGACCCTAGATCAGGGCTGAATGGAGAAGGGGAGAGATAAGGAGGGAGCTGGCAAGTGATTGAATGTTCAATCTGGGAAGGTGATTATTAGCAGATGATGCCAGGTGGGAGAGGAAAATGTGGGGAGGCTGTGGTGGATGTAAAGATTATGGAATTTGATAAGAAAGGATGGTGTTTGTAAACAGATAAGTAAGGAATGTTGGCAAGATAGGCATAGTAGCGGGAGAGTATAAGGGAACCAATAAGATAAATGTATGGGTGATGGGCGAATGGAGCCAGGTTGGGGAAAGGAAAGAAACTGGGTAATATGAGAGGGGGGGGGGGGAAGAAGTTGATGTATGAGAGAACCTCGGTGGATCAGAAGGTGAGAAAGAATCAACAGGGTGTAGTTTGTCTGAAATTCGAGAATTCAAAATTCAATGCACATCTAGATAGAGTATGAAGAAATATTCCTCCAGTTTACATTTGGCCTTACCTTGGCAATGGAGAAAGTTGAGGGAAGTCAATTTTGCATGCGAATGGGGATATATAGCTTATAACCAGGATCATGTCAACCTCTACCTCATCAGGAAGGATATTTTTAATCCCTGAATTGTGGTGAAGGAGGAAGTGTAGAAACAAGTATTATCCCTCCTTCCATTGCAGGAGAAAATGTCTAGGGATGGGAAATCATAAGCTTGTGGCAGTGAACATCACTGATGGCAGGCAAACCGGCCCCATGTGTTGTGGTGGTGGTGGAGCAGCCGCGTCAAGATGGTGCAGCCGCGGTCGTCTTTTCTGCCAGCCAGGTTGTGTCCACATGTGCGTGGGGCAACATCATGACATGGTTTCCATTGTGAGGGCGGGACTTTCCCGTGGTCTTATAAAGTGCAGTGCGGGAAGTTTCAATAAACAACTGGAGTGCAATCGAGCCCACCGTCTACTGATCTTGTTCTTCCTGACTCTGTTTAGCTGCTGCTACGTTAGTGACCCCAACGAGTCTAGACCCTTCTGGACTCAACCGTATAGACGCTGCAGCAGTCAGTGCACCCTCCATCAAACTTCTGACTATCTTGACGCTTTGCCCACACATTTGGTTTGGACGGGCAGAGGCACAGTTCCAGATAAAGTAGATGACCTCAGACTCCACCAATTACTATCATGTTGTCAGCTCCCTGGACCAAGAAACTGAAGCCAGAGTGGATAACCTCAAACAGAACCCACTGGAGGAAGATAAATATTCTGCATTGAGGGTGCTGCTCATCAGCACCTACGGGCTCTCCAGACACCAGAGAGTAGCCAAGCTCATGCACCTGAACAGCCTAGGGGATAAAATGCCATCTGCTCTCATGGACGAAATGATCACACTGGCTGAGGGCCATAAGTCCTGCCAAATGTTTGAAAAGGCATTCTTAGAACAGATGCCCAATGACATCCAGCTGCTGCTAGTGGATTTCAGCGTCCCCCACAAAGTTGCAGCAAAGGTGGACATCCTCTAGCGCACCAAAAAGGAGAACGAATTCGCCACGAATCAGCTGACATGCCCCCAGACAGAGCAGCAGACCAAAACCAAGACAAGCAGGGATCAGTCATGCCCTCATAAGCCAGCAGAGGGAGCTGAGCATGATCGTATTTCTATCACCAGCACTGGGGAGCAGAACCCCGTAAATCCAAGCAGCCCTGCGTATTTACAGGAAAAGCCCACACCAGCTGCCGCTAATGGCTTCGATGACTGGCTATGCAAACAGCCTAATACATGTAACAGAAAAGATCACGGGCCACCAGTTTTTCATCAATATTGGGGAAGAACTCAGCATCATTCCGCCAATGTCACAAGAGACCCAAACATGACCTGTGGACGACCAACAACACCACCATAAAGACTTTCGGCACGCGGCGAGTGCCGATATGCTTCGGAGATGAGATCTTCCACTGGGATTTCACACTGGCCACGGTGAAGAAGCCACTCCTCAGTGCAGACTTCCTCCAAGCTTACAGCCTGCTTGTTGACCTCAAAGCTAAACTCCTGGTGCACACCCAGAGTTTCCAGATGATCTAGCTTGTTGCCACCAGCTCCCAGAACTAGCAAATGGCCACTGACACCACCCCCACTGGCAAATACAGCCAAATTTTGGCCGAATTTCCCTTCATCTTCAGACCCCAGTTTATGTCCATGATGCCAAGACACAGTGTCCAGCACCACATCTTGACACAACCCCCCCCCCCACCCAACACAAATTGCAGATGACTTTCCCTAAATAAGCTGCAGCTGGCCAAAGAGGAGTTCAAACATATGGAAGAACTGGAGACCGTCCGTAGGTCTGACAGCCTGTGGTCCTCCCCTCTGCACATGCTACCCAAGGCCACAGAGGGGCTGGTGGCCTTGCAGGGACTACTGGCACCTCAATGATTCAACTACTCTGGACTGCTACCCAATCCCCCATATACAGATTTCACGGCCAACTGACACAGCACTACCATTTTCTCTAAGATTGACTTGGTACAACGTTACCACCAAATTCCTATCTACCCAGATGACATCGGGAAGACGGCCATCATCATGCCTTTTGGAAACTGAGTTTATGTGCATGCCATTTGGACTTAAAAACACAGTACAGACCTTCCAGCACCACATGGACATGATGGGCAGAGAACTGGACTTTGTATTCATCTACCTGGATGACATTCTCATTACCAGCAGAAACCACCTGGAACATGCTGCCCACCGATGTAAACTTTACTCCTATCTGGCTAAACTTGGCTTCACTGTCAACCCAGCAAAGTGCCATTTGGACCAGGAGGTGATTGATTTCCTAGGCCATAGGATCACCAGGATTGGAGTGACACCATTGCCAGGGAAAGTGGAGGCAATTTGGCAGTTCGCAAAACCCAACATGCTCAATAGCCTTGTTCATTGCCATGGTCAATTTTTACAACCGCTTCATACCTGCCACAGCCTGAATTATGCACCCCTCTTTGCCATGATGATCTCCAAACAGAAGGACTTGACAGAAGAGATGAGGCAGCCACAGCTTCCAAAAGGACCAAGGAGGCCATAGGCCATGCCATGTTGCTGGTCCACCCCAGAACGAACATGCCCATCTTCCTGAAAGTCGACGCATTGGCCACAGCGTAGGGGGTGTACTCAAAGAGCTGGTCGGCGGTCACTGGAGGCCACTGGCCTTCTTCAGCCACCATTTGCACCCCACCCCCCGAGGTAAAATGCAGTGCTTTTGTTCGGGAACTTGCACAGGTGCAAGAAGATGACTCGGAGACCCAGGCTTTTCATACAGCTATTATCAGCCTCCATTTTGAAGGTGCCCCAATGCCATACTGCAGTCACACCTTGCTCTGTGATGTGTCCACCGGCCACACCCAACCAGTCATTCCAGGTCAATAGAATGATGGCTTTTCCATTCCATCCATGACTTCTCACATCTGTCCATCAAAACTACAGCATGCATGATCACTGCAGGGTTTGTATGGCATGGCATGGCTTATGAAAACAGATCGCTGAGTGGCCCCACACTTACACACATTGCCAGGCTAACAAAGTCCACAGACACATGAAAGTTCCTCTCCAGCAGTACGAACCACCCAGCCGACGATTTGACCACATCCACATCGATATTGTTGGTCCCCTGCCCATCTCACAGGAAGCCTGGTATCTCTTCATAGTGGTTGACTGAGCCACAAAATGGCCAGAAGCCATCCCCCTTAAAGACACGTTCGAAGAGCCATCTTATTCCAGTGTTTCAATGGTTCTCTCATATTATGTCCTGTTTTAAGTTTAGAAAAAAAATATTAGACATCATGTATTTGATTCATCAGTGAAATTTGTAGCTGTCCCCTCAAAGTCACACACACTGCAGACATGTAGCCATAGACACACACACACACATGAAATCTCACACACACACAAATCACAGACCCACTCACAAAATCATAGACACACATGTCTTATGTTTTATTCTTCATTGTTTGTTTACAGTATGGAAGAAGCCAATTCCAGCCACTTAAACCCATGCTGCCCAATCACACCCAAATTAACCATATGTTTTGAAGTTTGGTAGGAAACCTGAACAACTGGGGAAAACCCATGCAGACATGGAGAGTATGTACAAACTCCTTACAGGCTGTGCCAGATTTGAACCCTTCTTCATGTATTTCCTGTGAGGCATGTTAACTGTAGAAATATATAATTTTCAAATTATATCAGATGCCAGTTGATGGGTAGATGGAGCCAGGTAGGAGAGGGAAGAGTGGAGGTAGTGATGAAGACCTCTCACCTTTTTATTCTCATCTGACCACCATCCATGATCTATTTTTACCCATCATTATCTTCTGATCTGATGTCATAATCTGCAGCTCATCATGTGTCCACAGCACACCAATCCTCTGCCACTTCCTTTCCTCCCCAACCTTGTTCCTTCTGTCCATCAACACCTGGATTTACCTATGACCTGCAGCTCCTGACTCAGCTCACTTCCTTATCTCTTTATACCAACTACCTCACTTTTCCACTCACCTTGGAACCATCCTTTTGCTTCCTCAAATGTGGCCTAATTCATTGAGTTCATCCAGGAGCTTCTTTATGTTTTGCTACATATTCCAGCTTCTGCAGTTTCTGATGAAGCCCAATGAAGCATCAAACAATTAATGGGGGAAATTGTAGAAAAGACAATGTGCTCATCCTTGTTTTTGGATAAATTTTTTTCAGCTACATCACTGTCATAAAGAGAGAGTTTCATTAATAATATATACCTAAGGGGCAGTGAACCTGTCTGTCATGCAAAGTATGCTGTTGACCCACAGGAAGTGATATTGAGTAGTAATTATCTTCTGTCACATCTCATCAAATATTCCAAGAATAAACTTAAGTCTATTGTTTAGATTGTCTTGTGAACTTTCACACATTAGCATTTTTACAGGGATATTTGAATAATTGAAGTAGAAATAAGACATGTATTAACAATATACAACAAAGTTACACCAGTGTTTATCACTTCTGCATGTGTCTTGAAATTAACAAATTAGGAAAATAAAGTACTTGTTAAAGTTTTCCTGAAGGCAATGGTACTCAGGTGGTGAGATTGCTTACCTTATTTTTTAATCCTTGGAGGAACTTGAATAGAAACAAAAGATATTTTTGCACAAGCAATGTAGAAATGCAAGAATCTGCAAGGTTGAGGATCATGGAATCCAGTGGAAATTTATTTTACAGACCGTTATAGGATCTTTGTTCAGGCCCTTCTACCTCTTCCAAGATGGATTGCTGTGAGCTAAGCAGAGCAAATGTTGGATTAGTTTTGCTTGGAGCTTGCAAGTTGGGACATAATCAAACCAGTGGCTCATGTTGAAAAGGTAAGTTCATTGAAGAAAAATCACCTAGTGAGAACATTATAGATGCTGACAGTTCATCCAAATTATTGTGACAAACCTCAAGGGATTCTAGTTGTAGATAATGGATGACCAACACCCTCATAAAATCAAATATCTTTTATTATTGAGAATAACAGTTGTAATTGGTATTTAATTTTGAAAAGCAGACTGCAATTTAAGTTCAATTTTCTCCACTCCCATTGTCCCTGCAGGAAGCTACAAAAAAGAGAGGTGGAATAATTAGTTGGATACTGCACCGTATCCATGAATTACTAACCTGCGTTTCTGGAAGACCACCTCTCACTGTGCATAGGATCATAGAATTTGCCCTTGAGGAAACAATGTGGATGAGATTTTCAAAATAATTAAATATGTCTTTAAATCTAAATGTTAATCATAATTGTTGAATAAGCTCACAAGCTAATTAATATCTCCAAGATAAATTTACCACTGCTGAACATTTACTGTGAAAGTTGATTTCAATGAGAAATTGCAGAGGAATCCCTAATGAAAATGAGGTGAATAGTTAATAAATTGTAATTATATACATTACTGTCACCCTCTTCACATGCTCTGGGACACTTTCATAAAATTTCTGGGCACCAAGTCAAATTAAATAAATTTATTATTTTGGAAATATAAAAATGGCCGAGGATTATCACCCTCTCTTTGTTGAAAACAAATGCTAAGTACAGTATTTGAAACCTCTTGACGATGTTATGTATTTCTGGACAAGATGGACAACATAAGAGCCAAGGACCTGCCTTTTAAGAAAGCTCAAAAAACATTTCAATTATGTATCTTTAGCAGGGGAAAATTAGCAATTGGCAGAGATTTCCAGCAGTTCTTATTTTTCTGCAAAGTTGAATATGCAGGAGAACCTCAAAAAGACGTGTTTTATAACTCAGCAATTTCTCATGTTTGGAGAATTCTGACTTTATTTTGGGAGAGAATCACTAGAACTGCAGATTCTTGAGCTGGCAGAACTCAACAGTTCAGGCAGCATCCATGGAGAGAAATAGATATTCAAAATTTTGGGTCAGGAACCTTTCTCATGACAGTCTCGGGAAAGGTTCTCAACCTGAAGTATTGACTGTCCATTTCTCTCCAGTGATGCTGCCTGACTTGTTGGGTCTCTCAAGATTTTCTTTGTTTGCTAAATGTTGGAAGAGAGATGTTTTTTAAAAACTCTTGTACTTTAGGGCAAAGAAATTGAGCACCAATTTAATGGATTGGAAAACATGCATTGAAGTGTGAATTAGCAGTTTTGGGGGTTTCACATGTAAATACAAAAAAGACCTTTTATTCACCTCAAGCCCATTAAGCAATGACACGAGATAGTGAATAATTCAGAATTTTAACTTGGATTGAGGGACAATGTATTGCTGGGAATAATTCTGTCCATACGAGTATAGCATTAGATGTCTTATAGAGAATATACTTGTAGAACAGCTCTATCTGGGAAAGCAACAGAAAAAGTCTGCTTCTATGATCCAGAATTCACAAAAAAAAGGGGGGGAAAACACATATAAGTTCAATCAATCAACTTGGTTTAAAATTGGAAGTTGGCTAAAGGGAAAGATACCATATATTTTGACATACAAGTTCACCAGCAGATAAATCAACTCCCTTTTTTAACCTAATTTTAATGGTTTTATGGTATATCAGGTGTGTAAGTCGAACTCCCCCTCCCCATTTTTGAGCTGTACGGGCCTCCCAGCAACAACCCAAAATTGTTACATTACCCCAATTGCCAAATAACAAATTAAGCAAGTAAAAACAAGTTAAAAAAAAAAGCCTTGGATTTCCAGGCAGGACCAGCAACCTCAGGCTCCTGGGTATGAAAATGGATTTAGGGTTCTAAAATTGTAAACTGTCTGGGTGGGTTATGGCAGTACTTGGTGGTGGGAAGGTGTCAGGGAACAGAGGCATCGGCAGTGGGGAGGTGGTTCCTAAGTCAACTAATATGCTGAATCAGCTCTTCCAGGGTCAACTTATACATTAAATCGGCATCCAATGGTTTTTTTGAGCTGAATTTAAGGTCTAAAAATTATATCCAGTATATGTTAACCCCAATTTTTTGAGAGATATTAGAGGGTTTCAAAACTCAAAATATACCAAAATATACAGTATGTCAAAAGCAGCTGTTCACCTTGTAAGAGAACAGTGCACAGGAAATGTTTTTCATATGGGATAGTATTTTGCTGTGGGAGAATCTCACAAAATAGCACAAGAACGTTGAAACCCCCATAATACCATTATGTTTTCCCTGTCTCTGAAACATTTCTAATTGGTCTCTTTACAGGACCAATTGAGAGCAGGGCTGGGCATAATGTGGGGAATGAATCTAGTCTGGACAAAGATTCTCTCCATGATTCATCTATAATAAATGACTGGGTGTTTGCAAGTTCACACCATTGCACTAAAAACACGTGTGTGTACCTGTCTAAAAAAAACCCATCAATTTAAGTTCGTTTGTATGCCCTCTATCAAGAGGGTCACCTTCAAATCAGTGTCAAACAGCATGTTAACAGTCCCCTTCAAGACTGTCCACAACGACCATCGAGTGTTTAATTAATCCTATATTATTTTCTCCTCATTCCCATCTACTCCTCCTAGATGTTACCACTCACCTATACACCAGGAGTGACTTGTGAGAGTACGTGGACAAAGGCCACATAGCCACAGGAATGTGTAACATGCAAACTCCACATCAGAAGCACGGGAGCACAGGATTGAACATGGAATTGCGAGGCAGCAACTCTGCTGAATGCCCCACTATTACCTGCCAAATGCAGACAGCAGTGAATACATTGGATTCCCTGAACAGAGAAAGGATGTCGATTAAAAAAAATCCTGTGGAAATTGTTTTTTTAATATCACAAATTGTACTGTCAGTCCATTAATTATGCAGGCCTCTTGCAGAACTGAGGGTACTGACCCTCAGATATAATTTTTAAAAATTAGACAAGAGAAGGATATGCAAATGGAAAGTATTTTTTTTATATCAAGATTCATGCTCAAGTTGAGAGCAACAACTCAATACCCGGCATTGGAACCTTTCAATTAAATGTCAAACATATTGCTCTGCATCTAAAATCACATCTACTGCAGACAAGGTAAGGGCAACAGTGTCCCTTGAGAGAAGAACATTAGTGAACCAGATGGATTTTTATGACAATCTGGCAACTTAATGGGCACCATTACAGATACTCGCTTTTTAAAAAAAATTCTCAATGCAACTAATTACTTAAAAGTGAATGCCACAGCTGCTGTGGTGAGTTTTGAACTTATGTCTCCAGATCAATGGTCCAGCACTGAGCTGCAGTGCTATATTTTTTTTAAATATATATAGTATATTTTTACTGGCACCTTGCAATTATTATATAGAACCAGAGAAACCTACAGCACAGAACGCATATAACAAGTAGACCTCAAAAGACTTCAGAAAGGAAGAAAATTTAGGAAAAGTGTGTTCAATTGACACATGTAATACAATATCATATTTCTTCCTTAAAATAAAAAAAATGATATTGACTGTTCTTGCAGTGAGTAAATCACAAACAGCAAAGAATCTGAACATCTATCTGTACTTTTCATCAAATTTTATTCAATTTTTTTGTGAAATGAAAATTCACTATTTTCAACAAATGTCATGCTGGATGTTTGTAATCTGGTTAATGTTATCAGGGAATGGATAGATTCAGACTGCCCTCTATTGGAAATCTCAAAGATAAATATACATTTTGGAGTTAAGTGTAAAGTATGAATATAAGACCAGTTGAAAAAATTGATAGTTGTGATTTGATAGCACAGTGAAGGAAGGATCTTATCACGTGCAAAGCCAGTGCAATGGTCCCTTCTGCCTCAGGCTTTAACCAATCTTCATATTAATCAGTCATTATCACATTGCTGGCTGGAGATTGCCAGTTGAATATTGAATGATCTAGTTTCAGTGTCAGTGATTACACTTCAAATATATTTAATTGATTGGAAAGTGTTGAGAAGACATGCATTATACTTAATAAATGCAATGTCTTTCTTCATGTCTTGAAAAAAAATTGACTGTTTAATAAAGAAATGCAAATATACAGTTCATTTCAGTGAGTTCCAGAAGAACAGAAGTCCCGTAGCAATTAAAACAAAAGATGATAGAAGTATTCAGTGGATCTTATGGCAGCTGTAGAAAGAGAGAAAGAGGGCATGTTTTATTTAGACATACAGCACGGTAACAGACCCTTTTAAGATACAACCAATTGAGTTACAACCACCCCCCGTAGGTTTTGAACAGTGGGAAGAAACTGGAGTCCCTGGGGAGAACCTACAAACTCTTTACAGATAGCGCTGGGTTTGAACCCTGGACCCCATCGCTCGTGCTGTAAAAGCGCTGCACGAACCACTCTGCTAACCATGCTGCCCAGTTGCCTTAACTCTGTACCTCTCTCCATAAATGTTTCCTATCCCACTGAGTATTTCCAGCATTTCTTGATGTCTTTTCACATTTTAAACATGTGTGCAATTTTTTTAGAGAACTCTCACTGAACTCTCAAACTTCTTGTTGAATATCAGGAGAGATTGAACAGACTAGGCTTTATATCTTGGAGCATAGGAGGATGAGGGGTGATCTCACAGGGAGAGATAAAGTGGTGAATACGCAATCTTTTGCCCAAAGAAGGGGAATCAAGAACCAGAGGACATAGCTTTTTGAGAGGGAAGAGATTTAATACAAACCTTTTGCACTGAGAGTGGTGTGGGTATGGAACAAGCTGCCAGAGGAAATGGTTGAGACAAGTATCTTTGCAACATTTAAAGAATACCATCATCAAATTCGCCGATGATACCACGGTAGTGGGTTGTATAAAAAGGGGCAATGAGTCAGCATACAGGAGGGAGATTGAAAACTTGGCTGAATGGTGCACCAACAATAATATCACCCTCAATTTCACCAAAGCCAAGATTCAAGATTTCGCTCTTTGTCATTGTAATAAAAGAAAATCACATAACATGAAATTACTCTTACCTACTGTAAGGCAGAGAGAGTCACCATCAGCAAATGAGTCACCGAGTGTCTGTAGATTCACCTCCTGTGCATCCACAGCCTCCGCAGTCTCACAGAGTGTAGCCCAACTCATTGGCAACCCAAGTTCCAAATCCAAACCTCTGTCATGATTAGAAACATTTCAGTATCTTTGGCAGCCCCTTGCATCCCACTTCCAATACTTGATACCCCTTCAGCCAGTTTTGAGCCAGTTTCCAGCAGTCTGCAGCCCGGCGTGAGTCTCCGGACTTCAGTCTCCAGCAGCCCACAGCCTCTGTGGGTTCTTTGCCTTGAGCCTTCAGCTGCCCAACACATGCATTGATCTTTCAGCCACAGAGCCCCCTTATTGATCCGTCACCGTGGTCACCGTCCTGTGGGTCAACTCCTCTGTTTCTCCTTCTCAGAAGGGGGATGGTCTCCCTGTTTTCTGTTCCAGTCCTCCTCTCCCTTGGAGTCTTCAAACCCTCATGGCTGCTGCCAATTCGAGGTGCCGCCTTCTTGAGCGCAGAACACACTGTTGTGGGATTTTAAATAAAACTGCCATCAGCTCCTTTAATGGGCCATTCAAAATCAATGCAGAGCTGATGGCAGTTGACCCTGTGGGTGCACTGTATCTGCTCCTCGCTCCCAATAGGCCTGCACCAATAACAGCACTGCTGTTACAGTTGCTAATCCTCCACCAACAGACTCCTTGACAATTAACTCAATCATGGACTCATTTAAGGACTCTTGCTTTTGCACATTAGTGTTTGTTTTTTTTTTCATCTCAGTATTGTACAGTCAGTTGTTTACATTTCTTTATTTTTTACATGCAGACATTATGTAGTTTTTTTTCTGCACTATGAATAAGTGGTAATTCTCCCTTGCCCACAGGAAAAAGAATGTTGCATGTGATGTCATCTATGTACTCTGAAAATAAATCTGAAATCAGACAGAAACGTGCATAAAATAAGTTTAGAGGGACATGGGCCAAATACTGGCAAGTTAGATGAGTGAGTGAGACATTTTGGTCGGTGTGGACAGATTGGGCATAAGGCCTGTTTCCAAGCTCTATAACGATTACTCTAAAAGTTTGGATTTATAATCAAATTGTCCACACAATTTTTAGATGGACAATTGCCACAGGAAAGGGTTTTCCTTTTCAAGTGCAGCTCATAGACTGTGGTCTAGAAATATTTCTGTGCAGCATCGGCAAAATTATTGTGAGTTTGAAAATCATATTGGCATGGAGCGATGCAATTTTTATATGTTTCTGGGTGCCTTAATGGCATATTCTCTACTCTCACTGTATGTTCATTTTTTGGAATATTTTCTTTCCCCAAGTGCCATTTTTCCAATACCACATTTTCAAATGCCCAAAGTACATGCAGTGAAACTCTTAGGATCTGCAATTCAAGCAAATGGCAGCTTCAATCAACAGGTAAAAAATATATAACAATTGCAGTACGGAAACAGGTCATCTTGGCCCTTCTAGTCTGTACTGATTTAAGTGATCTCCTTTAGTCCCACTTACCTGCATCCTGCCTTTAACCCTCCAATCCCCTCACATCCATGCACCTATCCAACTTTTTCTTAAATGACAAAATTTACCTTGCTGCAGCCGGCTCTTCCGGAAGGTCATTTAACTCAGCCACCACTCTCTGAGTGAAGAAGCTCCCTCTCATGTTACTTCTAAACTTTTGCCCCCTAACCCTTAAATCATGACCCTTCATTCCAATCTCACCTCCCCTCAAGGGGAAGAGCCTATTCTATTCTATCAATTCCTATCATAATTTTAAATACCTCTATGAAATCCCCCCTCAACCTTCTATGCTCCAATGAATAAAGACCCAATTTAATCAATCTTTCTTTGTATTCTAGATACTGCAATAGAGGCAACATTTTAGTAAATCTTCTCTGCACCCTCTCTACTTTATTGATATCCTTCCTATAATTTGGGGACTAGAACTGGACACAGTATTCCAAATTTGGCCTCTCCAATGTCTTGAATAGTCTCAACATCACTTCCCAATTCCTATATTCTGTGCTTTGATTTATAAAGGCCAACATATCAAAATCTTCCTTTACTACTCTAGCCACACGAGTTTCCACTTTCAAAGAATGATGAACCATTATTCTGTTCCTCTGCATTCCTCAAAGCCCTCCCGTTCACTGCATATGTCCTGTTTTGATTATTCCCAAAATGAAGAACTTTATCCTTATCAGTATTAAACTCCATCTGCCATCTTTCAGCCCACTCTCCTAAGCAGTCCAAATCTCTCTGCAGTATCTGAAAACCATCTTCACTATCCACAACTCCCACTATTTTTGTATTGTCTGCATATTTATTAACCCAATTTACCACTCCATCATCCAAATCATTAATATAAATGACAAACAACAAAGGACACCTGATCACTGAAGAATACCGCTCGTCATTGTCCTCCATCCTGACACAATTATCCACCATGACTCTCTGGCATCTACCTTCTAGCCATTACAGAACCCATCTAAATATCTCAAAATTAATACCTAGCGCCTGAACCTTCCTTACTAACCTTCCATGTGGAAACTTACTGAAATCCATATAGATTACATCTACTGCTCTACCCTCATGAACCTTCCTAGTCACTGCCTCAAGAAGTTCAACAAGATTTGTCAAACATGACATTCCACACACAAGCTCATTTTGGTGTCCTTGATCAATCCTTGCCTGTCTAGATACTTATATATCTCTAAGAATACTTTCCATTAGTTTACTGACCACTAACATCAAACTTACTGGCCTATAATTGCTGGGCCTACACATGGATCCCTTTTTAAACAGAAGAACCACATTTGCGATATGCCAATCTTGCGGCACCAGGATTGGTGACTGCAGCACCAGTCACTCTAGTGACTTTTGAAAAATCACTGTCAGAGCCTCTGTTAATTTCTCCTTGACTTCCTTCAAGGTCCTGGGGAAAATCCCATTGGGACCTAAAGACTTATCCACCTTTATATGCCTCAGAAGTTCCAACACCCCCTCTTTCCTAATCCCTACACTTACCATAATCACCCATTTTGCTTCTTTTATCCTACACAATTCCATATCATTTTCCCTAGTGAATACCGAAGAGAAGAATTCTTTCAAAATCTCCCCCATCTCAAGGATAAAATAATGGGAAAAAGTTAAAATTGTAAAAGTAAATGTAAAAGAACATAAAACTTTGGTGAAGATGGGAACAAATAATCAGCCAGTGGAGTGCCTTGGACGAGCTTTGCTCATAGTAGCTGTTTGAATAAAGTTTTGTGAAACAGCAATGGAGTTGCCCAGGATGAAGAGCTGGTTGATGTCGCCTGCTGTCTCTTTATCTCTGCTTAGTAAAACTTTATCTTTATTATATTAAGTATGTTCATCAGTTTTAACAGTAACCTTGGGAGATGGTGGGGGGGGTGGTGGAGGTGGTATTAATTATCTTTAATGCTATAGTTCACCTTTTCAGGCAACTCCATCGAGAGGGACGAACCTGAAGATGCAGTATCGATTAAATGTTTTCAAAGAATGACTGAAAATAAACTAAAATGGTTTAAGTCTCATATATTCAAACAAGCTGTTTTTTCAGTGGAAGTACTGTATAGTGTTCTTGTCCTTCAAACTGTTTATTCTTAATGGAGGTGTATTAGTTAGGCATTGTAAGAGTAAATCTCAATCAACTGGAAAATAGACTTATCCAGCATTTACCAATCTCCAAAGATGCCGGATACTAGGGTTTAACTGAAATTAGTGAAATATTCAGGCACTTTGATCTGAATCATGGTGGTCATTAATTACTCACACAAGAACCAGATTTAAGTCTAAGACTTAACATTAAGTCTATGAAACGGCATTAGGTTAAAAGTGGCATTCAGTTAAATTCCTCCATGCCATTCTACTTGATCTTATTCATCTTCTGCTCAGTTTGAACACAAATCCTTCCTTGTATCTTCAAACACTTGAAGAGAACCATATCTAATTTTAAATGTTCATCACTCTAGACCTAACACTTCTTTTTATGGATGGCAAGGGTGTACAAAAGCTGTCTCTCAGCTACCACAATTATCCTTGGAGACTCCATCAAAAGACATGTATAAGGGCTCAGCATGAACCACCTGATTTTTCCAAGCTTCTCAAAGAGTTATGCTCTTATCTATATTTCTCAAAGGAGCAATATCTATACTTCTCTGCTGGTAAGTTCACTCACAAAATCTCTGCTCTGTAAAGGCCTCAAATAAAAGCTCATTCACATATTTGCACATCTCTTGCAGTCAATCAGAATCTCTGACATTCTTATATTCCTAGAATCAAGATCTTTTTTTTTGGTCTGCAACTATAGATATATGCTGCATCTTGCAATTTACTGGTCCCCACTGCTTTAGAGTGGTTATTGAGATAATTTATTCTACAAGACCAGGCTGGAATTAATTCTCCACCAACCCAGAGGCTGAAAACTGGTCCAACAGGACATATTCCACTGCACAGTTCAAGTATATACAAACTCGTATGATGTCCTTAAAGAGTCCTTCTTGCCAGAAGCACTGGCTGCAGTTTGCTTGAACAGAAGACATCCCTCCTGTGAGTAGTGAGTCTTTTGAGGTCATTGCCCGTGAAAGTGGGAGCACCTTCTCTGTCCTTATGAATCATTATTACAGTTATTTGGAAGTTCCAGTTGCAGTCAAAACCACACCAGCACTCATAACTCATTACTTCCAACTAACTGTCTCAAATTACTGTGATATCTTTTGTTGTATTTTATCTATACAATATTTGCCAATTACAAAGTTTTACTTATTTATAGATCTTTAAGGTTAAAAACTTTCCTCCATAAAATTCTTTCTCAAAAAACTTTTCTTTAACATTGGCTTTTTCCTTCTCTATGTTATCAGCTATAATCCTACTGCATCCTCTCTCATTTCAAACATCACTCAATTCTTGACTCTTTTTCTCAGGCAATGAATCTTCAGACACCTTTGCCTCATTGGGTTCCATAAAGAATCAATTTTTCCCTTCTGGAAAAACTTTCAAGACTGCCAGGTACCTTAGGACAAAAGCGTAACCTTTCTTCCATAACACCTTTTTAACAGCATTGAATTCCTTTTTTTTTTCATCAAATCAAAACTTATATCAGGGTAAAATAAGATCTTATTTCCATTATAAACTAATGGTGATTGTCTTTCTTTCATTTGCTTTGCTGCTAGTTCCAGGATCTTTTCTCTCACTTTATAGAGAAATAATTTGACCAATATCAGAGCTGAATTTTGATCTGGTTGCGATTTCAGTCATAATGCTCTATGAGCTCTTTCAATCTCAATGTCTCCTTAAAATTCAGTTTCCCCCAAAGATTGCGGAATCCAACATTACAAAAACATCTGCATGTCTTAACCTTCGTCACCTTCTTTAAGCCCAACAATTTTTATATTATTTCTTCTACTAAAATTTTCTAAAATATCAATTTTTGTAGTTAGTTGATCTTCTGTTGAAGCCAATTCATCTTGATTTTGTTCATCTGTTCTTTAACATTTTGACTTTCAAATTCATTTCCTTTATTTTTTTTCTTCCACAACTTCAATTTTTTTACCCACTTGCAGAGAATTTACAAATTCTTTGTAAATTTCTAATTTTCAACTATACTCTCATTAGAAATTTTAACTCCTACTGTTAATTACACCAAAGATTGCTGAAATATTTCTTTGAATTTCATAATTTCAGCTGTAGATTATATGTCTCTTCCATTTTTTCCTGATTTTTTAGCCATAACTCCTTGCTTTTGATGCAATTCCTGTTCTTCTTGATCTTCATCCCGATCGCTGGAACTGGAGGCTTCTTGGGCTTTTAAAAAAAATTGCCTCTGATTTTTTTTTGTGTTCTGCAAATACTCGACTCCTTGCACATGTGCAGTGTCATTTCTTCTCCCATGGCAGGCAGCCATTGTCAGGGGAGACCTTGTACAGCAGTGTCCAAGGTCTCCCCAGCTCCAGGTTTTTCACCACAAGCCCCTACCTTCCGGACAGCTCCAGGAACCTTCTGGACAGCTCCAGGAACCTTTTTCAAGGTAGGCCTCTTCTTTATCAGTCTCTTTTTCTTATTCAATTTCTTGTGAAGTAACAACTGTTTTGTCTTTCCTTGGTGACATCCTGTACTGTTCACTAGGTCTTCCGGCAACTTTTCCTTTTTTATATATAAATGGCTTCAACCTTTTTAAACTCTTTTTTTGAACTTTATCAGCAAGAGAAAGGATTCAAATTCTAACCCCACATCATCACATGGCACACCCCACTTGAACATGACCTTGAAGAAAATTCCCAATTTTACCTGCTGTGGCATTCTTCCAAGCTGTGCTCCATAACAGGGCTCCTGTTCATTGCAGCATCAAATTTCTACTGGAAAAATCTCTCATCAAGTTAGGGATTTATACATTTTGTTAAATGTGCATTGTAATCTTGAACTTGCTTGCACATTGCAGATTTTCTCAGTCTGTAACTACTTCTCAGTCAAATGATTCTGACGGCTTTAATCCATCTTTCAGTGGATTTGGTTTCACAGTAAAAAGCTTTGACTAAGTTAGCAGTAAGAATGATCCTATTCATAGAATATTCAATGGCATCTTTTTAATTCTTTGAATTGAGCTTATTATTTCTGTTATTTCATAACATCCTCACTCAGACTGAGAATTAGTTCAACCCTAACTAGAACATGAGGTGATCTTGATTCCAATGCTGTCAGAAAAAAATCCATGAATCTTTGAGTCACTTTTATTTAATAATTCAGTTACTACATTACAAAATAGTAATTTTTAAAACCAGTGACACATGCACAAAAGATGGGTAAAGCATCACAATGGATAGAATTATCTCTTTTCTTAACTAAAATTAAATGCATATTATGGAAATGGTAGAAAATCATGTTATGTTTTTGTACATTGATACTGCATGAAAAGTTATCTTACCATGATTTTATATTGCAAAATTATTGATAACATTTGAAAAAGATTTATATTTCTTATTCATGTCTTAAATTGAGATGAGATTTCTTAAGATAAGAATTTGTTTTATTCTTACATTTCCAGCCATGCTAATTTCTTGTCTTTGTCATTTTCTGTAGCTGCCCTTTTTTTTAAAGACCAAAATGTTCTGAATAAAAATGAGCACAATTATGTGCTTTGAACAATTTAAATATTCTAATATACATGATTACCATGGTATAATTACAAAATCCTTCTTGCTTAAAATTCTTCGTAATTGACTTTTTATATTGCCACCCTCTGAATTTAACTTTTTTATTGTATTAAAGGCAGCATTTGAACTGTTCATATTTTCCAAATATTATCATTGTTTAAGGTAACTATGGTATTCTTTTAAGGAAAACAAACTAATAAAACAGAAACTATTATCACTTGGGACTAAATTCTTAAGGATCACTTAAAAATTCACTTTTTTTTTCCCCCAAAGCTTTTAGATGAAAGGAGCCAATGTTCCTCATCATAATTTCAAGTCAACTGAGCAGCACAATGGAAGATATCACCCGAACCATATAACCATTCACAAGACAGAAACAGGCCAGTTTGGCCCTACTAGTCCATGCTGAACATCTTCTCCCACCTAGTCCCATAACCCTCCACAGCTCTCCAGTTCATATACCTATCCAACCTTCCCTTGAATATTAACATCGATCTCGCTTCTACCACCACTGCAGGAAGATAATTCCATACCCCCACCACCCTCTCTGTGAAGAAATTCCCCTTTATGTTTCCCTTAAAATTTTCCCCTTTTACTCTCAATCCATGCCCTCTTGTTTGAATCTCCTCCACTCTCAGTGGAAAAAGCCTATCCACATTGACTCTATCTATCCCCCTTATAATTTTGAATACCTCTAACAAATCACCCCTCAACCTTCTATGCTGCAGGGAATAAAGTCCCAACCTGTTTAACCTTTCCCTGTAACTCAAACCCTGAAACCCTGTTTATATCCTTCCTGTGATTCAGCGACTAAAACTGCACACAATATTTGAAATTTGGCCTCACCAATGCCTTATAAAATTTCAACACAACATCCCAACTTTTGTGTTCTATACTCTGATTTATGAAAGCCAACATACTAAATGATTCAACTTTCAGAGAATTATGTACCATGTCTCCTAAATCCCTTTGTTGCACTACACTCCTCAATTGTCTACCATTTAATGTGTATGTCCTATTTTGATTAGTCCTACCAAAATGTAGCACCTCACATTTATCAGTGTTAAACTCCATCTGCCATCTTTCAGCCCACTCTTCTAACTGTCCTATATCACCCTGTAAGCTTTGATAATTTTCCTCACTGTCCACAGCACTGCCAACCTTTGTATCATCTGCAAACTTACTAATCCAATTTGCCACCCGTTCATCTAGATTGTTAATATATATGATAAACAGCAGTGTACCCAGTACCAATCCCTGAGACATTTCACTCACCACCAACCACTAATTCGACAAACAATTTTCCACCACTATTCTCTGACATCTCCCATGCAACCATTGTTGAATCCATTTCACTACTTCATTAATAGCTAATGCTTTCACCTTCCTCACTAACCTCTTATGGGAAATCTTATCAAAAGCCTTATGAAAGTCCAAATAGACAACATCCACTGTCTTCCCCTCATCAACCTTTTTAGTAACCTCCTCAAAAAACTCTATTGTTAGACATGATCTACCACATACAAAACCCTGCTGCCTCCTCTGAATCAATCCCTGTCTTTCCAAATAGTTGTATATTCCATCTCTAAGAACCCTTTCCATTAATTTATCCACCACTGATGACAGACTTACAGGCTTATAATTACCTGGTTTATTTTTGGATCCTTTTGAACAGCGAAACAACATGAGCCACCCTCCAGTCCTCCAGGATTTCCTCTGTGGTCAGTTATACTTTAAATATTTCTGTCAGTGTCACCACTATTTGTTCACCAACCTCCCTCAGGGTCCTAGGGAATATTTTGTCAGGACCTGGATTTATCCACCTTGATCTTTTTCAATATAGCAAACATCACCTCCTCGTTGATTCTTATATTATCCATGACCTCTCTACCATATTTCTTCACTTCATCTGGCTCAATATTAATTTCCTTAGTGAATACTGAAGAAAAAATAACGTTTAAAAATTTACCCATCTCCTCTGGCTTCTCATGGAGCCTACCCCCCTCATCTTCAAGGACTCTAATTTTATCCCTCACTATTCTTTTACTTTTAATGTACCTATAGGAACGCTTTGGATTTATTTTTACTTTTCTTGCCAAAGCAGCTTCATATCTCCTTTTAGCCTTTCTAATTTCCTTCTTAAGATTGTTTTTTTTTACATTCCTCATGCAGTTTGTCCATGCTCTGTAGACAAAGGAGGAACAACCCAACACCCAACCCCAGCCAACCAATTTTCCCTTGCAACCACTGCAACCGTGTCTGCCTGTCCCGCATCGGACTTGTCAGCCACAAACGAGCCTGCAGCTGACGTGGACATTACCCCTCCATAAATCTTCGTCCACGAAGCCAAGCCAAAGAAAGAAGAGGAAAATACATCTGAGTCCTTCAAACCAAGTTCCCAATATCTTTTAAAAAACAAGGTTCCTTTTCCTTTAATCCTCATGGGGACATATCAATTCTGCACTCTCAGAACTTCTCCTTTGAATATCCTCCATTTATGTACTATATTCTTCCCTGAAAATATCTTCTCCCAATTCACACCCTCCAAATCTTTTCTCATCCCCTTGAAATGTTCTTTCTTCCAATCAAGAATCTCAACCTTTGGCTGACCTCTATTCTTTTCCATTACTGGTCTAAAACTAATAATATTGTGATCACTAGACCCAAAGTGTTCCCTAACACAAACCTCTATCACCTGACCTATCCTGTTTCCTAAAAGGAGATCCAATACTGCCCCCTCTCGAGTCAGTTCTTCTACGTATTGATTAAGAATGTTTGGAAAGTTGAAATCTTCCACGACTATTACCTTGTGTTTATTACACATATACGCAATCTCCTTACAAATTTGCTCATCTAATTCCCTCAGGCCATGGAGTGGTCTATAATAAACTTCCATTAATGTATTCATGCTTCTGCCATTTCTCAATTCTACCTAAATAGCATCGCTGGATGACCCAACCAAATCATCCTGCCACAGCACTGCTGTAATGTTCTCTCTAATAAACAATGCAACTCCTCCACCTATTATCACCCCACCTTCTCCCCGCGCCCCCCCCCCACTCTAAAACAACTGAATCCTGGAATATTTAACTGCCAAGCATGCCCTTCATGCAACCAAGTTTCACTGATGGCCATAATATCGTATTTTCATGTGGCCATCCATGCCTTAAGGTCATCCTCCTTATTGACAATGCTCCTTGCATTAAAATAAATGCACTTGAGAGACTGTCCCCCAAATATACTCCTTTTACCTTCTTCCCTCCTTCATTAATTTTTACGTTCTAATCCCTCCATCCAATCTAGGTGCTCTTCCTCCCTACTCTCAGTACTCCTATTCTGATTCCCCCCGCCAAACTAGTTTAAACCCTCCCTAACAGCTTTAGCAAACCTGGCTGCCAGTATATTGTTTCCCCTCTAGTTAAAGTGCAGCCCATCCCTTTTGTACAGGTCAGACTTGCCCCAGAAGAGATCCCAATGATCCAAAAATCTAAACCCCTGCACCAGCTCCTGAGCCACACATTCATCCTCCACAACTTCCTATTTCTACCCTCACTAGAATGTGGCACAGGCAGCAATCTCGAGATTGCCACCCTTGAGGTCCTGCTCTTCAACTTCTTCTCTAACTCCATGTAATCCTGTTTCAGGACCTCATCCCCACTTCTAACTATGTCATTGGTCCCCACGTGGACCACGACTTCTGGCTGCTCGCCCTCCCTCCCTCCAGAATGTTGTGGACTCGATCAGCGACATCCCTTTTTTTCTTTGAATTTATGAATAACGTTATCAAAATCAGGATTCAACTTAAATGAATGATGACAGTCACATTTCCTTGGATTGAAAAGACTTCATAATCAAATGACACTGATGGTGGTCCTGACAGATTGTCTTAATCAAATGAGTCTGACAGCCTTAATCCAGTTTTTAGTGATTGTACTTCAGAAATAGAAAAAAAAGAAACATTCCATTCATTGGGCAGCAAGAATTATATTACAAGGTATTCATAAAATATTAAGAAATTTCTTTGTTATCCAGTGAGTTATACTTCAAAGGATTAAAATCCTAATATTCACTGAGAACTTGTTCAGTCTATTAATGCACCCATCTACCAGAGAGAAATGGGTCAGAAGATTTTCTGATCCACATGTTCGGTTTATTCCCCACTCCAAATTTCACACCTTCTCCACATACCCCCACCCAACCGATCTTATTCCCCTCCCACATCTGCTTCCATCCTCTTCTGATTACATTTTAACAACAGGATGGCCTTCCCCTCTGGTTCCATCTGGTCTAATAAATCCTTCACCTCTCTCTTAATAGTTTTGATTTGATCACCATTATCACCTATCTTCCAAATCATCCTCCATCAATTGTCTCTGGCCTCACACCTCACCCCTATTTTTACTCACCTTTCTCTCCCTTTGTCTTGCACCTGCCAATCAACAGCTTCTATCTCCTAACTCCACCCCTCATTCCACCCCATCTATCTGTCATCCTTCACTCCTCCTCGGTTCACCAATCCACTGTTGGCCCATTTAACCCCTTTCACTCTCTTCATTTCTCCTCTGCACTCTCAGTCTTGATGAAAGTTTCCAACTCAAAACAATGGATGTTATTTTGTCATGAAGAGTGAAGAAAATGTTTGAAAAATTGAGAAATTAAAAAAGAAATACTGCTGGTGTGTAGTTGTAAAATATGAACTGACAGGATAAAAGCAGAAATCTTATAAATGTGGCTGATTTGATGATTTAACGAAGACATGCAGCAGCTGCTAAGCAAGAGACTCAGCCACCTCATTGGGGGTTCTCAACTACTGTTTTTTTCAAATCCTGCACACGCCCCTTTAAGGGCAGTGTGAGCGCTGCCTCTGCATGGGCGGTGATGTCATAAAATCTGCCCGAGGCAAGGAGGACCCCCGACGGTGCCACCTTCTCGTGACTGCTTCACCAAGCAGTGGTACAAGTGGGGCCAGTTCGCCACGAGTATATGCGCCACCACAGACATTTAATTATTGCCTTATCTTGTATTAGGCTGAAGTTGTCATAAAAGTCATGGAGTGAGATTGGACCATATACAGCACAGTAACAGGCCCTTCAGCCCATGATCATGTGCCACTCAATTACACCTAATTGATCAACAACCCTGGTAATGTTTTAAAAGGTGGGAGGAAACCAGAGCACTCAGAAGAAACCCATCTAGACATGCGGAGAATGTGGAAACTCCTTGCAGACAGCACTGGATTCAAACCTTGGTTATTGGTACTGCATGCGCTCATCACTCTGCTAACCATGCCAACTCAGTAATATGAAGTAATATGGAATATGAATATAAGCTATTTTATATTTCAGAGGAAATATAAATCTTGAATTTATAAGATGTATAATTATTAAGAAGATTAATTAAACTCAAAACTGCAATACTTTAATATGTCTCCTCCTCAATGACAATCAACACATGTTCTCCTCAGGGATGAATGCTTAGCCCACTGCCCTACACCTATGACTGTGTGGCTAGGTACAATTCAAATGCCATCTACAAATTTGCTGATGACACCATGGTCATCGGTAAAATCGCAGACAGCAATGAGGAGTGTGTAGGAGGGAGATTGATCAACTAGTTTAGTGGTGTCACAACAACAACCTTGTACCCAACATTAGCAAAACTAAGAAGCTGATTGGGAATTTCTGGATGGAATAATCAGGAGAACATGAACCAGTCCTTATTGAGATGCCAGCAGTGGACAAGGTTAAGAATATCAAATACCTGGGGTTCAACAGCTCTTAAGATCTGTACTGTGGCCTTCATGTCGATGCAATCATGAAGAAGGCTCGCCAGTGTTTATACTTTGTGAGGAGCTTGAGGAGATTTTGTATATTACCAAAAACTTGAAAATTTCTGAAGGTATACCATGGAGAGCATTCTGACTGGTTGCATCACTGTTTGGTATGGAGGTGCGAATACAGAGGAAAGGAATTGACTGCAGAGAGTTGTGAACTTGGCCAGGACCATCATGGGCATCAGTCATTGAGGACATTTACAACAGGTGGTGTCTTAAGAAAGCAGCCTCAATTCGTAAGGATCCTCACCACCCAAGCCATGCTCTCTTCATAAGGCTACCATCAGAATGGAGGTACAGGAGCTAGCAAAACAAAAACAGGTTCTTCCTCTTGGCCATCAGATTTCTGAATGGACAATTAACACAGACACTACCCCACTTTTTCTTTTTGCACTAATTTATTTAAAGGCAAGTTATAACAATATTTACACCTGAAATGCTGCAAAAAAAAACAAATTTTGTGGCATGTTCATGTTGATAAATCTGGTTGTGAGTCTGATAATGGTTAATTTCTTGTCATTCACACAGATGCACTGATATTCCAACTTGCTGCAGCCAAAGAAAACACCTCCAATTATACACATTAAATTGAATTATTATATTGAAAAAGACAATAAATATGAAAGATAGATGATAATTTTTTTGTAGTTACAGAAAAAGTGGCATTTCAATAGTCCAGACAAGTGTTTTTGTAGTTTATCATTAGCGTAGTAAGGGAGACCTGACAGCCATTGGGAAAAACTTGAACCTTGATATTCTATACTTGCAGATTCTGCATCTTCTTCCTATACTTGACTATCTTGATTTAAAATTTTCACCAAACTAATGTCCTCCTGTATGGATACTAGAAATGAAACTCTTGATAATAAGATATGTCGAAGACATTTCTTTGATCTCCAAATCCAGATGATTTAAAGAAGGGGTGGGTAACTTTTTTAAAAAAACCTCACATTCCACCTTAACTAATCCCTATGCCATATGTGCTCTGTGATTTGTAAGGGGCTTAAGGTGGAATGCGAGTTCGAAAGGAAAGTTGAGAACCACTGCTCTGGACCCAATTGTTACTGAAATAATTTGCATGAGAAAAAATTATAATTGGCCCATTTTGTTCAGAGTTATGAAACCATGCACATAATGAGTCAATTAGGTATGATTAATACAGTGGTTTTCAAATATTTTCTTTCCACTCGCATACCACCTTAAGCAATCCCTTACTAATCACAAGAGTACTTATGGACCAGGGAACACTTAAGGTGAAATGTGATTCTTTTTTAAAGAGAAAGGTTGCCTACCCCTGATTTAAACCCTTCTAAATTTCTCTGCACCAAAGCTATATACTCTCTGAAGTCCCCAAGGCATCCTGGTACAAGGATTATGCTTCATGTATTTTGGTGTTACAGGCAGCATATGCAGAGCAAGAGAATCGATCAGGGTCAATATTAAGCAATTATCAACATAGATATGCCAGATAACTACGGTATTTTTGGGTGCTTGGAATCCCAGCAATCAAATTCAGCTTTCTGAGATAAACTAGAATGTAGAAATGCACAAATCCCCTCAGAACAACTCAGTTGATTCTATTCTTAAGGGAAATTTAAAAAATATATATATTTTATCTGTCTTGTTTGCAAGAAAAATAAAGCTCCCTTTATTGTATGTACTGTTACAAGATCAAACCAGCAACCACAAAGAAGGCATATCACACAGGGGTAAAGATGAACAATTACTTTATTAACAAAATTTCACCTTCAAACTTAAATTCAAAATCCCCCCCCCCCCTTTTTATAACGATGCCCACTGGTTAATGTACACATTTCTATAAAATTTCTATAACAGTGTAAAACTAATTCCCCAGCCGAAATATAACTTTGTAATCAAAGTCTAAGTTATATTTCCAACCGGCCCACAGAAAAAAAAAACTTAGACACAAAACAATTAAAACTCACAAAACTTCGATTACAACTGAACTAAAGATTGTAAACAAAATTCAGTTTGTTTGGTAAAGTGAAGTCAAAATAACTTTTAGAGAGAGAGCACAAAATTCAAGGTGATCTTCCTGTGTTGCCGAGAGATGAACAATGACTTGGTCTGGATCCTTCTGGTTGCTTTCAGAATGCTCCTCCCTTTTAAAATGTCCAACATTCTAAACTGCCTCCCAGACAATGACTCTGCTTGGGCCTCCTTCCAACTCCAGAAATTTCTAGATCATCTTCTGCACATCCCCAGTCTGTCTCCCACTCTCTGTAGTCCACCTTCACCTTGGCTCTCAAAGGTAAACTGTCACTTTCCAACACAAAACCACAAAACACATAGGCCAATACACAACACAGAACACTGTAACAGTACAGGTGTATTAACCTTTCTGATAAAATAATTACCTGAACATATTGGTGCACTCTGAAGGTCAGTTGCAACAAAACAAGTTTTGAAATAAATTTTGTTGTTGGATTAACTCTTTGGTCAATAGAGGTGGGCTTAGACCTCGACAATACTTTGGCTTGCACTTCAGGTAGTTGCGTTTGCCAGGGAGAAGGGAAGGAAAAAAGGTAGGAAAGTAGATTTGAAAATGCAGAAGGTGATGGAGATTGGAAATTGAGAAGCAGCAGGTGATAAGTGTGATGTTTCTTTTAAGCAATAAAGAAGCTTGGGTTATTTTAAAACAAATATACCTTATTAGCTGAAGTACACACAAGATTAACTCATGTAAATGTAAAAGCAGTATGAAAAGAAATATGCTTCACTGTTTTATATTTCAGTGCTAAAAATACTAAAACTATAACCGAGATCTGGATACGTTTATCAAAGCATCAAAAAATTTCAATCTGAACATCACGTGGCGGTGAGCGGGAGGTTTGAGCTAGTGGAGTTGTTCTAGTGAACCGGTGCGGACTTGAAAGGCCGACATGGCCTATTTCCACTCCGTAAATGGCTATATGGTTATAAGACCATGAATCTTGAGGCTTCCATCTTGAATCCAACACAAAGCTTCAATAAACTAGTATCCTACTTCCTCTGGTGGTCAGCACTCTATCATTACATTGTGGTGGCACACATCGAGATGCAGGTGAACTGGCTCTGCACTGTTACGGCCGTGGCAGCAGAGCAGCCGCATCAAGATGGTGCCGCCGAGCGCATCTTCTCTCATGCTTAAACGGGCCATGCACCTGCAGTGCAGACTTTTCAAAAAATGCCATTGGAAGTGCAAGTGACTTACAGTGCGTAGACTCCTTATTTCACTTTCGTAGCTACCGCTACAACATCCGCTCTCCTGGAGATATTTAATCTAACAACATGACACACTAAAAACATGTTTATTTCAATTTAAACACAAACATAAGCATAACATCAGCATAACAAACTTTTTAAAGTGTGCAGTCATTTTCTTTTAGAGATTCAATCTATCAAGTGCTTTGATAATGTGTGTGGATCTTAACAGAGGTGCTTGTGTTGGCTCTGCTGTTCCACTACTCTCTACCACTGGTGGCGTTCCCTCTGTGGCTGTGCAGGCTGAATCTTCTGCATTTGTCTGTTCCTGAAATTATCTTTTGATTCCTTCTTAGTATTTGACCATCCTTGGTCTGACAGAACCTTTTTGTCCCAAGTGTTGGATTCTTTGAATCTTAATAATAATAATAATAACAATTACAGCACGGAAACAGGCCATTAGGCCCTTCTAGTCCGCACCGAACCAAACACCCCTTTCTAATCCCACCTCCCTGCACAATGCCCATAACCCTCCATCTTCCTCTCATCCATATACCTGTCCAACCTTTTCTTAAATAATACAATTGACTCCGCCGCCACTATTTCTCCCGGAAGATCATTCCACACAGCTACCACTCTCTGAGTAAAGAAGTTCCCCCTCATGTTACCTCTAAACCTCTGCCCCTTAATTCTTAACTCATGTCCTCTTGTTTTAATCTTTCCTCCTCTTAACGGAAATAGTCTATCCACATCCACTCTGTCTATCCCTTTCATAATCTTAAATACTTCTATCAAATCCCCTCTCAACCTTCTACGCTCCAAAGAATAAAGACCCAATCTGTCCAATCTCTCCCCATACTCCAGATGCTTAAACCCAGGCAACATTCTGGTAAACCTTCTCTGCACTCTCTCCACTCTGTTTATATCCTTCCTATAATTAGGCGACCAGAACTGCACACAGAACTCCAAATTAGGCCGCACCAACGTCTTATACAATCTCAACATCACCTCCCAACTCCTATATTCCATGCAATGATTGATAAAGGCCAGCATACTAAAAGCCTTCTTCACCACCCTATTCACGTGAGTTTCTACCTTCAGGGAACGATGTACCGTCACTCCTAAATCTTTCTGCTCTTCTGTATTCCTCAATGCTCTCCCATTTACCACATATGTCCTATTCTGATTCTTCTTACCAAAATGAAGCACCTCACACTTATCAGCATTAAATTCCATCTGCCATTTTTCAGCCCACTTTTCTAAGCAGCCCAAATCCCTCTGCAATCCTAGAAAACCTTCTTCATTATCCACTATTCCACCTATCTTAGTATCGTCTGCATATTTACTAATCCAATTCACCACCCCATCATCTAGATCATTAATGTATATAACGAACAACAATGGGCCCAATACAGATCCTTGAGGCACACCACTGGTCACCGGCCTCCAACCTGACAGACAATTATCCACTACCACTCTCTGGCCTCTCCCTTTCAGCCAATGTTCAATCCATTTGACTATCTCAAAATTTATACCTAAAGACTGCACCTTCCTAACTAACCTTCCATGTGGTACCTTATCGAAGGCCTTACTGAAGTCCATATAGACAACATCCACTGCGCTACCCTCATCCACATTCCTAGTCACCTCTTCAAAAAATTCAATCAGATTGGTCAAACATGACCTTCCTCCCACAAATCCATGTTGAGTACTCCTGATTAGACCCTGTCTATCCAGATGTTTATAAGTACTATCTCTAAGAATTTTCTCCATTAATTTACCTACCACAGACGTCAAACTTACAGGCCGATAGTTGCCAGGCTTCCTCCTTGAACCCTTTTTAAATAACGGAACCACATGCGCAATGCGCCAATCCTCCGGCACTATCCCCATATCTAATGACATTCGAAAAATTACCGCCAGAGCCTCTGCTATTTCCTCCTTCACTTCTCTCAATGTCCTGGGGAAGATCCCGTCTGGTCCTGGAGACTTATCCACCTTTATATTCTTCAAAAGCCTTAAAACTACACCTTTTGTAATCTCTATATTCCCCATATTTACCCAATTTGCTTTTTTTATCCCACATCTCCCAATATCCTTCTCCTTAGTGAATACCGAAGAAAAGAAACTGTTCAATATCTCCCCCATTTCTCTAGGTTCCACACACAGTTTTCCACTCTGATTTTCTAAGGGACCAATTTTGTCTCTAGCTTTCCTCTTACCATTAACATATTTGTAGAACTCTTTTGGATTTGTTTTCACCCTGCTTGCCATAGTTTTCTCGTACCTTCTTTTAGCTTTCCTAATTCCTCTCTTAAGATTCCTCTTACATTCAATGTATCTTTCAAACATCTCCTTAACTCCATGCTTCTTATATCTAATGTACGCCTCCCTTTTTCTTCGAACCAAGTTTCCAATATTCCTTGAAAACCACGGCTCTCTCAAACCTTTTGCCCCTCCTTTTAACCTAACAGGAACATAAAGCTTTTGCACTCTCAAAATCTGATCTTTAAAAGACTTCCATCTCTCTACTACATCCTGCCCATAAAACAAATTGTCCCAATGCACACCCTGCAAGTCCTTTCGCATCTCCTCAAATCTAGCTTTTCCCCAATCAAAAACCTCAATCCTTGGCCCTGATTTCTCTCTTTCACTGTGTCAAGTTGTGTCAATGGCTTTAAACTTCTTACTGATTTGTAATATTTTGCTTTTTTGTCTCCATTGCAGATGCCTTTGTTTCCATTCAACATATTTGATATCTCTGTTCTTGTTTGGGTCACTTGGCTGCTCAGAGACCATTAGTTTTATATTCTTCCTGCTCTATCATGCAAACAAAAAGTGTATCACTGAGAGCAGTTTCTTCAATAGTGTGTACAGTTTCTCTTCTCATCTGTTACCCTTTGGACAAACATTGCTTTGTATAATTATTCAGCCCTTTCCACTTATTACAGACTTTTCCATAGGCTGGGCATTGTTTTGGGGCATGTTGAGTGCCATATCATTTGCAATTGGAATGTCTCTCCATCTTTTTGTTTTTTTTCCTATATCTCATTTTTTCTTTATGTGTGTGTCGCGACACTATGGCTATGTTTTTTTTTCCCACTGGCTTTTGCACTATCACCAAACTTTGTCAGGTGCTGCAGAGCTAATTCACTGGCGTGGTATATTTTCACAGCTCAAGCTAAGGTAAGCTCTGTCTCTTGCAGCAACTTATCTCTCACTTTCTCATCAATAATTCCAAACACAATTTGATCACAGATCATTGAATCTTGCAGGAATCCAACATTGCATGTTCTTGCTTTTAATTTCAAGTCCGTTAAAAATGGATCAAAGTGCTCTCTCTTTCTGCGGGTGTTTTCGTGAGTTTAACACATATCACTTGAAGGTTTTATTTTTCTTTGGTGGACGGCGTGCTTCAAATATTGTGATACCTTGTCGAACTTGCCCTGGTCAGCTGCCTCGGCAAAAAGAAATCTGTTGAATAGCTCTAGTGCTTGAAGTCCTGCATAGTAAGTAACAGTGCAATCTTCCATACATCAGGTTTCCTATCGGGTCCAATGGCTTGCATGTATAGCATGAATCTTTGTTTGAACAACCTCCATTCTAATTTGCAGCATCAGGATTCTTCACACTTTCCATTTCTCTGCTGATAATGGCTGATAGACACTGAACACACCTGGTGTTTCATCCACTCCTAGTGCCATGCACATTCCTGGTACCATATGATATTTCTTTTAAGCAATAAACAAACTTGGGTTCTTTTAAAACTACTATACTTTATGAGTTAAAGACCATGTGAAGGCATCCATCTCGAATCCAACTCAAAGCTGCAGCAAAACTAGTTTCCAACTCCCAATAGTACCAAGGGGGATAACTAGTAATCTATCATTACATAAGATGCTGAAGATCAATTGTTGATGTAATGGCAAGGATTGCCTGAAATTAGGATTTAGGGTTAACTCAGAAAATGTTATTCAGTTGAGAACGTGGAAACACCTCATGGTTCAGCAACATCTGCTGATGTTGCTTACATTTTGTTTTAATACATACCACAGCGCAAAAGGCTCCTCCAGCCCACAAGCATGTGCCACCAAGTTAACCTACAAACCCCATATATTTTGAAGGGGGGGGGGAAGGAAACTGGAGCAGCTGGAGTAAACCCATGCAGACTCAAAGAGAATATACAAAATCCTTGGACTGTGCCAGATTCAAATCTGGGTCGCGAGTGCTGTAACAACATTGTTCTAACAGCAATACTAAATGTACCTATAAGTTCATTTACTATACTGGATGAAACAGAGTTTCTCTGGACCATGGTACATAATATACATGCACATAATAATCACATGTATGAATAACGATATAATATGAAATAAAGATATACAGTAAAACCGATGGTATTCAGCAACTTTGGGAATTGATAGATGCCGGATCAGCAAATTTTCCAGTTGCTTGAGATAGTGTATTGCATGATTGGTGAACTAACAGTGATGTTTGCCAATTTTAAACTTCTTTATTTTTTTTTAACTATTTATTTTCCATGATTTTTTTTTGTCAAATGCTAGTTGCTTAAATTCCAGGTAACAAGCATTTTACTGTATAAAATTCTTTGGCTTAATTTACACATTTCATTTGTAAGAGACCCAAGGTTACAGAATATCATTCATCAATCTCACAACCTGTGGGAAAGAAAAAGCTATTTCCCAGCTTGGCAGTCCTGATTTTAATGCACTTGTCATATTTCCTGAAATATCCTGTAGGATGAATTGTAAGGATTCTTGCCAATTCTTTGAGCCCTACTTAAGGCTGGTTCCTGGTAAATGTTATCAATTGAGAAAAAGGAGAACCTAGCAATCTCTTTAGCTGTTTTAACCATTCTCTATATTTGCATCTGGTCTGATGCTTTGCAGCCACCATTCCACACAATAACACAACCTGACATGACACTTTCAATTTTGCTTCAGATTTCTAATAGGATCAAAATCCATTGTCTTTATCTTAGAACCTGGTTAAGTAATATTTTGATTTAAAAATTCCTGTTATTTTCATACTATTTTATGTGGATATTCCTTTCTATTCCTTGAATTATTTTTAGAATGTCAGTCCCTTTAATTTCTGAACATCCCTGATATTAAAAACCATCAATGTTGAAAATGTCCACAAGTCTCTAAATCTGGATTTCTCTTTGCAAACTATTCTTCCTGGCTACCATTCAATACTTTTCAAAAAAAATTATCTCTTTTGGTCACCTACCCTCATAAGATGAAAATGGACCACATTATTGAGAATATTCCTGTTAGAATTTTAAATCGTGGCTGTTCTACTTGTCTTTGCTTTTTGTGGCATCCCATTTATCTTTATAAATTTCAACCTTTCTGACACTCTTCTGAGTGCTACTCAGTGTCCTGTCTAATTTTATAGAATCTGCACATCGCAAAAAACAATCACTGATTTGATGCTGTACAACAAAATCCAAGCCTCAGGGTTAACCAGTTTTGTATTTGTGATCTTGTCAACTCAATGCAGTAACACCCAATTGAATGTCTGGTGAGGCGATTATGTGGTCCAGGAAGGAAATATTTAAATGTCATCTGAATAATCAAAATTGGAGTGGGGTGTATTGAGAATGGGCTGATAGTACCCCACTTCATTTGTATGAAATCATTATCTTTTATGATAATAAAGTAAGAAAATATTTATCTCTTTTGAAGTCTCTGTTGTTTACTTCAATGTTTTCAATACATTTTATAGATTTATGGAAAATATGCCATAACAGTTTGTTTTACCACTCTACATTAACCAGAGAAATGCTGAATATATGATTTATCTCCACTGTTTCATCTTTCCATAAACCAGAATATATTTACCAAAGTCTCTTTGAAATCTATAGCATGTACCAGGAGCAATTGCTCAGATCAAATTGCCAGAGTTTCTTCTCTGCACTGTTATTGGATTATATGTTCAGCAGTTTACCTGGAAAAAAGATACTCAAAATGAAAAGGTTAAAAGGCAAGTGTAACTCACAGATGATGTGGATTTTGTGTGGTTGGTATATCATTACTTATCATGAACATAAGAGTCAGTGTTTGACCCCAAGATTAACATTAAGAAAGGAATACTAATTGACTTGCTTTATCCTTGATCCACAAATTATTTCTGTTCCTCAAGCAATAAGGCACAGTGACTCCTCCCTTTTCACATTTCTGACAATATCATCTAAACATGACTGAAAATATTCTTAATATTTTAGAAAAACTGCAAAAGACATGTTAATGCTGGTTGAACACGTTCTTTAATTTAATGCTGTCTTCATCAGTCTGTAATTAATATAAAAGTTAAAACTTTATTCCAAGTGAATAAATACATGAATATCTGGTGAGCTGGTAGTAATTCTACTGAATATGACCTTGTTTGTTTAACTGTTTTGTTCAAGGTGACATTCTGCACATTAGAGGGAAGGATAGAATAATGTGCTTGCAATTTCCATCTGAATAAATTCCCAATTAACAACTATCCATCTGGAAGAGTGTATTGCTGGGAGTGAGTTGTTTCACCAAAGTGGAGAGAGGGTTGAAATCTCATGTTTTATGATTAAGTAACATAATGTTACCAATTCTGTTATTTTTTTCTCTCCAACATCTTTAATGTCCATCTGAGATTCAGACAATAAAAGAGTCCCTTCTAACTGCAGATATATGTACTTGTAGAGTTTAAAAAAATAAAGAGATTATCAAATTTATTATAATTTCCTTCAAGTGCTCCTGTTCCTCCCACCTTTCAAAAGACATAAAGGGGGTTGTAGGTCAATTGAGTGGCACGGGCTCATGGGCCAATAAGGCCTGTTACTGTGCTGTATGTCTAAAGTTGGCAAAGAAAATATGAAAGAGGGAAAGGAAACAGGTGGGCAGTGCATGGCAACCCTGTGGTTGTTCCTCCCAATAACAAGTAAACCATTTTGGATACTGTTTGGGGAAACGACAATCCTGGGATAAGCCACAGTGATCTGGCATGGTCTATAATTGTGGTTAAATAGGGAAGGGAGGAGAAGAGGTGAGCTGTAGTGATAGGGAATTTCACAGTTAGGGGGGTAGATAAGAGGTTCTGTGAAACAGATTTAACTTCTTAGATGGTTTGTAGCCTCACTGGTGCCAGGGTCCGAGATATTTCAGATCAAATTCATGGCATTTTCAGGAAGGAAGTGGTCTATGTAGGGAACCAATGATGTGGGTCACAAGGGTGAGGATGTCCTCTAAATTAAGTTTGAGGAGTTAGGTGCTAAATTTGACAGGACCTCCAATGTTGTAATCTCAGGATTGTTACCCATGCCACATGCTAGAGAGATGTGTACATCAGATACAGGCAACAAGGAGGTATTTGAGGAATATAAAAAATGCAAGAAAAACCTCAAGAAAGAAATCAGGAGACCAAGAGAAGACATGAGGTTGTTTTGACAGACAAAGTGAAGGAAAATCCTAAGGGTTTATACAAGTACAGTTAGAGCAAAAGGATAGCAAGTGATAAATTGGTCCCCTCAAAGATCAGAGTGGTCAGTTTTGTATGGAGCCAAACAAGACTGGGGAGATCTTAAAAAGATTTTATTTTTCATCAATATTCACACAGGAAAGTGGCACAGTCATGGGAATGAATGAAAACAAGCAGTGACATCATGGAATCTTTTGGGAGGAGGAGGTGCTTGCTGTCTTAAAGCAAATAAAGGTGAATGAATCCCCAGAGCATGACAAGGTGTCCCTTTCGACTTTGAGGGAGACTAGTGTAGAAATTGTAGGGGCTCTGGCAGAAATATTTAAAATGTCCTTAGCTAGAGGTGTATCACCAGAGGACTGGAGCTTAGCTCACATTGCTCCGTTGTTTTAAAAAAAACTCATGGTAATTATAGGCTGGAGAGCCTGACTTTAGTAATAGGTCATTTATTGGAAGGCTATTCAAGAAATTGATATACAAGTATATGGATAGCAAGGGAACAATTAGGGATCATCAACATGGCTTTGAGCATGGTAGTTTTTTTTAAATATTAGATTTTTCCGATGATTTTACCTGGAATGTTGATGAAGGAAAAGCTGTGGAACTCCAAGTTGTTCTCAATTGAAAACCTCAAACAATGAAAGGACAGCCAGGATGGGCTAATAGATGCCCAGGGATCGGAGGCAGGGGAGGCGATGGACGGATGGCTGGGGGTGAGGTGGGTCAATTGATGGGTGGCCAGAAGCAGGGGGTATGGCTGACAGGTGGGGAAGCAGCCATGGATGGCCAGGGGATGGACAACATGGCCTAGGAGCAAGGCAGTTGGGCATTTTCATTACCCAAAAAAGTGCCAGCTTTTGGAGTTCGCCAGTGTTCAGAATCCCGCATAAAAGTTTAGGCATCTGTCTTATGTAATAAAATGTTTGTAAATAAGTTTGGAGATGAAGACTTAAAACAATTTTATGCGGGTAAATCCCTTGAGCAGCTGTCATTAAGGGAACAAAATGAATTGGAAAAACATAGACACAAGAGATAGTTGTTTTAAGTTTAGTGTTAAGATATATTATTAATAGTTAAGAAAAAAATATTGTTTTGAACATACATTGTCTTGATGAATTTCTATTGCTGCTGATCTATAACGTAACAAGGCCTTTGAAAATGTCTCACAAGGGAGATTAGTCAGGATGATTCATTTGTTTGGTATTTATGGTGAAGTAGTAAATTGGATTTGACAATGGTATGTTTTGATTTGGATAATCTGGATGATAATGCAGCAAATTGGGTCAGCAAGTTTTCAGATGACACTAAAATTGGAGGTGTTGTGGACAGTGAAGGCGGCTTTCAAAATTTACATGGGGATCTGGACCAACTGGAAAAATAGGCTGAAAAATGGCAGATAGAATTTAATACAAACAAGTGTGAGGTGTTGCATTTAGGAAGGACAAACCAAGAAAGGACATACACGATATATGGTAAGGCACTGAGGAGTGCAGTAGAACAGCAGGATCTGGCAATACAGTTACGTAATTCCCTGAAAGTGCCATCATGGGTAGATAAAGTTGTAAAGAGAGCTTTGGGCACATTGGCCTTCGTAAATCAATGTATAGGCATTGGGATATTATGGCAGTGATTATAAGAAATTGGTGAGGCTATATTTAGAGTATTGTGCACAGTTTTGGTAACCTAACTATAGAAAAGATAGCAATAAGATGGAAAGAGTGCAGAAAAGATTTACAAGGATGTTGTCCAGGCTTTAAGATCTATGGAGCATAGAATGAGGGAAGATTTGATAGAGGTATTTAAAATTATGAGTGGATAGATAGAGTATATTGTATATAGGTAGTTTTTTTCCCCTTTTAGTGTAGGTGAGATACAAATAAGAGAACATGTGTTAAGAGTGAAAGGGGAAAAATTTATGGGGAACATTAGGGAAACTTCACACAGAGATTGGTGGGAATGTGGAACAAGCTGCCAGCTGAAGTGGTGAATGCAGGCTCAATTTTAACTTTTAGGAAGAATTTGGACAGGTAAATGGATGGGACATGTATGGAGCACAATGGACTGGGTGCAGGTCAGTGGGTCTAGGCCAAAAAAATGGTTCAGCAAACACTATAAAGGCTGCAGGGGCCTGTTTCAGTACTATAATTTTCTATAGTTCTAATTTATTTCAATAAGGACATTGAAAAAAATGCTGAGAAGTACAGTCCAATTAATTTAATTACCGCCATTGGCAAATGGTTAGTGAGGAATTAATAATAGGACATTTGGAAAAATAATTCCATTGAAGAACTTTCTTAATGTACTATTGTTCTTTGAGGCTATTTCTTTTTGCCCTCAGTTTGTACATTCTTCATCGCAACAATTTCCTTCCAGTCAATAAAGGAGAAAAAGTTAGTTAGCCTTTAATTTCTAGTGATGCTGTGCGACCTGTTGGGTTTCTTCAGTACATTTGAGTATTGCATCAGTGGATGTAATATGTTTAGATTTAAAAATTATTCCTCAGAGAGGTTTAGGAGAAGTGAATGCCTCTCTAAAGCCTGCGTCTTGAAATATAAGATCTTCCTTTCTCCCTCCATCTTGACTTGTTAACTGGTTACATTGTCTCTATTGCCTATGTCATTATGCTGCAGGTGCATTAGATGTTGTTGAAAGAAGACAAAGAGTGAAATGTAAAGCACGGGTTGCAGTGGATCTGCTCAACAAGGAATATGATTTTAGCACTGTTGGCTTTTCTAAAGGGAAATAATATTAGTAAAAATTGGTTATTTTGTTTCATACTCTGAATATTATTCACAAGTGAACCACTATTACTAAAGACTTTGCAGCAAGCTTAATGCCAGGATCTCATTTCTGAATTTCATGATAATTTCGAAGAAGTGTCGGAAGTCAAATTTCCAGAGAGTTTGCTAAGGAGCATGGAAATCATTTGCTGTGTCATTAGTGATATCACCCCTTGTGATAAACTGGTGCACACTTCTTTGAGTCCAATAGGCAAATGTTTCCTTCTGCAGATTTTGTAGCTCTCAGCCTGGGAGATTCATCCACTGAATCATATTAACCTGAAGCCACTTCAATGGGGCCTTTGAATTAAAAAGGAAAAATAGAGAGGAGAAAGTTAGCCAAAGCCTTTTATTTGGTCTAATTAAGTTAATTTAAATTATTTTAAAATAGAGGTAAATTTTATTGAGACATTTACAAGCATTCAATTTAAACAGTAAGTTTGACAACTCATGAGCCCAGGGCAGATCTTTAGGAGTCTCAGTGCACTAGCCACTCATGCCAGTATCAGAGACGTTCTGGACTACGCCATTTAGCTCTGCTCTAACCTTGCTTGGTCTTTTTCCATGTTTTTAGGTGCTCTGCATCATTCCGACGCATTATGATGATGTCATCTAGGTAACATTCAACATTTAATCCTTGCAATAGTTTATCATGACAACTTGAAATAACACTGGAGCTGATGATATCCTGGTGTAAGTGAACAATTCCAGGTGAGAGTTGATAGACACATATTTCCTAGATTCGGCATCCAAATTGACTTGTTGATATGCTTGTGATAAGTCCAATTTCGTGAACATTTTTTTTCCACCATTCAGAACTTGAAATAATTCCTTCACTCTCAGATTGGGATGTCCAGTAACTTGCAGCGCTTGGTTAATTGTGACCTTAGAGTCCCCACAAATGTAAATTTCACCAATGAGTTTTCTGACTGGCACAATAGGAGCTGCCCAGTCACTGTACTGAAGTTTCTTGAATATTCCTTCATTTTCTAATCTGATGAGTTCTGTCACAATTCAATTTTTAAAAAAATATATAAATCGCAAAATGTTCTGTCCTTTGCTTAAAGAACTGAGGTTTGCTTTCCAGTTCCAATTGTAATTTTACCTGGACTTCTTGAATTTTTACCAGGTCCTTCTCAAAAAAAACTGTTCGATACTTCTGAAGCACTTGCTTCAGGTTTGATTTCTTTTTGCCCTCAGTTTGTACATTCTTCATCGCAACAATTTCCTTCCATTACATTTCGACCTGCAACAACCAATCCCTTGCAAACAAGGCAGGTGCATTTATATCTACAATGTAATGGGGACATCCTTGTAGTCCCTCCCTTATACTCAATGTCTACTTTACCTTTCTCTAGCACTTTGGCTTTCTCTCCGGTAACTATCTTTAACACTATGTTCAACTGTTTTATTTTAAGCTTGGACATTAGTTTGTTTTTCAGATCTTTCGACATGAATGACACAGCCCCTCTGTAGAGTTCCATCTGAACTGGTTCATTGTTAACTTTAATACAAACAAAAAATTTTGACCTGCAATTAATTACACTTCAGATGTATGTTACTGCCAATGCTGTCATCCTTGGATTCACTCTGGTACATTGGCTCACCGCTGCAACTTTTGTCATTTCCCCACAGGTTATTTTATTTTGGAAGATTGTTTTTTTTATACTTCAATTTCTGCTCCCTTCCCCCCTCTCCCCCCCTTAGTGACCCTCTTTCTCCATTTTCTTTCTGTCTTGGACACTTTGACTTGTATCCCTTCTTGTCACATAAATAGAACTTGTCCCTTTTGTGAAAACAGTTATCAAGCATTGGTTATTTCTACCACAGTGAGCCTTCTCATTGGTCCATTCTCTTCACCACATGCTCCCCTTGTATAATATTAATGTTACGATTGGCCATTTTGAAACTCAATGCTATCTCATAAGCAGACTTAAATGTCCAAACTTTTCCTGCTCGACAATCGTCGTTGAGTATGGTGGTTGCATTAGCCAAGCAGATTACCAACATGTGTCTCAGGGATTCATCTAAAAGATTTACAAAACTACATGTCTCTGACAACTTACACAATCAGAAAAATATTGGCTCACTGTTTTATCTGTCTTTTGCTTTCAGGTGTAGAATTTGTATCTTTCTGTGATCATCACTGGTTTTGGGGACAAAAGCTCTCCAATTAGGTCACCTAAGATTTGGTATTTGGTTTTGCTGATGCTAATAGGGTCTTGATCAGGCTGTATGTTCTGCTCCCAACCTCACTTAAAAACAGTGAGTGTTTTCTCTTACAGGTTTATACATCTTTCACATCATCGGCAATATAGTACATATCTTTTTTTTAACTTTATTTATTCATTCAAAATACAGATAGTAAATAACATATACAACAATGAACCAGAAACATGAATGTTATACTTTATAGAAAAAAAGAAAAAAAATCCCCCCTCCCCCCCTTCAGCCAGCTCTCCTAAGGAGAGTCATAAAGAAAGGAAAAAAAAATAAGGAAAAATTAAACATACATATTAAAATCTAATCAATGTAAATCAAAATGTAAATATTCTGAATATAACAATGATTTACTAATAAAAAAGCTATAGTTATCACGCGAAACATATGTAATTTTTTCCATTATTAAATGTCATCTCATTATGCCATCTATTAATATCAATCATATTTGTATCTTTCCATGTACTAACAATACATTTTTCGCTACAGATAAAGCTAAATAAACAAAAGCAAGTTGAAATTTATCTAATCCTAAAGCTTTCAGAGATTGCAAACTGCCCAATAAAGATACTATCAGATCTAAAGGTATTTTAATCTTATACAGATATTCTAAAAACAATTGAATTTTCCTCCAAAAAAAATATATATATATATTTATACACATAACCAGACAGCATGAAAAAAATTCCAACAGAATTACCACATCTAAAACACAAATCTAATTCACGAAAACCATACTTTTTTAGTTTTTCAGGTGTTAAGTATAATTAATATAAAAAACTATAATTAATCATTGCATAGTGTACATTTATCAGTCTAATTACACTATCATAACAAATATCTAATCAATCATCTTCAGAAAAAATAAAACCAATATCCACTTCCCATTTACCTTTGGATTTATCCCAACCATTTTTATCCATACCGTCCTATAAATTTTAGTAGATAAATGAAATATAAACATTCTCTTGTACTTTCATAAGAAAAGTCTCAAATTTAGTCATTTCAGGTAAAATCATATCGCTACCAAACACACATTTTACCAAAGATCAAATTTAAAAATAAAGAAACAAAGAGTTTGTATCAATACCATAGCTGTCCCTCATCTTTATGCTTAATTGAACTGTTTAAACCTCGAACATTAAAAGTAGCAAACCTCAACTTTAACATATCTACTAATATTACTAAATACCAATAATATCTTTATATGAAAACTCAAATCATCATATATAGGCCCTCCAATAGGAGAAAAAAAATCAAATTAAAAGCTAGATAAAATGAAAATAAAAAAAAATAAAAAACAACCCCCCAAAAAAAACTACCAAAAGGTAGTAATCCTAAAAAATTTGGGTATGGATCACCCACCGGTACCTGATGACTAATAGATCCTAGAACAAATCTCTTCCTCCCCAGCAGAACAAAAAAAAATCTGAAAATATCATAATAATGTAAAAAGCAAGAATAAGAAGATTCTTCTATTCATCCAAGAGGTTCCAAACTCGGAGATCCCATTTCAAAATAAGTTGGACTCTCCATTCCCGTTTTTCCCATTTCTGCCATTTCTTCTGTTTCCAGAACAACCAGATTTTTCTTTAGGAGACAATGGTGGACTACGCCTTTTTCCTCTTGTATCTGGCAATGAATCAGCAAAAATCATTGCTTCATGATCATCCTCAAAAAACCAAGATTGATAGTCTCCATGAAACACCTTCAACACTGCCGGATAGCGAAAAGTAGACTTATAACCTTTACGCCACAAAATTTCATTAACTGGATTAAATCAACGTCAACGTTGAATAACCTCTTGACTCATTTCTTGGTATACCGTACCTGATAGAAAAAAACTGCTATTCTGAATCAATAATGGAGTTTGTCGTTTTCTCACATTTTGCACTGCCAGTCGAAGTATTGCTTCTTTATCCAAATAATTCAAAAATTGAATTATTACAGGTCTCAGTGGCTGACCAGGTAAAGGTGATCTACTTAAAGTTCTATGAGCTCTTTCCAATACCAAGCCTTCAGAAAAAAAAATTCTTGCTCTAGTACTTGTGGGATCCAGTCTTTAAAAAAAATGAAGAGGATCTTGTCCTTCCATGCCTTCTGGCAAACCAACAATTTTCACATTATTCCTTCTACTTTGATTCTCCAAATAGTCTATTTTTCTCTCTAACTCCTTCTCATGTTCTCGCAATTCTATAACGGATTTTTCAACCTTCAACACTTTTTCTGTATTAGAAGCCACTTGTTGTTGACATTCCAAAAAATCAGATTGAATTTTTAAAAAATCTTCACAAGATTATTCTACACATGCTTTAACTGTATTCAATTCTGAACTTAACCTTTGAGCCAGCTCATTCATTATAGGCTGGATGACATAATTTAACTGCTTACATTGTAGCTCAGAAAAGCTCAGCCCTGCTTTCTCTGATGTAGTGGCAGAACCAGGTAACTGCAGCTCCTGCTGCAACTCAACAAAAGGCATTTTAACGGTTTTACTGCGTGTCTGGACTCCCAGCGAAGGCACCCCGACTTCCTCAGGGGGTCGACGTCAGGCCTGCTCCACAGCTTCTTGTTTTTCCAGAAAATCACAGAGAAGTTCAAAATCTCCAGGTTGGAGTGGTGCCTGAAGCCTTTCAGACAATGGAGTTGTCTTCCTGTGTGCTCCCTCCATTCAAATCGGCAGGCTGCCAGAATTGGGATCCACTTCTTGGGAACACACACCTTCCTCCAGAGAACAAGTAATTCCAGTGCTATCCTTCACTTGGTGAGTAGTAGACATTTTTTTTCAGCTCCCACAGGCAGTCTTTGTAGTTTAGGCACTGAAGAAATTAAACCTGAGGCTGTAAAAAGTTGTTTAGGCCCCAAATCTTCAACACTTCGAAAATGTAACTTCTTCTGCACTTGAGGTTTAATCTTTTTACCATTAATGGCCATAATAGTTCCTTAATACTTTAAACTAAAATTTAAGAAGTTTAAATTTGAAAACAAAGGGTTAAAAAATGGGTACTTAAAAGTCCGGCCAGGGAGGTCGAGATTACACATCTAGACTCTACGCCATCTTGCCACGTTCCCCATATAGTACATATCAAACCTAATCCACATATTCATACCAGTTTTACATTTCTTTATATTCTCCAAATTGTCCTTCTGTCATTTTAACAACTTATTATTCAGTAACAAATTAAATCTAGAATTTATTCTCACTTTTTTGACATCTTCCCCCCTTTTCCTTTCTTTCTGCACCTGAACATGTGCTTCTGTCTCACTGTAGCTCAACATCATTCTTTTTTTTATAAACTCTATTTCCACTCTACCATCCTTTTACCCCAAAATCCTGTAGATCTTGTGGTCCTTGTGGCCACTTTGTCCTTAACCAGTTAGAGGAGGATGAGGAGAAGAAGAGTAAGAACATAGGTAATATAAGACATTGCTTTGACAATAGGTTTTGGCTTAGCTTCTTTGTAACAAATTTTCCCAAGTATGATACCAATAACATTATCCCACCCCTACCTTTTCTCTTTTGTGAAAAGCCTAAATCTAACAACCTCTCCCCTTCTCTCCCTGGCACTGACAATTATAGAGGTTTTGCCACAATGTAAAAATTAAAATTATACAATAAAAATAAATAATTGAAGCACACCAAATACCACAAACATTCCAACCATTTCCCTTCTATGTTTCTAGAAATCCTAACTTCAATGTGCCTTTACCTCTTCTTGTGATTCTAAGCAGAGATACAACAAAAACCTGTCTCAGGTGTTTGACTAGTGAACAGTTGATAGCTTTCAGTGAAGAAAGAATAGAAAATTTATTCTCACACTTATATTGCACGTAAATAAAAACCTCAGAATTCGCAAAGCTCTAGCAGTTAAGAAATACTTATGAAGTGTTATGATATTGAACATAAATCTGGGTTAAGAGATACATTTTGGCCTGTGCAAACAATCTCCCCTGTTCTTCAAAATAATTGAAATCTTTTAAATCCACTTTGGAGACTGAACTTTGATGTTTCATCTGCAAAAAAAAGGACATTTTAAAGTAGCAGTTCATCCATACTGAACTGATAAGCTATGGATTTTTGTGTCCAAGTATCAGAGATGAGACTTAAAATTTCACATTATTACCTCAGCAAAACGAGTTAATAAATGAGCCACATTTGATTTCACAGATAACTGAAGAATGGCTATGCAATATGATCAGGACCCAGGAGACTTTTCACCATCGTCTCGATGTAGGCTCCAAATAAAATAATTGTGTAAGTCACACTCCCCTGCTCTGCTTCTTTCACAGAAGAGTTGCCTATTCAACTCTTTCCTGAAAACATTGGTTTTGGTTCTGCTTCTGTGATGTAAAAAGAGACGGAGAGTGTGTTCCACACCATCACCATTCTCAAAATATTTTTTCCATCAGATTCCCTTTCATCCATCACCCAAAATGTTATATCATTGTCCACTGGTCCTTGAATGTGGAACATAGAAATCTGCAGCACAATACATGTCCAGTGTTGTGCCAACCTCATTACCTACTCTAAAAACTGCCTAGAATTTCCTTACCACACAACCCTCCATCATTTTTTTTTTTAATCAGTTCCACACACATATCTAAATGTCTCTTAAAATATCCTATTATTATTGTCTCCACCAGCATTGCATTCTATGCACCCAACACTCTCTTGAACAACTTTCATCTCCCTGTGCTTACTCTCAAACACCTTAATATATAGCCCCTCATGTTAGCTATTTCAGCCTTGGGGGAAAAAGTCCCTATCCATCCAAACAATCAATGACTCTCGACATCTTATACACCTCTAACAGGTCACATTTCATTCACTGGCACTCCAAGAAGAAAATACAAAGTTCACTCAGCCTATCCTCATAAGGCATGCTCTCCAATCCAGGTAGAATCCTTAGAAATCTCCTCTGCACCTTCCACTTGGTACAGAGATGTGGAGGAATTTCTTCAGCCGGAGGATGGTAAATCTGTTGAATTTGTTGCTAACTGTAGTTGTGGAGGCCAGGTTATTGGATGTATTTAAAGCAGGGTTTGATAGGTTCTTGATTAGCCAGGGCATCATGGGTTATAGGAAGAAGGGCAAGCAGCAGGGTTCAGTGTGAAAATGGATTAAATGGCAGGGCTGACTTGATAAGCTGAATAGCTTATTTCTGATCCTATGTCTTCTGGTTGATAGTATCCACATATTTCCTGTAATGAGATGACCAGAGCTGAACACAAGATTCCAAGGGGGGATCTAATTAAGGTCTTTAAATAACTGCAACACAGGCAGTGAGAATGCTTAACAACCAAAGGAACTGTTCACACTCACCATCTGAGGCTCTCATATTCATGAGATAACATTTATTTATTTGTATAGATGAAATTTGTTGTTTGTATGTGTGTTAGGTCTGGTTGTATATCTGTGTGTTTTGCACTGAGGACCAGAGAAGACGGTTGCATCATGATGACCTTGCTCAATTAGATGACAAACTTTTTTTGAATATTTTATTTTTGATTTTCAAAGACTCACCAATCCAAACAATACATCTCTCTCAAAAATAGTATGAAACAAAGTCTGTTTTTCCCCCCACTGCCCCACTCTCCTCTCTCCCATAGCCTAATACCACAAGAAGATTATATAAATTGTACAAACACAAAAGACAAATTATCAATAAAATCATAGACACTTAAAAGAACTTAAGTAAATCCCAAAGTAACACAAAATTAAAGAAACAAAATACAAGAGCACATCATCTGCATTATGACCCACTTCATTCATCTCAATCATCCCACTACTGGGCTGGATCAAAACGTTTCTTTTGTGTATCAGTAGGTTGCAGATAGGGTTGCCATATCCTAATGTATGTATCATATTTCTGCCTTAAATTGTACATGATTTTCTCTAGGGGAATACAACTCTGCATTTCCATATTCCATTGTGGAATATTTAGTTGGGAAGCATACTTCCAATGTGTCCACTATACAATTTAAAAAAAAATATTTTTTTTTTACAAATCCTGCTTGGTCTGAATTTATTAATCTCAGTAAACATTGAGCCAACCTGTTGACCAATGCCTTTGCTCTAATTTTATAATCTATATTCAACAATGAAATTGGCCTTATTCAATGAGTTGGATGACAATAAACTTGACTTGACATTAACTTCACAGCTCTCAAACTCGATCCCACAGTTAATGAAAGTAAACATTAGCCTTCTTAACAACATTGTTAACCTCTGAATCAGCTTTGAATGTCTTATGGACATGGTCCCCAAGATCACTTCATTGTTGCACCCTACTCAATGTCCTCTCATTAACATTGCATCCTGCCTCTGATTTTGAAGTACTAAATTAACTACTTCACAATTTTCTGGGTTAAATTCCATGTTACTTCACACCCAAGATCTGCATACTATCAATGTCCCAGTTCTGGCAGTTCTCCAGAACCTCATCGCATGGGAACAATCTTGATCTTATACACATCTGATAACGTGATTGTGGTCAAATGCATTGTACCGATCTAGAAATGCACCAAAACTGTTACTTGATGCAGCTGAACAGGTACTTTGTAAAGAAAACAACAAATTACAATAGTATACATTAAATGAATTAAGTAATAAATACAAAAGATATGCAATAAATATTCAATTACCATTGTACAAAAAAATTATTACAATAATGCAGACAGTCCTTGTGGTGTCAGAGCAGAACATACCTAGTGTAACTAGTGGGAGGCTCAAGAGCTTAATAATCTTTGGAAAGAAACTTCTTGAATCGAGAGATGGTCTTCAGAATTCTCAGATTTCAGATTTATTGTCAAAGTACATAGATGAGATCACATACAATCCAGAGATTCTTTTTTTCCCCTGCAGGTGAGGTAGAAATACCATTCATTGGCTGTGCAAAAAAAAACTGACTCAATGTTCCCAATGTAATCAAATAAAGAAATGTAAAAATAACTGACTGCAATACAGAGAAAAAATAAGCCCCTGAAATTAGCCCCTTTCCTGCTTGAGATTGTTGTTGAGGGTGAGTGGTAGCAGCTGTTCCTGAACCTGGTGTTTTGTGTCTCGTGGCACCTATACCTCATTCCTGATGGCAACAGTAAGAAAAGTGTTAGTGGTATGGATCCTTGATGATTGCTATCTAAAAAAAATAATGAAATCTAAATGGTGAGAGATCATTGAGTTCTGAGATACAGATTATCTGAGTGTCCCATTAATGATTCAGAGATAGTTACAGGAGATATAAACAATTGGTAGATCTGACATGACATTTTCTTTTCTCATTGTATTAAATATAAATGTATAGAGATTTTCTTAAGTTCATGAGTGTAGCTTCTAAACCACATCAGACTACAGGTTATTGGTCTCCTTATATCTTCATAAGCAGTCCTTTGGGATTGAAGATGATTTGCTTTAATTTCAGCTTTGTGAGTTGTGGGACTGTCCCTTTAAGAGAGCAGATTTAAACAAGCCTTGAAGGTTTTAGAATCTGCTTGTTAAAAGGGCTGTGGGCTTCAAAGACAACATGTTCTTAACACGATACATTTTCTGATTGAAGGGGAGAAGCCCTGAGGCAGAGACCATGTGACCATCTTATTGAAAAGTCAGTGCACATTTTGCTGAGGCGGCCATTTTAAGGAAACAGCATAAGAGTAACAAGCTCTTCAACCTCCTTTGTGGGATTGAGAGATCACTTGGCCTCATTGTGTGGTTATAAACAACCTGTCAAGGTTCCTCCAGTTAGTATAGAGGGATGAGAGACTACTTTGACTGACCCATGAAAAGGGTTCTATTGGCAGAAGAAATATTGCACTCTACTTGGAATGACTCAGGAAAAGGGTCCATTGGCAGAAGAAATACTGCACTCTACTTTGACAGACCTATGAAAAGGGTTCTAATTGTAGAAGGTGGCACTCATCTTAAAAGGACATTTCTCTGAAACATCTCAACAAGGGTTTCATGAGTAATCAACGTTCTGTCATCCTGGGTCTTTTTCACCCACTTGAGGAACTGCTAACTTTAACTTAAGGCCTGTGTGCTTCACCCATCTTTTTTCTTTGGCTTGGCTTCGCGGACGAAGATTTATGGAGGGGGTAAAAAGTCCACGTCAGCTGCAGGCTCGTTTGTGGCTGACCAGTCCGATGCGGGACAGGCAGACACGATTGCAGCGGTTGCAAGGGAAAATTGGTTGGTTGGGGTTAGGTGTTGGGTTTTTCCTCCTTTGCCTTTTGTCAGTGAGGTGGGCTCTGCGGTCTTCTTCAAAGGAGGCTGCTGCCCGCCAAACTGTGAGGCGCCAAGATGCACGGTTTGAGGCGTTATCAGCCCACTGGCGGTGGTCAATGTGGCAGGCACCAAGAGATTTCTTTAGGCAGTCCTTGTACCTTTTCTTTGGTGCACCTCTGTCACGGTGGCCAGTGGAGAGCTCGCCATATAATACGATCTTGGGAAGGCGATGGTCCTCCATTCTGGAGACGTGACCCATCCAGCGCAGCTGGATCTTCAGCAGCGTGGACTCGATGCTGTCGACCTCTGCCATCTTACCCATCTTACCCATCTCACCCATCTTAAAGCCTGCATATCTCACCATTACAAGGCCTGAGCATCTCAAGCATCTTAAAGCCTACGTGTTGCATCAATTTCAAATCCATGTACCATCACTGAATTTCTGAAACTGAACTTTGAGCTGGCTTCTGATAATTAAGCCTTGAGTTGTAGTGGCTTAAGGTATTCAACACCAATATATTTGAAGGTAGTTAAAGTTGGATAATTGTATATAAATTTAGTTAGGTTCAGATAAGTTAAATTAGAATAGGCATTATATAATTATTATTATTAACTGAAAGTATATAACACCATTTGGGCTAAATTTTATTGCTGCTATCTGGTATGTAACACCACCCATCCAAGCTCTAGATGCATTTACCATGGACCCTCACCTTGGTTGCACACCACCCAAGCTCCCAACACCTGGACCACAGATCCTCACCTTGACACCCTGCCCATGTGAGCTCCCAATATGGGTTCATTGGCTTGGCAGGACACCCACCTGGTCATCCAGGCTCAATGTCCCAGCCATTGGTTCTTGCCTAGGCCTTGGCTGCCTGCCCTCCCATCTGAGCTCCCTAAACCTCAAGATGCAGGTATGGTGGTCGAAAGTAGCATGCATGTAATTGTCGACCTCTCAAATTTTCCACTAAAAATTGGTCCACAAAATTTGACAACTACAAGTGTATATATGGTAGTTTCCCTTGTTATACTGCAATACAAACATTTGTACATTTGAAACTTGCTTATACAGGACACTCAGCCAGTGGGCTGATAACGCCTCAAACCGTGCATCTTGGCGCCTCACAGTTTGGCGGGCAGCAGCCTCCTTTGAAGAAGACCGCAGAGCCCACCTCACTGACAAAAGGCAAAGGAGGAAAAACCCAACACCCAACCCCAACCAACCAATTTTCCCTTGCAACCGCTGCAATCGTGTCTGCCTGTCCCACATCGGACTGGTCAGCCACAAACGAGCCTGCAGCTGACGTGGACTTTTTACCCCCTCCATAAATCTTCGTCCGCGAAGCCAAGCCAAAGAGAGAGAGATACAGGACAGATCTTTAATTTGTTTGGAAACATCAGCTCTTGGGAATTTAGCTAAGATTTTGTTTAGTTCTGGATGATTGAGAAACAATCAATATCCTTGTCTGAAAATTTAAAATCATTATTGCTGCTGAATGACCAGAAATCCAATACATAACAGATAATGCTCTGTCATGAGCAAACGGGTACAACCTCCAAACGGGTACAACCTCCAAACGGGTACAACCTCCAAACGGGTACAACCTCCAAACGGGTACAACCTCCAGATGATGCTCTGTCATGAGCAAATTGATATAACCTCCAAGGAAGGCTTCCCCATTAGGAGTATGTAACCCTATACTTAACCCTCCTAGTATCTCAAAAAAGACATGTCCACTTACAGTCTAATTTCTTTAGAATTTGACTATCATAATCAATGTCTCTTTTTGAAAACCCCAGCACAGGGTCCTGTTGTTCGAGCAGCAGGATATCAGATCCAGCAATGCACGTTTCAGTCCTGACCTCCTGTATTCTTCCTGACTTCATGAGGGTCTCTTTTCAGTACTCAGCTTTCCTTCCATAACACAAAGGCATGTGTGTTTGCAGAATATTTAGGGTGGCCTTCACAGCACAGTGGTTATCTTGCTGCTATCACAGGAGCAGCAACCCAGGTTCAAATCAGAGTTTATACATTCTCCTCATAATTGCGCATGTTTTCACCGGGTTCTCCAATTTCAAATAAGTGGCTGTAGATGAAATGGGTATAATTGAGCAGCACCAATTTTTTTAAAGGCATGTAAGCATTTTAAAAAATATTTTTATTAACATTGAAATTCCACATTAAAAATACAGAGTGCATAAGGATACAAGTTAAAAGTAAAAAAGTTACATTCCTCTTAAATAATTTTATCCAAGGTATCCACATTCGCAAACATATTACATTGTGTTAATATTTTATTATTAAAAAAAGATCTAAACCCACTACCAAAAAAGCTGTTTGGCAAAAAAAAGTTATTCTTTTCAGATTAAAAAATTACCTTATTTGTCAACATTTCTACTTCCATTTCAAATCAGAGATTATGAAAGTAATTCAAGTAGGGTTCCCACAGTGTTTGAAAATTTGAATTCATATCAGAAATTGAGCATCTAATCTTCTCTAAATTTAAACATGAGGTCACATATCCATTGAACATGAGTAGGAAGAGCAACATCCCTCCATCTGAGCAACCCCACCTGTCTAGCCATAAGAGAAATAAAAGCTAATACATGCAATTCGGATGCTGTTAAAGTCATTCTTTCCAACAAGAACAAATAAGGCAGTTAGGTATTAGGTTTAAAATTAACTTTAAAAAGTACCGAGAATGTTTGAAATACTTTGTTCCAGTATTTCTCAAGACTCTGACAAGTCCAAAACACATGAATTAATGATGCATCTCCATTGTTGCATTTACCACAATGAGGAAAAGCATCTGCATAAAAACAAGATAGTTTGACTTTGGACAAGAGGCCTATTGACTATTTTACATTGTAGGAGAGAGTAGTGGGCAAATAAAGGTGAGGTATTAACCAATTTGAAAATAACATTCCAAGTTTCTTCAGAAATTAAAAGCTAATTCCTGTTAACAGGCTTTTTTTGGGTAAAAATTCTCATTCCCAACAAAATATCATAAAATGTTACATATTGAACCATTATAAAAAGGTCAAATTAAAAATTACATCAATTAAATTCTTATAATTTCTGTGATGATTTAATTTAAAGTTAAAATATATTATACATCTCAGTAAAGTGCAGGATGGATTCAGGGGCATAATTACACACAGAAACCATTTTGAGAGATGAAACAACTGTTAGTCATTTTTCTGCTGGAAGCCTGTTTGCTTAAAAAACTGCTAATTCAAAACTACAGTCATAAAAGTTTTATAACTGTTTTCCTTGAGAACTGAAAACAATGGGTTTGCTCAGAAACATTTGTTTACATGCACAGAGATTCTGCTGGATGATTAACAGACATTTGAAAGTCAGATCCATTCAAACTTCTGGAAGAGATGCTTTTAGCATATAGATGTGAAGTAAATTCAAAGGGCCATCTGCCATGATTCAAGCTTTTGGAGTAATGAACAATCAGGGGTGAGATCATGTCACATGACTGAAGATTCTTTTGAGAGAATCATATTGCTGACCCAGAGGAATTTTGAAAGATGCCTGGCCTTCCTGTCAGTAACACAGGATTGAAGTAGGGGCTTGGCCATCCAGTAAGTAAAACAGGATGGAAATTCAGTAACAATAGGCTACTTATGTTCTCTTTATAAAAAAGGAGAAACACTGGAAAAGTGGTTTTAAAGAATTTAGCTACTTTGCTGTCTCTTTGAAAAGATTATTTTATTGAGTCAATTTTCATATGGCCATCATGTAGCCCTTGTCTGGGTTTATGAATCATCACAGAAGAAAAAAAGCCACCACTCTCTCTTGGGGGGAAAAAGAAGGGCCACAGGAACACAGATTAGAAAATCTCCATGCAAAAGAGATAAAATTTGTTCATATGTAAAAACATTGTGATCTGAAAATAACTCTATAAAAGATAGTTGAGTATTAAACTGGTCTAATGACTTGATGTTTTAAAATACTTCATTATTGCTTTTGGACAACAATTTAAAGAAATCTGATGCTTTACACTTAATCCATAATTGCTTTTGAATAGTAGTAAAGACTGAGTTTCAACACATAAGCTTTCTGAGAATGAACTTTAAAATAATCTCTCAATTAAAGCTTAAACTGTAATGATATGGGCTTTCACATGCAAATATAAACATTTACATGTAGTGGAGGTAAGTTTAGAATGCAGTGACTCACTTCCCAGCAAGTGAACCAGGTCCCAAAATGATGGATGTGTTGTGGAAAATGCAGGGAAGTGATCAGCAGCCAACACAGGTTTTTATCTAGGCTGATAACATCACTGATGACATCACATCCATGTGACAGAAGCAGTGATGTATATAAGCCCAACATGCAAGCCTGGAGTCTTGTACTGGACTTCATAATGTGTATATTGGCTTCCTAGTGTACACTGATGTCTGTAAGTAGCTTAGCATTTTGTACTTTGCTACAAGAACTAAGTGAGAAATGCTATTAATAGTTAAAAAATATTGTTTTGGAGAATACTGTTTATTTATGTTTATTACTATTGCTGTTAGTTTAATGTGGAGTATGTAACTGAGAACACAAGAAATCTCTGATTTGTAGATAAACAAAAAAATCTATATTTTGTTTGTTAATCTATATTTAACTGAAAGTTGTTGAAAAAAAGCTAGACTCCACAGACAATTGAATCTTTAAACACTTAATGCCTAATTTATAGCATTCTTTCAAAGTTGCATTACTGCAAGGTTTAAAGAAATAATTAGAAAAAAAAGACTAAATAGAGAAAATCTCATTAAACCAAAATGTTTTCTAAATTGTGTCCAGATCTTCAAAGTATGTTTTATCACTGGATTATTAGTTAATTTATTTTAAGATGTAGGAAGTGAGGATCCAAAAAGGAAATAAGAAAATTTTCTAACATAATTAGATTCCAAAGAAAACCAAATAGGACAATGGATTAAATTTCTATATATATATCCCCTTCTACCTGTGTTCTTAATTTTCAGAATTTTAAACCATTTAAGCTTCAGTGTGAAACCAGATGAGGATGCCCTTTTAGTCCATTGCTTTATGATCTGGCTTTAGAATCTTTAGCTATTTCTGGTATTTTAAGTAAGGGCACAGCCCACTAAGTTTTACTTTATGTTGATGGTTTATTGCTTCTTATTTCTAATCTTGAGACTTCATTGCCTTCTATGCTTGTTTTAATTTCTCATTTTATTCAATTGTCAGGTTTCATGTTGAACCTACTTAAGAGTGAACTTTTCCTTTGAATAATTTGTCACTGGTAAATACTAACCTTTTAATTGTATGAAATCAATTTACCTATTTGTAACAATTACTAAAAACTATAAAACATATTCAAATAAATTTTTCTCACTTTAATCATACACATGGGAGGGACATTATAAAACTGGTTGCCCCTTTTTATTGTTGGTTGGTTGAACCAGCTCTTAAAATTGATATATTACATAAATGTATATATTGTTTCCAGCTCTTCCTGTCTTTTTTTCTAATTTCCTTGACTCAATCTTGTCTTCCTACACAGGTGCCTAATCTTTTATCTGGGATCATTGGGACTGGACACCTACCCTTATTTGGAATCTTCTAGATTTCAGAATCATTTTGATTTCCATCCCTTTAAGCCTGCCTGAATCGCATGGCCTCATCCACCTCCCACCCCCAGAGTCATGCTGCCATCTCTCCCCCTGACCCACCAAAGTTGTGCTACCATCTCTGTATACCCCCCGCCTACCCAAGTTATACTGCAATTTTTTTTCCTTCCCTTCACCTGAATGAGTTGTGCTGCCATTGCGCGCGCCCTCTCTCACGCAAGACGCTCCCCTACTCCAAGAATAGCCCTCTTCTCAAGTCCCCTGTGCTGGTGGGGGTTTATGGGTAATGGTGACAGCCATTGAGCTGCCGCCGGCCTGACAAAATTCTGCAACACTGGACAGGCATCAGTGTAGGAGATTTGGAGGTGCTTATACAGTAATGTGATGGAATACACAGGAGTTGAGCCATGTTTGGTGCCAAACTCCATCTTTGATGAGCAGATGTCATCAACTGAAAAAAGTTCAGGTTTTTAGAATTCCAGATAAAAGGTTAGTCACCTGCATATCGAAGAATAAACATCCTTGCCTAAATAAAGTCCATTTACAAAAACTTTGAATGAATAAATAAATAAATAATCAGATGTCAAACAAATAAATAAATGAATAGATGAAATGAAAAAAATATGGAGGTTTAGCCTTACCAAATTTTAGATTCTATTATTGGGCATTCAATATACAAAATCTTATGTTTTGATGATATTATTTTAATCGTGAAGACTGTCCAATATGGGTCTCTTTGTCAGTACCTATTTAAATGGCAGGGATTAGCTAATAGAGTGCTGTAAATAAAATTTATAAAACAAACAAGGTAATTATAAAAAAAAAAGGGCCAGAAGAAATATCTGAAGTTTGTTGGCCATAAAATGTGGGGAAAATAAAATGAATTAAAATAGTATTAGTGATAGTAAATAGTATGGGTATTTGATGGTCAGTGGGCTGAGGGGCCTATCACCTTTAATAACACAAATACCTGTATTGTAAATTCAGAAGCTAAGATGGTATGTCATGGAGAACAAAATTGCAATAAGAGGAAAAATTGGAGAATAGATGTATTTTGAGCTGTTTACATCAATTGAACAATTTCCATATTAATCCCATAACCAAGACCCTATTTTTTAACCCTTATTTTGAACATGGGGATAGCAATTCCCATTTTTGAAAACCAATGTCAATGTTTTTTAATTGATGGATAAGAGGTCAATGAATCTGTGTTCCATTATTTTTTTCCTGGGAGTCTGTCAGGAAACAGGCAATCAAAATATCCAGGTGAATTCATGGCACTATTAGAATCTGTTGCCTGGTTGGCTACAACATTGCCCAGACTTAGTCAATGAGTTGTATGCTATCATGAAGTAGAGTTCTAGTACAAAAGCAATTCCTTTGAGGATAACAAGTACCTGGAAATGAACCTTGATCTGCAGCCTGACAGACTGTGGCTTTTGAAGTGCAAAAGATGGATTCAGTGGACCAAATTGTCCCCGTCTTTATCAAAAATATTCCTTTCTCTTTCTTTCCTTCCTCTTCTTGTAAATGTCTTAATCACCAAGTTGCAAAAAAAAAGCAACAGGCAACAGTAAAACAATAGATTAAGAAAATGGAAGGTATTTCCCGATCATAGCCAAATACATTAAACTACAGGGTTCTTGGTACAATATTTTTTCAGTATGTTCCCGGTGGCTCAGAGATTTAGCTTGTATCCAAGTACTTCAGGCACAGGAAGTTTTATATTTATTTTGTCATTTATTAATTTCTGAGTATCACTGGGAAAACTCATCACTAATTGTTCTTCAACTGAAAGGCACACTGGACAATTTCAAATCATATTGGTAGGTCGAGAGCAGTGGTTTTCAATCTTCCACCTAAACTCACATTTCCACCTTAAACAATCCTTGCGTCATATGTTGGGTTTACGTCTGCCCTCTGCTGGACATGTCACCCATGTCATGATGTCAGTCTTTCCCCCCCCCCACACACACTATGTATGTATGTGCGTGTATATATATGTATCAGTCGCCATATTAGTCTAATAGAAATAAAGGGTGAGAAAGCATCACATTTGAGTCTTAATTGTGTGAATGCTTACATAACAGTGGCAATGAGGAACAAAATAAACCCTACATATACACCTTGCACCAACTGTGAGGAAGAAAGATAGAAAACAAGTACCTAACAACCCCAACAAATTTCCACCAAAAGATCAAGGTGAAAATGCATCAAAATGGCAGAGGGAAAGTTCAGGGAATTCAACAAAGTGGAAGAAAGTTGGGATAATTAGAATGGTTTAACCACTACTGTGTAGCCCACAATATTGTGGAAGGTCCAGTAAATGGTAAATGTGCCACCTTCCTCAGTATAATGGGCAGCAAAACATTCAAACTCCTTAAGGCCTTGCTGATCCTGGAGGATCCAGGGATGAAGACATTCAATGAATTATGCACAGCTCTAAGGAACCATTTAAGTCCCAAACCACCAGTTATGGAAGAAAAGCAACAATTCTATGAAAGGTGACAAGGAATAGGAGAAACAGTAAGTGAATACCTGACATTGTTGTGCAAACTGGCAGAGCACTGTCATTTCAAGCAGTTTCTATATCGGGCACTGTAAGACAGATTAGTGATGGGGGTGGAGAAAAAAAATTGACAAGCAAGGCAAAAGTTATGAGGAATGGATCAAGATGTTATGTTACAGATTGCATACAGAACTGCCTGCAGCTCTGAAATGGCAGATAAAATCTTGGCTGTGGGTCAACCAGACCTACGGGTCGGGAAGTCTTCCTGTCAATAATGCTTCCGTTGTGGGAAATACAACCACTGATCAGAAAACTGTTTCTTTAAAAATTCTAAATGCAACCATTGCAAAACAGCAGGACATATCAAAGCTAAATGTTCACTTCTAAAGTGCAGGTGGCCTGCAAATAAACACAGCTAAAGTCGAAACAATTGTAGAGAAAGAGAGAGGCAACCAAGCATTTATGATGATAACAGCCCATCGGCTGACCTTCAAGCTTCTGAGATATTGCACATTTGAGGAATAAATGGAGGAAACACGGCAATATATACAGCTAAAAATTAAATGGACGCCCCCTGAAGATGGAGTTAGACACTGAGGCAGAGGTGTCCCTAATACCTTTACATATAAAGGAACATTTGCTACCATGCCTTCCGGTACAAACAATGAAATAAATCTAGGATCTGTTACAGGAGACAGAATCAAAGTGTTTGGAAAATGTACGGTCCAAGTACAATACAAACAACAGCAACCAAAAACACTCTCTCTACTTCGTACATACCCAGGGACCAGCATTTTTTGGAAGAAACTGACTACAACACATTTCCCTAGATTGGTTGGAAATCAGTTCAATACTAAATATGAACCACATGGACACCTCCCAGCCAGAACTCGATCAAATCCTCGACAACCACGCAGTGGTTTTCCAACAAGAACTGGAGAAAATCAAAGGTGTTCAAACCAAACTGCAATTAAAAGATAATGCAGAACCAAAATTCTTCAAAGCTAGTACAGTCCCATTTGCTATGAAAGGAAAAATTGAGGCTGAATTAAACAGACTAAAATGTGAAGACATATTAGAACCAATACACTACAGCAATTGGGCAGCGCTCATCATGTCCATATGAAAAGCAAATGGTGAAATTTGCATTTGTGGCAATTACGAAATCATCACTCAAAATACCTGAACTCCCAAGGCAGAAGAATTATTCCAAGCACTAAATGGAAGGCAAAAATTCACAAAACTAGACTTGTCACAAACTTATCAACAGGTAGAATTGGACAACAAAAATCAAGGGAATATGTGACAATCAATCCCCATCTGGGCCTATTCACCTATTATACACACCTGCCTTACGGAATTTCAGCAGCGCCTGTGATTTTTAAAGCAATAATGGACAAATTAACTACATGGACTCTCAGTTGGGTGTTTGTTACCTCGATGATATCACTATGACCCTGATCCATAGTGCTGATCCACTATGACCCTCGTAAAGAAGTTAGACTAGCTGTGGATGCTTCACCAGTGGGACTAGGAGTGGTACTATCCCAAATCACAGCAAAAGGTGAGCAATCAGTAGCGTATGCTTTTGTAAACATTAACCACAAGCGAATGCAATTATGCCCAATTAGAAAAAAGATTGGCAATAAATTATGGTGAAAAAAAATTCCATCAATATCTTTATGGAAGAAAATTCACCCTGATCACAGACAACAAGCCTTTTAGTTTAATCCTGGGGCCACAAAGGTATACCATAGAAACATAGAAGATAGGAGCAGGAGTAGGTCATTTGGCCCTTCGAGCCTGCTCTGCCATTCAATGACATCATGGCTGATCTTAAAGTTCAGTACCTCCGTAACCCCTAATTCTCTTATACTGAAGAAATATATCTAATTCCCTCTTAAATATATTCAATGAACCTGCCTCTACTGCTCTCTGTGGCAATGAATTCCACAGATTCACCACCCTCTGGGTCAAGAAATTCCTCTTCATCTTACTTCTAAATGGTTTGCTTATTATTCTCGAACCATGGCCCCCACCATTGGAAACATCCCTTCTGCATCCATTCTGTCCAGTCCTGCCAGAATTTTATATGTCTCTATGAGATCCCCTCTCAATCTTCTAAACTCCAGTGAGTACAATCCCAAATTGCGCAATCTTTCCTCACAAGTTATTCCTGCCATTCCAGGTATCAGCCTGGTGAATCACCTTTGCACTCCCTCCATTGCAAGAACATCCTTCCTCAGATTAGGCAACTAAAACTGCACACAATACTCCAGGTGTGGTCTCACCAAGGCTCTGTACAGATGCAGTAAGGTATCCTTATTCCTATACTCAAACCCTCTTGATATGAAGGCCAACATACCATTTGCCTTTTTAACCGTCTGCTGTACCTGCATGCTCGCCTTCAGTGACTGGTGCACAAGAACCCCTAGGTCTCTCTGCATGTCCCCATCTCCCAATCTATTGCCATTCAAATAGTAATCTGCCCTCCGGCCCTCCTGTGGCCAGTATTCAAAGATGGGCCATGCTACTAGTGGGATATAACTATGATATAAAACATAAACCAGGAACACTCAACAGTCATGCAGATGGTGCTACCTGAGACAGAACAACGAGAAGAAATTATTAAATGGAGAGCAGAGGCAGCTGCCATCAACCAAGAACAACTTCAACAACTGCCCATTACAGCCCAGTTGATCACAAAGGAAACCTGAAAAGAGGCAACATTAAGTAAGATCCTATACTTCACCCTTAATGGGTGGCCCGAATCTGAAGTCATTACAGATTATCTAAAACCTTACCAAACACACTGCCATGAACTATCAGTCAAAGCGCTCTGTGATTAGTAAGGAATTGCTTAAAATAGTATGTGAGTGGAAAGAAAATGTTTGGAAAACCAGATTTAATTGTTATGTGTATGGTTTCATATCTTCAAAGGAAATGGGCCAATGACAATTTTTCTCAAGCAAAAAATATTTCAGTAACAATTGGGTCAAAATAGAGCAAAAGATCTCATCCTGCCATTCCCACTCACATACCACCTTAAGCAATCCCTTACTAATCTCAGAACACTTATGGCATAGGGATTACTTGAGTTTGAATGTGAGATTAGGGGGACAGTTTGAAAACCTCTGGTTTAGAGTCACATATAGGCACCAAATAAGAATTCCAAATTTCTTCCATTGAAAGACAATAACAAGGACTTTGCTGTCATCAAACACTGGAGGAGGGACTTTTCCTCATATCAAAATAGGTCAGCTCCAAGGGCAGAAAAGGATGAATAAATTATCTTACAACATTATTTTTAAACTGGCATAGATATTGTTTTTTTTTGATTGGATAATTATTGTCCAGAATGCACAATCTTAAATGGCAAAATTAATATTTTACAAGTAATGTATATTTCTTTGGAATATTAAAAGGCAAAGAACTTTGGATTGCCTTGTTTTGTGTGCTATCAAAGTATAGCTTCAATTCACTGATGAAGTAGATTTTATGAAGCATAAGGAACAGAAATCTAATGTGTGGCTCCATAATTTTTTGTCAAAACAATTTTTTTTCCAGGAGATTCCAATCTAACCTTTTCTGATGGATGCATATTTAATGTATTGAAAATAAATCCTTTGTTTTCTTTCTGTATTATGACGTCAGCAGTAAGCAGAACTGAAGTAGATAAATTACAGTCATGGCAGAAATCTTTCTCGTCAGCTAAGGAACAATTTTCACTCTCCATCAGTTTTCTCCACCTTCCCCCTGTCCTGGGTGGCTCATCTTGTTCCATCTATCCCTTTCTCTCTCTCTCTCTTCCACCCATCTCTTTGTGTGTCTCTCCCCCCTCTCTCTCTCTCTCTCTCTCTCTCTCTCTCTCTCCCTCCCCCCTTCTCTCACATACTAATCACTGTCTCCTAACTTGACTCCTCAATTTTCACATCTGCTCATCATCTTTCATCCATCATTGATTCACCAAAGCGATACTGGCTCCTGCTCGCCCCTCCCACTTTATACTGTCTGTCTTCTGTCTTTATGATCAGTCAATGAAGGGGTTGTAGAGCTCATTGAAAGAATCAAAGACTTGTTGATCCAAACCAAGGCTTTTATTAGCAAAAGACCGGAGCTCTTCACAGGTGGCCGACCAGTCCGGAATGATCCGACCTGGCTAGGGACACAACCCTTTAAGGCCCAAACAATAGGTGTGGCTTAGCTCTCAGCCAATCGCTGTAAGCACAGTCTAGATACAGTAACTATATACACTATGTACATTGGTGATAGATCTGTACTATCACATTCACCCCTTCTTGGAGAATTGACCCTGGGAAAAAAAAACAAAAACGAGGGAGAGAATGAAAAGGAAGGGGTAGGTCAAGGACTGTAGCGGTCAGGGGGTCTGACCATCCGGCGTGACCGCCGTGGTGCCGGGATTGGGGTCACTGGAGTGGTGTCGCCAGCGGGCTCATCGGGTGCGACTGCTCCGTCGCTCAATTCCCCAGTCGTTTTGTCGGCAGGGTGGCCCGAGTCATTGGGGTGCTGTTGGTCCTTCTGTTGCGGCACGGGGCCTGGAGCATAAGGAGTTGGGGGGTTTGCTGGGTCTACCGCGTCCTGAGCTAGGTCCCGCACCGAAACAGTGTCCTCCCACCCGTCTGGGAACTCCACGTATGTGTAATGTGGGTTCGCGTGGAGTAGAGTCACTCGGTCGACCAAGGGGTCGTTCTTTGAGTGCCGGATGTGGCGTCGCAAAAGGACGGGGCCAGGGACGGTGAGCCATGCCGGTACAGTGGTTCCCGATTCGGGTTTCCTCGGGAAAAGGAACATCCTTTCGTGGGGGGTGGCATTTGTTGAAGTACATAGGAGGGAGCGGATGGAGTGTAAGGCACTAGTGAGAACCTCCTGCCAGTGAGAGGTGGGGAGACCTTTAGACCGGAGAGCCAGTGTAACCGCTCTCCATATGGTGGCATTCTCCCTCTCGACCTGGCCATTACCGCGTGGGTTATAGCTCGTGGTCCTGCTTGAAGCAATACCACACTCCAGAAGGTACTGTTGCAGCTCTGCACTCATGAATGAGGACCCCCTATCACTGTGGATGGAATTGGGGTACCCGAAGATGGTGAAAATACTGTGAAGGGCCTGTATCACTGAGGTGGCAGTGGTGTCTGGGCAGGCCACAGCGAATGGGAAGCGGGAGTATTCGTCGATGGCCGTAAGGATGTAGGTATTACGGTTGGTCGACGGTAGGGGTCCCTTAAAGTCTACGCTAAGACGCTCGAAGGGGCGGGTGGCTTTGATGACGTGGGAGTTATCTGGACGGAAGAAGTGGGGCTTGCATTCGGCGCACACCGAACAGGCTCGGGTCATGGAGCGGATCTCCTCAACTGTGTAGGGTAAGTTGCGCGCCTTGACAAAGTGAGCAAACCTAGTGACCCCTGGATGACAGAGCGCCTCATGGAGTTTCCGTAGTCTGTCCATCTGTATGCTGGCGCACGTCCCCCTGGAGAGCGCGTCAGGCGGGTCGTTGAGCTTACCAGGCCGGTACAGGATGTCATAGTTAAAGGTGGAGAGTTCGATTCTCCATCTGGCGATTTTGTCGTTTTTTATCTTACCACGCTGGGTGTTGCTGAACATGAAGGAGACCGCGCGTTGATCAGTCAACAGTGTAAAGCGCCTCCCAGCGAGGTAATGTCTCCAACGACGTACCGCTTCAACTATGGCCTGGGCCTCCTTCTCGATCGAGGAGTGTCTACTCTCCGGACCCTGGAGGGTTCTGGAGATGAAGGCTACAGGCCGACCGGCCTGGTTCAAGGTGGCTGCCAGGGCGAAGTCGGATGCATCGCTCTCGACTTGAAACGGGACAGACTCATCGATCGCGTGCAGCGTCGCAGCAGCGATGTCAGATTTGATTCGATCGAAAGCCGCTGTGGCTTCGGTCGAGAGGGGAAAAGAGGTGGTCTTGATAAGAGGACGTGCCTTGTCGGCGTAGTTTGGAACCCATTGGGCGTAATACGAGAAAAGGCCCAGGCAGCGTTTGAGAGCTTTCTGGGTATGTGGGGGGGTTAAGTCCATTAAGGGACGCATGCGGTCAGGATCTGGCATGACTATCCCGTTTTCCACCACACAACCTAGAATAGCGAGTCGTGTGGTCCGGAAAACACACTTGTCCAAATTGTAAGTCAGGTTTAGCTGACGGGCAGTTTGAAGAAATTTGTCTAGGTTGACGTCATGGTCCTGCATGTCGTGGCCGCAGATGGTGATATTGTCCAGATACGGGAAGGTAGCGGTTAGCCCGTTCTGGTCCACCATCCTGTCCATTTCCCGCTGGAAGACCGCGACACCATTTGTGACCCCGAATGGTACCCTGAGAAATTGATATAGCCGTCCATTCGCTTCAAAGGCCGTGAATGGTCGGTCCTCGAAGCGGATCGGGAGCTGGTGGTAGGCCGAACGTAGGTCAATAGTGGAGAAAATGCGGTACTGGGCGATCTGGTTCACCACATCCGTGATGCGTGGCAGGGGGTACGCATCCAGGAGTGTGAAGCGGTTAATGGTCTGGCCATAGTCGACCACCATCCATAGTTTTTCCCCATTCTTGACAACCACCACCTGGGCTCTCCAGGGGCTTGAACTGGGTTCGATGATGCCCTCATCCAGCAATCTATGCACCTCACTCCTAATGAATTGCCTGTTTTCGTAACTATATTGCCGACTTTTGGTGGCCACAGGCTTCCAGCCAGGGGTGAGGTTTGCGAAGAGTGCTGGCGGGGCAATCCGGAGTGTGGAAAGGCCGCAGGATTGGCCCCGGGGCACGGGGGCGGGTTGCTCGGGTGCTTCGGGAGTGGGGCGATGGCAGACCGAGAGGGGGGCGTGCGGTCCCCCAAAGTGTAGGGACACCGTTTGGAACTGACACTGGAAGTCTAATCCCAGCAACACTGGGGCGCACAATTGGGGAAGGACGAATAATTTAAAGTGGGTGACCGTCACGCCCTGTACTTCCAGCGTGGCGATGCAATACCCCTTTATCCCAGTCGAGTGCGACCTCGTCGCTAATGAGATCCTCTGGGTAGTGGGGATAATGTCAAGTCCCCAACGGAGGGCCAGATCTGGCTGGATAAAACTGTCAGTTGACCCAGAGTCAAATAAGCAATTGGTGTAGTGTCCATGCACTTTAATCAGTTCCATTGCTCTGGTGAGGGGATGAGAGCATTGCTGGTTTAATGTTATTGAAGCAGTTGACAGGCGAGTTTTGCGCGATGACGTCACGCAACGGGATGACGTCACGCAACGGGATGACGTAGTCAACGCTCGAGGAGCAGGTTGGAGAACCTCCCGGAAGTGCTGTTGTGGCGGGTGAATGGTAAGTAGTGGGGTTTGTAGTTGCTCGCGATCGGCGGTCGGGCCCTGGCGGTCGTCAGCGATGGACGCTAGGGTGAGCACCTGGTTGGCCGCGGGGGTGGCTGCGGCGGCGGTAGCGTCGGCCCCGGGGGTGTCTGTGGCGGCGGCAGCAGCGGCGGTAGCGTCGGCCCCGGGGGTGTCCGTGGCGGCGGCAGCAGCGGCGGTAGCGTCGGCCCCGGGGGTGTCCGTGGCGGCGGCGGCAGCAGCGGCGGTAGCGTCGGCCCCGGGGGTGGCTGTGGCGGCGGCAGCAGCGGCGGTAGCGTCGGCCCCGGGGGCGTCCGTGGCGGCGGCAGCAGCGGCGGTAGCGTCGGCCCCGGGGGTGGCTGTGGCGGCGGCAGCAGCGGCGGTAGTGTCAAGTGTTCCGCACGGGGGCGAGAGGCAGGCCATCACCATGGTTGCGACGGTGGGTTGCCCCTTCCGGGTTCGGCGTCTCCGTGACGTCAGGCGTTGCCGTGCAGGGGAGCCCTCGCTCTCATTGGACGAGAGCTCTGGGGAAGAAGAGTTTGAATGGGATAGTGGCGGTTGAGCTTCACACGAGGCACTGTGTTTGCTGGCGGCCATTTTAGACCTACAGACTGCAGCAAAGTGGCCCTTTTTAAGGCACTTCTGGCACCTGGCTTTTCTTGCTGGGCACTGGGATCTGCTGTGCTTGTCCCTCCCGCAGAAATAACATTTCGGGTTCGCACGGGGCAGGGTAGCAGCAGCCGACAGGCCGTCAGGGGTAGGGTAGAAGGGCACTCTACTCACATCAGAACGAGGGGTCCAGTCCCTAGAGAGCTCGGTGGACTTTAAGGCTGCATCCTCCATTGTGATTGCAATCCGGGCCACGTCCTCTAGTTTTTCTACCCCTTGCTCGAGCAAACGCAGCCTCACTTCGTTCGACCGGAGCCCGGCCACATAGGCATCCCGGACGAGGTCGCTAGTGATCTCGGCAGCAGTTTTGTCCACACAGTTACAGTCCTTGCCCAATGCCTTTAAAACTTGTAAATATGCCCTGCTGGACTCGCCGGGCTGTTGCTTCCTCGACGCAAGCATGAGCCGGGCATGAACTCTGTTCACCGGTTGATCATACAGTTCCTTCAGTACCTTTATGGCTGCGGTGTAAGTGGTCTCATCCTGGATGTTCTCGTAGACTCTCAAGGACACCATAGACAGCAATGCTGTTAGACGCTGGTTATCCTCCTCTACCTGAATGAATCTCAGGAAGTTTTCAAAGTTCAGCAGCCAGAACTTAAAGGCTTTGAAGGCTGTAGCTGACTGTGGGTCGATATCAAGTTTTTCTGGCCGAGTTAAACGCTCCATCCCTTTCAAAAAAAATTCTTTTTGCTAATAAAATTGTAGAGCTCGTTGAAAGAATCAAAGACTTGTTGATCCAAACCAAGGCTTCTATTAGCAAAAGACCGGAGCTCTTCACAGGTGGCCGACCAGTCCGGAATGATCCGACCTGGCTAGGGACACAACCCTTTAAGGCCCAAACAATAGGTGTGGCTTAGCTCTCAGCCAATCGCTGTAAGCACAGTCTAGATACAGTAACTATATACACTATGTACATTGGTGATAGATCTGTACTATCACAGGGGTTCAATACAACATGTCAACAATTCCATATCCTCCCTCTGATACTGCTTGAACTGCTGAATGAATCCAGCAGTTTTTTTTTTGTTATGATCTGGGAATGGTAGAAGTAGAATTAACAGGAAGATGAAGAGAATTAAATGTCCACAACGCCTCCATTCTTTGTGTCATCTGCAAACTTGCAGATCCAATTTATCACATTATCATCCAGATCATTAATATAGATGACAAACAATGATCCCAGCACTGATCCCTGAGGCACACCACTCGTCAAAGGCCTTCAGTCTGAGAAGACTCTGGTTTCTCCCATGTAGCTAATTTTGAATTCAGTTCACTACTTCACCACGAATACCTAACATCTGAACCTTCCTGACTAAACTCCCATGTGGGACCTTGTCAAAAGCCTTACTAAATTCCCTAATATTCATTTAAATAAAATAGTGGTGGAGCATGGGAACTCTTTGCTAGCATTGAATGACAAGCAAATGAAACTTTTTCACCACATCTCAAAGCTGGCCCCATCTTCTTGCTGTCAATCACCAGGCCTGTATAAAGACTCGAGCTGGCCCTTTTGGGAGCTGTTGGGCACGTGGAGCCAGGAGAGTACAGAGATCTGGTGTGTGCAACTTTAAGCTGATTAAAGCCTGTTGTGCAGTCTGTGGTCTTTGTGTCTGAATTTTTTACACAGCAGTGTTCACAACCAGCATGGGTTTTCCCTGGGTGTTCCAAAATGTTTGCGGATATTAGTAGGTGAATTGTGTGTCATTTGATGGCATGGGTTTCTTGGGCTGGAAAGGCATTCTATTGTGCTCTATACAGAAACCTATTGATCCGTCCTGCTTCCAAAGATACAATTTCCTATGGGAACTCAGGCAACCATCATTCTTGTTTGATTCTCGCTTGTTCTTTGTTGCTTCCCTGATACTTGGTCATAAGTAAACAGTAATTTGAGTGCCTTTAATCTTTCTTAGTTATTTCTCTCCATTGGTTGATTTACTGTGGTTATCCCTGCCTAACAATAAGAATGTATGCCATCAGTTTGAAGCTAGGCAAATGATGTTGATATTTTGAAGGAACAAAATTAATGAACCAATTTTTTTTTAACTGCATGGGAGGTACAACACCTTCAGTTGCTGGAATCTGAGGCCAAAAAAAAAAACTGCTTAAATAACTCAGTGTCAAGCAGAACCTGTGGAGGCAAATGCATGGGTGATATTTTAGGTAAAGATCATACTTCAGATTTCTAATGCAGTTGAACATCTGTCTTGACTTAGAATTATAATTTATACTCAGCTCAGAGCATTTTGGTCCATTTGTTGCTGAAATTATGAATGGGTAACACAGCAATGAAGGAACAGGACATCTGGATGGAGGACATCAAGACTATTGATTGTTCAGCTCTTTAAGTGCCAGATCATTGCACTGAGAATGAGATAACATGAGATTAAAAGAGGAGGCAAAAGTCAAATGGGGGGATTTAACATCAAGAAACTTCAAAAAAGGAGAATAAGCTGCATCTTCAAAGTGAGTCACAATCATAATGTTAGAATCAAGCTTCTAAGCACTGATGAGATATTAGTATAAATTAGCACAAGAAATAACTTACTGACTTTATTTCGGACCTTGATTATGATCTGGAAAAGTTTGGTTTGGCCACACTTAGAGAATTCTGTGTAATCTCCATTACTTCAAGGATGTGAAGACATTGGAAAGAATACAGAAGTGATTGGCTGGACATCCACTCCAATTAGAATATATAATTTATGTGGATAGGCCAGATATACCTGGTTTGTTTTCCCTGGAGTGTAACAGCTGATAGTTTATTTTATTATCATGTAATAAAACAGAAAATATAATATTATACACAATTTCCTTTAATCTTCCATGAGGCAGACTAAGAGTCGCCATTAGTATTGCCTGTCGCTCCTTGCAGTAAAAGAGAGTTAAAGGAGAGTAACTTCATTAAGTGTCAGTAGATTTGTTTTAGCACTCTCACACCCTCTGCAGGTGCACAGACCCCTGTTCTATCTGTTGGCAACCTGAGCTCCAGGTCCAAACCTCTGACAAAATCAGAAAGCTTTCAGCAGTCAAGGCCCTACTGGAGCCCTTCTTGCCCTCAGCATCCTCTTAAATCCTGGTTCCAATGCAGGGTTCTATTGAGCCACTCTCCACCAGTTCACTGACTGTGTGGGTCCTTCAGCTGCTGAGCCTCTTTTTGGTCCGCTGCTGAGGTCACTGTTCTGCAGGGTCGTCTCCTATGCTTCTCAAAAATGAGGGGTGTTTCTCTTCTTTTCTGGTGCCCTTTGCTGGTCTGTGCTCCCCTCAAGACTGCTGCCAGCACAGGCATTGGCATCTTGAACACAGTCCCTGCAGTTGTTGGATTTTACATAAAAATGTCAGCTCCCCATTCTCGCTAGATCTGCACCAGCAGCATATAAAATTATGAGAGGCAGAGGTTGGGAAGAAAACCAGAACCTTTTTATCCCAGGGCAAAAGTATCACATACTAAAGGGTGTCTCTAGACGGCACTTTCCAAGTCCTAGTTTTTCCCAATTTCAAAATGTGTCATCTTCAAAGAAATGTAAGCAACAATATTCTGAATTACTATCTTATTAATTCAATAAATCAAACTTTGTAGTTGCAGCTGTAAATAGCTTTAATTGGTTGATATAACGTATAAACTTTTGCATAACTTCACATTGAGATTTTCATAATGATGAGTAAACAAAGCATACTGTACAATTATAATGATATTCAACTTTAAACAGATATAAAAGAAGTAAACAAAATAAGATGAATTCAAAGAAAAGTATCAGAATTCTTTGAAAAATGAAAGCAAGCTCTCCGTTGTTAGGTCTGCTTTGTTCATGAATGAGTGAGACAAACACCAGGCTGAGTCGAAATCAGGGTTCTTTGTTCTTTATTACCGGATTGTAACACTTGCGACTAAACATGTTAGTCGGAGAATGCATTCTGCCGTTATCAGCAAAATGGTGATTTTTTATACCCTTGGATATGTGCTTAGAACATCATCATATCATTACTTGTCCAATGACTAAAACTGTTGCTATCCTTTCCCTGCTAGCTTCCTGCCTCTCAATCCATCAATGTCTCTCTTATCTTGTAAGTACAAGGATGCATTCACATCTTGTTACAGCCCTGTACATTCCCATCTCATGATGTTTTACCTAACAGGAGTACAAGGACACCTCCCCTTCTTGTTACTGCCCTGTACAGGGTAACTCCCTACACATTCCCATCTCATGATGTTTTACCTTACAATCCCTCCTTTGTCCTCTTTAGAGGACAATCTCGCCCTGACTATGCTACCACCGCGTTACATTAGTTCGCCTATTATTGCCAAGCTCTATACGGGTTCTGTTCACAGGGCAGTTCGGCTGGTGGGCGAGGGCTCCCCCAACCCTCCTTTGCGTACACCCCCCATCCGTCACCCCGATCCCATTGCCCGTTTACAAGTTTCATCCCATTTGCCCCCAAGCAAAAAACTAGCTAACCCCCCGTACATTAGTAAATTCCCAAGTTAACATATGGTCTACAATCTAATTCATAATACTTGTTCTACAATCTGATTAATAATGTTTGTGTTACAATCAATGTTATAATATTTGTTCTACAATCAAGGTTATAATATTTAGGTTACAAGCAAGGTTAAAATTATATGTGTAACAATCTAATTCACAATCCCTCCTTCCCATCACATTCCCCTTCAGACTCCAGATCGATCTCAGCAACTTTCTCCGCCTCCTGTAATGTGAGATAGTCTTGCTCCACAGCCTGCACAGCTTGATATTTCGGAGGCAGTTCACCACGGTCAGCAAAGGCTCTCTCTATGGTCCTCGTGACCAGCGTTCGAATGCATGGAATACAACAACAGCCACAAGTGATAAAAATTGATACAGAAATGAACAAACCCAGCAAAAGTTGTCCTAACAATGTGCTCCATCTCCCAAACACTCCCTGTAACCAGGATAAAACAGGATTGGAGACTCCAGACTGGGCTTTTAATTCTTTCGCCAATGCCCTAAGTTTCGTTAACCCCTTAGTGAGTGATCCATCTGGCCCTGTGTTATTAGAGATAGAAGTGCAGCATAGATCTCCAAACATAGCACACACTCCACCTTTCTCTGCCAGGACCATATCAATCGCTATCCTATTCTGAAGTGTCATAAGGGAAGTTTCTGACAGTTGTTGATGTATTGCCTCAACAACGTCCCTGGTCAAATTTGCAAGGCGCTGGACATTATAGTGAATAAGGTTGATCCTATTAACATTCTTATTTACAGTGATGGGAAAAATTGCACTAAAAACAAGAAAGCTTTCAAACCCAGCTGCAATCTCATCGGCTAATTTAAATTCGTCCGGAATATTCCGGGCTTGGCCAATGGCATCAATCCATACCCCATCAGGGTTCCTTCCTCCCGGCCCCAAGAGTCCAACACTCCTCCTTTTTCTCCACAGCCAACTCTCTGTGTGGCGCAATTCTAGGGAATCCTCGTCTCCCTCCTGCCTTTTGACAATCAGCACTGGCGCATTAAGGGTTACTAGAGCACACCGACCATCCCAGTTAGCGGGGAGCCAGTTGTACAGCACTCTTCCTCCACAAAACTCATCTGTGTAGTCATTCAATCTGCTACAAGTCTCCTTAGTTTCAGATTCATTTTTTTTGCTATGGGACCTCAAAATCATCCCCTGTATATGTTCATGATAACCAGTAACCTGTTTGGCTGCCCTGTCAGGCACCCATGTGGCGTTTTCCCTGCTAATAGTAAGTCGTCTACATACTGAATCAGTGTAACATCTTCCGGGAGCTTTAATTTCATTAGGATTTCGCTAAGGGCCTGATTGAACAGTCCTGGACTGTCCTTATAACCCTGAGGTAATCTAGTGTATGTGTACCGATGTGCTTGGTAAGTGAAAGTTAACCAGTCTTGCCATTCCTCAGCTAAATTCAAGCAGAAGAATGCATTTGCCAGATCAATGACAGTATAGTATTCGTGCTCCGGACTCAGAGCCCTAAGTGCTACATATGGGTCTGGGACTGGTCTCCCGATGGTCTTGGTAGCCAAGTTAATCTCCCGGAGATCGTGTACCATCCTCCAGTCTTTTCTACCCTGTTTGGGAACAGGCATGATGGGCGTGTTCCACATACTGTCAGGTGCCGCCCTTAAAACCCCTGACTCCATTAACCCTTCTATCGTTCCTTTAATACCCTCCTCCTGACTGGGCGACAAGCGGTATTGTTTTCTCCATATTGGTTTCTGCCCGGGGTTGGCCAATTCTAGAAATACCTCTCCTTTTATTACTCCCACATCATAGAGCCCCGTTGTCCATATATGTGGACTCAGATTAGAAAGATATTTGTCTGAGTCTCTGTGATCAATATTTTCTCCTTCTATGGCTCGGTCTCTTTCTACTTTCTCATTCACTACCTGGTCCCATGCTTCAATATTCAGTCTGACAAATTTTCCTCCCTCCGAGGTGGAATATCCCGGGATTTCTGTCTGCCTGTATTCACACCCTATCGCTTCCTTTACCATCGGACCCAGCTGTCGAGCGTAATGATCTTTGGCAATACCCAAGGTCACATGAGGCACACTTTCTACTCCTAAGCAGAACCACTCCATTTGTTCTTCTGTCATGACAACCATAGCAGCTATTCCCTCCTTACCTACAAAGATAAATGGACAATGTATCGTTTCTGTCTTCCCTTCTTTTAGAGAGTCCCACCTCTCCTCATATTCCTGGTCCGGGTGGATGGTGTAGTTTAATGTAACATGCATAGGATCTAGTGGATAATGGTAATCCCCATACCGAGGAATACTGGCCCTCCACTCAAAAAACTGTTTAATCAGCCCTGGGCCTGGTTCATCATACAGTAGCCGACTCCAGAAAATACTAACCTCCACAGAGTCTTCTGAAGCGTTAGATGGGGTCATTACTATAAACTGTCCTCCCCTTCTTATTGTATCCCCTGGGTATGTTAACCGAAGGCCCTTCTCAGAACATTGTATGGTTATTCCTAGTTTGGTAAGAATGTCCCTTGCTAATAAATTAATGGGGCAACTTGGCACAACCAGGACAGGTGTTTTAACCCTTTGTCGTCCAAATGTCATGTCGATGTTATCTGTATAGGGCTGTGTTTCCCTTATCCCGGAGAATCCTATTGTAGATAATGTTTTGCCCGAAAATGTGCTCCCTGGGGGTTTTTTAATCACTGTCGTAACTGCTGCCCCTGTGTCAACCATAAATTCAATTTTTTCTCCATTTACCGTCCCCCAAATTTTTGGTGGCTCCCAGGGAGGCGTGATTTTTGATTCTCCTGGGCACCGTCAATAATCAAATTCAGCACCTTCCTCAATATAGTCATTACACTGAGGTGCCTGGACTTGTTGATCACTCTGCCACCCCCCGATTCTCTGGGGCCCATCAATGTGTCCACCCCTACCCCTTGCTTGTCCTCTTAAGTTTCCTCCTCTTCCCCGATAGCCTCTAATAGAGGGTAATCTTTTTCCCTTTGCTCTCCCAGCCTCCGGACAGTTCCGCTGGTAGTGTCCAGGATTTTGGCAGTACCAGCATACTGCATGTTCCCCTCTATACATTGTACCTAGCTGTCTTTCCCAACCATTTCTTACTTGGGGTCCCGGATTTATCACTGGCCCCATGACCTGTGGGACTATCTGTTGGGCCGCTAATTTAACCCCTATATGTTCTATGGCTCTCACCAATTTATCGGTTGTTTTGTCCACCTCCTTCTGGGATGCACTTTCTGACTTAGCATGCTCTGATTGACGATGTCGTTTGATTGCATGTGTCAGGTGTCTTTTCCACAAATCCTCTGACATTGTCTCTACTCCCACAATGTCCCTTAATTTTGCTTGAACCGTAGCAGGTAGTCCGTTTATTATCCCATTACGAAAGTGAGCCCTTCCTAAGGGGCTGTGGTCGGGTCTTTCTCCAGTCCCTGTTTCCCATAAGTCCCATGCTCGAGTGAAATACTCGTGTGCAGTCTCTCCTTCCTTTAGTTGAAGGGTTACCAAGGCATCCAAACTATAGGGTGTAGGAAATGTTTCTCTAAGTGCTTCCCAAAATTTATTCCGAAGTGGGTTAAATTCTATTTCATCCCCCAATTTACTGCTTCTTACAATTCTCTCTATTTGCTTCAGGGCCCCTTCTGCCTTTAATCTTATCATGATAGTTCTGACATCTGCGAGTGCTAATTGTTCTTGGCAGGTTTCTCGCTCAAAACAAGAAATCCATGGACTAGCCCCATTACTCAACGGAGGTAGTTTTTTCATTAAACTCTCTAAGTCCATTCGTGACCAGGGTAAATATTTTTGAGTTCCCCGTCCCGTGATCAGTAATGGGCATTGATATCTCAATTTTGGGGATTTCTGCTCCTTCTTTACTCTTGGCATGCATTTATTTATCCCACCTTGTTCTGACTCTTCTTCGTCACTGTCACTGTCCCTATCAGCTTCCAATGTCTCAGGGTCAAAGGTATATTGGTCACGTTCATCTCTAAGATAATCTTTTCGGCCATAGTTTAGTTGTTTCACATCTTTCTCTTTTGTCCTAACTATGTCCAGGTAGGCATGTCTATTTTTCTCCCTCCCGAGTCTTTTCCTTTTACTTTCCTCCCATGGTGGATCGTATCTCGTTTCCTCATCTGTACTACACTTTTCGTCCTTTACTCCTATTACCATTCCTTCAGCTTTAATTTCTCCTGACAGTGTTGTAGTTATCTTTTCCACTTCCTTCAATACACCTACCATTAATTCTTTTTGATCCTCACTGATCTGCCCCAGCACATTAATATCTCTGTTTAAGTTTTTAATGTTATCCTGAACCTTTTTCATGTTCCATTTCTGTATCTCTAACTCCTTTTCTATTTTCTTGGACTCCAGAGGGGTCTCTACATCTATTACTCCCCCTTCTATTTTTATTAAAGGGGCCTGTACCTCGTCTGATGTGTCCCTATTCCCGAGGTTCTTGTCACACCCCAGTGTCTCAATATCTGGATATAAGGGACGTGACTCCAGGATCCCATCTGGGGTGCCAGGGGCACCTTGTGACTCCACATATGCATAGGGCGGGGGTCTACAAGCTATTTCTACAGGGGCCATAATAGGTGGGTTATCAGGGAGACCAAATTCTTCGAATATAGCTAGGACATCGCGGTACTGCATCTCCTTGTCTCTCACCCTCTTTTTTGCTGACTCGCGATTAAAGATTTTGTTTTCTGTGTCCCGTTTTGTTTAATTGTATAAGACTCACTTATAAATGATTTATTGTCAGAGTACATACATGACATCACATACATCCAGAGACTATGAGAGAGAGAGAGAGAGAGAGAGAGAGCATAGCGAGAGAAAGAGATAGAGAGGCAGATACACAGAGCACAAGAGAGAGAGAGAGAAAATGCTTTGCACTGGCCCCACTGGGAGAAAAGTCTTCAGATTAACACTTTCGTTTCAAAGGTTTTAAAAGGTTCTCATCCTGTGATCACTGGTCTGGATCAGATTGGGTCTCCCACCACTGGGAACTATCACTCCTTCCTTCCCTCCCACCTCGAGTGAGCTACACGTCAGCCCACAATGTCTGCCCTGATCCCGCAATGGTGGGGGTGCGGGAAAGAGGGAGGGAGAGAGGATAAAACAGGATCCCATTTGATGCGGAGCTGGAATTGTGGGCACAAAATTAAAACCAAATTGTATTTCTCTGCCCTGCCCAACCTGGGGATTTCAGGGCAGCACCGCCACAGATTGGGATTGGGAGGGGGAGTGGGTGAGAGAGGAGGGGGGGGGAGAAGAGAGAGAGAGGGAGAGAAGAGAGAGGGGGGAGGGTGAAAGGAGGGAGGGAGAGAGCAAACCCGGACACTTCGTGGCTGGAAACTGGAAACAGGCACTTTTCCTTTCCCTTCTGTGTTTTGTTTCTTCCAGCTTGTCTAAGACTCTACGTTTTAAAATTTTGTTTCCCTCACCTGTCAGGAACATCTCAGTGCCCCCGCGTAACCAACCCCTCTTCCTCCAGCGGTCTACACATTTTCGGAGCATTTTTTGTTTTTCCAATGCCGCATTACTGGTATTTCGCTCCTCTAATTCCTGATTAATTTCCTTAATAACTTGGTCAAAAGTCTTAGCAGGCAACTGTACAGCCATAGCTGCGGGACCGCTTTCTAATGCCTGTTTTAATTTAGGTTTTTGTCCGTTTAGGGGATCTATGTCAACGAAAATTGCTTTTAAAAATGTCTCCTTGCAAGCTGGATGACTAATATCTTTTAAAGGAACAGTCTAAGTCTTGTCCTCCAATTGACTTCAGACTGTCCTGTATACTCTGATTGCTCGTTTTCCACTCTCTGTTTTCCCAAAGGGGTCTGAAAGTTAAATTACAACTAGAAAACCAAATATTTGGGCTATACTTTTGTCCTGTTTCCCTGTACCAATCTATGAATTTACGTAACTTTATCTCCTTGGTGATGTTGGGAATACCCTCATTTAACTTATCAAAAGTATTTCGAATAAACTGGGTGTCTCTTAGGAGTTTGTCAACTTTTTCATTAATATCTCCTACCTGATCCGGACACAGCTGTCGCAGCCTTCTGTCGTCGTTCTTGTTCACCAGGCAGGCGTCCCTGAGTACTTTTTTTGTTGTCTCAAGGTCTCTAGTGTCTGCTGTGGTATTCCACCACGGCGAATTGGGGAAATAAATTCTTAACTTCTCAAGTGTACAGACATTATCATACCTACCGGACATTTATAAGTCAGTCTCTCAGATACAATTGAGGCCAATAAGCCTGAACCTTTGTTTTCTTTCAAAGCCCAACCTTCACGTGGGAGATTTCTCCTCTTAATAACCAGTTTAGGGCAGAAAACTCAGGTCCTCAATTGTTTATAGACCACCTTCTCACTCTATTGGACTTTGCAACGACACAATAAAGACTTTTAAACTCTAGTAGTTTCTTGCGAAGCACTTAATAAATGTCATTCAAACACCTTAAGGACTTTTATCTTGTCTGTAATCACTTACGTGTTACAATCCTGGCATGCGACCTTCAATTGTGGTCGTCTAATTTGTCCGATCTCCAGTTCTTACTGACAATCATAAAGATTTAAAAAAAAAAGAGAATTTTGTTAAAACAGGCTTCTCTGGACCTTTTTATCAGCCGGCTGAGATGATTGTCAGAAAAAACAGAAACCGTCGTCCAGTGTTCACTCACCCATCACGTCGGGGTCACCAAATTGTTAGGTCTGCTTTGTTCATGAATGAGTGAGACAAACACCAGGCTGAGTCGAAATCAGGGTTCTTTGTTCTTTATTACCGGATTGTAACACTTGCGACTAAACATGTTAGTCGGAGAATGCATTCTGCCGTTATCAGCAAAATGGTGATTTTTTATACCCTTGGATATGTGCTTAGAACATCATCATATCATTACTTGTCCAATGACTAAAACTGTTGCTATCCTTTCCCTGCTAGCTTCCTGCCTCTCAATCCATCAATGTCTCTCTTATCTTGTAAGTACAAGGATGCATTCACATCTTGTTACAGCCCTGTACATTCCCATCTCATGATGTTTTACCTAACAGGAGTACAAGGACACCTCCCCTTCTTGTTACTGCCCTGTACAGGGTAACTCCCTACACATTCCCATCTCATGATGTTTTACCTTACACCGTACACCTGGATACTATGACATGTGATATAGTAACTATGGTAACACTGCAAACAATCATATTTCTTAAATGGATAGTCATAAAATTAACTACAACTCAAAAACACAAGGTGTTAACTTTACATTCCAGCCCTTAATTATTATAATAGACATTAATGACTAATATATCATAACTACTATTACAGATCAAAAAGTAAATATGTTAAGTATAAGATTAGAAATGAAAAAAAAACTTTCTGCTTCTTGTAAAAGACAGATTTTAGTAATAGGTTGATTTAAGTAACCAGTCTTGGTTTTAATCCGTATTTGACGAATGAAACCTTTCTTGTCTGGAACTGTATCCACTATTTTCCCCAACAACCAAGAATTTCTTCATGTAGAATCATCCACGATAATTACAAGTTTCCACATACAAAACAACGTTTAGCTTTTGACCATTTTTGTCTTTCTTGTAATAATGAAAGATACTCTTTAATCCATCTTTTCTAAAGTAAATCCACAATAAACTGCACTTGTCTCCATATGAATTTTAAATGAATATTTTTTTTACTGAAATGGACCCGGAGGTATTATAGGTTTATATTTAAAAAGTAAGAGATGATTTGGTGTAAGCACCTCAATGTTGTATGAATCTACAGAAATTTTTGTTATTGGACAACAATTTAAAATAGCTATTCAAAATGGAATTAAGGATTTTCTCGATTTATCTAATCATTCTTTCCCACACACCTCTACGATGTGATCCTGTGGGTGGGTGAAATATCCAATTAATTTCCTTTTGAAGTAAGGTATAATGAATTTGATGTTGATTCCAATTTTGAATTGCTTTTCATAACTCTAATTGAGCTCCTGTAAAATTAGACTCATTATCAGAACATAATTCTTTTTTCTTGAACACATCTGGTGATAAAACATCAAAGAACATTGATAAAAGACTCTGTACCAAGTGATGATGTTACTTCAATATGTATTGCTCTCGTAGTCAAACAAGGAAAAATAGCTCCATATCATTTTTTCAACACTTCTTCCTCATTTTACTTGCAAAGGACGAAAATAATCAACTCCAATGTATGTAAATACAGGTTCATCAGGTGAAACTCTGTCTTTTTGCAAATCCGCCATTTGTTGTTGTCCAGGTTTAGCATTTGCACATCAACAATTAATACATTTTGATATAATTCTTTTGATCAACGATGAAGCACAAAATATCCAATATTTCTGGCATAATTCTGACAACACATGATTACAACCACCATGACCTGTTTCTTTATGCATATATATTAAACAATCAATTCAGAAATATGAAATTATTTAGCTAATATAATTGGATGTTTCACTTCTGTCATTATTGCTTTTGCCACATGCAAATTATCCATCCAAATCAAATGCTGAAAAAATAAGTAAAAACATGCTTTTTCCACCTTCAGTTTGTTCCCAGAATATATCCTGATCCAAATAGCCAGCGTCTGTGAGGCAGATCCTTGTTGATGCAAAGCCAGCACACTAGCTGGCCAGAGCACGGTCTGCCTGTCGATAACTGAAAGAGTTTTGACACCTGACATAAACATACTTCTTTTTTTTTGCTAGACAAGATTTAGAATCTTTTGAACTGCAAGTATAATCAATAAATTAACTGAAGAGAAATTATAGTTATTTTTCTCCCTCAAAGTGAAAGAATTCACTCTTCCATACCAGATTAAACTGGCTGGGAAATCACAGAATTTGACACTCATTCTTTTGGTTCTATCAGAAGTCCAGTTTCAGAGAGCTGTCAGCAGAATGCTTGGTTGGACAGACCAGAAATTTGTGCTTTTTTTTTAACATTCCCAAATAGTGAATGTCAGACTTCCTAACACTCAAGCGAGTAAATGTTGACAGTTCCACATGGAAAAGGCTTGAATGGCTTGTATACCTTCCAAGCCAGACCTCAAACAGTGTAGTGGTCATAATCTCACTGTACTAATTTGGCAGCATGGATTTTTAGGTTTAAGGATGCCAGAGGGGAACTTGAACCTTTAGTCTCAAGTGAGCCTATTGCCCACAACTGCCATTATGCCTGGGTTTCAGAATCTAGATTAGAAAGAAAGATTGAGCAAATTAGGTCTTTATTCTTTGGAGTGTAGAAGATTGAGAGGGGATTTGATAGAGGTATTTAAGATTATGAGAGGGATAGATAGAGTTGATGTGGATCAGGTTTTCTCCACTGAGTGTAGCATAGATTGAAACAAGAGGTCATGAGTTAAGGAGCAAACATTTAAAAGTAACATGAGGGGGAACTTCTTTACTCAGAGAGTGGTGGCTTTGTGGAATGAGCTTTCGGGAAAAGTAGTGGCAGCAGGATAAATTTTGTCATTTAAGGAAAATTGGTTAGGTATATGGATGGGAATGGAGTGGACAGTTATGGGCAGAGTGCTGGTAGGTGGGACTGGGGCAGAGTGCTGGTAGGTGGGACTGGGGCAGAGTGCTGGTAGGTGGGACTGGGGCAGAGTGCTGGTAGGTGGGACTGGGGCAGAGTGCTGGTAGGTGGGACTGGGGCAGAGTGCTGGTAGGTGGGACTGGGGCAGAGTGCTGGTAGGTGGGACTGGGGCAGAGTGCTGGTAGGTGGGACTGGGGCAGAGTGCTGGTAGGTGGGACTGGGGCAGAGTGCTGGTAGGTGGGACTGGGGCAGAGTGCTGGTAGGTGGGACTGGGGCAGAGTGCTGGTAGGTGGGACTGGGGCAGAGTGCTGGTAGGTGGGACTGGGGCAGAGTGCTGGTAGGTGGGACTGGGGCAGAGTGCTGGTAGGTGGGACTGGGGCAGAGTGCTGGTAGGTGGGACTGGGGCAGAGTGCTGGTAGGTGGGACTGGGGCAGAGTGCTGGTAGGTGGGACTGGGGCAGAGTGCTGGTAGGTGGGACTGGGGCAGAGTGCTGGTAGGTGGGACTGGGGCAGAGTGCTGGTAGGTGGGACTGGGGCAGAGTGCTGGTAGGTGGGACTGGGGCAGAGTGCTGGTAGGTGGGACTGGGGCAGAGTGCTGGTAGGTGGGACTGGGGCAGAGTGCTGGTAGGTGGGACTGGGGCAGAGTGCTGGTAGGTGGGACTGGGGCAGAGTGCTGGTAGGTGGGACTGGGGCAGAGTGCTGGTAGGTGGGACTGGGGCAGAGTGCTGGTAGGTGGGACTGGGGCAGAGTGCTGGTAGGTGGGACTGGGGCAGAGTGCTGGTAGGTGGGACTGGGGCAGAGTGCTGGTAGGTGGGACTGGGGCAGAGTGCTGGTAGGTGGGACTGGGGCAGAGTGCTGGTAGGTGGGACTGGGGCAGAGTGCTGGTAGGTGGGACTGGGGCAGAGTGCTGGTAGGTGGGACTGGGGCAGAGTGCTGGTAGGTGGGACTGGGGCAGAGTGCTGGTAGGTGGGACTGGGGCAGAGTGCTGGTAGGTGGGACTGGGGCAGAGTGCTGGTAGGTGGGACTGGGGCAGAGTGCTGGTAGGTGGGACTGGGGCAGAGTGCTGGTAGGTGGGACTGGGGCAGAGTGCTGGTAGGTGGGACTGGGGCAGAGTGCTGGTAGGTGGGACTGGGGCAGAGTGCTGGTAGGTGGGACTGGGGCAGAGTGCTGGTAGGTGGGACTGGGGCAGAGTGCTGGTAGGTGGGACTGGGGCAGAGTGCTGGTAGGTGGGACTGGGGCAGAGTGCTGGTAGGTGGGACTGGGGCAGAGTGCTGGTAGGTGGGACTGGGGCAGAGTGCTGGTAGGTGGGACTGGGGCAGAGTGCTGGTAGGTGGGACTGGGGCAGAGTGCTGGTAGGTGGGACTGGGGCAGAGTGCTGGTAGGTGGGACTGGGGCAGAGTGCTGGTAGGTGGGACTGGGGCAGAGTGCTGGTAGGTGGGACTGGGGCAGAGTGCTGGTAGGTGGGACTGGGGCAGAGTGCTGGTAGGTGGGACTGGGGCAGAGTGCTGGTAGGTGGGACTGGGGCAGAGTGCTGGTAGGTGGGACTGGGGCAGAGTGCTGGTAGGTGGGACTGGGGCAGAGTGCTGGTAGGTGGGACTGGGGCAGAGTGCTGGTAGGTGGGACTGGGGCAGAGTGCTGGTAGGTGGGACTGGGGCAGAGTGCTGGTAGGTGGGACTGGGGCAGAGTGCTGGTAGGTGGGACTGGGGCAGAGTGCTGGTAGGTGGGACTGGGGCAGAGTGCTGGTAGGTGGGACTGGGGCAGAGTGCTGGTAGGTGGGACTGGGGCAGAGTGCTGGTAGGTGGGACTGGGGCAGAGTGCTGGTAGGTGGGACTGGGGCAGAGTGCTGGTAGGTGGGACTGGGGCAGAGTGCTGGTAGGTGGGACTGGGGCAGAGTGCTGGTAGGTGGGACTGGGGCAGAGTGCTGGTAGGTGGGACTGGGGCAGAGTGCTGGTAGGTGGGACTGGGGCAGAGTGCTGGTAGGTGGGACTGGGGCAGAGTGCTGGTAGGTGGGACTGGGGCAGAGTGCTGGTAGGTGGGACTGGGGCAGAGTGCTGGTAGGTGGGACTGGGGCAGAGTGCTGGTAGGTGGGACTGGGGCAGAGTGCTGGTAGGTGGGACTGGGGCAGAGTGCTGGTAGGTGGGACTGGGGCAGAGTGCTGGTAGGTGGGACTGGGGCAGAGTGCTGGTAGGTGGGACTGGGGCAGAGTGCTGGTAGGTGGGACTGGGGCAGAGTGCTGGTAGGTGGGACTGGGGCAGAGTGCTGGTAGGTGGGACTGGGGCAGAGTGCTGGTAGGTGGGACTGGGGCAGAGTGCTGGTAGGTGGGACTGGGGCAGAGTGCTGGTAGGTGGGACTGGGGCAGAGTGCTGGTAGGTGGGACTGGGGCAGAGTGCTGGTAGGTGGGACTGGGGCAGAGTGCTGGTAGGTGGGACTGGGGCAGAGTGCTGGTAGGTGGGACTGGGGCAGAGTGCTGGTAGGTGGGACTGGGGCAGAGTGCTGGTAGGTGGGACTGGGGCAGAGTGCTGGTAGGTGGGACTGGGGCAGAGTGCTGGTAGGTGGGACTGGGGCAGAGTGCTGGTAGGTGGGACTGGGGCAGAGTGCTGGTAGGTGGGACTGGGGCAGAGTGCTGGTAGGTGGGACTGGGGCAGAGTGCTGGTAGGTGGGACTGGGGCAGAGTGCTGGTAGGTGGGACTGGGGCAGAGTGCTGGTAGGTGGGACTGGGGCAGAGTGCTGGTAGGTGGGACTGGGGCAGAGTGCTGGTAGGTGGGACTGGGGCAGAGTGCTGGTAGGTGGGACTGGGGCAGAGTGCTGGTAGGTGGGACTGGGGCAGAGTGCTGGTAGGTGGGACTGGGGCAGAGTGCTGGTAGGTGGGACTGGGGCAGAGTGCTGGTAGGTGGGACTGGGGCAGAGTGCTGGTAGGTGGGACTGGGGCAGAGTGCTTAGCTCGGTGCAGACAAGAAGGGCCAAAATGGCCTGTTTCCATGCTGTAATTGTTATATGGTTATAATAATGTCAGAATTGTCAGCGTTGCTGTCTTTGGTTAGAGTATGCATTCATGGAAATGGACAACTAGCTGTCAACAATTTGTCTCTTGGTAATACATTACCATATGGAATTCAGCAAGAAAGCAGGAACAAGTTCTAATAGCCAAAAGCCTGATGTGTGATTAAATTAAAACATTCAATGGCACGTCCAAGGTGGCTCAATGAGTAAAATGGGTATTTTCCTGTTGAATGAATTTAAAATTAATAGATTCTGATATGTTATAGTAATCAGAGGATGTATGTTTACTTCAGTGAAGTGGAATTGGAGTAAAAGACCAACCGTGAATGATGAAGCTGGGAAAAATATATTAACTGACCTTTCTGCTCAACATTAATGTTAGGGTCATCAAAGAAACAATCCTCTAAAAAATGCAATTTGCAAGGAAGAAGTAAAGAAGTTTACTCCAATAAAATCATCTTCTGAAAGAATTACTTGGAACTTGACCATGCCAAAACCAGAAAGATAAATACAAGATCACATGAAAACAACTTTAACCCAGGAGGAGTCACGTGATGGAGTTGTGGCCAGTAGGAGAATATCAGCCCTTGCCAGAAAAGAAGGCAAAAAGTGAAGAAAAAGCAAAGCCCCAGACACACAAATCACAATAAATAAAAAATAAAGGTGTGGAGAAAATGGCACCTAAGAAAAAAAAGTCAAAAACAACGGGAAGAAAAGAAGAAGGAAAGATGGTGGAAGAGAAAGGTGAAGGCCTTACTTATCTGCACGAAAATCAGGGACTCGCAGTGGAAAGAGGAGCCTGCTCCCAAGGTTGGTGACCCACCGACCCCGCAGGGTTGTGACCCACCGACCCCGCAGGGTTGTGACCCACCGACCGCGGGACTGCAAAAATGGCTCACAGAGCCAAACAGGGGTGCACAACTGCACATGCATGAGGAATCACGTATGGGCGAAGTGCACGACAAGGAGAAAACTGACGGGAGGGGGAACCAGCTGTGGAGTGAAACTCCACAGCATAAACAGCTGAGAGAGGCCCAACATCAGGGCTCCCAGCTGGAAGATAAAGAAAGCAACGGGACTGGGAGGGGTGAGAAAGAAAAAAAGAAGCAAGAGACACAACAGATAACCAGCCCAGAAGAAGAGGACTAACATCAAGACACCATGGAAAAAAATACCCAACAAACTGAGACAAGCAGCTCAACAAGAAAGTCAGAAGAGACACAGATACAAGGAAGAGAAATAAAAGACACAAACCTAAGAGCAGACACAGAAGAAGAAGAAAAGGAACACCAAGCCCTGCACAGAGGAATAGGAGGTAAAATGAATGGACAGTACATAGATAAAAAAAAATTCAAGAACAAATGAAAGCTTTAAAAGAATGGTTGACACAAGAATTTAGTGAAATGAAAAGAAAAATGAAAAGTACAGGAGAAAAAGTGAGTGGAATAGAGCTGGTCATAACAGATGTAGGGAAAGGATTAGAAAATGTGGAAGAATGTGTAATGGTGGTAGAAATGGAAGTGAACGACTTAAAAAGAAAATTGGAAGTGACAAAAAAGTTAAAGAAACACAGGAGTTATTAGCTCAGAAGATGGATATAATGGAAAACTACAGTAGGTAAAACAATATAAAGATAGTGGGCCTTAAGAAAGATGAAGAAGGCAAAGATATGAAAGAATTTATAAAATAATGGATCCCAAAAGTCCTGGGAATGCCAGAAATGCAGGAAGGAATGGAAATAGAAAGGGCACACAGAACATTAGCCCCAAAACAACAGTCACAACAAAAACCAAGATCTGTTTAAGTAAAATTTCTGAGATACACGACAAGAGAAAATATATTGCAGAAGGCAATGAATAAAATTAGAGAAGACAAAAAACCACTGGAATACAAAGGTTAAATTTTTTTTTTCTACCCAGACACAAGTTTTGAGCTCCTAAAGAAGAGGAAGGAGTTTAATGCAGCAAAATCGATCCTATGGAAGAAAGGCTATAAATTTTTGTTAAGATATTCAGCGGTGCTTAAAATAGTTATCCCGGGGGAGCAAAACAGACTGTTCTCGGATCTGGAGAAAGCACGAGAATTTGCAGAATGCCTGCAAGACAGAATGAGAGATGAAGAGATATAACAAGAACAAAGAAAGACGACAAACTACATATAGAGGTAAAAAAATGTATAAGTAATAACTAAAGGAGGGAAGAAAAGGGAAGTAAGAGAGAAGGGGAAAAGAGGAGGGGTTAAAAATAAAGAAAAAGAGAAGAGGGGTTGCTTTGTTAAATGTGAAGATAAAAGTCTTCTGGAGGGGGTTGGGTGGGAGAGAATAACAGTCATTGCGAAATCAGTTGACAATTGCGAGCGGGTTCGCAGTCTGAATGGAGAGGGGAATTGTAGTTGCCCGGCAAGGGACAAGGGGCAATACTGAGAGTGGGGGGGGGGGAGACACTTGGAGTTAACAGAATTTTAGATTTTTAGATGAGGGAATGGTTGAAATATTTGATGTTTTAGAAGTGTTGCCATACAATGTGTTCAAAAAATGAAAACTGAGAAATGGAAATGGGGAAAAGGGAAAAGGTGGTGGTGAGGAAGCGGAAATGGGATGTAAACAAAGTATGAAATGGCCATGTTGAACTATATTACTATATATATTAATGGAATACATAACCAAATCTAAAAGAAGAGGCTATTAAATTTACTGAAAAAAAAGAAAAAAATAGACATAGCATTCGTGCAGGAAACGCATCTAACTGAAGTGGAACATAATAAATTAAGGAGAGACTGGGTAGGGCACGTAACAGCAGCATCATATAATGCAAAAGCCAGAGGTGCAGCTAAATTAATTAATAAAAATGTACCAATCAAAATAGAGGAGGAAATAATAGATCCAGCAGGGAGATATGTAATGTTAAAATGTCAGATATATTCAGAACTCTGGAATTTGGTCAATGTATATGCACCTAATGAAGAGGATCAAAAGATTATGCAAGATTTTTTTGAAGATTGTAGATATGCAGGGGAATATATTGATAGGAGGGGACTTTAACCTTAATTTGGATTCAAAGATGGATAAAATTGGACAAAAGACTAGCAGGAAGAACAAAGTAGCCAAATTTATGGTTAAATCAATGCAGGAAATGCAACTTTTGCATTTATGGAGGAGACAGCACTCAAAGGAGAAGGAATAGTCATATTATTCGAGTAGACATAAAACGTACTCGAGGATTGACCTGTTCCTGTTGTCAGCCCATATCCAAGGGAAAGTTAGGAAAACAGAATATAAAGCTAGATTGTTATCTGATCACTCACCCCTGTTATTAGCAATAGAACTGGAGGTCATCCCACCAAGAACATATAGATGGAGATTAAACTCCATGCTACTTAAAAGACAGGATTTTAGAGAATTCATTGAGCACCAAATTAAAATGTACTTTGAACTAAATACAGAATCAGTGAAAGACAAATTTATATTATGGGATGCAATGAAAGCCTTCATCAGCAGGCAGATAATAAGTTATGTAACTAAGATGAAAAAGGACTACAATCAGGAAATAGAACTGCTGGAAAAGGAAATAGTAAGTACAGAAAAAGAACTTGCAACAAGGGAATTTACAACAAAAAGAAGAGAATTGGTGGACAAAAAAAAAATGTGAAACACTACAAACGTATAATGTGGAGAAGATCATAATGAAAATAAAGCAGAAGTATTATGAACTAGGAGAAAAAATGCACAAAATACTGGCTTGGCAGCTTAAAACAGAACAAGCAAAAAGAACGGTATTGGCATCAAGGAAAAAGGACAAACAAATTACATAAAACCCAAGAGAGATCAACTTTAAGGAATTCTACGAGTAATTATACCAAACTGAGAATGAAGCAAAAGAAGACAAAATAGATGAGTTTCTAGCTAAAATTGAACTACCGAAATTGCAAGAAGAGGAGCAAAACAAATTGATAAAATCATTTGAAATAGAGGAAATACAAGATATATTAAAAAAGTTTTGGAACAATAAAACGCCTAGGGAAGACAGACTCCCAATAGAATTCTATAAAACATTTAAAGAGTTACTAATTCCTCGTCTCCTGAAAGTAATGAACCAGATAGAAGAAACACAAAACTTGTCAGATTCATGGAGAACACCAATAATTACAGTAATACCAAAGATGGGGAAAGATCCATTAACACCAGCATCGTATAGACCAATATCTCTACTTAACTCAGATTATAAGATAATAGCAAAACTATTAGCAAACAGATTGGACGACTCTGTACCAAAAATAGTAAAACTAGATCAAACTGGATTTATTAAGAAAAGACGAACAAAGGACAATGTTTGTAATTTCATTAACTTAATTCATGCAGTATAAGGAAACAAGACACCAACAGTGGCTGTTGCTTTAGACACAAAGAAAGCCTTTGTCAGAGTAGAATGGAATTATTTATTTAAAGTATTACACGGGTTCAGCCTACCAGAGAAATATTAATTGGATTAAAACATTATATAAGGGTCAAATGGTGAAGGTGTATATATATATTTTTTTTTGAACCAATTTAAATTAAGCAGGGTAACTAGGCAGGGATGTCCACTATCTCCCTCACTGTTATCTTTAGCAATAGAATAATTGGCAGAACTGATAAGAACAGAAAACAAAATAAAAGTGATAAAATAAAAGAGAAGGAATATAAAATCAATCTATTTGCAGATGATGTCATAGTATACTTCTTTGGCTTGGCTTCGCGGACGAAGATTTATGGAGGGGGTAAAAAGTCCACGTCAGCTGCAGGCTCGTTTGTGGCTGACCAGTCCGATGCGGGACAGGCAGACACGATTGCAGCGGTTGCAAGGGAAAATTGGTTGGTTGGGGTTGGGTGTTGGGTTTTTCCTCCTTTGCCTTTTGTCAGTGAGGTGGGCTCTGCGGTCTTCTTCAAAGGAGGCTGCTGCCCGCCAAACTGTGAGGCGCCAAGATGCACGGTTTGAGGCGTTATCAGCCCACTGGCGGTGGTCAATGTGGCAGGCACCAAGAGATTTCTTTAGGCAGTCCTTGTACCTTTTCTTTGGTGCACCTCTGTCACGGTGGCCAGTGGAGAGCTCGCCATATAATACGATCTTGGGAAGGCGATGGTCCTCCATTCTGGAGACGTGACCCATCCAGCGCAGCTGGATCTTCAGCAGCGTGGACTCGATGCTGTCGACCTCTGCCATCTCGAGTACCTCGACGTTAGGGGTGTGAGCGCTCCAATGGATGTTGAGGATGGAGCGGAGACAACGCTGGTGGAAGCGTTCTAGGAGCCGTAGGTGGTGCCGGTAGAGGACCCATGATTCGGAGCCGAACAGGAGTGTGGGTATGACAACGGCTCTGTATACGCTTATCTTTGTGAGGTTTTTCAGTTGGTTGTTTTTCCAGACTCTTAACAGAACCAGAACTATCAATAAAATAATTACATAAGAAATTGAAGGAATAAGGAGAAATATCGGGGTACAAGATCAACTCAAATAAAAGTGAAGTGATTCCAATGAATAATGCGGATTTCACAAACTTTAAAAAAGAATCACCATTTAAATGGCAAACACAAGCAATCCGATACCTGGGTCTTAGACTAGATAATAATCTAGGCCATCTATACAAATTAAATTATCAGCCATTAATTAAGAAATTACAAGATGACTTAGAACATTGGAAAGATTTACCACTAACACTGATAGGAAGGGTAAATTGCATTAAAATGGATATATTCCCAAGGATATAATAACTATTTCAATTGTTACCAATTCCCTAAACAGAGAAATTCTTCAATGAGCTAAAGAAAATAATAAGAAAATTCTTATGGAAAGGGGGGGGGGGGGGGAACCAAGGATATCACTAGGTAAATTTACAGAATGGTACAAACAAGGTGGTACCAAACTTTAAGAATTATTATAGAGAAGCTCAATTAATATAACTATTAGATTTTTATCAAACAAGGGTAAAACCAGATTGGACCAGGATAGATCTAGATAAAATAGGGGAGAAGGTACCAGACATGTACTTTATAAGTGGGATGAAAAACTGGTGCAATATAGTTCACCAGTTCTGCACTATCTGCTCAACATTTGGAAGAAGATTCACATAGAAAGGAAAGAAACAAATTACCAACTACCAAAATTATTATTGATGCAAAATCAACTAATCCCTTTCACAATAGATAATCTTTCCTTTAGAGAATGGGAGAGAAAAGGGATTAAAAGAATAGAAAATTGCTTTTGGGAAATAATTTATTATCATTTGAACAAATGAAGTACAAATATGGAATAACTCATGGTACAATGTTTGCATACCACCAACTGAAAACCTACTTGAAGGACAAATTGGGAAGCAGGCTGAGGTTACCAGAAGGAAGCAGCTTTGAAAATGTGATTACAGACACAATGACAATGAAAAGATTTATAACAAACATGTACATCAAGCTGCAAGAGAAAGAAAATGATGAAATAAGCTATAAACCCAAACAAAAGTGGGAACAAGATCTAAACATAAAGCTAAAAAATTAAGTATGGGAAAAGTTATGCTCTGGAACTATGAGAATATAAAAAATATGAGGTTACACATAATACAATATAATTGGTTACACAGGCTATATATCACACCCCAAAAGTTAAATAAATGGGGTCCAACATTATCAAATAGATTTTTTTTCACTGTAAGAAACAGGAACAACAGTACATGCAATTTGGGCATGTAAGAAAGTGAAAAAGTTTTGGGAAGATCTAAATCAGGTATTAAATAAAATCACAAAAAGCAACATACCAAAAAATCCAGAGATCTTTCTTCTAAGTAATATAAGAAGTAAAGAATTCGGCCTCAAACTGGATGAAGCGCAAAAAGATTTATTATGATAGCCTTAGCTGTAGCAAAAATATGTATAATGTCAACCTGGAAATCAGAAGAGACCCTGAGAGTACAGCATTGGTACATAGAAATGAATAAATGTATTCCATTGGAAAAAATAACATAATTTAAAAAATCAAGTCACATTATTTGAACAAATTTGGGACCGTACATGGAACACAACAGAAAGGGCCTACCGTGGACCTCCACCCTCCAAAAATAATAGAATGAGAAGAAGACGAAATGAACTGACCCAGTGTGTAACAGTAGATGACACGATTTTCTTGTTTATTTTCATTGTGTGATGACATTGTTTAATGGGTTTATTGTATATGTTGAACGTTTAATGGGTTTGGAGGGGGATGGGAAGGAAGGGAGGGGGGAAAAGGGGAGAAAATGACATTGTGTATATTCAAGAGGAAAATTTGTGTATTTTGGTTAATATGGTTCACAGTAATAAAAATAAAAATAAAACCACTTTAATCCAGGTATTAGCATCTGTTGGTCTCTATCTGTGTCAACCAAGAGAACTTAAAGATGTTCCCATCACTTGTGCCATGGCAGGTGAACTGGCTTCTGCCTAATTGTTTCTGTCATTTCTGTTTCTCTGGTCCAGAACTAATTACTTAAATAGAAACATAGCTGTAAAAAAGTGATTTGATGGCCTCAGAATGACTTTTGCCAATTAACAGATGACTAGATGACACTCAATTAATAAGAGTCTCAGAGTTCAGGGTGCTTTGACATCCACCTTAATTAGTACTGTTACAGAATCACATTATTATTAACCTCTAGTTTATAAATATATTTTTAGTAAAGTTATTTTGTGGCCTTGGAAACTGGGGAAAAATACACACAAAGATACATCACACATGTGTTAATTGATAAGAAAGGTCTTATGGAGAAAAAATGTCTCAAGTCAAAGTCATAAAATCAAAGTGATTTATTATCTATTGAAGACAATGGATGTTTGCTCACAAAGGCTCCTGTTACACAAAAAAATCCATCTTGTTGTTGGCTGTGTAGACAAATCAGAGGCATTTGCTTGTAAACATTTGGAAGAGGTGAACTTCAAACAAAACTAATGGTGATATCATGTCATGTGATTGGGACCTTACAAGAAAGCATGTTTTAAGAATGAACCAGTCTGCAACTGAAGTCAGAAATGCAGTGACCTTCTAAGGAGAAGGTCAGCTATTATGTTCTCCTTGTCATGGAAGGTAAACAAAATCAGTGGCTAGTTAAGAAAGGGCCATTTCAACTGTATCTTTGTCAAGAGAGAGCTGTTCTGCTGTGTCCATTTTAAATGGTCATCATTTATTTCTTGCTTAATTTATGAAATCATCATGTAAAGCACAAGTTCCATAACCTCGATGAAAGAGAGGGAAATTTTTGGAATATCATTTGCTTCAGGAAACATTTATCTGAAAACAACTCTACAAGAATTTGTGACTTTGTCTCAAATTACTTTATAATCATTTTTGAACAACAGTAAAGATTTTGAGTTTCCACACAAAAGATTTCTAAGACTGAACTTTAAAAATTGACTTTTCAAAATCATGCCTGAACTGTTAATGGTTTGGGACCACACGCACGCACGCACACACACACACACACACACACACACACACACACACTTGGGTTAAGTTTAAAGTTAAAGTTTAAAGAAGTATTATGTTATCAATAGTTAATAATAAAAATGATTATTTATGAAAATGCCATTGTCTAGGTGAATTTCTATGGTTGCTGGTCTAGGTCATAACAATACTCATGATGAGATTTATCCATGCAAGGCTAGTGGAGGCATGAATCCTTAAATACACCTAAACAGTATTTAAATTCATAATTGAGGAACCTTCAACACTACTGCTCCTTTGGACTTCATAAGGAATCCACAGGAGTACAGATGCAGATGGCAGAACCTAAACTACACCAACACTCTGCCTTTAATCTTCAATTAAATTTGACAGGTAAGTCCCAGGCAAGCATTGGAGTTGGGCAAAAGATTTGTACTATTAAGCACATAATAATGTTGGTAAAATTGTTGATTTAAAAAAAAAAATCAAAAGAAGGCACTATTAAGTAAGCAATGTTAACAAAGCCAGATGCTGGCCAAAATATTTCTGGATGGCTGTCAATGTGCAACAGAAGCACAAGAAAATAGGACATATAAATAGAATTTGGCCACTCAGTCTATTTTGCTTGTCTTGCCATTCAAAAAGATTGTGACCAGTAGTTTGATTCAACACCACCTTTCCATCAACCCCATTAAACTCTATTAATTTCTGTCCTGTCTATCGTCTGTAAATGAAGTTCCGGTGTAGCTCTAGCTTACACTTTATTACATGAAAATAATCTGAGCCCATGTTTTTATTTTAAAAGACAACTTGTCAGACACTGCAAATAATGCATAATTTGGGTCATTCTTTTTTTTTTCAGTTCATGCTGATTATTATTTATATCATTTCCAGAAACAAGTAAACTGTAATATTCACCAATAACACCTGGAACCCAATGAATTATGGTGTTGGCATTTAGTCTATTCTTAACAATCAGCTGGAATTCTCATGACACCACAGAAGGGAAATGAAAATTTCCAGTCCCAGATGGTGAGCAGTTGAAATATTGAATTTCCTTTTCTTTGTCAATCTTAATTCTATCCCGAGAGCTCTTTCATCATATACTCTCTATAAAATTAATGTCATCCAAAACTCCACTGGACTTAATAACTTTCTTCAGTTTGCAATGCAGCATTTTTAAATTTCTAAGATTTGCAGCCTTAGAACTAGAGCACCACATACGTTTTTAATGGTGAATCCATACCTGAAGCAGCACCAGTGTCAAAAGAAGTAATGAACTTCTATAAAATTTCCTGATCTTTAGCCTTTGTACATTTTAAATGGAATCTCTCTGTTTTTCATGTAAATTTCAGCTCCCTACCCAAGCTGCTACATGAAGTATAAAATAGTTCCTTATTCATTAGTAATTTTGTGGGGTCTTGGTGTTCACAGATTGTTTGCCATATTTGTTTATACAAAGATTTACTGACATAGAATGTTATGTCATGATAACAAGGAAATTTAAATATCCTGATGAAAAGTCATCAGGCTGAAACATTAATTCTACTTCCATCTCCCTCGGTGCTATTAATTCTGCAGAATAGGTCCAATTTTAAATAAAAGAATATAAATGTAGGTTATTTAACTCTTCAGTCAACCACAGCATGAATATTTGACACAGCAGAAATGCAATCACAGATCCAAGTATTTAAACAATAAAAATCTGTCTGTCATTAAAAGCCAACTCCTGTGATTTTATTACCAAGTCATGGAAATGGATTTGGCAGTTTTCAGAGTAGACAATTTTACCCTCATGAAACAAAAATATATATTTGATTAGAAGCACAAAGAACATACTGAAAATTAGTAGCTCCTGTGCTTTTCTCAATTGCTGTAAAATGCTCCACATTGATTTGCCTGCTCTTTGCCAGTCTGTGTCCTTCCAATCTCTCATTTGTAATATAGAATAACATGGCATATACTAACTTTTTTTCCAGTTTACACAAAGAAAAATTTGAAAAATATTCTTTGTGGGATCTTTGCTCGACATGAGTGTCCCATTCCTTGTAATCCTGCAGATCATTTTTAAAAAAGTCATAATTTAAAATAAGGGATTGGGATTTTTAAAGATTTGGAAAATTATTTTGAATAGATTTTAAAATTAAGGCAGCATATATAGAAGTTAGTTGTGGGCTAGTACAGGGCCACACACAGGCCAGCACAGTTACAGATACACGATTGAACTCAGAAAAGAGTATTCCTTTGTGGAGACACAGCATCGAGAATTACATTGGCTAATAGATTTTAATTGATTCAGGAACAATTGAGTGTTTGCTTTATTAAAACCTGAAATATTTGAGTACTTAATAAGAACTGCTGAAGGAGGCTATCTGTTTTAAACAAAACCAGGGTTGGCTTGTGATCATTAGACTTTCTGGAACTAAACTACTTAAACCTCTTGGAAGAGAGATGAAGTCAGAGTTTGTTATGGATATGGAGTGGTTTTGGAAAAGGCAATAGGTTTTGCAGAAATAAAACTAAAACTGTGGTGATGTCACATCACATTATATCAGAAAGCTATATACTGAAGGCAGAGACATTTTGACTCAGAAGAAGACTGCGAAGACTTGACCTCCTGGAAAGACAGGACTTGTATTCTCCTTATCACAGGAGATGCATAATATCAGTGGCTTTTAAAAATGTAAGATCACTTCTGATGTAAGAGAGGCAACCTCATTTATGCCCAGAATATGGTAACTCCTGTTTGAAGAATATCTCTCTGAAAGACAGCTCATCAAAAGACGTGAGTTTAAAGAGATCTAAAAATATATTGTTTGTAAGTGCTTCATAATTGCTTCTGAACTGCAATTTAAAAGGATCCTGAAGCCAGCAAGATGTTTAAAACCGGAATTTAAAATGGACTTTTTTCAGAATCAAGCTTAAACTTTAATGGTTTTGGACTTTAATACACACATACATTTACATTTGTACATAGTTGGGTTAAATTTAGAGTTAAGTTTAGAGATAAGTGAGAAATGTCATGTTATTAACAGTTTAATAATAACTATTATTTTGAATTTACCATTGACTGGTGAATTTTCCATTACTGTTCCTTTGTTAATACTAATAAATGTTTATTGGTTCATAACAACTTGTAGTTCAATTGGAGAATGAAAAATCAACATTGTCCTTGACAAAGCCAGATCTGTAAATCTTGGAGTCATACAACACAGAAAGTGGCCCTTTGTCCTACCACATATCAACATTTTTACCCAGCTATATTAATTCTATTTAACTCCCTAAGGACTGTATCTTTTAATAATATTCTTGGGCTAGAAATTATATTAGTATGGTGTAATTTTGTGTTTTGGGGGCATACATTTCTTCAAATTATGTACTAGTTTACATCATAACTATTGGTAGGTTATTGCAATATCTAATGTCATAATATTTGCTGTGCTTGTATTTCTACTATTCTGTGTGTGGCAACGCTTGAGGAGGAAAGACCTTCATGAATATTTTGAGTTGAAAGGTGTTTGTCGTGCATTATACCTTCAATCTTGGCCATGATAAGTATTCCTGTGGAGAATACTGCCCCAAACTAGGATGATTGAGCTCAGGTGTGGTTAGTTTAATTCACCTTTGACCGTATCAATTAAAAATTTGGCAACATTAAAAGGAGCTCAAAAGCTTAATGAACAAGAATCACAAAAATGGCTACAAAATAATTTCTATGAAAGTTTTAAGAGCAGGTTTAAACCAATGAAATTTTCTGGATTAACAAAAACCCTTATGTGCACCTCTCACTGTTGCTTCTTTCCATTAAAACCAATGAGGGAATATCTCCCTGTCTGAATATTTTTGGTGAGTTTATGCCATGAACTTTGAGCAATGATCCAAATTGCCAGTCCATCACTGCATTTTTTAAAAAAATCTCACATTTTAAAGTGCAGCTTGCTGTCTTCTTTTGCAGTCTGACACTACTTCAGGATTTCAGTGCCAGTAAAATTATTGAATTTCTACATTTCTGCTGATTTCCTGTTAGTTTCTTGACTTCTCTCTAAAGTCTGGGTTATTCTGATGACACAAGTTTATCCTGTTCGGGAACTTGAAAAGTCCTTTTAACATGATTATTTATGGATGTATGGAAACTAATTTAATCTCACAGCAAAAGTATTATAGCTCCATTATTAATCATTTAAAATTGGTGTAAGTATTCTTTAACTCATATTGGAGTGGGTAGTTTTTGAAGAGGGGTTAGTCTAGTTTGAAAATGTGTTTGAGCAGTTTGATCTAATTTTCATACAGTAAATATTTAAATATTGACTTTTGAATATTTTTAAAGTTATTCTACCACGGATAATTAGTTGCAGGCTTTGTGTATGGCAGGAAACCATACTATTTCAGTTATTTTCATTTTGCACTGAGTTTCTTTCATGCTGTGCCCTTAATGGTAGAATGGTCATCAAAAATTTACAATTGTTCAAGTTAAAGTTTTTGAAACTTGTGGGACATATTGATTGACCTTTAAAAAAAATGCCATCAGATGACTGAACTCTTAATGGGAACCCAGTGTGTGAGAACCTATGTGCTTATATCACTCTGTGGGAATGCCTGATGGCATGCCAAAATGTCAGACCACTTTGCAGTAGATCTGTTCAATTATTTTGAACGTAATAATTCTGCTTTAAATTTAACTAGACCAAATTTATTGTACGTAAGTGTATATTGATAATTATTTTGACAATAATACCAATACTGGATATATTTGGGATATGCAAGTAAACAGGCATATTAACAAAAAGACACTGACCTTAATGAAAGTCAATTGATATTAGAGTAGATTATACAAATATTGGTCAAAGTGGCAGGTTTTAACAAATATTTTTATTCAAGAAATTAAGAGCTCAGGGATTTGGGAACGATTTTGGCACTGACTTTAAGTCAGCGCTCATGATATAAGAAACAAAAATGTACAAGAGACCTGATTTGAAGGATATGGTCTTGGATTTCCATGAAGAACTATTTCAAGTCCAAATTCAGAAGATTCAGGAGTGGAATGAGGATATTTGACCCATTGAGAGGTGAGGTGACTAAATTGAGGTGTATAAGATTATGAGGGCCATAGATTGGGTGGGCAAACAGCATTTTTCTACTAGGATGCCAATAGCTAATACTATAGAAATTCTGTTTAATGTGAGTGGATTAAAGTTTAGGGGCAATGTCAGAGGTAGCTTTTTATTGAACAGACAGTAATGGGTATCTGAAGCACACTGCTGAGGGTGATCGTGGAGTCTGAATTAAGAGGCACATTTAAAAAGACTCTTTGAAAAGCACATAGATTTAAGAAAAAAATAAAGTGTTAAGGGTGTGATGTAGAGAAGGATTAGATTGTTGCGGAGTAGGTTTACATAGATCAGGACAACATCATGATTGAAGGGTCTGTACTGTGCAGTAATGTTCTAGTCTGACCTGCCATTCCATCATGGCTGATTTACTATCCTTTTAAACTCCATTTCCTGCCTTCTCCCTGTGACCCTGGATTCTCTACCTAATCAAGAACTTACCTGTGCTTTAAATATACCCAATGACTTGGCCTCCACATCTGTTTGCAGTGATTCTATTGATACATCACCCTCTGGATAAAGAAATTACTCCTCATTTCTGTTCCGAAAGGACATTTTTTTTTGTATTCTGAACCTGTGTGTCCTGGTCCCATGTTTTCCCATCATGGGAAATATCCTTTTTACATCCACTCTATCCATGATTTTCAGTATTGGATTGGTTTCAACGAGATCTTCCCTCATTCTTTTTAACTGCAACAAGTATAGTCCCAGAGCCATCTTTGTATGATGACCTTTTCTTACCAGGGATCATTCCAGTGAACCTATAATGGCAACACATCTTTCCTTTGATAAGGAGCTCAAACTGCACATGTACTCCAATATCTTGTAAAGCCTCAACATTACGTATCTCCTTTTTTATTTTATCCATCTTGAAATGAAAGCTGGCAATGCATTTGCCTTCCTTACCATCGACTCCATCTGCAAATTAACCTTCAAGGAATCTTGCATGAGGATTCTCAGGTCCCTCTGCACATCTGAATCCATGGCTACTCTCCTTATATATCTCATCATTTTCTTCAATTATGTATTTGTAAAATCTTCCTTTATTCCTCAGCTAAGCTCTTGCCTTAGCAGTAGTCAGTTGGGCATTCCTTGCAACAGTGAATAGAACCGGGGAACCAACAAACAATATTCATTTAAGTAGAGAAACTTCAGAAAGAAAGACATCCTTCTGTCAAAAGTATTATTCTAATAGAGTTAGATATCCAATACTGATGCATTTATGAATCAAGGTTGAGACATTCTTCTCAAGTACCAGAAGCTTACACGGCCTTTAAGAGAGAAAAAAGTCACCAGAAGATTTGATATTCTGATTTCAATAGATTGAATGATTTTCCATTAACTTACCTTTTTGAAGATTTATACAGAAACCATTCATCATAATGCTATTGACTGAACATCACCACATTTCATATCTTCCATTCTTCAAAAGAAAAAGATGTTTTATATTGAAATTGATTTATTCTGGTATAAGCTGGTGTGTAAATTTGCAACTGTCTGTCTGTTAATGTGTGATAAATTATGTTAGATTTTTAGAAAGTGTACTTAATTTAAACTTTGCAGAAGAAGTCCCCTTTGTGAAATGCAAATATAATTACAGTACAAGAATGTGAGCACCATGACGGCCCCCCTCCTCCCCTTCCTCTGTATCAGCACCGATGGAGAGACAGATATAACAGAGAAATGTATTGTTTAAAGTGTGTAATGGACCATGGACTGACCTTTGGACTGTGGGCTGTCATTATAAAGGATGGATTTCTGCTAAGAACTCTGTGCAACCTGTAGTACAGCTGAGTGCTGACTCAAAAATTGCTTGGAACTTTTGAGAACAAAGGGAGAATCCATCTATGAAGCTGAGAGTGACAGCTGGAGCAGTTGGAACAGCAGTTGGAGTGTTGGTTCGAGTGGCAGAAGGCATCTGGAGAGCTGTGTGAAATGCATATGCCTTATAAATGAGGATTAATTTCTCTCTCCAACGTTCAATATGATGTCCTTTATTATCAGTTAAAGAACTGAACTTGTGCATTGAACTTTGAGATTGAATTCTGTGGAATGTGTTTTTTGGACTGACTTATTTGACTGAATGTCTTGGTTTTATGGGGGAATTTTCATTCTTGAATATTGAGCACAGTCTGTAAAGGTCTGGATTTTTCACATACACATTGTTTATAAATATATGATATCACTATATTTGCTATACATTCTTATAGTGGTGTTAATTGTGTGAAGACTTTATATTGTTAATAGTCATGAATAAATATAGAGTTAAAATTTAACCCTTTTGAATTGTATTTTCTGTTGTTGCTGGTTTGAGATATAAGGGGTCATCCAGGATACAAACAAATTTGAGAGCTCAGAGGTCGATTAATTAGCGAACAATCATCTGAATCTAAATCAAGCTGAAGCTTGGTGATTGATGGAATTCCAGTCTGGTCTAGGAAATTCCTTTGCTAAAAATAACTAAAGGCTAGTTTGTGTGTGCATGTAATCAACAAGAAACCAATGGATATAGAGGGATTTTTGGCATTATCCTTTCTTGAGAATTTGAAAAAAGGCTAAAAAGGACGTGTTGGTGACTATTGCCAACAAGTTAACAATTGCTTCAGTAGAACCACAAATGAAAGAAGTGGAGAGTTGGAGGAAAATTACAAAATAGAAGCAGGAAAGTTTGAAGAAGAAGCATTAGGAGTTTTCCAAGAGTAAAAATTCTGAACAAATACAGTTGGAGTTATTAAGATTAGAAATGGTATAGAAGAAATTAGAAATAGAAGCAGATGAGAAATATAAAAGATTAGAAATGGGATTGAAGATATTAAAAGTACAAGCAGATGAGAAAATTAGGCTACATTAGCTGGAAAAGATAAGAGTGGAAAATGACAGGAGAACAGAAGAGTGCTGAGATTAAATTCTTGGTCATAGTGAGGGGTTCAAGTTTGTTGAATCCCATTGTGGCCAAAGAGTACTTGTTGAATCCCAATGTGGTCAAAGGGGATGTGTTGAATCCCATCGTGGTCAAAGGGGACTTGTTGAATACCATCTTGGCAAAGAGGGAATTTTTGAACCCCACCGTGGCTATAAGAAAAGGACAGTGTTGCCCCATTACCCAAACCAAAGCTGGGAATCAGTATTTGCTGAAAATTATGTGTGGAGCCACAAGGTTTCTGGAGGCCATTCCTCTGAAAAGAATTAAAGCAAAGGCAATTGTGAATGGTTTGTTAAAGATTTTCACCTTGGTTGGCCTGCCTAGAAAAATTCAGTCAGATGAAGGGTGGAATTGTATATCAGGTTTATCTCAACAAGTGGTTTATGAATTGAGAATTAAGCAGACTGTAACTTCTGCATATCATCCAGAGAGTCAAGAGGCCTTGGAGAGGTTCCATTCAATCCTGAAAAACATGATGAGAACTTACTGTTTTGAGAACAAGAAGGATTGTGAAGAAGGGGTTCATTTGCTTTTATTTGCAGTGAGGGAACCTGTCCAAGAGTCACTTGGTTTTAGTCCATTCAAGTTGGACATGACGTGAGAGATCCTTTAATGTTATTAAAGGATCAGTGGGTTTATAATGATGTGCATTTAAATTTGTTGGATTATGTGCTTAAATTTAAGGATTGTTTACATAAAGCTTCTGAAATGGTAAAGGAGAATTTAAAGGGCACCCAACAGAAGATGAAGCTTTGGTATGATCGCAAGGCAAAGCTGAGAAATTTTAAACCTGGTGACAAAGTGTTGGTACTGTTTCCTACACATTCAAATCCTCTTAGGGGAGGTTTTCAGGACTAAATGAAGTTAAGTCTAAAATTAACAAGGTCGCCTATGTTAATCGCAGGTGAGAAACTTGGGTCTGTCATATAAAAATGATTAAGCCATATTTTGAGCAGGTGCCTCGTAGAGAGACTAAACTTTTACCAGAGGTGATGGTTATTGACCAGGATAATGAGGAGACAAATAAAACAAGTTTCAGAGAAGGTCATGGGCTGTGGATGCCAGTAATGAAGCTGTGGCTACAATGCTGTTACAGAAGAAGAATTATGATGATATAGACCATCCTGTATCCTACTTCTCTAAGAAATTTAATGATCATCAGAAGAATTATTCCACCAAAAACAAGAGTTGTTAGCTCTTGTGCTGTCTACAATATTTTAATGTCTACATTTGTACAATTCAAAAACCACTTATGATGTATCTTGATCATAATTCATTCCATTTTTTTGTGTAAAATTAAGAATACAAATATACACTTGTTAAATTAGAGTTTGATTTCTTGATAACACACAATAAGGGAAAGGAAAATGTGATTGTTGATTGTCTTTCTCGATGCTAAACTTTGTAAATGAAATTAGTTACTGTGTGTGCATGTAGATAAACATAATATTTTGTTTTATATTGTGACACCTTGATTATTTATAAAAAAATATTGTGCTTACAGACTTAATTTTGTTTGTGAGTGGGAGGTGTTATGGATCATAAACTGATTTCTCTTGGTCTGTGGACATTATAAACAATGGATTTCTACTAAGAACTCTGTGCAACTTGTGGTACAGCTGAGTGCTGACGATAATTGCTTGGAACTTTTGAGATCAAAGGGAGATCCAGCTGTGAAGCAGAGAGTGGCAGTTGGAGCAGCAGTTAAGGTAACAACAGAGGGCAGCTGGAGAGCTGTGTAAAATGCATATGCCTCACAAGTGAGTATTCATAAGTTTACTGCAGCATAACATCAGACATTTCCCTCCCCAAACATTCAATACAATGTCCTTTATAATCAGTTAAATAACTGATCTTGGGCATTGAACTTTGAGATTGAATTCTATGGACTGTGTTTTTTGGACTGACTTACATGACTGAGTGACCTGGGTTTTTCTTACGTATTTTTCCTTTTTGAAAATTGAGCACAGACTGCGATTGTCTGGGTTTTTTCACATATACACTGTTTATAAATACATGATATCTATATATTTGCTATAGATACTTATAGCAAAGTTAATTGTGTTAGGACATTATATTGTTAATATCAATAAATAAGGAGTTAAAATTTAACCCTTTTGAATTGTCTTCGGCTGTTGCTAACAAGTGTAAAAGTTTGCACTTTTAAACCCTCACAAATTAGTCACAAAAGTGTTTTAAACAACTTACATCGAGATAGGAGTGGCAGGATGGATCACACAGGATATTGCCTACACTATGTGTGTCCTGAGCACCCACTCAAAGCATCCAAGGTTTTTATAACATTGCCTAAAGAAATCTCTTGGTGCCTGCCACATTGACCACCGCCAGTGGACTGATATCCCCTCCAACCGTGCATCTTGGCGCCTCACAGTTTGGCGGGCAGCAACCTCCTTTGAAGAAGACCGCAGAGCCCATCTCACTGACAAAAGACAAAGGAGGAAAAACCCAACACCCAACCCCAACCCACCAATTTCCCCCTGCAACCGCTGCAACCGTGTCTGCCTGTCCCGCATCGGACTTGTCAGCCACCAACGAGCCTGCAGCTGACGTGGACATTTACCCCTCCATAAATCTTCGTCTGCGAAGCCAAGCCAAAGGAAAAAAAAACTCTTAAACACATTAGTCAGTTAAACCAAAGTCCAGCTGTAGCATATAGTTGTCCTTAAGCAGTTTACTTCCATCTTATAAGCAGTTTCAATTTTAATCATTGTAACTTGTGATTATATTTTTTTGTATTCTAGCAGTTTCAACTATTTAAACACACTCCTTATTAGGAGTTGTTCTTTTTTTTTAAAGACATTCTATAGTTGATATGATCATTCACATTTATCAATTCTTTTCAAATTATTCTTCATAAAGTTTTGTAGAAGAATTTTATCAATCAAATGTTAGCACAAGCCCTCGTTAACCAGATTCCCTGCAGCTCCACTGGACAACCTAAAGAACCTTGAACAATACACAAAATTGCCAAAGAAACTCATCAGGTCACACAATATCCATAGGAAGGAAAAGGCAATCAATGTTTTGTCCCTGAGCCCTTCACTTGGAATACCTTTTATTTCCTTTGGATGATGCTTCTCCAGCAATTTTGAGTATTGGACTAAACCCCGGCATTAGCAGATGTTCTTGTTTAACTTGGCAGACCCTTCACTTTGTTAATCTTAAAGTCTCAACTAATCCCCAGTTCAGAAAGATACCCAGTCTCACTTTTCAATCGCCCACAATTAACATAATAGATGTTAATATTATTTTCATTGCTAAATATTATTGAAGCACTTGAATTCAAATTTCACAGCGCTGCTAGTTGGATTCAATCTTTTGTCTTCATTTCAATTTTCAATGTTATGAGTGCATAAAAGCTAAAAGGAGATGACCGAATTAATTCTTGGATGGGAGGGCTGTTCATCTCAGGACAGGTCAAGTCAATTGGATCTATACTCTCTTGATTTAGAGGAATATGTAGAGATCTGATTGATGCATAGCAAATTCTGATGGGGTTTAACTGCCGAGATGCAAGGATGATATTTCCTCTGATGTGTTTAGAATCATGTATTACAAACACAAAATGGTCCGTCATTCAAAACAAGAATAAGTGAAAATAAATTCAGATGGAGGTGAATCTTTGGTATTCAACACCCAAAAGGGTCATGGTGACTCAATCTTTGCACTTGTTTAAGAAAGAAATTAAAAACTTTTTTTTAAAAGTTAAGGCAATTAATATATAAGGGGTTACTGGAAAAAAATTGTACATAGTCAAAAGATAGCCTTATTAGAGGTTGGAGCAAGTATGATGGGAATGAAGAGCTTATTCTTTCACTTCTTTCTTATATTAGTCCTATAATTTACATGTGAAGTAACCATTCTCCTCAACTATGTCTTTTTCCACAGTTTTGAGAATAATGGAGTGCCTGCTATCTAAGCATAATGCAGTTAAAGATTTAAAGGCTTTTACTTTGCCCTTTAGCTCCAAATTATCAGTCTCTACCTTTTTCATTGTCTCATTATCTAAAGTTTTCAAACTAATACGATTTATGGAATTCACGGCTTGACTTCGCGGATGAAGATTTAGGAAGGATCGTAAATATGGGCATGTGTTACAAACCACACATCACGAGCAGCAATAGACAATGAACCAGACAGCATTTAATTTTAAACCACTAATATTTCTATAGTCTTAACACTTAAACTATCCTTAATGTTAAATCTATCCCCAGCTATGCACAGGAGTGTGTGTGGGTGTGTGTGTGGGTGGGTGTGTGTGTGTGTGTGTGTGTGTGTGTGTGTGTGTGTGTGTTATACCCATGACATCACAGTCCAGGCCAAAATCTAGAAAGTTGCTTCAAAGTTCAATCTTTCAAATTCAGTGTTGAAGCATTGGCCTTTAAAATGTAATGCCCAGAATTAAAGTTGAACTGATGGGAAGACTGGAGTTGTGGCTGCTACATTTACTAATTCTTCTTGCGATGCCTTTCAAAAAAAGTCCTTCCACTCGAGCTGTGGTCATAACACTCCTGGTCCTTTTGTAGGTGAGATTCAAATGGACAGCCTACACAAAGCTTCCAAGACCCTGGCACAGGTCTCTCCAAGTGAGCTTCACTACTAGTCATACTCAAAATGAAATGGTCTCTACAAGTGACCTTCACTTTAGTCACAATCAAAATGAAGTGCTTTGCTTCCCAAAAGATCCTCCAGCCACAGGTCAGTTCACTAAAAGCCCCAGTCATCGACAGCACAGGCTTTACGCTGAATTCCACGTAAATGACTGGCTACAAGAATTGCTTCTTGAAGCTGATTTCTCTCCAGCCGTCAGAATAGTCTCCCTTTGCAAAATCACAATGTCTTTGCAAATGTATCAAATTCTAGAACAGACTGTGACAACCCTTCCCTCAGTTCTTCCAATGTATCAAATTATCGCTGGGCTGTGACTTGTATTGTACTTGTGTGAAATGTTAAAAGTTAATTGTGACCATTCAGTCCTTTCTGTCAATACTATCTCTTACAGTGATAATCCCATTTCACTAAAATGGGAGCTCATAGTAGCAGTGTGCGCAGGACTGGCCCCACACTTTTCAACCAGGGTTTATCTGCCACAGCCTAGAAAGCTGGCCTAACAAGGCTAACAAGCCCCTTCTGGCTGGGTTTCTCTTCTCTTAGGCTGGTTGCCAACCAAGGCTAATGAGCCTAGCCTACACATCCAGTTACATTGCCAGACTCTCCATCATCCCATGACATAGCAAACTCATTGAAAGTGGGGGACACCAATGAGAAGGTGTTGCCATGGATGCAGTAATGTAGCGGAGGCCATTTGGAGTGACCTCTTGCCTGGCAAGCCAGACAGCGCCCACGTAGTGATCACTACACTGAGAAAGAAGTGTCGATGTATTATGCATCACTTTCCCTGGGTGAGCGGGACATCAGGCCCAGATCATACCTGTCCCATGTAATTATTGAATTACTTAATCAGGGACTGTTATGTTTTGAAAAATATATCTGGAACACCACTCTCATATCATTATGAACTTTTTCTTTCCCTCGACGTTCAAAAGAATATAGGAGAAAAACTTGGGATATTCATGAGACTTATAAATCTCAAATTAATGTTAACATGTCTTTTAATCATTTTATTTTTGCAGACGATGCCACTTTAGTTGCCCATTCAGAGCCAGCTCTTCAGCGCTTGACGTCCTGTTTTGCGGAAACTGCCAAAATGTTTGGCCTGGAAGTCAGCCTGAAAAAAACTGAGGTCTTCCATCAGCCAGCTCCCCACCATGACTACCAGCCCCCCCACATCTCCATCGGGCACACAAAACTTAAAACGGTCAAACAGTTTACTTATCTCGGCTGCACCATTTCATTGGATGCAAGGATCGACAACGAGATAGACAACAGACTTGCTAAGGCAAATAGCGCCTTTGGAAGACTACACAAAAGGATCTGGAAAAACAACCAACTGAAAAACCTCACAAAGATTAGCGTATACAAAGCCGTTGTCATACCCACACTCCTGTTTGGCTCTGAATCATGGGTCCTCTACCGGCATCACCTACGGCTCCTAGAACGCTTCCACCAGTGTTGTCTCCACTCCACCCTCAACATTCATTGGAGCGACTTCATCACCAACATCGAAGTACTTGAGATGGCAGAGGCCGACAGCATCGAATCCAACTGCGCTGGGTAGGTCACGTCTCCAGAATGGAGGACCATCGCCTTCCCAAGATAGTGTTATATGGTGAGCTCTCCACTGGCCACCGAGACAGAGGTGCACCAAAGAAGAGGTACAAGGACTGCCTAAAGGCGCCTCACAGTTCGGCGGGCAGCAACCTCCTTTGAAGAAGACCGCAGAGCCCACCTCACTGACAAAAGACAAAGGAGGAAACACCCAACACCCAACCCCAACCAAACAATTTTCCCTTGCAACCACTGAAACTGTGTCTGCCTGTCCCGCATCGGACTTGTCAGCCACAAACAAGCCTGCAGCTGACGTGGACATTACCCCTCCATTAATCTTCATCCGCGAAGCCAAGCCAAAGAATCATTTTATAATTGATATGGCATTGAAGAAGGAAGTTTGGCTCATCAAAACCTAATCAAATTATAATTGAATGGAATTGCATTGTACAACCATTGTGTATATGTTTTGTTTTGAGAAGCATTCAGTTTTTTTTTAATCACACACAAAGCATCATTTCCTGTATTGTAGAGCATTACATTGTCCTTTTCCATTTTTCAATCTACCAGATACAAATTATTGACTGAGACACAGTCCCATGTTAATGTTGCTTTAACAAAGGAATACTATTTTCAATTCATCCATTTGTTTTTTTTTTAATAATCTTTTCAACATTTCGTTTGAAATACCACACTTGCTTTTCTTTGTTTGCATAAAACTGCCTGAAATTGTTCCCTCAATTCCAAACTCCTAATCTTTTACAAAACAGATATATTGGTGTTAGCTTGGGAATTTCTTGCCTCATATTTTCTTCGGTTTCTTCTCTTGCTTTCGGTAATCTTATTTAAATTGTAAATTGTTTGTATCTGATGTCTTTTTTTACACTTCTAAATATCTGTTTAGTCAAATGTCTTCCTACTAGTCATTAATTGTTGCAATTATTGTATCACAACCTTATCTGACCTTTTAAGGATTAACTCCAGTGAAAACAGAATTGCCTTAAGTGTATGTCTCTCTCATAAATCTTGGATAATTTGTTTAGATATTTGTACAATAAGAACATCAATGCGATTTGTGTTGTGATAGCATAGAAAGAACTCTTTTACGAGAACAAACTTCTTTCCCTTTCCTGCCACTTTCCAGAGAGCCCAGCATTTTTGTTTCTATGCTATTACCAAATATGGGTTATTTTGGTTATCTTTGAGTTTGTGGTGTTCAGCAAGGTGTGAAGGTGGGTTGGGTTGGCTGGTGTAAAAAGTTAACACTGCTAGAGCATAGATATTGGGTACTAGTTCAAGATTCAAGATTCAATTTATTGTAATAATAATAAAACTGTCATATTCTTTTTGCCTGCTAAAAGGCAGAAATATTCGCCACCGGCAGGAATTGCCTAAACACCTCTTACAGTCTTACATACATATGGACACAGTCAGAGAGAGGGAAGCAAAAGAGAACCCCCTCCCCCCCCCGAGTCACCGAGTGTCTGTAGATTCGCCTCCAGTGCTTCCACAGCCCCCACAGCCACACAGAATCTTGTCCAAATTGGCAATGCAAGTTCCAGATCCAAACCTCTGTCATGGCCAGGGACCCTCCAGCACCCTTGGCTCCTCCTTGCATCCCGGTTCCAAAATCTGGTACCCCTCCAGCCAGTTTGAACCAGTCTCCAGCAGTCCACAGCCTGACGTGAATCTCCTGAAAGCAGTCGCCAGCATCCCACTGCATGCACTGGTCTCTCAGCTGCAGAGCCCTCTTACTGGTTCGCCACCATAGTCATTGTTCCCGCAGGTTGTCTCCTCTGCTTCTCCCTCTCAGACTGGGGTGGGGGGGGGGCATGTGATCTTCCAATCCTCTGATGCCTTGCTCGAGGCCTCCATTTCCCCATAGTCTGCAGCCTTTCATGGCTGCTACTGATTAATAGGTGCTGCCATCTTGGGTACAGACCCATGGTTATGGGATTTCAACTGAAACCCCCATCGGCTCCCTCAACATCGATTTCAAAGCTCACGCAGAGCTGCTGGTAGTTGACTAGGTGGCTGGACCCTGCGGGAGTGCTGCATCTCTGCTCCCTCATTCCCCACAGGTCTGCACTAATGGCAGCCCTGCCGCTACTGCAGCTTCAGATGTGCTGCCATCTTCACTGACTGGGTCTCGTGGCCTGCCAGAGGAATCAGCATCCTGTATTGTAACTAAGTTAGAGATTTGAAAGATGTGTGAAAAAGCTGAAATGAGGACACTACAAATTTGCAAAGGAATTATACTTTGGCAGATCATGTAAAACATGGTGAGCATATCCATTTTGGAAGGATGAATCAAAAACTAGACTCTTCCTTTATGGAAGGAAACTACAGATGTATCCAATTGTTTTTGTACGTGAGCACAGAATGTAAGGATGACCAACTGGAGAGTGATATTTGTTTCAAAATGATTGAGTATATACATTTTACTGCAACTGCACTGAGCTTTGATCAGACTAGACCAGGAATATATCAACAATTTTGATCTCTTTATTTGAGGAGAGATATGATATTCATTCCTGTGATGAAGCTGTTGAAGTTTCAAGTTCAACTTTATTGCCAAATGTAGTGATTGAGGTAATTTTGTGAGTAGAGTAGTTAGACATCTCATAGGCAGTAAAGAGAGAGATGCATTGAAATGTATCAAAGGCATCATAATTTTACTATTCAGAGGTTTATTCAGGAGGTTGATAGTTGCAGGAAAGAAACTATCCTTGAACTTGGTGGTGCATGAATTTGTCCTCGTGAATCTTCTTCCTGATAGAAAGAGGTGGATAGGATATGGTTGTGATGAAGTGTGTCTTCACAATAAGTTGCAGCTTTTCCAAGGCAGTGGGAGTTTTAGATGGAGTTGTTGGAAGAGAAGGAGTGTATGTGTAATGGCCTGAGACACATTTACAACCCTTCACTTGCAGTCTTCAGCAGAGCAGTTCCCATACCAAGCAATGATTTACTCTCATAGGATGCTTTCCATGGTGCACCTGTGGAAGATGGGAAGTGCTGCCAGTGAAGAATCAAATATTCTCAATTCTGAGGAAGTTAAGCTGCTGATGCAATTTCTTGCTCATTGCCTTAGTGTGAGGAGACCTCAACACCATTGATGCGGACTGGGAAGTGAACTTTTTGTCTGTCTTTTGGGAGTCTATGACCAGCTGTATGGTTTTGAAGCATTATGGTCTCTGCACCAAAAAACTGCCCCTTTATCTCCCTTTTGTACTCCAAATCCTCATTGTTTGAGATTCTGCCTAAGACAGTAGTGTTATAACCAACATAGTTGAAATGGTGTTTGGCCACACAGTCATGGGTGTACATAGGTAGCGGGCTGAAGACACAGCCTTTTGGTACCTGGTGTTGAGGATGATCACGGATGAGGCGCTGTCACCCATCTTCACTGTAAGATAGAAAGCCATGGAATAAATTGCAGAGAGGGATGCTGAGGACAAGGCCATGTAGTTTGGGAATGAGTTTGTTTGGTACTATTGTGTTGAAAATGGAGATGTAGTCAAGAAATCGTAGTCTGACATAGGTGTCTTTGTTGTCCAGGGATGTTCCAGATCTGAGTGTAGGGCATTGGCTATCGGGCTGTTTCAAGGATATGCAAATGGTCAGGAGTGGCTAGTAGGCTGAAATTAATATGAACACTTCATGATGGTGGATGTCAGATCCGCTGGCTGGTAGTAATTTAGGTCCACCACTGCATTCTTCTTTAGTATGATAATGTCTTTCTAGGAGCAGGTAGGTACTTCAGCCTGTTGGAGAACAAGGTTGTCCATAAATCCACTCACTAGTTGGTCTGGGTACTCCATATGGACCAGTCGCTTTTCATGGGTTTACTGTCTGGAAGGCCAATCTGACATCTGTGGTAGTGACTGTGGGTGAGTCAAGCATTTATGTTCCACTAGTGTGCTGCCCTCCTATTCAAAGCTAGTGTGGAATGCATTAAACTCATCTAGGAAAGATGAGTTGTTTCCTATTCTGCCCAGTTTTGTCACCTATGATAGCCTACATGTCCTACCACATGTGCCTGGTGTCTATGAGGTTCACTCGGGACTTGAGTCCAGTTCAGTATTGCCTCTTGGCATTTCTGATTGACTTGCACGTGGATTTCTTGGATATAGCTAGTCACCTGACTTGTACACCATGTGTTTGGCATTTAGTAGTGAGTGCATCTTGTGACTTAGCCTTGATCTTGAGTTTCAGTTTTCTAAAGTTTAAAAGAATAAGGTGTGGCCTTAATGGTCCAAGATTTGGAGATGATTGATAGGATGGTCTGGGAGTATATTTACTTTTTTGGGGAATATATCAATAAAATTAATATGATGAGGAGGAAGAATTTCTTCATAAATTTTTGAAATCCACTGTTCCAGAATGCTGTGAAAGCTGAGTTAATAATTATATTTGACACAGACATTTGGTCATAGTTTATGGAAACAAGAAGGAAAGTGTAATGGCAACAAAGGACCAAGTTCAGGTAATTAATGAAAGGTCAAATCATCTACACCTTCTTGAGTGCAGTTTTTCATGAATTGTTCCTTGTCATTCTCAAATGGTTAAATGGGAGCTAGAATTTCTTGGTATATTTCATTATTGAGTGCATCACTTTACTAATCTTTCTCATCTAAGCCTGAAGCAATACAATATTCTTTTCAAATAATTATACCTGACTTGCCCATTTTACTAGCTTGTGAAGGTCAAACATATTTTATTTGGATTGGAATTAAGCATTTCAGATTTTATGCTTCTTGTATTAACAGATATGAACTATTCGAAATCATTTTCTTGTAATTTATCTACCTGTCCACTTATGTTTTTCATTTTCTTGATGAATTTTCAACAATGATCAATAATTCCAGTAATAGTGTTGGATTCATTCCAAATAAACAGATTAATCTTTAAACCACCATTTTATTCATAAATTGCAAAGCAATTTTGAAGCTTTCAGCTTGGACAGATATACTATGGCTCCATATTTGATCACACCAATTTTTGTTTTTGCAATGGCTCCATGCTCCCTCTGCTGGGAGTAACTAATATGACCCATACAGAAGAATGGACTGAACATCATATATTTTTATTGTATTTTGCATGGTGAAAATGTAATAAAATTTATGTTAATATGTGCTTATGACTATGTTCAAGTCTGCAGTAAGCCAATTAAAGTGGCTGGGATCTCTGAAAGCAAATATATAATTCGCACTTGTTTTAGTTACAAAACAATCAGCTCCTTTATATCTGTAACGCTTTTTGGAATATTTTATTTTCATTTTTGCATCAAGAAACAATTACATAAATACATACATTGAAATGAAAGAAAAAAATGATCAAAGGTACAAGTTGTCCATGTATTCAAACAGTCCCCTTCCCTTTACTCCCAAACAAAGCACCAAAGTAGAGAAAAGAACAAAAGAGAAGATAGATTAAATAAAAGCAAGAAAGAAAAGAAGAGAGAAGGAACTGTCAAGGTCTGATATCCAGTTGATTGGATCTAATTCCTTTTCTTACTAGATTTCTAGTCGGGGAAAGAATCAGGAACAGAATAGATGTCCCTAAATAATCAACACTGCATTCCACAAATATGGCTGCCATATCTGCAAAAACACATTATACTTCCTTAAGTTTTAAATAATTTTCTCCAGGGGAACACAACTATGCTGTTATGAGTCCAGAGGACCCCAAATCCATCAGCAATAGAAATTCACTAAGACAAATGGTTACTTTAAAAAAAAGTCTTTTCTTTTTTAAACATAAAAACAGGATAAACTTTAATTTATTACTATTAACTTAACCTAACTTAACCCCCTTCTAATTCTAAGCACACATGTATGTAATGTGAATATGTTAAGGAAAGTTCTTTGATTCACAGTCCAATCTCACTTCTCACTCCAAGTTCACTGGTATCAGGTAATTCATATACTGTGCAAAGAATTTAACATTTATGAATATTCACCAGGCTCAAGTGCTGAAAGGTAGTTGGTTACTGCTCAGGAAGGTTCTTGTTGGTTTCAGGGAGTGATATTTGTTGCTCATTGGATGCATACAAACTGATTTCCTCTGATCAGTACTTCAGTGTCTTGCTGAGGAAACTTGCCCCATCATGGGTTTTCCAAATGATAACCTTTTCTTCAAGTCACCACAGAGTTCCTCTTGTTTCCCTTATTTCAGGACAAACAATCGTGCCAGCCATTTCCTCTTGTAAGGACTACAAGGGTATTTCAACAGGTTGAACTCACAACTCACAACTCGTCTTCAAAATGGGGTTTTCAACCAGCTTCCAACTTGTCATGTTACAGCTTCCAAAAGTCACTGCAGAACTCAGTTCTCTCTCTCTCTCTCTCTCTCTCTTAGAGAAAGCCTGTTTTTTTTCTCTCTCTCTCTCTGCTTGCAAAACCACATGACCTCTCTCAGAATAGCAAACTGCAACTAGGCAGATTGCTGGCAGCAGAATCAGTTTCTGCCTGGGCATCTGTTGCTTTAAATACAATAGTCCATTTACTCCACAGCATCAGTCCAATTAACATCTACTTGTGAAATCCCCTTGGGTATTCTTTAAAGTTTCTGTAATGTCACTATGGAATGAAGTCTCTCTTTCAGCAGAGCTCTTATGTTTTAAATGAGATATGTTTTGTGAAGCGTTACTGTCTATTTGTGAAGTGACATGCACACTAAACCCCCACAATCTAGTTCTTTTAAACACATATTTAAAGACATATTCATATATATAATATAAAATATAATACATCCCATAACAATGCATTTCTGCATTCTATCAGGCTATATCAGACATCCAAGTAACTACAATACATTTCCTGGGCACTGCCAATGCATCCCAATTGATACTTGGACAGTTTCATTTTAGATTTCATGCCAATTGTGTTTTGAACTTTGAAAAAAAACTTCTGTTGTAATGGTATTGGAAGAGTCTGAAAGAGGTATGTGGAAATATATTCATTTTAATACAGTTAACCCTTCTAATCCATGTTATTGGAAGAGTTAACACTTTATTTAAATCTTCCTCAATTTTTTTTTAAGCAAGAGGAGGTAATTTATTTTATACAATTTTTTCAAGTCATTGTCCATTTTGATACCCAAATACTTGATCCCTAAATTGGGTATTTCTTTGACAATTTGTATAATCTCCATCTAATGGCATAATGGCATAATCTCATTCTTATCCCAATTTATTTTATACCCAACAAGCCTCCCATAATCTTCCATCTTTAAATGCAAACTTTTCAAAGAATTTTCTGGTTCTGTCAGATATATTAATACATCATCCACATACAGAGTAATCTTATGTTCATTTTGGTCAATATTGAACCCCTTAATATTTGGATCCTGTCAAATATTTTCCACCAAAGTTTTGACAGCCAATATAAAAAGAGCTGGAGATCATGACCATCCTTGTCTGCTAGATCTGGACTGTGGGAATGTTGGAGATATTTGACCATTCATCACAACTCTGGCCTTAGGTTCATTGTAGAGAGCTCAAATTCAGTTTATAAAATTTTGACCTAATCCAAATTTCTCCTGTAATTTAAATAAAAATAAAGTCCCACTCCAATTTATCAAAGGCCATTTCTGCATCCAAGGCACCTCTTTTCTGGGCCAAAAAAATGATACTAAGCAATCACATTACATTGTTCTCTGATTGCCTTTTTTTAACAAATCATCTTTGATCCTTATTTATCTATTTTGGCAAAACTTTCACCAATCTGTTTACCAAAGCTTTGGCTAGTATTTTATAGTCCCTATTCAACAAGTAAATCAACCTATATGAAGATAGTTTCAATGGATCCCTATCTTTTGGGAATTACTGTTACTAATTCTGTTGAGAAAGAATCCAACAAGGTATGTGATCCAATCACTTGATTCACTAACTCCATTAAAAGATGCATAAATAAATCCTTAAATTCTTTATAAAATTCTGGTGGAAAACCATCCTCACTGGTAGACCTATTAAAATACAATAAAGTTAATGCTTCCTCTATCTCCAATTAAGTAAAAGATTACTTTAGTTCCATCTGCTCAACCAAATCCAAATTTAGAAAACCAATTGTGACAAATAATCATTTATTTTATTAATATCTCTTCAGGCTATTGGCTCATATTTCAATTGCATTTATCATTTGATAGACCTACTCTGTTTTCAGTTAGGATAGGACTTTGTGAGCTCTTTCCCCAGCTCATTTTGTTCTCTTATTGGTTTCTTTATCTTATAAGTTTGCAATGTATTATACTCGAGCTTTTTATTAATAAGTACTCTTCATTTTGGTTTTGAGCTCCTCAACTGAAAGTCTTTCTCCAAATGATCTATCTCTTGCTCCAATTTGTCTACTTCCCTCATATATTTTTTTAAATTCTTGATGTATAATTAATTATTTGACTCATTAAAAAATCTTTTAAAGTGTCCCATTTAGTAAATTTTTTGGAAGTGGAATGGCAGTTAACTCCACAGAAAATTCCAATAGGTCTTTTAATAAAGACACAAAATTAATATCTTCTCAACAACAGATTGAAACACCATCTATACCATGTCAGGCATAACAATTAATAATAATAGATGTGAATGGTCTGACAGGACTCTCACCTTTATACTCAATTTCTATAATTCTATTGTGTAAATGCACTGATAATAAAAATATATCTATCCTGGAGTATGAATCATGCCTACTTGAGTAAAAGGGATAGTCTCTTTGCTGCTGATGTAATTTCCTCCAGGTGTCTATTAAATTCAGCTCTCTCATTGAAACTAAGGATGCTCTAGCCATCCTTGATCTAGCCACTACTCTTGTTAATTTATCCAAAACAAGATCCAGACAAGAATTAAAATCCCCCTTATAACTTAAGAGAGAGAGATGACACATTTGTTGAGGTGTGGCAGCCATACTTATGACATGTCACAACACAATGCTTCCCAGGGCTTTTCTCAATAGGTTAGGTGTGTTGCATCTTTGGTAATGTTTCTCGCCCTGTCCAAATATCATCCCCTATAGATAGATTTGATGGTAGGCAATAGCATTCCAACAATCCATTGGGCAGTTTTCATTATCTGCTGGAGTGTCTTGCAATCTTGTACAGTACAATTCCCGTACCATACTGAAATACTGTATGTCAGTACACTCTCAATTGTACATCTATAGAAATCCAACAATATTCATGGGCAGAGATGTATCTTCTTCATGCATCTCAAAAAATAAAGACATTGTGTATCTTTTTGATTAGAATTGATGATTTCCCCATTCAAGAACCAGAATTTTTCTTTCAAATCTTTAATAAATTAATATATCAATTTTTTTGGAAAGGAAATATGTCAAGAAATGGTTTAGAAAAAATTATGTGGAAATTTTAAGAATTATTTTAAAGCAGCTCAATTGAGGTTTTTGTCCTGTTATGAATGGGATGAAAATCCAGCTTGGATTCAAATAGAAATGAATAAAATTGGTGAAACAATGCCAGAGTTAATTTTGAATAAATGGAATAGTGAGTCATTTAAAGCAACTATAGATTTTTCCGTATTGAAACATACTTTAAACATATGGAATAGAATTCATATTGAGAGAGGAATTAAAAATTATCAATTACCAAAAATATTGTTAAAACAAATCAACTTTGCCCTTTTACTTTGAATAATTCTTTATTTGGTAATTGGTACAGTAAAGATATACAAAGAATAAAAGATTGTTTCTTACGATTTTTTTCTTAACTTTTGATCAATTAAAAGATAAATACAAAATATATAATATTACATTTTTTTGCATATTATCAATTAAAAAAAAGTTTGGGAGCAGATTTGAGACTCCATAAACAAAGTCAATTTGAAGATATAATAACAGATACATTTGTTGTTAAGAAATCAATTACTAATATGTATACAAAATAACAAGAGATGGTAAAGAAAAAAGATTTATATAAATCAAAAACCTGATGGGAGAAAGATTTAAATATACAAATTCAGGAGGAGATTTGGTCAAAATTATGTTATGAAAGTGTTATGAATACAGTAAATGTTAGCTATCAAATGGTTCAATATAATTTTCTTCATCAATTGTATTATACTCCACATACATTAAATGGACTATTCAAATAAGTGTTTTTGATGTGTGAAAGAAATAGGGACTTTTTTGCATTCAGTGTGGTCTTGTCAAAAAGTGGAAAGGCTTTGGAATGAACTGAGTTTATTATTAGGGAAAATTATGAAGATAAAGGTACCAAAGGATCCAAGAATATTTTTACTTGGAGATATTTATGAAAAGGATATAAAATTGAAATTGGACAAATACCAAGAAAAAAAAAATGTAAGTATTTCAAAAGCAACTGCAAAGAAATGTATAGCAATATCATGGAAATGTGATCGAGAAATGCTATTAAGTAGATGGTATAATGAGATGTGAAATTGTATACCTTTCAAGAAAATTATGTATAGTTTAAGAAATCGAGTTGAAAATTTTTATAGTATTTGGAAACCATATATGGATTTTATGGATAATTTTCTCTCTGCCTCTTCTATCTTATCCACTCCTCTTAATTAGTAATTTTTAATAACAATTAATGATTGTATCTGCTAATATTATGGTATATTAAATGGTAGGTGTTTCTTTCTTTTCTTTCCTTTTGTTACTTTTGGATGAGAGAGGGAATGGGGAGAAAAATATAAAAGTATTTTTATTGTATCATTGACTATGGATATTTGATTCATGTTTTATTCACTTATCTTTACTGGAATGAATCAAAAAATTAATTTAAAGAAATGATGATTTCAAGGACCAAGTGAGGTCAGCAGAGATATGGACCCCCAGAAATTGAAAACTCTGTAAGCATTCCACCACCATTCCATTGACGTAAATCAGGATGTGAGTGTGGCTTCATGTACGTCTAAAATCCACAATGATCTCCTTAGTCTTTTGGGCATTGAATAATAGATTGTTCTCAGCACACCACAAGGCTAGGTGCTGAACCTCATCCCTACAGGTCGTTTCATCATCCCCTGTAATCAGGCCTACCACTGTGATGTCATTTGTGAACTTCATCATTAAGTTTGTATTTTACATAGGAAAGCAGTCAGAGGTAAAGATGGAATACAGAAGCAGGCTCAGCACACAACCCTAGGGTATCCAGGTATTCAAGGTGAGAATGGTGGAAAAAATATTGCCCAACCTAACAGATTGAGATCTGTTAGTAAGGAAATCCAGAATCCAGAATCCAGATAGAAAGGGAAGGGCTGATACCATACAAACGAAGTTGGGTTATCAGCTTTAATAATGCAACAGTGTTGAAAGCAGAACTTTTATCGATTAATAGCATTTCATATAAGAGTTAGGGCCATCATGATGAGTCAGAGTATAGGACTGTTGAAAGAGCATCCTCTGTTGATCTGTTAGTATGATAGATGAATTAATGCTGATCCATAGTGGCAGGCAAACAAGATTTCAAGTAAGATACAACCAACCTCTCAAAAAACTTTGTGATGATGGAAGTAAGTGCAATTGCATGGTATTCATTTAAAGTCATGGCAGTAGCAGTTTTAAAGCTTGTTGGAAGAACGACTATGGCCAGGGACAGATTGAAAATGTCTGTAAAGACCTCAGCCAACCGATCTGCGCAGGTATGCCATCCAGTCCAGTTGCCTTCTATACATTCACCCATACATAGCCCATACATTTGTAATGGAAATCAAGAGAGGTAATTCATTTGGTTAAAAGATCCACCTTGAAAGGTACTTCCTTATTCTCTTGATCAAAGCTAGGATAAAAAAATAATTAGCTTCCTCAGAGAATTTTAGGGGGTTGCAACAAAAAGCAGGCATTATACTGGATGATTTATAATTTGTGATAATCTGTATTCCTTGCCACATTTGCCATGAATCCAAGGATACAGAGTGTTCTTCGATGATCAGTTTGTATATATATTTAGCCTGAGAGATTGCCCTCTTTAAGTTGGTCCTGGCTAATCCATATAACACCTGATCTCCAAATTTGAAAAACTGAATCTCTAACTTTGATCAAACAGTGAACCTCACTGTTCATCCACGGTTTATGGTTTTCAAATATTTTAATTTTCTTCTGTGATGTTACTCCATCCACGCACCTATTTATATACTCAATAAGAAAGCTGGTGTATATATCAATATCGATCTGAGAATCTACTGTGGCGCAAGTGGCCAACATACTTAAGTCTCTATTTTGAAAATGTTGCTACAAAACATAGTCAGCACCCTCCAGCCAGATCTTAACAGTCTTAATTATGGGTTTAACCTGTTTGATGATGGGACTGCACTTGGTAATCATAAACAGTGAAAGATGGAGGGAGGGTAGTGGTTCTGTACACGTCATTCACATTGGTGTAAACCTGATCCAGTGTTTTATTCCCTCTCGTATTACATGTCACATTTAGATGAAATGGAAGCACAGAGCATAAATTAAAGTGATTAAGGTCTCCAAGCACAATAAAGGTACCATCTGGATGTAATGTTTGCAACTTGCCAATAGCAGCACAAAGAACTTTATGATTGCTTTAGCATTTTCATCCAGAGGTTCCAGTGATGGTACAAGTAAATTCTCTTGGTAGGTAAAAGGTAATCAGGTATTCCAGATCTGCAGAGCAGTAAGTGTCATCAATGTTAGAGTTAATGGACCATAATTGATTTACATAGATTCACAACCCACCTCCCTTACATTTTCCTGTCGCAGTCACTATTCTGTCAGCCCTGAAAAACATTTGACCTTCCAATTCCACAACATTATTCGATATCCTATGATTGAGCCATGTCTCCATAAAAGCCATTACATTTCAGTTTGTGAGCCTTTTCCTGCGTGAGGACCCAGGTCTTCAACTCATCCATTTTGTTCACCAGACACCGAGCATTAACAAGAAACATTCTTAGTTGTGCTGGCCTGAGCAGTTTTAGCCATTGCCTGGCACACAGGCCTGTCTACTTTCTCTGTCTTTATTTATGATCTCATCACCAATGCTGAACCCTTCCGTTAAGGGTGTGTCAAATGCAAGTCCACGGTGTCTGATCCATCGCTGTGAATGAATCAAACCTGCATCACTGATAAACTTCCAAAAGCATCTGTCTACTGTAGCTGTAATACATACTGTTAAATCTGACAAACTCACAGAATACAAGCAAGTTCTTCAATATTATTTTACAAATTCCTGTCAGGCACTGAGCCTGATGTGAACACACCACCATCATATAATTCAGATAGTCAACCAAGAAAAATAAAAGGCTTAAGAGTGTGAAAGCATGCACCAACAGGTCCATTACTGTTCACATTGCGGACTCATGACTGCACTGCCAGATTCAGTTCAAACAGAATCACCATGTTTGCGGAGGATACAACAGTTGTGGCTCTCATCAGTAACAATGATGAGTCATCTTGTGGAGAGGAGGATGGTATGTTTGTCAAAGGTGTGAGGAGAACAGTAACCTAAGTCTCAATGTGGACAAGATGAAGGAGATAATTGTGGACTTTTGGAGGATGAATGTTGAACATTCGTCACAAGGATCAATGTTTCTATCGTGGCGAGAAAGGAGAGCACAAAATTTCTTCCTATGCGTATAATGGATGACATATCATGCTCTCACAACACTTTCTCATTGTTTAGGAAGGCACAGCAGTATCTGCACTTCCTAAGGTGATTGAGGAGGACAAGACTGCCAACCTCATTTTGATAGCATCTTTCAGGAGCGCAGTTGAGAGTGTCCTGTCTGGCTGCATCACTGTGTGGAATGGTAGCTGCAAAACATCAGACAAGAAGTCAAAATTGTACAGAGGATCATCAAAACTGCTGAGATCATAGGGGTCTTCCCTTTCTCGATTGATGACATTCACTGGGAGAGTTACTTAAATAGGTTTCAAAAATTATTGAGAATCCCTACCAACTACCATCAGAAAGGAGGTACAGAAACATCAAAATCAGGGCTTCCAGGCTGGGAAAAAGCTTCTTCTTACAAGTTCTGAGATTGATGAATGCCATCCTGTAACCTTGGGTCTCTTGTAAATGAAATGAGAAAATTATTGTGAAATATATATATTTATTTTATTATATTTTATGTTTATCTGTGATTAGTATGTGCTGTGTATTGGATTGCATGTTTCTCTGCCTTCCAGAGAAACACTGTTTCATCTTGTTTTGTATGTCCTTCTTTGGCTTGGCTTTGTGGACGAAGATTTATGGAGGGGTATGTCCACGTCTGCTGCAGGCTCGTTCGTGACTGACAAGTCTGATGCGGGACAGGCAGGCACGATTGCAGCGGTTGCAAGGGAAAATTGGTTGGTTGGGGTTGGGTGTTGGGTTTTTCCCCCTTTGTCTTTTGTCAGTGAGGTGGGCTCTGCGGTCTTCTTCAAAGGAGGTTGCAGCCTGCCGAACTGTGAGGTGCCTAGATGCACGGTTGGAGGCGATATATGTCCAGTCAGATGAATAAACCCCAGATCAGAGCTATCATACTACCCCAGTTTGGTTCTAACTCTTTCTTCTTTTGATTGCAATCCTATATTCTGTAAATTGTGTCCTTGTGGGTTGCATAAATATTCAAGATGACCTGTTAGTTTGTTCTCAGAAGAATGCTCCTTACTGTACAAGATATTATGTGACAAATAAACTTAAACTATTGATCTCATAATTTAAATAAAGGTTTATCTAATGCAGGAAATGCAAAATAAAATTGCTGATTTAATTGTAACTTGGAGGACCTTGCAAGAATAGAAATATTTTGTATCAAAGAGATGTCAAACCATAGTGAGATGGCATTTTATTATCAAAAGGATATCTTCATTTTTTCTTTAATAAACCCATTGTATTTTATAAATTAATGGAAAATTTTAAAAAAACTTCCAACTACTTTTAATATATAATCATGAAATATAAATCATTTAGTTTTTAATTCTCATGATCATTGCTACTTGATGTTTATCCTACTCATTTTCTATTGAAAACTAAGAAAAGGATAATATTCTGAAGGTGGGAACAATTCAATAAAATGTAATTAAGTTTTCTTTTTATTGTGTTCCCTCTACCTCAGTTTAAATGGATTCTTAATAGATATTAGAGAGAAACTATTTTAATGTCATATATATCTTTTTAGCCTTGTGATGAACAATAATAAAAGAAGAAAGTGGTGGACATGCTCAGAGAAGCAGGCAACCTCTGTACAGAGAAACATAGGTTTACATGCCATATCAATGACCCACCTTCCTCCACTGGTTTGATGTCAATCAATTGGAGTAAAATTCCAAACCAGATGCATTAACATTACTTTTGTCTCCACAGGTTGCCTGGCTTGCAGAGTATTTTAGCATTTTAAGGCATTTTTGGTGAGGCCAAATTTGGAATATTGTGTGCCATAACTACAGGAAGGATGTCAATAAGATTGAAAGGGTGCAGAAAAGATTTACTAGGGGGTTGCTGGGTCTTCAGGAATTGAGTTAAAGGGAAAGATTAAACAGGTTAGTAGTTTATTCCTTGGAGTGAAGAAGATTGAGGGAAGATTTGATAGTGGTTTACAAGAGCATGAAAGGTATAGACAGAGTGGATGCAAGTAGGCTTTTTTCCACATAGATTGGGGGAGATAAATACAAGAGATCAAAGTTTTAATCTGAAAGGTGAAAGGTATAGGGGAATATTAGGGGGAAGTTCTTCACTCAGAAAGTGATGGGAGTCTGATGTGGAAAATTCAGACTCGATCTTGTGTTTTAAGAATAAATTGGATAGATAAATGGATTGGAGCAGTCTGGAGGGATATGGAATGGGAGCAGGTTAGTTGGACTAGCAAAATGATGATTGCCACAGACTAGAAGGGACAAATGGCCTTTTTTCATTCTATGGTTTAATTTCCATTATATATTATTTTGTTTCAGATTTCCAGCATCGGCAGTTCTTTTTTTTCACTTATTTGCAAAGGTTAATGTGGTAATTTGGTCTACAAAGTCATGCATTTTGAAGTAAATAAAAGAATCAAATAATTGCAGCTGCCTATTACTGTTTAGTACAGTGACTAAGAATGCTATTTGTTTGTGCTTCATTTCAGTCCAGTTCAGAACAGATTAAAATTATCTTTTTAATGGTCGTGAAGAGGGTGAAACAAAATAAATTTGGACAACCTCACTCTAATTCAAATTTAATGCATTTTAAGCAGAGCTGTGTGAAGAATTTGTATGAAATGGAAATACTGCAGTGATACTGCTATAAATTCTTAAAACAGTAATGAGTAAAGGTTTAAAATTCATGTTTTAATGTAAATAGGCTTGAAAACCCTCTAAAGAAAAGAGAATTTTGACATATTTAAAAAAAAAATGAAAGTAGATATTGTTTTTCTACAAGAAACATTTAATTGAAAAGGAGCAACAAAAATTAAAAAGAGATTGGATTGGAATGGCATTTTAATACAAGAGCTAGAGGAGTAGCAATTTTGATAAATAAAAATATTCCAATAAAAATACAAATTATAGATTTAGATCCATTTGGTTGGTTTTTATTAATAAATTGTCAAATCTTTTCTCAGCATTAGACATAAATGAATACTTATGCACCAAACATGGGTGATGGTAAATTTATATAAGAAACCTTTTTAAAAGAAATTATGGGGGAAGCTAGTGATAATATTTTAGTGGATGGAGATTTTAATTTTTGTCTTGACCATTTATTGGATAGATCTACAAAGAGTGTATTGAAATCTAAGGTAGTAAAAATAACTGTCACTAATGCAAGACATGAATTTGGTTGATATTTGAAGGATATATCTTAGAGAAAGGGGTGATTCATTTTATTCGAATAGTCATAATTCATATTCTAGAATTTATATGTATTTATTATCAGCAAGACTTCAAGGTAGGGTACAACAGGTTCAATATAAGGCAAGGCTTATATCAGATCAGTCTCCTTTATTCTTAGTATTATATTTAGAAGACAAGCAGGATACAAGTTTTTGATGGAGGTTTAATAGCATGTTGTTGAAAAAGACATATTTGTCAGTTTATCAGGAATCAGATAAAACAATTCTTGGACATTGTTACAAGATCAAACCAGCAATCACAAAGAAGGCATATCACACAGGGGTAAAGATGAACAATTACTTTATTAACAAAAATTCAACTTCAAACTTTAATTCAAAAATCCCCCAGTTTAGAACAATGCCCACTAGTTACTATGCAAATTTCTATGACAGTGTAAAACTAATAAATTCCCCAGCCAAAATACAACATATGAAATTAAAGTCTAAGTTATATTTCCAAACAGCCCACAGAAAAACTTAGACACAAAACAAAGAAAAAACACACAAGACTCACAAAACTTTGATCTCAACCGAAGCAAAGATCATAAACAAAATTCAGTTTTTTTGGTAAAATGAAGCCAAAAGATCTTTGAGAGAGAGAGAGAGCACAAAATTCGAAGTTGTCTTGTGTTGCTTGCAGAGAAAGGAACAACTGGCTTGGTCCGGATCCTTCTGGGTGCCTTCGGAATGTTGATCCTTTTTGAAATCCCAACATTCTAAACTGTCCTGCAGACCATGACTCATGCTTTGGGCCTTCTTCCACTCCACAGCACCACTCAGTGGTGGTTTATCATCAAGTCCAGAAATTTTTAGTTCATTTTAGCACATGCTCAGTCCGTCTCCCACTCTCTCAGCAGTCCACCTTCACTTTCACTCTTAAAGGCAAATTGTCACTTTTTAACATAAAACCACACCACACATAGGTTAATACACAACACAAAACTCTGTAACTCATCCCCTGCTAAAAACAAATTGGTCCATAAGAACAAATTTTTAACAATTAATGGAAGTATTACATAAATTAAATAAACACTCCTTTTTTTAACAATAAGTATGTTATTAGATTCATATCTACCCAGATTAACAACTTGACAAACAATCTGCTCATACATTATTCATCACCTTTATGTGTGTAATGATCAGATCATACTCAGATCAAGCTCCAATTCAATAACCACCTGTTCTTATTTTTCATTTTAGACAGAAAAACTAATGTAGTATAATCAGTATGTATTATTAATGGTTTTTGCATCAAAATGTTGCAATGCTAAAATAAGTGCTAATAACTCCTTCTCAATGGTTGAATAATCTTGTTGATGGTCATTAAACTTTTTTGAATAAGTATGAAATAGGATGTTCTACTCCATCATCATCCTTCTTCTGTAAGAGTACAGCACCAACCACTTCATCACTGGCGTCCACAGCTAAAGAGAATGGCTTTACAAAGTTAAGGGACAAAAGTACAGGCTGATGGCATAACATGGCCTTTAACTTCAGAAGCACTTCCTGGCATGCATCTGACCAGATACATTTTTCTTTCTTTCCAAGTAGTTCTGTTAATGGGAGTGCAATTTGTGGAAAGTTTTTACAAAACCTATGATAGTAGCCAATCATACCTATAAATTTCTGAAGAGCTCTCTTATTACCAGGGATAGGGAACACAGTGATAGCCAATACATTCACTCCAAATGATGCCACCTGACCATTTCCTACCACATAACCCAGATAAATTACAGTGGCATGTCCAAACTCACTCTTGTGCAAATTCACTGTGAGATGTGCTTCCACCAGTCTCTGAATTAACTGCTCTAATTCAAGCATATGTTCTTCCCATGTTTCTATACTAATTACTAAATCATCAATATAGGCTCCTGTGTGCTTTAAACCATGAATTACTGCATTAATCATTCTCTGAAATGCGCCAGCTGCATTTTTCATCCCAAAACGCATAACATTATACTCACACAATCCCAAAGGTGTAACAAATGCAGAAATCTCCCTGCCTTTCTCTGTCAAAGGAACACACCACTATCCTTTTAAGAGATCAATCTTTGTAAGGAACTTAGCCTTCCCCACCTTATCTATACAATCATCTATTCTGGGAATAGGGAATGCATCAGTCTTTGTCACCATGTTTACCTTTCGATAATCTGTACAAAACCTAATTGAGCCATCTGGCTTAGGCACCAGAACACAGGGTGAACTTCAATTTGAACTTGATTTTCAGATGATGTCATTTTTCAGCATATAATCCACCTCTTGATCCAACAATCTGTTCTTTTCCTGATTAACTCAGTATGGATGCTGATTAATAGGCTTAGAATCACTGACCTCCACATCATGACAAGCCACAATAGTTCTTCTTGGAACATCTGGGAATATATCCTTAAATTTCATTAGTAATGTCTTAATTTCTTCCCTTTCTGATTTAGTCAAATGCATTAACTTGGTGTCTAAGTTTTGCAAAACTATAGAATTTTCCAGCCTGGGGCTTATCACTTTCTGTGCTCCATGACCTTCCATGAAACTTACCTCCTCCTTACATTCCTTTATAACTAGTACCTTGGTTGGAATCCTAGTCTCGTCCTCAGTCATTTTCTCAAAGTAAGGTTTAAGCATGGTCACGTGACAGACCTGTGTCTCTCATCGATGATTAGGCATCTCAGTGACATAGGTGACCTGGTTCATTTTTTATTTCACCTGAAATGGTCCTGAAAACTGAGCTCTCAAAGGGTTTGACTGCATTGGAAACAAAACCAATACTTTGTTGCCAGGTTTAATGTCCCTAATTTTTGCTTTTTGATCATACCGTATTTTAATTTTTCCCTGAGCAGTTTTTAAAATTTTCCTTGCCATCTCGCAAGCCTGATGTAATCTGTTTTTAAATTTGAAAACATAATCCAACAGATTTGATTGTATATCATTATGTATCCACTGTTCCTTCAACAATAGTAATGGACCCCTGACTTCATGACCAAACACCAACTCAAATGGACTAAAGCCAAGAGACTCCTGAGTTGCCTCTCTAACAGCAAGCAATAACAAATGGATTCCTTCATCCCAATCCTTATTATTTTGCACACAATAAGCCGTCATCATATTTTTCACAGTTAAATGGAACCTTTCCAAGGCCCCTTGACTTTCATTCAGGATGATAGGCAGACGACACAATTTGATGGGCTCCCAATTCATACACCACCTGTTGAAATATTCCAGACATAAAATTACTCCCTTCGTCCAATTGAATTTCCATTGGTAGGCCAAACACTGTTAAAAACTTTAGCATAGCCATAACAATTGTCTTTGCTTTAATGTTTCTCAGGGGAATAGCCTCTGGAAACCTTGAAGCTGTGCACTTAAGTGTTAACAAATATTCATTTCCTGCTTTGGTTTTTGGAAATGGGCCAACATAATCCACTATCACTTTTGAGAAGGGCTCCTCGAAAGCAGGGATGGGTTGTAATGGTGCCCCTGGTGGTCCTTGATTAGGCTTGCCCACCAGTTGACAAGTTTGACAGGTTCTACAAAAGTTCACAACATCCTTTCTTAATTTTGGCCAATAAAACTATTTCCTTATCTTTTCTACCGTCTTCTTCACTCCAAGATTACCTCCTAAAGGTGTACTATGAGCCAACTTTAATATTTCATTCCTGTAAGTTTTGGGAATAACAACTTGCCTTATTACTGCCCAGTTTTCACTGGCAGGTATCACTTGTGGTCTTCACTTTCTCATCAATATTCCATCTTGAACAAAATAACCTACTGGCACAGTTTCAATTTCCTGGTTAGACAGAATCTTATCTCTTATCCCAGCAAGATCAGGATCATGCTTTTGTCTGGCTATTAATTCTTCTCTTGACAACAGAAAAGTTGGATTCTTATGTATGTCCTCAATGCTTGCCTCCACTATAGGATCATCAAAGACTTTCTCTACCTCTACCTTTTTTCTAGACATGGCTCTAGTAAGTTTATACGCAGGGTAGATTTCCAAATCCTTTTCGGACTCATAAACCAATGGCTTATTTGTGAGTTTCACCGCAGGTATGACTTTACCCTCTGCTAAATAATTTCCTAACAAAAGAGAAACTCCATCCACCAGCAGACTTGATCTTATCCCAATCATAACCGGGCCATTAACTAAGTCTGATTTCATCACTATTCTATGCAAATGTATAGGTTCTGCTTCACCACCAATACCTTCACATCTCCAGTAACGGTCTCCTCACCAAAATTCAAAACGTTGCTTAATACAAGTGATTGGGCTACTCCAGTATCCCGCAGGATTTTAACTGGCACTTGATTGGATCCTTCTTTAACCAAAATGAAACCTTCAGTCATGAATGGTTTAAAAATAGCCCTGACTTTTTCACTCTGAACACAGGCAGCTGGTACTTCTCTCTTTCTTCCTTTTCAGTACTGGACAATTTGCTATTATGCGCCCTGGCTTCTTACAATAATGGCAAATAACACTTGAAAAATTTTCCTTCATCCATTTCTCTTCCTCTCTTCCTTTAACCTCACTTCTAGATTTTCTTTCCACTCGACTTGGATTATCAGCAGTATTCCTTTGAAAGGATTTCCCTGGAGTCCATTTAGGCTTGTGGGTTAAAGCATATTGCTCTGCGAATTTAGCCAATTCTTGCCAAGTTTTTATATTTTTCTCTGCCAAGTACACTTGAATATCATCAGGAACACAATTTTTAATCTCCTCAAGCAGAATGATTACCCTCAATAAATCAAAGTTATTTTCTACTTTCATTGTGGCACACCGCCGATCAAAACACACAACCTTCCTATAAGCAAAATCCAGGTAAGATAGGGTTCCTGCCTTTTTTAAATTCCTGAACTTTTGTCTATAAGCCTCTGGGATTAGTTCATAAGATTGAAGTATAGCCTGCTCTACAAATTCGTAATCAGCTGCTTGTTGTACAGTGAGACATGAATATACCTGTTGGACTTTCCCTTTAAGAACACTTTGAAGTAGGAGTGACCACTGGTCTGGTGGCCATTTTAAATTTATAGCTACTTTCTCAAAATGGTGGAAATACTGGTCTATTTCAGCTTCCTCAAATGGAGGAACTAACCTCATTTCTCTACTGACCAGAAACCTCTCCTTCTGACCAGCACGTGGGTTTTGGGCTTCTCCCTCTCCTTGGGTTAGGGTCAGCTTTAATTTAGCTAATACTAGCTCATGCTTCTGTTCTTTCTCTCTCTCTCTTCCCTGTTTGCCTGCCTTACTGCTTCCCGTTTGGCTTTCCTTTCTGCCTCTCTTTTTTCCTCTAATTCTAGTTTTCTCAAAGCCAACTTCCTCTGAAGTTTTCTCCTTTGGAAACTGTTCTAATGCAGCTTCTTCAATACCCCCTTTCCTACATAGTGCTTAACAATCTTCCGGGCAATTTCCATTTTTTTTTAACCCAGTTCTTACTGTAAGAAGTTTTAACTTGCCAACAACTATAACCTTCAGTTCTGACTTTTTAGCCATTTTTAAATTAACCACTGTGGGTTCGCTATGAACTGGTCAATATTCATAGTTGCTGGTTTTTCTGCTGGTGATTTATACACTCACCATTTATTTTTAATTTCAAGCTGGAGGTTGAGTCAAACTCAGATGACTGATAACTAAGCACAAGTCAATCACTCCTAAAGCTTCCAAATTGGTTTGATCGCGGACAAAACACCAAATTATGTTAAAATATCAAACCAGCAATCACAAAGAAGGCATATCACACAGGGGTAAAGATGAACAAATTACTTTATTAACAAAAATTCACCTTCAAATTTTAATTCAAAAATCCCCCCTTTTATAACAATGCCCACTAGTTACTATGCAAATTTCTATAACAGTGTAAAACTAATAAATTCCCCAGCCTAAATACAACATATGTAATTAAAGCCTAAGTTATATTTCCAAACAGCCCACAGAAAAATTTAGACACAAAACAAAGACAAAACACACAAGACACACAAAACTTCGATCTCAACCGAAGCAAATATCATAAACAAAATCCAGCTTGTTTGGTAAACTGAAGCCAAAAGATCTTTGAGAGGGAGAGAGAGAGCACAAAATTTGAAGTTGTCTTGTGTTACTTGCAGAGAGAGGAACAACTGGCTTGGTCCGGATCCTTCTGACTGCCTTCGGAATGTTGATCCTTTTTGAAATCCCAACCTTCTCAACTGTCCTGCAGACCATGACTCATGCTCTGGGCCTTCTCCACTCCACAGCACCACCCAGTGGTGGTTTATCATCCAAGTCCAGAAATTTTTAGATCATTTTCTCCACATGCTCAGTCCGTCCCCCACTCTCTCAGCAGTCGACCTTCACCTTGGCTCTCTAAGGCAAACTGTCATTTTTTTAACATAAAAGCACACAACACATAGGACAATACACAACACAGAATTCTGTAACAACATTAATTTTGATTCAATGGATAATAAATTTGTTCTAAAGATGCAATGAAGGCATATAACTGTGGACAGATAATAAGTTTTTCTTCTAAAATTAGAAAGGAGTATATGTCTCAAATTAATAATTTAGAGGCAGAAATATCAAATCTAGAAAAGGAATTACAAATGCAGTCATCAGTAGAAAAAATGAATTATTTTGAATAAAAAAGTTATAGTATAACATATTACAATCTTATAGAACAGGAAAAAAATGATTATGAGAACAAAATAGAGATATTATGCATTGGGGGAACAAGCACAAAGTTTTAGCATGGTAATTGAAAACAGAACAAGAATCAAAAGTTATTAGTGCAATGAGAGATGAGGCAGATCACATATCCTATAAACCCCAGGATATAAATAATTGTTTTAAGCAATTTTATACAAAATTATATAAATCAGAGTCTACACAGGAGGATAATAAAATTGATCAATCTTTAACCCAAGTAAATTTGCCTAAATTAAGTATAGAAGAACAAAAAATATTAGGAACCTCCTTTTCATTTGAAGAGGTTGGAAGAGTTATAGCTTCTTTACAAAATAATAAATCCCCCAGTGAAGGTGGATTTACATCAGAATTTTATAAAGAATTTAAAGATGTGCTAATTCCTTTATTTATGAATGTTTTAATACAATTGGAAGAAACTGGAAATTTACCTGATTTTTTTAAGACAGCAAATATAATTATAATGTTAATTCCAAAAAAGACCTATTAATGCCATTGTCTTATTCTTTATTTCTTTATTTATTGTAGATTACAAGGTTGTGGGTAAATTATTGGCAAATAGGGTGGAATTTTTTTAACTGAAACTAATTAACAAGGACCACACAGGATTTATTAAAAAAATAAAATTGGCAGGCAGTGTAACTAGATTGATTAGTTTAATTCATCTAGCTCAAAAGGAAGAAAATTTTAATGTAGGAGTGGCTTTAGATGCAGAAAAGGCCACTAGTTACTATGACTAGAGTAGAATGGGACTTCCTTTTTAAGACACTTGCTAAATTTGTTTTAGCACAAACATTTATAAATTAGATTAATAAACATTATATATTGAACCAAAAGCAAGAGGAATGACAAATTGTCTAATGTCTGATTATATTGAATTAACAAGATCAACAAGACCAGGTTGTCCATTATCTCCTGCTCTTTCTGTATTAGAAATTGAACCGTTAGCTGAATTAATTACAACAGACTTACTAAAAAACATAACATTAGTTTATTTGCAGATTATGCAATTATTTAATTGACATCTGGAAAATTTGTTAGATAAATTACATATGCAATTAGAACAATGCGAAGCAGTCTCAGGATATAAAGTTAATTGGAATAAAAGTGAAATCATGCTCTTGACTTTTGGTAACTATATACAATGTAGGCAAAATATGAAATTTAAATGTCCTGAATGTTGCCTCAAATATTTTGGAATTAGAGTTGATAACCAGTTAGAGAATCATTTTAAAATTAATTGTGGACTATTGTTTAAGAAAATTGAGGAGGATTAAAAAAAAAGGGTTGATTTACCAATTACATTAATGGCCAAGTAAATTGTATCAAAATGAATATTTTTCCACAGGTGCAATATTTATTTCAATCTTTACCCATTGATATTCCTAAAAAAGTTTTTTAAGGATTTCAATAAAATTATAAGGAAATTCATGTAGAAACACAAGATGTCAAGGATTTCATTAGAAAAATTAACTTGGAGATTTGAATCAAGAGGTCTACAACTTCCAAATTTTGAGAATTATTATAAAGCAGCCCAAGTATGATTTCTTTCTTCTTTTTTTTGAGGAAGGAGAAAATGTGGCTTGGGTTAATATTGAAATGAATAAAATACATGAAAAAGAATGTAAAGAATTTCTGTATAAATAGAATGAGGTATTATTAACTGGACAAACAGGAACACCAATATTTAAACATTTGGTCAGAATGTGGTATAAGGTACATATGTTGATGGGAGTTAAGGAGTATAGATTGGGGAGGATGCCACTGGTGCAATATGAATTGATCCCATTTATGTTGAATGACATAAATTTTAGTAACTGGTCAAAAATTGAATAAAATTTATTAATGACTGTTGTTAAGTCAGATATTTAATGATATTTGACCAACTGAAAGCTAAATATGGAATACAAAATCATACAATTTTTGGATATTATCATTTAAAGGCTTATCTATGAGAAAGATTAACTGCATCTTATTTACTGTTAGAAGATGATGAAATAGAAACAATAATCTCAAATCCAAATATAAAAAAGTGTATATCAGTTATGTATTTATTATTTTGAGGGGAGTAAAGAAGAAAGATTTCCATAAATCTAAACAAATGTGGGAAATGGACAGGTATAGATATAAATGATAGAAATTGGATACACATATGTTATGATAGTATGAAAAATATAATAAATATTAGATATAAATAGTACAATACAATTTCATACATCAATTATATATTACACCAGAAAAGCTTAATAGATTGAAGTTAGATATTTCAGATTTAAGTGTTTTCGATGTAAATAGGACACAGTCACCTTCTTACATTCGACATGGACTTGCCCCAAACTGAATCTTTTTTGGACTAATTTAATAGATTTTCTTCAACAGGTAATAGATGTTAAACTCCTGAGAAACCCTATGTTGTTTCTTTTGGGAGATATATCAAGGATTAGTCTAGATATAAAATTAAATTGTTTTCAAAAATAATTTTTAAAGATCATGCTAACAGTTGCCAGGAAATGTATAGCCATTTCCTGGAAATTGGATACGGATTTGGTATTAGATAAATGGCATGGTGAAATGCGAAGTTGTATACCTTTGGAAAAGATCACATATAATTTAAAGAACAAATATGATCAATTTTTGAAAATTTGGTTTCCATATGTGCAAAAGATTGGTGCTATATCTTTATAAGTAATTATAAGCTGTCAATTAGTAGAATTTGGTGCAAACTTTTTAAATTATAATTTACTCTAAGAAATATGTGCCATCAATCTAATTATTTACAGAGCTTGCTTATAACAATTCTTGTGTAGTTTGCACATTAAAGAACCTTGATCTTTCAAAGGTCAAAGAAGATATTACATTTTACCTTTTCCCATTTGAATTAATACATTGAAGGTATCTCAGCAATAAATGTGAAGTTTATACTGCAATATTCAGTTTCATTTTGCCTAAAATGGATTGACTCCACTGATGCTCAAAGCCATGTATCAGTTAATGCAAAGATCTAACTCCTGGTACATGCAATGATTTACAAGTATTCTCAACAATACTTGCAGATAAATGATGTAATTTTCTACTCACATGCTAAATTGCCATTGTGCAATAAATCATCTAGGGTTCAACAGAAGCTTTTCACGTGTCAATAAATGAAAATTGCTACTGTTGCAATAATGGTTCACAGAAATGACATTTCTTTTAAAGGTACAATCCCATCTAAAGCACATTGATTAACAATGAGGAAGGAGATACATTGGTACATCAGGTGCATCTCTCTACAAAAATCTGCCATAAGAAGACCCACATTCACACTTGTTATGAGACTAAACAATTCCTCAAAGATTCTAGAGATTAATAGGCTCAGAAATGATCATTTACTGACATTGTAAGATCAAATTCACAAAACAAATAGATAGCTCAGGATGTCTGAACATGGTTAGATTTGCATGTCATTTCTTCAGCATTCCCTATTTATGTCTGTTTGATCCCATTCCATCAAACAAAAATGTCTGGCTTGAATTTATTTCAATTGTTAAGATGTGCATATTGAATTTTGTCTGCTACAGTTGTCCTGAATGGACGGAGAGTAAATATTTTATGTCCTCAATGCCTATTAATTCCAGATGTAATTATTCCATCATATTAGTGGACTTTCCACTGTTCCATCCTCAGTAAATTTTATGTCATTGAGATCTCTGCAGCCTATTTCTAACCCTAACCATCCTTGTTCATCCATCTTTCTTTGTTCATTGGGAATCATGGCCGGTGTGGTGATACAACCACTACACTGGCCGCACTCCTACTGGCCTACTGCAAGGGACAACCACTGTACCTGCAGGTAGTCAACCTGGGAGGCTGCTCCCACCTGCCCGCTGTCAATCACTGCCTCTTATCAAGACTCAAACCGGCTCCTTTGAGAGTCATCGGAGCACATGGAGCCAGGAGGCTACAGGGACTTAGTGTGTACAAGTTGAAGCTGATTAAAACTTGTCATATAGTCTGTGGATTTTGTGTCTGAATTATGCTCACAGTCCGTCATTTTCCTACTAGATTACATTTTGCCTGCTCAAATGTTGCCAAGAGCATCACAATCTAGATTGCTAGATACCTGTATGGGGATACCAATATCCTGAGCATAAAGCTTTGCAAAAGGTAAAGGACACAGCCCAGGACTTCAAAGGCAAAACCTTCCTCACCATCGAGAACATCTACAGGGAACACTACTGTTGGAAAGCAACAGCAATAATCAAGGATCCACATCACCCAACACATGCTGTTCTCGCTGCTACTATCAAGAAAAAGGCATAGGTGCCACAATATTCCCACCATCAGGTTTAGGGGCAGCTGTTACCCCCCCCCACCATTGGTGTCCTCAACAACAAACTCAATTAGGGACTCATTTAAGGACATACTTTTGTACTTAGTTGATTTTTTAATTGTTTACAAGTGTACATTGAGGGTTTTTTTGCATTCCCAGCAGCAGTAATTCTGCCTCACCCACTTGAAAAAAGAATCTCAGGGTTGTATGTACTCTGACAATAAAGCTGAAATGAGAAAAAAAAATCTGCAACTTAAACTATTCATACTTGTTGAATTGGGTTAAAACAAGTACTATTTTAACAATGGTTTCATGAGATTTATTGGCTTCTGGCAATGAGTAATCATGCATAAGAATGTAGGAAATAGAAGTAGGAACATGTCTAGTGACCCCTTATGTCACTCCTCAATACAGCTAGAAGAATGTATTGTCGACTGACATAAGGGACTGTGAAACACATTCCTACTCCTCTTTCTGTCCTATTTTGAGATTTCTTGCCATTCCTCACATTCCTTAATGCCCCAATGTTGAAACTATATCTCACCTACAAAAACACTCAATAACCAAATGTTCACAGTTCTCTCAGGTGAAGAATTGTAAAAATTCATGACACTTCAAGTGAAATTAAAAAAAAAAATCTTCTCTCCTAAATCCTCATTGATTGGCCTTAACTTTGAGATTATGCTTCTTACTTAGAGACTCTTTTGCCAGAGGAACTCAACATCTATCATGTAATTGCTTTCTTAGAAACCTTTATCTAAACATCCATCAGATCTTAATTTGAACTGATTCTACTTCACTTTGACAACAAATATATTAACTTTCCAGCTGGCTTTGATCTTCAGACATGCTGAGTTTAATAAGCTACTCATGTTCTTCCAGTGAATTGTACTTTTCTCTGACATTGGTCAAATTTTGCTTGGCGCTGCTATGATTTATCAGTGAACATTTTTTTGGAGGATGTGATAGCGACTTTTTTTTTAAACTCAGCATAAGAACATCTTTGTCCAAATTATCAATGAATTAAAAAGTTTTCTTTCATGTTCATTTTTACAGTATACAGCCTTGCAAGATTATGTAGCTTAATCAGTTTATACAGGGTAAGATTCAGGCAAATCTGGAAACATGGCCTGATTTTCTCGTGTCCTATACTGTGTGTGGCAGCCTGATTATTTGCAAGTTATTTCACCATTGGGAATTTTCAAGGTCATTCCATTTCTCAACATTTGTCAGTGTGGTTTCCAGGGAAACAATTTTTTAAAGTGGATTTTTTAAAGTGGCATTATAAAGCTCTGTCTCTCTCTGTTAGGCAGACATTAAGCTCTGGGAGATTGTTCTCTTCTTCTAAAGCTGCTCTAATTTCCACCTCTGCTTTACCTAATCTTTATAAATGCTAAAGAATATTTGAAATCCTGGTATGAGACTTGCAAGCAAAGATTTGTTTTTGAGGATATAGGATGGATATCTGCTATCTTCAGGCCATGGATTGAAAGAAAATCTGTGAAATTATGATTAATTAACTTAAAACAAGAAACTACTCAGGAATTTTGTGTGTGTGTGTGTGTGTGTGTGTGTGTGTGTGTGTGTGTGTGTGTGTGTGTGTGTGTGTGTGTGTGTGTGTGTGTGTGTGTGTGTGTGTGTGTGTGTGTGTGTGTGTGTGTGTGTGTGCTATATACCATGCTCATGATTTTTTTGTCATCCTGCTTGTAGATCCTGACAATATTTCAAAATTGAATCTACTCTTTGTATGAAAAGCATAAGATTATCTAATGAGGGAATCCATTTTTCATTATTTAATTGTACATCTGCATATCCAAAATAATGTTTTAATGGCTGCTTTATTTTTTTAAAGATGTTTAATTGAAAATTCAGGGATTCATAGTTAAGGTACAAACATTCATCTTCCTTAACCTAAAACCTGAGAATTATCAGGTAATTGATTGGTTATTTAAAAGACCAGCAGCAGATGTATTTGTTAATTTCACAATTGCAAATTACAGTTAACTGTGACATTGGCAGGAATGGGTATTGTAGTTAGATCACTCACTTAGAATTATGTAAAGATTCTGAAGGGCTCTCCTTCAATGAGGTGACATGAATCTTTTCAGTAGTCAATTTAGGGAGGTGGCACTCTATTTCAAAAGCTTCCAAATGACTTGTTTCTTTCTAGCTATTCTTAACAGAGAAAATGCTAAAGTAAACTACCTGGATATGGGAGTTGTGAAGTGTCTCTTTTAAATTAAAATGAAACTCAGTCCTTTTTGTGACTCAGAAAAATATACACCCATTTTGAGTTGTGAAGTCCATGGCATGAAATATTGTTTGTTGTCTGAAGATTTATTTTCTTTCACACACAAGCTTAGCAAGTGAAAGCAGTGAGGTGAAGCAAATATTATACTTCTAACAGAACACAACTTCATTGAATTCAACTCCCTTTTGTTGTTCTCCATGTTCCTTATTAGTTTAAATGGCAAGGAGCTGTTTTGGCTCGACATAGTCAAGTCAAGTTCATCAACATCTGATTGTACAAGTACAACCCAACGAAACAGCTTTCTCCAATTTGTGGAGCAAAACATGCAGACACAACACCAGAAATAACACGCATACAGAGAAATAATACATATGCAGGACAAGTATTTTATCTATAAAAATAAATTAATTAATATTGTTCTGTACAAATAGGAGTCTCGGATGGTAAGTGTGAACAGTACCTTTTGTCGTTCAGAATTCTCACTGCCTGTGGGAAGATGCAGTTCCTCAGCCTGGTGGTTCTGACTCTGAAACTCCTTTTTTTAATATTTTATTTAATCAACATATATAAGATCAAAATAAGTAAGACCATAATACAATATTAACAAATATATGCTGAAGATATATATTAAAAAAATATTAAAATCTTAAAAACTAAAACTAATAGCTAGTAACTAAAAAGCCCTCCTAATCCTCCAACCTCCCCCCCACCAAACCTAATCTAATACCATAACTAAAATACATAATATCATAACTACATAATAATCAATTTGGATTGCATCAAATGACACTCAAGTAACCCAAATAACATAAAATTATTATTCATTCAGGGAAAACTTCAGTGGACAGGAGAATTTTAAAAAAAAGTTAATTATAATTTTAGCATCGTAGTTCTAGCATACGGGCTCTGAATTTGCAGGAATAAAAAATATTTACCCCTCAAATTGTAAGTGATTTTATTTACAAAGGAATATAACTGTGAATCTCAGCATGCCATCTATCTAATGTTAATGAAACATCGGATTTCCTTGTTACATCGATACATTTCCTTGTTATTACTAAAGCTAACTTAACAAATTTTAATTGAGAATCTGACAACAATAATCTAGGAGTAACACTTTCAAAATTTCCTAACAACAAAAATTCAGGATTTAATGGAAAAATCACTCATTGCAAAAATTTACTAACAGGAATCCAAAAAGGATTAACCTTAAAACAAGACCACATAGAATGAAAAAATGTTCCAATTTCAGTTCCACCTCTAAAACATTGATTTGATAAATTTGATCTCCATCTATTCAATTTCTGAGGTGTGATATACAATTGATGTAAAACATTACAGTGAAGTAATCTATATCTTACATTAATAGTATTAGACATAACTCCTTTACATAAATTTTGCCAATCCTGCTGATCTATTATCATATTTAATCTTGTTTCCACCTTTCTTTTGAATTAAACAAACCTACCTTAGCTACTTGTGCTTGTAACAAAATATATGTAATTGAAATAATTTTTTTAGTCATTCCATCAACTATAATTTTCTGATCCTAATTTCTCTCTCAAATAAGATCTCAACTGCAATTAATAAAATAGTGCATTAAGAGGAATATTGTATTTAATTATTAATTGATCAAAAGATATCAATCAATCATTATCATAGTTTTGAAATTCCTTTAATATTCCATATTTTTTGTTATCTTTTGAAAACAAAAAGGATTCATTAATGGTGTTTGCAATGAAAGAAGATTTCCATCAATTTCTAATTTAACTTTATTCCAAACACTAAGCAAATATTTTAAAATTGGGGCCTCTTTTATAGATTTTGATTCCCATTTATAAATAAATTATTCTGATATAATTTCTCATATCTTATTTAATTCAATGTCTACCCAGGATGATTTAGTTTTATTAAACATAGAAACCAAAAATCATAATTGTGCTGCCTTATAATTTTTTTTTAAATTTGGAAGTTCTCAGCTCCCTTGTTCATATTTCCATGTTAACTTTTCTAATGGCTTTCTTGCCATTTTCCATTTCCAAATAAATTTTGTAACTTGCTTATTTAAATCTTGAAATATTTTTGAGGTAACTTTGAAATAAATATTGAATTATTGGAAAAATATTCATTTTAATACAGTTAACTCTCTCAATAGGTAAATTTCAATCCTCATCTATCTTTTTAAATATTGGAATGCAGTTTAATTTATATTAAATTTTAAAATTATTGTCAATACATATACCTAAATATTTAGTCTTATCTGTTCATTGAAATTGAACTTCTTGTCGACCTTGTGAATAATCTCCTTTAACCAATTTCATTACTTCACTTTTATCCCAATTTATTTTATACCCTGAAATTTTCCCAATTTCTAACAACTGACTATAAAGTCTTGGCAATAATAATTGCAGTTGAGCTAAATAAACTACAACATCATCAGCAAATATAGTAATTTTATGTTCAATCTGATTTATCTCAAATCCTTTTAACTGGCAATCACCTCAAACCTTTTGTGCGAGGTGTTCTATAGATGGAGCAAACAAAGCTGATGATAAAGGACATCCCTGTCTACTAGATCTAGTTAAATTAAAAGTCTGATAAATCTGTCCATTTGTTATTATTTTAGCTGTTGGATTTCTATATAGTGCCTTAATCCAATTTATAAAATTTACACCAAAACTGAATTTATTTAGAACCTTAAACAGAAAACCCCATTCTAACTTATCAAAGGCTTTTCTGTATCTAAATCTACTATAACACTTAAATCCTCTTCTGAGTGAAATGGATTATACTTAATAACCTTACAATGTTATCTGGAGTTTGTCTATTTTTGAGAAAACTTGTCTGATCCATGTCTATTAATTCAGGAAGATACTCATTAATTCTATGCACTAATACTTTTTCTCTTATTTTATAATCAACATTCAATAAAGATACATGTCTATATGAAGCTGGTTTTAATGGAACTCTATCTTTTTTAGGTATGACTGTAATAATGGCCATAGAAAAAGTATCTGGAAAACAATGTTGTTCAAAAGATTGTTCTACTACTTTCATAAATAATGGAATCAATAAATATTTAAATTCTTTATAAAATTCTACTTGGAACCCATTCTCTCTGAAGATTTATTGTTTTGTAAAATATTAAGTGCATCTTGTTCAGTAAAGGATTATCCATACCATCCTTACCTTCTTGCATTAAGTATGATAATAACAATTATCACAAGTATCCATCTATAGCCTCCTCTTCATGTAATGATTCAGATGTATATAGATCTTCATAAAATTCCTTAAATACATCATTAATTTATTTTGTGGTTTATGTAACACTTCCTTATTATTCTGTTGTATTGCATTAATTATTACTAAATTTAGAAAGTAGCTTGTATAAATTTTTGATCATCTGTATTAGGTGAATAAAGATTTAATAGAGTCCAGTTCTCAGAAAATATTTGGCAATTTATCATCACATACTTTCCTGTTGGGTCTGTAGTCACACTTTGAATTTTAACTGGTAAATTTTTCTTGAATAAAATTGCCACTCCCCTGGCTTTGGAGTTGAATGTAGAGAAGATTATCTGACCTACCCAATCTCTTTTCAATTTCAAATGTTCATTCTCAGTTAAATGAGTCTCTTGTAGAAGAGCAATATCTACTCTTAATTTCTTAATATAAGATAACATCTATTTCTTTTTATGGTCCTGTCAATCCCATTAATGTTAAAACTCAAAATCTTATCTGCTTTATTCAGTGTTTTTATCTATACACTTTTTAAAAATCTCTATCAATCACTCCTATCCAGGGAGAATTCCCACAAATTGATCTGGTCCCAGGTTTCATCATTTGCAATCCAAAAACATTAAATTCATTAAAAAAAATTATAAACATTTTTATCCATTCTCTTATTAAAATTCTTTTATTTGCCTTTAAATCCTTCTTATTCTGTACTTGTCTCTTCTCCTTCAGTTGCAGATTTGTTAGAATCCTCCTCCACGTTAGAACCTTCACCCTCCTGTTCAGCAGCTAAGATGCTGGAGTGGCTGTGGAGATATTTTTTCAGACTTTATTTCTTCTACAGGGTGCATGCATGATGTAGTTGTAGTTCTCCCCAATACGCCATCTCTGTGGAGAACTACAGGGATAGCTCCAGAAGGCACTCATTCACCAGGGCTGTCTCCAGCGGCTCCAAGGCAGATTTCAGCGGCCTGCTTCAAGGAAAAGGTAGGCCCAATTTTTCTCTCCCTTCCGTCTTCTCTTCTTTCTTTCAGTGTGGTTTTTAAAACTTTTTCTCTTTTCAGAGACATCATTTTTTTTCTTAACATTAAACATTTCAGAGTTGTTTATTATGATTTTAACTTTTCTTAATATATACTTATATAATAAATCCCTCAGAGGTCGGCAGGATATTTGGTGTTCCTTCACGACATCCCATGACATCTCCTGTCTCTGATACTCCTGTATCTCTTTCCCAACTGGAACAGCTGAAAGATGCTCTGTGCAGGGTGGAAGGGGTCCTCATGAATTTTGTGCGCCCTCTTCAGACAACGATCTTGGTAGATCATGTCAATGAGGAAAGGGAGACCCCAGTGATTCTCTCTGCCACTCTTACAGTCCTATGGATTTACCTTTAATCCATTTCTCTGCCGCAAATGTACTACATTGTGATGCAGCTGGCCAGGAAGTTCTCAATAGAGCTCCTGTAGTGCAGTCACTGTTGTGCCTTCCTGACAAGTGAGGAGATGTTGAGTGTCCACGATAGGTCACTAGCTAAGTGAACTCCGAGGAACTTGGTTCTCTCCACTCGCTATAACACAGAGTTGTTGATGTGTAGTGGAAAGTGGTTGTTCCTGGTCCTCTTGAAGTACACAACATCTCTTTCGTCTTGTCCACCTTGAGACTCAGGTTGTTACTCACGCATCATTTCATGAGATCTTCCACCTCTCCTCTGCAGTGCAACTCATCGTTGTTTCTGATGAGGCCAATGACTCTTGTGTTATCTGTAAACTTAATGACACTGTTGGAACTGGATCTGGCCATGCAATTGTAGGTCAATAGTATGAACAGAATCAGGCTGAACTCACAGCCCTGAGGTGTGCCAATGCTCAGTGTGACAGTGCTCGATATTCTGCTACCGATCCGGACTGACTATAGTCTTTCTGGTAGGAAGTTCAGGATACAATTACAGACAGCAGTGTTGAGTCCCAATGAGGACAGCTTCTCCGCCTTCCTCTGGAGATTGATCATATTAAACACCGAGCTGGTCAATGAACAGAAGGCCGGCATATGAGGTGTCATTCTCCATGTGGACCAGGCGGCATAAACTTGTTGAATAGGGAGCATGAACCATAAGCTCAAGTGTTGTAGAATGAGAGATGATAAGGTATTGAGTTTATTGTCATATATATTGTAAAATGTGCAGATGCACCAAAATTCTTTTTTTATGGAGCTTTTAACAGATATTTTGTTAAAAGAATCTACAAAAACAACTAAACAAACAATTGCATAGTTTACTTAATTGAATTTTAAAAAGGCAATAATAGAAGAAAGCTAACAAATATTTATGATACTTGGGGTGCAAAAACAGTAACTTAGAAATTGTGGACACAAACCTTATGTGGTATCAGTGCAGTCCCTGCTTCGTATAACAAGGGAGGTTCAAGAGCCTGATATGTGTTAGAAAGAAACTATTCTGGAATCAAAAGGTCATCAAAATGGAATTGCTTACTCTGTTCCTTGTGCCTCAAATGCTGACTTGTCTGGTTAATACTTCCACTCTTTTGTATTTGTTAATTTTTCTCACATCTATAGTCTTGCATATCTGTTGTTTTATTAGAAAAAAGTATTTAAAATAACAATACTGTAAAAAAATATATAAGGAGGAATTATATTGGAGTCTCCATGTCAATTTCTAATGTCATTTACTGTAAGTTAAAGTAAAGGAATCAAATCTGTGGTAAGTACATTTGACTTTAATATTCTAACATCTGAATTAAACTCCTATTTCCTTCAGGAAAGTTTGTTCTCATATTTTTCAGGTTCCATATGTGTTTTCTTTGGGGATATATTATCCACAGATTAGTTGAACAATCAGTTTAAAGTCATGATGTCAAATACAGGCATTTTGGCCTTACTTATCTTCTTTGCTCTTCTGCGCCGTGCCTTTCCCTGCACACAAGGAGCTCCAGAAAACTTTTTAATCTGTCACAGATCCAGGCCAAGACCAAAATCAGAAAAGTTATGATTCGAGAACTGCTCTATGCAGATGATGCTGCCTTCATGGCTCACTCCCAGCCAGAGCTGAAAGTGTTGTGTGATGTATTTGCATCTGCCTGCACTGAATTTGGTCTAAAAATCAGCCTGGGCAAGACGGTTGTCTTTAGCCAACAAACCCACGACACTTCGTCAATTACCATCAATGTGTCAGTGCTCACCAACGTCAAGAAATTCTGCTACTTGGGCTCCACCATGACAACAGTGAACTCAGTCATCACAGAAGTGGACACACACCTGGGAAAAGCATCCATTACCTTCGGACGCCTCTGTGCCCACGTGTGGGATAACTGCCACCTCTCTTCCAAGTTGAAGATCTGAGCCTATGAGCCCTGCATGCTGAGTACTCTTCTCTATGGCTGTGAATCTTGGGTACATACAGAAAGCAAGAACACCGCCTTAATACATTCCATTTCCGCTGCCTCAGATCCAACCTAGGCTACTTATGGTGAGACAGAGTCACAAACGTCCAAGTCCTTGAGAAGACTGGAAGTATGGACCTCTACTCAATCATCTGCGCTCACTGCCTATGGTTGACTGGCCACATTGTCCATATGGAGGATGTCTGATTGCACAAAGATGTTCTCCAAGATGGCTACAAGATGCTCCCTGCCCTGTTGGCTGCCCTCGTCTTCGCTACAAAGACGTAATCAAGTGTGATCTCCAGTCATTCCATCTCAACCATACTGACTGGGAGGGCCTCGCAAAAAATCGCACTGCATGGCGTTCCGTGATTCGCAGTGGCACATCACAATGTGCCAACAACTACAAAAAGTTCCGTGAGGCCAGAGAGCTACAAGTCTATGTTCATCTTCGCCTACAAAAGGATGGGCCACGATGATGCTAACCAAGCTACTTTTGGAGGTTAGTCAGATTTGTCATGTTTGGTTTCTGTCCTTCTAAACCCTTGTCCAAATATCTTTTAAACATGGTAAATTATTTCCCTCTGCAATTTTCTCTGGCAGTTAGTTCTATGTGTACTCTTCCCTCTGTGTGGGGGTAAAATGCTTCTCAGCTGCCTTTAAAATCTTCCCCTGCTTTCCTTAAACCAATGTCTTTTAAGGTCTCGACTCTGTCCAAGGGAAAAAAAAGTGTGGCCATCAGAGAAGAGGTGGAAAATCTGGTGAAATGGTACAAGAGTAACAACCTGAGTCTCAATATGGACAAGACAAAGGAGATGACTGTGGACTTCAGACGGACCAGGAATGACTACCCTCCAGTACATATCAACAATTTGTTAGTAGAGAGAATGGAGAACACCAAATTCCTCAGAGTTCACCTAACTAGTGACCTCTCATAGTCAGACAACATCTCTTCACTTGTCAGGATGTCACAACATTGACTGCACTTCCTGAGAAGACTGAAGCAAGGCTCCCAGCCACCAACGTGTCAACCTTTTATAGGAGCTCTGAGTGCATCCTGGCCAGCTACATCACAGTGTGGTATGGTTGCTGGAGGGAAATGGATCAGAGGTCAATCCACAAGACCATGAAAGTGGCAGAGAGGATCACTGGAGTCTCCCTCCTTCACCTCCTCTCCCGTCAACGTGATCTACCAGGATTGTTATCTGAATAGGCCGTGCAAAATTATTGAGGACCCCTTCCACCCTGCACACAGTATCTTTCAGCTGCACCATTCGGGGAAGAGATACAGAAGTATCAGAGCCAGCTCCACCAAACTGAGAAACAGCTTCTTCCCACAAGCAGTGAGAATAGTGAACGACCAAACAAACTGCTCACACTAACCATTCAAGACTTTCATTTGTACAATACAATATTAATTAATTTATTTTTTATAGATAAAATACTTGTCCTGCATATGAATTCTTTGTTTGTGTGCTATTTCTGGTTTTGTGTCTGCATGTTTTGCACTGAGGACCGGAGAATGCTTTTTTTGTCGGTGTAATTGTACAATCAGATTATAATAAACTAGACTTGACTTGACTTCATTTGAATTGACTTGTCTTATCAATGTCATCTAAGATTTTAGATATGTTTATAAGATCACTGCTCAGTGTCACTGCAGGTGGTTTTTTGAGGTTATTACAAGCTTAGTGATTGTTGTGTACCTCAGTGTTCAATAAGGTGCTGTATAAAATACTTATCCATAAGATATGGAAATATGGAGTTGAGGGCAATTTACTAGCATGGATAGAGGAATGCCTAACCAATAAATCACAAGAGTGTGGATAAATGTTTTTTTCTCCCTTTGGTAATCAGTACCACAGGGGGTCATGCAGGGCTTGCAACAGTTCACAACATACATTAATGATCTCTCTCTCTCTCTCTCTCTCTCTCTCTCGCTCTCTCTCTCTCTCTCTCTCCCTCCCTCTTTCTTTCTCTCTCTGTCTCTCCCTTTCTCTCAATCTAAATTTATGCACACACACACACACATGCACACACACACACACACACACACACACACACACACACACACACACACACACACACACACACACACACACACACACACACACACACACACACACACACACATCTAAATGTCTAAGTTTGCCGCTGACACTAAATTGAGTGTTGTGCAGTGGAGCCAGTATCTGCAGAGAAACATAGATGGATTAAGTGAGTGGGCAAGGGTCTGTCAGATGGACATCTTTGGTGAATGTGAGGTCATCCACTTTTGAAGTAAAATGCATAGATCAGATTACAGTATTTCAATAGTGCAAGATTGCTGCAAGATGTTGTACAAGACCAAGGAGCACGATGCTGGTTAGGTTGCACCTGGAGTATTGTGACCAGTTCTTGTTACCTTACTTGAGAAAGAATATATTGGCTTTGTAGGTGGTCAGAGGAGGCTCAACAGCTTGGTTCCTAAGATGAGGAAGCAAGTGCTTCTCCCAGAGAGTAATAAATCTGTGGATTTCTGTGCCCTAAGTCAAAAGAGTCTGCCTTGTTAAAAATATTTAAGATACATTTCAATGGATTTTTGGGCAGTAGGCAAATTAAGAGTTGTGAACCAAATGTAGGGATTCTGTTAAACAGACACCTATTCTGTAGATTGCGCAAAGTAAATCACAAAATTCTATAGATACCGTGGTTGAAGTAAAAAAACACACAATGCTGGAGAAGCTCAGCAGATCAAACCGTGTCCTTTATGTAGCAAAGGTATAGATACGCAGGTGACATTTCAGGCTTGAGCTCTTCATCAAGGTATGAGAAAATGCTGGCAAGCATCTGAACAAAAGACTGGGGAACAGGGGGTGGGTGGCAAAGATAGGAGATGATAGATGGAGAAAGGAGGGAAGGGATAGCAGCAATGAGGTGGAGGAGGGATGACTGGGTGGGTAGGAGAAATGGAAAGACAGGAAAAGGGGGAGGTGAAAGAAAAGGCAAGCAGATTTAGAAGAAGGCAGTAAAGTCAATGTTAATGTCATCCGGCTGGAGGGTGCCAAGATGGAACATAAGGTGTTGTTCTTCCAATCTATGAGTGGCCAGGGTAGGATAGCATACAAAGCCATGGACAGATATGTGAGCATGGAAGTGTGACTCGGAATTGAACTGTAGATTGCAATGGGCAGATTGGACCTATTCTGAGCTGGGAATGCATTGCATACATTGACACAAGAACAAAGTAACTTGCTACCTTGCACAGACATAGAATGGAGGGCCCTTGATAGCAGAGAAGGACAAAGTAAAAGGGCAAGTGTTCGATCTCTTAAGGTTGTATAGAAAATAATTTGTATTTGTTCAAAAGAAAATAAATTCAAATAAATCAAAACACACTTTTGATCATAAAATTGTAGAACGTGAGGAAAACCTGAAAGCAAATATAGTTGATATTTTTTTGGCATCAAACAATTGAGAAATTAGTTTTGGGCAACAGATCTTCTTCGCGGACGAAGATTTATGGAGGGGGTAAAAAGTCCACGTCAGCTGCAGGCTCGTTTGTGGCTGACAAGTCCGATGCGGGACAGGCAGACACGATTGCAGCGGTTGCAGGGGAAAATTGGTGGGTTGGGGTTGGGTGTTGGGTTTTTCCTCCTCTGCCTTTTGTCAGTGAGGTAGGCTCTGCGGTCTTCTTCAAAGGAGGTTGCTGCCCGCCAAACTGTGAGGCGCCAAGATGCACGGTTTGAGGCGATATCAGCCCACTGGCGGTGGTCAATGTGGCAGGCACCAAGAGATTTCTTTAGGCAGTCCTTGTACCTTTTCTTTGGTGCACCTCTGTCACGGTGGCCAGTGGAGAGCTCGCCATATAACAGGATCTTGGGAAGGCGATGGTCCTCCATTCTGGAGACGTGACCCATCCAGCGCAGCTGGATCTTCAGCAGCGTGGACTCGATGCTGTCGACCTCTGCCATCTCGAGTACTTCGACGTTAGGGATGTAAGCGCTCCAATGGATGTTGAGGATGGAGCGGAGACAACGCTGGTGGAAGCGTTCTAGGAGCCGTAGGTGGTGCCGGTAGAGGACCCATGATTCGGAGCCGAACAGGAGTGTGGGTATGACAACGGCTCTGTATACGCTTATCTTTGTGAGGTTTTTCAGTTGGTTGTTTTTCCAGACTCTTTTGTGTAGTCTTCCAAAGGCGCTATTTGCCTTGGCGAGTCTGTTGTCTATCTCATTGTCGATCCTTGCATCTGATGAAATGGTGCAGCCGAGATAGGTAAACTGGTTGACCGTTTTGAGTTTTGTGTGCCCGATGGAGATGTGGGGGGGCTGGTAATCATGGTGGGGAGCTGGCTGATGGAGGACCTCAGTTTTCTTCAGGCTGACTTCCAGGCCAAACATTTTGGCAGTTTCCGCAAAGCAGGACGTCAAGCGCTGAAGAGCTGGCTCTGAATGGGCAACTAAAGCGGCATCGTCTGCAAAGAGTAGTTCACGGACAAGTTTCTCTTGTGTCTTGGTGTGAGCTTGCAGGCGCCTCAGATTGAAGAGACTGCCATCCGTGCGGTACCGGATGTAAACAGCGTCTTCATTGTTGGGGTCTTTCATGGCTTGGTTCAGCATCATGCTGAAGAAGATTGAAAAGAGGGTTGGTGCAAGAACACAGCCTTGCTTCACGCCATTGTTAATGGAGAAGGGTTCAGAGAGCTCATTGCTGTATCTGACCCGACCTTGTTGGTTTTCGTGCAGTTGGATAATCATGTTGAGGAACTTTGGGGGACATCCGATGCGCTCTAGTATTTGCCAAAGCCCTTTCCTGCTCACGGTGTCGAAGGCTTTGGTGAGGTCAACAAAGGTGATGTAGAGTCCTTTGTTTTGTTCTCTGCATTTTTCTTGGAGTTGTCTGAGGGCAAAGACCATGTCAGTAGTTCCTCTGTTTGCGCGAAAGCCGCAACAGATAGATAATTAATAACTAAGTAGATACCAAAAGCTGAGGATCCATAACTCTAGTCTGGTTTTCCGATGCATAATAAATTTTGCACCATTTAATTTTAATCAGTTTGCCATGAACTGACCCCTTTTATTCAACATGTTCTCTAATCAGGTTTTGAACACATTGTAGTGGCCAGCATACTGCTATTACAACACAGCAATCCGGGTTCAAATCTGAGAAAATCTATAAAGAGTTTGTGCACTCTTGCTGTGTTTGCCTGGATTTCCTCTGGGTGCTTCAATTTCCATCCATTTCTCAAAGATGTATCGCGTTAATAGGTTAATCGGTCACCTGGGTGTATTTGGGCATTGCTGGCTCATGGGCCAGGTGGGGTTGTTACTGTGTTGTACCTCCAAATGTAAAATAATTTTTTTTTAAATTAACATGGTAGGGCTCTGGAAAGCAATGTCTGAAGGGATAATGTAATAGCAATCCTCCTTGCGTTCAAACCTATCTTGGCGAGAATTTGAAGAGTCATAACATGCAGGGATATGCAACCTTCTGAGCCAAATGAAAGGAAAATATATGAGATGTTTTTGAAGTTTATTTGAAGAAAAACAATACCCTCATTACTTTTTGAGAGTCCTTGGCCTGTGATGGCCAAAATAAGTGAAAAAAGAGTGATGCAGAATTTGAGTCTAATCATTTAGATGCTCACAAAAATCCCATATAAGCAGGGAGAGGATCATAGCATTTCCCAGACCACTCACCCACTCATCTTGTCAGGCCAGTCAGGGACTGTGAGTCCCTTGTTGGCTTCTCAGTCATCTTGGAAACCATGAATTTGTGGTGGAAATAAATCATTTTAAAGGACCACATCATAAGAAATTTCTGTAATTCTATGAATATAGATAGAAACTTCATGGTACTTATTATTAATTAATTGATAAAAATCACAAATAAACTTCTAGCTTGCTTCTCTTCTCGGCATGCCACTTCTTGTTTATTGAAATTAAACAATTACCTTGTTTGCCTGCTTTCAGCTTTATGTCTCAGATAATAAATTTGTCAATTTAAAGTTATCTCTGTAATGTGCAAGGCCTCTCATGCTTTGTTCAAAGGCAGTCACCTTAATCATTATTCATAAAACGCTCACTCATACTTTTAATATGTCAACTTCACAAAGAAGCATTTATAGATTATGTTTCCTAATGCTACTTAGAATGGTAAACAAATTCTTTCTGTGATGAAGAACTGATGAAAGCATTACTTTTCAAATGAATTGAGATTTAATTAGTGATTGACCCAAAATGATCTGTATCATAAATTACCAAATAATATGCTGCTTTTTCCAACTGTCCTTAATTTTTAAATAATTTTAAAATTATAACTGCATGCATTGAATTATATTTAGTCTTTACTTAGGTCATCATTTCTTTGGAGTAAAGTGGTATCTTCCAAGAGTTTGGCTTGAAGGTTTTATGAGAGTATCAAGCACTAAATAATATTCCAATATAATTCACACGAAGCATTAATTTTCACAAGATCACACAATATCACAAGATAAAGGAACCGAGGGAGGCCGCTAGGCCAATCGAGTCTGTTCCGTGATTCTACACTAAGCTGAACTATGCTCACAGTTACTTCCAATTTCCAACCTTTTCCCCATCTCCCTTAATACCCTTACTAATTAGATACTTATCTATTTCCTGTATAAATTCTCCCAAAGATCTGGTCACCACCGCTGTATGCGTCAGTGAGTTCCACAGATCCATGACCCTCTGACTAAACAAGTTCTTCCTCATCTCTGTTTTAAATGGATAACTTCTAATTTAAAGACTGTGCCCTCTTGCCTTGATTCACCCACCAAGGGAAATATCTTATCTCCATCCATTCTGTTAAAACCTTTCAAAATTCAAAATGTCTCGATGAGATCCCCTCTCATTCTTCTATACTCCAATGAATATAATTCAAGAGTTGCCAAATGTTCCTCATACGTTAGTCCTTGCATTGCAGGAATCATTCTGCACTGTCTCCAACAACATCACATCCTTTCTAAGATAGGAGGCCTAAAACTGCACACAGTACTCCTAATAAAGTCTCACCAGTGCCCCATTGAGCCTCATCAACACCTCTTTACTCTTATACACTATTCCTCTTGAAATGAATACCCACATTGCATTCTCTTTCTTCACTACCAGTCCCACCAGGCCCCTTTGCACTTCTGTGGTTTGAATTTTTTTCCCATCCAAATAGTACTCTGCCTGTTTTTTTCCACGGCCAAAATGTAGGACCATACATTGCCATATTTTTGCACAGTCTGTCTCTATCCTTCTGTATCTTTATGGTTTCTTCAACACTTCCTGTTTCGCCATCTATCTAGGTGTCATCTGCAAATATGGCCACAAAACCATTCACTCCATAATACAAATCATTAATATAAATTGTAAACAGCAGCGGCCCCAAGACTGACCCCTGCGGAACACCGCTTGTTACAGGCAGCCATCCTGAATGGGATCCCTTAATTTTAACCCTTTGCTTCCTGTCTATCAGCCAATTTTCTATCCAGTCTAATATTGTCCCTGTCATTCCATGGGCCCTCACCTTATTTAGCAGCCTAACATGCAGAACCTTAGCAAAAGCCTTTTGAAAATCTGAATATTCAACATCCACAGCCTCCCCTTTGTCCATCCTAGTTGAGATTTCTTAAAAAAAACTCTAATAGGTTGGTCAGGCAGGATCTACCCTTTAAAAACTATGCTGACTTGGACCTATCCTGTCATTCATCTCCAGGATTTTTATAATCTCATCCTTGAGGATCAACTCTAATATCTTCCGAACCACTGATGTCAGACTAATAAGACTATAGTTTCCTTTTTTTCTGTATCCCACCTTTCTTAAACAGCAGAACTACATTTGCCACCTTCCAATCACCTGGAATCTTGCCAGAGTCTATTGACTTTTGCAAGATCATCACCAATGGGTCCACAATCTCCAAAGCCACCTCTTTCTGAACCCATGGGTGCACATCATCTGGTCCAGAAGATTTATCAATCTTTAATCCATTCAGTTTGCCTAGCACAATTTTTCTAGTAATCTTAACTGTATCCATCTCTATTCCCTGAAGCCTCTGTCTGTTGAGGATATTACTAATGTCTTTCACAGTGAAGACTGACGTAAAATATTGATTTAGTTCTTCTGCTATCTCTTTATTCAACACACAAAATTGAAAATAAAATACACAACATAGTTGTTTTATACCAGATAATACAATAAATTGGTGTGGACCATGCATGTTGATACTAAACTCAAAGAAGCACATCAACACCTCGACTTCAATGCAAGGAAGTTTGACGTATTTCCTATATCCTTTAACAACAACTCCAGGTACACCATTGAAAGCATATTGTTGGATGTATCATAATGTGATTTGAGAAGCTGCTGAAAGGAGTGGATGCAGGTCAGAATATCACACAAATTTCTCTCCCCTCCATGGACCCTGTCCATATCTCCCCACTGCCTAGAAATGGCAGTCAACATGATGAGGGTGCATCACCACTCACAATGGAGAGAAGATTCAACAGTGTGAAATCATGCACCAACAGGTTAAAAGACAAGCTATTTCTTGCGGTCATCGAGCTCAACGGTCATCCTAAGCTGCCCTTGCTGATACAACTAGATTTTTTTTTTCATCATAATTAAACCCTGTCTAATTGTTCTCTTGTTTTACTTTATACAGCTATGTTACAATTAGACTGTTCACAGAAATACACTTCTCAATGTTATGGGTATAATGTGAAAATAAACTTAAATCTGAAGCAATATTTGATCTATTAACATAATTATAAATGAAAATTGTGGTCACAATCATATTGCTTTTTATTCAAGCTTGTTTCATTGTAGATTTCACTTTTGCATCATGGCTACATTTAAAACTATTTAATTGACTGTAATGCACTTTGCCTTTTGTCTGTTACTGGGGATATCAGAAGATTTGGTGGATTACAAATAAAGCAAAACAATTTTTTCCATTTTACCAATTTACATTTTAGCTGCAGGGCTTTTCGTAACATAATACTGTTACGCTAACATGCATAACTAATTAAGCTCTACATGAAAGCAAATGTTACATTAAAAAAATACAAATATCTTAAAATTCTGCAATAGATTCAAATAAAAATGCCATGATATACTCAGCCATGATATAAAAAAATTGTATTTTAATTCATTCAATGAATATAATCTGTCTGAACAAATACACCCAACGATATAAAGAGCAAATATTTTTGTTAACCAAATATTACAAGATTTAAGAAATATACATTAGTAATCAGTCACTATGTTTCATTTTAGATTGATGTATTACCATTTATTTAGTTTTTAATAAACATTGTATGATTTTTACTACCAAAGTTTGCAAAGATATAATGTTTCAATAGAACATCATTGGTGGATATGAGAATGCTGTAGGGATTTTATATCATTTGTCTTCTCATGACACAACATACGGCATATTTATCATCATCTATCATAAATCTAAACCAGGGATCCAACATTCAACAGCTCCGTCAATCACTTTGCATTTGTAAGCAGAAGCTATCCAGGTAAAAATGCTTCCAGCAGACTGGAATTGAAACAAAGTGAAAAAATTGAACACAGCTGTGTTAAGTCTAATGAACATCTGCTTTAACTTGTGAAAATAATTCATCATGAATTGTTACACATCAATAAACAACTGATATATATTTCTTGAAGTTTCACCAGCCTTAATGAAAGGTGACCAATTTGTTGACACCTAATGGTATTCAATGGCAATGGCCCTGATCTAATCCCTTTGCACATGTACTACGATGAGGGTAGGTCATGAATCCATCAAAGCATTTTTTTTCCCCATTGGTACAAATGGGTGCAGCAACTCCTATAAATAGAACACATTCATCATTTGAATATTTCCTGCCCAAAATTCAATATGGTTTACATATGATGGGTATTTTAGATCAAAAGTTTATTTTAATTTTTTGCTGTGCAACATGTCTATTTTGAATGCATAATAATTATATTATTATGGTTATGGATAAATATGTTCTTAAAAGAGATAGATTGTGGGGGGTTTAATGTAGGTCATTTCACAACAAGAGTAACACTTTGCAAAATACATCTCATTTAAAATGCAAGAGCTTTGCTGAAGCTAGACTTTGGGTCTCCAAGTGATTTTGCAGAGACAATAGAACTGCTTTGGAAAGAACTTCAAAAGGAGGTGCAAATTGGAACAGAGTCTGGGCTTGTGCTGCTAAGATCTTTCAAAGATTGGGCTTGGAACCTTAGGAGAGGTATTTGATTTTTACAAGCAGAGAGAGGAAAAACCAAACAGGATTCTTCTCTGAGAGAAAGAGAGAGAGAGAGAGAGAGAGAGAGAGAGAGAGAGAGAGAGAGAGAGAGAGAGAGAGAGAGAGAGAGAGAGAGAGAGAGAGAGAGAGAGAGAGAGAGAAGTCAGTTCTGCATTAGCAGTTGAGGCTACAAAATGGAAAATGGCAAGCTAAGACCCCATTTTGAAGAAGGGTTGTGAGTTCTGAGTTCAGCCTGTTGAAAAACCCTTGTAATCTTTACAAGAGGAAGTGGCTGGCTAGAGTGTTTCTCCTGAAATAAGGGAAACAAGAGGAACTCTGTGGTGATCTGGAAGAAGAGGTTATCATTTGGAAAATCCATGATGGGGCAAGTTTCTTTGGGAAGACAGTGAAGTGACGGATTGGAGGAAATCAGTTTGTGTGTGTGTCAATTGAGCAACGAATACCTCTCTGAAACCAACAAGAAACTTCCTGAGTGGTAACCATTTAAATTTAAACACCAGAGCTTGGTGAAGATTCAGAAATGTTGAATTCTGTGAACAGTATAAGGTTTGCCTGATATAGGTAAACTTGGAAGTGAAAAGTGAATGATTGGACTGTGAAACAGAGAACATACCTGAACATATACACATTACATACACATGCACTTAGAATTAGAAAGGGGTTGTTAATAGTAATAAGTTAAAGTTTGATCATGTATTTATGTTTAAAGAAAATTAAAAATAACTTTTGTTTATGTAACCACTGTCTTGGTGAATTTCTATTGCTGCTGGATTTTGGCATCCTCTGGGCTCGTAAACTTTCTCCAAACTCACACATCTTCTCAGGAAATTTTGAAAAGACAACCAAAATGCAATATTGACTGGGAAAATACATGGCTTTGTAAATGTCATTGCTGTGCATACATTCCATCAGAACACTTTAGGATTGATTTTCCTTTCACTTGGATGATGCAATTATTTTCATCTTGAAAAATGAAAAATGACAACCAACTCAACATTCAACATCGATAGGGGATGTGCATTGAGGTTTCCACTTCCATACTGTTTCACTCAGTAACCATAATGAATAAACATGATGTAACAGTTCATTATTTTTATCTTTAAGCATCATGCTTTTTTTCACGGTTGCTTAACTTGCACCATTTTAATGACTAAAATAAAACCTTTTTGATGAAATTGATTTGCAATATCTTATCTCAGAGTTCAGTGACTTAATATTGAATTTTCTTCACATGTAGATTAATCTGCACAAAAGTTTGCTGGTTATGACTGTGCTTTCCTTCAGATTTGATTAATTAATTGATATTAAAAAATGGGGGAAATGTAACCTCTTTATGGGTGTATCTATACAGTGGAACAAAAATACGTGATATGATGAAGTGCTGGGGTGCCAGTTCAGTCCCTGACACTAATGAGCTTCTGATTACAGCACTGTGCTCTGGTGAAGAAATGAGCAGAGACCAGCTGCTTTTCCACTGGGAGTAGGGCAGGATATTAGAAGATAATTGACTCAATTTATTTTGTAAGAGATGCATTAAAAGGAATACTATTTTAAAATGCATGCATTCTCTGATGTATTTGGAATGACATATCCTATTATTAAAAAATATATAACATGTAAAATATTATTGATAAATAATATTACTCTTTCTGTTCTGAGAAAAAAATACTAAACACAACCTCAAGAAGAGGGTTAGAGAGTGGAAAATTGTTGAAGTAGTGGAGAGATAGGCAACAAGAATGTTTATTTTTGGGGGCAGCTAGACATTGCTAGCAAGATCAGTGTTCATTGTCCCTCCCTAAATCCTCTTTATAATATTGTGGAGAGTACCTTGTAATTGACTACCTTATTAGTCTAGTTATTAGCGCACGTGAAGTGAATTGAAATAGGCCAGATGGATTTCCTTCCTTGAGGAAAGATTTTTGGACAAGATACAGAAGGAGAAATGTAGAATAAAATGAGCTAGACCAGAGGCTGGAAAGACAGGGATTGCAGAAGGTTCAACAAGATTAAAATCAATGGAAAAGTGAAACAGACAATCGTGGAAGTCCAGGGAAATGGAGTTAGAAGGTGTTTAAAGTTTAAGGATGACTAGAACATAGTATACCAAAGAGTGATTGAAAAGTAAAGGGAACAGTTATATTGTCATGGCCACTTATATCTAACTCTAGGGTAAACATTTAACTAATTTAGAGTGGAAAAGGAACAAGGAATAGAAAGAGAGCAAAGTAAAAGATGACACATCAAGGACAAAAGGGAGAAGGTGCAGAAATTAAAGCAATGAGAGATAATGAAGAGCTGGGGAGGGGCAGGAAACTTGGACAGGAATTCAAGAGAGTGAAGTGAAAAAAAAATCATGAAAACACCCTTTTCTAAGACTTTCACCTAAATGTCTGTAAATGTTTGGGAAATCCACTGGTATAAATACAACACCTGATATAAACCTCAGAACATGGAACAATGAACTGCAATTGCTGAGATATTCGATGAAGCACAAACTAACTGCAGTTGTGGCACCGAGGAACTTGCAGAAAGTTAAAGCTGGTGCTGAAAAAGCAAGTCCTTTTATTTGAATGAAGAATGGTGTCTGCAAATGGAATAAGTAAACTAAATGATCTCTGAATGAGTTAATTTGTATTTTTAAATCAAGAATGTGAATGATTTAGATTGCTGAAGAATATCAGTTTTTAAAATATATTTAACACTTAGCTTTTCAGATTGCTTCATGGATAATTTATATTATACATCTTAGATGTTTCTAAATATTTGGAACATACATACATTACTTACCCCCATTCCACGAACAATTAAAGCTGGGTATTATCTGCATTTCAAACACTTCACCGAGCTGTGTAAACACATCAAAGACAGGATGGAGGGTCTGAACTTAACTGGCTTTAATCTGCCAAGGTAGGTAGAGTCAGAGGTGGAGCAGGGCTGTCTAAAAAGACTCACCAATCCAGCTTTCCTTATGTTCTGTGTGATGGTCTCTTTTGTCCTACACTAAGTCAATCATGTCTACAATTTCTTTGAAGGCTACCCTATTGATGCTAAATATTCCTTATTCTCAAACTCTAGATGACTTCACATAGAACTCATCGTGCTGTCCTCTGCTTTCAATTCTTACAGGGTCTCCCTTACCACAGTTTAACTCCTAACTGCGTCTGCTCCCCCCTCTCTCTTTCTGCATATGTATAATTCACATTTACATTCAAGATAATTTGATTACCGTAACATTCATTTTTTTAAACAACGTCATATTCTATCCTGCTTGTCCGATGAAGATGTTTGTGGTCTGATGATCAGCACACCCAAAATGCACTGATGGCACAAATTTACTTTTCAGTTTACCAAGAGTCTAAGTCCTATTCCCCTCATAAAGCACTTACAGATACCCCTTTGAGAACCAGGCTTTAGATATACCACAGTCATCGTTGTACTTATGCAGTCGCAGATTACTATAGTGACACAATCATTTAACCAAACACCAGGAATTCCTTTTTTTAGTTTACAATGCCATAATAACTTACAGCAAATAATTTGGTCAATATTTGATTGCATATTCTTGCTGCAGGCAAAAGATTGCAGAAGCAGACAGTTAAACAGCCCTTAGACCCACCAAGTCCATGCAACTGACATCATTTGCAACTTCTACGCTTGTTTCAGAATGGGAAACAATGATGCAACCAAACACCCCCACAACTCCCTGAGTTTTTGCGCTCCCAGAAATGAATTCTCACAAAAAACCTGGCCAAGATTGTGTACCTGGTCACATCATTAAAACTTGCAAAGATCAACTGGCTGGAGATCTTATGGATATTTTCAACCTTTCACTGCTATGGTGTCCAACTACTTCAAAAGGCCATCCATCAAACTGGTGCCGAAACAGAGTAAGATGACTTGTCTCAGAGTTAATCTTCCGTATAATGAAATGCTTTGAAAGACTAGTTATGGAGCAACTCGATTCCAATCTCACAAAGGATCTGGATCCATTTCTTCTATTTTTTTTTTACTGTCAAACAGTGGATGCCCCATCTTGCTGAAACTCCACTTAATGTTAGATTACCTGGATCACAAAATGACATGACTGTTGTTGGCCAAATAATAGGTAAGGATGAACTGAATATTGGTTGGAGATGGAGAATCTCATTATGTGGTGCCAGAACAATGATTTAGTTCTCAACATCACCAAGAAGTTTATTGAGGACTTCAGGAAGAGGAGCTCAAGGGCATAGGAGAGGGTACCTTCAAGTTCCTTGGAGTTTACATGCAAGAGGATCTTTCCTGGAACCAGTACATCAAAGCAACCATGAAGAAGGCACAATGCCACTAAGGAAATGTAGAATGTTGTTGAAAACTCTATCAAGTTTCTACATGTGTACTACAGAAAGTAAGCTGAATGGTTGCATCAGAGTCTGGTTTGGAAACTTGAGTGTCCATGAGCATGTAAGACTGCTGAGATTAGCAAACTTAGCCAAATTTATTATGGATACAAATCTCCCGGCCACTGAAGATATCTATGTGAGACATTGCCTCGAGAAGGCAGCCAATATTCTTAAAGGATGGCCTTCCCCCTAGTCACACTCTCTTCTCACTGATACCTTCAGGTAGAAGGTAAAGAAGCTTAAAATCCAGCACCTCCAGGTTCAAGAATAGTCTTTTTTTTGGATTTTGAACCTTTTGGCGCAGTCATTTTGGTGCGAGCGATTTGGTGTAGCCTGTTTGGCGCAGCCCAATTTGCCGCAGACCCATTTAGGCACAGAACTATTTTGGCACAGCTCATATTCAGGCTTAGTTAAAAGCATTAATGAAAGCAAGATGGGAATTGATAATACTTTATTATGTTTACATGGAACTATAAAAAATGTTTATTCTCTTTAGTAAAAATGTTAGTAATAAGTTAATTATGAAAAATCTAAAATATGATATTTATTTAAAATTATGGGCTATCCCTCTTAAATACTTAAACATAATTTCTTATTGAGTGTTTGTATTTGAGCGTCTTCCCTGAATTTCTTTAATTTCAATGGAATATCGTGCCCTGCTATGAGATGCTCATAGTAGATGTCCCTTCCTCTCTGAACTTTTTGTAAACTGTCAATAAATTTCCAAATAACTGGATGTTCTACTCCAAGTTCACATTGTAATCTCCTGTGAGCAGCTTCTGCATGATTGTTTGTTCTGTCCTCATTCATATAAATTCCACATTCCAACTGAAAAAAGCAGTGGACACCTACCATTTCCTCTGCATAATCTTCTACTTACATAGATATCCTTGAACCAGTCCAGCAGCAGTTGCAGTTCATCTGGAAGTGCATCAGCTAAATGTTCAATAGCTTCATCAATGTTTTTAACTAGAATAAATGCAAGACCGATGATCATTTTAGCTCTCAAAGAAAACTCCGAGTCAATGTTATACCTACTCAAGTGTCTCAAACTGACAAGATGTTTTCTCATATTTTGAGCCAGGTGAAAAAAAAACATCCCCTGATTTCCACAGAAGAAAAATGCTGCTGTTAACTTTTGAAATTCAAGTTCAAAATTACAGTTGATAATGTCAGGGCGGCATTCAGGCTATATTTCCAGAATTATTTCAAATAATTTATCATGGGATGTTTGTAACTTATTTGGGAGTAAAGCAATCAACAGTGGGAACACACCTTAATGTATTTCCCCTAAAATAACATAAACTTGTGAAAAAAGAGGTGGGGAAATTTTGAATGTTGCATCAACATATAACTTTTTTGATTGTTTCGGAAACTCAGCATTTCTTTGTCTTCCAAATATAAGAATTCGGCAGGTGGTGGTATCGCTGTCGGCTAGTAAAAATTATTCTTCATTATATTCATCAACAAAATATGTTTTAAAGCTATCTGGAATTTCAAGTTCTTCTAAATTTCTTGGATTTACTGTGTAAGCAGCAATTTCTTTCCTTGTCCTACGGACCATTTTCTTCAGCACTCTGTTGTTAGGCATCGTTCCTTGGCAAGCTTCAGACAAATTTTCTGGGCCCTCATTTATCACTTGTGCAGTTCCCTCAACAGTTTCATCAGCTCGTACTTTTATCTTTGAAATGATGGTATCTCTTTCCACCTTCAATGCCAAAGTTGCATGCGAATGTTCATTAATTTGTTTCACTAGTTCACCTTTTCTAACGTGAATTTGAGCTTTGCAAATGTCCTTCCTCTCACATCTCCAAAACTTTGTTATCTTATCAGCAGCATATTTATCAAAAACATATATATATATATATATATATATGAGAGCTTTTCCTTTCCACATTTTGTCAAAACTGTTGACAGCATTTTAATAGGTGTAATAACTACTGGAAACTATCCATTTATTAGTTCTGTGCTGAAATGGGTCTACGCCAAAATGGGTCTGCACCAAAGTGCCAAACAGGCCGTGCCAAATTGTTCTTGCCAAAATGGCTGCACTGAATGGTCCCATTCCAGTATTTTTCTTTCAAATAGCAGGACAGAGAAGGAGGTAAAGGAGATAGTATCATGGCATTGTTTATCAATGCAAGTCGCAGCTGCTCTCAACTACTTGGAATATTGATGGAGATCAAAAATAAAATAGGTGCAATCACTCTGATAAGGCTACAGTTTAGGCCTTCCAATAGCCACCAAAAGGTGAGGAAACAGATATGTAAACAGATTATGGAAAGTTGCAAAAACAACAGGTGTGTCGTAGTGGGGAAACTTTAATATTCCCCAATATTGACTGGAATGACCTGAGAGACAGATGATGAGATGAGACAGATTTCTTTCAATGTGTCCAAGAGTGTTTCTTGAAGCAGCACATAGATAGTCTCTTCAAGAAGGGAGAATTCTACATCTTATATTGGGAAATGAGTTTGGCCAGGAGATTGGAGTTTCAGTAGGTTAGCATTTTAGGAATAATGATCACTCTTCCTTAACATTCATGATTGTCATTGACAAGGATACGTTTGGGCCTTGTAGAAAAGTACTAAATTGGGGGAGGAAAAATTATGATATTATTTAAGAGGAGCTATTGCAGTTTATTGAGAGCTCCTGGTATAAGGAAAGCCTACAAATAACATGTGGAAATTTCGTAAGGACTGATTAACTAGAGTGCAGGACCAGCATATTCCAAAGTGAGGAAGGATAAAAGTGTCAAGGTAAGAAAACTCAAATGACAATAAAAGTCACGAACTTAGTCAACAAGAAAAAAGAAGACCTATGTAAAGTTTAAGAAGTTACAAACAGGCAGTTGCCTGAAGGAGAGAAGATTGCAGGAAGGAGCTCAAGCAGGGCATTAGCAAGGCTTTGGAGCGATGAAAGATTATTTAATGGACATATCGTAGTGCATTGCAAGAGATCAGTTGTACAGAATGGAGATGCATGCTGTTATCTCGAGTATCACAACAGAATGTTTATTCAAACTTCGCGCGTTCACTTATTAGGCTGGCAGTCAGGCCGCGTGTACAAACCGCTGCTTGCATCATTCTGACACAAGCGTGCATGCCAACTTCAATTCTAGAGTGGAAGAGATGGATGTGCCTTGCCATCTTTGTCATGAATGCCCCACTGACTGCACGTAACAAACGGGGCCGGTTCGTCATGCCATATTTGTGTATCACTACAATATATAAAATTATGAGGGGATTAGATAGGGTGGATAGCCATAATCTTTTCCCCAGGATGACAATAGAAAATACAAGAGGACATAAGTTTAACGTGAATGAGGGAAATTTAGGGGAGATGACAGAGGTAATTTTTTTTAACACAAAGAATGGTGGCTGCCTGGAATGCTTTGAGGCTGGTACAATAGGAACATCAAAAAGACTCTTATATAGCCACAAGAATGTGAGAAAAATAGATGATTATGGGTGTGAGATATGGAAAAATAAATTGTTGTGGAGTAGCATTACAAAACATTGTGGGATGAATGGCCTGTACTGTGTTGTTATGTTTACATTCTATATTTTTTCTAATCTCATTTTCTCTCTTGGCCTATTTTAATTTTGTTTATACCATTGCAATTTGTGTTTGACTACAACAAGTAAGAATATGGTGCATGTATACATTGTATTTTTGTATATGACAATAAACTCGCATATCATTACCACATTAACCCATTTTATGCTTCCCATGTTGCCATAAATTTCATATCCTCCAATTACCTAAACATCAATGTCCCTTTACAATGGGCAATTAATCTACAAACCTGTGGGACAAATCCTGACCATCTGGAGGAAACACAATCCTTGGGAGAAAGTGCAATTTCCATATAGATAGCAGCAAAAGTCAGGATTGAACCTAGGTCAGTGGAGATGTAAGGGAGCATGTCCACCAACATGATTCTCTCCCACCAGCTGCCCATTCTAGCTATTAGTCCAGGAAGCACTCTAGGAGATACTTTCAATGCATTGATGTTCTTTCTGAAATAGGGAGATCAATATTGTAAACAGTTCTTCACTTGTGTTGTCACCAACACAATGACAGTTATGCTTTAAATGACAGAAGCATAACTTCCCTACTTTTGTATTCATTTTCTCTTGTAAACAATAAGAATCCATCAGCTTTCCTGATTACCGGCTGTACTGTATCTTGTGAATTATATGCCAGGTCACTTAAATCACTTTGCATCTCGAAGTTCTGCAACCTCTCACGATTTAGATAAATAATGTTTATTTTATTTTCACTGTCAAGATGGAAAATTTCACATTTTTCCACATTAAATTCAATTTAAGCCTTCTGTAGCCAAAAAGCAAGAGGATGTCACAATCAGTCAGCACCTCCAGGTTCGAGCAGTTTTGTTCTCCCAATGGTTATCAGGTTCATTAACTTCCCCATTTTGACCTAACTATCACGCAATTCATTGAAGGTCTGTCTTCACTATTGTAATGTCACATTTTACCAACTGCAAGTGACAATATTTAGCTATCCTATTATATTTTCTCTTATGATCGTTTAATATTTATTGTTTGTACATGTATTTTATGTATCTGTGTTGCTGCAGCAAGCAAAGATTTCAGTGCTCATGTACATTGTACTCATTTGTATGACAATGAACTCATCATTATCTTCATGTTATGTTTTACTCGTTTCGTGGCAACGATTATTCTTGCCAATCCGATGGTCACATTAGGCTTCATTTTTTTAAAGAATGAGATGGCCCTTTTATAGCAAATTGACCCTAGTGAATCCAGACTAAAAAAAAGTTATATTTACAGTAAAAACCCCTGGTATCTGGCACCTACAGGGATTGGTAGATGCTGGATAAGTGAGTTTTCCAATTATTTGAGACTCACTCTTACAATGTCTAACTAATACACCTGCCTTAAGAATAAACAGTTAAAATTTAAAATAAAACTATAATTACACTCAACAAATTTTACTTTACTTTCAGTCACATTCTTTGAAAACCTTTAATTGTTGCTCCATCTGCAAGTTCGTCCCCTTCACAGAGTCACCCGAAAGACAAACAAAAACATCAAAATTAACCCCTCCTCCCCCAAGTTTTCAGATAAAGCCCTACTAATATACTTAATAATATACCAAAAAAGATAAAAACTCTTAAGCAGTGATAAGATGACTTTTTAAGAGAGTCATACCAATGGTGAGTGGCACATATTACTAAATTTCATGCAGACAAGGTCAATTGCCCTACCCTCATCTCAAAATACTCAATCAAGCTTGTAAGACTTAAATCTTCTTGCAAAAAAGCCCTGCTGACTATACCAAATACTTCTACCCTTTTCCAGATATGTGTCAATCCTATACCTTAAAATATTTTTTCCAAAATTTCATTCCAGTGATATAAGACTCACTAGCTTATAAATTCCTGGTCTGTGATATAATACCTTGAAACAAATTGAGGCACCTGAGCTGCATAATTTCCAGGAAAGTAACTTGTCAAACAAATGGAGCCAATTGGGATGAAATTACATGATACATTTTGAGGCTATTCAGACCAATGAAAGGAAAGTTGATATATTTCATCGGCCATAAGTGGAGAGAATTATGCCATATCAATAAGATGTTACAGTGCATTACCCAGTTAAAAATAAAATGATTGACCATTCACAGACCTTGTCTTGCAAGATCATGGAGAATCTTTGAATCTTCCTGAGCAGAACCAAATGACTGGAGTTTTGCAGATTTGCTACAATGCTCTTCAAAGATCAGATTGTTTGTAGAATATGGGAGTTGCAGCAGAAGGGAAGCGTTGCCATATAAGATGGACCTGACTTTGCAAGGCTGTATGAAGATGTTCAGAGCTATGAAAAATATCCAAAATGTAGAACAGGGGATGAAACTTGAAACAAAAGTCTAAAAAGGATAAGTACAGTTAGGGCTTAAATTGTGCACATTTTGCATGGAACAATATAAAATCTGAAAATGAAATGTTCCACTGATGAAGAAATATAATGTGTGATGTGTATTGAAAAACCATTTCTACAAACTATGTCCAACAAAGAGAATACTGAATAAGGCTGGATAAGGACAACCAATCGATCACATTAGATTACCATTTCTCTGCTCATTGAAAATTCTGTCTTTTTCAAGACATTCCACTTTTGTTTTACACGTGAAAATTCCAGCTTATAACGTGCAAGTGGAGAAGACTGCATGCAAACGTTAAGCTGTAAAAGTAAAAGGCAACTTGTGTGACAAAGCTATGGCTTGTTATAACACTCGTTACATCTCACTGTTCGATTTGAAGACTTTTTCTTGTCGAAATCTTAAAACTGATGACTTTTAAAATACTATTCCTCTTTAATTTAGATGAGATATTATTAAGGTTTATTGATGAATTATATTAAGATTAAAATTAATTAAAACCCACTTTCATTTTCATGTAAATAATGATTTAGGTGGCGAGTCCTTAACCTTCACTTGAATAAATTATTCTCATTTCACTATTGAGTTGCACCTTCATCAATTTTTTAACTGGAATTGCTCAGTCAATATGAATTAAACTGATTAATAGAGTGCAATTGAGGATAATGAATGAAGTTAAGGAGACAGACTATATGCAGGACTTTGGAAGCAATGTGATTTCTGTCCATATCAATATGAATGTGAGCCACCTCAAATTATTTTTGAGTACTTTGGGAAGACAAATCAATGATCAGACAGCATGTGGCAAAGTCAGTGGCACAAAGTGTTAAACTCTTACTCTTTGGAGCAGTGATACATTTCTGAAGATAAGGCATTCAATGTTGGATATTGTATATCAAAACATACTTATCTAATTAATGAATGTGAAGGGAGATGAAGGATTATGAAGGCAATGTTTCAGTCAGATTTTAAACTTCCTTACATTAAAAGCCAAAGTCAACCACTGAAGTTATAGAATAACTCAAAAGGATAATTGGGTAATGTTTCATTTCAAATATCTTGGTCTAATACATTGACTTCAATACAGAGTGGAAAGGATTAGGCCAAGAGCAGATCAGTCATGGTCATTTTGAAGGGTGGAATCACCAATTCTGCTCCATTTCTTTATGCTCTTATGAAGTGGCTTGATAAGATGAGTGTTTCCAGAATTCTCTGTTCCTGTTTCAGATTTCCATGATCTGCAGGTTTTTATTTTTTTCTAAAGAGTAATCAGAAGTTCTTCTTTCTTTGGCTTGGCTTCGCGGACGAAGATTTATGGAGGGGTAATGTCCACGTCAGCTGCAGGCTCGTTTGTGGCTGACAAGTCCGATGCGGGGCAGGCAGACACGGTTGCAGTGGTTGCAAGGGAAAATTGGTTGGTTGGGGTTGGGTGTTGGGTTTTACCTCCTTTGTCTTTTGTCAGTGAGGTGGGCTCTGCGGTCTTCTTCAAAGGAGGTTGCTGCCCGCCAAACTGTGAGGCTCTATCTAATATCAGTTTTACTTAATCTAAGGAAAGCTGTTGCAGGAAACAACAACCTGAGGGAAAGTTTTGCTTTTTAATATTAACCAAATGGACAAATAATGATAGCTAAATCTTGTTTGTTTGATGGTGATCATGATGCAAGTTTATTTTCATTACATAAGAACGATATGTACAGATGCACCAATCAAACCCTTCCCTACCTCTCATCCATAACCTGATATTTGTTCTTATATCCATGTGCCTACCTATGAGTCTTTTAAATGTCCCTTCCATACCAGCTTCCACCACTATCCCAGGCAATGTATACCAAGCACCCATCATAAAAGGAGGTATAACTAGATATTATAGTTAATGCAAGAAAACAAAACAATATTTCAATAGTGCGGACATATCTTTTAGTGGTTTTGGAGTAGTTTATGATTCAGCTAGTGTGGTGAGGTTCAAAAGTCTGATAGATGTTGGAAAAATACTGTTCATGCAATCAAGGTACCAGATTTCATACTTCTTTAATTCCATCTGAAGGCAGCAGCAAGAAATGATGGTGACCAGGAATACAGGATTCCTTCATGATGTTGGCTGCCTTATTGATAAAGTATTTCATATAAATATCTTCATTGGATAGGATGTTGATGCCCATGGTAGACTTGGCTAGGTTTATCACTTTGAGCAGCCTCTACATTTCTGGATATTTGCAATTCTAAACCAGTCAGTGATGTAATTAGTTTCCACAATATACTTGAAGAAGTTCGATAGAGTGTTCATCAAGGTGTTAAATCTCCTCTGATTTCGTAGAAAGAAGAGGTGTTGGTGTGCCTCTGTAATGACCTCAAAAGAGGACCTTTTATTATGTACTCACAGAAACATAAAGGTACTAACCCCCTTCACCACCATCTTGACAAGGAAGACAGGAGAGTGGCCACTAGTCCTCACCTTTCTAAAGTCCACAATAAGTTCCTTAGTCTTGCTGATGTTGAGAACAAGATTCTCGATCTCCTTCCAATATTTTAAATCACCATGACCTGTTTTTCAGCCAACAACAGCAGTGTCATCAGTGAACTTATTGTAGTGCGCGTCAAAAGTACCAAAGACTTGTTGATCCAAACCAAAGCTTTTATTAATTAAAAGACTGGAGCATATCACAAGTAGGTCGACCAGTCCAGAATGACCTGATCTGGCTAGGAGCAATCCTTCAAGTCCTGCCAGTAGGTGTGGCTACACTCTCAGCCAATCACAGTCATCCTACACTACCATCTGTACATATGTAGATATACACATTGGTGATAGAATCTGTACGATCACACTTATAGATTGTGTTGTGACAAATACATTCATTAATTTAAATATATGGGGTAAAATTAGTTGACTTATATCAGCTCCATAAAAGCAGCTTTGCACAGAGGATCAATTCTTACATTTAAAAAAAAAATATGCTTTTAGGTTTCCTTTCCAATGTATTCATTTACATTTCAATACACTAAAAGTCTAAAAATCTGGATGCCAGAAATCCAGACCACCTGTGAACCATGAATTTAAAACATTTAACATTTATCAGGCTTTTGTGTGTGTGCGTGCATGCGTAAGCACCACAGATGCACAACGGCCACATACAGGTAATCTTATCACAAATAAATTAATTTGTATACCATATATTTTTCTTTTAATATATTCATTTTTATTTTATTTTTTTCTTAAATGGTAATACATATAATATTATGAGATAAGCTATTATCTAATAGCAATAATAGCTAAAGAATAATAGAAAAAAAGAAAAAAAAAATTCAAACCAACAGCAATCAAGGTTAAAATTCATATTGAATGTCGTGTACATCTGAGCAAGCAGCCTCAGGGGATCCAGTGACATTCATCAATGCACCTAATGAGTCAAATTATCGAATGAACAATAAATGGGCCTCAAGTCTTATCAAAAGAAATCTTGATTTTTGTCACATTATTCCTAATTTTCTCCAGATTTAAAAAGGACATAATATCTAATAGCCATTGATTATGTATAGATGGAAACTCATCTTTCCATTTTAACAGAATTCCTCTTCTTGCTAATAAAGTGTAAAATGCTATCACCTGTCTTTGATGAGAAGATAAAATAACATTTACATCTTTAGAAAAACAAATAGTGCAATTACTGGGCCTAAAATGATCCTAAATATGATTGAAAGTGTTCTAAAAATGTTGGTCTAAGATTTTTGCAAATTAGGACAAGTCCAAAACATATTTAACAAAGAGACATCCAATATTTTACATTTGTCACAAAGTGAACAAATATCGGAATAAATTTGAGCTAGTTTGACTTTGGAGAAATGTATATGATGTGGTACTTTGAAGTGAATAGTGCACAATGATGAATCATAAATCAGACCCAAAATTGAAGTCCATTCTTCCTCTGAGAGATATTCAGATCATTCTCCTATTCAGTTTTTATTCCACTTAAAGAAATTAATTTCAGATTCAATAGTTAATAATATAAAGCAGATATCATGCCTCTATGAGTAAATTGTAACTCAAATAGTTCATTGATAAAATTTGGGTCGGGAAGAATAGGAAATGTTATAAAGCTTAGAGTGAAAAAAATGCCGATTTTGATTGTATTCAACCCTCATACCGAATATACTGTCATTGCTTTCTCATTTTAGCAGATATGGTGGTTATAAGATCAATCTTCATAAGACCAAATTATTACCACTTAAGGATGCACCAGAACTTTATTCTAAATATCTGTTAAAAATAGTGAATGAACAATTTAAATACTAAGGCATTATTATAACTAAGAATTTAAATATATATATTTTTAAAGAAAGCTTTGCATTTTTAGTCAACCAAACCAATTCAATTCTTAAAAGATGGTCATCACTCTCATTGACTATGATTTGTCATATTAATTCGGTTAAAATGAATATGTGACCAAAATATTTATACTTCTTTTAATCACTGCCAATATTTATTCCTAAGTCCTCTTTTGACAACATGTTCATTTTATAATATAATTTCAGTCATTACACTCTCTTATTTTTGTAGTGAAAAAAAAATGTTCACATTTTTGCCAACTATTGACTTTATTTTTCTTTAAAACTTCTCATTTTGATAAATGAAGCATGCTGAATTTGCTAATGAATAAACTATCAAAATTAACCTGTTCATTTCTTCTTTATTTTTCCTTAAATTTGAATTTTAAAAGTGCTGGCTGAGAAAACAGAAAATCCAAAAATCTGGACTGATCCAATCCCTGAGCAATCCACATTTTTTGGACTTTTACTGTGATTTGCATTTGTACCTTTTGATGACTGATTTCATATTTTTAAAGAAATCCTATTTCCTCTATCCTTTTTGTAAATAATTGATAGTGGAAAATATAGTAAGCAACATTGTAAGGTTAGTTTTGAAATCTATGCTGTTAACATATTTATTCAAATAGGAATTTGGTGTCTTTGCAGATCTTGATTGCAGGTATTGGAATCCTGTTATGGAATAATATTTTGAAATCTTTTTTAAGATTAAGGTATTGCAGGGCTTTAAGCATAAATTTTAAAGGGGAAGCACTTACACTGAAATTACACTTATACTGAAATTGCTCACCTCCCCTCCCCACCCACCCCCACTCCATGCCCTGTTAAAACAAAACTTACTTACGGCAGTGGCGGCTGGCTCAATGTGGGCAAAATGGCTATCTTTGTTAGCCGTAATCCTTTTCTGGCATAGCAGTTCCTGCTGGATGGGGAATTAAGGGTAACAAGATGGCCATTGATCCCGCATTAAGCCGTCTTTGCAACTGCTGGGGCGGCCTCGAAACAGCCTGATCAGATGCTGGTAAACTCCAACAGCACTGCACCTCTACTGCTACATATGGAGTTAGATGAGGGGTGGCACACGAATGACGGTCGGGGCTAGGAGAGAGGTGGTCAGGCAAAGTGAGGACAGTGGTGCCCCTCTTCAAGTGGCATGTTACATCCTTGATGAAAGGTAATAATAATTTTCGTTACCATCCCTTTATGCTTTCATATTTTATTTTGCAACCATTGTGCAGCCTGCAGCAACTATGAGATGCAACACACCTATAGACTGTGTTAATAACTCTATTATCACCTTTATTAAAGGTTATTAACACAGATAATTAGTGTGATATCTCATAGCCACTGCACAAAGATAAAAATGAAAATGTTTAAGTTCATAATTTGTAGTACATAAACATGGACCCTTTAAAATGTGGGGCCCTTAGCATATGCTACTTTTTCTACTACATTAATCTAGCCCTGATTTGAAGTCAGAGAGAAAGATGTTCTAAATTTTGCATTTTGAAGCAACAATTAAACTTTGTGGCCTTTGCAGAACAATTAAAAACAGATTTTGCATGAGAAAAGAAAAGTTAAAGACCTTTAGCTGCATTATACTTATCTGCATCAATCTATCCTCTAAGATAAGAAAGAAATCGAATCTCCATGTATTTGAAGGGCAAATCTGTTCAGGCATTGCTTTAGTAGAATGTTAAAGCAAGGCAGGTTAATAGGATCAAAGTACATTTAAATTGGTGAATAATAAAATTTCAGACATTTGCAAAAAAAAAATGACAGGCAAAGTTTCCTTGATGCAGATAAGATTATTGAAGATAAACTTTTGACTTCAGTGATTTAATTATAATACTGGAAGAAAGTGTTGGTTCTTATTTGTAATATAGAAGCTGAAAAATATGGTGCAGCTCAATTCAGTCATGAGCAATGATTTCTCCAAAATATGGAGAAACATCAGGCTAGAGTTGGTTTGAAAATACCAGCAGTTCCATACTAAATAGTCAGATGATTTCCATTGAATTGTTTTTACCCCAACCTTTGGTGTCAGGAATGTTGGGACCCACACACAGATCAGGAAGTCCCAACATTTAAGAAGAGCACAGCTAATAATTTTCTGGCCACCTTTCAAAGTATTTGGTGGAGCACAAATCTGCAGCTATTTTAGTTGGAGAACCTACTCGTTGAACATGGAACAGTTTGGGCCCAAACAGATCAATGAGCCTATTTAGTTGAAAGGAGAGGATTGCAAGAGAAGAAGAAATTAGGCTTTTTTTCCCCACTTTAATTTATTCTTGTATTTTGGAGTCTGGTATTGTTGTTTAAGTTAACACTTATGGTCCATCACTAATTTCCCTTGAGGAGGTCGCAATGAGTCCTTCCGGTGAACTGCTACAGTCCTTCTGATGGAGATTCTCCCAGAATGTTGATGAGAATGGAGTTCTTGGAATTATTTCAAATAATGCTGAAGAAACTGAGAAATATTTCCCAATCAGAATGATGCATGAGATACAAAAAGAATCATTGAAAATACAGCACAGGGACAGGCCTTTGGGCCCACGATGTCTGCACCAAATGTGATACAAATATCTATAACCTATATATGATTCATATCCCCCTGTTTTCTGAATATCCATGTGACTGATTAGTAGCCTCATAAATGTTACTATTGGACCTGATTTCACCACTACCTCTGGAAACCCATTCCAAGCACCTACTACACACAGTATTAAAAACAAACTTACCCTGAACATTTTTCAATTCCCCCCATCATCTAAAATGTGCATCATTGCACCTGCTTACCTACTGTTATAACCACAGCATTTACATGACTGGTCAAGTGACTGGACGAGCATAAGCAATAGTGAACAGTAATCATAATGCCATTAAATGTCAAGACTAAACATTTAGGCTCCTGCAGTAAACTGGGATTCGCTGGGAGAGTGTTGTGCTGATGGCTGGCCCTGCCTCCCTGCTCAACTCCCATCTGCTGACATATAACCCTCATTTCCCGCCTAAACCCAGAACCCTTCTGAAGACCACTGTAAGACCCTACCCTTAGTTTTAAGTGTTTGTTCTCCCTCCAGTCGTGAGAGCTTTTATTCATGCTACAACTCCTTCTCAGTGAAGACAGTAATTATCTGATAACTTTCTCACTCAAATATTCCTACTGAATAGCCATGCCAAATATCATCAATAAACATTAAAGTTAGTTTCATGATGTTGATTTTTTAAGAATGGTTTTTCAGTGATTTAATTTTGAAAGAAATAAAGTAACATTTAAATACTTTAATTGTTTTAATTGATTTTTGAAAGTTTTCTGAATATCAGGAAAAAATTGAGACATTTGAAGAACTGACATCTTTGTCAAAAAGCAAACCACAGCTTTGGCTTTGCCATCAGAGAGATGTTTCCTGAATGGGCTTCTTCTAACCCATTATCTTTTAGACAAAGCATTGCTTTTACATCATCATTGCCTTATCATAACACAGAGACTCACTTATTCTGATTGGATGCCAATTATCAGCAATATGACATTAGTGAAATTGCAAAAAAATAAGGCTGTAATTTGCAAAATCAAACGAAGGGTGCTATGAGTTGCTTTGGCCCATTGAACTGAATGATTGTACATTTCACACAAACTTTAACTGTGATTTTATAGAGAAATATATTTGCATTTAAATAATAAATTCCATGTGAAAAGGCACTTAAAAGTCAGTGAAGTATTTTGAAGGGCTTTTACTGTTTCAATGTAGGAAGAACTGCAACTAATTTATACAAAACGAACACAAGCAAACAATAAAATAAATGTTGAGAACAATTGCCTCAGTTAGTGTTTTGAAAGATGCTGATCAAAAAATAGAATCTACTCACAGTAAAAACATATCATCAGGTCCTCGCTGAAAAGTCTAACATATAATTATCACATGCTGTGTTTTCATGTGATGTGGAACTGCCTCCGGTGTCATTGCATTTCCCAGATGGCAGCTGGTTGAAGCTCTGACAATGTGAACCAGCAGAACACTGCAAACTAGGGCAGATGACATATATATGTTGTTACTGTTACCTTGGGTGACAAGAAACCAGAGGGGCAACCATGACTTCCATCTCCTTTGCCAGCATGGTCCGAGCGTGGGGTCTGTGAATAGAACTGTGCCTCGTCAGATAGTTGATTTCAATAACAACCCGTTATTTTGAAAATCCCCAGATCCATTGCTCCTTGTATATAGGATAATCTCTGGTCTTTTCTGCTTTTCTTCCATCAATATCCATGCAAAGGAAGTTATATCCTCTTGGACCTGGGAACTATAATTGCCTAAATTTAAAACCTTTAACCAAAATACAAAATTTCTAGCTCATTCCCAAATAAGTCTGCTAGAACTATAAATACCTTTAGGTACCAAATGAGAGGCTTTGGTGATTCAGACTTACATCTCTCTTCATGAGCCCACACAGTATGTTGAATATGTTATTGTGGCTCATTGTGTCAAGGCAGGCATCAAGATATCTAAATATCTTTATATTAATAATTAAGGGCAGTAGCAGTTAGGACAATGTTATTACAGCACCAGCGACTTGGGTTCGAATCTGCCACTGTCTATGAGGCGTTAGCAAGTTCTCTTTGTGACTATGTGGGTTTCCTCCTTGTGTTCAATTTTCCTCCCATGTTTCAAACACATATGTGGTTAGTAGGGTAATTGGTCACATGGGTGTATTTGGGCAGAGCAGGCACTTCGGGCTGAAAGGGCGTGTTATCATGCTGAATCTCTGAATTAAAATGATCCAGAACTGTTTTTTTTTAAATTATCATTATTATTATTGCGAGTAAGTTTAAATTTCCTTGAGCTGGAGTTGTTGTTTTTAATGGCTAGCTGAGATTTCGGCCCATGAGCCCGTGCTGCCCAATTACACCTAATTAACCTACAACCCCCAATACATTTCAAATTGTGGTAGACAACCAGAACCCCCAGGGAAAATCCATCCAGACACAGGGAGAACTCCTTAAAGTCAGTGCAGGATTCAAAATCCGGTCCAGATCGCTGACACTGTAACAGTATTGTGCTAACCACTACACTAAATATGCCACCCTAATAATAAAACCTGAATAGATAAAAGCCATGAGAGGCACATCAAATATCATATTGCAAACATCTCTTGGTACTTACTGAGAGTGAATTGTTGCCTGCAGTCACTGCTGTGAGACGGCTTCAACTTGATGGAGTCAAATTCTCCTTGAAAGTCAAGAAAATATGAAGGGAAAGCTTCAAACATAGATGAAACAAGCAGAGTGAAATATAAGTTCAGATTCAAAATGATGAAGCCCTGCAGGGTAAGAGTTCCTTGTGTGACATTATGCTTTTCCACTGGGGAGCCAAACCATGGGTAAATGCATATTAACCAATTACCATAGCCCTCCCTCCCAGGCAACATCCTGATGAATCTATTTGGCAATTAATCTGTTGCAACCTTGTGTTACAGGCCCAGAGGACCCCAAAACCCAGCAGCAATAGAAGCTCACCAAGACAAATGGTTACTTTAACAAAAGTAGTTTTTAATTTTCTTTTAAACATAAAAAAAGGATCAAACCGTAACTTATTACTATTAACTTAACTTAACCTAACTTAATCCCCTTCTAATTCTAAGAGCACATATATGTGATGTGTATAAGTTCAGAAAAGTTATTTGATTCACAGTCCATTCTCACTTCTCACTCCTCCACGTTCACTGGTATCAGGCAATTCTTATACTGTGCACTGAATTTAAAATTTATGAATTTTGACCAATCTCTGGTACTTGAATGGTTACCACTCAGGAAGGTTCTTTTCAGTTTCAGAGAGAGATATGTTGCTCATTGGACACATACAAACTGATTCCATTCGATCAGCCTCTTCAGTGTCTTGCCCCATCAGGGTTTTCCAAATGATAACCTCTTATTTTTCAGGTCAGCACAGAATTCCTCTTGTTTCCCTTATTTCAGGTGAAACACTCTAGCCAGCATTTCCTCTTGTATGGACCACAAAGCTTTTCAACAGGCTGAACTCAGACCTCACAACCCAACTTCAAAATGGGGTTTCAAAAAGCTGTCAGCTTGCCATGACTGCAGAAACCAGTTCTCTCTCTCTCTCTCTCACACTCTCTCTCTCTCAGAAAAAGCCTGCTTGTGCTCTCTCTCTCTCTCTCTCTGCTTGCAAAACCACATGACCTTCTTAGAACAGCAAACTGCAACCAGACAGATTGCAGCACCAGACCCAACCTTCTGAGTCCGTTCATCTGTTGCTTTTAAAACAATAATCCATTCATACATGCTTTTGAAATTCTTTAGCAAATAAGGCTCCTTGTTTTATTTAAAATAAATAAGCAAATAAGTCTCCTCACATTCAACAAAGCCCTTGCATTTTAAATGAAATCTGTTTTATGAAGTGTTTATGTTTGTTTGTGACCAACACTATCTCCTTCAAATATGTATCTATATACAATATAAAATATAATATAATCTGTCACACGTCATTATGGTAGTATGGTGGCTAGAACTGCTATGTGTACAACTTTACAGCATACTACAGGCTCTTCAGCTGTGATAATGTGCTGACCTATATAAACCTACTCAGCAATCTAAACATACCCTGCCTCACACCCATTACCCTCAAATTTTCTTGCATCCATGTCCCAATCTAGTAGTCGTTTATTTTTTTTTAAATGTCCCTATCCTTCCAACCTCCACCATCACTCCTGGCAATGTATTCCAGATACTGTGCTAAAAAAAAATACATCTAATGACTCTGGTGTTCTTTCATCCCCTCACTTTAAGCAGATGTCCTCCAGTATTTGCTACTGTCATCCCAGGAAAACCAGGTTGACTGTCCACTCTGTCTATACGTCTCATAATCTTGTAAATTAAGTCACCTTCCAAAGAGAAAAGCCCTAACTTTGCCTCATAAGACATGTTCTTCCATCCAGGCAGCATCCAAGTAAATCTCCTCTGCATCCTCTCTAAAGCTTCCACATCCTTCCTGTGGAACTGAACACAATTTTCAAGTGAAGTCTAACCAGTTTTATAGAGTTGATATAGCGTTGTCTAATCAATGTTTTGTACTATTGCAAAACGATGTCCTAATGGATGCTTGATGCCCAGAATGGAGTTGGTGGGCTTGCTGACCCAGTTCTGTAATATGTCACCTATGATTCAGACTCTACAACACTCTGACTGGACATTCACTCGGAGGATTACAGACATTAAAAAAAATAGCAGACCACTATTTTCTCAAAGGCAATTCAAGATAAGCTGCACATAACAGATGATGAGATGAGTGTATCTTGTTGAATACATAAGCACAATGTGTAGGTGCACCAACATTCTTACTTGTTGTGAACACACAGGAAGGTAAGATATATCAACTACATTAGTATAAATTAAACTTCCACAGTATGCCAAGACAGAGAAAGAGATAATAAGTATAAAAGGCTAGATTAATTTACAGTGACATTGTATGAAACAAAGTGATACTTCAATCGTGCAGGCAGACTATTTTGTGTTCGCAGGGTAGTTTATCATTAGGGTAGCACAGGGAGGTTTAATAACCTGATAGGTATTGGGAGAAAAATCTGTTCTTGACTTGAGATGCTGGACTTTAAGATTCTGTACCTTCTGCTTCAAGGTGGTACAAAGAAGGAATTGTGACCTGGGGGCTGAGGATCCTTTATGATTTTGGCTGCTTTCTTTGGACAACATCTCATATTCAGTGAATGGAAGGTCAGGGCTTGTGATGGCTTTGTCACTTTAAGCAACCTTCTGCATTCCTGGGTGTGTTAATGTGTACTTTGAGAAAAGGACCACTCGACAACTTCAAGCTCAAAAGAACAGCTTTATCTGGCTCATTTTGTTCCCCTGTTGTTTTTCCTCTGCAACACACAGCATGGACTCGAAGCAATGTACAAGGCACAGCAGAAGTAAAAGAAGACAGGAAGTAAAACCCCTCCCTTATACTGGAACCAGCCTCACTTTCAAAACAGCTCATATTAAAACACTTCTCCCCCCTTAAAATCCAACATGCCCTAAATATAAAAGAATGATGGCATCATTAGCTTGAGTACTCCTAAAACCTATAACATCTCAGCAACAACTTAACAACACAAAAACATCTGGAAAAATGTACCAAATTCCACATTCAGTCTACTAAAAAAGTGTCCTATCAAAGATCCATTCTGTCAGAAGGTTTGCAAGTGCCCTGTGATCTATGCACTACCCCAATGGCTCAGCAGTCACAGCTGATGAAGGTGTTTTGGGCGGATCTGGTGTTTGTAGGATTAGAGGGGTTTGTGTGTCTGTGTGGGAATGTCCATCCTCTTCATGGGACCAGACCCCTCTGCCAATGTATCTCTCTCTCTCTCTCTCTCTCTCTCTCTCTCTCTCTCTCTCTCTGGCAAAGTCACTGGGGAGCACCCTTCCACAGTAGTCTGTCTCACCATTGGAAACTCCATCGAATGGTCCACCTCTGAGTATGTTTCTTGATGCAAGAGCACATGGTCCTGATACCTGCAGAAAACACATCCATCAGTCAGCTTAACAACATAGGAGATGGGCCCACTCTGCTTAAGAATAACCCCGGGCAGCCATTTCTGATTGTTTCTCACATAGACATTGTCAATTGGATTTATCTGTCTTTCTCATGCATGTTGATCATGTCCCTCCTTCTGGTTTTCCTGCTTTCTCTCAACTCTTGCCTTCATGTACAGTTGTAGCAGGTCCAATCTTGACTTGGGCCTACGCCCCATCAGCATCTCCTCTGGAGTCCGTGCAGTTGTAGTCTGCAGTGTACTCTGGCATTTCAAGAAACATGAAAGCCTGGTGCTAAGAGAGTCCCCTATCATCCTCTTCAGGCCTTCATTCACTATCTTAACAGCTTGTTCAGCCAAACTATTTGAGGATGGGTGGAAAGGGGACATCCGAATGTGATGAATGCAAATCTGCTGCATGAACTTACTGAACAGTTCACTGGTAAATGTTGCCATTATTAGTAATCAGAATGTCAAGGAACCGCCTGGTATGCAAACACTTGCCTAAGTTTGTCTATGGTTGAATGGGCTGCAATGTTCCCCATGATGTGAGCTTCTATCCATTTGGAACGTGCAACCACCATTACTAAAACATCTGCCCCATAAAAGGGCTAGCAAAGTCCAAATGTAGCCTAGACCAGGGACAGTCAGATCCTCTCCATCCATAATACTAGACCATCCTTGTAAAAGAAAATCTTGACTTGAGAGAGGACTGGGTCCCTTTGTGTCCACTGCTTTATCTGAGTCACCTTTACAAGTATCTATGACAGCCTTTCCAATGAAAATACTGTTTCTGGAACCACATATGGGTCTCAGGTAAAGATAAATGACTCAGCAGATTGGCGTTTGCATTATCCCTACCTGCTATGTACACAATGTGACAATATGAGAGCCCATGTTGTATCCTAGCTGAGGCTAGTGGTGGGATGAATCTAGTTTCACTGAACAGCTGGTTTATGATCCGTATAAATAGTGAATCCATGTCCATAAAGGTACTGATGAAAACGTTTAACTGCAAGAATTCTGGCCAGACCTTCTTTGACTAGCTGAATATCCCTTCTCAACAGCTGTCATGGTACGTGAAGCAAGACCAATAGGCTTCTTTGAATGGTCCTCCATTACATGTGAGAGAACTGCCCATACTCCATAGGGTAAAGCGTCACCTGAAAGGGTGACCTCCTTATCTGGATCATAGTCAACCAGCAACTTCACTGAGTGGAGGAGTCCTTTCATGTGCTTGAAAGCTCCCTCCTGCTCTTCACTCCACTGCACTTGGTGCTATTGTGCAACAGCTTGTACAGTGGGGCCAAAATCCTTGAGAGATAAAGAAGAAACTTGCCATTATAATTTACCAGGTCCAAAAATGATCCAAGTTCTATGACACATTTAGGGTTTGGGCCTCCTTGATAGCTCTCACTTTGTCCTCCATCAGGCAGAGCTCCTCACCTGTGATCTTGTGTACCAGGTAGGTCACAATCAGTGCTAGGAACACACATTTGCTGCATTTTAATTGCAGCCCTGCATATGAGAGCCTCTTCAACACTTGTTCCTAGTTAGCCAGATGCTTCACTTCCATGGGCCCCATAATCAAAATATAATCCAGATACTTCTGAGCGTACAGAATCCCTTGCAGCAAGGTGTCCATTGTTTTTCAGGAAATGGCGAGGCTGTACACCACTCCAAACACCAGGTAATTGTATTTAAATAATCCCTTATGTGTATTAATTGTGACATACTCCTTTAAATCCTCATCAAGCAACAGCTGTTGGTAAGCATTTAAGAATAGCTTATCCCCCGACAGGGTCTTAAATAGGTCATCCACCTGTGGCAATGGTTACTTCTCCAGCTTAGAGACCTGAATCACTGTCAGCTTATAGTCCCCACATATCCTCACTATCTTGTTTGGCTTCAAACTGGAACAGTGGGAGCTGCCCACTTTGAAAACTGGACGGACTCAATGCTGCTCAACCGCTGTAAACATTTCAGCTCCTCCTTGACCTTGTTTTTCATGGTGTATGGCACCACCCTGGGCTTCAAAAAAACCATAGTGTGGTCTCAGGGTCAACATTGAGTATCACTGTCATGCCCTTCAATGTGCCCAGCTCATCCCTGAAATTGTCACTGTACTGCTGCAGAAAGTTCTCCGCTGTGTGTGCATATTTAATTTCATGCCAGTTGAGCTGGATTTTGTGAAGCCAATTGTGACCCGATTGACTGGGCCAGCTATCCTTAGCTATCACCAGCCTGGCTTCTGGCTAAAATATCCTAAATGAGGTATGGGCTGCCCAGTATAGGTCCTGATTTTGAGGTTTGATATTCTGATGTGAGGCAGGTTGGACCCCCATGTCTTCCTGCAGGACTCCTCACTTAATATCCTTTCTTCTGACATTGACTGTGGCAGAATATGGTTCAGGTGGTTCCTCATCTGTTTCCACTCCAAACTTATTGTAAGCACATGTTGTTTCTTCATTTACTTCTTCTAGGTAGTGTGTGGCTGGTGGAACCATTTGAGCTTTCCCCTGCCTAGGCTTAACCTTAGCCTTTGAACTCCTGCACTTCTGAGCTAAATGTCCCTTTTTACCACAGCCATAGCAGACATTGTCTTTGAATGTGCACTCATTTGAATAGTGCAACCCTCCACACTGAAAACATTCCATCCACTTTTCTCATATGCCAGTCTCCCTTCTGACTTGGTACACTGTCTATCCTTTCTGGATTTGCTTGGCATTATTTGCAGCCATTTCCATGCCTTGGGCAATCTCTAGGGCTTTCTTAAAAGTCAGTGGTGGGGTTTCCCCCAACACGCAGCATCATTATTAATGCCGTACACCAATCTACCACAAAGCATATCATCCAATACTGCTTCGAAATCACAATGGTCCGATAGCAGCCGAACCTCAGCCACAAAATTGGCCACAGGCTGTGTTGGCTTCCTGGAAAGGCTGTGAAACTTAAACCATTTGACTATCACAGAAGGTTTCAGATTATGGTAGTTTGCCACGACCTTGACCAGTTCGTCAAATGGAATTTCCCCTGGTATCCATGGTGTGGCTAAGTTCCTTATCATCTTGTAATTTTTGCCTCGCACACACTCAGGAGAATAGAGCATTTCTCATCCTCCTCAGTAATTCCAATAGCACAGAAAAAGTGTTCCAACCTTTCCTTATACTCCAGCCAATCCTCATTTCCTTCCAAGGATTCATCGAAAATCCCAAACTTAGCCATCTGAATACACAGCTCCAGCTTGAAACAGGTCGACACTTCCACAAAACCAGTTGACCTTGTTGCCAAAAAAATGTGATAATTTCTATTTTGAAAAAGGATAACTGGACAACTTCAAGTTCAAAAGAACAGCTTTATCTTGGACAGCAAAACTATAAAGGCTTGTTTTCTTCCTCTGTTGTTTTTCCTCTGGAATACACGGCATGGTCTCAAAGCTATGTACAAGGCAACAACAGAATTAAAAGAAGACGGGAAGTAAATCCCCTCCTTTACTCCGGAATCAGGCTCACTTTCAAAACAGCTCACATTACAACACCCGAGTTTCAAAAGCAGGCTATAATACAACCAGCCAGATTACTTTCCACTTACACTTGCAGAAGTTTGATAGATTATTGAATGACGTGCCAAATATCCACTGACATCCTGGAAAGTAAAGGCATTGGTGTGCCTCCTTCACAGTTGCCTTGATGTTCTTGCTTTTGTTTTGGTCCTCTGATACATGGACTCCCAGAAACTTGAAGGTACTAACCCTCTCCACTATTATCCTGTCAATAAAGATAAATGCATGATCCCTCAACCTCCCATTGTTAAAGTCCACAACATACTTCTTGTTGTACTGATATCACCCATTTCAATTCTCGATCTTAATCCTCCATTCTATCTCATCATTACCCATAAGTCATCCAACAAGAGTGGTGTTGACAATGTATGTACAGATTAGGTTGGAGCAAAACTTAATTCTGCATTGCTGGCCTTTCTAGTGATGCTCATGTATCACAAACATTTATTTCTAAAGCCTTCACATTTGTGAACATCCCAGAAAATTCCAGGGCAGTACAGTTAGAGTATTGGTCAGTGCAATGCTGTTATAGTATCAGCAACTGGGTTCAAATCCAGCATTATCTATATGGAGTTTGACTCTTCTCCTTGTGTCTGCGTGGATTTTCTCTGGGTGTTTCAGTTTCTTCTCACTTTCAAAGCATACTGGGGTTGTAGGTCAATTGGGTGTAATTAGACGTACGGGCACAGAGGCCAGAAGGGCTTGTTACTGTTACACATGTGTCTATGTTTTTTAAATAAAAAAATATTAAATTTAAAATATAAAGTTCTAGCTGATGAGAAAATGTAGTTTGCTTGCCACACCTGTTTATAATGAAAGTATGGTTGCAGGGTTGCAAGTACGTTTTGATGTCTACAGTCCAGTGTCTTGAAAAAGAATACTGCAGCAGCTTGAAGTCACCTCTCTTCATGCACCAACAATTTGGTGACTGTGACAAACCTCATTTTTTCAAATAAAAAATACTGAATAACATTAATATTTGCTTTGACACCTGTGGTAATATTAATTTGAATGATAAGTAAGTGTCATACCAGCAGTTATATTATTTAATCTTAGAATTATTTTTACTCGATGCATGCTTCTGATCTCTACACTAGCATAATGTGATAAAACGTGCATTTTTCCTGGATTAGTTTGGCCATTACATCACGCTGAGACAAAGTACCTATTCTGTAAATGCTGGGACAAAGATCACAGTATTTATCATTTTGTGCCACTATCAATTTATTAAGACTACTTTGCCATACTCTGCAAGTACTTTTTTAAAAAGAGAAGCCAACATTTTGAATTGATTATCAATAATTTTCATTCTTCTGACTGAGCTCATGTATTCGTCATTGGTGAAGGTTGAACTGGATTCTGCTGATCATTGAATCATTTTATTTCTAAATATTATATAATTATTTCAAAGTGAAAATCAGAAATCAATGCTCTTTTAACAGCAAATACACAAAAATGCTTTAATATTTTTCATGCTTCAAGTTATTTATTTATTGTTGTGAACCTTTTTCTTGGAACAGCTGTAACGTGGCAAGAAAATGCATAGATGAAGCCAAAGCTTAATGAGCTTTTCTCTGCTGATGTGAATTCAGTTGTCTGCTAATGTCAGATTTTATAACTGCTCCAACCTATTTCCTCCAATGTGAGCACAACATTGTGAAAAGAAACAATTTAAAATGAAAAGAGATTGAAAAAAATTGTGACTATGTTTCTGAGTTGTTTAATATGGAAAGTATCCATAACACCATAAAGTGCTTTTTTTCAAGAGATAGGTGTGAAATTAGACGATTCAGTCTATCAAGTTCATCCTGTCATTCCACCACAGCAGATTTAATATCCCTTTCAACACTATTCTCCTGCCTTCTTCCCATAACCCCTTGATTTACTTCCTAATCAATAACTTGTCTCCCTCTATCTTAAATATACCTCATGACTTGGCCTTCATAGTCATCCATGACAACAAATTCCATAGATTTGCCACCATCAGGGTAGAGAAATTCCTTCACATCTCTGTTCTAAAGGGACACTTTTGTGTTCTGAAGCTGTGTCCTCTGGTTCTAGACTCCCCCACCATTGGAAAATTCTATCTATATTGGGTCTATCCAGTTGGTGGTTGACATGTTCAATGAGATTTCAATGAAACTCCAGGGAATACAAACCCAGACCAATCAAACACTCCACATATGATAATACTTTTATTCCAGTAATCATTTGAGTGAACCTCCTCTGTATCTTTTTCCTTGGGGAAAAGTCCAAAGCTGCTCACAATACTCCAAGTCCAGTCTAACCAATCAAAGCCTTATAAAGCCTCAATATTACATTTTTGTTTTTATATTACACTTGCCTTCCTTACCTGCAAGTTAACCTTGAGGGAATCCTGGATGAGGACTCCCAAGTACCTCTGCAACTCTGATTTCTGAACTCGTTACCCATTTAGAAAACAATCTAGACCTTTATTCCTTCCACCTAAGTGCATGATCATATACAACTCTACAATGTATTCCATCTTCCATTTCCTTGCACAATCTCCTAACCTGTCTAAATCCTTCTGGAGACTCGGTGCTTGCTCAAATCTGCCTGCCCCTCCTCCTATCTTTGTATCATCCACAAACTTGGCAACAAAGCAATTAGTTATGTTAATCCAAATCATTGATATTTGATGTGATATACTTCTGGCAGAAAAGATATGAGACTTGGTGGGGAACTTCCAGGTAGTAGTTTTAGCCTCATCTGTTGCCCTCATTTACCTAAATGGTAGAGATTTGCAGCATTGATAGGTTGTATTAAAGAAACCTTGACCAATTAGTTATGTTAATCCAAATCATTGATATTTGATGTGATATACTTCTGGCAGAAAAGATATGAGACTTGGTGGGGAACTTCCAGGTAGTAGTTTTAGCCTCATCTGTTGCCCTCATTTACCTAAATGGTAGAGATTTGCAGCGTCGATAGGTTGTATTAAAGAAACCTTGACCAATTGCTGCTATACATTATATATGTTCAGACCATTTGACTGGGAAAAAAAAAAAGAATATCAATACTTAGCTATTCTTTGTCTTAATGATTCTATGCCTGCGAAATTCTTTTTCAGAGCATGTTTTTTTTTCTTCTACATGAAGGAATTTTATTTTAGATCTGATCAATAAACATAAGTGAGTTATTGAGTCATAAACATGCATGGAAACAGGCTCAAGCCCAATAGAGGTGGCATGGTTAGCATAGCCTTTTAGCACAACACAATTGGGTTCTAATCCGGCGATATATGTAAGGAATTTATACGTTCTCCCCATGTCTACATGGACTTCCTCCAAGTGCTCTTATTTCCTTCCACCCTTGAAAACATACAGGGGTTGTAGGTTAATTGGGGTAATTGGCATCATAGGTTTATGGGCTGGAAGGGCCTGTTACCATGTTACATGTCTAAACTTAAAATAAAATAAAAAAATTGTCCATGCTTACCAAACTAATCCCATTTGCCTGACTTTGGCCCATATCCCTGCTGATTTTTTTCCTTTCTGTGTACCTGTCTAAAGACTTATAAATGTTCAATATTTTAAATTTCATCTCCCATTTCTTAATCTACTTTCCCAGTATATCTAAATCCTGTTATAATCTTAGATAACCTTCTTTGTTGTCAAAGAATGCCTTTGGTGCATTGGTTGTGATCTTGCACAAATCTGTCCTGGTTCCTCCATACATATAATATGCATGTTCAATGATATCAAACTACATAAATCCTTGCAGAGACCAAAGAAATCCTTTGAGTGTTCAAAGTCTGTGAAAAGTACATGATGCAAACACAGAAGTATCCTTTGAAGCTGAAATGAGAGAATATTTATAGGTAGTGTGTGAAAAATTGGCAAATGGAGTTTAATGTGGGAAAGTATTTCATGTATTTCAGTCAGCAAAACCAAAAGTAATACTATTCTTTGAATTGAGAGGAATGGCAAATGATTGTATAGAAGGATCTTGCTTTTTCTTGTGCATTGATCACAAAGTCTTAGCAGTTAGATGTGGCAAGTTTTCCACCTGGGCAGTCAACAGTATGAGCATTGAATTTTCCAATTTCAGGTAAAGTGGTCCCTTTCCCTTTTTTCTGATCCACTTAAATTTCTCCCTTCCCCTTTATTTTCCCCCTTTTTAAGAACAGCCTCACCAAACTTCCCCCCCCACTCATTCTCACCCAACCCCCCCCCCCCACCAACCACATTTCACCAACTGTATTTTCTTCCCACTCCCCACATCTCCACCGTTGGCTCTGTCTGGTCTGATTTGTTCTTCGTCTCTGCCCTAACAGTTCCCATTATCACTTTCTCATCATCAGATTCTAATGCAGGTAGCCTTGCCTCTCTATTTACCACCCCATTGCAGCTGTCTCCTACTTCACCTTGTCTGACCAACCTTCCTCCACCTTCCACCTGTATTTCACCCTGTCTTTGTCTAGCACATGCCAATGATCTGCTCCTACATAAGTTCATGATTTTTTTTTTATCCCTCCCTTGTTCCCCAGCCTCTGACTTGGGCCCTGTCCTCATTATACCGGCTATTTGCATTCTCAGTATTAATCAAGGGTTCTGAACTGAAATTCTGCCCATACATTTTCTCTCACCGAGGCTGCTTGATCCACTCCTGTTTGTTTTGCTCTAGATTCCAGGATCTGCAGTCTCTTGTGTGTCCCCAGATGCAGTAAGTAATCAGGAAGATAAATAGCTTTTTGTTGCAAGGGGATGGAGTTTAGAAAAAGGGAAGCAATGTTATTGTTAAGTATATAGGGAAGCACAGTTAGCTTAGCGGTTAGTGCATCATTTTTACACTGCCAGAGACCAAGGTTTAAATCCCGTACTGTCTGTAAGGAGTTTATACATCCTCCCCATGTCTATGTGGGTTTCCTCTGGGTGCTCTGGTTTCCTCCTACTGTTCAAAACATACCAAGGGTGTGGGTTAATTGGGTGTATATGTACAGTAAGTTAGTGAGGCATAGTTATTTTTCTTTTTTAAAAAAAAATATGTAGTAGCAGTGGAGAAATCCAACAGAAACTAACTCTGCAAATGAGAGTGTCTACAAGTGTCTAAAGTGTCACAAGTGTCCAAATAAGTTGGATCAGCATTCCTGAACTTTAAAAGAAAACAGCTGGTCATATTGGAACACATCAGGTCTTAAAGGGGAATGACAGCGTAGATGTTGAAATTTTTTTCCATGAGCATAAGTGTATCAAATGTGGGAACAGCACGACATGGAGGGGTTGTCATTTAAAACTGAGATTTAAGGGATTTAGTCTTTCAGAAGACAACAAATTACTGGAATTCTCTGTCCAGGAGAATTGTGGACACCAGATTATTGAGAATGGTGGTTTTGAATTTGAAAAGAATAAAGTAAAATGGGGTTAATACAGAATAATGGCGCTGAATGATCAGCTATGCTGTTCTTGAAACGCAGAAGAGATCAATGGCTTACTTGCATTTCTATTTTTATACCCTGCTTAATACCAGTCCAATATCCTAAGGAGGAAGGGAAAAAAATGAGCAGAAAAAAATATTCATAAAGAAACTTCAGCCTTTGTGTTCAGCCACTTGTGAAATTAATCTTTGTAACATAATGAGTGGATATCATGGGTTTATTAATCAGTTACTTTCAGAAGAATATGTCGTTTCCATTTCTGGTAGAACAAATGCTTTTAGAGTTTCAATGTGAAAGACGATCAGAATGGAATGGCCTTGAAGTGGCAGCAGTCAAAGAAGAATCTTGTTTGTACAGCTTCATCTTCCTCCTATCAGTGGCCCTTCTGATCTGATGTTTTGCAACAGCTAATTGTGTGTATTTTCCATTCCTTCTCCATGTGTAACTTGAACTCAGACAAAAGCCAACTTGTTCTATCAATCCAATTCCACTCATTCATCAATCCTGTTTTATTTTGATCTATGCTAGAGTCTAGTACTGCCTCAGAAGCTCAAATGATCTTGTTCAAATTAAACGGTTCATTCCTACATATCAGAACAAAATTTTGTTGTCTTTCAATGCTCAAAAGATGCAGTACTACAATCCTGGAGTCAACAGCATGTCAACTTCGACACCTGGATTGGGTGTACACCAAAGTCACTGGTGTCAACAAGGCTGCTCCTTGCCCCGACCTTGGATACTTGGATCACAAATCCACCCTGCTAACCCCCACTTACTGACCACTGGCAAAATGAACAAAGGCATTTCACAGGGAGATCAGGAGTGGGGGTGGTGAGGTGGGACTCAGTGCTAAAGGACTACTTTGAGACCACAGAAGGGAGCTGTTTCAGGAAGGCAGCCACCTACAACCGTCATGTAAACATCGAGGAGTATACGAGCTCAGTTACGGACTCCATCAGAGAGTGTGCTGATGATGTCACTGAGATCAAATGCTTCAGAACCAGGGCTAACCAGAAACCCTGGTTAGAGGCAGATGTCTGGGTACTTCTTAGTATTTGTGATGTTGTCTTCAGGACAGGAGATAAGATGACTCTAAGATCAGCCAGGGCAGTACTCTCCCATGCAATGCAGAAAGCAAAATGTTAGTATGCATAGAAGATCCATAGACAGTTGTGCAACAATGATGGTATCAGGCAAATGTGGAAAGGGATCAAAATTGTGGTCTGTTATAAATTTGCGAGTCAAACACAATGACACCTCCCTTCTGAACCGACTCAACAACTCCTAAGCATGGTTTGATGAGAAGAACAAACTGACTCCCAAGAACTTCCATGTATCCCTGATGAATGGGCCCCCTGCATAGCTGCATTGGAGGTGAGAACATTATGTACGGTGAGCTGACACAAGTAGCATGACCAGACAACGTACCTAGTCAGATACTGAAGGACTGCATAGACCAACTGACGGAGGTCCTTAAAGGTATCTTCAACACATCACTGCAGCACTCCATTGTCCCAGTGGGTTTCAAAGCAGCCACCATCATCCCAGTACCAGAGAGCGCAACAGTAACAGATCTCAAAGACTATCATCCTGTGACACTGACTTTGACCTTTATAAAATGCATTGAGTGTCTGATGCTGGAACACATCAAAGCGCACCTCCCAGAGACACTTCATATCAAGTTGCCTATAGAAGAAATCATTCCACTGATGATACTAGAGCCTTGTCCTTTCACTCTGTCCTGACTCAATTGGAGAATGACATTTCATAGATCAGGCTGCTGTTCATCAATTTCACCTTGGCTTTTAATATGAACATTTCCCAGATGCTCGTGGGGAAGCTGTTCTCAATGGGACTCAACATCCCTCTCTGCAACTATATTCTGGATTTCCTAGAAGAAAGACTACTGTTTGTCCGAGTTGGTAGCAGAGAGTCAAGCCCCATCATGATGAGCTCTGGTGCACCTCAGGGCTGTGTGCTCAGCCCACTCCTGTTCACACTACTGACCTACAACTGCAATCTGCAGGAACTAGCTCCAACAGAGTCATCAAGTTTGCAGATGACTTGACAGTAGTTGGCCTCATCAGTAACAATGATGAATCACCCGAGAGAGGTGGAAAATCTTCTGAAATTATTCCAGAATATCAACCTGTGTCTCAACATGGACAAAACAAAGGAGATGATTAAGGACCAGGAGGACCAGTGAGGGCATTAGATCGGTATTAGAGTGAGTAGAGAGCACCAAACTCTTTGGAGTCCACTTAAGAAGTGACTTATCCTGGACACACATCTCCACACTTATCAGGAGGGCACAACAGTAACTGTGCTTCTTGAGACAGCCATCAGTCTGTTATCTTTTTACAGGATGTCTATTGAGAGTGCCCTGGCCAGCTGCATCACAGTGTGGTAGAGTTGCTGTAGAGCATTGGATCAGATGTCAATCCAGAGGACAATAAGAGTGGCAGAGAGGATCACTGGGGTCTCCTTCTTCCCTATTGACATGATCTATTGGGATCATTGACTGAAAAATCATTAGTTACCCCTATCACCCTGCACACAGCATCTTCCAGCTACTCCTGTCAGGAAAGAGATACAGAAAAATCAGAACCAGAAATACTAGGCTGGGAAACAATTACTTCCCATGGGCACTGAGGTTGCTGAATGACTGATGAACTGCTCATGCAAACCCTCCAATCCTCCACTATATATTTAACAATATTTTTTTTTATTTTTATATATGTGTATATGTGCTGAATATGAGTCATTTTTCTGTATGTACGTTTGTATGTTTTTGCACTGAGGACCGAAGAATGTTGTTTCCTTCAATCATACGTAAACAATTGGATAATAACAAACTTGAACTCGAATTTATACAACTCCAAACCCTCTTTCCACACTTGTGCTTTCTATACCTTCATCTCCATGGATCTAAAACTCAGAGAACTTTATTAACTTTCTCTTTCTCTCTCTGTCTTTTTCCTTCTCTCTCTCTCTCTCTCTCTCTCTCTCTCTCTCTCCCTCTCTCTCTCTCCCTGCCTTTCTATTATTCTCTCTTACACATCAGGAAATAGGAGTAGGACTAGCTATCTGCTCATTTATGCTTGCCCCACCATTCCATAGCTGATCTTGACAATTAAGAATCTTTTTTTCAAACTTGATTCCTTGACTAAAATTTTAGTAATTTCATTTGATATCTCCTACTTTGGCTCAGTGATTAAGTTTTAATGTTAATTGTGCTATATAGTGTAAGTGCAAATGGCTGATGTTATGAAAAGTGAAGATAATATTCAAAGGTTTGACTCATTGGATTATCAACAACTTGTTTTCAAGAAATTAGATAAATGTAGATGCATTGATGACCAAAACGTACTATACGGGTAATCCCCGACTTTTATCCATAATTGGGAATGAAGAATTAGCCATATCTTGAAATGGATGGAAGTTGGACTTTTAGTCACGTGTGGATTTGACAATAACAACTTAAATCTTCCTGAATCTGTTGATCAATCTTAGTGAATCTTTCCACATTCTGGTTCATATTTACATTGTTTTTTTTTTTTTTTCACACCATAAACCACATTAACCATGATACATACTTTTTCCTTTTAAAATATATACAGTGCCATTTTCTCTCCCCCCTCCCTCCTCCCATCCCACCCTCCCTACCTCCCCCCTGTCCATTTAAAGTATATCTTACGCTGGGTGAGGCCATCTTGATTCCTGTGCACATGTGTGAGTCTTTGGTTGGTGCATGCACAGTGGATTGGCATATTGGAGTTGGTTGGTCCATGCACGAGTTTTAAGCACCCTGATGATATGGAATTTGTGGCCTTAACTCTCGCGCATGGGCCAACCAAACTCCAATATAGGAACCTACCGTACATCCACCAACCAAAGACTCGCACATGTGCACAGGTATCAAGATGACCGCACCCAGCCTAAGGATCCCAGGATGCCGACTAACAAGGTCAGTATGCACATGTTGGCTCTTACCTGCCCTGTATCTCTGTTATAATTTGTCAAATACAACATGAACCATGTAAATTTTATATTTTTTTCTTATATTTAAAATAAAAAATTTGGTCAAATGCGAAGATGGACATGTCACATAGGTTGCAAGCTGGGGAGTACCTATTTGTAAAAGCTTCCCAGGCAGGGGGAGGTGGGGAATATTATGTGATGATATGGTGTTAGTATGTGAAAACCCGACTCACCTGGTTTATTAGTTAAAAAAGTGTTTAAAATGTAAAATTTAGGGTGAAAAATTCTGAGTGTTTTTAAGCACGGAAGCAAAATTTTATAACATATCTCCAAAAAGTGAAAATAAGGATAAAAATGATGCAGACTTACCTCAAGCCCAACGAGAAGAGCAGATTGGAGGGCCTACAATGAATTTGAGGCAGCGGACTAGAACTCTGGTGGATCCTGTGATGAATGATCTGAAAGTGGAAACGTCTGCTGGTGCCTGCCTGAAGCAACAGGGTTATGGCATCACAGAAAGAACTGGGAAAGAACCTAGAATTAGATTGCGCATGTGCAGTAAACCGGGGCCTTCTGTAATAATGTCTGAGATCAAGTGGGGCTCAGAAAAATCTACAAGTGACAAGGAAGAAGAAATACAATTATCTGAAGAGCAAAGAAGGAAGGCCTTTAAGTAGTAAAAATAAATCGGGCGATATAAGAAATATTGCATTATTGACTGTGTAGCATGAATAAAAGCTCTCACGACTGGAGGGAGAACAAATGTTTTTATTAGCTTTAACTATGGGTAGGGTTTCACAGCAGTCTTCAGAAGGGTTCTAAGTTTAGGCAGGAAACCAGGGTTATATGTGAACAGATGGAGGCTGAGCCAGGAGGTGGGGCCAGCCATCAGCGCAAGACACAACCAGTGAATTCCACTTCACTGCAGATTGTAATAAGGAAGGATTTTAAAGTTAAAGATGTAGTGGATAAATTTAAGAAAAAAAATGGATGAGAAGATAAAGAGGATGCAGCAAGATATGCTACAATGTGATGATAGAATTACACGAGTGGAAGATAATACTACTGCTTTGGATGTAGAGACTCCAAAGCTTCAACAAAAAGAAGATGTGTTGGAAAATTTCAACAGGAGAAATAACATTAAATAGTGGGCCTAAAGAAGGACTAGCGCAAGAAGATGCTATTACATTTTTTCAAAAGTGGATTGCTAAAGTTTTGGGAGAAGAAATTTTTCAAGATGTTATTGAGATTGAAAGAGCTCATAGAGCTCTCAGAAGGAAATCACCTTCAGGTCAGAGACTGCATTCAATGTTGATTAAACTTCTTCAATACCAGGATAGAGAAAAGATTTTGAGACTTGCGATGCAAGGGGTAAAGACAGGAAAGCCACTCTTGTATATCAAGGAGATAAAGTCTTGTTTTAGCCTGATTTAAGTGAAGATTTGCTGCAAAGAAGAAGAGAATTTAACATGGCAAAAACAGGTTTTTATAAATTTGTACGGCAATATCCTGCAACTTTGAAAATATCCCTGCCTAGTGGAAAAAATAAATTCTATGGAAGCAGATTATGTAAAACAACTTCCAGAATTGCAGACACAGATAGAATGAAGAGTTATAAGGTTGTAATAATTTTTATTTTATATAGAATAATCTAAAAGAATGATTATTCTAATTTGGGGATTTTTTCCCAAACTTCTTATTATGTTTATTGTTTAAAGATCATATGGTAATTGTATCGGAGGGTTGGGGGTGGAGTTGTGTGTAATTGTGACCTTGGTCACTACCTGTAAAATAGAGGGAGGCAGTATTGCATATAATTTAATCAACCCTAGATTGGGGGTGGGGAAGGTCTTTTATTGTTGATATATAGTTACGAATGTTGAAACATACACTTGTTACTTTTTTTTGGATTGCCAGAAGAGATGCACAATGACACAATGGACAATGGGTAATGGAATTGTTGAGAGGAGATTTGGAGGGTGGGGTGAAGCGAGTAGGATGGAAGAGATTGAAAATGGTTAATTAAGATGAGTAATACATTGAAATTTGTAAATATTAATATTAATAGGATAAACAGGACGGTTAAAAGGAAGAGAGTATTATGTATTAAGAAAATAGGAGTAGATCTGGCTTTTCTCAGGAAATTCATTTAACTGAAAAAGAGCGTTTAAAATTGAAAAGGAATTAGATTAGAAATGTAGTTGCTTCTTCATTTAACTTGAAGCCAAGAGAAGTGGCAATTTTGATTATTAAAAAAGATACCAATTAAAATTCATAAGGTTGTGATTGATCCAGCAGGGAGATATTTAATTGTCAAATATGTTTGGAATTTTGGACACTTTGTGGATGATGAGAGATTTATTCAAGAAACTTTTCTTAACTTAGCAGAAATGTGTGAAAGTATATTAGTTGGAGGAGATTTTAATTTTTGTTTAGATCCACTATTAGATAAATCAACTAGAGGAGAGACAAAAACTAAAGTGATGTTAGTTTTAATGAGGGATTTAAATTTAATAGACGTATGGAGGAGAATACATCCTAAAGAAACAGAATATTCTTTTTATTCAAATAGGCATGTTTCTTATTCTAGAATTGATTTATTCTTGATTTCAGCACAGAATCAGGATAGAATTTTGGAAGTGGAATATCAAGCAAGAATTTTGTCTGTTCATTCCCCTTTATTAATGATAATAGTACTGCTTGATAAAGAGAAATCAGTAAATAGACGGAAATTGAATAGATCTTTGTTAAAAAGAACTATTTTCTGTGATTTTTCAAAGAACATATTCAAATATTTTCCAAAACAAATTTGAACTCTTTAAGTGATAAGTGTACAATGTTGGATGCATTGAAAGCATGTTTAACACAACAAATTATAAGTTGTACTAGGAATATATGAAAGTTAGATAAATTGGAAAAAAAAATTACAATTTTAGAAAAAGATCAGAAGAGGAGTCTGAAGATAAAATGAAGACATTTGATTAATAAAAAACAAACTTCAATATAATACATGGCACAATTATTGAACAGAGAAAGCAATAATTAGAACTAAGCAAAGGTATTATGAATTAGGTGAACAATCACATAAAGTTCTTGCATGGCAATTAAAAACAGAACAGAATGTTGTATGTAACTGTGGTGGTTAAGTTAAATGTGGAGAATTTAAGGGGCAAGGGAAGTGGACAGAAAAAGCTTGAACTCTACAGAAAATCTTGTATAGAACTGATAATTGTAAATTGTAATTGATATTGATATTGTCAACATTAACATCGATATATTCGTAAATTATAAATAAAATATTTTTTAATGTTTATAAGATTATGAGAAGCATCAATAAGATTGACAGCCAGCACCTTTTACCCAGATGGCAATGACCAATAATGGAGGACATGGGTTTTAGGTGAATGGAAAAAAAGTTCAGAGAGATGTCAAAGGAGGAAATTTTACATGAAGAATGGTGGGTGCCTGGAATGCATTACTGGGGGGTGGTGGTGGAGCCTGGTAAAATAAGAATATTTGAAAGACTCTTGGATAGGCACATGGATGTAAGAAAAAAATTGAGTGTTATGGACTGTGAGAGATGAAAGAATGATATTGCTGTGTAGTAGATTACAAAGGTGGCAATACTGTTCTGTTTTTAATTGACATGCTTGCTCATCAAAAATTGCTGTAAGATTCCAAATGAGGAGAAACAATGGAAATTTTTCTCTGGCTTAACCTTTGGGTTAGAGCAAGATTTCCCAAACTTTTTCTTTCCACTCACATACCACTTTAAGTAATTCCTATGCCATAGGGGTTCTGTGATTAGTAAGGGATTACTTAAAATGGTATGTGGGTGGAGAAAAAAAAGGTTGAAACCTCTGCTGTAGGCCTAATTGTTACTGAAATGTTTTGCTTGATAAAAATTGTCATTGGTCCATTTTCTTTGGAGTTAAGAAACCATCCACATAACAAGTCCATTAGGTATGATTAAAACAATGTTTTGCAAACATTTTTCATTCTATTTGCATATGTCTTGGGTAAACTTATACCTCTCATTTTGTTCATTTTAGATTGGTCACAGTGTTTGAGCTACCGAAAGAAAATAGACACACACACCGAGAGCAGTTCAGTTTATACAAATGTTTATTACTAATTCAAAAGCTGATTTCACACTACAATATGCAAGCCCTTCCCAACTATACTTATCAACGCTTGGACTGGTCCCAACTGCCGAAGCGAGGCAACGACTGCACACTTGTAGTAGGTTGTCAGGGCGCTGGTAGCAGCTTCTCCACCTCCCCCGACCGGGACGTTGCTTGGACTCTGGCTGTTCTTCCTTCTTGACAAGGGGTGTTCCCACCCCTCGGAGAATCTAAACTTCAGCAGCAGGACCACAGGCTTATATACCCCAAAAACAATTAATCATGCGCCTACTCCTTCTAATATTTGTCAGTCAAAATCAAAACTGAACATTACATTCTACAATTTAGAAGATTAATTATTATGGAACCAGGATGTTATAATTTCCTGGTTTATCTCGTAGATACAAAGACTTATTAAAACTTCTCGAGCAAGACAGGTTGTGACCAATTCGTCAATTTCAGAGTGTTGCATTTGACAACTGCTTTCCCTGGGCCTCACAGTGGAATTCCATTTCAAAGTGTATCTTCAGATAAGTCCCCATGGCTGAGTTTAATTACATCTGCTAGTTCTGAAAGTAAGGTGACCTGCGTATGGACCCAGTGTCGTCAGTTCCACATAAGCAAAAAGCATCTGGGTACATGGTTTTAATCCTCCATTACATCCCACCCCTTGGTCACAATCTGTCATTTGCGAGGCCTAACCAGTATTTGAGTACAGAGCGAGCGAAAAAAGAGAAATCAAAACAACAATTACAAAGATAAGCAATGACGCGAGCAACCAACGGAGGATAGTGTGGCCCACCCCCCCAAATGTAGCAGTTAGCCATGAGAAAGGATTCCAACCAAGGCTCAAATTATCCTTGTTGGCCACAATACCCAGGTACTGGAGCTCACGAACAGATTTTGAAACATGCTGAACAATAACATATTTATATAAGCTGCACTTGAGGCTGGTGACCGAGGACTTCCTTGGTGTAATGCATCGGACCGTGTTTCCCACGGGTAACTCCCTTGGAACGTCCTCGACATTACAAATCCAATTGCTGGCATCAAAGCAGCTGTTAAGCCAGATCACCAGGAGTGTAAAATGGAGAACCTGGAACAAAGAAGCCTGACACATGTCACTCACGATACCATAAGCGTTCAGTGTTTAAACAGACTAAATCATCCTGTCCCTCAATAGCTACCCACCGAGGTGGGTGTCACTATTTCCCCTTTTACAGGAGGGCCACTACCTGGTGGTGCCACCCATACCTTTTGTCCAACATTCTCTAGTTCGGGGATGGGGGGCAATGACTGTTTTTCCTCTGGAATAGGCTGTAGTTCAGAAGCGTGAAGAAGTCGGTGGAAAGGTGTACCTCCTTTTAAAGGGCGATGATTCAAATTGTCGACTGCCTGCTGCAGCACATGGCACCATCCCTTCTGGGTCCCCAGTGATGTTAACAAATGAATTTGTTCCTTCAGTAAGCCGTTCATTTGTTCAACTAACCCGGCAGCCTGCGGGTAATAAGGAATATGGTGGACCCATAAAATACCGTTGTCATTTGCCCAATCACAGATTGCTTTCCTGGAGAAGTGCGAGCCATTATCAGAGTGAATCTCCTCTGGAACATCATAACGATAAATCAAATGGTTTAGTCCTTGGATAGTGCTAGCTTGGTCAGCCGTCTTGGTGGGAAAAGTAAAAACCAGGCCCGAAAAGGTGTCAACCATTACTAGGATATAATATTTACCCATACAGTCTAGCATGGGGCCTATGTAATCAATTTGCCAGACCGCAGCTGAGTGAGCACCCCATTTTATTCGGCCATGTGGACCAGGTGGAATGGTATGGAACTTCACAAGCTGACATTCTGGGCATGTACGTACGACCATGCGGACATCATCCTGATGGACGGATAAAGCATGTGTACGGGACCACATAGCTGATCCCTTCTCCCCCAAATGACCACTCTGTTCATGTGCCCATCGAGCCAGGGGGACGGTATCAGCACAGCTGATAGTGGCAAGCTGATCTGCTACTGCATTTTTTTTTTATTTTTTTTTTTTTAATTTTTTTATTTTTGATCTGCTACTGCATTATGTTGAGCCATGTTAGTCGCCATATTGGTATGGGCATCAACGTGATAAACGGTTATCTCACGATGGTGGGAAGCATCCCACAACAGCTGCCACAACTCTTTGCCCCATACTGGGCGGTCATGTATCATCCAGTTGTTCTTTTGCAAATCAGGCATCCATACCACAAGTCCATTAGCCAAAGCCCAGGAATCAGTAAACAGGCGAAGAGGGTGATCATGGGGATCTAGTGGTAAAGTGACTGCCTTCAACTCAGCATACTGACTGGAGCCACCATCCCCCTCCTCCGATAAGTGAGTTCCTGACCTGGGATGGTAAGCCACTTGTTCGTGTATGCGGCCCACCCCTTCAGGCCCTCTGGTCGCATGACTCTGAATATACCACTTCCATTTAACAATAGAAGACTGCTGAGCCCGCCCGATCTTTAGATTAGCATCATTAGCCAGGACCCAATTCATTATAGGAAGTGCAGGTCGCAATTGAACATCTGCATCACCTGTCATTCTTTCAGTCTCTAGCAGGGCCCAGTAACAGGCTAGTAACTGTTGTTCAAAAACAGAATAACGAGTGGCAGCCTCGGGCATGGTACGTGACCAGAATCCCAGTGGGACTCGGCGACCCTCTTGTTTCTGCCAGAGGCTCCAGGAGGCCACATCATCAATATAATGGTGAATTGAGAGGGAAGGCGATACTGGAAGGTGGATGAAGGTATACTGGCGCCCCTTCCAGGTAAAGGCGAACTGATCCTGTGAATCCTCAGCTATAAGAATACTGAAGAAGGCGTTAGAGAGATCAATGACAGCATACCATGTTCCTGAGTTCCCAGTAGCAATGTTTTCAATAAGGGTGACAATGTCCGGAACTGCTGAAGCAAGTGGTGGGGCATGTTTGTTCAAAAAACGATAATCAACTGTCATTCTCCAGGAGCCATCTGGCTTCTGGACCGGCCAAACAGGGCTATTAAAGGGCGACGTTGCGGGCCTCACTACCCCTTCTTCTTGCAGAGCATCGATGGTGGCAGTAATCTCTTCCTGCCCCCCAGGGAGACGATATTGTGGAATGCACACTGGTTTCATGGGGGCTGGCACCATCACAGGATCCCACTTAACCTGACCCACTACTAGTTTTTTTGTAATAGTTCGAATTCCAAATTCAAATCCCCCTTGGCTAGTATTAAGGGCCATACCGGCCAACATATTAATACCCAGGATACACTCGTCAGTAGCAGCCACCAGGGCATGTAACCAGACAGGGGAAGGGCTATCACCCACCATGGCACAGACTTTTATTTCCTTTGCCAGGGTGACCGCTCCTCCCAACCCCTCTATTTGAAAGGCCGGTCTAGTCCAGAGGTCGGGATTACCAGGAATCACCGAGTGCTCTGCACCGGTGTCGACCAAAGCCAAGTATTGGCGATCATTACCCCCACCCCAGTGGATTGTTAACGGTATGTAGGGCCGCGGATCCCCATTTGTGCGCCGTGTCTCGATGGAGTAGACATGGGAATCCTGCCCACATCTTCAGGCTTCAGAAGGGTTCGGGGGCTTCCAGGACCACATGCTATTGTTATCTTTAAGAGCCTGTTTAACCCATTGTTTTACCTCATCATGAGTAACTGGAGCAGGAGAAGCCAGCTCGATAGAAGCAGCAGTGGGAGCAGAAAGCACAGCTGGGCCAGGAGGACTCAGCAGCTGGGGATGATGTTCCCCTGCTTTTTGCCTAAATCGATCTCCAATGGCAGCCAGTTCTTTTACAGAGAAATCACGGATCATTGACTCCTTCCGCCCCCTGTTCCCACTTTGGCTCACAGGGTCCTCCACCCAGTCTAGGGGAGGAGGTGGAGGCCATCCAACAGAGGGAGTAGGCCATAGAGCATAAGCAGGGGTTTGGGTATTTTCCCCTGGGTCCACATGGGAAACCGGGGTATCTATCCCTTCCATCTCTACCCTTACATCATCCCCCCTTCTGTCTGTTTGGGAAATCTGCTGCCTTATAGGGCGGGCATGAACAGCAGATGGAGAGGGTAGTATGTTAGACACATGCTGAGGAGTATCTGCATTATTACCATTGTCATTCCAGATATTCCCATCCCAATCCTCAATTACATCAGGATCGTCACCATTCCTTATCATGGCATGAATACGATATGGATCGGGTTCTACTCCATGCCTTTCCTTATCTGCACAGAGCTGCTGCCGGAGTTTAATATTATGGCAAATCATTTGGACATGCTTATCTTCCCATTCTTTGGCTCTGTCCTGACTGGTACGAACAATCTCGCTCATCATGGAACAGCATTGTCGCAGGACTTCTAGCTCCTCCTCTAATTGCTTTCTTTTGCACTGAGATTCTACTTCTCTTTGAATTAATTCTGCTTCACGCTGAACGGAGTGGCGTAATGCTGTGGCCAGCAACCAAAAACCATTCGTCAGCATTCCCTTTTTATCAGGAAATTTACTTTCTCGAAGGAGAGTGGCAACCCGCTCTCCCAGAGGTGCACTTGATGAGTCTAACTTCTCATCCCAACTAATGGGTGGTCCCAACAAAGACAGGGTATTGGCCAACATGCCAAACCCATCGTCTTTGGAAGTCCATCCAGGAATCAAGAACTGCTCAGGGCTCACCTCTTTCTTTCGGCGAAACATCTTGAGACCAACCCTGCTCGCAGCGCCAATTGTCTTGGGTAAACTTATACCTCTCATTTTGTTCATTTTAGATTGGTCACAGTGTTTGAGCTACCGAAAGAAAATAGACACACACACCGAGAGCAGTTCAGTTTATACAAATGTTTATTACTAATTCAAAAGCTGATTTCACACTACAATATGCAAGCCCTTCCCAACTATACTTATCAACGCTTGGACTGGTCCCAACTGCCGAAGCGAGGCAACGACTGCACACTTGTAGTAGGTTGTCAGGGCGCTGGTAGCAGCTTCTCCACCTCCCCCGACCGGGACGTTGCTTGGACTCTGGCTGTTCTTCCTTCTTGACAAGGGGTGTTCCCACCCCTCGGAGAATCTAAACTTCAGCAGCAGGACCACAGGCTTATATACCCCAAAAACAATTAATCATGCGCCTACTCCTTCTAATATTTGTCAGTCAAAATCAAAACTGAACATTACATTCTACAATTTAGAAGATTAATTATTATGGAACCAGGATGTTATAATTTCCTGGTTTATCTCGTAGATACAAAGACTTATTAAAACTTCTCGAGCAAGACAGGTTGTGACCAATTCGTCAATTTCAGAGTGTTGCATTTGACAACTGCTTTCCCTGGGCCTCACAGTGGAATTCCATTTCAAAGTGTATCTTCAGATAAGTCCCCATGGCTGAGTTTAATTACATCTGCTAGTTCTGAAAGTAAGGTGACCTGCGTATGGACCCAGTGTCGTCAGTTCCACATAAGCAAAAAGCATCTGGGTACATGGTTTTAATCCTCCATTACAGCATACCACCTTAAGTAATCCATTACTAATCACAGAGCACTTATGCAATAGGGATTACTTAACGTGGTATGTGAGTAGAGAAAACAAAAGTTTGCAAAACCCTGGGTTAGAATATGGATTAGGAAGTTCAAAAGGAAAAATGTTCACAATGGTCCAGAAAATCATTTCCAATCCATTAATTTTATATATTTTACAGAAGCTGGACATGAGTGTGCAGCCAAAGAACTCAGATGGCATTTTAGATATATTAATGAATCTGAAACCATCTGATTTAATCTGCCCCCATGAACTGCCTACACAAATAAAAATCAAGAATGTCAGGCAGATCAGCCATTCTCAATATTTTATTCAGCTCTGCCCCACTTAGGACTCTGCTAAAAGTTTTGGGGCCCCTTTCCTGTGAAATAGTCAAGTTTTGGTTTCTTCCATACTTCTCTCCTACTGAATACATTTAAAAAAAACTATGTTACCTGAGGTGAAATAAAACAAGGCTTTTACTTAAATGTGATGAGGCCTCCCCATGGAGCCACCAGGCCCCTATTGAGAATGCCTGTGATAGATTTTCATGGCTGAATTACCATGGCTATAACGTTAGACTCCATTGAGGCAGATATTTTGGCCACACAATCCCATTGCGAATATAACCCACTTCAACATCTAAACCCTCAGTATTTGCTTGAGAGAAGGGATGACCAGAATTCAAATAAGAATGTGCATTGACAAAATCAAAGGATGCCCAGAAGAACTTAAAAGCATCATGGGTATAAAACCAAATGTTATCTTGAATCATTTCTTTCCAATCAGAATTACAAGAAAACTGCCAGAGAAATAAGGAGAGAAAAAAATGTAAATAATGTCCATGTTGAGCATAAAATATTAAATACTCTGACTAATTTATAACTGATTCTTGAAGAGTAAATATTTTGAACAGCATGTGACCATACAGAGGTATATAAATTAACAAAGGGGCATATCTAATGCAGATAGTCACAGTATTTTTCCCCCCAGGGTGGAAGTATCTAAAACTCAGGACTTTGATTTAAAATCAAGTGAAGGGCAACTGTATTCACATTGGAGATCTGGTGTATGTGGAACCAGCAGCCAAACAAAGTGGTGGAGGGTGGCACAATTGTAACTTTTGAAAGATATTTGGGCAGGTAGATTGATAAGAATGGTTTGGAAGGATATTGCCCAAATACTGGCAAATGAAACTAGCTTAGGTAGGTAACATGTTTTGCAGGGACAAAATGGGCCAAAGGGCCTGTTTCCATACTGAGTCATGACTCAAATTGCCTATTACTTTCTTGTTTAATTCACAATTGAATGCAAGAATACTAAACAAGTCTCAAAACTAATTATGAGGGAGAATTGATTTTAAAAAAAATTTGGAATGAGCACATTAAATCAAACACATTAAATTACACGCAAGTTGATTTTCAGTTTCAATCATGGCATCGTGAAGTAGCTCTGGAGGTCAGAGATTTCCTCATAATTAAGGTGAGAAACTTCAAGGGGATTAGGAGCATTGATAATTGCAATTTCTGATAAGAGCAGTTTGCATAATATTGGCAATACAACAATAGATATAGTATTGGAAGAATAGTCAGCTTCACATCCTGTAGTTACTCATAGTAAATTTTTTAGAGTACAATGTAAAGTTAATCCATTTGGTACCTACACTTAAATGGTTTTCACTTGATGACAAATGGCCACTTTGACATTAAGAACTCTCGGGTGACTGCAATTAAATGAGGACTTGCTGTTCAATACGACTTACAGATACAGTAGTTTTAGTCTATGTTAGAATATGGTAGATTTATTTATTTGCTGAGCCTGGTAACATTAAATCTACTTAATTGCTTTAGAAATTAAATCAAGGAGGGAAAGCTGGAGTGATCATATTACCAGGAATGCTAGAAGGGAATTGAAAGAGAAAATATTGGCAATTATTGGCAATTTTTCAAAATATTGTCAGTGCAAAGCAAAAGCCACCTTGAGTCATGAAATCAAAAAGCCATTTCCAAAAGTTGTTCCACTACTAGATTTCATTATGCAGTTCTTGTACAGATTTTGGTCATATATTAACAAAGACACTCTGTGTAATTTCACAAGTGTCTATGATGAATTTTGTTCTCTGTCTTACAGTTCGGTAATTTCTGATAAGGTTGACACTCTAAACATAAGAGGCCAGCTATTTTCCACTGTTTTGCATTGAACTATAGGCATTTAGTTATTTTTTATGGCAAAAGTTCTTGAACTTCTACATATATGTTATCAAATATACAAGTTAGAGATTTGCAGGCTACTTTTGGAGTCCAGCATGGAATCTACACTTACTGATAGGGTGATCAGCTTGATTGATTTTAAAGGAGAGTGTCAAGCTTCATTTGAGGAAATGGAGGGAAAATTGAGTCTTATTAGAATAATTTTATTGCAAAATAATATTTCTATTATATTTTATACTGTTGCAGTTGTTCACTTTCCTTCGTTGGGAGTGGTGCCGGCCGCCGCTGGTGATGTAAGTGATGCGACACATGGGGTTAATAGTGTGCATGCGCATGTGTATTCAGCATCAGTTTCTTTCTTTCTTTTCTTTGGCTTGGCTTCGTGGACGAAGATTAATGGAGGGGTAATGTCCACGTCAGCTGCAGGTTCGTTTGTGGCTGACAAGTCCGATGCGGGACAGGCAGACACGGTTGCAGCGGTTGCAAGGGAAAATTGGTTGGTTGGGGTTGGGTGTTGGGTTTTTCCTCCTTTGTCTTTTGTCAGTGAGGTGGGCTCTGCGGTCTTCAAAGGAGGTTGCTGCCCGCCGAACTGTGAACTAGCATCAGTAAACAGGTGATAAATCTCAGATGCAGGAGGAGGAGAGTGAGAGTGTGAGGGTTACCTGTGTGGCAGTGATCCAATGAGAAGGTCAGCGAAGTTTAGATGAGTGTTGTTTGGGGAGTTGAAGAATCCAATGTTGTGTCTCGTGATTAATAAAAGAAAGTTGACTTCATGGTGAGCTGAAGGAAACAAGTGAGTGGATTGTTTTTATTTGTTTGTAAGCTGTGGTGAATCAGTGCAGTTACAATACTTTATCAAAGATATAACTCAGTTTTCATACTTTTTAAAATTTGTCAGAAATATGAGAAAAGAAACCTTTTACAATAACCCACAGTATTTAGAGTTGGGAAAGCGATGGGTGGGGCTTTGTTTGTTGCCAAAGCTTTCATGCATATTTTGCGGACACATGTTTCACACTGTAAGTACAAAGGCATTTTAACTGCTGATTACATCTTCTCTTCTTTGGCTTGGCTTCGCGGACGAAGATTTATGGAGGGGGTAAATGTCCACATCAGTTGCAGGCTCGTTTGTGGCTGACAAGTCCGATGCGGGACAGGCAGACACGGTTGCAGCGGTTGCAGGGGAAAATTGGTTGGTTGGGGTTGGGTGTTGGGTTTTTCCTCCTTTGTCTTTTGTCAGTGAGGTGGGCTCTGTGGTCTTCTTCAAAGGAAGTTGCTGTCCGCCGAACTGTGAGGCGCCAAGATGCACGGTTTGAGGCGATATCAGCCCACTGGCGGTGGTCAATGTGGCAGGCACCAAGAGATTTCTTTAGGCAGTCCTTGTACCTTTTCTTTGGTGCACCTCTGTCACGGTGGCCAGTGGAGAGCTCGCCATATAACACGATCTTGGGAAGGCGATGGTCCTCCATTCTGGAGACGTGACCTACCCATACCACTCAAGTATTAGATGTTTCAGGCCAGTGAGATTGATCCTTCATCCGGAACTACATAAGAATTATGTGACTGTAAACTTTGGGCAGCAACTCCAGCCAGATTTAATACTTTCTGGAACAGTTTAACATCATCCCAATTTATGCTGGGATTTCCATTACTGTGCAAATTCCTCAGTAACTTCACAAGATCACAAGATAAAGGAACAGAAGCAGGCCACTTGACTCTGCACTAGGCTAAACTACCCTCATACCTAGTTCCAATTTCCAGCCTTTTCCACACAGCCCTTGATACCCTTACTTATCCATTTCCTGTTTAAATACTCCCAGTGATTTGGCCTCCACTACTTTGTGTGGCAGTAAGTTCCACAGATCTATGACTCTCTGCTTAAAGAAGCTTTTCCTTCTCTCTGTTTTAATTTGATAACTTCCAATTTTAATACTATGACCCCTTGGCCTCCCTCAATTCACCCATCAATGGAAACATCTTATCCCCATTCACTCTGTCAATATCTTTCAATATTCAAAATGTCTCTAAGGTCCCCCCTCATTCTCTTATACTCCAATGAATACAACCCAATTGCTGCCAAATGCTCCTCATACGCTAATCCTTGCATACCAGGAATTATCCTAGTAAATCTCTTCTGCACCCTTTGCAGCAACATCACATTCTTTCTAAGATACGGGACCCAAAACTGCACATAGTACTCCAAATGCGGTCTCACTAGTGCCCTATAGAGTCTCATTAATACCTCCCTACTCTTATACACTATATCTCTTGAAATGAAGGCTAGCATAAGCATTCACCTTCTTCACTACAAACCCACCTGGGCATTAACTTTTATATTTCCTTGCATGAGGATGCCCAGGTCTCTTTGCACTTCTGAGAATTGAAATTTCTCCCCATCCAAATAATACTCTGCCTGTCTATTTCCACTGCCAAAATGTAGAATCAAACACTTCTCAACATTGTACTTCATCTGCCATATTTTTGCCCAGTTTCCCAATCTGTCTATATCTCTCTGCAATTTTCTTCAACACTTGCTGCTCTGCCATCTATCTTGGTGCCATCTGCAAATTTGGCCGCAAAACCATTTATTCCACAATCCAAATCATTTATATAAAAGCAGCGACCCCAAGTCCGACCCCTGCAGAACATCACTTGAACAGGATCCCTTAATTTCAAAAGAAATCCCCATTACCTCTCAAAAATACTATTATTAGATGATCATAATATTAACTTAACTTTAAATTAACTGTGTGGCTGTGGAGGCTGCAGAAGCCCTAGAGGTGAATCTGCAGACACTCGGTGATTCTGGGGTGCTCTCTTTTGCTTCTCTTGTTCTGACTGTAACAGGTCCCCAGCAATTTCTGCGGAGAAAACATGTTCCTTGATTGGTGTAAATATTTTCACATTTTGATTTTTATTTTGGTTTTCTTGGTTGGTTAAGCATTTTCTTTCATTCAAACTGTAAAGGTGTTGTGTTATCTGCTACACCAATCATGCTGTCTATTTATATAAACGTGTTTAATTTCAGCTTATCTTTTATATTGAATTCAGAATTTTGTTTAATATGTCCTGGAACCAACACACCAATGGCATCATTAAGAAAGCCTCTACTACCTCAAGAATTTGAGGAGGAGTTAGTGGATTTGTTCAAGTGAACCGGTACGGACTTGAAGGGCCGACATGGGTTGTTTCCGTGCTGTACACGGGTTATATGGTTAAATTCATCCCATAGAAACACTGCATGACCTGAAGCTTCTAGGAATGATGAATCAAAATTCTCTGTACCTCAGTGCATTGGTACTTGTGGTCAGTGTATTGGTGCCTTGGTGCATGGTGCTTCCATGTTAAAAGAGAGTATTAAGATGTTTAACCTGATTTCACTAAATCTATTCTTGTAAATTTCAAAAAGATTAACTATTGTTTCTTTAATATCCCACACCTCATATCCCTAAAGTGAAAGTATTTACAATTATGATTAATTCAGACTTGTATTTGCAAGTTAGAGTTGAGATTACAATTTGAAACAATGAATAAATTGTCAGCACTAATCTTTCTTTCTTTTTGGCTTGGCTTCGCGGACGAAGGTTTATGGAGGGGTAATGTCCACGTCAGCTGCAGGCTCGTTTGTGGCTGATAAGTCCGATGCAGGACAGGCAGACACGGTTGCAGCGGTTGCAAGCGAAAATTGGTTGGTTGGGGTTGGGTGTTGGGTTTTACCTCCTTTGTCTTATGTCAGTGAGGTGGGCTCTGCGGTCTTCTTCAAAAGAAGTTGCTGCCCGCCAAACTGTGAGGCGCCAAGATGCACGGTTTGAGGCGATATCTGCCCACTGGCAGTGGTCAATGTGGCAGGCACCAAGAGATTTCTTTAGGCAGTCCTTGTACCTCTTCTTTGGTGCACCTCTGTCACGGTGGACAGTGGAGAACTCACCATATAACACGATCTTGGGAAGGCGATGGTCCTCCATTCTGGAGACGTGACCTACCCAGCGCAGTTGGATCTTCAGCAGCGTGGATTTGATGCTGTCATCTCTGCCATCTCGAGTACTTCGATGTTAGGGATGAAGTCGCTCCAATGAATGTTGAGGATGGAGCGGAGACAATGCTGGTGGAAGCGTTCTAGGAGCCGTAGGTGATGCCGGTAGAGGACCCATGATTCGGAGCCGAACAGGAGTGTGGGTATGACAACGGCTCTGTATACGCTAATCTTTGTGAGGTTTTTCAGTTGGTTGTTTTTCCAGACTCTTTTCCAAAGGCGCTATTTGCCTTGGCGAGTCTGTTGTCTATTTTGTTGTCGATCCTTGCATCCGATGAAATGGTGCAGCCGAGATAGGTAAACTGGTTGACCGTTTTGAGTTTTGTGTGCCCGATGGAGATGTTGGGGGGCTGGTAGTCATGGTGGGGAGCTGGCTGATGTAGGACCTCAGTTTTCTTCAGGCTGACTTCCAGGCCAAACATTTTGGCAGTTTCCGCAAAACAGGACGTCAAGCGCTGAAGAGCTGGCTCTGAATGGGCAACTAAAGCGCCAACATCTGCAAAGAGTAGTTCACGGACAGCACTAGTGTCAGCACTAATAATTTACAGTAAAATCTTCATTATGCAGCACCTGTGAGGATTGTGGATGTCGGATATGCAAATTTTCTGGTTGACTGAGACTCACTCTTACAATGCCTAACTAATACACCTGCAGTAAGGATGCATTATTTAAAAGACAAAAGAGAGTGCAAAGTGTAAAGTAATTTGAAAAGAAATCATTATCAAGTAATTGCTGTAACTTACAAATGTTAAATTTAAACCCCATTCACTAACACTGTAGCAGTGTTGCACTAGGCGCTATGCTAACCATGTCACAATTAACCCTCTTCCCAAGTTTACAGATAAAACCTTACTAATATACCTAATACTAATAAAAATAAAGACTCCTCTTGACAAGGAAGGAGAGACACTTTGAGGCAGTTGCCCCAGCAGCGAGTGGCATCAACTGGCCCTTCATCCTAGTGTCCCAGTCAGACCCTTGGTACAACCCGACTTACCTCCACGCAAGTGCTCCGGTCAGGCCTTTGGTACACCTTCCTCATGCTGACAACTTGACTCACCTCCATCTAAGTGGAGCCAGTGAAATAATGTGCGTGCATTGAGGGGCATCGCTAGTTCAGTGGGGCAAACCTGCATGTGACCAATAAAGTCTCAACACCCCGCCGCAGGGACCAACTGCCTAGTCTTATTTAGTTGAAATTTATTTTCTTATTTATTTCCTTGATTTTTTTTTTGCTGGGCGTTTTAGTTTCTGGTTGATTTAATTCTGGATAATGAGGATTTTACTGTATTTGAATGTAATATTGTGGTGTAATTCAGTACCTGCTTTTATAATTGATAGAGAGGACTTCTCTTCACTATTCTATACACAGCAATGTGGTGCTGTGCTAATGCTGCTGTCTGCCATGCCAGCAAAGGAAGTTTGAAATGTCACAATATTTTGCATTGTCTAGATAGTGACCTTTAGAAAGAATGCTCTTGCTGGCATTCACATAAGAGCCATAATGTTAAAAGGATCTTCTCTCATTACTATGATGCGATTTGAGACGGCCTTAATGCAGAGAATATATGCTTTCATATTTAATGGTGTTATTTCAACACTGTACAGTAAATTTTAACCATTTACTGGCATTTTGAAGCTCAAGTCTTATAAAAAAATGCCCAGTGCACAATGAAACTTAAACATGCACCTCTCTTCAACTGACCAGCTCTGGCTGACAGAATGTTGGGAGGCCAATCCAGAATTGTGGAAGGTATGTTAGAGCAACCAGACTAATCCTAGAAAGGGTTCCAATGCCATCCACAAGTTTGCCAACGACACTACAGTTGTTGGCAGAATCATAAACGGCAACGAGGAAGCATTCAGGAGGGAGATCGATCAGCTCATTGAATGGTGTCACTGCAACAACCTTGCACTTAACCTCAGGAAAAACTAAAAGATGATTGTGGACTTCAGGAGGAAGTCAGGGGAATATGATCCAGTCCTTATCGAGGACTCACTAATGGACAGGGTCAAGTACTTCAAATCCCTGGGTGTCAACATCTTCCAGAATCTGTCCTGGAGCCTCCACGTTGATGCCATCACAAAGAAGGCTCACCAGCAGCTATGCTTTGTGAGGTGTCTGAGGATGTTCGGTATGTCACCAAAAACTCTTGTAAACTTCTACAGATATACTATAGAGAGCATTCTGACTGGATGCACCACTACCTGGTATGGAGGCGCCAACACTCAGGACAAGAATAAGCTGCAGAGGTTTGTTAATTCTGCCTGCGACAGAATTCAGCCCTGAAATGTCAGCTATATATTGTTGCCTGTGGCAACAATTTCCATAGACACATGACCCTTCGACTAAAGACGTTTTTCTGCATCTATGTTTTAAATTGGCCCCCTTTTTATCCTAAAGTAGCACCCTCTTGTCCTGGAATCTCCTACTGTGGGAAACATCCTTGCCACATCTACTCTATAGCAAACTATAGCCAATCCAGTACTGATCCCTGCAGCACACTACTGGCCTCCACTACAACCCTCCATTACCAAACTCAGTTTGCTATCATCAAGCCAAATCGGTCTCCAATTGGCCAGCTCACCCTCAATCCTTGAGTATGACCAGACTTGCCTTGATTAACTGGGAAGGAAGAAATGTGCAGAAGCAGTCCATTAATCCCCAAAATGTCTCAAGAGGTCAGAACATAAATGGAGAAATGTCAGGAGCATGTTTGAAGAGAACTGAAATAATCATGGGAGATTTTCATCTGCATATTGATTGGATGAGTTAACAAGAGTTTTGTGGAAGAAGAATCTGTGAAATACATCAAGAATGATTTTTTTGAGCATTACATTGTGACACCTTCCTGAGAATGGGCTGGTTTCAATTTGGTCTTGTGTAATGAGGAAAGATTAGAGAAGGATTTTGCGGTTAAGGATCCTCTTGGGGATTATAACCATAATGTGATAGTATTCAAACTGCAGTTTGAAGACGAAAATCATAGATTCACAGGAAGAATCTTCAATTTAAAGAGGTGATTAGAATGGAATAACAGAGAAACTGTGAAAGATGGACAGGATAACGCAACCATGAGATGGATCACAAGATGAACAGTTGAATAAACTGGCATATAATGTTCAGCAAAGGTTTATCTCAATTAAGAAGAGGGATTCCACAAGAAAGACACATAATGTTGTTAATAAAGGTGGTGAAGGATAACATTAAATTGAAAAATGTACACAAAATTGCAAGTGTTAATGGCAGAGGAGAGGACCTGGAAGTTCTTCAGATTCAGCTGCAGGGAGAAAACTAATTTTGAGAACAAACCTGTATATAGTATAAAATCAAACAGTAACTGTTTCCATGGATACATAAACACAAAGAGGACAACAAAGATAAATGAAGGCCTCTATAAAACCAGACTTCTGCATTAATAACAGCAAATTTTAAAAAATGGCAGGTATATTGTATTGTAATTTTTGCATCAATCTTCACCTTGCTAATATCCCCAAGATGCCACATGACCAATTGCAAATAATGCAGTAGAATCCTTTAAAAAAATCCAATTTGGGCATGAAGCATTGGAAGGGTGTGGAGAAATGACACAGAAGAAGAGATAAGGCCACCATGGTCATGTTAAGTTACAGGGTAAGCTTGAAGGTCCTGCTGACCTACTTCTATTCTCTTGCATTCCTGTAAATAGGCATTCAGCATTCACAACACATCCTCCCGCTGAACAATTTCATGGCAGTTTATTCTGCGAATAAGCAAACACAAATATAGATAGCATAAATTTAATGAAGTAACTATTTCATAGCAGTATGTCAGAAAGACCAGGCATAGCATTCGATAGGACAACTTGCAGATTGGGAGATCACTTCACTGAGCACCTTCTCTCTATCCACAACCACAGCAACTTTCCAATAGCCAACCACTTCAATTCTGAGTCACATTACTGGACTCACATGTCTGTCCATGGCCTTTTGCACATCCCACCCTGGCCACCTGCATATTGGAGGAACAACACCTTATATTCTGTCTGGGCACACTCCAGCTAAATGGCGTTAACATTGATTTCTCTGCTTTCAGCTAAACTTGCTCATCTTTTCTTTCCCCTCCCCTTTCCTGTCTTTCCAGTTCTCCCATTAACCACAGTGATCCCACCTCCCCCTCATTGTTGCTGTCCCCTCCCTCCCCTCATCCACCTATCATTTCCTGCCTTTGCCATCTCCCCTCCTCCCCTACCCTTTAATTCAGCCACCTGCTGGCATTCCCTCAAACCTTGATGAAGCACAAAACTTTAGTAAAGTATTTCTACCATTGCTATATAAAAGGATACTGTTTGACCTGGAGCAGCTCAGCATGTTGTGTTTTATTACTTCAACTACAGTGCCTTCAGATTTTCATGATTCACTTTTCAATAATGTGCAGAAACACTGCAATGGGAAACTCATTGCTGAAGGATTCAATGATCCAGCAAAGTTCTGTTCAGTGAGCACCTCAATGACAATGTGATGATTCTCATCACCAGGAACTGTAGAGTGAGGTTGCACTTAATCTGTCATGAGGTCTAGCATAATCACCATCGACAAGGAAACATACAACTTCACTAATGGAGAACAGCAGAACTGGTTTGATGATAATGCCCAGGATACCAGGCCCATGCCTTAGAGGTGGCATGGTTAGTGTAGCAGTTAGTACAATGCTGTAACATGCAGCAGCGACCAGGGTTTGAATATGGTGGTGTCTGTAAGGAGTTTGAATATGGTGGTGTCTGTAAGGAGTTGTAATGTTCTCTTCATGTCTGCCTATATCTGAGTGCTCCACTTTCCTCTGACTCTTGAAATAGAAAATATTTCGGGATTGTAAGTCAATTAGATGTAATTAGGCGGCATGGGCTCATGGGCTGAAAGGGCTTGTTACCATGTTACATTTAAAATCCAGAAGCAAAATCACCATTATTGCAAGAAATTGTTGCACTGGAAACTCTATTGAGCTTCTTGTGCAACCAATAACAAAAACTTTTATGGATTTTTTTAGCCGTTGTAGTGGATTGTGTGTGAGCGGAGTGCAGCGAAAAGAACTGAGACAGCAGGCTGTGAGCTCGTTAAGCACAACTGATTTATTTGAAGTTTGTGCTGCAGCTTTTAACACTGTCCAAAGCCTGCCCTTCAGGTCCTGGAACTCATGTCATGCTGACATAAGTATGTACGTGTACTTCTGCTCTGTACCTGAAAAGAAGGACCTGCGATGTCGTCTTTGCCGAGGCTGCCCCACTGACTGTGCATGACAAACGGGGCCGGTTTGCCACTGCAATTATGTGCACCAGCACACTGTGTCAGGATCACTCAAAGCACAAAGATCCATGGGCTCACCCCAATTAAAGTTAGGAATAGAGGAAAGCTTATCCATGTCAGAGAGAAACAATTAAAAAAAAATCTTCTCAACCAAGACTAATGACTGTCCTTAATCCCATGCTACAGCAAACTATTCAGAACAAACTTAATGCTGTCCCAAACTTGCAAACAATTGAAAAGTTCATCCATTACTGAAAAATAAGTTGAAATCCCTGTATGCCTCAAATGCACAACACATTTGCCAAATAGATCTTACAAAAACATTTGACAACTTTACCCTAGAGCAATTCCATATAATCTTTCTTAAATCTTCTGGTTTTCAAAAATTTAATGCCATTCCACTTTTGCCAAATAATTATGTGCAAGCCATGATCTCATTGCTGTATTACATCTCAAATCCAACAATGTTAATCTGAAGGTCATTTGGAAATTTTTCAACAAACCTTTGTTGCTTCCACACTACAGCCAAGGTCGCTCCAATCTCAATTATCGAATTGCAGCCCACGCATGATGCTTCTATTCATGCACATTCCGAGGTTGGGCTCCATGTCATCCTTAACTACTTCAGATGGAAGACGAAGGCCTTCTTTCAACATGCCCCATTGCACTGATGACCTTATAACTGTCAAGATCGATGCAAAGCCTTGGAATACTCAGGTAATTCAAAGACCAAGAGGGAGTAGCATTGATTGCCATCTTCACCAGTGAATGGGAGTCACAGCTATGTTATTGACGAATTTCCAAAATGATGGAATAAATATTTCATGGACATTGCTAACATCTTAGAAAAAAGTAATACCCTGAACTGAAGAACATTATTTTCTACCTCTGACTAAAATGAAAAAGAAGAACATCCAGAAAGGCAATGAGATTTACTGAAACATGGTAGTCTACAGATGCTGTGATTGTAGTAAACGCACCAAAATGGTGGAGGAACTCAGCCAATCTTTTCATCATCTATAGGAGACAAAGATATATTGCTGACATTTCAGGGCTGAACTCTTCATCAAGGAAAAATCAGAAAACGCAAAAGCAGGATATATCAGAAAATCTCAGAATTTAAACAATGGGGGAGAAATCCAAACCAATAAAAGGTGTTCATTGAATATGATAAGGGATTACATGAGAATTTATCAGGTCTATGCAAAAGGATACAGGGAAAAAAAGAGATGACAAGGGAAGAAGGGGGTTGGGGTGGGAGGTTAATGAAAGCCAAAGAAGTCAATATTAATGGCATTCAGTTGGAGAGTGCCTAGTCAAAAGATGAGATGTTGTTCCTCCAATTTATGGACAGTCTCGGTCTGGCAGGCATAAGACGATGGACAAACATAATGAGTGGCCACTGGGAAATCCATGCTATTGCAGCTGACAGTGCTGAGGTGCTCAACAAAGCAATCTCCCAGTCTGCGTCTAGCCTCTCCGATGTAGAGGAGACCACAGGGGGAGCTCAGGATGCAGTTGATGACCCCTGTAGATTCACTTGGAAGGATTGTGTGTGGCCCCGAATGGTGCTGAGGGAGGAGGTGTGGGCACAAGTGGAACATCTCTTGCAGTCACAGGAGTAGGTTCCAAGGGGATTATAGATGGGGAGGGAGGAGTGAACAAGGCAGTCATGGAGAGAGCGGTCTCTGCAGAAGGAAGGGAGGGGAAGAGAGGGAAATATGTGTCTAATGGTAGGATAACAAAGTAGGTGATGGAAATGGCGGGAGAGGATGTGTTAGAAGTGGAGGCTGGTGGAGTGGTAGATGAGGACAAGGGGAATCCTGGCCTTGACTTGTGTGGGGACGGAGGGGAGATATGTAGGTAATGGAGGATATTCAGGTTAGTGCCGAGTTGATGGTGGTAGAGGGAAAGCCATGTTGTTTGAAGAAAAAGGACATCTCTGATGATCTGGCATGGAAGTCCTCATCCTGGGTGCAGATGCAACAGAGATGGAGGAATTGAGAGAATAGAATGGAATCTTTACAGGGGACAGGGTGGGAAGAGGTATAATTGAGGTAGCTGTGGGAGTTGGTGGATTTATAGATGATGTCTGTTGAGAGTTTTTCTCCTGAGATGGAGACAGAGAGATCAAGGGAAGGGAAAGTGTGCTAGAGATGGACCAAGTGAATTTGAGGTTGGGATGGAAGTTAGAAGGAAAGTGGATTAAGTCAACAAGCTCATCAAGGGTACATAAGGCAGCACCAAAGTCGTCATTGATATAGTAGAGGAAGAGTTGAGGGGCTTTGCCTGTGAAAGGTTAAAGCATGGGTTGCTCCATGTAGCCAATGAAAATGTAGATATAGCTGGGGCCCATGTGGGTCCTCTGAGCTACCCCGTTAACCTGTAGAAAGTGGGATGAGCCCAATGAGAGATTATTGAGGGTGAGGACTATACTATCACTATGCTGGCAATAGTCTATAGCTCCAAGTAGCCCTCATGACAGATTTTGCAATGGTGTGGGAAATACAGGGTTGTAGTTGTAATGATATGATTTATTGTATGTACTGGCCAGTACAGGCACGGCTGGCCCGCCCGCTTGATAACATCCTCTCCAAGGCTCCTCCTTGGACTCCTCCCTGTAACCCAGGCCATAAAGGTCAAGTCACCTCTTCCTTCCCTGCACTTCACGAGCTTGGACCCTGGCCAGCAAGTCCTGTGTGTAATAAAGCCCATCGTTCCCCTCAATCTTTGACTCTGTGATTATTGGGGCAACTGGTAGTGCCCAACAGTAGTTACAGGTGATTTCAACTTCCCTAATATTGACTGGCATCTACTGACTGCAAGAGAGATAAATGGGGCTGAATTTGCCAGGTGTGTTCAAGAATGATTCTTTACACAGAAAGTGGACTGGCTGATAAGAGGCGAGGCCGTACTAGATTTGGTTCTGGGGAACAAACTTCACCAATGGGGGAGCATTTTGGTGAGACTCCCTTAGCTTCAACAAAACAATTGAAAAAGGATATAAATCATCAAACTGGGAAAGTGCTTGAGTGGGGAAGGGCTAATTATGAAGGGATAAGACAGGAACTAGCGAGAGTAAATTGGAAACAAATATTTAAGGGTGAAAGCACAGAAGTAATGTGGAGGAATTTAAGGACCACTTGTGAAGGGTTCAATATAGGGACACACTGGAACACGGAAAAGGAAGCCGTGGCTGAGGAAACAGATCAGGCAACTAGTCAAGTGAAAGAAAGAAGCATACATCAGATATAGGAAGTAAGAAATAGGAAAGACTCATGAGAAGTATATAGTAGCCAGGAAGGAGCTTAAGAAAGAACAGGAGAGCTTGAAGGGGGCATGAGAAGACCTTGGTATGTAGGATTTAGGAGAACCCCAAGGTGTTCTATGTGTATTTGAAGAAGAGAAGGATGATGAGAATGAAGGTGGGGACACTAAAGGATAAGGAAGGCAACATGTACCTGGAGGCAGTGGAGGCTGGGGAGGTCGTAAATGAATATTTTGTGTCAGTGTTCACAAGAGAAAAGGACATTGATCATGGTAAGGTAGAAATTGAATAGGCCTATGTGCTGGTCAATGTGAAGATTAAGGAAACAGAAGTATTGGATCTTCTTAAAAACATCAAGATTGATAAGTCCCCGGGGTTGCTGTGGGAAGGGAGAGAAGAGATAATGGGTGCAGTAGCTAATGGAGAGGATTATTAAGTATAGAATCTATGAGCATTTGGAGAATTACAGTCTACTCAAGGATAGTCGCATGGCTTTGTGAAGGGAAGGTCATGCCTCATGAGTCTGAATTTTTTGAGGAGATAACTAAAGAAATTGATGAGGGTAGGATAGTAGATGTGGTCTATATGGATTTTAGCAAGGCATTTGACAAGGTCCCCCATGAGAGACTCATCCAGAAAGTCATGAGGCATAGGATCAGTGGAACTCTGTCTGTATGGATTTTTTTTTTTTAATTGGCTTGTTGGAAGAAAGCAGAGAGTAGTAGTGGAAGGAAAGTATTTTGCCTGAAGGCCAGTGACTACTGGAGTTTTTTCAGTGATCTGTTCTGGGACCATTTATCTTTGTGATTTTTATAAATGACCTGGATAAAGAGGTGGAAGGATGGATGGGTCAGTAGGTTTGCAGATCACTCAAAGGTTGGAGGAGTTGTGGATGGAGCTGAAGATTGTCAAAGCTACTTGAGGATGTTGACAGGCAGAGTTTGGTAGACAAGTGGCAGATAGATTTCAATCCAGATAAGTTTGAGATGATACATTTTGGAAGGGCAAATAGGCTGAGTACAGGGTTAATGGTTGATTACTTAAGTGTGTGGATGCATAGAGGGGTCCTGGGGAGCAAATCCATATATCCATTAATGACACCACACAGGTTGATAGGATAATTGAGAAGGCCTATGGGATGCTGGGATTCATTAATAGGGGGATTGAATTCAGGAGTAGAAGTCATGTTACAACTCTTTGTTCGGTTCTGGTCACTTCATCATAGGAAGTATGTGGAAGCTATGGAGAGGATGCAGAGGAGATTTACTAGGATGTTGTATGGATTGGGAAACAAGTCTTATGAGGCAAGTTTAGCAGAGACAGAAATTTTTACTTTAGAGCTTAGAGGATGAGGGGAGATATGTCTCCCCTAAACTTTCTTTCCTTTATTTTGTACATATGTACTCTGATGTTTGTTGACCCTGCCCTGGGAAACAGGTGCTGGCTGTTCACCCTATCTATGCCTCTCATAATCTTGGTTTTTCATCAGAGACTCACTGACCACTGTGCCTCTCCATTAAACATGAAATGCAACATGGTCACTTACCCATATTTCATTATTTACTTTTGCTTTTCAAGGGAAGAATTTCTCATCTGATTTTTGCCTGTTCTTAGTCTTATATAATTAACATATGAATTGGGATAAACATAACATTTCACTTGTGCCATGATGAGGATCTATTTCATGTTTTAGTCTAATTACATCCAAGTACATGAGCATTAGAGGCTTGGTTTACTACTAACCAAGATGAAAAGGTTTTTTTTTCCATTATGATTGGAAGAGATTCATCTAATTACTTCAGTAAAATCAATTATTTCAAGAGCTCCTTAATAGTTCAGTCACTGGTGTTCATTTCCCATTACCCTCAATCTTTAAAAGAGCTCAATTAATTAAGGAAAATAGATTTTTAAAAAAGAAATAAATCTCTACTCATTTAGTTTTACTTTGTAAATAATTTTTGTTCAGAATATGTGGAGAGATATTTGCATTTTCATATTTGTGAGAATTGGATTCTGCAGATTTTCCTCTATATTTTACCAACGTTCTTTATTCTGAATTTTCATCTTCTGGCCTAACTATTGCTGTTCATTGCACTGAATAATATTTATTTGCTCCTATTAACTTTTTGCTTTTATTACCTCACTTACCTTCTTGTTTGAACAACTAATTCTTTAAATTAATCTCACTCATTTAAGTCCTGAAGTACTGCGAAGATTTTTAGGTTTAGCTCCACTGTCTGGAGATTTTAATTGACTTAATTTCCTAGCCTGAATTTTTATTCTCAGCATTTATTCTTTGGTGAATTTTTAGAAAGGTTTTGCATTTTGGCAGCATATTTCATAATCTATGTGTGCACCATGTGCTTTATAACCATTTCAAAACCTTTGAAATGCAGTTCTCATTCCTCTTCAACTAATAGCATGATGTAGTGGTGCTATAGGTCGACAACAACTCCTAGAAGTTTAGCAAACCAGCATGGGACGTCATGTTTCAATGTTTTAAAAGAATACACACGTAACTCGAGTAAAGGAGTTCTGATTTACTTGCAACTGTGTGTGTCCTTATTTTGCATTCATCAGCCACCCCTCCATTTTCAATGGCTACAATGGAATCCATTTCTGTAACACCAGTGGGCAGATATAACCTTGCATCTTCACTGAATGGAGGTACTAACATTTTAACCAAGAACTAGGCACACAAATCTTTAAGGCAGTGTCACAATATCCTGACCGAGGACAACCATATACAAATTTACATCATGCATATATTGTTACTAATACCTCAGCAACTTTCCTGGAACTTGATATTTTCACATTCTCCTGATTAGAGGGAGTAAAATATTATAGATTAATTTATTAACATATAATTTCCTTAAAGAGCTACATGCATGTAAAATGTAATGCTGAATTATAGGGAGAAAATATCACCTTCCATTATAAGCCTGGATCAATCATCCAACTCAGGCTCCTGGGAATTAGCTTACAATCATGTAAAATGACAGCTCTGTCCCTCACAGCTGAAATAGGTTACTTTTGTGATGAAGATCTTTACTTGTTTGTAGAACTGTGACGGTGACTAGGTAAGTTATGACCTTCATAAATTGTAATCCAACTGCTGCTTATGTTTATCCAAAATTGATTGAAGTTCAGCTTGTAGTTGAATGGAAAAATAAAGGGTCAAATGCTCATATTAAAAAAAAATGCAGCATTAAAGAAGAAAATGATTTTCAATAAGTTCTTGGGTTAAAGCTTCTGAAGTGTAATGGTCACACTGGAGCTTCCTGAAAATAGTGGTAATATTTTATTCTGTGCCCAAATGACATTTGTTTTATATTTAACAAAAGATTTTTTTTCCCTCATTTTGTGAACCAAATGATAAGCTCTAGAGATCAACCAAATGTAACCTTTGCCAAGTCCCATTCTGAGTCATTTAGTGCCTCTTGGGCCATACTTCTTTTACCCTGTTTACAGCAGAGACAGATCTTTTCTACCTCCTTTGTTGCTCATCTTGCCCCAGATTTTGGAGCCCCAGGGGAAGCAAAACGATGTTTACATGATCAGCAGGTCAAGAAGAGAAAACAAAAAGACAAATTCTCTGCAAATTTACAGCCAAAAACTGACCAAAAATTAACTTAAAAGCTCACTGAAGTATGACTCACCAATAAATCTGAAAACTTTCTCAATATTATATTTGAAGGTTATTTGCTGATTCTCATATGATTTGGTTTGTGTTTGACCGAGAGTCTGATTCAGGTACATGACCATAAAAGATGCATATAAAATCACAAGAAAAAGGAACAGAAGTAGGCCATTTGGCCTATCGAGTTTGCTCCACAAATCCACACTGAGCTAAACTGTTCTTACATCTAGTTCCAAGCTCCAGGCTTTTCCCCATATCCCTTGATTCTCTGACTAATTAGATACCTATAAATCTCCCCATTAACCTCCCCCAAAGATTGGGCCTGAGTCCCAAAATGAGTTCCAAAAATCCACGAGCCTAAAGAAATTTCTCCTCATCTCTGGTTTAAATGGGTACTTTCTAATTCTAAGACTGTGCCTTCTTGTCCTCCATTCACCCACCAAGGGAAACATCTTATTCACATCTGCTCTGTCCAATCCTGTCAGCATTCAAAATGTTTCTATGAGATCCCCTCTCATTCTTCTCTACACCAATGAATAAAGTGCAACCGCCGATAAGCGTTACTCATATGTTACACTTGTATTCCAGGAATCATCCTTGTAAATCTTCTCTGTACTCTCTCCAATATTATTGCATCATTTCTAAGTTAAGGGGCCTAAAACTGTATGCAGTACTCTAAATGAGGTCTCACCGGTCCCATAGAGTCTCTTCAACACCTCTTTACTCTTATACACTATTCCCCTTGAAACAAATGCCAACATAGAATTTGCTTTCTTTACTGTCGATCCAACCTGGTGTTTAACCTTTAGGTTATCCTGCACAAGGACCCCAAGTCCCTTTCCATTTCTAAATTTTGAATTTTATCTCCATCCAAATAAAAATCTGCCTGATTATTTTGTCTTCCATAATGTACAACTGTGCACTTCTCAATATTGTATCTCATCCTGCCATTTCTTTGCCCACTCTCCTAAGCTGTCCAAGTCTCTCTGCAACTTTGGTTTCTTCAACACTTCCTACTCCACCACCTATCTTGGTGTCATCTGCAAACTTTTCGACAAAACCATTTACTCAGTAATCTAACTTAACAATATACATTGTGAAGAGAAGCGGCTCCAACACAAACCCCTGTGGAACACCACTAGTAACAGGCAACCAACCAGAACAGGATCCCTTTATTTCCACCCTTTGCTTTCTGCCTATCGGCCAATGCTCAACCCGATATATTTACTTTAATTCCATGGGCTCTCATCTTATTAAGCAACCTCTTATGCAGCACCTTATTGAAGGCCTTTTGAAAATCCACATATATCAATATCCACACCCTCTTCCTTGTCCATCCTACTTCAGATTTCCTCAAGAAATTTCATTAGGTTGGTCAGGCAGAATTTTCCCTTCATGAAACCATGCTAGCTTGGAGCTATCATGTCATGGATCTTGAGGCATTTCATAGCCTCATCGTTGAGGATCAATTCCAATACCTTTCCAACTGCCAAGGACAGACTAATAGGCCTATAATTTCCTTTTTATTGCATCCCTCCTTTCTTTAACAGCAAAACTACATTTGCAACCTTGCAATCCTCTGGAACCATGCCAGAGTCTATTGATTTCTGGAAAATCAATTCCAATGCTGACACAATCTCCAAAGCCACCTTCTTTATAACCCATGGGTGCATCTCATTCAGTCCAGGAGACTTATCTACCTTTAATCCATTCAGCTTACTCGGCACTATCTCTCTAATAATCCTGACTGTACCCAATTCTATTCCCTGAGACCTTTGACTATCAGGTACATTGCTATTATCTTCCTCAGTGAAGACTGACACAAAATATTCATTTAATTGCTTTGCCATCTCTTTGTTACCCATTATAATTTCTCTAACATCATTTTCAATCAGTCCTATATTTACCCATGTCTCTCTTATACACTTTATAGATTTAAAAAAAAACCTCATGGTATCCTTTTATGTTATTTGCCAACTTCCTTTCATAACTCTTCTTTCCTAATCACTTTCTTTGTCTTTTTCTGTGTTTTTAAAAGTTCCCCAGTCCTCTGTTTTTCCACTAATTTTTGCTTCCTTGTATGCCCTCTCTTTTGCTTTTATTTTACCTTTAACATCTCTTGTTGCCCACATTTGTGCCATTTTTCCATTCATAATTTTCCTTTTTCTTGTAATATATCTATCCTGCACTTTATTTCTTGTAGAAATATCATCCAATTCTTTGCTGCCATCTACTTTACTTTTCCAGTCAACTTGGGCCACTTCCTCTCTCATACCACTGTAATTTCCTTTGTTCCACTAAAATATTGATACATCTGATATCAGTTTTTCCTTTAGAAATTTGAAACTGAACTCAATCATATTATGATCACTACTTCCTCAGGGTTTCATTACTTTTAATTCCCTAATCACCTCAGGTTTCATTACACATCACCCAATCCAAAAGTGCTGATCCCTTGGTGGGCTGCTTCAAAAAGTCATCCCGTATGCATTCTACAAACTCTCTCTCCTGAGGTCCACTATCTTCCTGACTTTCCCAAACCTCTTTCATGTTAAAATCCCCCAAAATTATTTTAACATTCTCCTTCTAACATGCTTTTTTCTGTCTTCACATGTAGCTCGTAGTCCACTTCCTGGCTGCTGTTTGGGGGCCTCTATGTAACTGCCAATAGGGACCTTTCACCCTTGCCATTTCTTAGCAACCCATAAGGATTCTACCATTTCTGACTTGAAGTCTCTTCTTTCTAATGATTTAATATCATTGCTCACTATCAGGACCACACCACTCCCTCTACCTACCTGCCTATCTTTCCTATACACTGTGTACCCTTGAACATTCAGCTCTCAATCACATCGATCATTAAGCCATGTCTCAGTGATGGCCACAATGTCATATCTTTCAATCTGTCGCTTTAAACAAGGTCATCTATTTTATTAGATATAGAACCCTTAAAACAGTATCTGTTACAGAACACTGGATTGTTCAATTTAACTTCAGTGTTTTAGAGCTAGAAAACATTCAAAATTGATACTGTATTTTATGTCAATAATTTGTAAGTTTAAAGAGAGATATCATCTAATACACTTTATCTGAGAGCTCCACTTTGAAGTCATCTATGTCCCATTTCCTTGCTTTTCCTCTATGTCCTTTAATGACAATTTTAAGTGTATTGGTAACTTTTTGTGATTTTTTTTCGAAACTTTATTTATTAATTTTAACATATGAAGAAAGTAAGTAATTTACAAAATAAATTAATACAAGTACAAAGTAACATAGTTAATACAGTACCAATCTCGGCATCTCCCCCTGACAACTAAAAACTAAGACTAGAAAAAAACTATTTTAACCCCTAAACCCCCCCTCCCAACCCCCACGATAAAGAGTGAAGAATTAATACTATTAGCATAATAAAATGTATATATATATATCTTAAAAAAAGATTGATATATATAAAAAATACAAAAAATATATTAATTATTAATCCAAAAAATTTTTATTATATAAGAATATATATGAAAAAACAAAAACAAAAAGAACTTAAATGAAAAAAAACAACTAATAATAAAAAAACTAAAAAAAGAAAGAAAAAAAAAGAAAACATATATATAGAAAAAATATATAATAAAAAAAGTTTTTTTAAAGAAAAAAAAATGATTAATTCAAACTTATTTAAATTGTGTATAATCAATAAATGGGGTCCACTTCAACTCATAAAAATACATCTTATCTTGTAACTTTTTGTGATTGATGTGTTTTTGGTTGCTGAATGCAAATACCTCAGCCAGTAAAGAATTTGTTTTTTTTGTGACGGAGGGTTACTGCCAGTATTTCGTTTTTTCTCCCACATTCTAAAGATGTGTGGGTTAGAAGTTATTTGGCCACTATAAATTTCCCGGAGTATATTGGGTAACAGAATCTGGGAAGAGTTGATAAGAATGTGGATAGAATACAAATGGAATTAAAATAGAACTGGTATAAATGGGTGGTGGATGATCACTGCAGACTCAAAGAACTGAATGTTAACTATATAACAATTACCGCACACAACTAGGCCATTTTGGCTCTTCTAGCCAAACTAAATACTCTCCTCTAGTCCCACTTACTTATACCCTGCCCATGATCCTCCATTCCCCTCCCATCCATATACCTATCCAATTTTTCCTTAAATAACAAAATTGAACCTGCCGCCACTACTTCTCCCAGAAGCTCATTTCATATAGCCACCACTCACTGAGAAAAGAAGTTCTCCCTCATGTTACTTTTAAGCTTTTTACCCCTCATGCTTCAATCTCTCCTACTCTCAATGGAAAAAGTCTATCCACATCAACTCTATTCCTCTCATAATCTTAAATGCCTCTATCAAATCCCTAATTTATTCAATCTTTCTTTGTGATCTAGATACTGAAACTCAGGTAACATTTTTGTAAATCTTCTCTGCACTCTTTCTAACTTGTTGATATCCTTCCTATAATTTGATGGCCAGAACTACACACAGTACTCTAAATTTGGCCTCACCTGTATTCTATGCATTGATTTGTAAAGGCCAGCCTACTAAAAACCTTCTTCACCACCCTATCCACGTAAGATTCCACCTTCAGGGGATGATGCATCATTCTATCTAGATCTTTCTGCTCCACTGCATTCCTCAATGTCCTCCCATTTACTGCATATGTGCTGTTTTGATTATTCCTACCAAAATGAAACACTTCACACTTATCAGCATTAAACTCCATCTGCCATCTTTCAGCCCAGTCCTCTAAGCAATCCAAATCCCTCCGCAATCTTTGAAAATCTTCCTCCTTATCCACAAGTCCACTTATTTTAGTATCATTTGTACATTTTACCATCCCAGCATCCAGATCATTAATGTATATGACAAACAACAATGGACCAAATACAGATCCCTGAGGCACACCGCTTGTCATCGGCCTCCAACCTGATAAACTGTTATCCACTACAACTCTCTGAAATCACCCTTCCAGCCACTGTTGAATCCATTTGACTATCTCAGAATTAATACCTAATGACTGAACCTTCCTAACTAATGTTCCATGCAGAACCTTATTGAAGGTCTTACTGAAGTCCATATAGACAGCGTCCACTGCTCTACCCTCATCAACATTCCGAGTCACCTCTTCAAAAAATTCAACAAGATTGGTCAAACATGACCTTCCCTGCAAGAATCCATGTTGATTGTTCCTGATCAGACCCTGTCTGTCCAGATGCTTATATATACTATCTCTAAGAACACTTTCCATTAATTTACGTACCACCGATGTTAAATTTACAAGCCGATAATTGCTAGGCTTGCTCCTCAAACCCTTTTAAAACAACTGAACCACATATGCAATATGCTGATCCTTCAGCACTAAACCCATCTCTGATGACATTTGAAAAATCACTGTCAGAGTCTCTGCTATTTCATCACCAACTTCTCTCAATGTCCTGGGGAAAATTCCATCAGATCTAGAGACATCCACCTTTATATGCTTCAAAAGCTCCAGTATTTCCTCTCTCTTGATCACTATAGTCACCATAATTACACTCTTCTCCTTAGTGAATACTGAAGAAAATAAATTGTTCAAGATCTTCCCCATCTCTTTTGGCTCCACTCACAGTTGTCTGCTCTGATTCTCTAACGGACCAACTTTAACCCTCACTCTCCTTTTACTATTAACATATTTGTAGAAACCCTTTAGATTTATTTTCACCCTGCTTGCTCTAACTACCTCGTACCTTCTTTTAGCTTTTCTAATTTATTTCTTAAGATTTTCTGTGACACCGCGAATGGCAAAATATTTCATATTTCTCTATATTTTAATAGTTTGTGGCACCTCTTTGCGACATTGTATTTGACACAAAGCTTTAAGTAAAGCCAAAATTAAAACCATCAAAGTATAAAGAAATCAATATTTAATAGCAGGGTAGCAATCAAATAAACTAGTATAGTTTTGATTTCAATTCCATTAACAAAGCTTTATAGTTAAAAAATGTTTCCTATTTGCAAGTTTATCAGGTGTTCCCTCTGTTTACTGATGGCTGCTCATTTCCCTTCTGATTGACAACATGAGACAAGAAATGAGGAGACTGTCAACAGTTGTGGAAGGTGAGGTTGCATTGGCAGGAATGGAATTGAACTTTTGTACTTGATATATTGTAAGTACAGCACAAAACCAATTAAACCCTACCCTACACTCCCCTCCCACCATGCCCCCCTAGTTGGGTCCACTTTCTTGCTTCTTGGTTGGTGTCAAAACTGCCAGAAAGGAGGTGAACTATTTAATGAATGTTAAGTAACCATTTGGAAGTAGAGGGCCCATAAGATGGGACCCTTGAAAAATCTTTGATGTGGAACCATTCAAGGAAGAATCACTTCATGTCAAACTTCAAATTTTGTTTGTGCAAGGACATGGCTGCTGTTTTGTTAAAATTCCTACATGGCTGAAGGTGGATATTAAGATATACTGAGGCTTAGCAGTAAATATATAGTCAAATAGCCTGATTACACTCTGTTTGGGCTGGGTAAAGAGGACTGGCAACATCTTTCAAGGCAAGGTAGAGAAAATAATAACAAATAAAAATGAACAATTCTTCTTGTTCATGAATGGTTTATTAAATATTATTTTTTTAAAAAGCAGTCCTGCTGGAGTTTCTGTAATGGCAGCACTGCCACTGATGCAGACCTGGAAAAGCAGAAAGTGGAGACACAGTGCGGCTCTGAAGGATTCAACTGCCCAGTCCTCGTCCCAACAGATCTGTTTAGGCTTCAAACGGCTTGTTAAAGGATCCAATAGTCTTAGTGCAATACCGTTACAGTGTCAGCGACCTGGGTTTGAATCCGGCACTCTCTGTTCCTCCCGTGTCTGCGTGTGTTTCCTCCGGACGCTCTGATTTCCACCCACCCTCCAAAATGTATGTGAACTGTAGGTTGATTTGGTATTATTAGGGGCAGCACATGGTTATGGGCTGGAAGGGCCTAATTCTGTGTTGAATGTCCAAATTAAATTTAGTAAAATAACTTTCTAAGATGACTTAGAAAAATAAATATGGTCTTAAATGTTCCTTGCCTCAAAGTGCCTTAAGTGCTTCTAAATATCAGATAAAGCATGCTGGAAATGCTCAACAAATCAGGAGGCATCTGTGAAGATTTTCTTCAAAATTCTAGCCATGCAATCATTCCAAACGGAGGGAAACACAAAAGGTTGCAAATGTTATGATTGTAGTAAAAATGCAATAATGCTGCAGGTCACTCAGAGTCCATAGGAGGTAAAAATATATAACTGACGTTTCGGGCCTGAGCCCTTCATCAAGGTGGCAGGCACCTGAATTAAAAGGCTGGGGAGAAGTAAAGAAAGAGCGGGGAGGGGGGGTACAGACCAATAGACAAAGGGTGATAGTTGGATATAGTTAAGAGGAAAGGAGTGAAAGGTGAGACTTGATTGGGCGAGGAGGTGGATATTTGAATGCAGACCTGGAGGAAAGGCAACAGGCAGAAAAGGGAAGGAAGAGAGAGAGAGAGAGAGAGAGAGAGAGAGAGAGAGAGAGAGAGAGCTAGAGGAAAGGACAAATGGGGATGAGGAAGGGGGAGTGGAGGCTAATGAAAACCAGAGGTCGATGTCAATGCCATCTGATTGGAAGGTGCTCAGATGGAGTATTAGGTGTTTCTCCTCCAATTTGTGAGTAGTCTCAGTCTGTCAGTGTATGAGATCATGGACAGACATGTTTGCTTGGGAATGGGGCAGGGAATTGAAATGGGTTGTCATTGGGTGATCACTGCTATTGCGACAAACAGACCTGCTGCTCAACAAAGCTCTCCCAGACTGTATCTAGTCTCTCTAATGCAGACCAGACCACAACAGGAGCTCCCAATGCAGTTCAACATCTCATATTCCATCTGGGGACCTCCAACAGGATGGCATTAACATCAACTTGTCTGGTTTCTGATCTATACTACAGTGTATTAATGTTTGTGTATCTTACATATCTAATGGCTGCTGCAAATAAGAATGACAGTGTATTTGCACATTTCTACTTGTATATATAACTATAAATATTCATCTATCATAAGATAGCAAGAATCCTCAGGATCAGCACCCCTAATACTTAGTTTTTTCCATTCATATAGAATGTTTGACATCGAATTACAGAGTGGTGAAAGGCAGTGCTACTACCACATAGCTCCAGTGTTTCCACTCCCTAAATCAGTACAATAAAACTCCTGTTATCCAAAATTCAAGCATCCGGCATCCACAAGCAAAAGGCAAAAACAAAATTCAATCAAGATGTATAAATAAATTAAATTAAATAAACAAAAATAAATAAATAAATAATAAAAGATTAAAGTTGTAAAAATAAATGTTCTCTGATGTGACACATAAAACTTTGGTGAAGATGGGAGCAAATATTCAGCCAGAAGGGTGCCTTGCTTGTGCTTTGCTCATTGCAGATGTTTTAAAAAAGTTTTGAGAAACAGCAATGGTATCACCCAGGATGAAGTGCTGGTTGATGCCGCCCACTGTTGGGATGACTCTATTAAAGTTTCTCCTTATCCCTGCTTAGTAAGAGTCACCCGAGTCAGAGGCTTTATCTGTAAACTTGGGGGAGATGGGGGTTAATTATCTATAATGTTATTGTTCATCTTTAAGGCAGTTCCATGGAGCAGGGGGAACCTGGAGATGTAGTGATGGTTAAATGCTTTCAAAGAACATGTTTGTAAACAAATAAAATGTTTTTAGGTTTATTCATGCAAGTGAAGTTTGTTCAGTGTAAGTACTGTATAGTATTTTTTTTTATTTTTTAAACTGATAAGTATTACTGTAAGTGCAAATTTGGCATTGTCAGAGTGAGTCTCAAGCAACCGGAAAACTTGCTTATCTGGTATCCACCAATCCGCACAGTTGCTAGATGCCAGGGGTTTTACTGTAATTGCTGGATGATCATGAGGAGATTTTCTTGATCCTCCCAGAGTACATAATTGTTTTATCCTGAACAAGTCTGCATTTTCAGACAACCTCAACAGCTGCCAATGAGGACAACAATTACCTTGGCTGCCAGATTTGTTAACACTTTACTCAGAGCAGCTGAAAGCCAATAAAATAGGTAGAAGAGCACACCTTGCATTATATACTGGACAAGTCCAACAACTTCATTATCATTTGCTGCATGATGCAGAAACAGGAGGACGAGGAAAGCCTCAGAGAGAACTTGCAGCTGAACATCAATAATATTGATTATTAGCTGAATGGGGAGAAAGCATGATCATGTACTCACATTCTAAATAACCTGAGAGACTCCAGTATTCATAAACATCTCATTATATTCTGATTGCTCTGCTAGTTACTAGCCTTGTTTTGGCTATGTCAGTTAATTCTCAATACCATTTATTTTATTGTTGTATTATGCTCGCAGTCGATTGCTTGCCTGCTTGAATATTACTCTTGCAGCTGTTCTTTTTATTTTAACCCTACTTCTATCAGGGGAAGACTGTGGTAAATCTATGTTGAGCTGTCAGTACTGCCAGAGTCTATTAAGCAATCAACTGTCTCACCATTCACCTCCCACTTCATAGTCGACCATTCCAGTCCATAATAACCCCCAAGCTTTACAGTCAATTGAGCTATCATAGGGGAACTTTGTGTTGATCTCACCTCGCCATCACTTGAAGTTGGTTCAGCCGGCTCATCTGAAGATTCCCCCCTTTCATTGTTGTCTTCCATTGCAGCAGCTCCAGGATGAATTTTCTTGGTGCTTCTCTTCTTCTTATCGATGGGAGTATTCTTTGCACTACATGCTTTAGTGAAGTGGCTATGCTTCCCACAGTAGCTGCAGGTAGCGAATCGAGCCAGGTACTTCTGTCTGGGGTGCCAGCTCTTATCACAGAAGTAGCATTTGCTAGTAGCATTTCACCCCTTTTTCCAGCACTTTTCAGTTTCCAGCATTTCACTGGACTGTCTGGCACTTCTCAGTGTTTTGGCTCGTGTGACTGCCCGGCCATAGGTCAGGGGCTCTGTCTCTAGTAGCCTCTGATGGATATAACTGGAGTCGATTCCGTTGACAAAAGTATCCAGCTTCAAAGCATTGCGATGTTGTTCCACATTGACTGCCCCGACATCACATTAGTTTGCCAGTGAGTCGAGGGCCTGTGCATAGGCAGCATCACTTTCCCCGGGTTTCTGGCATCTAGTCAGCAACTGGTGTCAAGCAAGTACCACATTCTGTGGCACCACATAGTAAGCGGTCAGTTGTTCCCAGGCTATAGCCAGAGTCGTAGCTCCTCGCGTTACAGCAAAAGGGATCTCATCCAGTAGAGAATTCAGGTGGCACCACTGTATTGCCTCATCGACTACATTGTTACGAGCCACGTAGTAACCAAAACAAGCAATCCAGTGGTTGAAGATTTCTCTAGCCCCCGGGGCAGACTGGTCGATTATCAGCTGCTCTGGCTTGAGTGCTGCATCCATTTCTGCTAATAAAATTGAAGTGCCAGTTAATGAAGAAAACAAAGGCTGTGTAGTTATTAGCTTTTATTAGCAGAAACTAGTGGTACAATAATGAAGACGATGGGTGCATACACAAGGGGAGTATCTTTAGTGGTAGAGATAATACACATCCAATGTAATAAACCAGACTAAGTGACAGCAAGAGACTGACAGCTCAACATAGATTCACCACAGCTCTATGTCTAAATTTAAATTTAAATGTTGATATCTGGATTTCACCTAACTGTTGAAAACAACATCTCCAGCTCAAGGCAGTTTAAACTTAAAATAATAAATGATAAAGAAAACAGGATTGGATCACTTCAATTCAGAGATACAGCATGGTAACAGGCCTGTCCAGCCCAAGTTCCTGCTCTGCCCAAATACACCCAAGTGACCAATTAACCTACTAACCCCATATGTCTTTGGAATGTGGGAGGAAACTGGAACTGTTACAATGCTGTATGTCTAGATTATAAAAAAAATGTAAAATTAATACAATATATATGACATTCCTTATACAAGTCCATCTGTACTGATCAATGGATAAATCAATAATGAAATCAGTGAATTAGTGATTTAAAAAAAAACAATCTGCTTTTATAACAGTCATTATTGTGGGCCAGAATCTTGTAGTTTCCTGGCTGGGATCGAAACTATGGGTTTTTTTAATATTTAATCCATATTTTCACATTTTTATTCAATTATATACTTAAATAACTTAGAAGTTATGGTGAGATTCAAACCCATTTCATAGGATCAATGGTTCAAGACCTTTGCTGCCATTTCAGTAACTTAACACATAATAATATACCCAACACTGAAAAGATGCTGATAAAATTCTGATGATAGATTATGAACCTGTAGCATTAACAATATCTCTCTTTCTCTCTCTCTCCATATAATAGTTGACCTGCTGAGTCTAAGAAACATTTTTAGTTTCTTGCTAATCAGCTATGATTTCTGTGGAATGTATATTTTTCATAGATTATTTACTTTACAGTTTAAACATTTGTCAAAGTCTTGATCCCCTTGTAGAGTGACAAATTAGATTCTATCCAATGCAGCTGAAAGTAATACTCATCTCAACATATTGCCTGGAGTTGATAGCAAGATGAACTGAGGAGCTAACATTTCAAATCAATGAATCCCACACTCATTCAGCGATAAGAAATCCTCAAAGAACTATATGTGAGGTTTATTTTATCATGTATCAATCAATCATTTGAGGTACATGCTGGGACAGAACTATTGAGTCAGTCGTTATAGAAAAATCTTTCACTCTATTCATACAATTGGATGTTATCAATATTTTTTCTGCAAAAACAATCATGTTCCGGAGAAATGATCCCTAATAGTTTCCAACCACTTTCATTGTCATAGAGTTCTACAGAACAAAAATGAACTCTTCAGTCCAGCTTGACCATTAAACCTATTTCCTTCATACCAACCAATATCCATTTAAAATCTTTTCTATCCATGTCCCTGTCTAAATATCTTTTCACCTGCTGCTACCACTTCATCTAGCAGCTCATTTCATATGCCTACCACCTTTTGATGAAAAAATACCTCTCAGATCCCTTTTAACTCTTTCCCCTTTCCCCTTAAATCTCTGGCTTCATTTAATTTCCCCATCCTGGGAAAAAGGCCATGCCTATTTACCTTATCTATGCCCCTCATCTTTGCAGACGATGCCGCTTTAGTTGCCCATTCAGAGCCAGCTCTTCAGCGCTTGACGTCCTGCTTTGCGGAAACTGCCAAAATGTTTGGCCTGGAAGTCAGCCTGAAGAAAACTGAGGTCCTCCATCAGCCAGCTCCCCACCATGACTACCAGCCCCCCCACATCTCCATCGGGCACACAAAACTCAAAACGGTCAACCAGTTTACCTATCTCGGCTGCACCATTTCATCAGATGCAAGGATCGACAATGAGATAGACAACAGACTCGCCAAGGCAAATAGCGCCTTTGGAAGACTACACAAAAGAGTCTGGAAAAACAACCAACTGAAAAACCTCACAAAGATAAGCATATACAGAGCCATTGTCATACCCACACTCCTGTTCAGCTCCGAATCATGGGTCCTCTACCGGCATCACCTACGGCTCCTAGAACGCTTCCACCAGCGTTGTCTCCGCTCCATCCTCAACATCCATTGGAGCGCTTTCATCCCTAACGTTGAAGTACTCGAGATGGCAGAGGTCGACAGCATCGAGTCCACGCTGCTGAAGATCCAGCTGCGCTGTATGGGTCACGTCTCCAGAATGGAGGACCATCGCCTTCCCAAGATCGTGTTATATGGCGAGCTCTCCACTGGCCACCGTGACAGAGGTGCACCAAAGAAAAGGTACAAAGACTGCCTAAAGAAATCTCTTGGTGCCTGCCACATTGACCACCGCCAGTGGGCTGATATCGCCTCAAACCGTGCATCTTGGCGCCTCACAGTTTGGCGGGCAGCAACCTCCTTTGAAGAAGACCGCAGAGCCCACCTCACTGACAAAAGGCAAAGGAGGAAAAACCCAACACCCAACCCCAACCAACCAATTTTCCCCTGCAGCCGCTGCAACCGTGTCTGCCTGTCCCGCATCGGACTTGTCAGCCACAAACGAGCCTGCAGCTGATGTGGACTTTTACCCCCTCCATAAATCTTCGTCCGCGAAGCCAAGCCAAGCCAGCCCCTCATCATCCACTATTAGGTCACCCCTTTAGTCTCGTACACTCCAATGAGAAAAGTACAAATTTAATGTCACATGTACCATAACAATGTGTAGCGATAAAATTTGTTAGTGATAAGGTAGACAAGCTAGATATCCAATACAGTGCAAAGCAAGTTAGATACCGTACAAAAGGGCAGACTTACAAAGAGATCAGTTAGTCCAGAGCAAATGTAACATAATGTTACTATTGTGAGGTTCTTTCAAGTGCTGGATAATGGTTAAAAGGAAATTGCCCTTGAATCTTGTGATGTGTGATTTAACATTCGTGAATTTTCTTCCTGATGGCAGAGGGTGTAGAGCAGGTGGTCAGGGTAGGATGAGTTTTGAAGTATATCCCAGCCTATCCAGATTCTCCTTATAATTTAAGCCAACTGGTCTCATGAATCTTTTCTGTATCCAAGTATAATGTAAAGATGCCTTTAAGAGATCAATTTAGTTAATCTTATCAAGAACCACACAGGTTCCAGTTTAAAGCTTCATAAGGATGTAAGACATTCTGCGGCTGTCCATTGTGACTTTTGTTTGGTGCAACCGATTTTGGTTTTGTACTTAATTGCTGTGAAAGGTAATGCCTAAAATATAGTGAAATCTCATTTCAAGGCATATAAGATGACTATATTGCATTAATTTCAGATGCTTAAGATTGTAGCAAGGGGAAATGGTACTCATGGTTTTCAATCATGTGTCCTCAGAAGAATATTTCTAGAAAATATATAACTATCAATATTCTGAATTTGAAAGCCACTTCAGATCTTCAATTAAATAACAAAATGTGTAAATGATTTGTTGAGAAGTGGCAACAGAGAAGAAAAAAAATTAAAAAGAATTTAAACAAGAAAATCTGCAGATGCTAGGTTAAATGCAATACACAAAAGTGCAGGAGAAACTCAACAGGCCAAGTTTCCATGTAAAGGGTAGTCAAAGTTTTGGGCCTGAGCCCTTCCTCAAAATATGAGTAAAAGGATAGAGAGAGACACCTGAATAAAATGGTGGGAGGGGGTGTTGAAGAGGATAGAAGGGAGGAAGGGGTGGGGGCGGAGCAAAAGCTAACATGTAAGAAAGTGGTCATAGGTAGATATTAGTGTGAGAATAGACTTGGCTACACTTCCTTCCATAAAAAGCTGCTACAGAGTTTCTACAGTATTTTTGTGTATAACATTAAAATATTTTAGTGCTCAGACAAATGATTAATGTTTAAAACATATTTTAATAAACCAGTCATCATTATTGGAGGTATAATATGAATATTAGCAGTCAACATAACAATAAAAAAACTAATGAAAATGGTGGAAACAGTGAGCATGTCAGATAGTATATTGGAAGAATTAATATTTTAAGTTCTGAAGGTAAGTCATTGACCTGAAATGTCAACTCTCTCTCTCTCTCTCCCCCTCTCTTTCTCTGTCTGCCTGTTTCTGTTTCTCTCTCTCTCTTTCTCTGATTGCCTGTTTCTCTCTCTCTCTCTCCCTCTTTCTCTGATTGCCTGTTTCTCTCTCTCTCTCCCTCTTTCTCTATCTGTTTCTCTCTCTCTCTCCCCCTCTCTGTCTGCCTGTTTCTGTTTCTCTCTCTCCCTCTTTCTCTGATTGCCTGTTTCTCTCTCTCTCCCTCTTTCTCTATCTGTTTCTCTCTCTCTCTCCCTCTCTTTCTCTGTCTGCCTGTTTCTGTTTCTCTCTCTCCCTCTTTCTCTGATTGCCTGTTTCTCTCTCTCTCTCCCTCTCTTTGTCTGTTTCTCTCTCTCTCTCATTTTCTCTCTGTATTTAAGATTTAACCGATACAGCTAAAAAAATAATATTCCCTTCATTTACCTGCTGTAACATCAAGTACTAAGTGTGTTTGGAAGGAGGGAGGCTGCATGTTTTGGATGGCAGTGGTGCAACAGTAAATGCTGCTGCTGCCTGCCTCCAGTAATCCAGGTTGGATTCTGTCATTGGGTGTTGTCTGTGTGAAGTTTGCACATTCTCTCTGTGACCATATGTGTTTTCCCTGGATTTTCAATTTTTCTGTTACATCCCAAAATGTGTTGTTAGGTTAATTCGCAACTGTTAATTACAACTAATGGAGGCCAATGACACAAGAATCAGTGGAGAATTGACAGATACATGAGAGAAAATATGTTACAGAAAAATAAGTAAGAAATGCAGGTGAAGGTAATGATCTCAGACCCATTATAGACTCGTAAGGACAAATGGCTTCCTCTTTTGCCATGAGAAAATGTTAAAGTCAGAAAAAGAAAAATCACTAAGATGATGTGTTATTTGATTCCTTGAAGATCAACATGTTTTTCCTATAGATTGCAGCCAATCCCATATGGATTGAGGATGGGGATGAAGATTAGGCTTAACACCTTGCCATCCAGTAGCATGGCGATTTGGGCCTTGGTTTTCATTTCTGTATTGAACATTATTAGGTGGCTCAGCAAGCTTCTAACATGGTGACATTACTACCTGAAGCCAAAGACATGTGTTAGATTTCAGCACATACCATCTGGCTACCAATATATTTTTGCAAATCTGGTGTCTGATTTTATGCTAGGTTTAAGCAAATGTCATATCTCAACTATTTCAGTAATTCTTGTGTGATCTTAAGTACTTGGAGACAGACATTTCTGACACTTTAATCCTCAGCGCAATGTATGACAAGATGTTTGAGTATACTTAATTTTGTATTTCTCCCTTTTTAAAGATAAAATAGTTATAAGAAATACATTACCTGGAGCTGTCTTAAATTATTAGTTTAACTCAATAAAGACAAGTTGTCTACTTTAATACTACTTACAATTATTGTCATATCCTTCTACATTCTATTTCTTTTCAATGGATCCCAATCTATTTATTGTTCCCACAGGAGGATAAATTAATTTTGCTTTCCACCATCAAACCACTGAGGTTAGCATTATGCCTACTTCCACATAAAATGTTTCAGTTATTATCATGGAGTTCTCCAATGCGACAGAATGTCTGCTACACAACAAAGCCTCTCATCGTAATCTTATACTTGCTGTCACTTTTTGATTACCAAATTGTAATGAACAATAAGAAGACACTATTGTACAGTTTGATACTCGCCTGTCAAATTGAGTTAATTACACATCAAGATACACAATGGAGAGGCTGGAATGATGTCACAGCACCATTTAGAGATTATTGCAGTTTATTGATTATTTAGGATCTGTAACACTTGTAAGGAATTAGAGACAGGAATTAAATCAGAATTACAGCTGACATCAACTATTTCATACAGATATGAAATTAATCATACTCTTATTGATGCAAATTTTAAGTGTTGTGATATAATCCCATTAGATTGCAAATCAATCCCCTGCCTGTGAGGATTCAACTTATATCAATTAAAGTATAATACAGGGAAGCTGGTGTTGAATTACATAATGGAAGTGGAAAATTACCTGTTTATAAGTAAATGACAGTCTTCTCTTCTTGTCCAGTGGATTTGCACCACTAAGTAGATTTCACATTTTGTGACTTATCAAAGTAAAACTCACTAGCTGGGTACCTTCACTTACCTCAAGAATATATTTTTTGTCGAGGAATTCTGTTCCAGATACAATGGGTTCAATGTTGAAAAAGTAAGAATATTTGATTAACAGTAATATAATGATAGGTTCATTTTCAACCATGTTAAACCTGCATTTAATGTTGACAACTCCAGTAAATGGGGTCTATGTTTCTTGCAGACAAAGCCACCAATTTGGTGCAATATCTGATATTATTGGAGATGAAGGATCAAAGATGAGGATGTAAAAATGAGATTGTCTGGTTATTCCAATCACCTACATGCATTTTTCAAACTTCCAAAAGACTGAACTGATGAAACAGCAAAATTATACAGTGAAAATGCTGGTTCAGGTTATTTAATGTGACAGAAAAGTGTGGTGCCTCTCAAATATTTGTGGTTTCCTTGAAACCCACAAAGATTTCTACACGATTGCAGTCATGGAATCAAGTTGTGATTTTTTTTTAACTGGCCCCTGCTTTGTTAGAATATCCTGCCACAGATTTGGGCCAGTTTCTTATAGTAGACCTCACTATGTTGAAATTCCATCAAAGAAATACTGTTCAAAGAAGACCTTTGTTAATTTCTTTGAAGCCAACTTTCAGCTCTGGAAGCAAAAGTAGACTGTGGCTTGAACTCATCAGGTCAGTCAGAGGGCAGTCAATAGCTTTGGTCAAGACTCTACATCCAGATCTCTATTTTAGCCTATTGACTATGGCTTATACCAACTTCTACTTACCTATTAAACCTACTTATTATTCTTCATTTATCACATTTCTTGTTTATCAAAGTTCCATGTAATGGAATTCTCTCCTTCCTAAACAGTAAACCCCTGCTATCTGGCACCTATGGGGATTGGTAGATGTTGGCTAAGTGAATTTTCCTGTGACATGATTGCCAAACCGATCACTGTGTGTGCGGGGGGGCGGGGGAACACTTTTACTTTTTTTGTATTTTTTACCTATTTATTTTCTACAATTTTCTTGCCAGTTGCTTGTGGCTGCTGGTTGCTTGAATTCCAGATAATGGTCATTTTTTTTTCTGTCCTATTCAGGTAAATCTCTATTGCTTTATATTATGATATTATCAAAATTTTATTCCTGGATTAAACTCAATAATCAATCTAAGGTTCAACCACCATACACATTTTGAATAATCTCCATTCTTTTTATTGGTTATTCCTCTGTTAATAAATGCAAGCATCCCTGTGTTTTTTTTTTAAATAGACTTCTAAACTAGTTCTGTGATTGTCAATTTATGTATCTATTCATTCTGAATGTCGTATTGTCCATCCACTATCTTTAAATCATGAGGTGTCAAGTGAGCCATGCATCAGTGGAAGGACACTGATTAGTTTAGTTTATAATGAAAAAGAGGGAAGAAAATTCTAAACTGATGAATTTGAATCAAAGATTTTTTTCCTCACTCATTCATCTATGACGACCCATTGAAGGTGAACATCAATGGCACAAGGAGGAGCTTAGTTAGAGCAGTTTAATCAAATATTGGTACTTAGAGCTGTAATGGAGCTGTGCATGACTTTTAAAGAGCAATTCTTTTAGGCTCAGGCTTTTAGGCAACAGGGAAAGTCAGAGCTCACTGAACAAAGGAGATAAAGAGGACGATGAAAGTAAAGGAAAATTTTGAGATCTATGCCAAATGATTAAGTCCATTGAGACCACACTGTATGGAATAAGATGAAAAAGAAATGAAAATCATAAGGCACGACAAGAAGGAATACACAAAGAGAAAACAAAAGTTTTTTTTTGTCGACTAGCCATTGGCGTTTATGTCCATGATGAAGAAGTGCTTTAAGAGGATAATGATACATATCAACTTCTGCCTAAACACACTTCAATTTGCATACTTCGACCATAGGTCAACATCAGAAACCATCTTACTGGTTCTCCACTATGCAATGGGTCTCTTATACTTATATAATGCTGTTGACTTCAGCATGACATTTAACAGCATTATATCAACTAAACCAATCAGCAGACTTGCGGTTCTAGGATTCTGTTCCCTATTTTGAAACTGGAACCTTGACTTCCTCATTGGAGGACCACTGTCACTGCAGATTGGCAACACTTCCTCCTCGATGTCCATCAACACAGGGGCTCTACAAGCTGAATGCTTAGTCCTGCTGAATTCCTCCAGCAACGCATTTTATGCCATACATTTTACATGTCTGTCTATGTTCACATAAAGTCTGCAAATTATTATTACATTTTACTTTGCTTTTATTTGGGATTTTCTTTTCTTGTGTCCTCTCTAAAGAGGTTGATTGACATCTTGACCTCTGACATTATTTGTCAAGAGATTCTTCAGAATGGCTGGCAATTAAACTACCTTCTGCTGTGTCAAGAGTATATTTATATTTGATAAGTCCAAGCTGTGTGCAAGAATATATGTTTTTTCCTCTCCCACTCATATCTGACTACCCAATGGAATTATTGAAAGGTGATCAAAAACCACGTATATTCTGGATTTTTTATGGTGAGCACTTTGAACAACTCACTCAGTAATTATTGGATGAGATTGCTAACAGGCCATTTCCTCAGTAAAAGCTATTAGACTTCCCAATGTGATAGGACGGATGTGATGCTTTAATAAACTCACTTTTTTGAAGTTCAGATGCCAAACGCAAAACAGAAAAACCTTTATGTCTGCATTGAGAAAACCCATGCCAGGTTGAATCATCAATAATTAGAATATATAACAAAAATGACCAGTTGCATTCAGGCAAACTTAGTCTGCACGTATCCAGTCTAACTATTGTTAAACTGATCGCTTTGGGTTATTATAAAAAGGAAATGTTGAAAACATCATGGTCTCTCAATCATGGTCTCTTACCTCCACATTTAAACTATGTTATAGTTTAACTATTGTTCACCCCTTGTTCCAATAGATGCTTTTCCTGATTGGTGTTTTTATTGTTCCTAACCTGCAAAAAAAAGGTCATCCTCTTGTGATTTTTCATGCCAATATCTTGAACCTTATCAACTTTGTAAAATGTTAGTTTTAACACAGTCATTGTTGCTGCATAGACAAACAACCACAAGCCCACAGGTACAATAACATCTATAAGCCATAAATTAACCATCCTTTATTTAAAGCCATCTTCTTTCTCTCACTCTCTCTCTTTCTCTCAGAGAGAAGGAGTCACAGAAGGGACAAAACTGGCAAACTTTGGAAGGCTGCCTGGTTGAAGGAGAAGACTGGTGGTTGTGAAAGGTCACCTGAAAGAAAAGAATACTCTGGAAAACCCTGAAGGTGAAGGAGGCAAGTTTCGTTAGCAAGACTGATTGAGAAGGAATCAGTTGCAGATGTCCTGGAAAAGGAATCTCTCTCTAAAAACCAGCAAGAACCCTCCTGAGTGGTCACCATTTGCCTGTTAAACACCAAAGCTTGGTGAACTTGGTTAATGCTAACTTCTGTGCACAGTACAAGAATTGCCTGCATCCAATGAGATTGGACTGTGATCCAAAGAACTTTTCTAAACTTAAATATACATTACACACACCTGCGCTTAGTATTAGAGGGGGGGATTAAATAGGTTAGGTAGGTTAAGTAAGTAAGTAGGTTAAGTCATAACTTAAAGTTTAATTCTGTTTTCTTGTTCAATTATAATTAAAAATGACTTTTGTTTAATTAACCTTTTGTTTAAGTAATCCTTTGTTGTGGTGCATATCTATTGCTGCTGGTAACAACACACACACACCACACACACACACACACACACACACACACAGTTACGAGTTCAGTAAACCCCATACACCAGCAGCAATAGAAATACACCAAAGCAATGGTTCCTTAAACAAAATTATTTTAATTCTCTGAGTACGTAGAACAACAAGATGAACACTTAACTTATCAACACTAAATTATTTATCCTCCCCCCAAACTAATCAAAGCACGTGTGTGTAATGTGTTTACAAGAAAGTCTTTATTACTGGCCAGTCTTCCACTGTCCACGTTTTCAAGGCTACAGTTTCCAGTAATCTTCAAACCTGTGCACGGAATTGTCATTACATTCAGGCAAACTTCAGTGCTTTATTTAGAAAGTTGTGGAGGGTTACAGAGAGAGATGGTTGTTGCTTGCTTGTTGGACACCCCAAACAGGAATGTCTTCCAGAAGAAACTTGCCTTCTTTCCAGGTTCTTCTCACAGAGTTCTTCTCTTCGCCACACCAGGAATACTAACCACCACTCTTGATTTCCACAGAGAGTACACTCAGGCTAGCATATCAGAACTCTGTCTAGTCTTGAAAAAAAGGAAGCTTTTTCAGCAGGCTCCTCTTCTGTCCAGCCTTTTCTCAGACTGCCTCTTGCTGACTCCTTCTCTCTCATTTTCTGCCTTTCCCCTCCTGATGTTCCAGGCACTGTTTATTTTTAATTCCAGTTTACAAATGTTGCAATTTCCAGGCTTTACAACACAAAAAACACATGGCTCCAACTCCCTGCAAATGTTTCCATTTATGGGGTGTGCTTGCACATGTTGCTAAAGCCCAGAACCTTCCGTTTGCACCTGCCCTCAGAACTTTGCAAGGCATTGTTCTGCCTGTAAAATGCATGTAACCTTACAGCTCACTCAATTGCACACACACTCCACCCCCGCCAATGGAAATGAACGTTAGGAGGCAAGTATTGCATCCAGTTTGCAATGAAGAACAAAATGCATTTCTTTCCTTGCATCTTTAGTTTAACAGTTTGTGCATGTCTAGCAAATTTGGTCCATGTTTCATACCTCTGACAGAATAGCCTCTCCTCTTGTGCATTTCCAACTCATCACGGGAGGATGGTGTAAATGTTAATGCTGTATAATATATTGTTTCCAGCAACATTTATATAATGGTCTAATGTCATTTCTCTGCATCATTATTATCTGTGCACTTAAAGAGACTATGTCTGCTAATGTTCAAAGATTAAAGGGCAGAGGTTTGAGTAAAATTATCTGCACTTTAAAATAATTGATCAGATGTGTAAGACTTGGTAAAACTTTTAGAGACATCCATTCTTATTTGATTTTCACCCAAGGTTAAATTTAAAATGAGTCTTTCACACATTTTGAAAGTCTTTTCTGTTCAAGTACTTCAAAGTTCATACCACATTTTGGCAGCTATAAATTATTGTTCATTAATTGAGGAAAATCAGTGCTGTAAACTGACCATTTATCCACATTTTTCAAACTGCTGTCTAAATCTAACATATTTAAAATATGATTAGAAACCTAGAACAGCTGAGTACACTCAATTCCAATGACACCATTGTTTTGTGTGGGGGAGGCTCCCTGCATATTGCTGGAGGTCACATGTCCTCCCCTCTTGAAACTCGTTCGGAAGTCACACCACCTGTCAGTACATGGTGTACTCTTTGTTCCCACTCAAAGTTACCGACAATGTTACAAACTGCAGGTAGAATGCCAGTTCAGATTAGGCTCAGACCACTGGGTCAGTGTAGACCTTGTCATTGGCTGGTTCAAATCACTCAGCATCCTTATTGGCTAAAACCCTGCCTTTATGACTAGCACAAAGGATACTTGCTCTCTTTGCTTTGTGGTGCTAGCTCCAGTCACCACTCCATGTCAGGTCGCTGTTGTAGACATTGCTTGGAAGGGTTGTGGAAAGGTGCACACTGCACTGAAGCTGAGCTGTGGTACTGCCGCAGCTCAATTTCTTAGATCAATACTGGCAGTAGAGCCGCTGCTCTCAACTGATCAGCAGTCCGAAGATGTGCGACTACCACTATGGTTACTGTGTTATCAGATTCACCTCCCCTTATTCTAGGGACCAGGAGGTCCCCTGCTTATAGGGTGTGAATGACTACATCGCCTGTGTAAATTAATACTTGCATACTCTCTAATGTTCTTTCCAATTTGTTTCCCATTACGATCGGTTCCCACACTCCCTTATAAGTTGTCTCTATTAAGCAAAACAACCACTCAACTCAAATCTCTAAAAAACGCCCTATGCTGTATCAATTCAAATTTTTCATTTTTTTTTAAATACACTGTACTCCATTTGTGATCTGAATTAAATTATAATTTTCTGGTATGAATCCCATTGTGAGTTGAAGATAAGTTGCTCAAAATCCATTTATTATAAGACAGAAATAAATGGAAAACATATTTAGTCAACATATTTGTCTGCTGACCTATTGAATCAATCTTATTAAGGATTGGATTGAGAATTCATACAGATGCATTGGGACCTTAACTTTGCTGGACCAGATGTTGAGTACAGATTTATAATTGCCATTTTAACTTGCCCAGAAAAATATTCTGCTAATGCTTCATCTCAGCAGGAGGAAAACATCTCTGAACAGAAATGAATTTATTGGCATCATTGGAATCACAAGCCTTGGGGAAAATAAAACAGTCAATGACTACTATCAGGTGTCCTTTCACACTATTCCCATTGACCTCAAATTTTCATCCATAGGCAGAGTATGGCTGTGTTCATCCATGTCTTTATTGGACACATGCTTCTCCAAGCCATTCATTTCCCTTTGCCTTCCTTTTATTATTTTCACTCCTTAGCCCTGGTCTTTTGTTGCCACACATCCTTTAATGTATTTCCTCTCTGCCTTTATTTGCCATTCACCAATCTATCAGCTTTGACTTCTCACGTCTACCATTTTTCTGTGTTTTGTGCTTCAACTGTCCTTTACACCAACCCCTAGCCCAACTCTCCAAGTTAAAATGAAACTTAACAAATTCTTTCATGCCCAATCACCTCTTCCAGTACTGATTCTGTTCTTCGTTTTCCCATCTCAATTCAGAACATCTGTGAACAAGCCATTAATACAGTGAGCACATCAGAAACTTGGCCAAAACCTGACTCTATCTTCACTTAATATAGGGTTCCAGGGTTATCCATTCATTACCTGATTCAAGCTCATTTTTCCTTTGAAACTTGGCCCAGAATTTGGACCCAGGAATGTTTGGGACAAAGGCATATGCTGTAGGACTCTCATAATGTGGAAGATCTTTCCTCAACTTTCTTGCCTCATTGACAATCATTTATGCAGTTGACAAAATGTTAAACTTTGTGAATCTGTGATTGTTTCTGCATCAAATGGCTGTGGATTCCCAGCTGATAAGAACAATTCATTTATATTGGAATCTAATAAAATGGATAAAGGGTTGGGGGGGGGAGTGGTGTGAAAATAGTGTTGATATGATAAAGAACCCATGAGTTGTCTATGTGTCAGAGCAGGCTGAAGAGACTGAATGGTTTAGCTACTCTTTCTTACACCCAGCTATCCTGCTTCCTATGTTTACTTCCATAACCCTGAGTTATACATACTTTGCTGCCCATATTCTAACTTGATGCATGTCTCATTCAACAAAAAGGCTACAGATGCTGTAAAACTGGAGCAATACACAGAGTAATGGAAGAAACTGCCTATAACCTTCCAGTTGATATTCCTCCCTTCTCAGTTATCCAGGTGTCCATCAGGTTCTTGGTATTCTCGATGAAGGGTTTTCAGCCTAAAATGTTGACAGACTATTACTTTCCCTGGATGCTGCTTGATCTAATGATTTCCTCCTTCAGTTTGCCTGTTGCTCATCACCAGTTATTGCTACAGTCATTTGTATTAAAACACACAAAAATGCTGGAGGAACTCAGCTGGCATTACCGACATTTCAGGCCTGAGTGCTTGTTCAAGGTAGAAGCAAAGAACTGGAGGAGTCCAGAACAGCAAAAGTTGTTAATTGGATCTGATAAGATGAGAGGTGAGAATTAATTTTGGCTCTGTGAAAGGAAGAAGAGGGAAAAGAAAGAGAGAGAGAGAGAGGGAGCTAGGAAAAATATGACAGGGAAGAAGAAGGGACTGTAGTTTTTACTACCATCACAGCATCTAGAGACTTTTGGGTTTCGCTCGATTTGGCCTTCAGCTTTAAGCTCATTCATTTGAAAGGTGTCACTGACACTGTAGGTGCTTTTAATTATTCACTCACATTTTAAGACATTTGTAATTGGGTTTTTTTTAATATACATATAATTGTGCATTTGTTTGTTTGGAAGCTTCCAAAAGCCATCAGGATGCTTCAGGAATAATCCCTCATGATCTGACTTACAAGAGCTGAGATTGTCTGATTAGATGTCACTCACAACTGAAGGATCATCTTAAATCAGATCAGCTGGGTAACACAATTAGTTGAACTGCCGCTTTAATATACATTATACTGAGTTCAGTCAGAGCCTTTGGTTCTTCCTGTGATTGCATGGATTTCCTCCTAAGGAGCTAAGGTTTTCTCCACATCCCAAAGACATGTTGATTAGGAGGTTGATTAGTCACTATAAGTTACTCCCTTGTCCTTTTTTCTTTGGCTTGGCTTCGCGGACGAAGATTTATGGAGGGGGTAAAAAGTCCACGTCAGCTGCAGGCTCGTTTGTGGCTGACAAGTCCGATGCGGGACAGGCAGACACGATTGCAGCGGTTGCAAGGGAAAATTGGTTGGTTGGGGTTGGGTGTTGGGTTTTTCCTCCTTTGCCTTTTGTCAGTGAGGTGGGCTCTGCGGTCTTCTTCAAAGGAGGTTGCTGCCCGCCAAACTGTGAGGCGCCAAGATGCACGGTTTGAGGCGTTATCAGCCCACTGGCGGTGGTCAATGTGGCAGGCACCAAGAGATTTCTTTAGGCAGTCCTTGTACCTTTTCTTTGGTGCACCTCTGTCACGGTGGCCAGTGGAGAGCTCGCCATATAACACGATCTTGGGAAGGCGATGGTCCTCCATTCTGGAGACGTGACCCATCCAGCGCAGCTGGATCTTCAGCAGCGTGGACTCGATGCTGTCGACCTCTGCCATCTCGAGTACTTCGACGTTAGGGGTGTAAGCGCTCCAATGGATGTTGAGGATGGAGCGGAGACAACACTGGTGGAAGCGTTCTAGGAGCCGTAGGTGGTGCCGGTAGAGGACCCATGATTCGGAGCCGAACAGGAGTGTGGGTATGACAACGGCTCTGTATACGCTTATCTTTGTGAGGTTTTTCAGTTGGTTGTTTTTCCAGACTCTTTTGTGTAGTCTTCCAAAGGCGCTATTTGCCTTGGCGAGTCTGTTGTCTATCTCATTGTCGATCCTTGCATCTGATGAAATGGTGCAGCCGAGATAGGTAAACTGGTTGACTGTTTTGAGTTTTGTGTGCCCGATGGAGATGTGGGGGGGCTGGTAGTCATGGTGGGGAGCTGGCTGATGGAGGACCTCAGTTTTCTTCAGGCTGACTTCCAGGCCAAACATTTTGGCAGTTTCCGCAAAGCAGGACGTCAAGCGCTGAAGAGCTGGCTCTGAATGGGTAAATAGTCAAATCTGGAGAAATGCAGTGTAGTATGGTTAGTGCAATGGCGTTACACAGCCAGTGATCCAAGTTTGAATCTGACACACTCTGCAAGGAGTGTATATGCTTTCCCTTTAATCTGTGTGAGTTTTCTCCATAGATGTTCAGGTTTCCTCCTATCCTCCAAAAATCAATTGAGAGTGGCAATTACATGGAGGAAATAAACTGGATGGTATGAATAATAAGTCTTAATAATTATAGGCAACTGACATAATTGTCAGCAATTCCTACATTTTTTAGTGGCCTTGAGGGTTGGCTTCAGTTTTGCATGTGGAACAAAAGGCCCTAGTCTCAGAAAAAAAAAACCAGGTGAAATACTTAATTAAATTTTGGAGGAATTTCTTCTCTAGGTTAGTCTGTAGAATTATCTACTGGACAACGTTGTTGAGGCCAGATCACTGAAAATATTTGAAAACACTTTCTGGTCAAAGAGGTATTGGGATAAAAATTTGCCAGGAATGCTATTGAATGGCAGAGTAGCATCAGTAGTTTATTCCTGCTTTGTTTCTTGCCAACCAGGTCACAATGGCATTTCATTATGCTAGCGGAGTCCCCACCTAAGATGCAATTTAAATGGCTATCTGAGCTGCTAAACCTGGTAAAAAGCATTTGTTTTGGTTGTTGTACATTATGTACTTAACTGACCTGACCCGCCTGAATTTCCAAGATTGTCCAGTCATATATTTTTGACAGTAGATTGTCGCTTTTTAAAAAAATTTGGGTGGGTGAAGGTTGGCAAAAAGCAACCAATGTGCATTTATTTCTTATTTCAACCAAGACTGCTGTTATAGTTTGCAAATTTCTGCTCTAATTGCTCAGAAAGGGCTGATACTGTTGTTATGCAATTAATGACCTCACTTGGCGATGTTTTAATGGCAGGAACCTGTAATGCATTGTATCTGTAATTAATTGTACATCCTATTCAACCGCTCATCTTCCTGCGTTTTGAGAAAACATTACATTGACCAATCAGTCATTCTGTCAAATTTCAGATTTAGCAGAGTGATAAATTCTGTTTACCCATCCTGTGTTGAAATTACAATATAAATGTAAAATAGTGTGATTGAAATACAAGCTTTTCTTGGCAGTTGTAAGTTCTTATTTTACATCTTCATACAAGATCAGACCCTACATGGTTAGTACACATACTCTGATCTTAAAGCAGGGCACACAATATAATAGTTATTTCTGATAATTTCAAAGGACAATAAATGTTTTCAAAACATTTACTCCCTGAAAAAAGATTATAATAGACAACTTCAAGCTGAACACAAAGGTAATTTCAGATTTGTTCTATCATGTAAGAAGTTGGAGAACCATTACATTAAAGTTTGTTGAAGTTGGCATGTTTAGTTACATAATGATCTGACATATTGTATTAGTTCAACTGACCTATAAAAATGTTTTGTCACTGATTTGCATTTTTACTCAGCATCTGATGCCTCTCATATCAGTGTCCAACAATCGTCGGTCAGCATTTATGGATTCTAGTTGCCCTGATGTCACTTTTCCTGATGTCCTGGTGAAACCTTTCATCATGTTCATCACTGACTGCACCAAGATCAGCAGGGAAGAAGTTCAAGCACAAATGCAGAAAATGAATTTTCAAAGACATGTGGCACTTCATGCTTTTTATGTTTATATGCTTTGTATGCTTTATATCTTAAAAATAAAACTGAACATGATAGGAAAAATTTAAGATGATTTTCATAAAATACTCCCAAAAGTGTTCAGGAATAAAAATCTTCATTGTCCAGTGTTTTTTAATGAATTCTTTTACACAGAAGCTCTTTTGTGGGGAATTAATTCAAGATAGAAAAATGAAGATGCATATCCATAAAGAATGATCATGATTAATAACCCAGATATTTCAATTTGTAATGTAAACTTGGTGTCATCTGTTCAAATCTGAAATGATTCTGTAGCTCAGAATCTTTGTGCTTTTAGTGACCCTTACTTCTGTTCATGCTGTGTTTTAAATATCTGATTAGATGCTTAAGAACTTAGAAGAAAGGATGTTATCTATCGGGTGAGTACAAAATGAAGGATGAGGGCTCCACCAATGAAAGCAGTGGGGAATCCAGATTACCCGAAAATGGAGATTTCAGATATCCTAGAATCAAAAGCCTCATCTTGAACAGATGCAATGTGATGGCAGCTGAGAGAAGGAGATTGCCAGATGGGAGGAGGTGTAGACTAGATAGCTGTGGCAAATAGGTTTGTAGTAAATATCAGTAAATTTTGTCTTATGAGATGTGGAGATCCAGAAAATGTATGAGAATTGAGCCAAAAAGTTGTATAATATAGAAATTTTAGCCCAAGTAATCCATGCTGGCCATGTCCCCTAACTGAAATAGTCCCATTTGTATGCATTCAGCCCATATCCCACTGAACTTTTTGTATCCATATACATGACCAAATGTCTTTTAAGTATTTTTAATTACCTCCAAAACCTCTATGTGGGGGAAAAAGATGCTCCTCAAATCTGTTTTTTTATCTTTCCCCCCTCACCTTCAATCTAATAGATTTGTGCTCTCCCACCATGTAAAGACAGTGACCATGCTTTGCTTTGGATTCATGATTTTGTATGCCTTTATTAAACTCATCCCTTATCCCCTTGCACTCCAGGGAGGAAAAGTGACCGAGCCTAACCAGGCTCTCTTTTGTTACTCATGTTTTCCAGCTCTACAAGGTAATATCCTCCACAAAGTAATATCCTTGTGCATTATTCTTTCACCCTCTTCAGCTAAATGACATATTTCCAATTTCCAGGCAATAAAACTGCACATATTACTCCAAGTATGGTCTGCCAACATCTTGCACAATTGTACATGACATCTGAAGAGCTGTTCTTGATAGTCCAAGCGAATTTGAAGGTGGGGTGGAAGTCAATAGCAAGGCTGATAAAATTGGTATGTTCTGCAGAAGTCCACGAGGCAGCAATACTGCATTTCTCAATTTTGGGAAGTGGTGCTGGAGTAGATTTGGAATGAGGACGGATCCACATAACTAAAAATCAGGCAGACATAAGTGGGGGTCCATGTGATTTCATATGACTTCACCTTTTGATTTCTTGAAAGTAAGAAAAATCAAAAGAGAAGATTTCAGGACAAGAGAAGTTCTATCATGTAAAACAGAGTGGTAGTAGATGGGAACTAGTTGGGTCTAACTTCTGGAAAGTAGCAGAGGAGCTACAATTTTTTGATGGTGCATGTAAGAACTGGACATGTATGGTAAAAATAAACAAGTTGAACCGGTGAAGAGAATGAAAATGTCCCAGGTGTATGAAGGAACCTCCAAGACAGCAATTCCTAGTGTTTTGGAGTAAAAAAAATAATCCAGCTGTTAGAAGAACTAGGTTGAGTAGCATTTGTTGCAGGCATAATAATTGTTGAAGCTTCATACTGAGTTGCTGCATCAGGACACAAAATGTTGGCATTCCTTTCCTCTTTCAAGTGCTGCTTGGCCCGTTAATTTCCTCCAACTCTTTTTCACTCCAGATTCCAGCATTGGCAGTCTCTTATCTCCAGGTATCCTTTAGTTGCTTGAAATACACATCTTAGAAAGTAGCATTTTGCTGATCCAAATTTCCTTCTGTCCAAGGTAAATAACTAGCACCTTGGTGCCTAAAGAATCAGAATTGAAGCAATGTTGCGCTCTTCAATCTCTCTACTGCTGGAGGGTAGTCATCTCTGGTCCTCCAGAATTCTACAACCATCTCCTTAATCTTGTCACATTGAGACTCAGGTTGTTATTCTGGCACCATTTCATGAGATTTTCTGCCTCTTCTCCGTATTGCAACTCCTCGCTGTCGCTGATGAGGCCAAAAGCTGTTGTGTCATTGGCAAACATGATGACTCTGTTGGAGATGGATCAGGTGTTGCCTTTGTGGGTCATTAACATAAATAGGCACGTGATAAGCACACAGCCCTGAGGTGTGCCAGTGCTCAGCCTGATGGTGTTTGATGTTCTTTTGCCAATCAAGAAAACTGTAGTCTCTTGATCAGGAAGTCCAGAATCCAGTTACACAGAAAGATGTCGACTCACAGTGAGGAAACTTCTCCACCAGCCTCTGGAGTATGATTGAATTCATCTCAGTGTTTAATACAATGAACAGCAGCCTGGCATATGAGGTGTCCTTCTTCAGTTGGATCAGGATGGAGTGGAGGGACAAGGCTATAGCATCATCAAGTGATCAAATCTGTCTGCAAGTGAATTTAATATTTTAAAATTTAAAATTTAAATAAAGTATAACATTTAAAATTTTAAACTATTAAAATTGAAAAAAAAAATTGGATGATTTTTGATACACCATTGAGACATGGATTGACAAGTTTTGATGAAATTACCAAACATAAAACCTTGGAATAAAAGTGATATAATAATACTCGTAAACTTTATGTCCAGTTGGACAAAAAGCTGATCATTTTAAAGTTAAACAGAATGAAAAGTAAAGCTCGTATTGAAAAAACAAATGGATCCTTAACACCATTCTAATTATGCTTACAAGAGGCAAGAGTATATATTTTTCTTTACTAGTAAGGTCTCTTTCTAAAGTGCTTTGATACCTGTTCAAGAAAATTTTCACTCTAAAGCAGTGGTTCTCAACCTTTTTCTTTCCACTCACATACCATTTTAAGTATTTCTTATACCATAGGTGCTCTGTGATTAGTAAAGGATTGCTTAAGCTGATATTTGGGTGGAAAAAAAAAGGTTGAAAACCACTTTTTAATCGTACCTACCAGCCCCCCCCCCACATCTCCATCGAGCACTCAAAACTCAAAACGGTCAACCAGTTTACCTATCTCGGTTGCATCATTTCATCGGATGCAAGGATTGACAACGAGATAGACAACAGACTCGCCAAAGCAAATAGCGCCTTTGGAAGACTACACAAAAGTGTCTGGAAAAACAACCAACTGAAAAACCTCACAAAGATTAGCGTATACAGAGCCGTTGTCATACCCACACTCCTGTTCGGCTCCGAATCATGGGTCCTCACATGCGGCTCCTAGAACGCTTCCACCAGCGTTGTCTCCGCTCCATCCTCAACATTCATTGGAGCGACTTCATCTCCAATATCGAAGTACTCGAGATGGCAGAGGCCGACAGCATCGAATCCACACTACTGAAGATCCAACTGCGTTGGGTAGGTCACATCTCCAGAATGGAGGACCATCGCCTTCCCAAGATCATGTTATATGGTGAGCTCTCCACTGGCCACTGTGACAGAGGTGCACCTTAGAAGAGGTACAAGGACTGCCTAAAGAAATCTCTTGGTGCCTGCCACATTGACCACCGCCAGTGGGCTGATATCGCCTCAAACCGTGCATCTTGGCGCCTTACAGTTTGGTGGGCAGCAACCTCCTTTGAAGAAGACTGCAGAGCCCACCTCACTGACAAAAGACAAAGGAGGAAAAACCCAACACCCAACCCCAACCAACCAATTTTCTTTTGCAACCGCTGCAACCGTGTCTGCCTGTCCCGCATCGGACTTGTCAGCCACAAACGAGCCTGCAGCTGACGTGGACATTACCACTCCATAAATCTTTGTCCACGAAGCCAAGCCAAAGAAGAAGAATTGATTTGTTATGTTCACTGTTTCATATCTCCTAAGGAAATGGGTCAATGACAATTTTTCTCAAGCAAAATATTTTCAATAACAATTGGGCCTGCAGCAGTGATTCTCAGCCTTCTCTTCTCACTTACATACCATCTTAAACAATTCCTTACTAATCACAGATCACTAATCCATAGGGAATACTTAAAGTGGTATGTGACTGGGGAAAAAAGATTGGGAACCACTGCTCTGAAGGATGTGCATGCCTTTGTTGACTGCATTGTTTGCACAGTCCGGCAAAAAAATCTTTGTAGTTGTTCTTCATTAAGCATAAAATTCCTTGGTCGTTAGGCTGTATTAATGATGTAACATTAGGGAGAAGTTGATAATGTATAATTTTTGCAAATTCATCTAAGTGACGTTCAGCTGCACCATAATCTGCATGAGCATTTTCACCCCAGATTTTAAGATAATTTACACCATGACTCTTCTTAAATTTTTGCAGGTAACTATGTGAATCTTCACACTCCTGCTCAAGGTTCAGTTCTTTGTGGAATTTCCTAGCTTGTTTCATTACAAGCAGACCACCCAGTGGCATGTGTTCAATTCTCCATTGTCACACCCACTCAATATGCATTCAGTCAATATCTACATTTTTTGCCCTATGGAAAGTTTTCCTTTCATTCATCAGTCTATGGTTATCACTCTCACTATAAAACTTCAACAAATGTTATTTCTGTTTCCTCAAATCATATATGGTGGATGATCCCACACCATAATCTTCCACTAGACGATGCACAGCAACTCCATTATTAGGCTTTCACAATAACCACCTTCTGCGCCATCGATATGAAAGACGCTTCCTTTTCTGCATCTCACTGCTACCCATAGGGGACTCTGCACTCTCTTTGCCATGTTCATTGGCCTCAAAGAGGCTTCCAACTGTAAGTGTCAACTGGGAAGGCAGGTGACAATGATGCTCAACAGGGAGGGGCTCTTATAAATTAATGATTGCTCTAATCAGTGATGGTGCCCAACAAGGAGTTGCTCTTATAAAGTTATAATTGCACTAATTAGCAACGGCGCGTGCCATGAAGGGCCACTTGTTAGGTGATGATACCGCAAATTATTGACACAGAATGCGACGGGATACATGGGATTTGAGCTAGAGTCACGTCTGACCATGTTTGGAGCCAAACTCCATCTTTGATGAGCAGATGTCATTCATCAAAAAAGTACCAGTTTTTGAAAGTTGCTGATTTTCAGAATTCTGGATAAAAGGTTAGGTGCCTGTATTTCGAAGTGTAGAATCTTTAATTACATAGTTTCAGAATCCTTGCATGGTTCAGCACCTTCACTCTTTCCCAATTAGTCTTATTTCCCAGTTAGGTTAAGCTTTGCAATGCTAAATATCAGTTCTTTTATGTGTGGTTATCTAATTAGTTAATCTAAAGGATAAGGTGGGAATTACTGAAACAACTTGGAATCTCACAAGCTAAATCATTTGAGAAAAGAGGTGAAATTATGCACGTTGATTTTTGCCAGTCAACAAAGAAATGTAGGATTTATTTCTGATATGGAAGAATTGCATCAGTTGCATGCAGCATAACTTGATCTATCATGCTTGTAAAACTTGGGTGTATTACCTCTCCATCTCTGCTAATTATCTTAGACAAAACATTGGTGTGGGAACAAATGTCATCCAGTAATACCAGCTGAGAACATCAATTTTGTCATTACAATTGCACATGAGTAAACAACACTTTAATATATCTAAGTTCATATGAATATGTTCTTCCTATTGAATCCAACAATGATGGAATTAAAAACAAATGTCATCCCCATAATTGGTTTACTTCAACAGTGTGGTTGAATTGCCACTTGTCTTTATGATTAAAGATTTGGATAATCAGTCCAAATTAATCTCCAAATATCAGTGGACTGTGTAGCTGCCACATAGAATCCCAAGAGACCGCAATGGGTTCTATCGTATTTTTCTTCAAGTCAAGTTAAGAGAGTTCATTTAACCAAGCTATGTGCCAATTCCAATCGCAGTCAATGTTTATCCTTGTTTGCCAAATTAGGTTGTTCAAGCTTTTCTTAACTTGCTGCAGGCATTCAGAATATTAAGAAAGTTGTATTCATCACCTTCTTAATATTTGCTGAAAGTACTCCCATGGCAGTTCCAGGATTTAGATCCAGCAGTGAAGGAGCAGTGATGGTTTAACCTGGATTACTTTAAGCATGCAGATAGCATGGTTAGTAAGTTTGGAGACGTAAAATTGGTGGTTCAGACAATGATGAAGGTTATATGATTAGACTTTGACAAACTGAGCTGATGGGCAGATGACTGGCAGACAGTACTTAATGTGGCTAAATGTGAAGTATTGCACTTTGGTAAGTCAAAGCAGTAAATTGTAAGGCTCTGGGGACTGTTGAGTCCGAGGGGGTGCAGGTATATAGTTGACTAAAAATAGTGACACAAATAGGGTGGTGAAGAAAGTATTTGGAACACAAGATAGGTGGAGGGGAAGGTCATGATAAGGAGATGGAGAGGAAGCAGAGAAACTTGGATAGATAAGGAGAATGGGCAAATAAGAGTCAAATGAAATACAATGTTGTCATGACTGTGTGTACAGTCATAAACATTGGCAGAAGGAATAAAAGGGCAGACTATTAATTGGATGGGGAGAAAATTCAAAATTCAGATGTCCAAAAGGACTTGGGAGACCTCGTGCAGGTTGAGTTGGTGGTGAAGGCAGCAAATGCAATATTGGCATTCTTATCCAGGTGAACAGTGTGGAACAGGCTTTTTAAGGCACTGGTGAAGCTCACTTGGAATACAGGGTATAGTTTTAGACTCCTCTTTTTAGGAAAGAATATGCTGGCATTGGAGAAGATTCAGAGAAGATGTACAAGAATGATTCCTGGAATGAAGGAATTAGAATAGGAGGAGCATTTGATGGGGCCTTGGCCTAAACTCCTTGGAATTCAGAAGAATGAGCAGGGAATCTCATGGAAGCATTTTGAATTTTGAAAGGCCTGGATAGAGTAGATGTGGCAAAAAAAAATGCATGTACGTTAGGTGAGTCAAGGACAAGAAGACACAACTTCAGGGTTGAAAGACACCCAGTTAAAATAGATGCAAAAGAATTTATTTAGCCAGAGAGTGGTGAATCTCTGGAATTTTCTGCCTTGGGTGGCTGCGAAGGCTAGGACATTGTGTGTAGTTAAGGCATGGATTGATAAGTATCTGAAAAGCCAGAGCCTCAAAGATTAAGAGATGAAGGCAGGGGAGTGGTGTGGGAGAGAGAATGGATCAACTCATGATGTAATGGCAGAGCAGACTCAACAGGCTGAATGGCCTACTTCTGCTCCTATATCTTATGATCATAGTCTTGCACCTTCATCAGTTAGAGCATTGAGTGGGAGTCATGTTATTGTTGGACAAAACATTGGTCAGGTCACATGTGGAATATTGCATATAGTTCTGGTTAATTTGCTTTAGGAAATAGATAATTAAACATGAAAGGGTACAAAAAAAAATCACAAGACTATTACCTGAACTAGAAGGCTTGAGTTGTAAGGAGAGATTGGATGGATGATTGGTTCACTTTCTGAAACATAAAAGGCTGATGAGTGACTTTAAATTTTCACAAAATTGCGAGGGCAGAGATAAGCAAAATAATTGATCTTATCCCCTTGGTGGGAAAGTGTAAAACTAGATGGCTTGAGTTTAATATACAGAAAGAAAGATTTAAAAGTGATGAAAAGAGCAACTTTTCAACTTTTTCCACACATTGAGTGGTGTGTACATAGAATGAGTTGCCAGAAGATGTGGTAATGGTGGGTACAGTTGTGTTATTTAAAATATATTTGGACATATATGAATTGGGAAGGTAATAAAGGAATTTAGGCCAAATGCAGTAAATTTAGATTGGTTCAATTATGCAAAAAGGCTTGTTTCCTTGTATTGCTCCATAGCTTTAACTTTAAATCATCAATCATATAAGATTTACTGTTCTTGTGTGAACGGAGCAATCAAATGTGGCAAGTGTTACACAAAACGCATATTGCAAAATGTGCTTGTGGCACTCGAAAGAGAATTGGTTCATCTGAGATGCTTCCCAAAATGTATCCCAAATGGTCCACGTGTCTTGCACCCAATTGAACATAATGGGGAAAAATGTTCACCTTGCCATATTTGGCAATTTCTCTCCAGTTCTTATTGAGGAGACAAAGGGGGGAAAAAATTATTGATCTCTCATGGAAAAGTTGCCCATTTTTCATGAATTGGAAAATAACTTCCTTTCACCTATGAGAGATTTGGAGATTCTAACAGAGCCTTGATGTACAAGGTGCCTTCTCAGATGAGCCTGATTATGGTAGCCTTGAAACACTCTTTTTCCGGCTAGACTCTTCCTTCCATGTTGGAATTCAGAGTAGGGTCCCTGTTTTTGTAGTTTTGTTTTGCCCAGTACCTTGCACAAAAGAAGTTGTTTGCTGAAGACCAATCATCTGGACATCACAACTGGTTCTAAACTCAATGATTTTTCACCTGCATCATCAATATCCTTCCATCCATCTGCAAGTCAGAATGGGGGATGTTCACTGAACATTGGGTGAAAGTGAAGCAACTCATTGCCTGGTGAATTGTGAAGCAAATAAACATTGCAGTCAAAGACAAATCTCTTTTGATAGTGAGAAGGTCATTGAAGAAATGGACATTTCTTAATGTTAAAACATTGCCAATAATTGCACCATCCCCTGTGCTGAATTTCTCTAACCCTTTACCTTCCTGTTTCTTTGGATTAGGAAATATTTCATACTTTTCCATGAACCATTTATTTTAATAGAACAGGGATGATGAAAGCCAAGCAAGTAGTCATAATTTTTGTTATCTGAATGATGGAAAAGGTATTTTCTCTGCGAGTTGTAGCTGTTTGAATTTTTTTTCCCTGAAATCCAATTAGATCAACTTGACAATGATAACTTGTATTTTCAGGAAATTAAATTTCCCACTTATTAGGCTGGTTTAAATGTAGGAATGATTTATCAATCCAATCATACATATTCCACTGAACTCCTTTTTCTCATGCAGAAGTTAATAAAACTAGGATTGAGTTGCTCTGATATCCTGAATTGCTGGAACAGAAAGAGCTTTGCTTGTTGCTGTGTGTATATTGGCATTATATACTGTCTTAACAACACTTTTATATCTGCTTCAAAATAAATAGTTTAGTTCTGACCCTTCTTGGGAGGCTGAGGTTTTTTTTAGCTAGTTGGAAGTTCCTTCCCTTATTCAAGGTTCTACCTTGCTGCTTCTTGGGCTGACTCTTATGAGCTACACAACATAGGTTTCTTTCATAGATCACGCTTTGACCATACTTTTTGTCTAGGTTGTTGGAATTAGATGGGTTAAAAAAATCAAAAATGGAACAACAGAACAGTGTAGTGCAGAGAATGAAAGAAGCAGGATCTGCCTAAAGAGTAAGTAGTTGGAAGTATCCTGGTTTGCAGGGTGCTTATGAAAATTACTTTTGATTTGACATCTGCTGGAAAAAAAAGTATTTGTTCCAAAAGTATCCTTAAACTTTATCTGTTCAAGAAATGATGTACAATGGGACAAGATGGATCTGAACTCGAGGACAACCAATATCCTGGCAGGGAGCTTGGGGGGGGAGGGGGGAGGGGTTAAACGCAGAGGGATTGGAAACAAAGTGAAGAAGCAGTTAGTGTACATAGGGACAACTGGAAGGCAGATTGTGTGCAAGGACAGGGAAATTGGGCAAAGTTGCTGCCATGAGGATATGTGGCAATGCATCAGGGACATGGAGTCTAATGTAACAAATAAAGGACTAACAATTTTGTATTTAAATACATGAAGCCTAAGAAATAAAGTGAATGACCTTGTAGTGGAGCTACACATAGGCAGTTATGATGTTGTAGCTATCACTGAGTCATGCCTAAAGGATAGATGTCATTTGGAGCTGAATGTCCAAGGATACACAGTATATCAAAAGGATAGGCAGGTAAGCAGAGGGTGTGGTTTGGCTCTACTAGTAAGGAACAACATTAAATCATTAGGAAGAGGTGACATAAGATCAAAAGATGTAAAATATTGTGGGTTGAGTTATAAATGGCAAGAGTAAAAAGACCATGTTGGCTATTATATACAGACCTGCAAACATTAGGTGCAATGTGGTTAAAAAATTGCAACAGCAGATAGAAAAGGTGTGTCAGAAAGGCAATATTAAGGAGCCATGTGGGATTTGAACATTTAAGCAGATTAGGAAAACTAGGCTGGAACTGAATCTCAAGAGAGATTTTGTAGAAAGCCTACAAGATTGCTTTTTAGACCAGTTTATTCTTGAGCCCATGAGGGGATTGGCTGTACTGGATTAGATGTTGTTTCATGCACCTGAAGTGTTTACAGAGATTAAAGGAACAATCAGGGGGCAGTGATAGAGAAATGACTGAGTTCAATTTGAGGTTTAACAAGGAGAAAATAAAACTGGATGTGGAGAGTGGTACATGGCATGAGAGAGGAACTGGCTAAGGTAGTTTGGAAGGAGGATCCAGTAGCGAAGATAGCTTAGCAGCAAAGGATGAGGTTTCTGCAAGAAATGAGGCAGGTACAGGATAAATATGTTTTTTGTTTGGAATTTTGTTTGGATGCTTGCTGGCATTTTCTCATACATTGATGAAAGGCTCAAGCCCGAAATGTTGGTTATGTCCTTTGCAACATAAAGGACATTGTTTGACCTGCCAAACTTCTCCAGCATTTTGTGTTTTTACTTCAACCACAGTGTCTGCAGAATTTTGTGATCTACCTATCAAAAAGGCAAAGTACTTGAATGGAAAAAAAAATGTTACAACTGTGGCTGACCAGGGAATTCAAAGTCAACATGAAACCAAAAGAGGAATGCAAGGAAGCCAAAATTAGTGGGAAGATGGAGGATGGAAAGTTTTAAAAACCTTACAGAAGGTAACTGAAAAACTCATAAGGTGGAGGGAGACGAAGTATGAAAGTAGGCTTGCAAATAATATCAAAGAGGATACAAGAAAAGCTTCATTTATACAAAGAAGAAAAGAGAAGTGAGGTTAGATATAGGACCACTATAAAATGACACCAAAAAAATAATAATGGGAGACAAGGACATGGCAGAGGAAGTAAATGAGTATTTGGCATCAGTGTTCACCATGGAAGACACTTGCAGTGTGCCAGATGTTGAACGACATCAGAGAACAGAAGTGATTGAGTTACTATTTCAAGGGAGAAGGTTCTCAGAAAGCTGAATAGTCTAAGGGTGGAGAGGTCTCACCCAAGGATTGCACCCTTGGATCTTTAAAGACGTAGGGTACAGATTGTGGAGACATCGGTAATGATCTTTGTAGAATCAATCAATTCTGGCATGAAACTGTAAAATGAGATATGTCAGACTACTATTCAAGATGGGAGGGAGGCAACAGAAAGGAAATCGTAGGTTAGTTAGTCTGATGTCAGTGAGGCTAACTAATCTATGAGGCAACTTAATAAGATAAGAGTACACTGTTTAACAGGAAACATATTAACGTGGCTGATTGGCAGGAACCAAAGGGTTGGAATATAAGGATCACATTTTGATTGACTGCCAGTTACTAGTGGTGTGCCACAGTGATCAGTGTTGAAGTCGCTTCTTTTTTTGTTGTATAATAATTATTTAGATTACAGAATGAATAGCTTTTGGCCAAGTTTGCGGATGATACAAAGGTAGGTGGAGGAGCAGGTTGTGTAGAGGGAACACTATGGCTACAGAGGACTGAGACAGATTAGGGAAAATGGCAGTGAGGTGACAAATGAAATACAATGTCAGAAAGAGTATAGTCATGCACTTTGGTTGAAAAAATAAACAGGCAGGCTATTTATTTTAAATGGGGAGAAAGTTAAAAATACCCAGATCGAAAGGGACCTGGGAGTTCTCATGCAGGGTAGCCTGAAGGTAAAGGTGGTGCATGTTGAGAAGGTGGTGAAGAAGACAAATGCAATGCTGGCATTCATTTCAAGAGTAATAGAATATAAGAGCAGGGATGTGATGTTAAGGCTTTAGAAGGCAATGTTGAAACCTCACTTGGAGTAACGTGAGAGGTTTTAGGCTCCTCATTGAAGAAAGGATGTGCTGACAATGGAGAGGGTTCAAAGGAGGTTCACCAGGATGATTCTGGGGATGAATCTGTTATCATAAGAGGAGCATTTGACAGCCTTTGGTATGAGTTTCGGTGAATGAGGGGAAATCTTATTTAAGCATTTCACATAGTGAAAGGTATGGACAGAGTAGATAAAGAAAGGTTGTTTCCCATGGTGGGAGAGTCTAGGATTAGAGTGCACAACTTTAGGATTGAAGGGCATCCACTTAGAAAAGGAATGTGTAGGAAATTCTTCAGCAGATGTTAGTAAACCTGTGGAATTTGATTGTGGAGGCCAGGTGTATTTAAGACAGATTGATCGGTTCTAGATTAGCGAGGATATCAAAGGTTATGGGGAGAAAGTCAGGCTGTGGGGCTGTTCAGCTTATGATTAAATGGCGGAGTTGACAAGCCTATTTCTGCTCCCATGTCTCATGCTCTTAAGGAAATGGACAAGTAATTATTGAGGACTCAAAAAACCCTTGAGCACAGCCACAGAAACAGATTTTGAAGTAAAAATGTGATATGCTGCTAATATTCAATATGCATCTGTAGAAAGAATGGTAAGAATTTTGGTTTGCTTCCTTTTCATCAGAATGCACTTTGGGGCAAGAAAATACTTGATTGCAAAATATTGTAATTGAAAGCCAGCATGCCCATGGGCATTCTATAACAATTAATGGGACTTGAAGCTTTTATTCTCACAAATGTTATTTTTGAAAAAAAGTCAATACTCTTTTATTTTTCTATTCATTGTGAACATTTTGGAAAAGTTGAAGAATCTTGCAAACAATCAGTAGGAGCATTTATACATCAAGTGTTGCTATTTTCCTCGCTGGTAATACGAGCACCTGAAATTCATCACTTGACGTGTGGGGGAATTATAACTTGAATGAATTATTTTCAGAACTGTTATTTTTGCTTTGAGAAAATAATTACTCCAGTTCATAAATGACCCCATGTAACTCTTCAGGCACACACTTCACTCTCCCACTTCAAGATCAACTTGCCAACTCTAGCCAAATATACAACTGGAGCTCCTACAGTTGCTGGCAAGTGGTGATTTTGTAATAAGCAGTGTTAAAAGCTTTGGATTTGAATCTTGTACTGATAGAAAGCACAGACTTTTATCTGTTTTTAACATGGTGTAATTGGATCATGATATGTGAATGAGATTTCACATATTACTGACAGCATGAAATCATTCTGTGGAAATTTTGGCAAGTAACTAATTGTTATGTCAATTTTTCTACTTTTTATCAATAATAATACTCAACTAAAAATTTGCTTTGCCATACTATTCCATTATTGCTTGGCTCACCATTAGCATATAGTCAGAAATAAATACTCTGCTTACAATATGATTAATGAGCTGCCCTTGTTTAAAAAGCAATTGATATGAGGATTAATTATCTCGATGTTACCATGGATGCAGCGGACAAAGACATGTTGATTTTAAAGGCTCCTAGCAAGTAGAGCTTTGCTGGGGATATTTGGTTTGCTCTGTACTTCAGATGCCAAATTCCTGGGGAATGAGAAAAAGTGCTTGTGAGGGGTCTGATTAGTGGCCATGCACAAGAGTGACCTAATGGCATGGAGTGCCTTGGGGAGAGCCTCTTGCCGTTAGTCAACAGACCAGCCTTTGGATTTCAGGGCTAGGAGGACTGCCTTCCACATTACCCCATTTTTGTGCTTCACCTGCCCATTGCCCCTCGGATTGTAGCTAGTCGTGCAACTAGTCGCGATTCCTCGTGCTACAGGGTACTGGCGCAGTTCCTCACAAATGAAGCCGGACCCCTGATCACTGTGGTTAAATATCGAGTATCTGAACATTGTGAAGATCTGCGTCAGTACCCTAATAACAGTGGCTGTGGAGTACCCTAATAACCTGTGGGCAAGGATGGCAAAGGGAAACCGGGAGTATTCATCTAAGACTGTGAGGAAGTCAATGTTCTTGTTCTTGTAAGGCAGGGGGCCCTTGAATTCGATGCTAAGCCATTCAAAGGGCCAAGTTTCCTTGATGACATGAGCCTGTGGCGGGTAGAAAAAGCACGGTTTTCATTCCACACAGACGCTGCATGACTTAGACATGGTCTGGACTTCTGGGACTTGATGAAATGGTACAGGTGTGTGATGCCCAGGTGACAAAGTGCTTGCAGTTGGTAGAACTTCACAGTGGTGCCGCAGGTACGGGACAGAGCATCAGGGGAATTGTTGAACTTCCCCGTTCTGTACTGAATGTCATAGCTTGACTCTCCTGCACAATATATAATTGTTCTTGATCTTGCCCTTATGGGTGATGCTGAACATGAAAGATATTGTGCGTTGGTTGGTGAGGAGGGTGATCCTCCTGCTTGCCAGGTGGTGGTGCCAGTGACAGACTGCTTCAATGATTGCCTGGGTATCCATTTCAATGGCGGAGTGCCCGAACTCAGAACCGTGGAGGGTCCTGGAGAAGAAGGCCATGTGTCAGCCCCTTTGGTTGAGGGTGGCTGCGAGGGCAAAATTAGAGGCATCGCACTCCACCTGGAATGGGGTGTCATCATCCACGGCATGCATTGTGGCATCGGCGATGTCCTGCCTGATGTGAGCGAAAGTTGCTTGCACCTCAGGGTGGGGAGGAGAAAGGTGGTGGCTTGGACCAGTGGGCGGACCTTGACAAAGAAACGGGGAACCCACTGGGAATAATAAGAGAAAAGTCCAAGACACCTGTGAAGGGCCTTGCGCATGTGGGGGAGGGGCAATTCCATTAGTGGACTCATGCATTCTGGGTCAGGAACAATGACACCATGTTCCACAATGCACCCTAGGATGGCGAGGTGTGTGGTGCTGAACACTCACTTCTCTTTGTTGTAAGTGAGGTTCAGGTCCTCGGCCCTCCAGTGAAATCTATGTCATCGTAATCCTGCTGGTTGTGGCCGCAGATGGTGACATTGTCCAAGTACAGGAAGATTGCTCTTAGGTTGTGCTGGTCTACCTTGCGTCCACCTCCCACTGAAAAACAGAGACTCTGTTAGTGACCCCAAATGGGACCTGGCAGAACTGGTAGAGATGCCCGTCTGCCTCAAAGGTGGTTTATCCCAGATGTGGATAGGGAGCTGGTGGTAGGCTGACTTTAGGTCAATTGTCAAGAAGACATTATAGCGGGCTATCTCATTGACCATGTCGGCTATTTATGGTGGGGGTAGGCATCCAGTTGGATATATCGATTTATGGTCTGGCTATAATTGATGACCATCCTTGGTTTGCTACCCCCTTTTACCACTAGGATTTTGCTCTCCAAGGTCTGATGCTGGACTTTCTGATACCTTCCGCCAGAAGCCGCCTCATTTCTGCCTTAATGAAGTCGCTTTCAGCCGCACGATAGCTCCTGCTCTTACCAGCTATGGTCTTGCAATCTGACACAAGGTAGTTGAAGAGGGCAGGAGGGGTTACCTGTAGTGTGGAGAGGCTGTAGTTGGACTTGGGCAGTCTCTGGGCTGTGTGCTGTGGCGTGTGAGTGGAGGGAGGGGGCCGCTGAAGGCAAGGGTGAGGTTTTGGAGGTGGCACTGGTAGTCCAGACCTAAGATGACTGGGACACAGAGCTGGGGCATGACCAGGAACCTGAACCCTTGGTATGTTAATGAACAGCACCCGAGGGCCGTGATGGAGTGATCCTGAACTGCAAAGGCGATGGAAAAGTTTATGGGATAGATTTTGAGTTTTAGTGTCCGGATCAAGTTCGGCTGCACAAAGCTCTCAGAACTACCGCTACCGAACAGGCATTTTGTTACCTTCCCATTGCAGGTTTGTAGTCCATGTAGTCCTTGATGGCTTGGAAATCTCATGGTCTCAGCTTGGTGCAGAGCGCCATGAGCCATTTCTGATTGTTGTTGATCACCTCATCCTTTGTTAGGATGATCGCGTCAATCATGTACTTCCAGATCCCAAAGAGTGTCTGGGTATTCGGGTGTTAGGGGTCGATCTCTAGGCTCCGAATCATCAGAAACTTCTCCATGTTCTCTCTTTAAATTTTTACTGGAATAAATTGTGGAATTTATTCCAGTATCAGCCTTTATTCCAGTTCATGCCTCGGTGGCACCCAATGTCATTGGCTCAGGAAGGGAAAATTCAGGTTTATATACAGGTTTACAGGTTGGCTGATTGGCAAATGCCCAGATAGAGTCAGCACCTTAGGTAGTCTTCCTGCATATACAGAAATCCCCCCCCCCCCCCGCAGTAGGCTAGTGGTCGTATCACTACATTGCCTACCCTTTCTATGCCTCTCAGAATCTTGTAGACCTCCTAAGTCACCCCTCATCCTTCTTCACTCCAGAGAGAAAAGTCCTAGCTCTGCTATCTTTGCCTCATCCAACATGTGCTCCAATCCAGGCAACATCCTGGTAACACTCCTCTGCACCTTCTTCATAGCTTCCACATCTTTTCTATAATAAGGTAACTAGAACTGAACACAATATTCCAAATGTGGTCTCACCAGATATGGAGAGTTGTACCATGACCTCACAACTCCTAAAATCAATCCCCCACCCATTCGTTTTAAAACTTCTAAACCCCGTTACCAGTATCCCATGGGCCTTCTTAACTATCCTGTCAACCTGCGCAGTCATCTTGAGAGATGACGAGATTTGGATCCCAACATCCTTCTGTTCTTGCACACTATTAAGCATCTCTGACCATTAACCCTGTTCTCAGCCTTCAGGTTTGACTGTCCAAAATGATTTACTTCACACTTATCCAGATTGTACTCCAACTACCACTTTTCTGTCCAACTCTGTATTCTGTTTATATCCTTTTGCAAACTTCAAGAGCCCTCAGCACTATCCACAACTGCTCCAACCTTTTTATCATCCACAAACTTACTGACCCATCCTTCCTCTTCTTCATCTAGGAAGGTGATTTACAAAAAAAAATCACAAATTGGGAAGGTAAAGTTTCCCATAACAATGCTATAATTTCTGCACCATTCCAAAATCTGCCAACAAATTTGTTCCTCAGTGTCTCAAGGGGATTTTGGGGCCCTATAGGTGCCTATAGATTACCCCAAGCACAGTAATTGCTCCCTTAGTATTTCTGAATTTCACCCATACTGACTCTGTAGCCACTCCCACTATACTACAGCATCCTTCCTTTCAACAGCCATGATTCTATCCCTGACTGGTAATGCTACATATTCCCTCTCTTACCTCCCATGCTATTCCTTTTAAAGCATCTAAACCCTGGTAGCTGCATCAGCCAATCCTGACTTTCTGCCATCCAGGTCTCTGTGATGGCCATATCATCATAATTCTGTTCATCTCCTTTAATCCTAATAATCCTTGCAATAAAATAGACATTTTTTGAACCATCCAACTGACTACATTTATGCTTCCTCCCTGTCTTTCCTTTTTCACATATCAAAACATTGCACCATTCTTTCCACAATTTACCCTATTCTCTGCACTCGCATTCTGGTTCCCACCCCATTAAAAATTTGTTTAAATTCTCCCCAACAGGTCTAGCATACCTGCCTACCAGGATATTAGTCTCTCTCCAGTTTAGGTCAGCCTTTTTTTGTTGTACCTGTCAAAATTTCCCCAGAAGTGATCCCAATGATCCACAAATCTGAACCCCCTGCCCTCTGCATCAATTCTTCAGCCACTCATTCATCTGTCCCAAATTCCTACTCCTACTCTCACTGGCGCATGGCACAGGCAGCAATCCCAAGATTATTACCCATGAGGTCCTTCTTTTCAGCTTCATTCCTAACTCCTGTTTTTCCCTCTTCAGCACCTCATCCCTACTCCTACCTTTGTTATTGGTACCAAAAATATGGACTATGATATCTGGCTGCTCACCCTCCTGCTTCAGAATGTTGTAGATTCCATTAGAGATATCTCTGACCCTGGCATCTGGGAGGCAGCATACCATTCAGGAGACTCAATTTCATTCAAGAACCTCCTATCTGTTTGCCTGACTAATGAGTTCCCAATCACTATCACGCTCCTCTTCTCCCCTTTCTCTTCTTAGCTAAAGGACCAGACTCTGTGCCAGAGACCTGACCACGATGGCCTGCCCTGGTAGATTGTCCCCTTCCATAGTATCCAAATATACTCACTGTTGAGGGGAATGGTCACAGGGATGTTTTGCCCTGACTTCTCTCTCCTAATAGCCATGTAACTACCTGCCTCTTGCCTTTTGGGTATGAGAGTCTCTCTTTACCTCCTGTCTATTGCCCCTTCTGCCTCTCAAATGATCCAGAGTTCATCCAGCTCCAGTTCCCTAACTCTGTAAAAGCTCCAGGTGGATGCACCTTTTGCAGGTATAGTTGCCAAGGACAATTGTGGTCTGCCCAGATTTCCACTGCTCTATCTGCCATCTCCCTTACCTATCCTTTGTGAATATGCAAAGATTTTATCTGACCCTACCTTACCTGTAAGAAGCACATCCTTAACCTCTGCTGTATGAAGACTCTTAAGCCAAACCTGAAACTACTTCGACACTAGGCTACAGAAACACTGGTCGCTCCACTTGAGCTTTCCATCTTTTTATTGGCTTTAACTAATTGGCCAATGGAGAGATTAAAAATAGTACTTGCTACTCCAGTTGCTTTACAACTGCTTTGAAACCACTCACTCCACCTCTCTCACTTAGTTCTGTTCCCATAGTCCCTGGTGAGATTCAAAAGAGCGCATAGTGTTCATGCTGCTTTTTAACTGCTTTGGAACTGTTCTCTCCACCTCTCGCACTCAATCCTTTTCCTACAGTCCCAAACAAGGTTCAAAATTCTAACATAATTTTCATCTGAATTTTTTTTTTACTTTTTGCACCTATGTAGTTTTAAAAATGACAAACCCTCATTTAAAATTCAAAGCTAAAATTAATCTGCTCCAGATAATCCCTAAAATAAAGCTTTGATAAACAGGATCTAAGATGAAAGTTAGCTCAAACCCTCCAATAAACTGAGTGACTATCTCATACAACACATCACTAGCCCCTTTCACACTTGCATCCCAGTAAATCAGCCATTCAGTTTCCTGAGAAATGAATGGGGCTTTGGCCTTTTATACTAGACCACTCCTAAATGGGACACTGAAAGCTTTCACACTTGGAAGGGTTTATCTTCAGCATTCGGTCTGTTCTACTTTTAATAGGAAGTGCCTCCAATGCAATTGCCCATTTCACACTTACCTGATCTCAACGCTGGTGTCTACAGATGCTGGGGATTGTACTAGGGGTTGAGGTCAGCAATCCCCGGCGTGAGATGATGTCATCCAATGCCAGCGTTGAGCAGATTTTGCTTTCACACTTGCCACTTTAAAGGCCGATTGGCATTGGATGCCTGGGATCACTGGCAAGTGTGACAGGGGCTACTGTTTATCAAAAGCAAAAGATGAAGAATGAATTCCAATGATAAAAATATGGTGCTTTATTTGTAATTGTCAATAGAATGACAATCCAAGAAGGAAATCAGAAATATTACACTATCAAATAAAATATTTTGTAGTGTTGATGATGAACTGGCCATAGTCAATAAGAGAGTAATTATCAATGAAAGGACAATGGCATAACATATACAGTGGAAAAGCAACTTTTTGCAAATCCCCTATGGGCAAAATTCCTGTTGCAGTATGAATATTGAGCATTGTTAAGTTTATGATCAGAGCAGCTGAAGTAGTATGCTACAAATTATGAATTAATGAAGATAAGGGAATTTCAAATCAGGTTTATTGTCATCTAATTCCACAAGTAAAACCTGATGAAACAACGTTCTCAGATCTTCGGTGCAAAACACACAGACACACAACCAGTCATAACACACATACAAACAAACAATATATATGCAGGACAAGTATTTATATGTACAAATAAATACATAAATAAATTTTGTTTCATAAATATGTCTCAGATAGTTAGTGTGAGTAGTTCCATTTGGTCGTTGAGCATTCTCACTGCCCGTGGGAAGAGGTTATTCCTCAGCCTGCTGATATTGGCTCTGATATTCCTAAATCTCTTTCCCGATGGGAGCAGCTGAAAGATACTGTGTGCACAGTGAAAGGGGTCCTCAATGATTTTTGCATGTTCTCTTCAGAAAACAATCCTGGTAGAATCCATTGACAGGGTGGAGAGAGACTCCAGTGATCCTCTCTGCCACTCTGGTGGATTGACCTCTGATCCATTTCTCAGCAGCATCTGTACCACACTGATGCAACTGGCCAGGACGCTGTCGATAGAGTTCCTATAGAAGGTTGACATAATGGTGGTCAGTAGCCTTACCCTCTTCAGTCTTCTCAGGAAGTGCAGACATTTGTAAATTGTATCAATATAGGGAACTTATGCCAATAGATTTTTTTTTTAAATTATGGAACCACTTGAAACAAAACTGTCTCTTCCTTGGCTCGACCAAATGTTCCTCAACCTGATGTGTAGTTTTTTCTTTCCATGAATGCTGTCGTATCTGACTGAATGTTTCCAGCAGTGTGTTTTTTTTTTTTGTTTTATTTCTAGTCTCCAACATTGGTGGTGTTTATTTTCATGATTTCATATTTGGTCATATGATACTTAACACATTGAAAATAAAATGAGAAAATCTTTAAAATATGCTCAATATGATTTCTACAAGTGTGTTTTGTGAAATTTAATTGTCTGAGAGAGCCATCTGCTGGATATTTAGAGGACAATCTCACAAAGAACCAGCATTCAATCACAATTGGCAAAGATGACTAACCATGAAACAGCATCAAAGGATCAGTCATATTCTGAGAGAATCAACTCTACCAGCTAGGTATTGTTTTCTCAGAATTATGATTTTATTATTCAATGACATAATTGTTATTCATCACCAGCTAGCTTGGATTTTTTTTATATTTTACATTTTTGAGGTTTGTAAGCATGCCAATTTATTTTAAATTTTATCAGTCACCTACAATTTCTGGAAACGAATAATAATTATTATCCCCATGTCAATAGAGGCATTAATCAATTGCCATTATCTCTCTCTTGATTGAATACAATTTCCTGCTGGTAGGAAAGAAAAATGGTCAAATTATTGGATGCATTTGATGCTTTTTGGAGTAAAAATGTGACTCATCAAAGATCCTGTGTTTAGTAATCCTGCTGTGCACAGTTGTTCAATGTGTGTGCAGTCAGGACGTTCAATCAGGCAGAAATCCCGTGGAGAGAGAAAGAGAGAAAAATCAAAGTCCTGGCTACCTGTCGGACAAGCTGATTTCAGTATATATTTTTTAAATTGCTATTGCTGTGGATCGAGTTCTGGGCTTTCCAGTGGAGTGGGTGTAAATGTGTATTGCAAGACATGACAAAGAGCTAGATCTAAAATTGTGATACAAGTTGGGATGGTTTTTGTTTACAAAATTGATGATGAGAGTATTAGAAAGTGTATATGGAGATAACATTTCTTTTTGGTCAGCCCACTTTTCAATGGCCTGAAATAAGCATTGTTCTAAGTTTACATTTGTCATATTTTACCTATTTCAGTGAGAAAGGGTCTTCAGTGAGCAGTATGAATGGTTCATTCCAACCTGTATAATGTGAAAAGCAAAAGTGCAACTGTCGAGTGCCTTATATAAAAGTTCCAGAGAAACTCAGCAGATCATATGGCATCCATAGAAAGCAAAATGTAGTTGATGTTTTGACCTTAAATTCACTTGGTCCATCAAAACCACTCCACTTACCTTATCTAATTTTGTCCCTGAAAAACAATGCCTATATTCTCTCCACACAAATCCTAACCTTACCATCAAATTTTAAGACAAGGGTGATGCTGTTGCAGTTTGGCACGTTGATCTCTACCTTCTCTAACTCTCAGACACTACCTTTTGCTTGCCCCTTGAACAGGACTCCACCAAAAATACATTAGATCAATGTCTCCCACACCATCACTGACCTCATCACTTCTGGTAATCTCCCTTCATCAATCTCATTGCTTTCCAATCCTGCACCACCCAATTCTAACTTCTACCCAAGATCCACAAAGCCAACTGCCTCAGAAGCCCAATTGTCTCCATTTATTCCTGCCCCACTGAACTGATAACATCATACCTCAACTCCATTTTGTCCTCATTCATCCAATCCCTGCCCTCTTGCATCTGGGTCACCTTGTACACCTTCTATCACTTTGAAAACTTTCATTTCTATGTACCATTGCTGTATTCTCAGGCTATCTTCTAATTTCCAGGTTGACATAATACATTTTTTTGCTACAGTTGCTGAAGAATATCAGACAATTGAGATTTAATTCCTCCAAAGGTCAGCCAGCTGGATCAATGGTGAATGGACCCTCTTCCAGTGTACACTCTGTGCTTTCTCACTTTCACTATTTCTTCATTGTGGAGCATTGGCTCATGACCTGAGGGAGGACTGTGCAGGGTAATTGGCGAGCTCACTCCCTATGTTTTGCCAGGAGAATTTGTAGTGTCTGGTGTCTAGATATAGATCTCGGTGAGGTGAGCAGTTTCCAAGTGAAGATGTGAGACTTCAAATCAGAGAAGTCTATAGACCAATTGTTGCTAAATGAGTTTAATATAGATGGGTACTTGAAGGTCAGCATGTGGTTGGGAAAAGGGTCGATATCTATCTGGTGCATGATGCTTGCTTCATTTAGATTGTCTAGAGTTTCATTTTGGGATACATGGTCTGACTTGCACTTTTCTAAAAGGCTTTTCACACTGAAATTAATCTGGTGAACCTTTGGACCTTCACAAAGCAAAAAAGGATCCTTCGTTTGGTAAGGACTTAATTTTTCTCCCTTCAGCTCCTTTTATTTCTGCCACTATTCACATCAGTTTGCCAGAAAATGAATTTTCATTTTTGATTGATTTGCTGTCTGTTGGCATCATATAAAGCCTGTTTCTTTCTGTGGACTGAAAATAGAGCCGTGGAACCTCTGCACTGCAGTAAGAGGTTGAGCAGTTACCCATTGGTAGTGACTGAGAGGAGACTCTCGAAACCAAATGATGTTTCAGTGAAAAACAGTAATTGTAAAATAAAACCAAAATTCAGAGTTTAAAGTGAGCTACTCTTTCATTTTAAATTTAGAAACTCAAACAAAGCTATATTTATGGAAAGCAGAATTGGTTAATTTATTTAAAACTAATGGTCTTGTGCAGCTGTATCATGACGTTCAACTTTTCAACTCAGTGCCTTAACTGAAAGGGAAGAATGTTGTATGTCTTCTACACACAGTTTAATCAAGCAATGAGATAGGGATTTTATGTATGCAATATTTAACCCTTTTTTTTTCCTGAAGAAAAGTCCCACTAATATTTGGGAGAAGCTGCCGAGCTTTCTGTTTATTTGATTCTTTAAAACATTTGTTTTCTGTCTAGATTGTTTATTCAGAATCAGAATCAGAATTTATTGTCATGAACAAGTCATGAAATTCGATGTCTTTATTAATGATTTGGATGACAGTTATGCGGCATGGTTAGTGTAAAAGGTGGCTTGGTTAGGGTAGTGGTTAGCACAACAGTTTTACAGCACCAGAAACCAGAGGTTGAATTCCACACTACTATAAGGAGTTTGTACTTTCTCCCCGTGTCTGTGTGGGCTTTCCCCTGGGGTCTTTGCTTTCCTCCCACTGTTCAAAATGTACTGGGGGTGTAGGTCAATCAGGTGTAATTGGGTGGCACAGAGTCATGGGCAGAAAGAGTACTATGTATACATTGAATGGTTACTAAGTTTGCAAATGACACTAAAATTGGTGGTATAGTGGACAGTGAGAAAGGTTTTCAAAGATTGCAATAGGATCTAGATGGCCAAGAAATGTGAGTTACATAAGCAAGTGAGAGATATTGCACTTTGGCAGGTTAACCCAGAGCAGGATTACCACAGTGAATGGTAGAACCTTGGGGAATGTTCAAGCCCAAAGAAACTTGAGGATATATTGTTCCATCAAAGTATTGAAGACAGGTTGGTGAAAAATATGTCTGGCATGTATGCCTTATCTATCAGGTGCAGGGTATTGGAGCAGAGATATCTTGTTACACCTGTTCTAGATGTTGGTGAGATGACACTTGGAGTATTGTGGGTAGTTCTGCTCACCCAGCGAGAGGAACAATACCATTTATACAAGAAAAGGTGCAGAAAATAATCTGAACAATGTTACAGAGATTAGTCTGCTTAAATTATAAGAGACTGAATTTCTATCTGAAATGCAGAAAGGGCCTTGTTGAAGATTATAAAATCATGAGTGGAACAGATAATCATTGTCTTTTTCCCCAACATAGGAAATCTAAATCTAGAGGGCATAGATTTAAGGTGAGAGGAGAAAGATTTTAAAGGGGCCTGGGAGGCACCTTCTTCACACATAGAGGAGTGGTACAAGTGGAACAATTGTAATGTTACAAAAACATCGACCTGCATTTGGATAGAAAAGACTCAAAAAGATACGAGATGAAGACAGAAAAATGTGATCAGCTTGGTCAGTGTGGACAAGTTTGGTTGAAAGACCTGTATCTGAGCTGTAGAACACTGACTCTAGATTATCACGCAGAGTCCATTGACTCCATTAGCTGTGGCAGGGCTGTTGATATTTCTTTCCCCTCCCCCACCCCCCCCCCCCAATACAGATCTGATTCATATTTAATACTCTAATTGTATTTTTACACATTTCTTTGGAGGAGGGATAAAAGTGTTACCCTCTTGGTTATTATCCTCCGTTGCCTTCAACAGCAGCAAATTTTGTCAGCACTTGTTGTCGCCACCATATTGCCAGTTCACTTTCATAAGCTGCCATATTGCTGGAGTCCTCTCAAAAACAAACAAAATGCCTGCCTCTTTTTTGATGAGCATGTCTCATGCTAAATTGTGTAAACTAGAGGGAAATTGTGGAATGATTTTCAGTTGTCAATTATTCGATAGAGAGTGTCACTGTTCATAAGGGAAAGCTAGATTAAAAAAAAATCTGTGAAGGTGGAGGCAAGAATTAAATATAAAGCACAAGGCATCTGCAAATACTTTAAGCAGATGTGGAAGTGAGCTAAACTCCACTTGTTACAGTAATGACATCAAAGCAGCGTTTGATTGTGTGTGGCATCAAGGCGAATAGTAAAATTTAAAATAATGCAAAACAGGGAATCACTCCACTGGCTGGAGTCCTATTTTAATTTATTTATTATTATTTTTGTTTTTAATTTAGAGGTACAGCATGGTAACAGGCCTTTCCAGCCCATGAGGCCATAATACTCAAGTACACCCAAGATGTTAATTAACCTATTAACTCCCTACATCTTTGGAACGTGGGAGGAAGCTGAGCACTTGGAAGAAACTGACGCAGACACTGGGAGAATGCACAAACTCCTTACAGAAAGTACCAGATTTGAACTCTGGTTGTCAGCACAGTAAGAGTGTTTTGCGAACCACTTCACTACTCAAAGATGATCGGGGTTTGAGGCCAATCATTTGAGGCCTAGGATATTGCTGCAGTAGCTCCTTAGGGTAGTGTCACAAATCTAAATATATTTTAACTTCTTCATTTTTCTATCTATTGCAACTTTGAATATTGGGATGTTTACTGATTGTAAGAGGTTTATTTCAATTTACTGGAGCTAACAATAATAAAACATCTGGATAAATGTTGACCCAGGGAGAAAAAACAATTTATAACTATGGGTAGGGTTTCATAGTCGTCATCGGAAGGGTTTTGAATTTAGGCAGGAAACCAGGGTTATATGTGAGCAGATGGGGGCGGAGCTGGGATGCAGGGCCAGCCATCACAACCCACTACCAGTGAATCACAGTTCACAGCATTCAACTCTTCCTGTAGAATTTAGGGACTGCGAATGAAGACAGAGAACATGGGTTCAGAAAAAAGGTTGAAAGATTTACACTTATTTACAAAATTACAGATTTAAGTAGTCTGGGGGTCTGGAGATCCTGGTGGAATACCTTAGTGCCCCTTGTGAGGGAGGAGGGGCATGCTGGGTCGCAGCTCAAAGGTGGAGGGGGATGCACTTTCCTCCTGAACCGGATTTCCTGAAGCCCTGACTGGGGGTGGCGAGAATTAACTCTGTGGCTCACAGGGCACTTGAGGCAATGGACTCTCTGTTCCGGCAGGTGCCAGGTCCCGGATGAAGATGGCCTCCTCCCTGCCATCTAGGTACTCAACATAGGCATATGTGGGATTGGCGTGGAGCACTTTCATCCTTTCCACCAGGGGGTCAGTCTTGCTTCTCTTCACATGCTTCCTCAGAAGGACTCAACCAGAAGTAGAGAGCCAGGCTGGGAGTGCAGTTCCCGATGCTGACCTTTCGAAATTGAATAGGAGCTTGTGAAGAGTAGCGTTGCTCATGTCACACAGTAGCAACTAGATGGAATGGAGTGCCACAGGGAGGACTTCCTGCCAGCGTGAGTCTGGAAGGCCTTTTGACCAGGGCCAGTTTGACACCTTCAAGACCATGGCATTTGCCTTTTCAACTTTTCCATTCCCCTGGGGGTTGTAGCTAGTAGTCCTGCTGGACGTGGTGCCCCTTGCCAGTAGGTACTAACATAGCTCATCACTCATAAAGGCTGATCCCCAGTCACTATGAATATACCTGGGATACCCAAACAGGGCAAAAATGGAGTCTAGGGCTTTTATGAATGACAAAGTGGACGTGTCTGGAATTGGAATGGCGAATGGGAAGTTGGAATTCTCATCAATGATAGAGAGGAAGAAGGGGTTCCCATTTGTGGAGGGGAGAGGTCCCTTAAAATCGACACTGAGCCGTTCGAAGGGCCTGATGACTTGATCAGGTGCGCCTTTGCGGGGCAGTAGAAGTGTGGCTTGCACTCCGCGCAGACCTGGCAAGATCTGGTCATTTCCCTGATGTCTTTCATGGAGTAGGGCAGATTGTGCACATTTAAAAAATGAACCATGTGGGTGGCCCCTGGATGGCAGAGCTCATTATGCAGAGACTGCATCTGCAGAGGCACAGCTTCCTCTGGATAAGGCATCTGGAGGCTCATTAAGAGCTCCTGGTTGATAGGCAATGTCACAATTGTAGGTGGAGAGCTCGATCCTCCACCTAGCAATCTTGTCATTTTAGATTTTGCCCCTCTTGACATTATTAAACATGAATGTGACTGAGCACTGGTCAGTGAGGAGCGTAAATTTCATACCAGCTAGTTAGTGTCTCTAGTACCTCATGGCTTCTACAATGGCTAGAGCCTTCTTTTCCACAGAGGGGTTCCGGAACTCATGGCCTTGTAACGTCCGAGAAAAATAATGCAACCAGCATGCCCACTTGGTTGAGGGTAGCAGCCAGGCTACTTCTGAAGCATCACTTTCCACTTGGAAAGGCACCTTCTCATCTGCTGCATTCATGGCGGCTTTCGCAACGTGGTTCTGGATGTAGTTAAAAGCTGTTTGGGCTTCAGCCGAGAGGGGAAAATTAGAGGCTTTTAAGAGAGGGTGAACCTTATCAGCGTATTGAGGGATCCACCTGACGTAATATGAGGAAAACCCCAGGCATATCCTCAGTCTTTGTGATCCTGGGGATGGCGAGCTCTAACAGAGGGAACATCCTATCGGGATTGGGGTCAATTATGCCGTTCCCCACCAGGTAGCCAAAGATAGCCAGCCGTTTAGTCCTGAACATGCATTTGTCAGATTTACAAAGTGAGGGTCAGGACTTCCACCGCATAGAGAAAACTCTGCGGGTTGGCGTCATGGTCACAGATGTGGCCACAGATGGTGACATTATTGAGGTAGGGGCAGGTAACCTTCAACCAATGATCATCCAACATTCTGTCCATCTGGAAGATAGAAACACTGTTAGTAATTCTTAAAGGGACCCTCCAGAATTGATAGAGATGTCTGTTAGCCTCAAATGCCGGTTATGGACACTCCTTGGAATGGATTAGCAGCTGGTGATAGGCAGCTTTCAGGTTGATGATCGAATAGACACGATACTGCGCAATATCATTCACAAAGTCCGAATTTGAGGGAGGGGACATGTATCCAGGAGTGTTTATCAGTTAATAGTTTGGCTATTGTGAATTACTAGCCTGGACTTCTTTTCCCCTTTTACCTCTACCACTTGCGTTCTCAATGGGCTGGTGCCAGGTTCGATGATACCTTCGTTGAGCAGACATTGTGTCTTAGACTTTATAGAATCTCTGTCTGTTGGGTTCTATCTCCTGCTCTTGGTAGCAATAGGTTTATAGTCCTAGGACAGATTCAGGAAGAGATGAGGGGGGGTGGGGTCGATATTCATTGTGGAGAGGCTGCATGTGGTTCTGATTTTAGGGGCTCTCCATTCTGAACCATTATGGTGGCGGGTGGGGGGGTGGGGGGAAGGGGACCATAATACTCCAAGGTTATGCTTTTAAAGTGACACAACAAGTCCAGACCCAACAACACTGGAGCACACAATCATCAAGTATATACAAGTGAAATTTACAGAATTCCTCTGCTTCAAACGATAGATGTACTATACAATGTTGTTGAACAAGTGTAGAATGTGAATGAGATGCAAAGAATATGTGGTTAATGGAAGGATACATCTTTAGATTGTATTTTTGCACAGTCCGTGAGTCTTTGAAACTATCAGTAGAGCATGTGTTGATTAGACATTTAGTGGAATGTCTGTTCACTTTCACAATCACTATGGAATTGCTGAGCTGGTGAGGTCTGTCCTGATCTAGGACCATTGAGGCTATGTCCCCAGAGACTCCATGCTCCTCACTCAAGTGGCCTCCACCATCCTAGGTTGCCCTGTGTGGGTAAGATGGCATTAACTTTGTGGTGCGGCAAGAAGGCCGCCCTCCTTCCTCCTCGATGATGATGGGACCGAGTTTGACTTTGAGTCATGGAAAGATGGCCGCCGAGCCTTTCCATCCCATTTCCTCACTGCAACTCCCCGTCAGTGTGTAGCGCTGCAAGTGGGTTCGGGTGAAATCTGGCAGATGGCTTGGGGCTGGAATCAGTTCCAGGAGCAGTGCAGGCTGCAGACTTCCCTGGGCCTCCCATCATGTGGAAAATCCTCACCCAATGCCCTTTCTTGCCACACTGACATTTTAGCCAGGCAATGAGATTGGGGATGCTGGCTCTTGCCACAGATAAAGCATTCCCTAGCACAGGAAGCGGCAGCCATTAGGGCTGGAGTAGTGGGAGCAGCCGGCCCTTGGAAGGGGTCAACTTGGTGAGTGAGCTCGCTGGCTTCGAGGTCATCGTTCTTGAGCTTGGCCAGTTCAACGTGTCGAGCCAGGTCCTCGTCACCTGACTCGAGCAGTCGCTGCCTCATGTACCTCGAGCAACTAGAGTGTCCCGGATCTGTTCTTCCTCATAAATGTTCTCCGTAGCCGCATCATACCTACATTTCTTGGCAAGTGTCCACAGATCCAGCAGGTAGTCATTGATGTTCTCTCCTGGCTGTTGGCGATATAGAGTGAGTTGATGCCTCGCTAGGACCTCATTTTGTGACTTCAGGTACCTAGCCTTCAATGCTTCGATGGCAGCTTCATATGTAGAGCAGTCCCTGGTGACTGCATACCCTTTTGTTCCTACCCTTGAAATGAGTGTGGACATCCTGAGTTAATCAGTGTGGAAGACATCTCTGTTTGCGTTCAGGTAGGCCTGGAACAGTCTAGCCAGGACGTAAACTCCTCAGCCATGTCGGGGGACAGAGGGTCTATCAACAGCATAGCAGGGTTGAGTAGGGCTTCCATCATTTAGGGAATAAGCTAATAAAATTGTAGTGTGAATAAAAACTCTCACAACTGGAGGGAGAACAAATGCTTTTATTAGTTTATAACTATGGGTAGGGTTTCACAGTGGTCTTCATCAGGGTTCTGGGTTTAGGCAGGGAACCAAGGTTATATGTGAGCAGATGATGGCGGGGCCAACCATCAGCTCAAGACAGTACCAGTGAATCCCAGTTAATTGCAAGGAGACAATGGACCGATTTGCAGAACAGGTGTATCTAATGTGTGCTGTTGCCATTAATGGAATATATATTCCCATCAGAGCAACCCCCCCCACCCCCTATGAGGATGCACTAGCCTGCTACAATCAAAAAGGGTGGCATTCCATTTTTCTTCAAGACCACAATTCGTGGTAAAGACACAGCATGAGTTACAACGATTTGTCTTTTTCAATTCGTGTTTCATATGTCAATCTAAACACAGAATGTTTGTTGTTGCAGCTTCACAGATGTGTATGTGGGATGGCCTAGTTGTATGCATAATGCTCGAGTTTTAGCCAGCTTGCTCATCTACAGAAAGATCAAAAAGATCAAACTGTGAACCTCTTTATATACTCCACTGTTTATATATTCCACTGTACAGTAATGTATGTGTGGATCAATCAATTGTGTTTATTTGTCACATGTAACCATATAATATACAATGACAGTGAAATATACATGTGTGTGTGTATGTATATATATATATATTCAAACTGATGGAATGCCTGACTGAGTCTAATTCAAATGAAACTTATGACAAGTCCAAGGGTCAGGTTTAATATTGTTATTGTAAAGGCCACTAGAAAATATTAGTGAACTGATTCTTTGTGATTTTAGAGATTGCATTATGTACTTATACCTCTACAATGCTCTGCCAACAGAAATCCCAAACTATTAACCAAATGGAAATCCCCATACATCTAATCGGAGACCTATCTTACTCCTCAGGAAGTAGCTGATGAAGGAGTTCACTAACCACCACATCCTTGAATAACATCAGCGAAGCTTTAACTACTGTTTGAGCTCAACAAGGATGGTGATAGAAAATGCTTTTGGATGACTCAAAGCTCGCTGGAGGTGCCTGGAGGTAACACTTTTGTACTATTGCCTGTTGTGTTCTACACAATATATGTGACATCAACAAGGAACACTTCTTGCCAGAGTGGATCACTGAGGCACCTTATCTCCCTGAGGAGTCTGATCAAGTCGCTTATCAAGATGCATAAGCACATAGTCACCAGACTATCCATGAGGCAATTATGTCTCTTATGTTCCTTCTGTTTATAACCTGGTTAATCAGGTTCACTATATTTTTTTATTGCTGGCATCTGTGTCCATGCCACTAGGGACCCCAGCATCAGAACTGCTGCTGGAGGAGGGTTTCAGGGGAATGGTCTCAGGGGAAGAGGGATCGACCATATTGCTCTGAAGAGCAACTGGGCTTGCAGAGTGACTTGTACCCAAAATGGAATAGCACAGATCAAAATTCTCTCTGCCACTCGTGCCATTATGGTTGTTCACCTGATGATACTTTTTGCAGGCTTTTTTTAACTTGGTTCTCAACTGTGCCTTGTCCCAAGCAAAGCAGCAGACTCTAAGGTATTTTGCCAGCCTTTCCTATATTGGGCCATCCTTTACCGTTCCCCTAATATGTCGTCTAATTTTGTCCTATGCTTGAAGGGTAAGGAACTCACTGATCTCTTTATCTCCAAATTTGCAAACATCGTACCCGTTAGATTCCGACTTCTGCCTGCTGCTTTAAAATTTTCAAATTTCCTGCTGATAGGTCACACATATTATGTGTCATCATAGCATCATATTCCTTACCCAACCTCATCCTGGATTGAACTTTTACACAGATGGGTGTTTCGCCGCTTTTACTACCTCTGCTGCTGGAAAAAAAAAGCCAGGAATGGAACGATCCCCCAATTCCATGTCCATGCCTTTTACACAGAAGGTGTAGCATAATAAAGCCATAAATATTCCAGAACCAAGTGGCTGTGTAAATGGGCCAAGCAACTGAAGTCAAAACTAAACACAGGTCCCTATCAATGCCAGGTAGTAGATGTAACTGTGCTATTCCTTTATAATCTCTGCACAATTTCTGAATTGAAGTTGTGCTCAAGCCTTTTGCCGGATTTGTAGCAGTTCACAGAGGGAGCCTTCTATTATCTTTGCAAAGCTTGTAAAATTCCACTCACAACCCATATATAAACAAATATTCTGTATTTTTGTTGTGGCCCTGCACATGAGAACAGCAACTAAACTCCAAAGATACAAAATCTCCTGTGACATGACGAGGAGAAATCAGATTCCAAAGAAGTTACTGCACAAATGTAACTTGCTTGCTTTACATTGTTGTCACAATGTTCCAAACCCTCAAGGTCACTGATGCTTGAAGTGAAATGTTTTTTTTTAATTGTCCTCCAAGGTCATAATTTTTCACATGTGCTTTTCATAATTTGATTTTTATTTGAAGTGAATCTCTGATCTGTGTTTATTAGTTTTCATAAATTAACAGCTGGAATCTCCAGAAAACACCTGAAGATGAATAAATTGTCCATGAGAATTTTCCTTACATTCCCAAGGAGAGAAAAGTGTGGCTCCTTGTCACTTTTGCTAATCACTACATTCTTGCAGCATAACACAACTGTGGCAAGATCTTGTTCGCTGCATGTTACATAAATCTTGTTGCATTTCAAGACTAGGTATCGATGTTTTCAAAACTCCCATTTCATACTTATTTAATTGGTTAATTAAATGTTTATCATTTGCAAATAATAAAGTACAAGCAGTCTGATTTAGAACAATCTATATTTACGAACCGAAAGCTGACGGGACGTAGAATGGCGTTGACATCTGGTTCAAGTGTGGTTCAGTATAATTTAAATTCAAAAGTAGCACCTTTTGTTTGAATATTTTATTTAAAGTCAACCCATACATTATAATTAATTAAAATCATATATCACATTATTTCAAACAATTAAATACATGATGATTTATATAAAAGAAAAATAAAAAAATCTACAAAGAGAAAAAAAAAATCTAGCCCCAACTAATCCCTCCCTCCCAACCCCCAACCCCTACTACCCTTACTAAAAAAAAATCTAAATTACTAAATATATAATAAACATATATTAAATTGGATTGCTTCAGAAGATGCTCAAAGATCCAAAAAAAATTCGCCTGAAAAATGTTATTTATTTCTAAGGTAAAACTTCTCCAGTCTGGAGGATACAAAGAAGTTATTTATAATTTCAAACCCAATGTTCGAGCATATGGGCTACAAATTTGAAAAAAATTATAGAATATTTACTCCTCAAATTGTATGCATTTTTAAAAATTAAATATAGCTTTGAACCTCTGTACACCATCTTCCTAATGTCAATGAAACATCTGATTTCCAAGCAATGTTCATTGCTATCTCCAAAGCTAATTAAAAAAAATCATTGAAAATCTGATAATGTTAATTTAGTAGTTATATTTTCAAAATTTTCCATCAACAAAATTCAGGATTCAATCAAAAAACAACACCTGTAACCTGTGCTAAAAACTTACTAACTGAAGTCCATAAAGGTTTAACTTTCGAACAAGATTATGTAGAATGGATAAAAGTTCCAATATCTTCTCCACATCTAAAACATTGTTCCGATATATTCAATTTCCATTTATTCAATTTCTGAGTTGTAATATAAAACTGATGTAAAAAATTATAATGAAGTAATCTATATCTTACATTAATTTACATAAATATTGCCAAATTTGTTGATCTCTTGATATTTTTAAATCTTGTTCCCACCTTTCTCTTGACTTAAATAAACCTAATTTAGGTGTTTTATTTTCCTCTTATAACATCATATATGCTATTGAAATAATTTTTTTAGCCATTCCATCACCAACTAGCTGTTCAAAGTTTGTAGGATCTTTTAAGGCCATATCTGATCATAATTTCTCTCTTAAATGAGCTATTAATTGAAAATAACAAAAAAGTGTATTATGTGGAATATCATATTTAACTTTTAACTGATCGAATGACATCAATCTACCATTTTCATAACAATCCCCTATTTTAGAAATTCCTTTAATATTCCAAATATTTTAAAAAAGGATTATCTTTTGAAAATATTATAAATCTAGGCAATGTTATTTGTGACATATAATTATCTATAATAGTTTCACATTGTAATGATTCTGATGTATATAATTTCTTTCATAAAATTCCCTAAAAGTTTCATTTATTTCTTATGGTTTAATTTTTTTCTTTATTATTATCTTGTTGTATTACATTAATCATTCTCGAAGTCTGTTTTGCTTTTAATTGCCAAGCTAAAATTTTGAGATCTTTCTCCTATTTATAATATTTCTATTTAGATCTTAATATCATTTTGTCTGTTCTATAAGTTGACATTGTATTATATTGTAATTTCTTATTAATTAAACATCTATTTTTATCTTCTAATGGTGATTTTGAATATCTTTTTCCAATACTGTTATTTATTTTGCTAATTTATCTATCTTTCATATAGCCCTTTTTAATTTTTGAAGTAAAATTTATAACCTGTCCTCACAAAAAAGCTTTTAATACATCCCAAATAATAAACTTCTATTGAATGTAAATTTGTACCACAAAATAATTCAATATATTGTCTTATTAAAGCATAAAAATCTTCCCTTTGTAATTTTTTTTACCTCCACCTGTACAGACTGCTGTTTTTCTGTAAATTTCAATTCTATCAACAATGGAGTATGATCAGATATTACACTTGTTTATAATCAATGTTCAAAATTCTTGACTGATTTTCAGCCGAAAGTTTAAAAAAATTAAATTTTAGAGTAAGTACCAAATCTATTAGAATAAAAAGAATAATCTCCATCTCTCGGATGTTTCCTTCTCCATGTATCAATTACATTTAAATCCTTCATTAATTATAACATGGCTTTAGCTGCCTTAGATTTAACCATTGTTCTTGATGATCTATCTATTATAGGATCCAAACAAAATTTAAAATCACCTCCTACTAAAATATTTTCATAAACGTCTGCCATATTCAAAAAAGTATCTTGTATAATTTTTTCATCATCTATGTCTGTGGACATATATTTAACAAAGTCCATTCCTCTGAAAATATTTGACAATTTACCATTATATATCTATCTGCTGGGTCTGTAAATACATTTTGTACTTTAAATGTTAATTTTTTCTGCAATAAAATCACCACTCCCCTTGCTTTCAAATTAAATGAAGAAAAAAACTACTTGATTTACTCAATCTATTTTTAATTATAGGTGTTCTTTTTCAATTAAACAAGCGTCTGTAAAAAAAAGCAATATCTACTCCTAAATATAAAATCAGAATTTTCTTTCTTTTTTATTATTGCATTAATTTTTAAAAAAGTAGCACCTTCCCCTTGATTGCTGCTCTGATGTGGTTCCAACCCCACCCTCACATCTTCAATGCAGTCCCCCCACTGCTCGCCATTCTGATGTGGTCACCCCCACTCACTGCTCCAACACGGTTCCCTCCCCATTCGCTCCTTTGTCACTGCCGCCACCCCCCACCACCCTCCCCACTAGATTGGATAACTTCTGAATCAGATGGAACATTTGTTGTAAATCACCCAAATATAACTCTAATCTGCTAATTTTGGTAGCTACACCTTTAGGAGAGATGCAAACTTTTACTTCAAACTTGCATTGTTAAAACTCAGAGTGAGAGCATTTGTTGATCGGTCTTGAATTTGAAATGTTTTCCTCTTGGTTTTCTTCTGCTAACAATGTGTCATTCCAAGAATACTAGCTGCCATCTAGTAACTTCCAAGGGTTCCCTTCTCCTGTTAAATCCTTGGATCATTTTTAATAGAGTGAATATTAAACAGAATATGATCCATGTCTACTCCCTCTTCTACCTCATTCCAAAGTATCCTTTATACAGTAGCTTCCAGCACCTAATTTCCTATTTGCAGTAAATGTACAGATATTAATTACTTTTCATTCATCTTGCAAGCACTCAGTTTACCATTGCTTATGCATGTAAAACTGTAACATATATTTTTCACATCCGGTTCACAAGAATAACCAACCAAAGCAACTAAGAGACATGGTTCTATTTCGATCTTAAAAATCATTGATAAAGTTTAGAAAATGCTTTCCAAAAATCTTTCTAAATTGGGGCACTCACAAAACACACAAATCAGTGAAGCTTCAAAAATGTTACTCTTCTCACATAGTGGATCAATATCTGTATAAAAATGAGATAATTTGAGTTTGAACAAATTTATTCTAGGTACCAACTTAAATTGTAATAAACAATACTTTGCACCAAATGAGGAATAATTAATCAAGCTTAGAGTAGAGTACCAATCTTCATCTGAAAATGTAATATTCAAATCATGTTCCCAATTATTCTTAATCCCAGCATTGAGCCTGGGATTATAAATACATGATATTAATCCACCATGAACAAACTGTTAAAAAAAAAATCAAGAATATTTATATTTGAGATTCAAGGAAAATAGAAAGCTTGGACTGAACAAAACTGCCTCCCATTCCTATCAAAAACTTTTAAATTTATCACAATCTTCTATAGCAGGGGTAATTTTGTCATTTGCCAATTAACCAACCAATTGTTGCATATTTATGATCCAGAAAGAAGCAGGAACACAGGTCAGAATTTAATTATAGTTGCTGAAGTGGAGGAAACAGTTCTAACAGCTATTAGGTTGCCTGAGCCATTTACCCACCTTTTTAACTCTCCATGAAAGGAAGTAGGACTCCCTTTTCATCCTGTGCAAAATTAACATAATCTTATATACCCCAATTACATCACTCATCAATATTTTATGTCCTAAAAATCATCTTGCCCTGTGAATAACATGTTTCAGTTCTAACAACATAATTTGCCTCGATACACCCAATGGCATTCTTTTTTTTTGCCAGTAATATAATGGCTTGACTTATATATAATTACTCAGTGGTAGGCTAAACAATATTTATTACAGTTCTGGGACCTGCTCTTGTATTTAGTGCTTTGCTTAATAGAGCCAAAATGTCTTATATAATACCTGTTCTATTCCTTTCAGGAATCAGTGGACCTAGGTTCCAGGGCCTTTACTGTTTTATTTTCTCTCATGTCACATTATTTATTGAACAAAGAATTTCTGAAGAAACGCAGGAGACCAGACATCTATGGGTAGAAATGGTCAATCAATGTCTCAGGTCAGCTCACTTTATAAAGACCTTTACAGAGTCTCATTGACCAGCTCCACCTCTCCCTCATTGCTGTTGTCTCCTCCCTCCTCTCTCGATATATCATCTCCAACTTAATGTGGGGTTGCACCATAAAAAGGCCCTCTGTGGAACAATCTATGTTCATATCATTAAGTTTTGAACTGTCCAGGAGGAATATGACGAGCTGTTCCCAAAGTTTATGCTTGCATTCTTTATCAAAGTAGGAATGTTTGGGGGAATTGAAGAAGTTGGCTTCAAGAAGCTCAAGCTTAGACCCATAAATACATAAGTGTTCTATAAAGCAATCACCCTAAGACAAAGGAGTGGAATATAGCAATTCAGCCCATTTACTTCATCATGGATGATAAACTTTGCTTTATAACCCTATTCTGTTGGATTCTCCCTGAAATCATTGAATGTCTTCCTAATCAAGAAATATCTGCTATAGATATACACAGTGGCCTGGCCTCCTCAGCCATCCACAGCAACAAATTCCATAGATTCATCGCCCTCTTTATCTCTGTTTTGCATTCTGAGGTTTTTCCCTCTGTCGCAGACTCTTCCACCATTGGAAATAACTTCTCCACCTCCAATCTATCCATTCTTTTCAGTATTTGATGGCTTTCAATGAGATTTCTTCCCCCACCCCTCCCTGCCATATTCATATAAACTTCACCAAGCACTGTCCCAGAGCCATCTTACAGTCCTTGTATGACACCCAATCTACATTTGATCTCCTGAACCAGGAGGTGGCCACACTTATTCCTCATGGGCAGACTTCAAGCTAATGGCGTGAAAATGGAATTTTCCTGTTGAGTTCTGGTAGCTTGCCTTGCAATTGTAATTTCTTCAAATCATTTGAATGTATAGCCAAGCAAATGTAATGGGTTTGCCTTGGACGAACCCATGCTCTGCAAAATCTTGTTAAGGCAACAGAAGAAAGGGGATCTGAGTCACAGGGAAGATGAAAGCTCATTCACTGTTTACTCTATCAACAGTGGCTTTTGTATCCCTCATAGTCAAGATTCCATTTATTGACCCTGTGATAGTTCAGATTCTATCACCAATGTGTATATGTACAGATGGTAGTGTAGAATGACTGTATTTGGCTGAGAGCATAGCCACACCTACTGGCAGGTCTTAAAGGATTGCTCCTAGCCAGATCAGGTCATTCTGGACTGGTCGACCTACTTATGATATGCTCCAGTCTTTTAGTTAATAAAAGCCTTGGTTTGGATCAACAAGTCTTTGGTTCTTTCGACTTGCATTACAATTTTATTAACTAAAAATAAATTTTGAAGGGATGGAGCATATGCTACGGCTGGAATGCCTTGACATCGACCCACAGTCAGCTACAGCCTCGAATGACTTTAAGCACTGGGGGAGGTGCTTCAAAACATACTTACAGCTCTCTGATCCTGCCGTGATAGAGGACAACCATCGACTATTAATATTGATGACTATGGTGTCCCCGAGTGTCTACCAGAGTGTCCAGGACATGACCACTTATGCTGCAGCCATGAAGGTGCTGAAAGGGCTCTACGAGCGACCAGTGTACAGGGTTTATGCTTGGTACAAACTTACAACAAGGATGCAACAGCCCGGTGAGTTTTGTAAAGTTTATATTCAGGGAATAAGGGCAATGGGCAGGGACTGTGCCTGCACAGACAGAACTGCTGCGGAGGCCACAGACGATCTCATTTGGGATGTTTATGTGGCCGGGGTTCGATCGAATGAGGTGAGGCAGTGCCTGCTAGAGCACGAGGGGGAAAACCTAGAGGACGTGATCTGGATTGCAGAGACGATGGAGGGTGAAATCTAAGTATGGACATGTACTCTCGGGGCTGGACCCCACACTTGAATGTAAGTAGGATGCCCTCCCTCTACCCTACTATTGCCGCTTTGCTGCCCGATGCAACCCCAAAGTGTTATTTCTGTGAGGAACAAGCACAGCAGGTCCCAGTGCCCGGCGAGAAAAGCCAGGTGCCAGAAATGCCTTAAAAATGGCCACTTTGCTGCAGTCTGTTGCTCCAAAATGGCCACCGTCAAGCATAGTGCCTTGTGTGAAGCCAAATCGTCACTCTCCATTTCAAACAGTTCTTCCTCAGAGCTCTCGTCCAATGTGACCGCGGACTCCACCGCGAGGCAGTGCCTGACGTCACGGGGCAGACATCTAGCACGCAAGGTACAACCCACCCTCGCCGCAATGATGTTCACCCTAACGTCCGACCAGGCCCAAGCCCCGACCTCAACACCCGCAGCCACCGCTGACCAGGGACCCGTCGCTGCAGACAAGAGACCCATCGCTGCTGACCGGGGACCCGCCACCACTGCTGACCGGGGACCCGCTGCCGCTGCTGACTGGGGACACGCCGATGCTGCCGACCCAGTACCCACCTACGGTGCCGACCAGGGTCCTGATGCTGTCGTCTAGGGACCCGCCACTGCTGGCCACCCCCCTGCTGTCTGCCCCACCACCGATGGGAAGCAGCGACCCCCAACACTTACCTTTGGCTTCAGGCAGCAACACCACCTCCCCGATACTGTTTTTTCAGACCCCACTGTTTGCGTGATGTCATCACGTACACGTTGCATGATGTCATCACGCAGGTCTCCACTGTCTACATTACAAGTCTCTGCATCAATAACCTTTGACCAGGACTTCCCCCAGCCCCTCACAAAAGAAATGGAACTGATTAAAATGCATGGACACTATACCACTTGCTTATTTGACTCTGGGTCAACTGACAGGTTTATTCGCCCAGTACTGGCCCACCATTGCGGACTAGCTATTCTCCCAACTACACAGAGAATTTCATTGGTGACCAGATTGCTCTCGACTGGTGTAAAGGGGTACTGCGTGGTGATCCTGAAAGTCCAAGGCATCACGTTCAGAGAGCAAATTATTAGTCTTTCCTCAATTGTGCGCCCCTGCTCTGCTGGGACTGGATTTTCATTGCCAATTTCCATGCACTTTGGGGGGCCTCACGCTCCGCTCTCTGTTTGTAACCACTCCGCCCCGGGAAGCTCCTGCCAGCAGCAACCCGAGCCACCTGTCCCCGCGCCCCGGGGCCTCACCTGTAGTCTCTCTACCTTCCGAGTTGCTCCGCCAGCACTTTTCGCAAACCTCACCCCTGGCTGGAAGCCTGTGGCCACCAAAAGCCAGCAATATAGATCTGAACACAGGATATTTATCACAAATGAGGTGCGCAGACTGCTGGATGAGGGCATTATCGAACCTAGCTCGAGTCCATGGAGGCCCCAGGTAGTAGTTGTTACAAACGGGGAGAAGCCGCGGATGGTGGTTGACTACAGCCAGACAATCAACCACTTCATGCTCCTGTATGCTTACCCCCTTTCACGGATCACGGATGTGGTGAATCAAATCACCCAATACCATGTATTTTCTACCATTGACTTACATTCAGCCTATCATCAGCTCCCGATTTACCGAGAAGACCGACCTTTCACGGCCTTCGAAGTGAATGGGCGGCTGTATCAATTCCTCAGGGTACCCTTTGGGGTCACAAATGGCGTCACGGTCTTCCAGCGGGAAATGGACTGGATGGTGGACCAGAACAGGCTGACTGCTACTTTCCCGTATCTGGACAATGGAGGATCATGATGCCAACCTTGAGAATTTTTTTCAGATTGCATCTAGGCTGCACTTGACCTACAATTTCAACAAGTTTGTCTTCTGGACCACTCGGCTCACAATTCTGGGCTGTGTGGTGGAGAACAGGGTGGTCATGTCAGACCCTGACTGCCTGTGTCCCCTTATGGACTTCCCCCCCCCCCCCACACCCAGAAGGCACTCAAATGCTGCCTGGGTATTTTCTCTTACTATGCCCAATGGGTTCCACACTATGCCGACAATGCACGGCCACTCATCAAGACCACCTCCTTCCCCCTGTCAACTGAAGCCATAGCAGCCTTCGACCGCATCAAATTGGACATCGCTGCTGCAACGCTGCATGCCATCGACGAGTCTGTTCTGTTCCAAGTCGAAAGCGATGCGTTTGATTTTGCACTGGCTGCCACTTTGAACCAGGCTGGCCGGCCAGTAGCCTTCTTCTCCAGAACCCTCCAGGGTCCTGAAAGCCGACACTCCTCTGTCGAGAAGGAGGCCCAGGCCATAGTCGAGGCAGTGTGTCATTGGAGACACTACCTCACTGGCAGGCGTTTTACGCTGCTGACCAACCAACGCGCAGTCTCCTTCATGTTTAGCAATACCCAGCGAGGTAAGATCAAGAATGACAAAATTGCCAGGTGGAAAATCGAGCTCTCCACCTTTAATTATGACATACTGTATCAGCCAGGTAAACTCAATGACCCGCCAGATGCGCTATCCAAGGGGACTTGCGCCAACATGTAACTGGACAGGCTACAGAAACTCCACAAGGAGCTCTGTCATCCAGGGGTCACTAGGTTCGCACACTTTGTCAAATCTCGCAACCTGCCCTACACGGTCAAGGAGATTTGCTCCATGACCCGAGCTTGCCCAGTGTGCACTGAATGCAAGCCCCACTTCTTCCGTCCAGAGAGCCACCCGCCCCTTTGAGCGTCTCAGCGTCGACTTCAAGGGGCCCCTACCGTCGACCAACCGTAACACCTACATCCTTACGGCCATTGACGAGTACTTCCACTTCCCGTTCACTGTGCCCTGCTCGGACATGATTGCTATATAGAGGCCCTATATAGCATCTTCGCCATCTTCGGATACCCAAATTACATCCACAGTGACAGGGGGTCCTAGTTTATGAAGTAGAGCTGCAGCACTACCTTCTGGAGTGTGGTATTGCTTCAAGCAGGACCACCAGCTATAACCCACATGGTAATGGGCAAGTTGAAAGAAATAATGCCACCATCTGGAAAGCGATTACGCTTGCCCTCCGGTCCAAAGAACTCTCCACCTCTCGCTGGCAGGATGTGCTCACTAGTGCCCTACACTCCATCCGCTCCCTCCTATACACTGCGACCAATGCCACCCCCCATGAAAGGATGTTCTCTTTCCCGAGGAAATCTGAGTCGGGTATGACCATACCGGCATGGCTCATGGTTCCCGGTCCAGTCCTTTTACGATGCCACACCTGGTACTCTAAGAATGACCCCTTGGTTGACGAGTGACTCTACTCCATGCGAACCCATATTATGTCTACGTTGAATACCCAGACAGACGGGAGGACACAGTCTCAGTAAGGGACCTAGCCCAAGCCGGATCAGACGCAGCAGTGCCTTTAACCCAACCTCCCCCTATTCCTTCTCCCCCAGGTCATGTGCTTGAACATAGGGACCAGCAACATCCCACCAGCTCAGCCAATTGTCGACAATGGCGTTGGGGAATTGAGCGAAGCAGTGGCCGCACCCTACAGGCCTGCTGGTGACATGACTCCGGCAACCCCAATCACGGCGGTCATGCTGGATGGTCAGACCCCCTGACTGGTACAGCCCCTAACCTCCATTCACCCTGTGATCGGTTCTCAAAGAAGGGGTGAATGTGATAGTACAGATTCTATCACCAATGTGTACATATGTACAGATGGTAGTGTAGGATGACTGTGATTGGCTGAGAGTGTAGCCACACCTACTGGCAGGTCTTAAAGGATTGCACCAAGCCAGACCAGGTCATTCTGGACTGGTCGACCTACTTGTGATATGCTCCAGTCTTTTAGTTAATAAAAGCTTTGGTTTGGATCAACAAGTTTTTGGTTCTTTCGATGTGCTTTACAGTCATGTAATAAAAAGGCTCATAATACATGAAAATGCTTTTGTCTGCTGTAAGGCAGACCGATTTACGATTGGCAAAATTGCCTGAAGTGCCTCTTACAGTCAAAGAAAGAAAAGCAAAAGAAAGATACCCCCCCAATGCCTCCAAAGTCACCAAGTATCCATGGATTTGCCTTCAGCACTCCCGAAGCCTTGGCAGCCACACACAGTCCAGTCCAAACAAACGGCAACCTGAGTTTCAAATCTGAACCTCCGATACAATTTGGAACCCTCCATCACCCTCGGCACCCTTTGGCATTCTGTTTCTGATACCTGGTACTCCCTTCAGCCAGTTTTGAGCCAGTCTCCAGCAGTCTGCAGCCTGGAGCGAGTCCCTTGACCAGTCTCCAGCAGCCCGCAGCCTGCATGGGTTCCTCGTCTTTAGTCAACAACAGCTTGCCTCCTGTGTGGGTCTTTCAGCCGCAGAACCCCTCACTGGTCCACTGCTGTGGTCACCATCCTGTGGGTCATCTCATCTGCTTCTCCTTCTCAGGTGGTGTCAGGTTTGGAAGAGTATAAGCTTTAGTGGGTTCACAGAGATGAGTCTGGACACAAGCATTACAATTACACATAAATTTAATTAACACACAGGAGACAAATGGGAGAAAATTAAACTGTACTCAATTATTATTTCACTTCTGTGACAGTATAGGCATTCACCTCAGACCGAGGATGGACTCTGAACAATAGTTATTCTATACTCGACATGCTCAAACATTTGAGTACACACATTACAAACAGGGACTCTTACACACACCTGTACCAAAGAGAATGCAGCTCTCTGTAAGTATTGATACATTGCAGTTGTTTTCAAACATTTTCTTTCCACTCACATACTGCCTTAAGTAATCCCTATGCCAAAGGTGCTCTGTGATTAGTAAGGGATTGCTTAAGGTAGTATGTGAGTGGAAAGAAAATGTTTGAAAACTACCATTTTAATTGTATCTAATTGACTCATTATGCACACAGTTTCATAACTCTAAATGAAATGGATCCATGACAATTTTTCTCAAGCAAAATATTTCAGTAACAATTGGGTCTAGAGTAGTGGTTCTCAACCTTTTTTTTCTCTGCTCACATACAACTTTAATTAATCCCTTACTAATCACAGAGCACCTATGACATTGGAATGGCTTAAAGTGGTATGTGAGTGGAAAGAGAAAGTTTGAAAAAACACTGATTTATTTCCAATACTACAGCTCAGCTTTAGTGTGGTGCACATTTTACCAGCGATTGACCACAGTAGTGACCTGGCATGGATCGATGACCAGGGCTTGGACCAGAGAGAAAGAATGTGTTCTGCATTGGTGTTACATACAGTGCTCATCTTGCCAATAATGACCCTTAGCAATTTAAGTTAGCCAACTGCAAGGTGTACACTAATGGGCATCTGAAGTCCAACCTTGATTGACAGGTGATGTGACTTCCAAATAAGTTTCAGACAGGGAGGACATGTGACACCTGCAGTTCACACATTCCAGACAGGCAGGGAGCCCACGTTTCCTCCACACACAACAGAAGGAGGGTGGGATTTTATGCTCCACTGTGCAATCCTCCGCTTTTCCAGAGTCTGCAACCCCTCGTGGCTGTTGCCGATCATAGGTGCTGCCATCTTACACGCAGACTACTATTAGCTCCTTTAACGAGCCATTCAAAACCTCTACGAAGCTGACGGCAATCAGAATGGCCGGTTGGATCTCACAGGAGTGCTATGTCCCTGCTCTCTGCGGGTCTGCACCAGTGGCAGTGGTGCCATGACAGCAGCTCCGGCAGTGCCGGCATTTTTTATATTTTCTTTTTCTTTTCCCCTGACCTTTATAGGCAAACAGGTAATGTAGGAAATGTCGATGCATACTTACAAGCTGGTCAGAACATCACAGAAGCAGGCTCATATTTCTGTGTGATTATCTCTGTAATTAAACAATGACATTTTGGTTCCCAGTGTTGCAAATTTTCTTCTCAATTTTTTAGGACTGTCAACGGTGTAACTCAAGCTTATTTAAACTTCAATAAAAAAATCTGATTGGCAGTTTGACAAGAACAATGCTTTGCAGATAAATGTGACATCTAAATTGTGATAAATTCTAACTCTGCATTACGAAAGTAGGAAAAAGAAAGCAGCTTGTCTGTTTTCCTCGTAATTAAATCTCAAAACCAAAGAACTCAATCCTTGAAATATTTAAATCAGAATAAATAACACTTCTCATTTGAAGGGAATCTTTGGCTTGGCTTCGCGGACGAAGATTTATGGAGGGGGTAAATGTCCACGTCAGCTGCAGGCTCATTTGTGGCTGACAAGTCCGATGCGGGACAGGCAGACACGGTTGCAGCGGTTGCAGGGGAAAATTGGTTGGTTGGGGTTGGGTGTTGGGTTTTTCCTCCTTTGCCTTTTGCCTTTTCGCCCGCCGAACTGTGAGGCGCCAAGATGCACGGTTTGAGGCGATATCAGCCCACTGGCGGTGGTCAATGTGGCAGGCACCAAGAGATTTCTTTAGGCAGTCCTTGTACCTTTTCTTTGGTGCACCTCTGTCACGGTGGCCAGTGGAGAGCTCGCCATATAACACGATCTTGGGAAGGCGATGGTCCTCCATTCTGGAGACGTCACCATCATAAAATGTACTCAAACGTTTACCAGAAGTACTCAAGGTAGATGTTAAGCCAGCCTTTCAGAGACATTATCATTAATTATAGTAGGATTCATGCATATTCCAATACTCCCGTGAGATTTATTTCTGAGCAATGATTAGAAAGCTTTTAATAAACAACATGCAAAACAAAACATCTTCTTGCGGGTGTAATGAGCATAGTGTTGTTATTTACCCAATTTGCTACATTATCATTACATTATAATCAACTGTTGGAAAGAAAATGCAAAAACCTCGGAATAGCATTCCTCTGACAATGTAATTAAAACATGATCTTCATTGGCCTTCAAGGAAGAAAACAGGTCCAGTGTACTGTTTATTAATCCTCCTGTGCAACCTCGAGTTACAAATTGATTAAATTGGATTATCTTTGTAAAGAGGTGTGCATGTCATTTAAGATGGCCTGAAAATCTTTTGGTTGGATACCAGATCAAATTGTTCTGCTTAAATTAGATTAGGATCTTCTGACAACTGGCTATGTGCTTTTAAATTGTATCTTCAGCTGCACCTCATGGAGCACCACATAGCTCTCTGGAACACAGGGAAAAAAATTGCTGAACATTGGTTTGGAATAGCAGGTAGCACAGTTGGCATATAGCAGTTAGCACAACACTGTTACAGCACCAGTGATCAAGACTGGGGATCAAATCTTACGCTATCTCTAAGGAGTTGGTACATTCTCCCCGTATATGCGTAATTTTCCCCAAGGGCCTCCAGTTTCCTCCCATCATTTGAAACACACCATAGTTGTAGAATTATCAGTGGTAATTGGATGGCAGGTGTTTGTGGGCTGAAATGGGCTGTTATTGTTCTGTAGGTCTAAATTTAAAATTTAAATTATAAAGAATTAAAAATGGGGGGCATGGCAAGATGGCGTAGAGGGTAGACTTGCGGTCTTAATCCTCCCCAGCCAGTTTTTTTAAACACCCGTTTTTTAATTTTAATCTAAGTATATAAACATATTATTTCTGTTTCTAAGTATATCAGTTGTCTATAATGGTGGTTAATATTAAAAAACCTAAGACTCAACTACAGAAAAAAACTACTTTTTAAAAGTGCTGAAGAACTGAGGCCTACTTGTCCAGCTGGAACCACGGAGCTGCCATCTGGAACTCAAAAGTCACAGAGATCTCCAGCCAGGTTAAACATTACACCGGCACCGGTCTTGTCTCAGCAAAATGCCACTGGCTTGTTGAAGAAATTGAAGGACATTGACCCGTGCATTTGCGATGTCAGGCGCACTGGTGATTCAGTGGAGCAAAGAACCCTTGGGCCTGCGCTGCCATTGGGGGAGCTGGGGTGTGCAGAAAGGCACTGGAGGCTGCCCCTGGTTCTGCCGGGTATGCGCGGTGCTCCCAGGATCCGCAATTTATTGGAACATGTGTGGGCTGTGGGGGGTGAGGGGTGGCCCGAGCGGCAGCACCCCGATGTGGTCGGGGTGCCGTCGTCAGTTGTCCAGACCCACAACCGCACAGGAAAAGGTCTGACAATGATGGAACAAGAAGAGGACTTACCTTTCATAGCTAGTTCACAGGAACATCTGGAGGAGGAGCTTGTAGAAGGTGGGTCTCAAGATGTGGCACTGGAACCCAGACTGAACTCTATTTTTACTGTGCTGGAAGGGATTGCTTACTATATGGATACCATGATTCAACAAATGACCCAAATGCAATCTACAATGTCTGAAGATCTATCTATGCTCAAGAGAGATGTAAATAAATGCCTTAGTTCAGTAGATGTAGTACAGGAAAATTTTAAAAAGCTTGAGACAGCTTTCTCTGAATGTAAAGAGCAAGTTGAATGTAATAAAGATAAAATAGAGAAAGTGGAAGAATTGTTTTTGGAGTGGGGAATTCAGAAGAGAGAATTATTGAAAAATATTGATTCATTAGAAAATCAAAGCCGGAGAAATAATGTAAAAATTGTGGGCCTTCCGGAACGTATTGAAGGTGCGGATCCAATAAAAAAAAATTTAAGGATTAGATTCCTGAGATGTGGGGTAAAGAGTTCTTGCCGGGAGGTTTGGTATTGGAAAGGGCACATAAAGTGTTAAGGAGGAAACTGTTACCGGGTCAACCACCACAAGCAGTTTTAATTTGGTGCCTGAATTATCAGGATAGAGAAATAGTTTTGTGTTAGGTGGTACAAAAGGCAAGACAAAGTCAAGCTCAAATGATGATTCAGAATAATAGAGTTTTCTTTTATGCTGATTTGAGTCAATAAATTATCAGACGTTGACACGAATTCAATTCGGCTAAAGATGGGCTGTAGCGGAAAGGATATAAATTTACTTTTCGATACCCTGCAGTGTTGAAGGTCTTTTATGGCAATTATCAATCTCAATTTTTTGAGAATAATCACGATGCATTGGTTTTTGCTAACTCATTACTGTATTTACGTGGTCAGGGAATAATCTCGCCATCGTCACCTAAAAGAATGTCCAATGGAAATGGAAAGAATGGGAAAGATGGGAAGAAGGAGGCTTTGACACACAGTCCTAGTGATGTTGAAGATTCGAACCAATCTTTGGGACTGGAGTCCCAGGGCTAAATATCTTTATGACGTTGAATTACATTATTATATATATATTGTATTTCTGGCTGGGGGGAGGTGGATGTCACTGATATCTTTGATAGTCATCTGCCACCACTGGGGTGTACCACACCCAGTTTTTTTAGGAAATTACTACCTTTGGGTGGTATTTTTTTTTCTTTTGATTTTTTTAGGGGGAATTAATTGTATTCCTTTCTATATCAACTTTTTTTAAATATTGGGGAGGGAGAGTAGATTTTTTTATCAGTAGGAGAGTGACTTTTTGTATTAAGTGATTATATTGTTATTTTATTAAAATGTCTAGTTTGAAATTTGCAAATTTAATATTCAGGGATTAAATAATCCAATTAAGTGAAAGCGAGTTTTAACTTGTATCAAGAAAATGAAAATTGATATTGTTTTTTTATAAGAAACACATTTGACTGAGAAAGAACATTTGAAAATGAAAAGAGATTGGGTTGGTCATGTTTTTTTTTTCTTCATTTAATTCTAAGGCAAAAGATGTAGCGATTTTACAGACTATAGAGGGGCATGCTGGGAGGGTTTTAAAATTGAAGTGTAAAAATTTTAATGAACTTTGGACCTTACTTAATATCTATGCACCTAATGTAGATGCTGAATGATTTATTTCAGATGTTTTTTTGTTACTGAGTCAAGCTAATGAAAATATTTTAGTTGGGGTAGACTTTAACTGTGTTTTGGATCCATTGATGGATAAATCCCCAAAATGTATTAGAAAATCAAAGATAGCGATACAAATTGGGGCTTTAATGAAAGACTTAAATCTGGTAGATATTTGGAGAAGGATTAACCCTACAGAGAAAGATTTCTCTTTTCATTCTTCCCGACATGATTCCTTTTCTAGAATAGATGTTTTTTTTTAAATCGGCACATTTACAAAGAAAGGTATTGCAGCCAGACTACAAGAGTAGAGTTATATCAAATCATCCTTCATTTTTTTTCTTATGAAATTGCAGAGATAGTACGTTCATCCTATAGATGGAGGTTTAATACAATGTTGTTGAAAATACCTGAGTTTATTACTTTTGTTAAGAAACAGATTGATTTTTTTCCTAACTGAAAATGCTAATTCAGTTAAAAGTCATTTTGTTAATGGGATGCATTAAAGGCTTATTTAAGAGGACAAATAATTAGTTATGCTACTTAAGTTAAGAAAGGGTATATGGGTGAAAGTCTTAAATTAGAAAAGCAGATTGATGAACTGGAGAAAGAATTTCAGAAGGGAGTAACTGAAGATCAGAAAATAGCTTCGACTAGATTGAAACTGTGATATAATACATTACAGACTTATCAATTTGAATGTTTACTTAATTGAACTAAGCAATGATATTATGAATGGGTGAGAAGGTTCATAAAGTACTTGCATGGCAGTTAAAGAAGGAACAGACTTCACGGGTCATTAAAGCAGTTAAAAAGAATTCAACAGTTACCTATAAACCTCAGGAAATCAATGAACAGTTTTATTCATTTTATGAAAAAATATATATTTCTGAGGGGAGACAGGATAATGGATCTATTGATTCTTTTTTATCTACATGAATGTTATCACCATTAGAAGAAGAGGATATTATAGATTTGGAAGATCCATTTACAGACCTAGAGATTAAGGCAGCTATGTTGGAAATACCTAATGGTAAGTCACCAGGTGATGATGGGTTTTCGGTGAAATTTTATAAAGTTTTTTTATGAAGTTTTATCCTTGGTGTTTGGGGAGGTATTTCAACAAGTTACTGAACATTATGAGTTACCCGAATCTTGTTCTAGTGCTTTAATTACTGTAATTCAAAAGAAGGATAGAGATCTGTTAAAGGTGTCTCTGTATAAACCTATTTCCTTATTGAATGTGGATTATAAAATAATAGCTAAATTGTTAACAAATTGACTTGCTAAATATTTACCTAAATTTATACATGTAGATCAAACAGGATTTATTAAAAATAGACATGCTTCAGATAATATTCTTCAATTAATTAGTTTGATCAATGCATATCGACAGCAACCCAACCAAAAAAGCTTTTGATAGGGTCAAATGGAATTTTTGATTTAAGATTTTGGAAAAGTTTAAATTTGGCCCCTTTTTATTGGCTAGGTTAAAGCTTTATATACAAACCCGACTGCTAGGGTGATGACAAATGGACAGGTCTTGTCGTTGTTTAAATTGACATGTTCTACTTGACAAGGTTGTCCATTGTCACCAGCCCTGTTTGCATTGGTAATTGAACTGTTAGCTCAATTAATACAGCAAAATGAACGGATACAAGGGATGAGAGCTTTGGATGAAGAGTATAAGATTAATTTATTTGCAGATGATGTTTTGATTTGTTTAACAAATCCAGAACAATCTTTGCCGTATTTACAGGAATTTATATTACAGTATGGATCATTATCCAGATATAAAGTTAATTGAGATAAAAGTGAATTTAGGTAAGTGAAGGAGATTATTCATTTTATAAAAATGTTGTTAATTTGAAATGGTTGATGAAATTAAATATTTAGGGATAATTGTGAATACTGATATAACATAACATAACAATTACAGCACGGAAACAGGCCATTAGGCCCTTCTAGTCCGCACCAAACCAAACACCCCTTTCTAGTCCCACCTCCCTGCACAATGCCCATAACCCTCCATCTTCTTCTCATCCATATACCTGTCCAACCTTTTCTTAAATAATACAATTGACTCCGCCGCCACTATTTCTCCCGGAAGATCATTCCACACGGGCTACCACTCTCTGAGTAAAGAAGTTCCCCCTCATGTTACCTCTAAACCTCTGCCCCTTAATTCTTAACTCATGTCCTCTTGTTTTAATCTTTCCTCCTCTTAACTGAAATAGTCTATCCACATCCATTCTGTCTATCCCTTTCATAATCTTAAATACTTCTATCAAATCCCCTCTCAACCTTCTACGCTCCAAAGAATAAAGACCCAATCTGTCCAATCTCTCCCCATACTCCAGATGCTTAAACCCAGGCAACATTCTGGTAAACCTTCTCTGCACTCTCTCCACTCTGTTTATATCCTTCCTATAATTAGGTGACCAGAACTGCACACAGAACTCCAAATTAGGCCGCACCAACGTCTTATACAATCTCAACATCACCTCCCAACTCCTATATTCCATGCAATGATTGATAAAGGCCAGCATACTAAAAGCCTTCTTCACCACCCTATTCACATGAGTTTCTACCTTCAGGGAATGATGTACCATTACTCCTAAATCTTTCTGCTCTTCTGTATTCGTCAATGCTCTCCCATTTACCACGTATGTCCTATTCTGATTCTTCTTACCAAAGTGAAGCACCTCACACTTATCAGCATTAAATTCCATCTGCCATTTTTCAGCCCACTTTTCTAAGCAGCCCAAATCCCTCTGCAATCCTTGAAAACCTTCTTCATTATCCACTATTCCACCTATCTTAGTATCGTCTGCATATTTACTAATCCAATTCACCACCCCATCATCTAGATCATTAATGTATATAACGAACAACAATGGGCCCAATACAGATCCTTGAGGCACACCACTGGTCACCGGCCTCCAACCTGACAGACAATTTTCCACTACCACTCTCTGGCCTCTCCCTTTCAGCCAATGTTCAATCCATTTGACTATCTTAAAATTTATACCTAAAGACTGCACCTTCCTAACTATCAGTCTTTATATAAATTAAATTATGTTCCATTGTTGAAAAAGATAAAAGCAGACTTAATTAAGTGGAAAAATCTTCCATTAACTTTAATTGGCCGGGTTAATTGTATTAAAATGAATATTTTTCCATGTATCCAATATCTATTTCAATCAATACTATATTTTCTTACAAGGAATTTTTTTCCAGGATTTAAATAAAGTTTCTAGGGATTTTTTATGGAAAGATAAATTACCAATGGTAGCATTAAATAAACTTACTTGGAAGTACACATTAGGTAGATTGCAATTACCTCACTTTCAGGCTATTATGAAGCAGCCCAACTCAAATTTATTATTGGTTTGATGGATTTGGATTGGCCTCCACATTGGGCTAAAGTTGAGATGTCATATGTTTCTGAAACTACAGTACATCAATTTATATTTTGGTGGAATATAAATTTATTACGGGAGTATAATGTGCTGATATTAAAACATTTATTGATGTTATGGACAAAATAAATAAGATTATAGGATCAAAAGGTAAATTATCTATTTTAACGCCATTATATAATAAACAACTTATTCCTTTTTCATTATTTAATAGTCATTTAAAGAATTGGGACTTTAACGGTATAAAAATATTGCAAGATTGTTTTGCAGAAGGTCAATTTCTTTCTTTTACTCAATTGAAAGAGAGTTTTGATATTGCTGAAAATTCATAATTTGTTCACTATCGACCTTGGTCGTTGGTAAAAAATATGTATGGTAGAGAGATGATTTTACCTGTAATGTCGCAATTCGAGTCTTTGATTTCTTCTATGCCTAAAAGGGGCTATATTTCTGATATGTATCAAGTATTACAAGATAATATGGATGAGTCGAAATGGGAGAAATCTAAGCTTAAGTGGGAAAATTACTTAACTTCTGTTTTTTTCTGAAGACTACTGGATAGATATGTGTTATGATAGTGTTACTAGATTGATGAATGTACGATATGGAATGGTTAATTATAATTTTTTGCATCAGTTATATTTAACTCCTGAGAAATTGAAAAAAATATGGCTTTAGTAATTCAGATTCCTGTTTTAGATGTGGAAAATCTGTTGGAACTTTTTTACATGTTGTTTGGTCCTGTACATGTGAACAACCATTTTGGGAAGAAATTAATTTAATTTTTGAAAAATTGTATAAGTTTGTTACCATTAGATCCATCCATTTTTTTATTGGGTTATGTGATTCCTTTAAAGGTATTGGGATTAGATAAATTCCAAATTGCTTTTGTATATTTAGCATTGTCCGTAGTTCAAAAATGTATAGCAAGTACATGGAAAGATAATACAGTAATTAATCTAATGCGATGGCATAATGAAATGAAAGCTTGTATTGTTATGGAAAAAATTAGATATGTTCTTCATGATGATTTTTCTTTTTTTGTTAATAAGTGGTCATTATATTTGCAATATATGCATTTAGATGTACCTTGATTTATTTTATTTTATTAGTTTTTCTTTCTTTTTTTTTGGCTCTCCTTAAGAGAGCTGGCTGAAGAGGTAGGAGGGGGGCTGGGGATTCTTTTTTAAATGTTCATTTTTATTCTTAATATATTTTATATATATAAAGAATAAATCTTGTTGTGAACTGCATTTTGTATGATTAATAATTTTTCAAATAAATAAAGTTAAAAAAAAATAAATAAAAATTGTTTTTAAAAATTACATGGCATTCTGTAAAAAAAATTCTGTCATCAACAACTCAATAATAGGGAGGTGAATCAAACCATTGCAAATATCTTCAGAAAATTGATTAGGTTTCAAACTTGCTTCATTGAGCCAAAGATTTAGAAGTTGAAAAATATTTTTTAAAATTTAAATATTAAATTTAGACATACAGCACTGTAACAGGCCATTTCAGCTCACAAGTCCATGCCACCCAATTATACCCAATTGACTTACAACCCTCAACATATTTTGAACCTCTCATAAGTTATTTCAGTATAAACTACCTGGATTAATCTAAGTTTGCATAATGTTTAAATGATTTCTCTTAGGAATTTTTCTCTATATTCATATTTTGAATCACCTAGCTGATAAATTTAAAATATATTTTGCCAATCATTGGGTGGGATGGTTTGTGTAAGCAGTTATTGCAAAACTATTACAGTTGCCAGTGACCCGGGTTCGAGCTCGGTATTCTCTGTAAGGAATTTGTAAATTTTCCCCATGTCTGTGTGTGTTTCCTCAGGGTGCTCTAATTTCCTCCAAAAACAAACTGCATTGTGGGTTAATTTGGGTCTAATTGGGTAGCATGGGTTTAAATGACCAGAATTAGGTTTTACTGTGCTGTAAATAAATACATAAAATGTGAAAATATATTACTAAAGGAAAATTTTATTTAAATTTTATTGACGTACCAAAATACAGTAAAAAAGCATTTACATTTGTGCAATGCCGGCAAGCTGAGCTTCCAAGTGAACAAAGAGTTCCATAGTATTGATAAAAGTAAATAATGAAAGTTGAAAATTTGATTTTTAAACCTATTGGTGTCTCTCAATAAGTCACTGAGCATTTTGGTAGAAACCAATAAATACTAAAATATTCAGTATTGTTGTTTTTAACCTAACCCTAACCCTAACCCTAACCCTACAAGCCCACTTTTAAAAATCTCATACAAATTAATGCATGACTGTCAGAAAAAAAATTCAGAACAAATGGAAAAGAAAAAAATTATGTACATGTGGAAAGGCACACTGTAAATTCTTATCATTTTACTCTGTGTTCCTATTATCCCATGTTAATATCATGTGTTTATGCTTGTATACATGATTTCCTTCTTGATTGCATTATCTTCTTTTTGAAAGAATGTTCATCCACAGATGAATCCTGATTTATTTTTCCTTGGTCATTGACTAACCTCATGAATGTTTTTGACATCTTCTGACTTTTTAATGGAGAGCATGACTCTTTGCCATGTGGCAATTTAACTCATCTGGAAATCTTCTGCTGAATGTTGGTAAATGCTTTTTTTTTCATTTCTGCTGTTTTGAGATGTTATAAAGAAACTTTGCTCCATTTAATTATGTTCCATAAAATAAATTTAGAACTAACTCTTTGAGGCAAAATTATTAGCTGAAGGAACCTGTTTCTGCAATAAAATGTAAAATTAGCATTTATACAGATAGGTGTTGCTTTGTTAAAATGAAGGCAGTTTACTTAATGACTTGGATCTTTCTATTGCTTACAAACTATTTTCATGTGTTTGATAAATATGACCAGACAAAAAGGAGAAGTTTCCAGAGGTGCCCCTCATGAAAAAATAAAATGCACATCAATATTTAAACATTTCTTTAATTAATGAACCTCCATGCTAATCAGGGATTTTAAAAAATGTCATACACTCAAAAAAAGGTCCATGTTTTAAAATTTGTAAATGTGATGTTCCATTTCAAGAAATGTTGAGCTAAAGTGTTAATGTTCTTAGCGGATATTCTACTTTGTTAGAAAAATTAACTCAACCAACAGGATGTGGTTTAACTTTGCAGCCTGTCTGTAGACTCTTTCGCTGACATCCCAACGTACAGCCACCAAGATTAGCTGCGTAGATTATTACAGTCATACATGTGACCATTGGTGGATTCCTTCATTTGTTGAAGAATGCACAAAACTGTTGCAGCTTAATGGCAGTTTGAATAGACAGAAGCAAGCTGAGCTCTGAGAAAGAACACGTGAGTATAATCCAGCAATGACTAGATTTAATTAGTTCATTTAATCTTATTGGTGATCTTCAGTTACTTGATGTTTTGGTGCAGAGGTAGTATATTCATGCTTTATAACAGGTTCTTGTGAATAAATCTGCATTTGTAAGAAAGATATTTAAAACCTTTCACTATTTAAACCTCGAGATTGTATGTTGCATGACTCGGTTTCAAGTGAAATTTTCTGTATGCGATCTGATCTAAAGGAAGTGATCAAATGGCTGGGCACAAAATGAAGACTGTGACAGTTTTATTTAAAATAAAATTGAATGCTAATTATAAAACAGAGATTGGGTTTGCATGTGGGATGGAAGAGAATCTAAGCACTTAATATTTTGGTTGGCTTGGACAACCATAATTTAGACATATTTTACATACACCATTACAATATTTGATATGCAACCTGTAATCAACTACAGTGAACCACAAAAGTCTGTAGACACATTTAAATAACTACTTCCCATATCACTTCAGGCCTACTTATGACTCCCTTTCAATACAGGTATTGCTTTTAGATCCCATCTGCAATCCACTTGTGAACACAAATGTAAAGTGCACCCATTTTAACCATGTTGCTTTGCTTGATAAAATTCTGTCAACTGGCTGTGTGCTTTCGAAGTCAAGATGAACCAAGTTTTCACTGCTGATCCAAGTTTTTTTTGCTGGAGTATTTTTCTGACAGTAAGTTGAAAAGGCTTATATGCTTTGAGGAACGTTTGGGGTGAAAATTAAAAAAAAGGTTTAGATTAATTTCTGTGAGGCATTTTAATATGTAATTTAAAAATATAATTAACCCTGTTTATTTTTTCTTTTTAAAAATATTTATGTTGATATTTTACATTATAACCAATAAACAGTAAAACAATTAAACAATGTGCTACAAGATGCAAAAGAAATATTTTGGAATAATTCTCATGATAAGGAAATCCAAAGCACAATAATGACATTAAAGTAAAATTTAACAACAAAAAAACAAAGAAAAAAATGAAAAAAATATCAAAACTCATCCTCGAGACAAGGTTGAAAGTTGACCTACATAAATCATGTGACACCAACTTGGAGATGGACAACGGAGCACCAAAGTTAATTTTTAAATGTGTTTAGGGAAGACCTGATAATTTTGTGCCTGAAGCCTATTCTACTCCTCAAGTCATCACCTTTATTTACCATTCATACCATGCTCGCAAGGTAAAGACAAGACAACTTTTCTCCAGGACCATGGAGCATATTTCTATAAATATAAGAATATAAGTTAGAATAGAAGCTAAACACAATAAAATAGTAAAAATAATAAGAAGTATACAGTAAAGGTATACAGTAAAAGTATCATTCTACAATCAGCTTGGCTGCTCCCCAAGGCAGATGTGATGATGGTAGGCAGCATTCACTGTGGGTAAATAGTACTGATCCTGAGTTGTACCATATGGATGTCTAATTGTGTATTGCCTTATTGCAATAGCATATTTCTATTTTTCTTTCTTGTTCATTTTTTTTTGTGAAAAAGGATATCAGATAATGTCAGCAATTGCTACACATTATTAATTGCCATTGTTAAGGCATGGTCAGTTTCCACCTTGAACTTGCACCTCCAGTCTCTCTTTGTATGTTCTTTTCCAACCTTTTGGTGATTTTGTTAGTTTCAAATTCCTCCTTTTCTCCGCTGTGTCATCAATATCAACTTTATCAAAGTTGATGAGTAAGTTCAGTTTTGAAACTTCAACCTTGTTCAGGATTGATTCATGAGATTGACTTGTCCTTGTGCTGCAATTGTATTTGAGGCTTGCAATACTAGCTTCTGATAGCCTATGAAATAACTAGTCATGTTGTATTTTCCTTCATTGACCGTGGTATATAAAGAACCCAAAGACTGAACCTATAATAACTATCCTCTTTTTCAGTGCAATAAGCTATTTATAAAGCATTTCACTTTAATTTATGGTGATTATCATTAATGTTTTGCTGTTTTATCCTACAAATAAGTGAAAATATTCTGTACGGCCACAGACACTCAGTGTTTCGGAAGGGATTCTCTGTTGCTTCTCTTTCTCTGACTGTAAGGGGTGCTAGGCATTGCTAATGGCAAATCTTTGTCTGCCTTATGTAGACTATAGACTATTTTAGGTAATATTAAATTTCTGTGTTATTACATGACAATAAATGAAGCTGAACCTTGAAAATTGGTTTTGTAGCATCAATAGACTATAATTTAAAACAGTTTTATTTCACCCTCTTGGCAAAGTGTTTTGAGACAAAACTAGTTAAAGAACTTTTTCTTTCAGAATGTCTTTTGAACAAGAATTAACAATTTTTTTCTGTATTTTTTTTACTTTTAATATCCTCACTGAGTCAATTATCTCTCCAAATTGAATTGACTAAACCAAACACATGTCAGAATTTTACATGGAGTGACTTTTCAACTTTAGTTTTATTCTGGTTTATCCCTTTGTGCTGAGACACTCTAGCTGAGTTGTCTTCTATATGGAAAAATGTTGGTACAAACAAAAATGCTGTGCTCTTGCCACAATGTTAATTGCAAATACTGGTTGAAAATGACAAATCTTTAATCAATACATTTGAGTTGTACTGAAGTAAATTGCTCAAGGTTCAAATTACTGCAGATTTATTGTGGTTTTTATTGTGCTTTCACAAAATTAAATCTAATTAATGGGGCAAAATATTTTGAACATTGAGTTTCATGTCTGTCTTCTTCCCACTTTTAGTGAAGGATGTTTAACATCATACTTCAAATAGGAAGTACACATTCTTTGATCTTCCAAGTAACTGGGCTAGCACAATACTACTTTTATGAGATTGTGTATTTTAAGACTTCACAATGATCCTTTTCACATTAATGATCCACATCTATGCATTCCAGGCATATTGACAAATTTTGGATGAGACATTTGGAAATTCAGGTGATGGTAGAAGTAGTAAAAATAAAGGCAAATATCAAGTGATAGGATCATCAGATCAAGCAGATGAAAACTAATATGGAGAATTGAGAATTGATGTGTTTTTGGAAGAAGTATAAAGGAATATACAGAAAATAAATCTCTGGTGTCCAGTATCTAAGGGGACTGGTAGATGTTGGATAAGTTAATTTTCTAGTTACTTGAGGTTGTGTGGATTGGAGAACTAATGGCAAAGCATGCCAATTTTAAATTTCCATATTTTTTACCTATTTATTTTCCTTGTTTTTTTGCCGGTGGCTTGAGGCTGCCAGTTGCCTGTATTCCAGATAATTGGTTTTACTGTATTCTCAATAAAATGGTACAATCTTTAAAAGATGTGTATAGACCGAGAGGCTGATTGGTTTACACTGATGCACTTTTGGAGAATGAATTGATGAAGGTGCAGAGAAAAGAAGATGTAATGGATAAATATTGGGAGGAATTTGGTAAGATTAGTGGGTTACATACATACACACATTTTAAAACAGATCTTATTTGAAAGACTGAAGAATTCATATTCAGTAACATTGCATGATCAATGGAGAATTTATGCACATTTCACAAGTAGGTGCCACTTGACATCATGAAATGAATAGCCATTGTTTTGGAGGCAACTAACTGGCTGATTGCAAGTACCTATAGGGTGCTCACAGAAAGATCACTGCTGGGTTTTGTTTATCTAAAACAACAGCTTGACCAAGAGAGGAGAGCTCCCGTGGTTTGCTGAAGAAGGTGGGGTTTTTTGCAAGTGAGAGAGTCAGAGTCACATGGCTTCTTTCTGGCAGTTGGAGAGAGAAAAAGAGAGAGAGAGAGAGAGAGAGAGAAGACCAATCTCAACAATCTCTCTCAGCCAGTGTGTGTGACACTGAAAGCATCTGAACAGTGCAAGCCAGGAAAAGTTGGTTGGAAACAGAAAGTTCCAGAGCAGTGAATGGCTGGAAGTGCTATCTGTCTGATGTTTCACTTGGAATAAAAGGAACAGAAAGGAACTCTGTGTTAGCCTGAAATAAAGAGGTTCTCATCTGGAGAACCCTAATGAGGCAAGTTTAATCAGCAAGACCTTGAGGTGACTAATTGTGGAAATCCTGGAACAACAAATATCTCTCTCTGCAAACCCTACAAGAATCTTCCTGAGTGGTAAACATTTACCTTACAAGCACCAAAACCTGGTGAACTTTATACATGTTAAATTCTGTGCACAGTATAAGAATTGACTACATCCAGAGAACTTAGAAGAAGGAGAAGTGAGATTGAACTGTGAACCAAAGAATTTTTCTTAAATTTACACACACATTACATACACGTGCGCTTAGAATTAGAAGGGGGTTAATGTGGGTTAGATAAGTATAGAGATAAGTTAAAGTTTGATTCTGTTTTCATGTTTAAAGATAATTAAAAACAACTTTTGTTTAAGTAACTATTTGTCTTGATGATTGACTATTGCTGCTGGGTTTTGGGGTCCTTTGGACTCGTAACAAAGAGAACACTTTTGAAACTCCAGCTAAATAAATAAAATGGAATATCAAGGAACAAATTACATCTTTAATTCTCTGAATACTTTGATACAGGAGGATTGTGTAAAGTTGTATGCTCTGCAGTCTTCAAAGATTTTCACAGCTAAGGAAAGTTCAGGGAATTTCAAATGGTATCAAGTTACACTGAGGTGCAAGGGAATTTGAGATTTGTTCATTTACAGCAGGAGAAATTAAGTTAAGATTTAATACTGTTCAAAAGTTTTTGATTAAATGTTGAGGGAGAAAAAATGCTTCTGAAAGTCATATCATATGAGGCTATAGTTCAGGGGTGGCCAAACCATGGCTCACAGTTGTCTTAAATTGTCTATTGTTCAATTAGGAAAGTTGCAATGCAGAAAGAAATTCTATATTAATCTGCCAACCAGCACATATGTTGGATGTTGGAGGTAACAGGAGCAAGGAGAATGAGCACAGGTCAGAATTTAACCTAGGTTGCTGAAGCTATGAGGCATGAGGGAACTGATCAAATGCTTTTGGTAAGATGCAACAAAGCAAGGAATAGACAAAAATGGGAAGAATCTCAGAGTGTGGAGAAAGAGAAACTAAGGAGTTTGTAGCTAATGATACTTAAAAGTAGCAGGTTATGTTAATAAGATAATCAATAATCAATAATGATCCTTTTGGTTTTTAGCTAAGACATAGATTGTAAGAGTAAGGATGTAATGTTAATATTATCCACATATTTTTAGTACTGCTCACATTTCTTGTCGTCATATTGCCGGCAATATATTTTTGCAGTGGAGGAGATTTATGAGTTTGTTTCCAGGATTGGAAAATTATAGCTGTGAAAATAGATTGGATAGTTTGTGGTTGAAAACTTTGCAGGAAAAAAAAAGCTGAAGGGAAGCTTAATTGAGGTATATAAAATTATGATAAGATCATGGTGGAATAAATCAGACAGACCTATTTCAGCAGATTGGCAGAGATTTAAATTAATTAGTGAAAGGAGAGTAATTTAAAAAATCAGTATAGTTGAATTCTGAACCCACTGACCAAACTCTCGTGATATTTAAATAATGTTTGGATATTTATTTGTCACCCTGTGAGAAGAAAAGATGATAGACCTTGTTCTAGAAAGTGGAATTTTTTTTTAACCTGACAAATATTGTGGACCAAATGGTCTCATTTTGTGTCATAAATTACTATAAATCAATGACTTAACTGATTCTTTGCCAGAATAACATCAGTTCTGAAAAGAACCATTAGCCATAGTAAACAAGAATGTTTTTTTTTTCCACTGACTTGTGTAAAGATCTGAATTAAATAAAAGAACTGGAGAGTTAAAATCAAAGTGGCCTAAAGAATGACATTTTCTCATCTGTAGTAGAAATGTCAGCTCAAAACCAGGAGCTGAAAAACAAAAGTTGTGAACTAATAATTGCCTCGGAAATTATTGATATCATCTTCACTGCGTAAGTTGTGTTACAGATTAATATATCTGTACCCATTTTACATCTGGCTGTTGTTTTGAACCAAGATCAAAATTATTGTACTTTGGAAATATATTGTACAGAAAGAATAGAGCAGAGTTTGTTAAAGTGATATGGAAACCAGTGACATAGCAATCAACACACTGCGATACACCTGTTAAATTTTAATTTAAAGTAAACAAATTTAAGCTTTTTTTATAGCCATGGGGAAAAATCTAATGTTACTAGCTGGACAATTAAAAGGAATTTCTGCTTAAAAAAAAACAAATAAATGAGATTTGCATGAGCAATGATAATATGACAACAGATTATTTCAATAAAAACAAGGCCTTTAGAGAATTTTACTCTAACCTTTATACTACTGAATTAAAGGATGATTATGTTCCATTGTCAAAATTTCTGGGTCGGTTGAATTAACCTTTACTTTCTCAAAGGAAATATACAAGTTTAGATAAAACCCATCATTACAGTCAGGTAAATCTCTAGGACCAGAAGGATTTCCTGAAGAATTTTGTAAATCCTTCTCCAAACAGCTTGTTCCCCACTTAAATTTAGTATTAACTGACTCATTTAAAGAAGAGAAGGTATCTTTATCATTTAACGAGGCTTATATCTCTCTTATTTTAAAAAAAGGGAAAGAGCCAACAGAATGTACTTAACATCATTACTTAACATTTATATGAGGATTCTATCAAGGTTTTAGCACATATATTAGAGAATAAAAAAATACTGTTTGTTATAGACTCTGACCAAAGTGGTTTTATTAAAAATTGTTATTCTTATTATAATATACATTGATTGTTGAATATTCTATAGTTTCCTTCCACTCCATTGATAGAATGTGTTCTTTGATTAGATGCCAAAAAATGTGTTTGGGAATGGGAGTACCTATTTGCTGCACTAGGCAAATTTAATTTTGCCCAGATTTTATTAAGTGGATTAAATTATTAAATTAATCCCATCTAATTTATAGCAATCAGATATGATTAATTTTAACAGGGAAACATGGCAGGGTTGCCCATTGAGTCCTTTACTTTTTGATATAGCATTGGAGCCATTAGCTGTTGCTCTTCGACTGAGTGGAGAATTTAATGGCATAATTAGAGGAGGAATTGATTATAAACTATCACTTTATATTGATGATTTACTGTTTTTTTATTTCAAATCTTGAAATTTCTATACCAAATATATTAATTTTATTTGATAGATTCAGTCAATTCTCAGGTTATAAATTAAATTTACATAAGAGTGAACTTCTACCCTGTCTTGGGTAAACTTATACCTCTCATTTTGTTCATTTTAGATTGGTCACAGTGTTTGAGCTACCGAAAGAAAATAGACACACACACCGAGAGCAGTTCAGATTATACAAATGTTTATTACAAATTCAAAAGCTGATTGGATAAAGAGGATAAAATATTGTTTCTTAGGTTCTTTTTTTCTTGACTTTTGAACAAATGAAAGAAAAATACAATATACCAAATAACACTTTTTTTTATTCTATCACCTTAAATCATGTTTAAAAAAGAAATTAGGCATGAATTTTAGACTTTCTGAACAGAGCCCATTTGAGTAATCAATAAATCATACATTTATTGAGATACTTATTACTAATATGTGTATACAATTACAAGACACAATGCAGAAAAAAGAATTATACAAGTTTTTAAAAAATGGAAAAAAATTTAAATATACAAATTCATGATGTGGCCTGGTCAAGATTGTGCCAGGAGAGTGTAATTAATACAATTAATGTTAGATATCAAATGGTTCAAAATAATTTTTACACTAATTATACTATACTCCGTATAAATTACATGGACTTAATTCAAATTGTTTGACAAATATTTCAGATGTAACAAAGAAACAGGAACTTTATTACATGCAGTTTAATCTTGTGAAAAAGTGGGAAAATTTTGGGAAGACTTGAATATATTATTGAACAAATTATGAAGATACAGATATCAAAAGATCACAATAATTTTGCTTGGTGATTTATATGATAATGATACTAAACTGTAGTTAGACAAATATCAACAAATATTTTTGAGTGTATCAATAGCGGTGGCACGGAAATGTATGGGAATAACATGGAAGTCATAAAATTTTATGTTTGGATAGATAGCAGAGGGAAATTCAAAATTGTATACCATTGGAAATGATTACTTATAATTTAAGGAATCAACCTGAGAATTTTTATATAATTTGGAAACCATATATGGATTTCATCAGTAAGAGACCATCCACATTGTCCGTAACACCCACTCCTCCCAATTAATATGTACGGGATAGAATAATATGTTAGGACTATATGAATAGTGAATGATAAATAAATATAGCTTTTTTTTCTTTTTTCCCTTTTTCTTTTGGGGAGAGGGATGGGAATAAGATGGGAATAAGACGTAATTTTGTATCGTCTTTATTACATTATATTGTTTTATGATGCAAATGAAAAATAAATTTTTCAAAAAATATTAGTTCAGGAAATAAAAATCATAGCAGTACAGTTAATGATTTGAGTCTGAGACCCTTCACTAAAACAGGGGGGAAAAAAGTACAAACAAGGAGTTAAACAGAACATGTCATCAGACACTGGGATTGTCATGCAAAAACTCAGCAGGTCACACAGCATTTCTTGTAAGTAAAGGGTAAGTAACATTTTGGGTTTGAATCCTTTGTCAAAAAAAAAACAATTTAGTTTTAGGTTGCAGAGAAGGTGAGGGAGTGTATAGGAGGGATAAAAGACAATATCTCTGATAGGGTGAAACCAAATTGCTAATGGGGCAGTTGAAATCAGATTAACATGCTTTCCTGATGTAAAATTCTGCAACTTACAAGATTTTGGGATAAGCAAAGCAAACGAGACTATGCAAAGAAAAAAAATAAAATGATGACACGCAGAAATGACCAGTTTCGAAACAGACAGAAAAAAATGAATACCTAAAGTTGGAGAGCTCACATTGAGTCATGAAGACTGCAAATTACCCAATTAGGAGATGAGGTTATGTTGCTTAAATTTACATTAGGCTGTTGTAACAGTACAGGAAGCCACAGACAATAAGTTCAGAGTGGGTACGGCATGACAAATTAATGTGGAATAGATGGACATGTACTGTAAAATAATCACACAATCCATATTTAGTTTTTTCTAGTGTAAAAGAGACCACATTACGTACACTTAATGCAGGAGACTAGAGATGAGTATACTACAATTGAGTATAATTATTTGATAATTAAACAAATTATAATTTCCAGTAGCAAAACAACCAGACAGCCATTTAAACAAATAATACTTCATATTGAATATCGTTTGGAATGGTAAATTAATAATTTTAATTAATGCAAAGGAAAATGTACTTATAAGAAATGTTGGCTCATAATCTAATTGTAACTGAAATTTTAATAATTGAAAATAATTGTAAAAGCACATTAAACTGCTTATTAACTATAAGTAAATACAAAAGTCTGCAGATACCATGATTGAAGAAAAAACACAATGCTAGAGAAACTAAGCAGGTAATATCTTTGTAATAGCAAAGATAAATATACATAACCAACATTTCAGGCTCAAGGTCTTTAATTTGCCACCCCCACTTCACCCTCTCCACCCCATTGCCAGGGAGGATGTAAAGATGATTAGAAAAAGCTCCAGCAATCTCTTCCTTCACTTCCCGTATCATCCTGGAGTTTATCTCATTCAGCTTTGGGTACTTATCAATCCTAATGTTTTTAAAAAGTTCCAGCAATTCCTCTTTCTTAATGTTAATATGCTCCAGTACATAAGGTTGCCCATTACTGACCTTACATTGACTAAGTTTCCACTCTCTGGTGAACACTGAAGCAAAGTATTTATTTAAAACTTCCACTACTATAAGCTTCTTTATATTTACAGATCTTGGATTGATATCCAAAGGAATAAAACTTAATTGAGGCAATTGAGCAGTAATTATTTTTTAGTGATGTTTTCTACATATTTTAACATTGGTGCAAGCAATCCTTAACCTTCTAAATTTTCCAAAAATACAATACAATAGATGTGAGAAATCTGAAATAGAAACAGAAAATGTGGTTCATTCCATAACTCATTCTGGTAACATTGATGTTTTTCTACCATATAAGTACAATGGTTTTACACTGTTTCATTTAACTGAATGCTGATTTTCATACAACTTTTGAAAGAGCAAAGTAATGCTGACAGCACCTTTGTATTTTCATGTTTGAATGTGCAAGGCATTATTTGAACTGGTTAGTGTGAACAAAATTTAATATTTTTGTTTCAGAATTTTATGATTTTCCATTTCTACTATTATTTGGAAGCAATTCAAGGTCCAGGCCATGTCTTCCTAAAATTTTTGGCACCTTTCAACTTGCAACCCATTTTAATTCTTAACTTGTTTGAAGTGTGAGTTAATGACAGCTTTACAAGTCAATAGACTATCTGGAACCAAAACCTCAACCAAACAAAATAGGAACTGTGGCATGAAAAAAAAACAGATTAGGATGATGAATTGAGAAAGAGAAAGATAAAGCAAGCAAGGAAAAAGAGTGGAAAATAATATATATATCTATATATATAGATATATATATAGATATATATAGATATATATAATTGACAATGTTCCAAGAGAATTAACACTTTATAATTGTTGATTGACAAATTTGCACCTTTTCAGCAATTTTCATGACATGAGAAATATATCTTGGTTATCAGATCTTGTTTCACGCTTTAATTTTAATTTAAAAATATTGTGCAATCATGTTCCCTTACAAAATGTGGAGATGAAGTGTGTGTTGGGTGGGTGGAAAGTTGTAGGGAAGAGAGCACAAGAGGGAGAAAGGTATTTATATAGAAGTAATATTAGGGCAATGTCAATAAACTAGCAAATGGTTGAGATTAGAGCAGAGTACTGCAGAAAATCTGACATTATGAAAAACCAGAAAATGTTTGAAAAATTCTGCAGTGAAGCACCATCTGCTGAAAAAAAGAAGAAAAATAAGGCTAACATTTCAGGCCAGTGACCTTTTATATCAGAGATTTACAACTCCTGGCCCCTTTATTAGCACAGATGTTTAATTGATATGTGTATAAGAATTCAGTTAAATTCTGTTTCTGCTTAGTGAAACTATATATACAAGTGGAGGAATGGGTGGTGCAATACCTCAAACTCTTTAAGGGAGCATAAAAGATGAAACCCAACACTGTGTGTTAAAGTGGAGAGCCTGAAACTGAAATACATATACCTCAAGGAATAAAAAAAGGTTTTTATTAAGTTAGAGGAATAGTGTAGACAAGTGGTTCTCAACCTTTTTCTTTCCAATCCCAAACTACTTTAAGTATTCCCTATGCTATAGGTGTTCTGTGATTAGTAAAGGATTGCTTAAGGTGGTAAGTGGATGGAAAGAAAAAGTTTGAAAATCACTGTTTTAATCGTACCTAATTGACTTGTTCTGTGCACAGTTTCATAACTCTGAAGGAAATGGGCCAATAACAATTTTTCTCAAGCAAAATATTTCAGTAACAATTGGGTCTAGAGCAGTAATTCTCAATCTTCCCTTCCCACTCACATACCACCTTAAGCAATCCCTTACTAATCACAGAGAACTGATGGCATAATGATTACTTAAAGTGGCGTGTGAGTGGAAAGAAAAAGGTTGAAAACCATTGGTGTAGGGATTATTTTTGTCTTCACCAAAGTGGAATTAGGTAGAGTAGATAACTTATCCTTTCTAGAACTTGCATATTTTCATTCCATTAAAATATAAGAAATGTACAAATGGAGAAATTCTCTCAAGGAAAGTTGAATAACATCCACATGCTCTACCATTCTCTAGCTGTGTTCTGACTCAAATCATGATCCAGATTTGGAGAAGCTAATGAGGAGTCACAGAAAAGGTCATCTTCCATCTGAGATGGTGACCTTAATGAAATTGTTTGACACTTGATTAATGACACATATTATTGATCACTTGATTAGATTTGAGGGCTGCAGATTCTTGAATATATATTTTGTGTGCAGTTTAATAATGGCCTGTTGTTGCTGTACTGCAATGTAATTCTATTTTCAATGTGCAAATTACAAGATTAAAAACCACACACTTCTTAAATTAGAAGTTGTTGAAATGTCTTGCAGCTGGAAATTGCAGAAACCCAATTCTGCATACCATTCTTATTCTGAAAATAATTTCTCAGAAATAAGTTCTGCTTCATTTGTTTCATGGAATCAAATAATTTCTGCAAACTAGACCTTGAGCTTTTGTTTCCCCATTTTTGTTTTGCCGCGAATTGACATGGAGAATTGTGTCCTGCAGTGTTTATTTTTTATTGGATGCAAGATTGTAGATACATACATAAAGATTCTGAGAAGATCTGTGGATGTGGTAACTTCAATATGTGTAATAATCCATGTTATTATGGAGATCTGATTGAACAAGCACCAATCAGCTTTCATTACAGATATAGCACAGGCAATGCTATTATTTAATGTTATGTTCCACCCTATTGCCTTCTTGAAACCTCTTATCATTGAACACATTTGCTCTAGCATGAAGGCTTGTGCCATATCCAAGTCACTTGGAGATCAAAAAAATTCCATTAGCTGTTGGATCATTTCTTCTGGCTCCTTGGGTAATTGTACAATTTGTTGGTGCTTTCTTGCAGCTGTAAATTTTCAGTAATCCATTGGGAATTATCTAACTGATGCTGAAGTGCTTGGTTGATATTTTGTGCTGAAATCTGCTGCTGTCAGACATGAATAGCCTGGTAGGCTATCGAGAATGATTAGGAGGATGAGGAAAGACTTTATTAGATTCTTTCAAGAAGGAGGAGGAAGAGGAGAAAGGGTCTTACCAGCAGGATGGGATTGCCTGGAGAGCAATTTTCTCACTGCAACTATATTGAAGACCTATGCTTGAGAAGTTCTTGACTCAACTATGAACTGTATCAGTAAACATCCTAAAATTAGAAAGACCTGAGCCAAGGCTGTCAAGAGGCCTTCATGTATCGTGCTCCTTTCAAGCTGAATTCATTTTTGCAAGCGGAAATGGAGCGAATGTAAATATTTACATATTTTACAGGCTTCCACCAAGATGCCATTGGCTGAATATGCATTACCTTTCTTTCATCTCTTGTCAAATCTCCTATTTTCCTGAACCAAACAAGAATTTATTGCTTCAATGTTGAGTTGGCAATGTGTGAAGCAGGTGTGTGCCTGTCACCCTGCCAATATACACAGTGCCTTCATTATGCAAACTGGCTGTCTACACCAGATATATTTGTATCACTGCAATAAATCAAAGATTATCTGCTGGCTGACAAAAATATTCAGCACCATCAACAAAAGAAAATGTATATTCCAAACCAATTTCATAATGTAATGTTACTCAATGAATAGAAATATATCAAATGCCCATGTACATTCCTTTTCTTGCTTCCTTTGGCTCTTTTGTTTCTGCAAGGTGGTTTATGAGAACAGAAATTCATATGAAAGGAGGCTGCTGGGCTTCATTTGCAGGGTTGACTGATGGCTTTAGAGGAAGAACTCAAAATGCTTGAGCTGAGAAAGTTTGGCTTTTGACCGTGTCATCATCAAGGTCCAGGTTGCTGTGGTCTGGGCTCAATGGTTAATAAAGGGAAATATTTCTGTTTCAAAAGTGTCACACATTAGAGGACGTGTTTAAAGTGAGGAAGAGTAAGTTTATGAGAGATATATAAGGCAAGTACTTTACATAGTACTTGCTAGTTAACTAACTAGTTAAGGTGGGGGGGGGAGGGAGGAAAAAAACTAGCTTATTAGTGGAAGGCAGCAAACTCAATGTTCATGCCCTGGGGATGGAGGGTGCCCAGATGAAAAATGAGGTGGTGTGAAAGGCCATGTGAGCTTGAGAGTGAGACTCAGAATTGAAATGGTTGGCTTTGGGGAGGTCGCTTTTGTTGCGGACAGAGAGGAGGTGCTGGTTGAAGTCTCCCATGTAGAGAAAGCCACAAAGGGTGCACTGGATGCAGTAAATGAGTTATTTGGAGGTACAAGTGAAGTGTTCTTTGGTGGTACAGGTGAAGTGGTCATGGAAGAATAACACCTCATTTTTCATCTGGGCAACTCTCTAGCTCACATGTCGGACCATGGCCTTTTACACTACCCCACCTTGACCACCCACAGATTGGGGGAACAACAGCTAATCGAAAATTTGCTCCTCGCAAATTAGCTACATGTTGCCTCCATACAATTTGACAATATTCCCTAACATGTTTAATTACTACAAAATCCTGTGGGACAAATTGCAATTGTGAAAAGCACTGTTTAAATATGTCTTTCTCTATTTTGTAAATTATATTTAGTATATGGCTTCAGTCAATTCAAATTGGAAACAATTAAATAAGAACTTGATATAAAGACCCATTTTGATGTTTTGACACCATCGGGCTGTGGTCCCCTTCTCTTCTTGCTTTACATCAGTAGTTCTTAAATTTTGTTCTTTTCAATCACATACCACTTTAACCATTCCCTATCCCATAGTGCTCTGTGATTAGTAAGGGATTGCTTGAGGTGGTATTTGGGTGGAAAGAAAAAGTTTGAAAACCACTGTTTTAATCGTACCTCATTGACTTGTTATGTCCATGGTTTCATAACTCCAAAGGAAATGGGCCAATGACAATTTTTCTCAAGCAAAATATTTCAGTGACAATTGGGTCTAGAGCAGTGATTCTGAACCCTCACATACCACCTTAAGCAATCCCTTACTAATCACAGAGCACCGATGGCATAGGGATTATTTCAAGTGGTATGTGAGTTGAAATAGAAAGGTTGAAAACCATTGCTTTAGACCTATGACTTGTGGCTCAGTGCAACAACACCATATACAAATTCACAGGCGATACCATGAGAGTGAGTTGTATAAAAAGAGATGAGTCATCAAATTAGAGGGAGATTGAAAATTTGGCTGAATGATTCGCTCAATGTCACAAAAACCAAGGAAGTAATTATGGACTTCATGAAGGTAAAACCAGAGGTCTACAGTCCTAAGCTCAATGGTGTAATCAGAGGTGAAGAGAGTTAGCAAATTTATATTCATGGGATTACAAATTGGATTGTAACAGGAGTTTAACTTGCCACTTTTGCAGGTTATCTACTTGTGCACAGGTCAATTGGTGGGTAGTATTTTTTTTAAAACTGCACGGGTTGGCAAACCACCTTGGAGGTGGATTATCTACCTATGTACACACACCATGTAGCTGCTGGTGGTCAATTTGTAAATGATTGATGGCTTCTCAGGTAGAAAATGATGTCAGCATTGTGTGCAATGGCCATCTTCCTTACCCATAAACCCCACACTGCTGGAAAGCCAGAGCAGTTTCAGCAGTGTATGGGATTATGGGTAAGAAGGATGGCCATTGCTCCTGACCCATTTTTGCTCCCTGCCCATCCACTTTGTTCCCCACAGGCCCACTCCTCATCTCTGACAGCCCATGCCGGTCTCCTCTGGCCCATTCCGCTCCCCTAACAGCCAACTCTGTTCCCTGCCAGCCCAAATGTATTCACCCACTGGCCTTATGGCATTCTCCCCTGACCCCAACAGCATTCTCCCCAGCCCCAACTCCATGTTCCTCCCCCAACCCCGACAGCGTTCCAACTCCACGCTCTCCCTGGCCTCAACAGCGCCTCACCAACCCTGATTCCTTTACCTTTTGGAGGTCAATACAGGAGATTTCCTGCGGGGCCTCCACTGACCAGGCAATTAGGGTCTAGTGTGTAAGGGGCTGCAGGGGCCTGTAGGATACACAGGTCCCAAGCAGCCCCAATTGGAAAATGCTTACTATTTCAAAGGACCTTTCCAGGACCTAGCATACTAATCTCATTATGAAGAAAGCATTTCAGCACCTCTACTTCTGCAAGAATTATCGGAGGTCTGGTATGACATCAGACACCTTGGAAAATGTCTACAGATGTGTAGTAGAAAGTGTGCTGACCGTATGCATCACGGCCTGGTATGGGAGCATCAATACATCTGAGTGGAAAGCTCTACAAAAGGAAGTGGACACAGCCCAGTACATCACAAGCAAAACTCTCATCATTGAGAATTCTACCAGCAACCATCAAGGCACCACACCACCCACAACATGCTTTGTTCTTGCTGCTTCCATAAGAGGCTCGACTCACAAGGTTCAGGAACAGCCACTGCCCCCTCCACCATCAAACTCCTCAACAACATACTCAGAGACTCATTAAGCACTCTTACTTTATACATTTTTATTCCTGAATATTTTTTCTGTCTTTGCACAGTCAGTTTTTTTTTACATTTCTCTCTTTTGTCTACGTGTTTTTTTTTAGTAGAGTTTACAATACCGATGAATAGAAATTCAGTTTATCCAGCAGATAAAGAATATCAGACATGTATTGATCTCATACGTACTTTGACAATGAACTTGAACTTGACTCTAATGACATTCAAATCATGCTTGTTTTCTTCCAATTCATGCAGCAGTCACCTTCAGACCAATATACTCCTGTGGAAAAGATAAATGTGTTAGTTAGTGTCTGGAGTCAGTTATTGTGATTCAAGGATTTTAGACTGAATTTGAGGTTAACCATAAAATGTCCTGAAGCAGGTTCTTGACCCAAAAACTTGACTCTCGTTTTTGAGTCATGCGTATTGCTTTCTCTTTTGTGTTCCTTCATCAGTTTGATTTTAGTTCCATCAAGTGTTGGTGCTATGTTTAAATTAATCATGATTGATGGAGATGTAGTGACTTAAGCAGTGGATGAATATAGTTTTGGAGTCCGGAGGAAGTGATAGTTGAATATTAAAATCACTTGTGTGATATGGAATATGCTTTCATACACTGTATTCGTAACTTGCCACACAAATCTTGACATAGACCTCTGCCTGTATTTGTTCTAATCCCCAGTTTAGCAGGAGCTCTGAGGCTCACCTGTCTTCCCTGCTGATGTTCTTTTATCATTTCTCCAGCTGAGCTTTCAACTCATTTTCTGGATTTTAATTTACAATTGGTTTTATACTTCCAGCTCTTAAAGTATTGCTCCTCTGAATTTCCAATAAATTTCCTGTTATCTCTTGCAAAAAAAAATCTATCCCTTCATTGAAAGATGTAATCGTCCTTTAAGTCTTGCTAATCACTGTAACATTGAATTTTTGTTGATGCATGCAGTGGTGGTGCTATCAGCTAAAAGCAGAACTCATTGAAAAAGGTATCCTGCACAAATTCACCATGTTGTCTACAATGACATTTCTCTGTAAATATTACTTACAAAACTCCCATAATAATTTTACATTCTATTCAACAGTTTCACTTTTTTTTTGCAAATACAAAAAAATACAGTTTATAGCCACTTCACTTTTAAATATCTGCCTGAAGCAAAAAAAAATCAATATTTTAACTTAAATATTTTGTCATTTGTCTTTTAGGATATATAAGTGGGATAAACAACATAAACTGAACACATCACTTGTGAATCTGCCGGGGTTATCTGGTGATCCTCTTATTGGTTCTGCTACATTGAAGAGACTGGCTGCAGACTGAGAGATTGCTTCTTTCAGGACCTTAGCTCTATCTGTTGCAATAGCAGGGATCTCTCAGTGGAAAACCATTTCAATTCCATGCCCCATTCCCATGCCAACTTGTCTGTCAATGGTCTCATGCACTGCCAATCTGAGACCACCCACAAATTGGAGGAACAGCACCTCATATTCTGCCTGAGCACCATCCAACCTGAAGGCATTAACATTGACAACAGGTTGTTCACCATGACCCTTCTGCTATTCATGTTTCTCTTTTCCTCTAGCATTCTCTATCTTTCCATATGTCCCCTTTCCTGCTGCTCTGTTTTCACAGAGCCAACCCAGCACCGACCAGTTCTCACCCTTCCTCTCCTATCCTCCTTTCCATGTCTAATTACCACTCCATTCGCCTGTGCTCCTCCCCCTGTCCAGGAGGTTAAACCCTTGAGAGCAATGCTGTGTCTCTGCTCCCTGCTTGCCTAGGGCTGCACCAGTGGCAGTGCTGCCATTACAGCACCTCTGGCCATGCCACATTTTATGTTGGGGGGGGTGGGGTGAGGTGGGGATAACTTCAGTAGATGTAAAACCAAACATGGTATCAACACTTTCAAGAGCAAAGAGTGTAGTAGAACAATATACAATTATTTCTGAATGTAAATTGCTTATCTTTTTCACTTTTTAAAAAATTGACGGACAAAACACATTAATTTCATTTTATCTTATAGAACGTACTTGGGCATGCAGCATAGAAAAGATATGTTTCTAATGACTGCTTCGTGAATCAAATAAGCAAACTGAGTGCCTTTCTGATGTATTTGGGTCCATAGAAAATAACTACGAAAATTTGTATTTAAATAAATTGAGTGTGTCATGGGGAACTTGAGAGCATCTAATCAGGAACAAAGAAATCCATGCTTATTACAATTAAGACATTTCATGCAAGAACAAAACTTACATTGCAATAACTAAAAATACTGGAAATATACAGGTTCTGAGAAGTGATAAGAACAGTTTATAATGCAGTCAGAAAAAGGGCAATGATTATATCAGAATTAGAGAAAGGAAATATGAATAAGAAAGCAGACACAGGAGATAGAGATCTACTGGAGGTTATGAAAGAGTGCAGGGATATACCATTGCTTATTTATTCTTGAGATGAGCTGCCATCTCCCATCACTTATTACCTTTCAAAAAAGGATGGTGAAACAAATATTTAAACATTGCCATGGGCGAAAATGCTCCCACTATTACATATGATGCCTGTAACATGAATTAAGTACTGATGTTTTCTAATGGATAATTTGGAGGGTAACTTGTGCAAATCACCAATGACTGCCTCTGAGAAGTTGACTTTAGGGCTTGGGTGGTCCTGTCCAGGAAGCCTTTGTAAGCTGTAGGTGTGGATTTTGTGGGTGATACATACTTTAGCACAAGGTGCCAGAACAGGAATGTTTGAAGTTATAGATTATGTTCAACACATAGAACTTAAGCTTAGATGATGTTGGGCTTCTTAGGTGCTAGAGTATTCCATCATACATCCGACAATTGTCTACATGATGAAAAAAGGAATGAGGAATCTGGAGATGAACCAGGATATTTAGCTTTAGTCCTACTGTAGTAATGACAGATGGTTAATCTTCAAAGTTAAATAATTAGCTCAGAATATTGCTGACTGGGAATTCACCAAAAGCATTGCTTTTGAAAATTGAGAGATATAACTGAATATTCTCTTGATGAGTGTGGTCATAGATTGACACAAATGTTACTTGTCAAATGACTGACAAATAGAAAATAATTAAAACTAAATCCTTGTTTGCTTTCTTCGTTTGTTTTTACCATTTGGATTTGATGCTGAATTGTAAGGGGGATTATAAACATTTATAAGATTATAAAGAATATCTGTGTTAATTTCATATGACAGAAGAAGGTATTTAAGATTTTACAATAGTGGAAATTAAATTGCTGTTTTTACTGTGAGAAATGTAATCCTGTAATCAAATGGGTAATAAAATAATGAATCAGCATAAATGCTGTCCTATTCAGTGTAGTGCTATTTTGTGCATTGATTGGAACCCAACTTTTGGACTTCCATTCACATTGTTATCTATCTTAAGCTGCAACTCACAAGTCAATTCTCTTTTTCTTTGGGTAATGTTATCAAAGGATGAGTTCACACCAGTTTCCAGGATAGTCTGAGTTCAATTTGAGTATTGACTGTACAGTGGTACTTATTTCTAAACATATATCAGCTCCAGTTCGCAACAGAGCAATCCTGTGGTGAAATAAATATTGGTCAAAAGTTGAAGTTTGAAAGTTATATCCCTTTAATCCATGGTTCAGTTTGCAACAAATGAGAGATTAATTAATCTGAGTTTTTTTCAATGATTAGCATTTAGCCAAAAGAGATATTGAGAGCAAAAAACAAATGTTATGTTGAAACTTTATAAAGATTTTTATCCAAAGCATAAGATGTCTATGGTTAATCATAGTCACTACTTACATTGTTCCTGAAACTGATCAAAGTTAGAAGGAAAAGGAAACAAATGAGTTTAATCTTCTCAAAGTAATAGATTCATCCCAGTCGAAGTAGAATACTTCTGCTCAAGTCTCCCAATGTAACTTGCTGATCCAATTTAACACATTATCATTCAGATCATTGATATAGATGACAAAAAACAATGGTCCCAGGACTGTTTCCTTTGGCAGACTATTAGTCACAGGCCTTCAGTCTGAGAAGCAATCATCCACCACTACTCTTTGGTTTCTCCTGTCCAGTCATTGTTGAATCCAATTTACTACTTCATCATGAATACCTAGTGTCTGAACCTTCCTGAATAACTTCCCATGCAGAACCTTGTCAAAGGCCTAACTAAAGTTCATGTAGATAACATCCACAACCTTTCCTTCATAGTCTTTCCTGGTAACCTCCTTGAAAAACTCAATAAGATTGGTTGAACATGACCTACTACGCACAAAGCTATGTTATCTATCCCTAATCAGTCCTTGGCTATCCAAATAATTGTCTATCTAATTTCTTAGAACACCTTCCAATAACTTAACTACCACTGACAATGGAACAACATGAGCTACCCTCCAAACCTCTGGTACTACACCTCGGCTAAGGACATTTTATATATTTCTGCCAGAGTTCCTGCAATTTCTACAATCAAGTTTATAAGATAAAAATTTCTGCGCACAAAGCCATGCTGACTCTCCCTATTTAGTCCTTGTCTTTCCAAATAAATATACATCCTCTTTCCCAGAATCATTACTTTGTGATTGAACTAATTTTGTATTTAATAAAGCTACACCAGAATATCATTCCTTAACACATCAATGAATAAGTCATAATCCAAGGAAAAGAAACATTTTTGATGTGTGATTCCTTTGGCTCTTGTGAAATTTGCATATATAAGTATATAAAAAATTGTTATGCAGAAATTTGAAATATGAATTTTAGCAAACTAGCGTAGATTTCAAATCATCCCCTAAGGGGATAAAGCTAAATTCTTTCCCAGTTATTTTTGTAACAAATTGAGTTTTACTTGTTTATTTGGTGAAGATATGAAAGCAATGGAATGTCATGTGTTATTTCAGAGCTGTCATTTATACTCTGTTTCCTCAGTTTGGACGAGTCTATAAGAGTTTCATTTTGATTCAGTGCAATATTAATTCAAGACAACTTTTCTCAAATGAAAACAAATGTTGACATTTTTAGACATGTTGCTTTTTGGTGGGGTCAGATATAAAACAATTAGCTACTGTGTAGAAGCTGATGTGCAGAAGCCTATTCTGTTCTACAGTTTGCTTGAAAGACAAGACTGATGTGAAGAAAACTACAGGGGAAAAAAAAAATAATGGATATATACCATATAAAAGGAAATTGACATATTTGCATAAACACCGTTGTATTAAATACTGGTAATCAATAGTCTGCCTCTCAATTTTTAAAGCAACTTGCCATAATCAGTATTATTCTGAACATCTCAGGACAAGTTGTCAGCCTGTTGTCATCTGATTGCACAAGTACAATTGGACAAACCACAGTTCTCTGGTCCTCAGTGCAAAACACACTGACACACAAAATAATACACATGCAGACAAACACTAAATAGACAGGACAAGAAGATACATAAATCAATAAATATTGTTTCATGAATGTGAGAGTCTTGGATGTTTAGTATGAGAAGTTCCTGTGAAAAGTTGTTCCTCAACCTACCACTGCTGTCTCTGATATTCCTGTATCTCTCTCCTGACAGGATTAGCCGAAAGATGGTGTGTGGAAGGTGGAGGGGTCTTCAATTATGTTGTGTGCACTCTTCAGACAATGATCCCAATATATCACATTGATGGAAGGTGGGAGTCGGGGGTGTGGGAGGGAGAATCTGGTGATCTTATCTGACACTCTTATGATCCTATGGATTGACCTCCGATCCATTTCTCTGCAGCAACCATACGGCCCTGTGATCCAGCTGGCCAGTTTGCTCTCACAGAGCTCCTGCAGAAGGTTGACATGATGTCTGCTAGCCTTGCCTGCTTCAGTCATCTCAGGAAGTGCAGTCGCTGTTGCACCTTCCTGACACATGAGGATACGTTGTGTGCCCACGATAAGTTACTAGTTAAGTGAACTCCAAGAAATCTGATGCTCTCCACTCTCTCCACTACAAAATTGCTTATGTGTAGTGGAGAGTAGTTCTTCCTGGTTCTCTTTAAGTCCACAATCATCTCCTTCATCTTATCCACATTGAGATTCAGGTTGTTTCTCTCACATCATATCACCTCCTCTCCACCTTCCTGATAATTCAAAAGCTAAGTACTATTGATGCTGAAAACCTAAAATTAAACTTGACAAATCTGATAGTGCTCAGTAGTATCTGTGGACAGAATTTTGAAAGGTAATTTACCTGAAATGTTGACTCTGTTTTACACATCACAAGTGCTGAACATTACTAAATTACTTATGATTAAGTTTAGATTAATAATTTATTAAAAGGTGATTTTGCACTGTGGATGGAAGGTTAGAAGAATTTATTTTTGCCCTATGAATTCTTGGTCAGACCTAGCTAGCACTATTTTTATTTTGGAACTCCCGTCCAATTTACTGTATATTCAGGAACATTGATTAAGTTTCTACTTTAGGAACGAGGAGGGACTTTGATAAAGGTAGTTCAGTTGGCCAATGAGCTGGATTTGGATAATCATTCAGAAGGAAACAATTGCCTCACAACTGTTAGCACTGCTTTGCTTTAATTGCAATAAACGGATTACTCAAAATAAAATCAGTCCTGTCATAGCTGCCACAAGGCACAGATATCCCTACTGAAGCATCACAAGGGTCTATACATTTGTCATCAGCACTCCTGCATGTACCAGAAACACAATCCTGAATTTCTCTCTTGAAAAACAAATTAATATAAAATTATTCAAACTTTCGGAGCAGTTGCCAGAAGGAATTTAGATCCTTACTTAAGGTTATGAGATAACTATTACTTTTAGCAGGTCAAGTAGCAGGACTTAAAAGTGCAGTAGGAATATTGGAAGATAAACTAAAAACATTTGGAGAAACACAGCTATTTCAACAAAACAGAATTAGTCAATAGCATTCATTTTGAGAAAAATATATTTTTTCTCTGAGGCAGTCCTTCAAGATCAATGAGTCCCTTCCATTCTGGCTTTGAGGCTTCAGTGATAGTGAATGAAGTCAGCATACGAGCCACAGATACTTCCATAAGTGCTGCAAGAAATACCCGATGGATCAGGCAGATGGATAGTTTATAAAGCTGTGTAATCTTTTTTTTTGTCATTTACACAGGCTTTGGTGTGTTGTTGATGCATGGTCTTGATATTTGCAATGCCACCCCAAATATTCTTTCCCTTCTTTTAACTTTCAAGGGCCAGAGCTATCTCGGTATCTGTGGGGATGCTGTATTTCTTCAAAAAGGTTTGGAATAGTTCATGAATATTTTCCTTGACTCGCTCATATTCCTTTGAAACCCTCAGAAAATTCCAAAGGATCTGGATTTTCTGATTTAAAAACTTTGAACATTGATCATGTGTGATGGGCATGCATTGGGAGTTTGTTGTTGGGCAGGCATTAAGGGTCTGGTATTGAGTATGCAATGGTGTCTGGTGTTGAGTATGCCTTGGGAGACCAGTGGTGGGCATGTATTGGGAGTTTGTTGTTGGCCAGGCATTAGGGGTCTGGTATTGGGTCTGCATTGGTGTCTGGTGTCAGGCATGCTTTGGAAGGCTAGTGGTGAGCATGCATTGGGGGTCAAGTGTTGGGCATGGATTGGGGTCAAGTGTTGGAAATGCATGCAATGTGGCAACATAGTGACTGAAGACTCAATACTGGCGATGTTGACCCAGGAGAGGATGCTGCCTTGATTCACAGCCTTCCAATTAATGTAAAGGGTTTTGTTGAGATTGTGTGGGTGGTATTTTTCTACTACCTTGATATGTGTTGTGCATAGTACAGGTCTTAATGCAAATAAGATGGTCTGGTTGACAATAAGTATTGAGCAAATCTGAATCTTGATCTTCTAATACTCTTTTTTCTCTCATTTGACTAAAAACTGCTGATTTATTGAAAGCAACGGTGAATTTTATTGTACACTTCTGCCTTCGCTGAGATGTGACTCGTCAAATATGGGAAGCATTTCAGGGTGTCACTATGAACTTTTACTTTTTGAGAGCAAAGTGATGTAACAGAGCCAACTATGTAAAACATTGGTCTTGCAATAAGAATTCAAGGACCACCCTTGTATGCTACCATGAGTTAGCTTGTCTCTGTAAACACAAATTCAAGCATGATAATGAGTTTATTGTCATACATATTGTACAATGCATGTATGCCTGAAATTCTTACTTGCTGCAGCTGAATAGGTAGAGTACAACTCCGATTATCCAAAATGTTGTGACCGGTCCTATTTCAGATGACTGAATTTTTCGGAAACTGATCACTTTTTTTTAAAAACAGCCCAGTAGCAACAACAAATCACAAACCACAACAAACAACAAGGGAAGGCTATTAAAGCATTTAAATAATGTTTAATTCTCACCAAAAAAATCTCTGGCTGCTGCTAATCCCCATCATAAACAATGATCACTGAGATCTCCCAACTGCCGCTGCCAATCCCCAACATGTCCCCATCTCTGCCGCCAATCCCCAGGGAGGATTCCTGGGCTGGTGGAACACTCAGTGCCGAGTTAGTGGGTTCCTGTCTCCCTGTGGACTTATTCTGGCTGGGGTTGTTGCGGTTTCGTCTCCTGGTTCTTGAGATGGAGCCTGATACAGACCCAGTCTTCGCCTGTGCCCACTCCCTTTCTCAACCACCGCCAATGATCACTGACACCTCCCCACTGAGGTCCCTCTTCTTCCCGGGAGCCTGAGATCCCACTCTTTTCCCCAGAGGCTGCTCTCCTTGATGACACTGGGACAAAGGATTCTTCTGACCACTTGCAGCTGAGAGACAGTGGCACACAGTTTGAAAGGGCAAGTTGGAGAGAAAAGTCAATAGGGGAATGTAAAGAATAAATAAAGAGAGAGAGGGGAGGGAGTTACCTGAAACTAGGACAATCATCGTTCTAATTTATTGGCAGTTCAATTTTCTTTTCAACCTGTGAGGTCACTTTGGCTCCAAAAAAAATTGTTAACTGAGGATTTCTGATTATTTTGGATATCCCCATATATTTGAAATTCTTCAGAGGTGAATAGATGTCACTTGCGGGTCCAAAAAACATTTGGATAAACGAGGATTTTAGATAATCGAACTGTACTTATTAATAAGAAGCAATGAGAGTGAACTAATATAATTAACTTGAAGGTGTCAATAAATGCTTTAATTAGACAATGATATAATCATGGTACAAAAAAGTAACTTGCAATAGTGCAGAAGAGGTCCAAGAATCTAATAGCTGTTGGAAAGAAACTCTTCTTGAACCTAGAGGTACTTGTTTTCAGGCTTCTGTACCTCCTGCCTGAAGGTAGCAGTGAGAAGAGGTGGTGGCCAGGGTGACAGGAGTCCTTTATGATACTAGCTGCATTCTTGAGGCAATAGATGTTTGCAATGGATGGGAGGTCAAAGCCTGTGATGGACCGACCTAGCTATGTTTGGTACCTTCAGCAGCTTATCCATTACTTGGCACCAGTATTGACTACTACCGAGATGTGGACTCCCAGAAACATGAAGGTTCTGTCTCTCTCCATCTCCATCTCCTCAATGCAGACAGCTGAACAAACCCTTGACCACTATAAGCTCCTAGGTCTTGGTAACATTGAGGGCAAGACTACCCATCTCCTACATACTGTAGCTGATCTACTGATCCTAGAATCATTTGAGGAAAGAATATAACCAAGGTGACACACACACAGCTTTCACATATTTTCCTAAAGGAACCAGTATACATTGTCAGAGTCTCATCAGATGACAATATCCTTGACTGAAACATCCTTTCCATAATGCACTGGTGTATATTTTGATTGCATTCTCAAGTTCATCATTGTTCCCTCAATCCACAAAGAGTCCTCGATTCTGATAGCTGAATTCAGGTCAAATGAAAAATAGAGTTTAAAATTATTTTTTGTCACCAGAGGACTATAAGACAACAATTTTAGAATTAAGAATATGACAGCACACCATTGACTGCAGTATGGACAAAAAAAGGTAAAATATAAAGCAGAAAAATATTTTCTCAATTTCCAGATGACATTAACATTAAAGATTTTTAAATCATAATATATAGAATATTTGTTATTATATCAGGGTTTTAAGACTGTTCTCTCAGAAATTGATTTTAATTATTAAATACAATTAACATGGATGTAAGACAGCCTGATCAAGAAATTTATTCATAATGGTAACTTTGAATAAGGCATGTTTTAAAAATGCAGATGAAATAAATAGTTTGTATCGATGGGAATGTGAGGAAATGCTTTCAAATATAAGTATATGTCACAGTTTACTGCAGTAAAACCCCTGTTATCTGGAATTCAAGCAACTGTAACCTCAAGCAACCAGCCAAAGAAAAAGTAGGAAATAAATAAATAGATAGATAAATAGACAGGATTAAATAAAGGTCATAAATTGTAAAAGTAAATGCTCACTGAAGTAACACATTAAACTTGGCTGAAGAGGGGAACAAATATTCAGCCAACGAAGTGCCTTAGTTGTGCTTTGCTCGTAGCAGCAGTTTGAATAAAGATGTGTTTGAGTTAAATGGCACAGTCCAGGATGAAGAGATGGATAATATCATTCAGCATTGGGGTGTCTCTCTTAAAGAGTCTCCTTATCCTTCTTTAGTAATTGTCTTTATTAGTATGTTATGAATGTATATTTTGGCGTATAAGTCAACCCCAATTTTATGGATGCCTGAGGTGCCCCATTGACTGGCATATAAGTTGTCCCCCGAAGATCACGATGCCTAAGATGGGCTGTTGACCGGTGTATACGTCGACCACCAAAGATCATACAGATTGATCTGCTGGGCAATGGCTGGAGGCATTTGCAATCATGAAGGTTCCATCGACACAAAGCAACTTGCGACAAAAGTATGAAGCGAGTTTTAAGTTGAAGGTGATGGAAATGGTCAAGTAAACCAACAATTGAGCTGCTGCAGGGAAAAACAAAATATGTATATGCGATGTTGGTAAGAAAATGGAGGAAGAAAAAAGAGACTTTAAGAAAAATACCAAAAAGGCAATGTTCATTGAGAAAAGGAATCACTCATTGGCCGGAGTTGAAAAATCATGTTTCAGAATCGTAATGTGAATAGAGGCCCCCAAAATAAAATAAGAACATTTGCACTGCGGTGGGCAAAGTCGCACCCAGACCTCAGTGATGATTTTGAGGCTACATTAGGCTGGTGCAACCATTCCATGAACAGAAAATATCTGGTAATGTGCCAAAAAACAAAAATTGCACAGAAACTAGCAAAAGAATGCGATCATAAAATTGTAAATTTTCACCAGTTTACTATCCACAACTGGCAGAAACACAAGTTTGCATTGGCAAATATCAGAAACATGGACAAAATCCCCATGAATTTTGACATGATAGGCAATCATGTCAGTTGGACAGTGGAATGGATTGGTGTTAAAACTATGCAAACCAGAAGTACAGGCCATGAAAGGACCAGGTTTACTGTGATGTTATCGTGCATGGCCGACAGAACAAAGTTAAGACCCATAGTAATCTTCAAAGGCAAAATTAAACTGAAAATAAAATTCTCTGCAGAATTTTTGTATATTTTCATGAAAACGTATGGATGGATGGAAATGGTGTAAAACTGTAGTTAGGAAATATGTGGAACATGCAGCCAGGTGGTTTCCGCAAAGAACAGAGTTTGCTGGTCTGGGATATGTTTCAAAGCCACTTAACTAAGAACACTAAAAGTAGATTAATAATATGCAATTCTTACATAGGGGTTATCCCATGTGGTTTGATGTCAATATTGTAAACTCTCGATGTCTGCTTGAACAAGCCATTCAAAGACCATGTGCGTGAGGATGCAGAAAAGTTGTTTACAAAAGGCGGGGCAATGTGTGCTGCGTAACTTCATAGGTTGCATTACTTGATGCTCAAGGCATGGGACAAAGTTAAAGTAGAGGCTGTGATAAAATAATTTTAAAAGTGCTGTATCTTTCATGTAACTGATGGCATGGGAGATGATTTGTTATGGGACACTGACGACAAAGCTGAAACCACTTCATCAGATACAGACTGGGACCCATATAATGACTGTTTAAACAGAGAGAGTATGGATGTGTTTCCTGCCATCTTTGTTTCAGATAATGATAGCGAGAGTGATTTTGAAGGGTTCTAAATGTGTTGTTGTTTTCAGACAATGATAACAATTTGAAGGGTGCTAATTGTGATTCAATAAAAATCGCAATGAAAATCTGTCACAGTTGGGGTTTTTTTGGGGTTTTCAAAGGTTGACTTATACGCCAAATCTGCTGTTCATGGGTCGACTTGTTTTGCTGAATCATTTTTTTCATGGGTACTGGCGTGGATTGGATTTTGAGCTGAATTTAAGATCTCAAAAGTGTATCCGGCATAAAAGTTGACCCCCATTTTTTGGAAGGATTTTTTCTGAGTTTCACGACTCAAATATGCCGAAATATATGGTAAATATATTGTGGGCCTGCCCTTTGATAATAAGTATACCATTTTGGACACTGTTGGGTTGTGGGATTGGAACCTACTGGCACAAGCTGTGGCAGTCAGGTCTCTGACATGGAGTCTGGCCTTGTGGCTGAGAAAGGAATGGAGGAGAAGAGGTGAGCTGCATTGAAAGGGGATATCAAAGTTAGGGGGAATAGATAAGAGGTTCAATGGAAGTGATCGATAATCCAGGATGATATCTTGTCTCCCTGGTTCCAGGGTCTGAGATATCTCAGATCAAATTCACGGCATTCTCAAGAGGGAGAGTGAGCAACCTCATGGTCGATTATAGTGACTAATGACATGTGTAGGGAGGGTGTATAACAGTTATAAGCAAAATTGAGCAAATGAGGTAACTGAGGAGTATACAAAATGCAAGAAAGAAATCAGGAAGCCTGAAAGAAGTCAATCAGATTGTGTTGGCAGTCAGTCTGAAGGAAAATCTTAAGCATTTCTTTAGGTATATTAAGAGCAAAAGGATAGTGAGGGACAAAATTGGTCTCCTTGAAGATAAGACTAGTTGGCTTAGTATAGAACCAGTAGAGATGAGGCAGATTAAATGGCTTTTTTGCATTAATATTTACTCTCCTTGATGACACTGGGATAAAGGATTCTTCTGACCACTGGCACAAGATCTAAGCAAGTAAAGAAAACAAAGCAGTATGTTTATGGAACCAATACAGATTAAAGAGTAAGAGGTACTTGCTGTCTTAAAGAAAATAAGAGTGGATATATTCCCAGAGATATTCCCTTGGATTTTGAGGGAGTCTAGTGTAGAAATTGCAGAGGCTCTGGCAGAAATATTTAAAATGTCCTTAGCCAGTTGTGGTGCTGGAGGACTGGAGGGTAGCTCGTGTTCTGTTGCTTAAAAAAATATTCAGAAGTAACCCTGATAATTATAGACCGGTGAACTTGATGCCAGTAGTAGGTAAGTTATTTGAAAGAGTTCTTTGAGATCCAATATCCAAGTATTTGAATTGCCAGAGATTGATTAGGGATAGTCAACTTGGCTTTGTGCATGGTAGGTCATGTTTAACCAATCCTATAGGTTTTTTGATGAGGTTACCAGGAAAGTTGATGAAGGAAAGGCTGAGGATGTTGGCTTCAGTAAGGCCTTTGACAAGGTCTCACATGGAAGGTTAGTTCATACAGTAGATTTTCATTGGGGGGGGTAGTCAACTGGATTCAACATTTGTGACTTGGGGAGAAGCCAGAGAGAGGTCGTTCATGATTGCTTCTCAGATTGGAGGCTTGTGGCTAGTGGGGTGCCTCAGGGATTGATGCTGGGACTATTTTTGTTTGTCATCTATATCAATAATCTGCATGATGATGTGGTCATTTGGATCAGCAAATGTACAGATGCCATAAAGTTTGGAGGTGTTGTTTTCAAAGTTTGCGGAGGAAACTGGACCAGCTAGAAAAGTGGGCTGAAAAATGGCAGAAGGAATTTAATACAGACAAGTTGTTGCATTTTGAAAGGACAAACCAAGACACTGAGCAGTGCAGTAGAACAGAGGGATCTGGGAATACAGATACATCAGTCCCGAAAAGTCGTGTAACAGGTAGATAGGATGGTAAAGAGAGCTTTTGGCATATTAGCTTTCATAAATATTCTGAGTTTAGGAGTTGTGATGTTATGGTGAAGTTGTATAAGATATTAGTGAGACCAAATTTGAAGTGTTCAGTGCAGTTTTGCTCACCTAAGTACAGGAAACATATTAATAAGATTTAAAGAGTGCAGAGAAGATTGTCTGGGATGTTGCCCAGATTTCAAGAACTAAAGATTAATCAGGTTAGGACTTTAATTCTTTGGAGCACAGAAGATTGAGGGGAGAATTGATAGATGTATTTAAACTTATGTGACATCTAGACAGAGTAAATGTTAATAGTTTTTTTTTTCCACTGAGGGTAGGTGAGATACAAACCATAGGACGTGGGTTAAGAGTGAGAAAGGAACATGAGGGGAAACATTTTTCACACAGAGAGTGGTGGAAGTGTGGAACTAGCTGCGAGCGGGTAGTGGTGAGTGAGGGCCCCATTTTAACATTTAAGAAGAATATGGACAGATGCACAGATAGGAGGGGTATGGAGGGCTATGGTCAGGGTGCAGGTCAGTGGAACTAGGTAGAATAATATCCTGTTTTTGTGCTGTAATGTTCTATATTGGTAAGGCTTTATCTGTAAACTTGGGTTAGAAGGGTTTAATTATAATGGCTGCACAGTTAGTGTAGTAGTTAATGCAATGCTGTAACAGTGCCTGCAACTGGTGTTTGATTTTAAATTTAAATGCTGTAAGTTATGGGAAATACCTGATTAAAGTGAACTTTACATAATTAAGAACTACAATGCTGATATTTTTAAAAATTACTTTACATTTTGGAATATTATTTGTCTTTCTAACTCTTTATTCAGTATGTAGGTGTGTTAGTTAGGCATTGTAAGTCTCAATCAACCACAGAACTCATTTATCCAGCATCTACTAATCTCTGTAGATGCTGGATACCATGGGTTTGACTGTATTTATAGTTTTAGGACTAATTCAGCCAAGTCAGTTCAAGGAAAACTAAAGTCTCAAAACATATATTTTACCTTGCTATTTAAACAGCACACTTTCAATTGCATGTTCACCACCTTTCTTGCATTTGTCTCCAATTAATCAAATGGAGAACATTGGACATTACAGCACAATACAGGCCCTTCAGCCCATGATGTTGTGTCGCCTATATAAGCCTATTCAAAAAAAGTCTTCCCTACCCCATAACCCTCTATTTTTCTTTCATCATTTAAATTTCTTTCTTCCAATGGAAGCCAGTGACAAAACTCAATTGTATTATTACAAAGTTATTCTTAATTGTTCTTCTTCCTCCAATCAGCTTCTAGCTCTGCCTCATGCCTTTCTTTAAATTGTAGCTGTAACTGTACAATTAAGTTGAGTAAAGCTTGGAAAGCAGCCAACAAGTTTTTTTTAATTCTCACAACAATTTACTCAACTGCGTGCACGTCCAAATACTTAGACATCAACCGCAGCTCACCAAAGCTGCCAAGGAGTGGCAACACCGCTGGCGTACGATTTTCATGAACTTCGACGATGGGGACAAGATGTTGAACAAGTACACAACACTATTAGGCTGTGTGAGTTGCAATGTTTTCAAATAAATGGAAGGATGTGAAAAGTTGGACAGTTTATACATGAATACTCCCAATGAAGTTTTTCCCAGACATTTACTGGCTACCAGGTGGCAAAAGCCAGGAGAATCATTAAATGATTTCTTCAGGGAATTGGAAAAATTCAAGAGAATAGTGCGGAGCAGTGTAAAACGAGGCAACATGGGACACATTTACCACTGGCATTGTCTCACCTCCAATACACCAGCGACTCTTAGAAAACAAAGCACAGACTGCTTATAACCAAGTTATTGCATTAGACGGAGCTCAATACAATAATGATACATACACTACCCCAGCGGCCCATACAGCTGCTGTAGTGAACCCAGAACCATCATAGGTACTGCAGGTATATGAGAAGGATTCTTTAGCAGGGCTGCCTGATAACCTTCTAGTTGTTCTTGAGAAACCAGTTGTGGCAGCCACTTATAATACGAAATGAAATGTTTCTTTCGTGGTTATCTTACCATTCGCAGAATAAGTATCCAGCACACGAGGCTATTTATTATAAATGTTCTAAGAAGGAACATTATGGCTGTGTGTGCAAATCCAAGGCTTCAACAAGCTCAGTGGCAACAATGGACAATCCTCATGTACTGGCTACACTTATTAATGTGTCACAAGGATTCTCTCAAGCTGCAACCTTTGTGACTGCAAATGGTAAAAGGGTAAGTGCTCTGTTGGATTCAAGCCCCACTGATGGTTACATTAGCGAGAAAGTCACGTGTGAACTAGAACTAAAGACTCACCCATCTAGTAAAGACATTACTAAGGCTCAGAAAACTTTAAACACTAGTTCCAAACTAGTTCCACTATGTTGTTGTTTAACCTAACTCCTAGTCTTAATAGCCAGGCATACGCTGCCACATGATTTGGTATATTGAGGAATCTATGTTTTGGCTTAATACTTGGCCAGGATTTCCAATGTCAGCATCTGAGTGTGAAATTTGAGTGCAGAGGACTGTGAATGGTGGTGATCATTACTGTGCATTAACAGCAGCAAAAATAGAAGAGCCATCCCTTTTTCCAAACATCACCAAGATGTAAATCAATTGCCGCCAAATCAAGATGCTTTAGCAAAGGGGATCAGGACTTCATTGCAGAGGAAATTCACCAATTACTTTCAGAAGGCATAGTTGAGATGTACATATCACCATGGCGAGGCCAAGTGGCAGTGGTGAAGGATCCTACCCACTGATAATTGAAGCAAATGTTTGTGGATTATTCACAGACAATCAACTAAAACACAAAATTGGATGCTTACCCCTTGCCAAGAATTGACAAAATGGGTGAACAAACTTACAAAACATAGTGTGTTCTATACCTTTGACCTAAAAAGTGCCTATCATTAAATGTCACTGAAGAAGTCAGATAAGGAGTATACGGCTTTTGAAGCCAATGGATGTCTATACCAATTTTGTAGGATTCCATTTGGAGTCACAAATGGGGTAGCCACCTTCCAGCGAGCAAAGGAGAAGTTAGTTAGAGAAGAAAAACTGCAAAGTGCCTTTCCTTACCTTGATAATATCACTATTACTGGACATACACAAGAGACACATGATCAAAATTTAAAGAAATGCCTGAAGACCTTCAGTCAGAGGCACCGAACACTGATTCCAAGACTGTGGAGTCTGTGAATTGCATTAATGTCCTCGGATACCGTGTAGTGAATGATATCATTAAGCCAGATCGTGAGAGACTTCATCCACTACAAGAGTCTCCTGCACCAGAAAAATTTAGATTCTTAAAAAGTGTACTTGAGATGTTTGATGTTTGCTTATTATACCAAATGGATTCATGGGTTTTCTAACAAGATTCAACCGATGGTAAATACAGAGAAGTTTCCAATGGAGGAAAAGGCCCTGAACATCTTTAACCTGTTAAAGAGAAAGTTGGAGGAAGCCACCCTGCATTCGGTGGATGAAACTTACCCTTGGAGGTAGTGTGTGAAGCATCTGATGTTGTAATTTCTGCTGTCCTTAACCAAGGAGGACGGCCTGTTGCATTCATGTCAAAGATGCTACAAAAAAGTGAATTACACTACCACATTGTCGAGAAAAAAGCAACTGCCATCTTTAAGGCAATGCACAAATGGAGCCATTACCTGCCATGGCACCACTCTAGCTTGGTAACTGATCAGCGTTCAGTGACCTTTATGTTTGACAGTAAAAAACGTACAAAGAAAAAGAATGCAAAGGCTGGAACTTTCAGCATTTAGTTACACAATAAAGTACCCTTCTATGAAAGAGAATATGAACCCCGATGCATTTAGTCAGGCGTCCACTTGCTCAGCCTTTACTACCTGCACACTCGCTGACATTCACAACGGACTTTTTCTTCCAAAATGAACTTGGCTGCTGCATTTTGTTAGAGCAAAAATATCTCCCCTTTTCTACAGAAGATGTTAAGAAGATGTGTGCTTCATGCAGGGTCTGTGCTGAACTAAAGCCTCAGTTCTACCGTTCACCAGGAGGGACTTTTGTCAAAAGCAAAACCAATGGAATGGCTTAGTATTGATTTCAAGGGACCCTTGCCTACAGCTTCATGCAATCCATCCCTATTTGCAGTAGTTGATGAAAACACATGTTTCCCCTTTGCCTTTCTATGTCCCAATATGCATACTACAACAGTGGTCAGATGTCTAGATCTGCTATTTGGCCTAAGTAGAATGCCAAATTACATATGCTCTGATCTAGGCACCACTTTTATGTCTAAGGATTGAAAGATTATCCCTTCCAGGAAGGGGTTGCCACAAGTTATATAAAAATCTAAATTTTTCATACCACCCAATCAGGAATGGACATGTAGAGAGTTTCAATGGTATCATATGGAAGGCAGTCTGTTTGGCCCTTAGAGCATTGGGAACTGGAGCTTCCTGAAGTAATACACTCCCAAAGATCGCTGTAGTGTACAGCAACAAATGCTACATCCCATGAACATTTTTTTTGTATTCCAACGCCAATCATCCCATGGAAATTCACTGCCCTTCTAGCTAATGACCCCTGGATCCATACTACTAAGAAGGCTTGTGACGAGTAACAAGAATGAACCACTTGTAGATCAAGTTGAACTCCTTGAAAGTAATCCAACTTCAGGTACCCAGATGGACGAGAATCTTCTTTGGCTGTCCGTAACTAGGTACCTTGTCCAGAAGCCGAGGCAATCCCCACATCTCCTATTGTAGAACAAGATAAAATAAATCTGGTGGTACTAATACTGGAAGAGGAGGAAGATATGACATGCTATAGTGCGGAGGATAATGAAACAGTAGCTCCACAGGAACTAAGGTGATCTGGTCGTGTCCTAAAACTTCTTAATCAATATGAATGGGAGTATTCTCATAAAGTGTTGATTGATACTGCTGGTGGGTTTTTTTTAAGGAGGGAAGAATGTAATATTACAAAGTAATTCTTAATTGTTCTTCCTCCAATCACCTGGCTGTATTTCTACTCCCAGCATACAAGCAGAGACTGAAGACCATAGCACCAGTGGTGAAAACAGTGAAAGTATGGTCAAGGGAAGCAGAGAAACATCTGCAGGACTGCTTTGAATCATTGGACTGGAACATTTTCAAGAACTCATCCATAGACTTGAATGAATGTGCAACAGGAGTCACTGACTTCATCAACATGTGTGGATAAGTGTGTGCGCATGTGGAAATACCGGGTGTTCCCCAACCAGAAACCTGGATGAATCAGAGAATCTGCAACCTGATGAAGGCAAGAACAAGGGTGTTTAAGGCTGGGGATTGAGATCTTTACAAGAATCCAAGTATGGCCTACAAAAGACCATCTCTGAAGCAAAATGGCAATTGCAGAGGAAGCTTGAGACAGAGATGGATACATGCCAGCTATGTCAGGGAGTGCAGGCCATTACAGCCTGCAAAGCAAGGGCAAACACTATAGATGGCTGTGATGCTTCACAACCTGATGAGCTGAACACCAAACAATGCCTACTAAAATACCTGAAAAGGCTGAGGACGATGTGATATCTGTCTCCGCGGGCAATGTCAGAACATTCCAGAGGATGAACTCTCACAAGGCATTAGGTGCTGATGGCATACCTGGCATGGTACTGAAAATCTGTGCCAACCAATTAGTCATTGTGGCAGTCAGAGGTTCCCATCCGCTTCAAAAGGGCATCAATCATCCTGGTAAACAAGAAGAGTAGCATGGGCTGCCTCAACAACTACCACCCAGTAGCATTAACTTCTACTGTGATGAAATGCTTTGAGAGGCTGGTCATGAACAGAATTAACACATACTTATGTAAAGATCTGGACCCACTGCAATTCACCTATTGGCGCAATTGCTCCACAGCAGATGCAATGTCACTGGGTCTCCACTCAGCTCTGGATCATCTTGAAAAAAGCAATTCATACATAATTCTGCTTTTCATGGACTATAATACCATTATTCCCTCAGTGCTGGTCAAAAATCTACAAACTCTAAGCCTCAGGTACCCCACTCTACAAATGGATCCTTGACTTTGTCATTGGAAGACCACTATCAGTACAAAATGGAAACAATGTCTCCTCCTCACTGATCATCAACACAGGTGCACCCCAAGGATGCACGCTTAGCCCACTGCTCTACGCGTTATACACCCATGTCTGTGTGACCAGGCACAATTCCAGTGCCATCTACAAGTTTGCCAATTACACACAGTTGTCGGCAGGATCACAACCAGCAATGAGGAAAGGTACAGGAGGGAGATAAATCAGCTCATTGTAATGGTGTAGCAACAACAATTTTGAGCTCAACATCAAATAAACCAAGAAGATGATTGTGGACTTTAGGAGGAAGTCAAGGAAACATGACCCAGGCCTCATTGAGGGCTCAATAGTGGAGAGGGTCAAGAACTTCAAATTTCTAGGTGTCATCATCTCCGAGGATCTGTCCTGGAGCCTCCATATTAATGCAATCACAAAGAAGGTTCGCCAATGGTTATGCTTTGTGAGGTGTCTGAGGAGATTTGGTATGTCACCAAAGATTCTTGGAAACTTCTACAGATGTACTGTGGAGAGCATTTTGGCTGGTTGCATCACTCCCTGGTATGGAGGTGCCAATTCTCAGGACAAGAAAAAAAATTCCAGAGGGTCTTAACTTGGCCTACACATCACAGGCATCAGACTTCACTCCATCGAGGACATCTACATAAGGCAGTGTCTTAAAAAAGCAGTCTCTATCCAAAAGACCCCCATCATCCAGGCCACGCCCTCTTCACTCTGCTACCATCAGGGAAAAAGTACAGGAGCCTAAAGACGAGCACTCACCAGCACAAGGACAGCTTCTTCCCTGCTGCTATCAGATTCCTGAATAATCAATGATCCAAAGACAATGCCTTTCTTTTCATGCACAATTCTTATTATTATTTTTTTTTAGTAATGTTGTAAGATGGCTAAAATATATATGTTTGCACTCTCTTCTTTTGGCTTGGCTTCGCGGACGAAGATTTATGGAGGGGGTAAAAAGTCCACGTCAGCTGCAGGCTCGTTTGTGGCTGACAAGTCCGATGCGGGACAGGCAGACACGGTTGCAGCGGTTGCAGGGGAAAATTGGTTGGTTGGGGTTGGGTGTTGGGTTTTTCCTCCTTTGCCTTTTGTCAGTGAGGTGGGCTCTGCGGTCTTCTTCAAAGGAGGTTGCTGCCCGCCAAACTGTGAGGCGCCAAGATGCACGGTTTGAGGCGTTATCAGCCCACTGGCAGTGGTCAATGTGGCAGGCACCAAGAGATTTTTTTTATTTTTTAAATTTTTTATTTTTCACACCATAAATCACAATAGCCATGATATACACTTTTTCTTTTCCACACATTTACAGTGACTTTTTCTCCCTCCCCCCTCCCTCCTCCCAAGCCACCCCCCCACCCCCCCCTCTCATCCATTTTAGGTATACAATCTAGGTTGCATTAATTCAGTTAGACAATGTTGTCATTCAACAAAAATACACCAGAAATTCTACTGAGTCCATTCTTTTCTTTTCTTCTCCTTCCATCAACTTAGGTAATGTTTGTTCCCGGTAGGTTTTCGCTATTGTATTTAATGTAAGGCTCCCATACTTGTTCGAATATTTCAATATTATTTCTTAAACTATATGTTATTTTTTCTAATGGAATACATTTATTCATTTCTATATATCATTGTTGTATTTTCAAATTATCTTCCAATTTCCAGGTTGACATAATACATTTTTTTGCTACGGCTAGGGCTATCTTGACAAATCTTTTTTGTGCATCTTCCAAGTCAATTCCAAATTCTTTATTTTTTATGTTACTTAGGAGAAAGATCTCTGGATTCTTTGGTATATTGTTTTCTGTTATTTTATTTAATATCTGATTGAGATCATCCCAAAATTTTTCTACTCTCTCACATGTCCAGATTGCATGAATTGTTGTTCCCCTTTCTTTTTTACATCGAAAACATCTATCAGATACTGTTGGGTCCCATTTATTTAACTTTTGCGGTGTAATGTATAGTCTGTGTAACCAAAAAAATATTTTCAATACCGCAGGATGCTTCAGTGTAAATTTATATCCTTTCTTCCATAAACTCGCTTTTGCTGTATTGAACTCTTTTCTCTTCTTTAGGAGTTCAAAGCTTATATCTGGATAAATGAAGATTTTTTGCCCTTTATACTCCAGTGGTTTGTTGCCCTCTCTTACTTTTTCCATTGTCTTCTCCAGTACCTTTTCTCTTGTAGTATATCTTAGGAATTTTACTACAATAGATCTTGGTTTTTGTTGTGGTTGTGGTTTAGGGGCCAATGCTCTATGTGCCCTTTCTATTTCCATTTCTTGCTGTAGTTCTGGACATCCTAGGGCCTTAGGGATCCATTCTTTTATAAACTCCCTCATATTCTTGCCTTCTTCATCTTCCTTAAGGCCCACTATCTTTATGTTATTTCTTCTGTTATAATTTTCCATTATATCTATTTTTTGGGCTAGTAATTCTTGTGTCTCTTTAGTTTTTTTATTAGATTCCTCCAATTTCTTTTTTAAGTCTTCTACCTCCATTTCTGTTGCTATTGCCCGTTCTTCCATCTTGTCCATTTTTTTCCCCATTTCTGTTAAGGTCACATCCATTTTATTTATTTTCTTTTCTGTGTTGTTTATTCTTCTTCTTAAATCATTGAATTCCTGTGTTTGCCATTCTTTAAATGACTCCATGTATCCTCTAACAAGAGCAAGTATATCCTTTACCTTGCCTTTCCCTTTATCTATTTTACTGTATTCTTCCTCTTCTTCTTCCTCTGGGTTGACCATCTGTTGTTTCTTTGTTGCCCTTTCCTCCTCTTCTTTCTTGTTTCCATTGTCTTCTGTGGTCTCTTCTTGCTGCAGGTGTTCTGCAGCTGTCGTTGCCGGCTGTGGAGATCAACTCCCCAGCTGGTCCCCCCTCCCGTCGGTGTGTTTTTTTGCATGCGCATCGCGCATGCGCGAGGAGTCGCGCATGCGCGGTTGCGCACTTTTACTCGGCTCTGTGAGCCATTGTTGTAGTTCTTTTTCTACCGACCTGAGGTAGTGGGGCCCTCTCTCCACAGCGGGCCTCTTCGGACAGGTAAGGCCTTCACCTTTTTCCTCCGTTGTCTTCTCTTCCTCTCTTCTTTCCGTTGATTTTGATTTTTCTCCTTTTGTCTCCATCTTCTTTCCACCTTTATACTCACTTTTCTTTAACTTGTATTTCTGTGCCTTTGTATTTTCTCTTGTTTTTCCCGACTTTTCTGGAGAGGGCTGGAGTTCACCGTCCGGCCACTACTCCATCACGTGACTCCTCCTCCCCCAAGAGATTTCTTTAGGCAGTCCTTGTACCTTTTCTTTGGTGCACCTCTGTCACGGTGGCCAGTGGAGAGCTCGCCATATAACACGATCTTGGGAAGGCGATGGTCCTCCATTCTGGAGACGTGAGCTGAACCAAGCCATGAAAGACCCCAACAATGAAGATGCTGTTTACATCCGGTACCGTTTGCACTCTGATACTGCTATAAAACACCAAATTTCAAGACTTGTTCATGGCAATAAATTCTGATTCTGATTCTGAGGTTGAGTAATGCTTATAAAGCAGCTACGAAGATTTTCATTCTCACAACTCTCATCTTGTCAATTAATTTGACTGGAATCTTGAATTATAAATCGTGCTTGAGAGGCATCTGTATGTAAAGTTGGAGATGATTTTTGGAAGAGTTTATTTCTTGCTTATAACAATAATATGGAATGTTTCTCCCGCAGCAATACTACTGTGGGGTTCTGAATCACTTGTCTCCACATGATTTGTGTGAGACTACAATGCAGGAACAAAATCTTTCTATGCTGGAAAAAGCTGAGAGCAGCTTTGCAAAAGAACAACGAGAATAGAACAGTACAGCACAGGAACAGAGCCTTTGACCCACATGACCTAATGTCCAATTTATACAAAAGCTTTGAGGCATATACATGATACCTATCCCTCTATTCTGTGCTTATTTACCTGCTCAAGTAGAAGCCTCTTAAATGTTACTTTTGTATCTGCTTCCACTACTACCTCATTCCAGACACCTAATCATCTCTACGCACTTTCAGGTGGTCAATTGCCCTGCTTGTAAAGCCGCATATTTTGGCAATATGCGGGGGTTGGGAGGCCACATGAATGCGCAAGAGGCGTCTGCGAGGCAAACTTTGTAACCCTCCTTAGGGAGAGATAATCGCCACAGCACAGTGGCCTCCTCAGCCATCTGAATGCAGCTGCCTGACAGCACCTCTCCCAGCTGCCCCTTTCCCCGGCGCAGGACGTCAAGGCAGGGGCAGCTGGCTGGGCTGTAAGGCGCGGGGACAGTGGGACTGGGGTGGCCGGCGAGGGGAGTATGGGGTTGGGTGGCTGATGGGGGAATACGGTGGCCGGCGGGGGAATATGGCACTGGAGTCAGACTAGTGCTAGCATTGCTGAAGTTCTGGCACAGTACTGGCACTAACAAACAGCAGTAGAAGTGGACAGGTTCGGGCACAGGTACTAGCACTAAACTAGGATGGACATCGGATTAGGTCTGGTCTCAGCAATGGGGCACCAAACCTTGCCTTAATGCTGGCACTAATACTGGCATTGGCACTGGAATTAGTTCTGACACTGGGACCAACAGTGGCACTAGGACTGACATCACCACTGTAAGTCATAAAGACCAGTACATATATTCACGTATGTGAAGTGAGTCAGGAGATTTGGGATAAAAGTTCAGCTATGATCTTACTCAGTGATGGAACAGGCGTGAGATCACCATTACCGTTATCATCAATGTTATCTCGGCACATGCCATAAAATTCCACTTCTAAAAGATGGCCACAAAATGTGTCCTTCAACACCCGAATAATCACCCATTTAAGAGAAGACATGAGACCAACCTGCAAGTGTAGGAGAGCAGTTCGTGATGTCCTATTTCAGCTGCAATATGCCAGTTCTGACATCAAATTGCTTTTAATCACTCTAAATCCCAAGTGCTATTATTTAAATGTTGTGTTTTATCTCGCAGTCACTTGATCCCATAAAGGGAGCTGTCAGTTCCCAGGCACCTGGGTCTGAATGATGTCTTTGTGTCCTTTACCCTCAGGAACACACCAGCCCCTCTCATTATGCCATGACCTTCTTTAATCTAGCTCTGTACTTACAAAAAAGCATTCAACATTTCATTTATATTTTAAGTTAATTAAGTGTGGGTATTGTTTGGAACTGAGAACCAAATTATACTGTATTATTGTAAATAACTGGTGATTGATTGGGAGACAGCAACACATGATTCCACTACAGAACATATCCTTTAATAAGTATGGACCACCATCCCTCAGACAGCCAACCATAATAAACCATCGGACATTAAGAATATCACCAGATTTTATAATGATTTAGTTGTTCTAATTTTAGTCAGAAAATGTAACATTCGATCCACTGAGGATCTGCACTGTGGAAAAATCACCCTCTTTTCCCCAAAGAACATGCTGAACTAGCAACATGGGAACTCAGGGATACTGCATCTGCGTCCTTGCTTTCCTCCGCCAAGGCTCAAGCATGCTGACGCTAAGCTTGTTACTGGCGCACGAGTTGGGTACCGGCATTGTTTCGGCCAGCCCCCTTCTCCCCCGCCAGGGGGTAGAGCGATCAGTCTGGGGACATCCCACGTGCCAGCCATCCTAACTTGACAGCCCAAGGGACAGGAATTGGAGTGCACACAGATGCGCATCCCAGTGCACCTGGCCCTTCAGGTGGCCAGCGCTGCGCTTTTAGAATCCACTTGAAGAAACCTTCTGTATAAATGAAACTCATCCCACACATTCCTTTTAAACTATAGTCTCCCAACTTTTAAATGCATTTATGAGATATTTTTTACCCTGGGGAAAAAAAAAGATTCTAAATGTCTAACCTATCAATGATTCTCATGATTTTATGAATGCCAGTAACTTTTGATCAAAAGATATCCTACATTAAAGCATCTCTATCGATTTTGTCGTTCTCAGAAATGATGAAGTAGCTCCTCAGCAGCTTGACAAATGAAATTGGTGCTATTGTCTGATTTTCATGGTCTTTATCCCTACCATTATCATAAATCAGGTGAAAACTCTGTCTACTTTAGTCAGTTTTTCTGACCATGAAAGCATGTTTTAGCTTACTAGTAATGTCACTCCATAACACTTCTTCTTTCTTTCTTTGGCTTGGCTTCGTGCACGAAGATTTATGGAGGGGTAATGTCCACGTCAGCTGCAGGCTCGTTTGTGGCTGACAAGTCCGATGTGGGACAGGCAGACACGGTTGCAGCGGTTGCAAGGGAAAATTGGTTGGTTGGGGTTGGGTGTTGGGTTTTTCCTCCTTTGTCTTTTGTCAGTGAGGTGGGTTCTGCGGTCTTCTTCAAAGGAGGTTGCTGCCTGCCGAACTGTGAGGCGCCAAGATGCACGGTTTGAGGCGATATCAGCCCACTGGCGGTGGTCAATGTGGCAGGCACCAAGAGATTTCTTTAGGCAGTCCTTGTACCTCTTCTTTGGTGCACCTCTATCACGGTGGCCAGTGGAGAGTTCACCATATAATACGATCTTGGGAAGGCGATGGTCCTCCATTCTGGAGACGTGACCTACCCAGCGCAGTTGGATCTTCAGCAGCATGGATTCGATGCTGTCGGCCTCTGCCATCTCGAGTACTTCGATGTTGGAGATGAAGTCGCTCCAATGAATGTTGAGGATGAAGCGGAGACAACGCTGGTGGAATCGTTCTAGGAGCCGTAGGTGATGCCGGTAAAGGACCCATGATTCGGAGCCGAACAGGAGTGTGGGTATGACAACGGCTCTGTATACGCTAATCTTTGTGAGGTTTTTCAGTTGGTTGTTTTTCCAGACTCTTTTGTGTAGTCTTCCAAAGACGCTATTTGCCTTGGCGAGTCTGTTGTCTATCTCGTTGTCGATCCTTGCATCTGATGAAATGGTGCAGCCGAGATAGGTAAACTGGTTGACCGTTTTGAGTTTTGTGTGCCCGATGGAGATGTGGGGGGGCTGGTAGTCATGGTGGGGAGCTGGCTGACGGAGGACCTGTTTTCTTCAGGCTGACTTCCAGGCCAAACATTTTGGCAGTTTCCGTAAAACAGGACATGAAGCGCTGAAGAGCTGGCTCTGAATGGGCAACTAAAGCGGCATCGTCAGCAAAGAGTAGTTCACGGACAAGTTGCTCTTGTGTCTTGGTGTGAGTTTGCAGGCACCTCAGATTGAAGTGACTGCCATCCGTGTGGTACCGGATGTAAACAGCGTCTTCATTGTTGAGGTCTTTCATGGCTTGTTTCAGCATCATGCTGAAGAAGATAGTAAAGAGGGTTGATGCGAGGACGCAGCCTTGCTTCACGCCATTGTCAATGGAGAAGGGTTCAGAGAGCTCATTGCTGTACCTGACCCAACCTTGTTGGTTTTCGTGCAGTTGGATAACCATGTTGAGGAACTTAACACTTAACATAATGCCAATTAACACTCAAAGTTCTGATCTCTGAAGTGGTGCCAGAATAATGTTTTAGAGGTCATGATGTTACAATGGTTTTAACTTGAAACAGAAGAATTACAGAGCACAGAAACAGGTTCTTTGGCCCTTCATTCCATGCAAAAACTACACTAACCTTTTACCAGTTAGTTCAGTGGTTTTCAATATTTTTTTCTCCCCACTCACATACCACTTTAAGTATTCCCTATGCCATAGGTGCGCAGTAAAGGATTGTTTGAGGTAGTATGTGGGTGGGCATTTAAAAAATTCAAAACCACTGATTTAATTGAAACTAATTGACTCGTTATGTCCACATTTTCATAACTCCAAATGAAATGGACAAATGCCAATTTTTCTCAAGCAAAATATTTGAGTAACAATCGGGACCAGAGCAGTGATTCTCAACCTACCCTTCCCACTCACATACCACCTTAAGCAATCCCTTACTAATCACAGAACACTGATGGCTTGGGGATTACTTAAAGTGGTAGATGAGGGGAATGAAAAAGGTTGAGAACCACTGAGTTAGTTACTCAACAGCCTTCTACACCTTCATGATTTAAATATTTATCCACATATTGAAATGTATTGAGACTTGTCTCTGTCACCCAAACAGACACATCAAACTGTTTATTATTGGATATTTAATGCCAATTTTGTATCTAGTAATCATTTGTAGATTGCTACAGAAGGAAATGTGTAAAAAGTAAGTGGAATTACTGATGGAGATTATTATTCCAAATTATTTATCTTCATGTATGGCCCCAAAACTGCAGGCAATGATGTCAACAGATGCAGCAAGGGGCTACACAGTTATGAACCTAGAGTAATAGACATAGGAGAAGAAATAGGCCATTCAGCCCATCAAACCACTCCACCATTGTGATAGTTTGACCCTACTGTCAAGTTCAAGAGCCATAGAGCAATACAAAAACCTTTATTACTATATTCGCCCATGGGAATGAGTGGTATTAAGGTCAGGTAGACCAAGTCACCCTTAGGTAATATCAGAACCTTATTTGAAGGTTCAAGTGAAACATTGCAGTATTTAAGGTATATTCTTGCATACAAATCTGATAGACAGCTCTTTGAACTTATTGTTACAAGCATATGTTTTACATTTTGCATATCTCCTTTCTAAAGATAGGAAAATGGCTGACATCAATCAATTATTTACATATATGTCATAATTAAAAGATATAATTTCTTGCATAGGAAATTGGCAGAAATCTGGAAAGATTACTTCTAATAAACATCCACATTCTGTATGCCTGCGTTTTAGTCTTTAATTTTAACATGCAAATGATTTGTCTCAAATCTTAAGCCATCGGTTTTAACAATGGGGAGAGAAACTTTAGGTTGCGACAATATTACATTGAAACTTAACTGGCACCTTCAGTGTTGCTGTGTGCGCCCTTTGGCCATTGATAACTAATATCATGACTGACAGGTTGTATGGTTCAATCATTTATGAATGGGTTGCTTGTTAACAGGTCATTGACTCGACCCGGGCAAGTCAGTTAGTGCTTCTATGTTAAAAGGCATTATGGATTTTGTAAATCTGCTGTGGTGCTGTTCAACCAGTTTTGGGAAGAATCTTTGGGCCATTAATACCTTTGTAACCTGTTCAGAACAATGTACATTTTGGTGTGCTTTTGAATTGTCAGCCAGAAATCAGTTAAGACTGGGGTGGTGAAAAGTTTGTGGCACATTGCTGTTACACAATTGAAACCTTGGATTTGTACAAGGGATCTGTCTTCTGTGAGTTTCAATTTTAGGAAATGGCTTTGGATGATGGATTTGAATAATGAGTTGATTTGGAGATTCAGCCTGTCTGGAAGAAGCAGGGCTGCTCAGTTCACATGCACACAGGGTTTTTCCTAATTTTAAATCTAGGAAATTCAGTAGTTAATTAAAAACAAAATCAGTGGTGCTTTTCTCATAACTGTCATTTCTGGATAAGCATAGAAATGCAAACTTTAACCATTCCATCTTGAGCTGATCCATTCTCACACTCAGCCCTACTCTCCTACTATCCCTTCATAATCTTAGAAACCCTGACTCTTCAGTAACATCAATCTCTGCATTAAATACAGCCAAAAACTTGGCCTCCACTGCCACCCATGGTCACAAATTCCAGAGGTTCACCATTCTGTGACTGTAACATGAAAAAAAGCTCTCATGACTGGAGGGAGTATTAATGCTTTTATTAGCTTATAACTAAGGGTAGGGTCTCACAGTAGTCTTCAGAACGGTTCTGGGTTTAGGCGGGAAACCACGGTTATAAATGAGCAGATGGGGGAAGAACCAGGAGGCAGAGCCAGCCATCAGCACAACACCCTACCTCAGTTCACTGCATTCACCCCTTCCTGTAGAAGTTAGGGTCTGTGAATGAAGAGAGAGAACATGGATTCAGAAAAAAATGGTTGAAAAATATACAGTTATTATCAAATTTACAGATTTAAGTGGTCCAGTCATCTGGAGATCCTGGTGGAGCACCTTTGCACCAGGGGGCTGTGAACTCCTTGGGTCTCCTGGTCCCCTTGTAAGGGAGGAGAGGTGGGCTGGGTCTCCAGCTTAATGGTGGAAGGGGGTGCACTTTCCTCCTGAAGCGAATCCCCTGAGGCCCTGACTAGGGTGGTGAGAATGAGCTCCATGGCTCGCAGGGCACATGAGGCAATGGACCTTCTGTTCCGGTGGGTGCCAGCTCCCTGATGGAGACGATATCCTCACTGCCATCCGGGTATTCTACATAGGCATATGTAGAATTGGCGTGGAGCAGTTTCACCCTTTCCACCAGGGGGTCGGTCTTGCTTCTCCTCATATGCTTCCTGAGAAGGACTGGACCAGGAGTGGTGAGTTCCCAATGCCAAACTTCTCTGAACAATAAATAGAAGCCTGTGAGGGGTAGCATTGGTCGCAGTACATAGTAGTGACCAGATGGAATGGAGTGCCATAGGGAGGACTTCCTTCCAGCTTGAGTCTGGAAGGCCTTTTGACTTCAGAGCCAGTTTGACAGCCTTCCAAACCGTAGCGTTTGCCTTTTCAACCTGCCCATTCCCCCAGGATTGTAGGCAGCAGTCCTGCTAGATGCGATGCCCCTCGCCATCAAGTAATGACGTAGCTGGGGGCGTGGCAAGATGGCGTGCCTTCCAGACCACTCCTGACTCTGATTTATTGTTTTGTCTTTAAGTGCCCGTTAAAGTTCTTTAAAAGTTTATAAATAATAAGAGGTGCTGGATCAGTGCCTAGTGGTTTATATGCAAAAAAGAAGGTTAAAGAAAACATCAACAGACTGTTAAAAAACTACATTTTCCGAAATTGTCTGGGCCTGCTTGTTTACAAGAAGCCAGGACTCAGTATAGAATGGATCCAGAAGAAGACGTACAGAATTCGGCATTGAAACTCCGTTTTATACCGGTAAGGCTCTCTGAAGGTTGCATTCAGCAGCTTTCAGAACAAAGGGCTGGCCGGATGCCAGTACTTCACACAACGGCCACTGTGAGTGCTGTTACTGAGACTTTGACAGTTGAATCAGCTGGGGCGCCACCAGCTGGAGAGTTAAAGAGCTGTCATTCGACTGCTACAGTGGTGGCGCTGCAAAATGCATCTTCAATTACAACGGTTTTTCCAGACATCGATTCAGTGAAGATGATTAAAGAGATTTGGTTTAAAGATAATCCTGATCTTCAGTCTCCTGGCATTGCTGGGGAGACTTTGAGAGGGATTTTTATACGAAGTCAAACTGCTAGAAAAGATACTAAATTAAGGGAAGAGACAGAAGATCCCGTGGTCTCTAAGGAACAGCAAGACCCCATTATGCCTGAATCTACTTCTGTTGAAATGTTTGTTAAGGATCTTGAAGATAAGATGTATTCTGTATTGAGTCACTTAGCTAATTTTGTGAACCCGTTTATTTCCAAGATTAATGTGATGGTGGAAGCCATTAATGGAGCTTTTAAGCTTGAAACATATTGAAAGATTTGAAATGTGTGATCAAGGTTTAGTTGATGTACAAGATCAACTGCAAGATGAAAATAGAATAATTGAAACTTTGCAGATCCAAAATAAAAATTTAGCAAAAAAGGTTGATTATTTGGAGAATCAATCTAGATGGAACAACGTGAAAATTGTTGGTTTGCCAGAAGGCATAGAAGAACCAGATCCAAGAAAAATTTTTACTGAATGGATTCCATGAGTGTTAGGACAGGATAAATTCCCTGAAGGTTTAATACTGGAACGTGCTCATAGAGTTTTAAGAAGAAAATCTTTTTCAGGACAGAATCCAAGACCTGTTCTGATCCGTTGTTTAAACTATTGTGACAGAGAGACAATTTTACGTACGGCTATTAGAAATGCCCAGAAAAATAGATCTCCTTTGATGGTTCAGAATAATCCTGTTTTCTTCTATCAAGATTTGAGTCAAGAAATTATGTTTCAACGATGCGAATTTAATTCTGTGAAAGAACGGTTGTGGAAAAAAAGACATAAGGCAACATTCAGGTATTCTGCGGTACTGAAGATTTTTCAGGATGGAAATCAGCCAAAGTTCTTTGACAATCCTAAAGAGGTTATGGACTTTGCTCAGTCTCTACCAATCATGCAGTTTCAGGAACAATGTAGTCCTTTAAGGTTTCCAAAGAGAGAAGAGATGTAAGGTGGGATCCAGATTTTTAAAAGAAATGGAAGCAATGGTGACCGAAGTGGTAACGTTGATTTAAAAAAATAAATCTTTTATCTTTTTTTTGAGAAGAGTTTAAATAGTTTAAATAATGATGATAGTTTAATGAAATGGGAGTTGGGAGAGGGAACTGGGTGGGCACTAGTTTCCAGAAGTCATCAGCTACCTGTGAGTTATCTCACACCCAATATTTTGGGGGAGTTACCACTTTAGGCAGTTTAAACAGGAGGAGGTAGTCGTGACCTCCGACCTGTTTTTTTTTCTTTTTAATTTTTGGGTTAAGAAGTGAAGGTTTTTTTTAATTATTTTTTAAAATAAATATTTTTTTAACTCTTTTTGTTTTCTGATTGTAATTGAGAGGGAATTAGGAGGTTTTTATTTTCTCTCCTTTTTTTCTCTTTTTTTTGGGGGGTGTTTCTCTTTTTTCTCTCTTTTTTAAGAGGATGGTGTCACAGAAGATAATAAGTCAAAAATTGAGGATGTTGAATTAGATGAAGAGGAAGATGAGGGGAAAGGTGATAAGAAGAAAAAGAAGAAAATCAAGTACAAATACATTGAGGGAGAAGAGTTTAATAAAATTAAGTTAATTTCGATAGAGAATTTTGAAGATGATATAAATGAAGAATATGGAGAATTTTATAAGAGTTTGAACTTTTTTTTCTTTTTTTATATATAAGGGGAGGGGAAGGGAATAAAAAGTTTATCTGATTGTTTTTCTAAGGGATGTTTTTGTTCTCTCGATGAATCATAAAGAAAACTTGGTATTAATAGAAATTCTGTATTTATGTATTACTAATTATGATTTTTTGTATAACAGATATGTGGTTGATATATGATTTTAATATTTGAACTTAGTTTTAAAGTAGATTTCATTTGTTAAATACATGTATTATGTTTGATTTAAATATATGTTTAAGGGTATTATTTTAGTATTGATTTTTTTTTGTTGTTAGTAATTTTTTTTTATTGTTAAGTTTTATCCTTTTTTTGTGAGTGGCGTTTTTTCTATTTTATTTACAACATTGTTAATTAATTCTTCACTCTTTATTTTGGGGGGGGAGGGTTGGACTAATTTTAAATTAGACGATTAATGTTGTGTTATAATTATTGGGGGGGGGTTAATTTGTGTAGTTTAATGATGTAGTATTCTAATTTTTATTATCTTATTTTTTATTATTTCATTAAATGTAATTTTTATTTTATTCATGTCATAAAATTTTAAATAAAGTTTATAAAAAAAAAGTACTGACATAGCTCATCACTCATAAAGGCTGAGCCCCAATCACTATGAATATAGCTGGGATATCCAAAAAGGCAAAAATGGAGCCTAGGGCCTTTATGACTGACAAAGTGGACGTGTCTGGACATGGAATGGTGAATGGGAAGTAGGAATACTCGTCAATGATTGAGAGAAGAAGGTGATCACGTTCATGGAGGGGAGAGGTCCCTTAAAATCGACACTGAGCCATTCGAAGGGCCTGGATTATTTGATAAGGTGCGCCTTTGCGGGGCGGTAGAATTGCGGCTTGCCCTCTGAACAGACCTGCCAAGACCTGGTCATTTCTCTGATGTCCTCCATGGAGTAGGGAAGATTACACATCTTTACAAAATAAGATATGCAGGTGACCCCTGGATGGCAGAGCTCATTATGCAGAGACCTCATTGGTCGCTGTGTGCAGAGGCACAGCTTCCTCTGGATAAGGCATCTGGAGGGTAATTAAGGGCTCCTGACCAATGGGCAATGTCACAATTGTAGCTGGAGAACTCGATCCTCCACCTAGTAATCTTGTCGTTCTTGATTTTACCCCTGTTGACATTATTGAAGATGAATGCAACCAAGCACTGGTCAGTGAGGAGTATAAATCTTCTACTAGCGAGGTATTGTTTTCAGTGCCTTACGACTCCTACAATGGCTTGAGCCTTCTTTTCCACAGATGGGTTCTGGGGCTCATGGCCTTGAAATGTCAGAGAAAAAAAATGCAACCAACCTGCCAAGCTAGTTGAGGATAGCAGCCAGGGCTATGTCCAAAGTGTTGCTTTCCACTTGGAAAGTTACATTCTCATCCATCACGTTCATGGCGGCTTTTGCCAGGTAGTTCTGGAGATAGTTAAAAGCCACTTGGGCTTCAGCCGATAGGGGGAAATTAGTGGCTTTTTTAGATTGGGCAAACCTTATCAGTGTATTGAGGGATCAACTGGATGTAATATGAGAAAAGCCCCAGGCATCTCAAAGCCTTTGTGGTCCGGGGGATGGGGTGCCTTCACAGTTACTATGGAGTTGTTGAGTTGCTGAGGTCTGTCCTGACCTAAGACTATCAAGGCTAGGTCCCCGGAGACTCCATGCTCCTCATTTGATTTGCCCCCACCTTCCTGGGTTGCCCAGCGTGGATAAGATGGTGTCCGCCTCATTGAAAGATGGCCACCCTCCTTCTTCCTCTGATGAAGATGGTGCCATCTGTCGCCATACCTTGGAAGACCATCCCACCAACCTCCCAAGTTTTCTCCACACAGCGAAAGCTCTGAATCTCACTTATAACTCTGACAAGTGCCTGTTCAGGACTAAACAGCTAGCTATCCTTGGCTACGTGGTGGAGAATGGCATCAGTGACCCTGATCCCGATAGGATGTGCCCCCTGATAGAGCTCCCCATCCCCAGGACCACAAAGGCTTTGAGGAGATGCCTGGGGTAGCCCTGGCCACTGGTGATGTAGAACGAGTCGGTGCCTCACTAGGACCTTGTTCTGCGACTTCAGGTTCCTAGCCTTCAATGCCTCGATAGGTGTGCCATATGTAGAGCAGTCCCTGATGACTGCATTCTCATTTGTTCTTACCTTTGAAACAAGTGCGGACCTCCTGAATTCATCGGTGTGCAAGACGTCTCTGGTTGCGTTCAGATATACTTGGAAGCAGTCTAGCCTATATGTGAACACCTCAGCCATGTGGGGGACAGAGGGTCTATCAATAGCATACCAGGCTTGAGTAGTGTTTCCATCATTAGGGAATAAGCTAAATTGTAGCATGAATAGAAGCTCTCACAACTGGAGGGAGAACAAACGCTTTTATTAGCTGATAACTAATGGTAGGGTCTCACAGTAGTCTTCAGAAAGGTTCTGGGTTTAGGCAGGAATCCAGGATTATAAGTGAGCAAATGGGTGCAGAGCTCAAAGGTGGGGCCAGCCATCAGCAAAACACACTACCAGTGAATCCTAGTTCACTACACTAGCTAAAGATATGCCTCCACATCTCTGTTTTAAATGAGCATCCTTCAATTCTGAAGCTGTGGCCTCATGTCCTAGACTCCCCTACTATGGGAAACAACTTAGCCACATCTACTATATCCAGGCCTTTCTTCATTTGAAATACTTAAATTTAATTTTTTTAATTTAAATTTAGACAATATAGCATGGTAGTAGGCCATTTTGATCCACAAGGCTGTGCTGCCCAATTACATCCAATTAACCTACAATTCCCAGTATGTTTTTTGTAGGATGGGAGGAAACAGGAACCCTTTGGGAAAACCCATGCCGACACAGGCAGAACATACAAATTCCTTGCAGATAGCAAGGGATTCAAACACCGACCTCGATTACTGGTTTTGTAACAGCATTACATTGACCTCTATACTAACCATGCTGCCCAATGAACCATGCTTCGCTTCATGAAGTCCCCCCTTACACTGAACTGGAGTACAGTCCAAGAGCCATCAAATATTTCTTATATGCTCATCCCTTCATTCCATGAATCATTCTTGTGAATTTTCCAATGGCAGCACACACCCAAATCCCTATGCTCTTCCAAATTTTGAATTATCTCCCCATCTACCAAGTTGCATGACCAGATATTTTCCAACATTGCATTTCATTTGCCGCTCCTTCTCCTTTCCACTAATCTATCTGACTCTCTGTAGCTTCTCCATTTCCTCAACACTTCCTGCCCCTTCACCTATCCTTTGCCACAAAGCCAGTTATTTCACAATCCAAATCAGAAACATACAAAATAAAAAAGATTGCCCCATCACTGTTAACTATTTGTTAACTGATGGTCAATTAAAGTAGGATGCCTGTATTCCTACTCTGTTTTCTGCTGATCAGCCAATGCTATACACATGGTGGTATCTTTCCTATAATTCCATAGGCTCTCATCTTATTAAGCAGCTTCATGTACAGCATCTTGTCAAAGGCCTTTTGAAAATATAAATATACAATATTCCGTGCATCTCTTTTGTCTGACTTTCTTATGACTATCAAAAAAATTGCAGTAGATATGTCAGACAAGATATTCCCTTAGGAACCATGCTGACTTTGGCCTATCTTGTCATGCACCTCCAGGTATTCTGTAATCTTATCCTTGACAATTGACTTCAAAAACTTCCCAACCAGCAATGTTAGGCTAACAGGTCTATAATTCCCATTCTGCTGCTTCCCTCCCTTTTTAGATATCGGAGTAACCCTTGCAATTTTCCAGATCTCTGGAATCATGTCAAAATATATTGTTTTTGGAACATCATTGTTAATGTCTTCACAATCCCTATAGCCACTTCTTTCGGAACCCAAGGGTGCATTCCATTTGGTCAGCGAGTCTTGTATAGCCTTCAACCATTCAGCTTCCTAAGCCTCTGCTCTCTGGTGATCATGATTGCACTTATCTCTCTTCACTGATACCCTTCAAAGTCAAATGTTCTTCTAATGTTTTCCACAGTGGAGACTAATTCAAAATTCTCATTCAGTTCCTCTGCCATCTCCTTGTCTCCCATTATAAATGTTGCAGCATCATTTTCTATTGGTGCTGTATCTACTCACACCTTTTTTAAAAAACTCTTAATATACTTTTTAAAAAATTGGTATCCTTTTTGATATAATTTGTTTGTTTCCTTTCAAAATATATTTTCCTTTCTTCCTTCCTGACTTAATGCCATCATATTGTCATGCAAAAATGTTTTCTTCAACTCATTCCAATATGTGTGAAAAACAGTCACACAAACATCATGAATTAGGGTATGTTAATGATGCATTGAGTTTCAGAGTGGATGATAATGAAACCAATGCAAAAAATATATAACTTGGAAGGTGTTTAATGAATAATTGGAATTTGGTTCAGTTTGTCCCACAGTCAGTCTTTGAGCTTTAGTTTTCTACAGACACATGCTAAAAAAACATCCACTTTCAGTGCTTGGCAGTTATTTTCATTTATTGTCCTGTTTACTGTAGATAAATAAATATCATTTGTTTCAGACTGTGAAAGTTCTGCATAATATCTACATATTTAAATATTAACATATTTAAAATTCGGTTAGATAAATTTTTACATGATAGAGGAATTATGGGATATGGGGGAGAAGGCAGGTAGATGGAGTTAGGTCATAAATTAGATCAGCCATGATCGTATTGAATGGTGGAGCAGGCTCGATGGGCCATTTTTGGCCTTCTCCTGTTCCTACTTCCTATGTTCCTATGTTCCTATTTAAAAAATTGGTGATAACACTGCATGAGATTATGATCAATCCAAGAAATGAAAGATTGTATGGAAACAAAACCATAGAGGGGGTTACAGTTTTGTTTACCACAAACATAAATAAAGATCCACATTGGGCAATTGTTCATTTGTCTATGTGTATACGCAGTGCACAAATTATTTTGCACTACCATGAAATGGTAATTAACCCATATGATGTGACCAAATAATGTTTTCCAAAAGCATTAATTACATACAAATGAAACATTACATGATTCATTCAGGGCTTACTTCCTCCCTTAAGGGATAAATGACTTGACATAGACATCACTAGAGATAGTAAAGAAAATGGTATTGGAGACTGGAAGGGGGAATCATCAAGGGTTAACCACTCATATATCTGAAATATGGGTTCCATATTCTTAAAAACATATTGTAAACATTTCTGAGGTTGTAAATAATCTCCAGGGGAGCACAACAATGCATTTCAGACTTCCAATACGTCAGACTCAGTTGGGAATTTCTATTCAGGTTTCCAAGTAATGGCTATGCATTTCCTGGCTACTGCTAAAGTGAGTTTAACAAATTTTGATTGATATTTCAACAGCCTCATTTTAGGCTGAACGGAAGTCGATTTTGGTGCTGTCTGGTTGAGACGACACCATCTCCAGAGATATGGGGTGGAAACAGAGAGATTTATTGATAGGTGCAACACTGGGATAATGTTGCAATATAAGGGAGCTAGATTTTAGAAGAAACAGTGAATATAGTATTAAGGAATATTATTGCAACTGAACTCAATGAAATCAGCAGAAAGAAATTCCAATTACTGCAATCATTGCAAACATATACATTATTTTTTTTTAATGCCAGTCTTAGGTCATCACTGCATTCATTTCTCAGCCAATGATCTTACGCTGCTATCAATTTTTCATAACAAATTCTGCAGCCCACATCCTCATGTAGCAAGTCCACAGCAGGCATGTGGCTGATATTTAGCCAGTAATATTTTTTACCCCATATGCACTCAGTTTTCAACTTCAAGAGAAAGTTAAACCAGATATGTACATTTGAAATTCAGAGTCCTCTGGCATCAGCATTTTGGAATAAACTTTTACTTTCTTTGTATTTCAGATTTGACTTACTTCCTTTTATTATGATTGAAATGGTGGTAACTTTGGTAATGTTTAGTGTATTTCTTTCCTTGTAATTGTTTTCATTTTGTTTTTTTTTTATTTACTTTCTGCATTCCTGGAAGCTTTAGCAAGGTGTATTTTAAACCGCATACATGGTACTTTATTGCCTAATAATTTGAAGATGTTTCCTTTCCTTCCACAGCTGTGTTTGCCTCAGAATATTGTGCATTGTGTCTTGATCACCCAAGCATGTGGTTATAGAAACATAGAAACATAGAAGATAGGAGCAGGAGTATGTCATTCGACCTTTCGAGCCCGCTCCGCCATTCAACGAGATCATGGCTGATCTTAAAGTTCAGTACCCCGTCCCCGCCTTCTCTTGGTAACCTTTAATACCTTTATACTGAAGAAATAGATCTAATTCCCTCTTAAATATATTTAATGAACCTGCCTCTACTGCCCTCTGTGGCAATGAATTCCACAGATTCATCACCCTCTGGGTAAAGAAATTCCTCCTCATCTCGGTCCTAAATGGTTTGCCTATTATCCTCAAACCATGGCCCCGGGTTCTGGATTTTCCCATCATTGGAAACATCCCATCTGCATCCATTCTGTCAAGTCCTGCCAGAATTTTATATGTCTCTATGAGATCCCCTCTCAATCTTCTAAACTCCAGCGAGTACAATCCCAATTTGCGCAATCTTTCCTCATAAGTCATTCCTGCTATTCCAGGTATCAGCCTGGTGAATCGCCTCTGCACTCCCTCCATTGCAAAAACATCCTTCCTTACATAAGGTGACCAAAACTGCACACAATACTCCAGGTGGGGTCCCACCAAGGCCCTGTACAGCTGCAGTAAGGTATCTTTGTTCCTATACTCAAACCCTCTTGATATGAAGGCCAACATACCATTTGCCTTTTTAACCGCCTGCTGTACCTGCATGCTCGCCTTCAGAGACTGGTGTACAAGTACCCCTAGGTCTCTCTGCACTTCCCCATCTCTTAATCTATTGCCATTCAAATAGTAATCTGCCCTCCGGTTTGTATTACCAAAGTGGATAACCTCACATTTATCCACATTATCGTGCATTTGCCATGTATCTGCCCAGTCCCTCAATTTATCCAAATCACACTGGAGCTTCCTGACCCCCTCTTCCGTGCACACAACCCCTCCGAGCTTAGTGTCATCTGCAAATTTGGAGATATTACATCCAATCCCCTCATCCAGATCATTAATGTAAATTGTGAACAGCTGGGGTCCCAGTACAGATCCCTGTGGCACCCCACTGGTCACCGCCTGCCATTCAGAAAATGAGCCATTTATCCCAACTCTCTGTCTTCTACCTGCCAGCCAGTTCTCAATCCACATCAATACTTTGCCCTCAATCCCATGAGCCTTGATTTTGGAAGCCAGTCGTTTATGCGGGACCTTATCAAAGGCCTTTTGGAAGTCCAGGTACACCACATCCACTGGCTCTCCCCCATCTATTTTACCTGTCACCATCTCAAAGAATTCCAATAGATTTGTCAAGCACGATTTACCTTTTGTAAATCCATGTTGACTCCGTCCGATCCCATCTCCGCTAGTCATATGCTCCGCTATTACATCCTTAATAATGGATTCCATCATTTTGCCCACTACTGATGTAAGGCTCACCGGCCTATAATTCCCCACTTTTTCTCTACCCCCCTTTTTAAATAGTGGGGTAACATTAACTACCCTCCAATCCATGGGTACTGATCCTGAGTCTATCGAATTCTGGAAAATAATTCTTAAAGCATCTGCTATCTGAATGGCCACTTCCTTAAGTACCCTAGGATGTAGATTATCAGGCCCTTGGGATTTATCTGCCTTCAATCCCATCAATTTCCCCAAGACCATGTCCTTTGAGATACTGATTTCTTTCAGTTCCTCCCTTGCATTAGTCTCTATGTTTCCCAACAGCCTTGGGAGGTTATTTGTATCCTCTCTTGTAAAAACAGAACTAAAGTAAGAATTTAATTGGTCTGCCACTTCCTTATTCCCCATTATATATTCCCTTGATTCCGAGTGCAAGGGACCTACTCTGGATTTCACCAATCTTTTCCTCTTGACATATTTATAAAAGCTTTTGCAGTCAGTTTTTATATTTGCCGCAAGCTTACTTTCGTAATTTATTTTTGCTCTCTTGATTAATCCCTTTGTCCTCCTTTGGTGCATCTTGAACTGCTCCCAGTCTTCGATTGTGGTACTTTTTTTGGCCAATTGATATGCTCTCTCTTTGGACCTAATGCTGTCTCTAATTTCCCTTGTTGTCCACGGTTGAGTTACCTTTTTTGGTTTATTTTTATGCCAAACCGGTATAAACGATTTTTGCAATTTCTCCATTAGATCTGTGAATGCTTTCCATTGTCTATCCACAGTCAACTCCCCCATAAACACCACCCAATCAATCTTACTCAACTCCCGTCTCATACCATCATAATTCCCTTTATTTAAATTCAGGACCTTAGTCTCGGTTTTAATTTCATCACTCTCCATGTCAAGTGAGAATTCGATCATATTGTGATCACTCCTACCCAAAGGGCCTCGTACAACAAGATTGTTGATTATCCCCTTATCATTGCATAATACCCAATCTAAAATGGCCTGCTCCCGAGTTGGTTCCTCGACATATTGATCTAGATAACCGTCCCGTAAACATTCAAGGAATTCCTCCTCCTCAGTATTTTTACTAATTTGGCTAGTCCAATCTACATGCAAATTAAAGTCTCCCATGATGACAGCTGTTCCCTTATTGCACGCTTTTCTAATTTCTCTTTTAATGCCTTCCCTCACCTCTACACTACTATTTGGAGGCCTATATACCACCCCCACTAACGTTTTCCGCCCCTTGCTATTCTTCAGTTCTACCCATATAGATTCCGCATCTTCCGAGTTGATATCCTTTCTGTCAATCGTGTCGGTCCCTTCTCTCACCATCATATGAGCAACAGATAAATCCACCAATTTTTTTTTTAATTTAATTAGGTGAGTTTTTCAAAGTTCTCTCACTAAATGACTTGTAATATCTACTACCATATACTAGTCAGGAGAGATGAGTTTATTTTTATCATTTATACAATTTGCTGTAAAGAAATATCTCACAATATCCCTCCCATGTTGGGAGAAAAATGCTGCAAAAAGGCTATGAGACCATAATATGATAATTTTCTTTTTTTATTACTTAATTGAAAAAAAAAGAAGACTTCCTAATTATATTTGAAAAGACAAGTTTCTTTTTTTTCCTACTTGGATGTGGGGGGGGGATTTTAAAAAACCCTAAACTCTGTGTGTTAGGTGATGACTTCATTTCACTCTCAGGGAAATTTATTTTCTTTAAACTCATTGACTACGCATATCTGCACATTCATTCCTAACATTGCACTTTTGAAGATTAAGATATGCGCTCAAATTACTTTGACCCTTGATGGATTGGAAGATGACAATTATCAGCCTTGTACTTCAATTATACATGCTACTGTGGCACTGCTAAAGGCAGAGCTGCTGAAGTAAATACTGTCCACACCAAGCAAGTAAACCATTAACTGCTCTTTATTTAAGCCATGCACATTCCTTTTTGGGGAGGCAACAGGCTCATGGGAGTGATGTCATAATGCTGCTAAGAGGCCTGGCCGTACCCCTAGCAACGCACTCTTGCAGCCTGGAACTTCTACGTTGTGGGGTGAAAGACTCTGTGCCCTGCTACGCTGGCTGTTAACTACGGCAATTCGGCCCATCATGTGCGGGGTTGACACAGCCTGCTACACCAGCTCCCCCACCCCCGAGAATCACAGTCTCTTTGGATGAGGTTTGGGAGATTGTCTTTAGGTGGACACCCCCGGCGTTGTAGTGTAGGGGTAAGGAAAGGCTCTGAACATTCCAAGTGAGTTTTCTTGAGGCGGTCGACTGTAAATATGTCATACCTACCTCCAATGTCTAATGTATATACAAGCCCCCTTCTCAGTACCTTGAAAGGCCCTTCATAAGGGCACTGAAGGGGAGGGGGGGGTTCCTGGTTTGCCCATCTTACAAAGACAAAGTCAATGGCTTTGAGTTCTTGTGGGATGTGACTGGTTGGCGTCCTGTGGATGGTGGTAGGATGTGGGCATGGTTAGACAGTGTGGTTCCTCAGCCACTGAAGGACACCCAGGGCATTCGGTGGTAGTTCCGAGGAGCCAAAATGGACGTTGTTTGGGATGGAGAGCGGTGAGCCATAGCCCATTTCTGCCAGTGAAGTTGGGAGGCCCTCTTTAGATGCTGTGTGGATGCCCAGCAGGACCCATGGGAGTTCATCCATCCAATTGGGCCCATGTAGCCATGATATGAGGGCTGCTTTTAGATGGCAATGAAAGCACTCTACCAGCCCATTCGATTTGGGGTAGTAGGTGGTTGTATGTTGTAGCTGGCTGCTGCAGTATTTGGCCATGGTCGCCCAGAGGGAAGAGGTAAACTGCGTTCCCCAGTCTTAAGTTATGTGGGAAGGGACACCAAAATGGGCGATTTACTGAGGTAAAGGCTCTTGTACAGGTCTCTGTGTCACAGGCCAGCATGGCCACTGTCTCTGACCAACGTGTAGAGCAGTTGACTAAGGTGAAAAGGTACCTCATCCCCTGGCTGATGGGAGGAGGCCCTACAATGTCCACATGCACATGGTCGAATCTGTCCACTGCGGGCGGAAACATTGCATTGAGCATTTAGAGTGCCGATGGATTTTGGCTTGCAGGCATCGAACACGGGTTTTTGCCCAAAGTGAAACTTCGTGCCAAAGCTGAGGCCATACAAACCTGACTGAAATAAAGTGAACAATTGACCAGATAGAAGGATGAGAAAGTCCATGCACTTGATTGAATACCTGCCATCTCCAGGTCATGGGCAGGATTCGCCTGGGGTGGCCTCTAGACATATTACACAGGAGTGTTGGGCCTCTTGGGTCTGGTGCAAACTCTTCAATTTATAGGATGCTGATGGTGATGTGGTATGCCTATATGTTGGCATCTTCAGCCTGGTCCCTGGTGAGCTGAAATGTGTCAATGCCACCCCATCACCTCGGAGATCATTAGCCTGAACAATGCATCATCTACCATGTTGGATTTTCTTGCTATAAGGCGGATGTCCGTTGTATATTTGGAGATCTACAACAGGTACCATTGTTGGCTTGTCAACCAGGGGTCTGAGAATTTGCCCAGTCCCTGCACCAGCAGCTTGTGGTCCATGAAGGCCATGAACACTCGGCTTTCGAGAATGTACCAGAAATGGTGTATGGCCAGGAACATTGTCAGCAGCTCACGATCAAAAGCGCTGTACTTCAGCTCGGGAGGTCAGAGGTGTTTGCTTAAAAAAGCGAGTGGCCACCACTGGTGATCCACCCACTGTTGCAGTACTAAGCCCACTGCCCAGTCTGAGGCATCTGTTGTTAATGACAGGGATAACCCTGGATCCAGATGTGCCAGGAATGTGGCTTTGGAAAGTGTTGTTTTGGTCTCCTCAAATCCTTGGAGTGCCTCCGCAGACCAGCTGGGCTCTTTGTTACCTGCCTTAATAAGGTTGAAGAGAGGCCACATGGTGGCTGCTGCTCCTGGGAGGAGCGAGGATATAAATTCCCAATCCCAAAGAATTCCTGCAGGCTTTTGAGGGTTTTGGGCCTGGGAAAGTTCCAACTGTCTCACCTTTGTCAGGCAAAGGTGTTGCTCCTTTGCTGGAGATGCGGTGCCCAAGGAAGTCGATGGTGGACATACAACTGGCATTTGGATGGATTGATGGTTAGCCCGAAAGTGCAGCTAGTCAAATAGGTGTTTTAAATGTTCTTTGTGGGTCCTGGCATCTGGGCTGGCAATGAGGATGACATCCAGGAACACAAAAATCCCCTCTTGCCACTACGTCCATGTTGGGAATGTTTGGGCCACGTTTTTCAGCCTGAATGGCATTCTCAGGAACTCAAAGAGACCAAAGGGGTGATTATGACCATCTTCCAGATGTCATCCTGGTGCACTGGGATTTGGTGGTAGCCCTTCACCAGATCAACTTTGGAAAAAATCTGGGCACCTTGGAGTTGTGCACCTGTATGTGCATGATGGGGTATTTGTCCAGTAGTGTTGTGTCATTGAGCCTACAGTAGTCTCTGCATGGGCGCCAGCTGCCTGAGTTCTTTGGGACCATATGTAATGGTGAAGCACATGGGCTGTTGAAATGGTGGATGACCCCAATTCCTCCATCATTCCAAACTTGGTCTTGGCTTGGAGGAGCTTATCTTGGGGCAGTCTCCATCCTCACATGTACACGGGTGGTCCAGTGGTCTCAATGTAGTGCTACACACCATGTGCTGGCTCTGAATTGTGGATGTTGGCGGCCACTAGAGTGGGGAAGTCAGCAAGCAGTGCAGTGTACTCACTTTGTTCAAGAGCTGGTCTCCCAAAGTACAGAAAATGCATTGACGCAGTGTGAGAAGGAAAACCTGGAAGGTGGTGGAATTAACCTGCCGGCATCGGTTTAGGATGACCAGGAGTTTGTTCGCCCAGAGGAAATCTGCTCCTAGGAGAGCCTCACCTACTGAGGCAACAGTACAGTCCCACCTGAAAACAGCATTCCTGGTGTGAATGGTCATGCAACATGTCCCACAGGTAGGAATGTTTGAACTGTTGGCAGCCTGTAGGGGTAAGCCTTTGGCATTGTTCTTCCACTCAAAGAATATGAGTTGAACTAGGCTGATTTCTGTAACTGTGTCTATTAGGAATTCCCGCTGGGCCTTCTGGTTGCAAGGGAAAAGCAGGCCCTGGTGTCAACTGCTAAGACCACTAATGGTGGCCGGCTTGCTTGTTTCCCTGCATTGGACTGTGTTTGCTGCCTGAAAAGATGCAGGGCGGTGTGCACCACTGGGCATTGCAGCCTCACCAACGGTGGTAGTAGCAGTATCCTGCTGTTTTGTCACTGCATTGTGACTGGGCTGCTGCGATGGCCAAGGTTTATGCTGTTTCTCCCACTGCACAAATTGGCAGCAGGTGGATGAAGTTGGGTTGAGGAGTGTGGAATAGCCGGTCTGCTTCTCTCTCCATGATGTGTGGTCAGCGAAATTCCTGTTGGAGATGGCGGTGGCAACGTGGACCAGCAACTTGGAAATGAACAAGGCCTCAAACAAGATACACTTTATGTGTCCATCTGCAAGGCCCACTAGCTCCTACACTAGTTCTGAGGGGTTGCGATCAGCTAGGCCCTGTGTGTTAAGCTGCTTGTTGTGGGTTCTAAATATGTTAGAATCTGTTTGGGATCACCACTGTAAAGGCAGAGCTGCTGAAATAAATGTTGTCCACACCAAGCAAGTAAACTAGTAATTGCCATTTATTCAAACCATGCACGTTCCGTTTTAGGGGAGGCGATAGGCTCACGGGAGTGATGTTGTAATGCTGCTGTGAGGCCTGGCCGTTCTGCTGCCAACGCACTGTTGCAGCCTGGAACTTGTGCATGGTGGGGGGGGGGGGATAGCCCTTGTGTCCTGCCATGCTGGCTGTTCAGTAGGGTGTGTGGAGTGACCTGGCCCGGCCCACTACACCACCACATACATTGTGTACATAATGACAGTATATTCACCAGAGGGTTAAATTTTCCCATGTAACATACATGATTTATTTTTTAAATTTTGTCCACTGTAAGGTATCCAGCACCCTTCACAGAAAAGAGGCCCCAGTGAGGAACAAACTTGTGACCCCTGGTTTACAACGCCAGTGCTCTAACCACTGAGCTATCAGAGCAGTTCAAGAAGAATCTCATCCCCACCTTCTGAAGAGAAATTAATGACGTGAAACAAATGTTTTCTTTGTCATTAATTACATCCTAATATATGAATAATTGAAAGAAAATTGGATTTGTTGCTTTTTAGATGAAACATTAAAATGCTGATCTACTAACATAAAGTATACGAAAATGTTAATTTCAAGGCCGACATCGCTGAAACTGATGAGCTCTTGCTCATGGTAGGAGCATTTTAGTTTGAATCACTACTGCATTTCCAACATTTGAAGAGAAACATTCAATTCCAACATCTTTCTTCAGCTCCAATAGTTTGGGGATAAGACCACAGAAACACAACAATGTTAGATCAGTGGAAATCATTCACTGTATTGTTTAGAGCTAATCTTCGATATATGAAGCCAAAGTGTGAACATTAATCATCACTTGTGTTATACGTAAATTAAGTAATCAATAGTATTGTCTGGATGATAAATTGAACTGAATGCATTAATAATTTAATAAGCAAGAAGCCATGAGCCTACTCTGTATTGGTTTGGTCAAGTCATCTGAACAGTATTATCCATCTGTCTTATATATAGATCTGGTCATCCGAAGCCTGCTGAACAACCAAAAGACCAATTTATTTCCCAGTGAAGAAACAAAACAAGTGAGACTGAAACCATCAAATTCTAGCACCACCCATACAGTTACTGGGGTCTTGGGAAGTTCACTTGAAACAAAGCACAGATCACAAATACTACTTCAACACAGCCACCAAAGTAAAGGTTTGGAAACCATACAGTCTTTTTTCTGGGAATGCAAAACATGAAGGTAAATGGATAAATTTTCAAATGAAACTGATGTTTGCATGTTATTGTCAGATGACATAGAAGGAGGTCATTGAGTCTGTGGTTTACACAGGAATCCCATCAATCTCTTTATCAACATGGTGTCATCCTTATTCATTCATTAGAGTTCCTGAACTATGGGAGTTTGCAATACAAAGTTCAATAATCTTGCCACAAATGAATTATTCATTACTGAACATATCAAATGTATTGAAAGTTAATAATTGATTTTGAGCAATGTTGATATGAAATTGGAGGATAAACCAGAATTCATGAAGTTAAACTAATTGATGGTCTAGGGCCCAAAAATAACTTTATATTTTTTGAGTTTCTCAATCTAAACTATTTGCCATGATAATAATTTAATGTATATTTTGAAGGGTATTTGTACAATAATAATTTTTTTTTCACCTATTAAAAAAATAAGTCATCTCTATAATAGTATAATACTCAGTTATTCAGGGTGGCAGGATTTGACACATGCCCAAGAGTTTTGCTGTAGGGCATTAACCTTTCACCATATTTGTTAGTTACCTACTTGAGGATATTAAGGAACCTGCAGATCACAGTACAATAGTCAAGATATTAGGTTGTGTAATTGAGTGTTGGACATTGTATTGGCACAAAGTTAGATTAAGTGAGTGGATAAAGATTTCATAAATGGAGGTCAATATTGGAAAGTGTAAGGTCATCTACATTGAATCAGAGAGAGATATAAGTCAGACTGTTGAGGAGTAGAGATTTAAAATCTATGCACATGAATCATTAAAAGCCAGCAGATATATATAAAACATAATCAAAAAGGTTAATAGAATATTGGTCATTATTTCAAAGGGCAAAGAATTGAGAACATGGTAACCCAATGATTATGCGATTGCACTATTAATCCAGACAGTTAGATTATTGATCTGAAGATAGCATTTCAATTCCCAGCACATTAGCGAAGGAAGTTGAATTTAAATAAAGCAAGGATAAAAAGATAGTTATAGCAATAGTTCTCCTGAACTGCAACTAAATGCTAATTAATATTCTTTAGACAAGGAAATCTGGCATTTTAACCCATTTGGCTGAAATGTAACTTGTTGCTGTATTTGACCTTTAAAATAAAGGGCTGAGCTTATCAATTCACAGCACCTTTGCAAAGACATGAAATGTTAATTTTGTTAATAATGTTGCAACCTGTGAACAGTGAAGAAAAAATATATTAAGTGAGGTTATGCTTAATCATGGAATCATTCAAAGATTGAATGCCACATCGAAGCTTTATTCGGTGCATTGCAACCTGACCAGATCTTAACCAGACCAAGTGATTAGCTATACCCACAGCCTCTTCCTCAGCTCTGTAAATCTGTTCTCACCATACATTTATTCAACAGCTTTCTGAAGGCCATAATGAAATCTGTCTCCAATTGGTATTTCCAGATGACATATTTCCAACTTCATGCTCTGCTTTAAAGAAAAACATTCTCTTCCCTTTATTTTGCACATCTTCCCTGACAAGTGCAGCAGTCCACTACTCTCTCAGTTCACGCTGCTGTCTATTTCTTGTATTTCTATCTGATCTCCCCCGGCTTTCTCTCCCATCTTCTCTCATTAACCATAATCCTTCAACCCAGGAATCAATCTTTTCCAGATTCTTTCTAAAGTTTTTACATTATTCTTCGAGCAAACTGACTGAAACTATTCATTTTCCTCCAGTACAAAAATGGATTCACTGCTATTCTTTAGAACATAGAACATTACAGCACAGTACAGGCCCTTTGGCACACGATTCTGTGTCCGCCTATTTAAACCTACTCAACAAACTAAATTGAGTCCTTTTATTACATTTTTCATAAATAATGCAGGAAACTACAGAAACACAATTCACCCTTAAATTTATGTGGGTGTCTTAATTAATATTCCTCTGGTTGGCTATTAATCTTTTGTTTGGAGTCATGTTTAAACATTTTTTTCAGCACTGAGATGAGGATGACTGATGTGTGGTAGATGCCCTTTTTGAGACCATATATTTAAAATCTTATTCCCCATTATCATGGGCAAACATCAGATTATTATATAATAGAGAACTGAAATAAATTCCAATGTTCCTTCCTTTATTATCATTAATATCTTGCCATATTTTAAATCAAATTAATCAACATAGGCTTAGATGTCTTTTTTCTTGATTAATTTCTGGTTCCATCTATAGATACAATCTTTGGGTAATACTTCATTTATCTCATGTGATGCCATATGTACCCATTTTGGTAAGTCATTTTGGTGAAGCCAGATAATATTTCTTAAAATCTGGAAGCCTCAGTCCTCCATGTAAATTTATCCAGTGCTATTCTCGGTATTTTGTTATTCCATAAAAATTGCCTAAGCAAGCCATTTATTATTTTGAAAATCTTATTTGGAAAATACATTGGTATTGACTGGAACAAATATTGAATCTTTGGCATAATCTTCATTTTAACACAATTACCCTTCCTATTAATGTCAAGGACAGGTCTTTCCATTTCTGCAAATAATTTTCTATTTTTTGCCAGCAGAGGAGAATAATTCAAATTGAATAAATTATTCAAATTATTTATCAAGCATGATTCCCAAGTATTTAATCCCTTAACTTTTCCATTTGAGCATACTATTCACTTTAAAGTGCTCATAGTCCTGATTTGTTGTTGGTAAAATTTCACTTTATTTCCATGTTTATTTTATATCCTGATATACTCTCATATTTTATTAAAATTTCCTGTAATTTTTCTAGGGACCCTTTGGGTTCAGACATATACATCAGTACATCATCAGCAAATAGACTAATCTTGTGCTGAATTTGCCCAACCTTGAAGCATTTGATTTCAGAATCACCCCTAATCATTTCTGCTAAAAGTTCTATTGCCTTAATGAATATTGCCAGAGAGAAAGGGGGAATCCCTATCTACTCGATCAACTCAAAGGAAATATTCCTGATATCTAATTATTAGTTATTATTTTTGCCTGTGGATTTGGTATAATGCCCTAATCCAGTTTATAAATCCTTATTTTATCCGTGTTTTAAACAAGAAAGGCCATTCGAGTCTATCGAATACCCTTTCTGCATCCAAAGATAGTATTATATTTGGGTCCTTCCATAATTGAGCTAAATGTATTATGTTAAATAATCACACCAGGTTATTTGATGCTAATCACCCCTTAACAAATCCTATTTGATCTGTATGTATTAATTTGGGTAAATACTGTACCAGTTTATTTGCCAGTGCATTCGCTATTATTTTATAATCTACATTTAAAAGAGATATCAGTCAATAAGATGAGGTTTTCACAGGATCTCTATTCTTTGTTTGGCAACACAGTGATTATTGCTCTTGTGAAGGAGACCAGTAATGTCTGAGTTTTCACTACTCACTCTATTATATCCATAAACATAGGTAATAACTGTTCTTTAAATTCTTTATAAAACTCAACTGGAAATCCATTCTCTCCTGGAGCTTTATTAGCCTGAAGAGTTCTGAGTGTTTTTTTTTTCCCAATGTCTTCCTTAGTAAAATATAAATATAATTCTTGCCTGTTCTCATCATCTATCTTCGGGAATTCCACTCCATCCAGAAATTTCTTTATTTCAACCTCATGTCCTGGCGAGTCATATTTATATTTTTTTATATAATATTGTTGAAATGTTTTATTTATCTCCTTTTGATTATATCTAATTGTATTATTTTCCTTCTGTATAGCATTTATGGCTCTTTTGATTCTTCAGCCTTCACTTGCCATGATAGTACTTTATGTGCCCTTTTTCCTAATTCTTAATATTTCTGTTTTGAGTTTAATATTGTCTTTTCTACTCTATGTTTGTAAAGAATTGTATTGGATTTTCTTATTTTACATTGTTCTATATTTATCCTGGACTCCCTTTCTCTGATATTCATTTTTTTCCCCATTTCCCTATTTCTGTCACCAGTTTATTTACTTCTGAATTAAATTCTCTTTTAATCTTTTTTGTGCATGAAAAAAATTGTCCTCTCAAGCATGTCTTTAATGTGTTCCATATTTTTAAAAAAATCTATTATCAGTGGAACCCGAGTTAGTTTCACAGAAAAAAATCGATCTGATGTCTTATAAATTGTTTAAAAACCTTCCTTTTCAGTAACATCTGATATTTCAGTAATCTCCAATATTTGTGTTACAAAGACTAGCAGTGAATTATCCAAGTACAGCCAAGGCAAATATTTTGTTTTTACTACTCAGTCTTTCAGACTTGATGATAATAAAAAAAAATAAATCTATTCTAGTATGTGAGTCATATTTTTTTCAATAAAATTAATAGTCTCTCTCCTTAGGGTTGGACTGTCTCCACACATCCATCAAATTTAAATCGTTCATATCTGAAAGAGTTAACTTGGCTGCTTTAGCTCTTGTTACTGTTTTTGCCATTTTATCAAGGATTGGATCCAGACAAAAATGAAAGTCTCCACCAATCAATATATTTTTCCTTCCCTATGCTGCTTTTAAAAATACATCCTTCATAAAGACTTCATCATCATAATTCAGGGCATAAATATTCATTAGTGTCCAAGATTCTGAGTAAAGTTTACCATTTATCTTTATATCTCTACATGCTTGGTCCATTGAAATACTTTCCAAGGCAATCAAAACATTTTTTTATTAATTAAGATTGCCACTCCCACTGTTTTTGAATTAAATTATTAAGAAAAGAGCTGCCTCCCCCACAACCACCTGTTTATCATGTTCCACTTTTTCTTATAGAAATATCACATCAGATTTTATCTTTTTTTAAATATGCAAGTATTCTCTTTTTGACCAATTTGTTCTAACCATTTACATTAAAACTTGTAAACTTCAATGACTTATCCTTAGCAGCATATTAAAAATTCTGTGCAAATAAATAAATATGTAAACAGTTTTGTGATCTGTACCCCCATGCTAAGTATCATGCAACCTCCGATCCAGCGGTGACATAGGCATGAAGTCCCTGAGGCTTGTTAAAAAAAAAGCCTGTGAAAGCCTCCAGGGATATAGAAGAAGGAGAACCCCATTCTATAATGCCATCTTGAAAACAATACTCCCCTGTTTATGCCATTTAGCCCCCTTAAGCCATGCTTAAGGTACCATGCTGTACCTTCATTACCTTTTTCCCCTCTCTGAGACCCCTGAGAAACAGACTTTGACATTTCATAATAAAATTAAGATGACCTTCAAACAAAAAAATGATGTCCTTAAATATACTATTTACACCAGTCTTTTCACAGTTGACTTTCTTGTTCTTCATAACTGTTGAATAAACTCTTCCACCTCCTCCTTCGATTTAAAGTATCTTCTATTACCTTCAGAGTATTCCAGTCTCAATGTTGCTGGGTATAACATTGTGTATTTAAAGTTATTTTCACAGAGTTGCCTCTTGATTACATCAAATTCACTTCTTTTCTGAATTACCACATTGTTGAAGTCTTGGAAGAACATAATCTCTGCATTATCCCATTTTATGGGAGAACGAGAGTTCGATGTATCCTCTTAAGCAGCTCTCAGGATTGTCTCTCTGTCCTTGAAGCTTAACAATCTAATCAAAACAGGGTGAGGATGGGGTTCACCCATCATCCTCGATCCCAGTGTTGGATGAGCATGTTCAATAATCACTTGCTCGCCGAGTTCCGCAGTGCAAAGGACCTGAGGGATCCAAGTCTCAAAGAATTTCATGGCATCTCTGCCTTCTGCACCTTCTCTCAGGCCAACTTATTGCACATTGTCCTTTCAACTGAAGTTCTCCATGTGATCCACTTTATCTAGAAGAAGCTGCTTATCTGTGACCCATTGTTTGGTTTGTTTATTTAATTGCTCAATTTGCTTATAATGTTTACCAAGATCTCTCTTGGCGCTGTCAATTCTTTCAGTTAAGTCTCTGAAGTGGTAAGGTCTTTTATGGCAATCTCCACATTTGTGGATCATTGTCCCAGATATCCAAATTCTTGCACAAAGTTTCCAGGTTCACTGTTTGTTGGGAGGAGAAGGCATCTCCACCCGTATTGTCCGTCAAAATGACTCGCAAAGCCGGAGCTTTTACCACTGCAGATTTTTTTTCATGTGATCTTCCAGTTATCCTTTAGTAGTTTTCTTCAGAAGATATATCCACACTTTCGCAGTCAAAAATTTCTATAAAATCCATTTTTTGGTCATCTTTTAGAGTATTTTCCCAGAAAGCTCGGAGAAGCACGTCTGCTCAGCCACCCAGCGTGATCATGCCCCCCGCCACATTAAAACTAATTTGATCTGGATCTGGCTGGCTGTTTTCTTTAAACAATAACACCTTAAGATATTGTAATTGTTGCATGATAAGTGATTAGTACAGCAAATGAAGAGCATACCAAATAGTAATACGAACAAAGTAGAAAACAAATTAATATTGTGAGGTAAGATTAAAATGCTTCACATTATGAATACAATGTTCTTAATTTTTGGTACACATCTTTGTGAATCAAGAAATACATACAGTTGGTTTGAAGTGAAGTAAATAAGGAGGACTAGGAATGGAATAACTGTAGAGATGCTCTCTGGTAAAATAGAGGAAGACATTGATGAACATGAACAGGTGACTTAATGGACAGATGAAATTGATGGTAAATATTTGTGGGGTATTATAATCATTTGAAAATAAATATCTAAAAGACTGAGAAGTGCATGAATTCGGGGATACAGGCACATCAATCAGAAAATAGTAAGGTAATTGATAAGATGAATAAAAAATCAAAATATTGATGTTCATTGTAGATGTAGATTAAACGGAGGTAATTACATTGTAAGGCACTTTTGGACAACTTTGATGCAGTGTAAGATTAAACAGAGGTAATTACATTGTAAGGCACTTTTGGACAACTTTGATGCAGTGTAAGATATTACTGTATATAGTAATACAACACACAGTTGCAGGAAATGCCTCCATGCTGATAAGTCAAATGAAATCAACAAACTACAGAAGCCAACATATGTTATATTTGTGCTCCTGTTCCAGTCACCCATCCTCACCTCATTTTGCATTTTTTTTCTTTTTCAATAATTTTTATTGGGTTTTTGTAATAAATACAATGAATCACTTACCATTTCTAATTCAAAGATTTATTCTGCCTTAAAAATTGAATCACGATCATAGAAAATGTGTGCAGCAGTGGGCCATGCACCACAATTCAATATGATGATGGTTGATCATGAGACTTCACATCCTATTCCTGCTATCTCTCCATATCTTTCCCATTCTTCTATCTGTCCAAATTCATCTTACATGATAAAATTGACCCTGCATTCACCAGTTCAGCAGACAGCTTGTTCCAAACTCCCACCACATTCTGTGTGAATAAGTCCCCCCTTCTTGTTCCCCCTAATTTTTTTTTCACCCTTTACACATTTCCTCTGGTTTGTATCTCACCTACTCTCAGTGGAAGAAGCCTACCTACATTTACTCTGTCTATCCCTCTCATAATTTTAAATACCTCCATCAAATCTCCTCTCATTCTTCTATGGTTCAGGGAATAAAGTTCAAACCTGTTTAATGTTTCCCTGCAACTCAGTTGTAAAAGTAGGCTGAAAAATGGCAGATGCAATTTAAAGCAGACAAGTGTGTGGTGTTACATTTTGGAAGGACAAACCAAGAAAGGACATGCACGGTAAATTGTAGGGCACTGAGGAGTGAGGTAGAACAGAGGGATCTAAGAATACAGATACATAATTCCCTGAAAGTGGCATCACAGGTGGATAGGGTTGTAAAGGGATCTTTTGGCATATTGACCTTCATACATCAAAGTATTGAGTATAGGATTTGGGATGCTATGATAAAGTTATATATGACATTGGGTGAGGCCAAATTTGCAGTATTTGTGCAGTTTTGGTCACCTAATTACAGAAAGGATATGAATTAGACAGAAAGAGTGCAGTGAAGATTTACTAGGACATTGGCCAGACTTCAGGAACTGAGTTACAGGGAAAAGTAAAACAAGTTAGGACTTTATTCCCTGGAGCATAGAAGAATGAGGGGAGATTTGATAGAGGTATTTAATATTATGAGGAGAGTAGACAGAGTAAATGTAGTTAAGCTTTTTTTTTCCACTGAGTGTAGGTGAGATACAAACCAGAGGACATGGGTTAAGAATGAAAGGGGACAAGTTTAGGGGGAACATGAGGGGGATCTTTTCACACAGGGAATGGTAGAAGTGTGGAATGAGCTGCCCACTGAGCTTGTGAATGTGAGTTCAATTTTAACATTTATAAAGAATTTGGACAAGTACATGGATGGGAGAAGTATGGAAGGCTAAGGACTGGGAGCAGGTCAGTGGGAGTAGGCAAAAAAAATTGTTCATCACAGACTTGAAGGGCTGAATTGGCCAGTTTCTGAGCTGTATGGTTCTATAGTTCTAATATTTTATTTAATGCAAATTCCTCTTTACTGAAAACAATTTATGAGAAAAGGTTAAAATAAGAAGCAATTATTCACCTATTCTAAACACTTGGGAATATTGTCCTTGTCTCTCATTTTAATACCAATCAAGTGAGCATTTGTTCCATTCCCACTATCTCAAGCATATACTTTCTACAGTAAGGAAAGCAAAGTTATGCAGGTGGTCATTCCAAGATCTAAAATAATTATAATAATACATCTTTCGATATGTACTATAATCGCTTGTTGGACTTGCATGTTAATCAGCAATAACTCAGGTAAGACAATTCTTGGTATTAAATCCAAATATTTCCCAGTTTCTCATCTCTTAAAGATATTTTGTCATTTTAATTTTTAAATTTGATACTCATACTTGTTTGCTTTTTACTGTCCACAGTAGCTTTTTCATATAACTTTGTTTGCAAAGCCTCATTACACACACTCCAATCAAACACTCAATCCTTATGCAAGTCACAGTTACTAACCCCAAGAAATACCTATTCAACTTATTTTTCTGCTCACTTACCAGGCTCTGAAATTCAATCCTGGTAGCAATGAAGGTCAACATTCCATTTAGCTTCTTGATTGAACCTGTTGCACCTGCAAACCAACCCCTTGTAATTCATGTACAAGCACTCCCGGATTCAACTTCATAACAGCATGCATGTGAATGCAGAGAGTCTTCTGCCCAGCCTAAGGGTATTGATAAGCTGAAGACATAGGTTTAAGGTTAAGTGGGAGAAATTTAATCAGAACACAAGGACTAAGTTTTTATGTAGAGGATGGTGAGTGCTTGGAACGAGCTGCTGAAGGAAGTAATTGAGATAGACACTTTTGCAACATTTAAGAAAAAAATTGGGAAGAAAAATGGAGTTTAGAGTAATATGGGTAAAACACAGGCAGGTGGGACCAGTCTGGGTGGGACACTTTGGTTGGCATGGGCAAGTTGGGCTGTGAAACACATCATTTCTTGGTTAGCAAATACACTTCCTTATGAATTATATAATATTAGATCTTCCATGACAAATATAGAACATACAATCATACTTAGCATATTTAAAATGAAAGCTTTAAAATAATTCTTAAGTGGAGGTTTCCCAAGATGCATTTGTGCATAACTCAGTCTTCAAAGAGTTTACTGAGGGAAAAAAAAAGCAGAGAAAGGAAATTTTTGTTGAATGGTAAATTGGCCATCAGAGGGCATTGATCAAAGGAAATAGGGACTGAAAATACTCTAAAACAATTTCAGTCTGCTGTTGTTAAAAAAAATCTAAATCTTGTATCATGAACACATTTATTTCAGTCTACGGTTCAAAGGGGGAAAAAATTACAGACAAAGGGCTGGCAATTTTTTTGTCGAAAGTTGTTATATTGATAGTGTGTTAAATAAGAGCTTCAAAGTGCTTTCTGTTCTACAATCCATTCGGCTTAACTTGATCAAAGTTTTTTTTTAACATAGAATCCAGGTCAATAGAGTCAAACATTATGCTGTTGAATTCATCAGAATCTCTTTGGTCTCGGGATTCAAGGGAATCCTGATCATCGACACATGTTCCTTTCCCATCAATATATTTCAAAGTTCATGGTTGCATTTACATGCCAGCTGATGGTGTGCAGAAATTTTAATTGAGATGTTTTTGTGCAATGTCTGCAACTTCCTGATGATACTCCACTGAAATCATGGCCACAAAAGAAATCCAAGTGGGAGAGATTTGAACAGAAATTCTCCTTGCATGTCAGAGACCAATTCTCCTTGCTTGTCTTTATTGTCAGCCATGTGGGAGTTGAGAAGTTCAAGCATACATGGAAAACTGTCAGCACAGAATGATGTCGCAACTAAACATGTGAGGGTGCTTAATGCAGTGTAAGTCAAAAGCATGGCGATTTATGCATTGTCGATCCTTGCATCTGATGAAATGGTGCAGCCGAGATAGGTAAACTGGTTGACCGTTTTGAGTTTTGTGTGCCCGATGGAGATGTGGGGGGTGCTGGTAATCATGGTGGGGTGCTGGCTGATGGAGGACCTCAGTTTTCTTCAGGCTGACTTCCAGGCCAAACATTTTGGCAGTTTCCGCAAAGCAGGACGTCAAGCGCTGAAGAGCTGGCTCTGAATGGGCAACTAAAGCGGCATCGTCTGCAAAGAGTAGTTCACGGACAAGTTTCTCTTGTGTCTTGGTGTCCTGTTATACACCTGGTTAATTATACAACGAGATAGACAACAGACTCGCCAAGGCAAATAGCGCCTTTGGAAGACTACACAAAAGAGTCTGGAAAGACAACCAACTGAAAAACCTCACAAAGATAAGCGTATACACAGCCGTTGTCATACCCACACTCCTGTTCAGCTCCGAATCATGGGTCCTCTACCGGCATCACCTATGGCTCCTAGAACGCTTCCACCAGCGTTGTCTCCGCTCCATCCTCAACATTCATTGGAGCGCTTTCATCCCTAACGTCGAAGTACTCGAGATGGCAGAGGTCGACAGCATCGAGTCCACGCTGCTGAAGATCCAGCTGCGCTGGGTGGGTCACGTCTCCAGAATGGAGGACCATCGCCTTCCCAAGATCATGTTATATGGCGAGCTCTCCACTGGCCATCGTGACAGAGGTGCACCAAAGAAAATGTACAAGGACTGCCTAAAGAAATCTCTTGGTGCCTGCCACATTGACCACCGCCAGTGGGCTGATATCGCCTCAAACTGTGCATCTTGGCGCTTCACAGTTTGGCGGGCAGCAACCTCCTTTGAAGAAGACCGCAGAGCCCACCTCACTGACAAAAGACAAAGGAGGAAAAACCCAACATCCAACCCCAACCAACCAATTTTCCCCTGAAACTGCTGCAACCGTGTCTGCCTGTCCCGCATCGGACTTGTCAGCCACAAACGAGCCTGCAGCTGACGTGGACATTTACCCCCTCCATAAATCTTCATCCGCGAAGCCAAGCCAAAGAATACACCTGGCAGAGCAATCGTTTGTATACAAGAGACATGAAATACACGTGTTGTATGTGGGAAGCTGTTATGTTCACTTCAACTGGTTATTTCTGCTACATTCCTGATCTCTGATCGAGATTTCTGAACTCTGTTATAACCTATTGGGACAATAGACACATATGCGGTTGGAAATTGCCTGAACGGACGTTTCAGAAGCACTGAATAAATCATCTGCAAATATTCAAGAAATTGCTTTATTTTGTAGTCCACTGCTCCCTCTGGTGTTCATTAAGGGTTAAGCAATTAGTTTCTTGGTGTTGTCCTGCATCGCCATCTCCTGTCGGACATCTGTACAGCAAATTAAAAGAAAATGTCAATTCCAAGAGCAAATGGATCCAAAATGCTGGCAAATTTAGCAGAAGATCTACAAAGGGATTTAAATGATGGATCAAGTAATTGGTTCAGTTTTCTGGTTTTCACGGTGTGAGGCCTCTTGGAGATGTTAAAAATAAATTTAATGTCTCCCTCTGGACATGTTTAATCTGACAGGGAGGCTACTTACCACCTTGCTGCCAATAAGATTTATTTTCCTAAGACTTCTTGTGCTTAAACACGTGCTAATTTGCTTCTGCAGTAAAAATGATCTTCCCAAGATTTAACTTCAGTGCACTTGCCTACTGTCAGGCACAATATCAGAGCTGAGGGAAACATGAAAGTCTCCAGACATTGTGATTATAGTAAAAACATTCAGAATTGCTGGAGGAACTCACCCTAGCTCAGAGTGGCAATAGGAGGTAAAGATATATTACCAAAGTTTTGGGCCTGAGCCCTTCTTCACCTTCTATGGACACTGCAAGACTAGCTGAGTTCCTCCAGTATTTCTGTGTGTGTTTTTCAATAATATCAGAGCTCCCTGCAGAAGTGCAAGATACCCCAGCAACAATACAACATAATCATTTTGTCCAGATTGTAGAACTTTGTGCACAATTTTCAAATTGGCCCAAGGTGTATCAAGATTAATGAGGTCTTAATAAATATTAGCAGCAGGTACTGGAAATCTAAAATAAAAATATGCTCAGCTGGTCAGGCAGCATCTGTGGAAAAATAATCATGATTACATTTCCAGGTCAACAACACCTCTGCAAAATGTGGAAGGATGCTGTTTTGCTGGTGAGAATACAGAGGGAATTCTGACTTGAAGGACTTTAATTGTGAGAGAGAATCAAGAATAATTTCTATTTGGCTTTGAACAGATTCTTGAATGGATCTTTCAAAAGATCATTCTCTCAAAAGATTTAATTCCTGCACATAGAGATAACTGTACTTATCTCTATGTCTGATACTTTGCCTATGGAGAACTATACCCTGCACTTTTGTTTTATTATTGCACTATCTATTTGCATAAATATCAATTGACTTGCCTGGATAGCACAACAAAACAAAGGTTTCCATTGTATATTGGTACGCAAACCTATAAATTATGTTATTCAATAAGTTGGATTTGTTTTCACTGGAGAGAAGGAGGAGAAATGATCTGTTGAACATTAGTCCAAAGCAAACAATGGGAAGTTGGTCAAAATCTTTCCTCACGGGTAGGTCATCAAAAGCAAGATGGCAAGAGAGGAAGGAATTTTACTGGGAATTGAAAGGAGTGTTTTTTTTAACATGGAGTGTGGTTGATATCTGGAAATCAGGGTCTGAGAAGGTGGTGGAGTTGCCATATTTAAAAAGACATTTACATAGACCCATGAATAGGCAAAGCATGGAAAACATAGTGCAGGTAAATAGAATCAGTGGAGATGGGTCAAAAGCCCTGATTCTATGCCATCAACTGTGTGACTCAATTGTAAAGAGAGAAATTTCAAGTTGCAGAGATGGGTGGGGTTGAATGGAAAGGACACAGGGTGAGAGCAGGATCCCCATGGTTGGTAAATCTATCTAAATGATAGATTATTGAAGGTAGCCAGAGAAATAAAATGCAATGGAAAGATCAGATAGAAGGATAAATTGTGCAGTACTTTTCTACTTATTTTGTAATGTAGAGGAATGAGAAACAAGTTGCAACCAGCAGGGTCCCTCAGTGATGATGACTTCATGTTTCCCTTGGTGTTGTACATTGGGGGGTGGGTGTTGACCAAGACACTGGTTTCACTCCAAGAGAAAGTGGAGGAGCCTCATGTGATCATCAGAATTTATTCTTAAATATTGTATTTACAAAACCATAATTTATTGCAATTTTGCACCTGTAATCCACAATACTTAGTGCTGGCACAAAACAACAAATTTTGTGTGACACATGGTCATGACAATAAACTGGATTCGGATTCTGGAAAGGGCATAGTGCTGGAGAAACTCAGCTGGTCAAACAGTGTATTTTATGTAGCAAAGATAAGAATACATGACCAACATTTCGGGGTTGAGCCCTTCACCAATGTATGAGATTAATGCTCAGAAGTGGTAATTAGATACAAGACACATGTAACTCGCAATAAAGATATGAAATGTTGGAAGAAATCCTTGGATCAAGCAGCATCTGTGGAAGCAAAGGGAAGGCAAGCGTTTCAGGTAACATAAATATCTCCACACACAGCATGGGTGGTGTGTTGCCTTTTTCAAACATCTGGCATTTCAATGCCATCATTTTGTGCTAAATGTATGCAGGTGTAACTCTCAATTGTTCCTTGCAACTGTAAATAAAAACCAGCGGTTCCTTTGGAAAACTATTTATCACCTTGAAAAAAACAGGCAATAGTTTGCCCTGTTAAACAGATTGAGATTTATGGGGAAAAAGTAAAAGAAAATCTCAATTTACAATCTCAAGCTGACCCAAATGCTTCTCCAGCTATTTTAATACTTGTGAAGCATGTGTCCATGAAGGCAGAGTGTAGTGACACATGAGTGTATACAGTGTTGTGGAACTGGATGTAAAATTGGCTATGGAACAGTTTTTTATGACAGGAGTGTAGATGGTGCAGTGAAGGACATAGATGTGGCAGTAGGATGGGGTGTAGATGGGACTCTGGCATGAATGAAGACAGAGATGAGAAGAGGATATAGATAGGGATATGGGACAGACATAGATGGAGACATGGGATGGATGTAGATGGTGATGTGGGTCAGGACGTAGATGGGCAATTGGGAGAGATGTAGATGGGGATGTTGGTTGGGCATAGACGAAGATGTGGGACAGGACGTAGATGGGGATGTGGGATGGACGTAGATAGGGATGTGTGACCCAGTTCCAATGACTCAGGTTCAATCCTGACCTCCACTGCTATTTGAGTGGATTCTCTATATTCTCCATCTGACTGTGTGGGTTTCTCAGTCTTCTTCCCATTATCGCAAAGGCACGCTGATCGATATTTTAATTGGCTACTATAAGTTGTCCCTGATGTAAATGGCTGGTAAGTGAATGAGGTGTGATGTTCGTGAATATAGAACTTTAAAGGACAGCCCAAGCCCTTTGGCCCATAGTGCTATGCTGACCTAATTAAACCTATTCCACAACAATCTTGTCCAGTGGTTCTCAACCTTTTCCTTTCTACTCACATACCACTTTAAGTAATCCCTATGCCATCTATGCTCTGTGATTAGTAAGGGATTGCTTAAGGTGCTATGTGGGTGGAAAGAGAAGGTTGAGAATCACTGCTCTAGACCCAATAGTTATTATAATATTTTGCTTGAGAAAAATTGTCATTGACATACTTCCTTTGGAGTTATGAAACCTTGCACTTGACAAGTCAATTAGGTTTGATTAAAATAATGGTTTTCAAACTTCCTTTCCACCCACATACCAACTTAAGCAATATCTTACTATTCACAGAGCACCTATGGCATAGGAGAATACTTAAAGTGGTATGAGAGTGGAAAGAAAAAGGTTGAGAACCATTGGGTTAGAACTTCAATATCTCTGAGGATCTATCCTGATATTTGTAAAGAAAATACTATAATAGTAAACTCATTGAATACAATTAAGAGAAAAATAAAAATAAATAGATAAGATATATGATAAATATTTATAGTGATCCAACTGATATTTACATGATCATTGTTTCCAGCTGTATTGAAGTGTAATCTATCTGTCCTTCTGAACCTGTCCCGATGTCTCAGGAGTTTAAAGATTCTCCATCCCTCCCCATTTCTTTAGCCGTGCAACTATCTGTACTTTTCCACCATGTCTATATTGACTGCTGTGATTCTGGGAGAATATTCTCGGCGACACTAGGTATTATTCTATTTAGTGCGGCTTTCGCGCAAACAGAGGAACCACTGACATGGTCTTTGCCCTCAGACAGCTCCAAGAAAAGTGCAGAGAACAAAACAAAGGACTCTACATCACCTTTGTTGACCTCACCAAAGCCTTCGACACCGTGAGCAGGAAAGGGCTTTGGCAAATACTAGAGCGCATCGGATGTCCCCCAAAGTTCCTCAACATGATTATCCAACTGCACGAAAACCAACAAGGTCGGGTCAGATACAGCAATGAGCTCTCTGAACCCTTCTCCATTAACAATGGCGTGAAGCAAGGCTGTGTTCTCGCACCAACCCTCTTTTCAATCTTCTTCAGCATGATGCTGAACCAAGCCATGAAAGACCCCAACAATGAAGACGCTGTTTACATCCGGTACCGCACGGATGGCAGTCTCTTCAATCTGAGGCGCCTGCAAGCTCACACCAAGACACAAGAGAAACTTGTCCGTGAACTACTCTTTGCAGACGATGCCGCTTTAGTTGCCCATTCAGAGCCAGCTCTTCAGCGCTTGACGTCCTGCTTTGCGGAAACTGCCAAAATGTTTGGCCTGGAAGTCAGCCTGAAGAAAACTGAGGTCCTCCATCAGCCAGCTCCCCACCATGACTACCAGCCCCCCCACATCTCCATCGGGCACACAAAACTCAAAACGGTCAACCAGTTTACCTATCTCGGCTGCACCATTTCATCAGATGCAAGGATCGACAATGAGATAGACAACAGACTCCCCAAGGCAAATAGCGCCTTTGGAAGACTACACAAAAGAGTCTGGAAAAACAACCAACTGAAAAACCTCACAAAGATAAGCGTATACAGAGCCGTTGTCATACCCACACTCCTGTTCGGCTCCGAATCATTGGTCCTCTACCGGCACCACCTACGGCTCCTAGAACGCTTCCACCAGCGTTGTCTCCGCTCCATCCTCAACATCCATTGGAGCGCTTACACCCCTAACGTCGAAGTACTCGAGATGGCAGAGGTCGACAGCATCGAGTCCACGCTGCTGAAGATCCAGCTGCGCTGGATGGGTCACGTCTCCAGAATGGAGGACCATCGCCTTCCCAAGATCTTGTTATATGGCGAGCTCTCCACTGGCCACCGTGACAGAGGTGCACCAAAGAAAAGGTACAAGGACTGCCTAAAGAAATCTCTTGGTGCCTGCCACATTGACCACCGCCAGTGGGCTGATAACGCCTCAAACCGTGCATCTTGGCGCCTCACAGTTTGGCGGGCAGCAACCTCCTTTGAAGAAGACCGCAGAGCCCACCTCACTGACAAAAGGCAAAGGAGGAAAAACCCAACACCAAACCCCAACCAACCAATTTTCCCTTGCAACCGCTGCAATCGTGTCTGCCTGTCCCGCATCGGACTTGTCAGCCACAAACGAGCCTGCAGCTGATGTGGACTTTTGACCCCCTCCATAAATCTTCGTCCGCGAAGCCAAGCCAAAGATATTGACTGCATTGTGGCACAGAGAGTACTCCTAAATTTTCTGCAACTATTCAGATTTCAGATTTATTGTCATAATGCATACTTGACATCACATACAACCCTAAGATTCTTTTTTTCTCCTGCTGAGGCAGAAATCCCACTTACTCGTAGTCCAAAAAGAAAACTGTACACAATATATACTATTCAGTCATAATGTTAAATCTAGCACCAGACTAAATATGCCTGGGAACTCTTTCTGGAACTGCAGAAACATCTGATTTTCTTTTTGCTAGCTAAAGCAACTCATGCACTTTCTGTTCTCTTCTAACAATCGACCTACCCATTTAAAATCCCTAGCTCTCAACTCAAACCAAATATTTGACCTGAACTATACTTCCCATTCTTCTTTTATTCAACGGGGCATTGTCTCTTAAACTTCATGTGCTCTAAGATTACCAGCTGCAGTATTAATTGGAAAACCACCATTGTTTTTTGGTATCCTTTTTTAATCACCCATGCCAATAGATCCATGCTCAGCTCTAATATTTTGGGATATAAGTTGACACGTAAGTTGGCAATGTTGAGCAATTTCAATTAAATGACATATGACAAGATAGTCTTTTGTGGGTCTCATAAAGCTAACAACAGGACAAATCACTCAACAACAGTACAAAATATTTCAACAGTATGGAAATTTGAATTTCAAGGCAGCTTTTTTTTGGGTTCGAAATAAAGTGCAAAAACATTCACAGATTAATTTTGTCCAGTGTTGTAAATTTACCGTTACATTTTTTTTCCGCATATGCATTCCATTTAGTCAAGGGTCAAAGGATAAGTAACATGATTACTGGAGGAGCTTATTTAGTGATGGTGTTAATGAGAACTTTAATTTTTGCCATATTTAATTCATTCACGTTGAAGGAAATGTTTGCTCGACATGCTCCCAAATATTTTAAGAAATAATATTTTCAACTATTATGCAAGAATTTATCCCTTCTCCTCCAAGTAACAGTAGTTGGTGTCGTCAGCATCAACGATGAGTCGCACTACAGAGAAGTGGTGAAAAATTGCATGATTTGATTTGAGAGCCCCAGTGTGGACAAGTTGAAGGAGATGATCTTTGACTTTAGGAGGATCAGGAATGATCACCCTCCACTATACATCAACAACTCTGTTGTTGAGAGAGTGGAGAGCACCAAGTTCCTTGGAGATCACATAACTACTGACCTTTCATGGATACTCAACATCTCTTCACTTATCAGGAAAGTGCAATAATACTGCATTTCCTGAGAAGACTGAAACAGGCAAGGCTACCAGCCACCAGTATGTCAACCTTCTATAGGAGCTGTATTGAGAGCATTCTTGCCAACTGCATCACACTGTGCGGAAGAGAAATGGATCGGAGGTCAATCCACAGGACATAAAAGAGTGGCAGAGCGGATCACTGGAGTCTCCCTACTCTCATCAACATGATCTATCAAGATAATCATTGAGGACCCTTTCCACCCTGCACATACCATCTTTCAGCTGGTCCTGTTGGGGAGGAACTGCTCGTACTCACCATCCAAGGCTCTCATATTCATGAAACAATATTTATTAATTATTTGTATGGATTAAATACTGCATATGTAATGTTTGTCTTTTCTGTATGTTATGTCTAGTTGTGAGTTTGCATGAGGACCGGAGAACCCTGTTTCATTGGATTGCACTTTACAATCAAATGACAATTAAACCTGACTTGACTTGACATGAAAAAAATGGATTCCTAAGAAGATTATACAAAATTAGCTTATGTTTATCATTGACTGAATGATTGGAGAGGTCAGATATGATGTCACACACCACTAAAATGCAGAGACTTTGCAGTTTTGCTCACGATTAATCCAGCCATAAGCAAAACATTTTGATTAAACAATCTGCATCTTACAGTAAAAAGAAACTCTCCTGGTTGTCAGTCTTTAATTCTGATTAGTTTCATTGGTGGAAAAATATATATTTTCTTTTGACAGTTGCTGCCAGTAGCAAAATGTACAGCTTCTGAAAATTATTAAATTCGAGTCCTGTCACAGTGTATAGGTATTTGTGGTTGCTACTAGTACAAAAGTTCAACTTTTGACCTGTGATTTAATCTAAAATATGCAGCCTGTGCATTGAAATGTATTCATCTTCTCCTTTATCCTTGCAAACAGCTTGTTAACTATGATCTATTCCTCTACCATGATCATGTTGACTCATTGCATGAAACAAGTCCATAGCATATTGTCCCAGGAATTAACGGGGGATTAACTGGGACAAGGTCCAGTGGAAAAAGAAAACAGTCAGCACCCAGCATCAAATGACATTATTTCATGTCAGGGATTGACAGCATCTACCCTTATGCATGTCCCCAGCATCAGCTGATGCTGGCATGCCGATTAAAGCAGTGGAAAAAAGACAGCTGTTTACAGTTGAAGGTGGAACACTCTGATCCCCAGGAATGAGTGTGTTCAATGGAAAAGCAGTCACTGTCCCAGTTAACGGTGGCCCGGTGGAAACAGCACAAATGGCTTCCTATCCCAGGACAGTGCATGATCAATTAACTGAGATGCCAGTGGAAATGTGGCTTTTATGGAACTAATTGTACCAATTTAGTTCACTCTCTTATTGAACAGAGCATCCTAAATGTTTGAAAATACATCTCTTTCTTTATTAGTGTTCAGCTGATTTCTTGGACAAACAAATCTTTCACACACTTTTTATATAATTTAATTTATAATTTTTATAATTTAGACATACAGCATGGTAACAGGCCATCTTGCCCCAGGAACCCATTTTGCCCAATTGCTACCAATTAACCTACAACCCCCAGCACACTTCAAATGGTGAGAGGAAACAGTAGCACCTGGAGGAAACCCACACAGACACGGGGAGAACATACAAACTCCTTAAAGACAGTGCAGGATTCGAAACCCAGTCTCAATCACTGGCGCTGTCCTACTACACTAACGGTACTTCCCTATATACTGCGGTAAATTTGCACTACTACCTATTTTCTTGCATCAATTGCGAAGACCTCATCAACATGGTTTTACAATTTTACATTAAAACTAGGTTTAAAATTATCAGAATCTGAATCAGTTTATTGTCACGAACAAGTGATGAAATTTGGTGTTTTGCAGTAGCATCGTAGCGCAAATTGTGCTTTATAATGCACTGAGCTCTGCCAATAAATGCTCGACAGTTGTGCTTTGCGATGTTATATTTTCCCATATAAATGGTTGCTATGTAAGTGTTCTTGTACATCATGGGTTTTGAATACATTAATCGGACTGATACATTAATAGTGCTTTTTAGATCTGTGGAGACTAAAAATGTGTGGTTCCAAAGTCAAAGAGCTTGCCATTGAAATGCAAGAGATCGAGGCTTTAAAACATTATCCTTTAAGTTTCACAATTGCTGCAAACATCATTAGTTCATCATAACTTCTGAATATAAAAATGCAGACCCCTTTTTCTTCTCAATTAGCAAGGGGTGTGTGGTGTGCAAAATATAATTTTGTTTGTCTCTGGGTTAAATTCTGGGATAAGATTGTCAAAAAAAAATTTTGTTTGGGAGTGATTAGGTGGTAATCATATTGTGGTAATTGTATTGAGGTACGTAATATAACTGCATTATTTTCCTAGTTATGTTCCAATGTAATTGGCACCAGATGCATACTGGTATCATTGGATAATGTTATCATTGATAATGACTCTCAAAGCATTTATGACAGATATTTCATCTTCTTGTAGTCTACTTGCCAGACTGATAACTGGATAGGTCCATTATGATGAAAATTTGGAACCATAGAACACTACAGCATAGAAATAGGCCCTTTGGCCTTCTCATCTGTGCCAAACTATTATTCTACTTTATCCCACTGACCTGCACCCAGACCATATCCCTCAATAATCCTGTCTAAAATACCTGTCTAAATTTTTCTTAAATATGAAAATTGAGCCTGCATCCAAAAATTCAGCAGGCAGCTTTTTCCACACTCTCACCACTCCCAAGTTCCCCATAGTGTTCCCTTTAAACTTCTGCCCTTTCATCCTTAATCCATGTTATTTAGTTTTTATCTCACATAACCTTAGTGGGAAAAGCCTATTTGCATTTACACTCTCTCCATTAAGATTAAGATGGTGACATGGACCAGGTCTGCTGCATCTTTTCTCAGCTACAGTTGCTGCAAATGAAACATAGATGATGGAGCCATACTCATCTCTTAGTTTGATGAAGTTCAACTTGTGTCATGGTGGTCCGATGGTTTTCACACTTCTTTAGATCATTGCTGGGTTCCTGGTATTGAAGGATGAGTATTGAAAGTGGAGTAACAGAGCCAGTGATGCATTTGGGTGCAACTAGAAGCTGTTGAGCCATGCCAGAATTGAAGGACTTGGAGACACTCTACCCTGGGCCTTGTGGCGACTATAGAGGCCTGGAGGTTGCTTTGTTCTGGGCCTCATGGCAGCTGGTGCTGGAGTTCAGAAAACACCATGAACTATGACTGCATGGTGTATACTCTCCCTAATGCCTCTGAACTTTATAACATCTGGTCCATGGGAGTCATTGAACCTGATGGGATGGCAGTGCGTGTAATCCGCAGTGGCCTCAGAGTTTCGGGGAAGCAATCTTCCCATCTGAATGGCAGACACTTTAACATCCTGTTGCAACCTGACCTACTGTACCATGTCTAAACCCTGGTATCTAACTGTATAGTACTATATTGTTAGCAGCTTTTGTAACTGTAAACATAGATTGTGTGTGTGTGTGTGTGTGTTTCATTAGCTAGTTTTACTAGAAAATGACAATAAAGTGAATCATCATCATACCTACCATAATTTTGCATATCATTATCAAATATCCCCTCATTATTCTACACTCCAGGGAATAAAGTCCTAACTTATGTAACCTTTCCCTGTAACTCAGTTCCTCAAGTCTCAGAACAACATGAGCTACCCTGCAATTCACTGGCACCTGACCCGTGGCTAAGGACATGCTAAATATATCTGCCAGGACCCTTGCAATTTCTACACTAGCTCTCTCAATGTGTGAGTGAATACCTTGTCAGGCCCTGGGGATTTGTCCATCCTTATTTGTCTTAAGGTAGCAAGCATATTCTTCTCTTTAATCTCTACCGGTTCCATTACCTTACTGCTTGTTTGTCTCACTTCCATAGACTCTGTGCCAGTTTCATGAAGTTATAGAAGCAAATAACTCATTTAAAGTCTCCCCCATCTCTTCAGTCTCCATACATAATCAACTACTCTGATCTACAAGAGGACCAATGTTATCCCTTACTATCCTTTTTCTCTTAATATTCCTATATATTATATATAGGGATTTTCCCTCACCTTATCTGGTAAAGCAACCTCATGTCTTCAATTATCATTTTTGATTATTTCTTGAGGTTTTATTTGCAATTTTATACTCAAGTACCTCATTTTCTCCTTGTTGCCTACACCAGCTACATACCTCTCTCTTCTTCTAACCAGATCCCCAATAGTCCTCAAAAACCAAGATTCTTTATGTTTTGCGTTTAATGCTGTCAGAAACATTCAAACTTTGTACTCTGAAAACTTCACCTTTGAAGCCCTTCCACTTACTGAACAATCCTAATCCATGCTTTCTATATCCATATAACCATATAACCATATAATTTAGAATCTCAACCTGAGGACCAGTTCAATCCTTAACCATCATTATCTTGAACCTACTAACATTATGATCATAAGAACCAAAGTGTTTCCCTCCACACACTTTTGTCACCTGCCTGTAATATAGGTGATCCAGAATTGCACTTTCAAGTTGGTACCTCTATATATTGATTCAGAAAACTTTTTTGTACTGGAGAAACTATGAGGATAATTTGAAGTTCCAGTAGTTCACTTGCACAGTTAAAAGAACAGAAGCAAGGCACACAACTTGATAGAGTAAGATCTAAAATTCACATAACACATGGACTAAGTGATCGTCAAATCACATTCCAAGGTGCATCAGTCATAGCTGTACAGAGCTTACATTTTTACCATATAGGATTATAGTGGACATTCCTTGGGTACTAATTATACAATAGATAAACATTGACAGATCATTAACATAAACCAATGAGGTTAATGACTTAGCAATGTTGCAGTCACAAGGTACTTAGAATCAGCATAGATGCTGACTTATAGGTCATTACATTCCTCCCTTCTAGATCATGACTTCTATAACTCTTAAGTCATGTGTCTACAAGAAAACATGTGATCAGATTGGTACAGTGCACACATTAGATATTGTACCTTATCCTTTTAACAATATCAAATATTTAGTTTCTGCTGTTTCAATTCCAAATCAATTACTCAATGATGAAGTATTATTGCTTATTACATTACATTTTTATTTTATGAGTGAGTATACTGGATCATTTCAGACCTTACTTTAAATCTGGAATTATGATATAACAGAACATACATAGGCCGATCATTACACAGACTTACCCAATACCATACGCTTAAGGTTCATAATGCTTTGGAAGTTGAATGACTCGGCCTAATCGTGTAACTACGAGTAGAATTTCTTTGTTGATTTTAGCTGGGAGTGATTGGTCACTAAGATCAGAATTACGAGTTTAATGTTTAATATGAACTGTGTGTTGCGATTTCATCATTATCTAAATCAACAAGTGTGAACAGTTCAGGTGGCTCATCTATAGATTTATTACTCCTGGAATCAGGTGATCTGCATGAACAACTCTTCTACTTTTCCTGGCACTCTAGCTAAATATGTGGATGGCACCTTTATCGATACTATAGTCCCTGGTAGCCATATTTTCTCCCCTCCCCTCATGTTTCTGACTCCAACTGATTGATAAAAATCAAATGATCGCATTTTGAGTTGTGCCCCGTCTCTTTGATCTATGGTTGCAATTTGTTTATCCACTGCTTTCTCTTTGAGGCTGGGCTTAACTAAAGAAAGTTGACTTTACAGAGCATGCTTGAGGACTAACTCCACTGGAGTTTTTCTGGTGGTTGCGTGCGGTGTATTTCTGTAATGAAATAATGCATTTGCTACCTTATGTTAGATGGGTAGCTTCTTATCAGATTTTTCAAGCAGCTGCTTGAAAGTCTGAACATGCCTTTCAGATAAACCATTGCTGGCTGGGTGGTATGAAGGGCAAAAGGTGTGTTTGATGCCATATCGTTGAGGAATGATGCAAATTCCTCAAAGGTAAACTGCAGGCCATTATCACTTACTACGTGTAAGGGCAATCCAAAACAGGCAAATAGAGATCGCAACTCAGTGATGGTAGCAGCTGATGTAGTGCTACACATCGGAACTACTTCCAGCCAATTTCTACTACTAGTAGAAATTGCTGACCTTTGACTTCAGCAAAATCAATGTGAATTCTCTGCCATGGATCTGTGGCCCAAGGCTAAAGTAGCAATGGAACTTACCCATATTTAGGTGTGTTATGGGCTTCAGCACACATAGAATGAGTGTGCACTGTCTTGGATATCCTGGTCGATACCAAATGAATGATCGTGTAAGAGCCTTCATTCAGCTCATGCCAGGATGACGTTCATATAATTCATTCAGTAGATGCTGGCTTTGCACATGAGGGATAACAACTCATCTATGCCATAGAATGCATCCATCTTCCAAGGACAGCTTGTGTCAACATGTAAAGTATGGTTGCCCATCCCAACAGGGTGTATTCATACACCTTTGCAAGCACCTGATCTTTTCTCGTTCGATCTGCAATTTGCTGCAAAATTACGGGTACCCAATCTACAGTAGTTTGGTGTGCGTACACCTCATCGTGACGAGGAATAGCAGTAGTCAGGGGTAACCTACTCAATAGCTCTGTATTTGCATTGCAAGACCAAGATCGATATTCAGTCTGATATCGATAGGCAGAGAGCAGCAAAGCCCATCTCTGCATGCGAGCAGCAGCCAGAGGGGGATTTCCTGATTATGGTCTGTAATAAGAGTGAAGTTTCTACCATAAAGGTAGAGGTGAAACTTCCGCATGCCAAACACAATCGCCATGCCTTCCTTATCTGTTTGGACATAGCTTTTTTCAGAAGCACTCAGCATTCTTGATGCATTTGCAATTGACTTTTCTGAGCTGTCATCCAGTTTGTGACTTAGACAGCCCCTAGTCCATAGGGACTTGCTTTCATACTCAAAACTAATAGTTTCAATGGATTGAAAAGGACTAGAACATGGTTACTGGCTGACATGTTTTTGCATACTCAAAGGCTTTGTTGTATTTTGTACTCCATTTCCATCCCGCGGAGTGTTGCAGCAGCACATAAAGCAGGTGGAGTTTTAAGCTCAGAATCGGAATGAATTTCCCATTGTAGTTTATCATACTGAGGAAAGATTTCAATTCAGAAATATTCTCTGGTCTTCAGACATTTTTGATTGCCTCTACTTTGTCATGCAGTGACTTTAGCAGTTGGAAGGTGTCCATGGTAACTGATAGACGTCCAAGACTAGCGCAGTTTTCACTCCAAATCATAAGTATTTGGGTGCAAGCAAGCCTTTGTGAGTGTTGAGTATGAGGAATTGGTTAAACGCACCAGCTAGGTCAATGACTGAATACACTTTCAATGTAGTACCATCTTGTGAGAGTTTTGTGAACAAATCTTGCACACTGGGCAGCTTGTAGGCATCATCCTCGATGACCTTATTCACATACTTGTAGTTGACACACACGTATATATTTCCTTGAGACTTGGGAATGTGAACTGTGAGTGAGGCTCTATTGGGAAGAGTTGTGGCTGTCATGTGACAGCACTTCCCCCTACCTAGTCAGAGGACACAGCAGCTGCCAATCAAGGTTTGGTTCCGCCCCATCCATTAGTGCAAACCTTGCTGTTAGCTGCAATTATCTGAAAATTATCTGGACTGGATTCTCCAGCCTGCCTGTACAACTCCAGACTTCAGCATGTCATCTTTCTACACCCAAATCCCAGAGGACCCCAAAACCCAACAGCAATAGAAATTCACCAAGACAAATAGTTATTCAAATGAAAGTTGTTTTTAATTGTCTTTAAACATAAAAACTGGATCAAACTTTAACTTATTGCTATTAATTTAGCCTAATTTAACCCCTGTCTAATTCTAAGTGCACATGTCCAGAAAAGTTCTTTGATTCACAATCCAATCTCACTTCTCATTCCTCCAAGTTCACTGGTATCAGGCAATTCTTATACTGTGCACAGAATTTAACATTTATGAATTTTCACCAAGCTCTGGTACTTAAATGGTTACCACTCAGGAAGGTTCTTGTCAGTTTCAGAGAGAGATTTATTGCTTGTTGGACACATATAAACTGATTTACTTCCATCATTCACTTCAGTGTCTTGCCAAAGACACTTTTCCCATCAGGGTTTTCCATATGATAACCACTTCTTCTGCAGGTCACAACAGAGTTCCTTTTTTCCCCTTATTTCAGGTGAAACACTCTAGCCAGCCATTTCCTTCTTTATGGACTACAAGGGTTTTCAACAGGTTGAATTCAGAACTCTCTCTCTCTCTCTCTCTCTCTCTCTCTCTCTCTCTCTCTCTCTCTGCCTGTTTGGTCTCCATTCTCACGCTCACTCTCACTGCCTGTTTGGTCTCCTCTCTCTCTCTCTCTCTCTCTCTCTCTCTCTCTCTCTCTCTCTCTCTCTCTCTCTCTCTCTCTCTCTCTCTCTTTCATTGGTTGCTTTCAAAACAATAATCCATCACTCCACAGCATGTCTATTTAACATCTACTTGTGAAGTCTCTATAGGCATTCTTCAAAGTTTTTGCAAAGGCACTCGGAGCCTGGACTGTCAGGCTTGAGCAAAGCTCTGACATTTTAAATGAGATCTGTTTTATGAAGTGTTTGTTTATTTGTGTTCTACTCTATCCCCCACAATCTATCTCCTTCAAAAACATATATATATAAAATATAATATAATCTCTCACAATATTCAAATTCAACTTAGGTTCAATATTCTTAATATCACTCAATAAAAACAACATTGGAACCTTTGGGAAAATAATTCCCAATATTCAAATAATTTACCCATTTCTAACCAAAAAGGTTTAAATTTAGGACATAGATGGCTTTCCTTTACTCATTACTCATTTCTCATCTGATCAACATAGAGGTACCCTATCTATTATTTTCTATGAGATCAATGCTGTGAGGAACAGTGCTACACAGACAGTAAAATTGACCCTTAACACTGAGTGCATATGAAACAGAATGGTGTGGCATGAGTGAACTCATAACTACTCTTTAGTAGCAGATGATGCAACTATTTTAAAGAACTTTTGATAAAAAAATCAGAGATTTCTATCTCTATTTTAACAAGCAAAAATTATGCAGTTGAATTTCTCTGTCCATGACCTTCAGCAGGAGATCTATTAATTCAGTAAGTATTTGTTAATTAAATTTTAATAAAACACATTTCATGAAGCTTGTCATTCACGGAAAATATTAGTTAAATTCACAAGTTACATTGCTCAATTTCTAACCCCTTTGACAAAAATTTGTCAGTGGGATTCCATTCAAGATTAATTAAATTTTGGACTATTAAAACATCAAATAAATTAATAAATCAATTGAAATTTTAACTCAATATTTCAGCCTTCAGCATTACCTGGTCCAATTAATCATTTGTAAGCACAAATTTAGAACAAATTCATATCAGATTATCCAATTATAAATACATAAAATAAACTTAGTGAAAACACAAAATGCTGGAGAAAGTCAGCAGGTCAAACAATGTCCTCTCTGCAGCAAAGACAAAGATACATAATTTTCCAAATTTATGTTTCAGATGTGGCACAGAAATTGATACATTTATACATTCTACCTGGTCATGTACTAAGGTGACATTGTTTTGGAAAGATGTGGGCAAGTTTTTGGAACAAATCATAAAAATATATTTACTATTAACACCTGAGCCTTTTCTTTTGTGAAATGTATATGTTTTGGAACCCCAATTGAAGTTGTCAAAATATCAATTAAGTTTTTTTTTAAAGTCACATTGGCCGTGGCCAGGAGATGTATGGAAATTACATAGAAATCTGAATCTCATCTTAAAATTGATTGTTGGAAGAGGGAGATGCAAAATTGTATTCCCTTAGAAATGGGTATAATACATACTTAAAAATATGGAGACCATATTTAGATATTATGGGTTTGGATCTCTCATGTTTTCACTTCTACACCCCATCACCACTTTTCTTTTTTTTAATCTTAATGGTTGAACCTTATCATGTTGGTTTAATTCTATTTTATTAATATCCTGTCTTTCCTTTTAGGAGGGTGGGGGAGTAGTTATTACAGTAGCTTTGCACATATCTGTATTTTTTCTTTTACATTTTTTTCTCTCTTCTCACCTTTATGTACAGTACAACCATTTATTTTTTATTCTATTTTCATAATTATAAGTATTGTTTGGGTATGATTCTATATTATATTGCACTGTATGCAAAACTATAAATAAATATTTTTTTAAAATACATAACCAATGTATAATACATAATCGGGCTTGAGTACACGAGGGAATTACGGAGGGAGCGGTCTTGTGGAAGGCCAAGAGAGAAGGAGAGGAAAAAAAATGTGTCCGGTAGTGAGATCCTGCAGTAAGTGCTGGAAATTCTGGCGGATGATGTGTTGGATGCAGAGGCTGCTGGGGTGGTAACTGAGGATGAGGGGGATACCAAGTTGGTTGTGTCTGGGGGCAGAGGGGGCCCAGACTGATGAGCATGAATAGAGGAGATGTGGGTGAGGGCTGAGTTATTAGTGGTGGAGGGGAAGCCATGTTTGTGGAAAAAAGTAGACATTTCACAAGCTCTGGACTGGAAGATCTCACCTTGGGAACAGATGTAGCAGAGACAGAGAAATTGTGAGAAAGGGATAGCAGGGGGCAGGGAGTGAGGAAGTGTAGTTCAGGTTGTTGTGAGTTGGAGGGTTTGCAGTATATATCAGTGGAAAGCTTGTCTCCCAAGATGGAGACGGAGGGATGCAGGAAGGGAGAGTGTTGTCAGAGTACGAACAGTCGAGTTTAAGATTGGGATGTGTAGTGATATGGTTGTGTGTACAGGCTGGCCTGGCATCCTGATGACATCCTCTCCTTGACTCCTTTCTGGTCTCCTCCCATGTGACCCAGGCCATAAAAGTCGAGTCCCCTCTCCCTCTCCTCATTTTCCCTAGCCTTAACCCGGGCCAGCAGTCCCTTGTATAATAAAGCCTATCGCTCCCCTCAGTCTTTATCCTCGTGATTATTGGGGCAATTGGTAGCCCCCAACAATATATTATACAAGAATTTGAAGGTCTCCAGTAATGGAGAAGTTTCTGTGCCCTGAATGGCTAGAGGTTGACCCTCAAGTCCAGGGTGCATCAGTACTCTTCGAACTGTGAGTAAACTGCTTCATTAATTCCCTCGACGCCACTGCTGAAGTAGTTAATTCTGACTAAAAGAAGTTGAAGATCCTTCAGGCATGAGTCGGCCAGAGGGATTTCCTGGCATCCAAGGTAGCGCGACCTACGTCGAGGCAATGGCTGCGGGCGCTGTACAAGCCGAAGGTGAATGAGGTCTACTCCCATTACCTGCTGGCGTCCTGAAAACAACAGCCTGATTAGTCCACTGAAAAGTTTGTCCGTTCCTTGATCACACTGGGAAAAGACTGTTTGGGGAACCCCATGGCCTTGATATCGATGACCCAGTGCATGGAAGATCTGATCCGAGATGCCTGTGTGTCAGAATTTAGGTCGGATTATATCTGACAATGACCTCGAGGAGGATCAACTCCCGCTAAAAAAGGCGATCAATCTGATCAGGACTCTAGACTCGGCCCAGTGCCACATGGTGTCGATCGTAGGCAGAAGCAGGCCTCCCACATACGTTTCGCCATGAGGGCTGCTGTCCTGGGACTCAGCATCTGGCGTTACCGACCTGACCGCAGCTGCAATAACACATCTGCATCATTGAGATGCAATTTCTGCAGGCAGGCCAGGCATGCAAGACGTCTCTGCCCCGCGAGAGGAGGCACATGCTCGGGCTGCAGGCAGAAGGGCCATTATCAGAAAGTCTGCAGGTCCAGACCCCTGTCCAGGAGCAGCGTGGCATGCGTACCAGAGGAACTTCAGGTGTCGACCGTGTGCGCGGTGAGGGGGTGGGGCCATCTTATCTGCTACCGCTCCCAACCTGTACTCCACGGCCTACCACTCCGATGACATCACTATCGCCTGCCACGACTCCACTTCCTCCTTTTCCAATGAGGGCAGCATGGTCAATATGGAGGTTGCCATCTTGTGCAGGCCTCCCCACCGACGACAACAGAGAGGTGCCTGTCCTGACATTGTTAACGCTGAACCAAGCCAGCCCTCACCCGATCTCGAACTCAATGATGCAGATCGAGGAGAATGGGCATAAGACGAACTGCCTTTTCGATAGTGGCAGTACTGAAAGTTTTGTACACACCAATGTGATCCACAGACTCTCCCTTCCTGTCAGGCCGATGACTGGTATCATTGCAGCGAAAGACCAACAGACTTGCATCGGGGGGTATTGTGTAGCATCTCTAATGGTGGGGGGTGGGAGTGTTACAATAATTTTGTATTGTTGATTATGCCCCAGCTCTATGTGCCGATCCTCCTGGGCATCGACTTCGTGTCAGTTCAGGAGTATGACAATGGCGTTTGGAGGCCCCCAAACACCATTGACCATCCACAATCCCCAGCTCTTACACTCCCACCCCCAACCAGGTCTCACCCAGTTTCTGGCACCAACCTGTGGTCTCATCATCTTATGGATGGCCCTTCTGTCATTATTCGCCTACTTCACCCCGGACTGCAGACCAATCACCACCAAGAGTAGGCGTTTTAGTACAGAGGATATGCAGTTCATCCGGGCTGAGGTTCAGCGACTCCTGGCAGAGGGGATCATAGCCCATAGCATCCCTGGAGGGTGCAGGTCCTTGTGGTGAGAGGGGCGGGCAAGCCCCAGATGCTAATTGACTATAGTCAAACCATCAAGCGCTTCACCCAGTTGGATGCGTACCCGCTACCCCGGATAGCCGACTTGGTTAATAAGGTCGCACAATACAGAGTTTTTCAACCATTGACCTCAAGTCGGCTTACCACCAGCTCCCCATTCGTCCGAGCAATAGAATCTTCATGGGATTTGAGGCCGACGGAAAATTATTCCACTTACTGCGGGTGCCTTTTGGTGTTACTAATGGTGTCTCTGGATGGACTGGATGGTGGAGGAGCACAAGCTAATGGTAATGTGCCCATAGCTCAAAAATGTCACCATCTGTGGCCACAGCCAGCAGGACCACCACACAAATCTTGCCAAGTTCTTGCGTTCGGCCAAGTCCCTCAACTTGATGTACAATAAGGACAAGTGTGTGTTTAATACAGATAGCTTGGCCCTCCTTGGATGCAGCGTGGCACATGATGTCATTGCCCCAGACCCTGACTGCATGTGTCCTCTCATGGAGCTCCCAGTCCCAAAAACCCTGAAGGCACTGAAGAGGTGCCTGGGGCTGTTTTCCTACTATGCACAATGGGTGCCCAACTATGCCTATAAGGCCCACCCCTGATTAAGTCCACATCCTTCCCATTATCGGCAGAGAGTGGAAGAACAATGCTAGAGACCTACCCATACAGGCAGCCAATGGTTCAACAATCCCCACCTATGCAACACGTTGCGTGACCATTCACACTGGGAATGCTGTTTTCAGGTGGGACTGTATCATTGCCTCAGTAGGCGATGCTCTCCAAGGAGCGGAATTCCTCTGGGCAAGTGAACTCCGAGTCAACCTCAACCAATGCTGGCTGGTTAATGCCTCCACCTTCCAGGTTTTCACCCTCTCACTGCGCCAACACACTTTCTGGCCTTTGGGAGTCCATGCTCTCGAAAAAAGCGAGTACACCGCATTGTTTGCCGACTTCCCACTTTACTGGCCCCAAACATCTACAAAAACAGAATCAGAACATGGCATACAACACCACATTGAGACCACTGAACTACCCATGTACGTGCGGGCGCGATGACTAGATAAGCTTCTCCAAGATAAACTCCCCCAAGATAAGGTCCTCCAAGCCAAGGCCAAGTTTACCAAAATTGAGGAATTGAGATCATCCGTGATTCCAACAGCCCATGAGCTTCACAGCTACACACGGTCCCAAAGAGCTCTGACAGCTGGTGCCCCTGTGGTGACTACAGCAAGCTCAATGATGCAACGATATCAAACAGATAACCCATCCCGCACATACAAGACTTTGTCGCATGAGTTCAAGGTCCCCAGATATTTTCCAAAGTCGATCTGGTGAAGGGCTATCATTAGATCTCAGTGCAGCAGGACGATATCCAGAAGATGGCCATAATCACCCTGTTTGGCCTCTTTGAGTTCTTGAGAATACCAGTCGGGCTGAAAAATGCGGCCTAAATATTATAGCGCATCATGGACGTAGAGGCAAGGGACCTGGAAGGGATTTTCATCTACCTGGACAACAACCTCATTGCCAGCCCTGATGTTGGACCCACAAAGAACATTTAAAATTCCTGTTTTCCCATCTGCAGAATTTCAGTCTAAACATCAACCTGTTCAAGTGCCAGTTCAGTTTTTCCACCATCAACTTCTTTGGCCATCTCCAGCGAAGTAGCAACACCTTTTCCTGACAAGGTCGAGGTCAGTTGGAACTTTCCCAGGCCCCAAACCCTCAAAAGCCTGCAGGAATTCCTTGGGATGGTGAATTTCTATCATCACTTCCTCCCAGGAGCAGCAGCCAGCATACGACCTCTCTTTGACCTCATTAAAGCAGGTAACAAGGAACCCAGCTGGTCTGCGGAGGCACACCAAGCTTTCGAGGAGGCCAAAACAGCACTTTCCAAAGCCACATTCCTGGCACACCTGGAACCACGCTTAGCCCTGTCGTTAATGATAGATGTCTCAGACTGGGCAGTGGGCGCAGTGCTAAAACAGTGGGTGGATCACTAATTGTAGCCCCTTGCTTTCTTCAGAAAACACCTCTGACCACACAAGCTGAAGTATAGCACTTTTGATCGTGAACTGCTGGCAATGTTCCTGGCCATATACCATTTCTGGTACATCCTTGAAGGCCGAGTTTTCACAGCCTACGTGAACCAAAAGCCGCTGATACAGGTGCTGAGCAAAGTCTCAAACCCCTGGTCTACAAGACAATAACCATATACCTCCAAATATACAACGGACATCTGCCTTGCAGCAGGAAAATCCAACATGGTAGCTGAAGCCCTGTCCAGGCCAACGATCTTAAGTGATAGGTTACATCGACGCAGCTTAGCATGCCAGGGTCCAGGGTGAAGATGCCGACACAGGCATACTGAACCGCCATCACCAGTCTACAAATTGAGGAGTTCACAAAGACCCAAGAGGCCTCATTCCTGTGCAATATGTCTACATGCCACCCCAGGCCAATTCTGCCTGTGACCTGGAGACAGCAGGTATTTAATCAAATGCATGGACTCTCTCATCCTTCCATCCAGTAACAGTCCACCTCATTTCAGACAGGTACGTATGGCATGGGCTTCAGTGTGAAGTTTCACTTTGGACAAAAACCTATGTACAATGCTTGCAAGCCAAAGACCATCAGCCCAGTACAACATTTTCCAACAACAGGACATTGTAGGGTCCCTTCCCATCAGCCAGGGGATGAGGTACCTTTTCACCATGGTTGACTGTTCTACATGCTGGGCAGATGCAGTTTCCATACTACCCTGCGACTCGGAGACCTGTGCGAGGGCCTTTACCTCTCAGAGGTTTTCCCATTTTGGTGTCCCATCCCACAAATTCGGACCGGGGAGTCCAGTTTACCTCTTCCCTCTGGACAGCCATGGCCAAATTCTGAGGCAGCCAGCTGCACCACACAACCGTATACCACCCCCAATCCAATGGGCTGGTACAGCACTTTCACCGCATTCTAAAAGCAGCCCTCACATCACAGCTGCATGAGCCCAAATGGATGAATGAACACTCATGGGTCCTGCTGGGCCTCCCTATCGCATCAGCAGAAATAGTCTATGACGTACCGCTCTCCATCCCAGACAACGTCCATTTTGGCTCCACGGAACCACCACCAAATGCCCTGGATGCCCTATAGCAGCTGAGGAACCATCGCCTACACACGTCCACATCCTACCACCACCTATGGAATGCCAACCAGCCACATTCTGCAAGAGCTCAAAGTTGCAGACTTTGTCTTTGTAAAAGAGGCAAACTCAGTCCCCCCCTCCCCCCTGCCACAGTGCCCTTACCAAGGGCCTTTTAAGGTACTGAGAAGGGAGGGGGTTTATTTATACTCTAAACTTTGGAGGTAGGCATGACATGTTTACTGTCAACCACCTCAAGAAAGCCCATTTGGACAGTTCAGAGCCTTTCCCTGCCCCTACTCTATGGCACAGGGGGTGCCCACCCAAAGGCAATCTCCCCAATCTCACCTAAAGAGATTGCTGTTCTTAGTTGGGGGGGTGGTGGGTGGTGTAGCAGGCCAATCACTGTAGCAAAGAGCCAGCGCAGCAGGGCACAGGAGTGCCCAAGAGACTTCACTAATGGATTGTTGTTTTGAAAAGCAACAGATGAGAGATCAGAGGAGTAGTTCGGAGCTGCAGGCTGTCTGGAGTGCTGCTTGCTGTTCTAAGTGGATCATGTGGTTTTGCAAGCAGAGTGAGTCAAACGGGCTTTTCTCAGAGCGAGAGAGAGTATTCAGTTCTGACGTTTTACCGTTCAGCAGCAGCTGGGATTGAAACACGACAAGCTGGAAAGCTTGTGGAAAACCCATTTTGCTGATGGGTTGTGAGGGCTTAGTTCAGTCTGGTCAAACCCCTTATGGTCCATACAAGAGGAGAGGACTTTCTGCCTTATGTTTCACTTGAAATATGGGGCAAAAAAAGGAATTCTGTTGTGACCTGAAAGAAAGAAGTTATCATCTGGAAAACCCTGATGGGGCAAGTTTCTTCGGCAAGACACTGACGTGGCTAATTAAAAGGGATCAGTTTGTGTCCAGGAACAACAAATCTCTCTCTGAAAACGGACAAGAAACTTCCTGAGAGGTAACCATTTACCTTTCAAGCACAAAAGCCAGGTGAACTTCATAAAAGTTAAATTCTGTGCACACTTTAAGAATTGCCTGCCATCAGTGAACTTGGAGGGATGAGAAGTGAGATTGGACTGTGAATTAAAGAACGTTTCTGAACTTTGACACAAATTGCATACACGTGCACTTCGAATTAAAAGGGGGTTAATTTACATTAGGTAAGTTAATAATAAGTTAGTGTTTGATCCTGTTTTCATGTTTAAAGATAATTAATAGTAACTTTTGTTTAAGTAACCATTTGTCTTGGTGAATATCTATTGCTGCTGGATTTTGGGGTCTTCTGGGCTCGTACATATAAGAGTATAATAGTACCAATTAAACCCTTCTGAAAGGGGTTTAACCAGAACAAAGTGTCAAGTAAGTCTGGTGGTGGTTATAATGGTAGATAATTAGACATTACTGTATTCAGGAAATTTCTAATCTGAAACTATCTAAAAAAAATACTTGTGCATGATGAATTATATTTAGTAGAAAGTTGTTCAAAAGACATCAAACCACCATCAGCGAACAAATCTACAAAAGAAATAATTCCTTTAAGCTTCCAAATAAGGAAAATTCTGTCAAGAGTAGATGGTGTAAAAAATAATTAATATCTTTAGTCCAAAAACCTTGGAAATTGAAACCAAATATGTAATGAATATTTAATAATTGGATTGGAAATATACTTATTGATCTTAGATAGTCTAAAAGGTAATGCTGTTCCTTAACAATCAAGCTAAGGAATAAGTAAAGACAGATTTCAATTCCAAATCTATCCAGTGTGGGCAATCAAATTTATCAAAATAATAAATCCAAAAAAATAATAAATGTGAATATTAACTTCCCAATAGTAAAATCTCAAATTCAGTAAGGCCATACTATAATCCTCCTTAGGGGTTTCTGTGTGAAACTTATTCACTCTTAACATCACATCCTTGCTCTTATATCCCCTTCCTTTCAAAATAAATGTCAGTATTGCATTTTTCTTCTTCACCACCAGCTCAACATGCACATTTCCCTGCACAAGGACTCCCTGGTCCCTTTGCATCTGAGTATTTTCAATTGTCTCCCCATTTAAAAATATAATCTGCTTTTTTTCTACTAAAGTGCATGATGACACCTTCTGACATTATATGTCATTGACCACTTCTCTGCCCATTCTCCTAATCCAAATTTTTTATTGGATTAGGAAAATTTTTTTCCCACCCACACACCACCTTAAGGTCTACAAGATTGAGTGCCAGAGATAGGGTGGACATCCAACTCCTGTTTCCCAGGGAAGGAGCAGCAAACACCAGAGGACTTATGTACAAAGTTAAGGGAGGGAAGTTTAGGAAAGACATCAGGAGTAAGTTTTTTTTTATATAGAGTTGTGGGTGCCTGAAATGCCTTGCCAGGGATGGTGGTGGAGGCTGAAACATTAAAAGCATTTAAAAAAAAAACAAACTCCTCGACAGCCACATGGATAAAAGAAAAAATATATAGGGTTACGGGGTAGGGAGGGTTTAGTACATGTTTTTAGAAGAAATGTGTGGGTTGACACAGCATCGAAGGCCAAAGGACCTGCACTGTGCTTAAGTATAGTGTTCTATGACCTATATTTATCGATGGATTAGGCTTGGCATGGTAGTTCTTTTTTTCATGATCCTACATTCTTATCATTGATATAATTTGACATATATTAAAATATGAACAGAAATTCTGAGATCAAAAATCTTCAACATTAATTTTCAGTTTATTTAACTAATTAAATTTTGATGTATTGGGAAAACTTTAAAATTATTACCTGCAGAATTAAAAGTGCAATACACAAGTTGATATCTCATGCCTTGATTAATTAATGATCTTAATGATTAATCTTTACAATTGATTAAATGCAGCTTTTAATAATGAGTTGTTTTGTAATTTTCCACAGGATGGACCCACAACTCATTCAAGTACAAATACCCAGACAACATCCACTGCTGAACATCTTCCATCACCCCATTTCAGCCCTGCTGCTGTTCAGTGGAGAGTGAAGAGTGGAGCTAACAGTGACCGCCTTAGCCAAACAAAGTCAATGGTCTTGAATGACTCCGACCCACTTAAATTACCGGTGAGTAGACATGGTCATTTTACATTGAGCTGTAAAAATAATTGTTCTATATGTACTTTAGAATTTAACATTTTCAGAATGCTACTAAAATTTATTTAGTTATTTTTTTAAATTACATTGAAGTACAAGTCAATCATAAATTTAAATGAATGGTCATCCTCTTAAGTTCCGAAACTACGTCAGAAAACTTCTCTTATTAGCCATGACCAACAATGAAATAACAAAAGTACCTTATTGCAGATTCCGTAAAATATTTTTCTCAAGATTTATTTAAGACGTTGAAGTCTGTTCAGTGAATATGAGAGGTTTTTTTTTCTGCTACATCACTGCATTTCTTCCCAAACATTGATGTGAAGGTTCAGGGATGATGACTGTAATGTTATCTGTAAACTTGCACACAAGAATATTACATTCAAATGATTAGTAAATTCCTACAGAGCTTTGGGGTTTATCTGATGGTTCTTTTTTTTTGTTTGTTTTTAAATAAGGGAATCAGCTTTTCAATAAATATTCCTTAGAAAATGCCTGATACATATATAAGATGTTAATTATATATTTACTATTTTTATGGATGGTTTCATGACGACATTCAGAACCAGCAACAACCAATGTATAGATTACAAAATGGTGGAAATGCTCAGTTTCTCGCACTCACACTCATGCTCACCTTTGTAAGCAAGAAAAATGTCTGATGAATGGATCCGAAAATTTGCAGCTTTGTAACCTAGATAAGGAAAAGCTGGGCAAAACGTATTCACTTATTGTTTTTGTATTAATACCAGAAACAAATTTAACAGTAAGCCTTTCATCTTTTTACATCTATTCAATCAATATTTGACCAAACTGTGCTTTCAACCTATTAACTGATCAATAATATCTTATATGTAATTGATGAGTTCTAGCCCATCATTAGTTGGTTACCTGATGTAACCATATAACATATAACCATATAACCATGAAATGCAAGGATCGACAATGAGATAGACAACAGACTCGCCAAGGCAAATAGCGCCTTTGGAAGACTACACAAAAGAGTCTGGAAAAACAACCAACTGAAAAACCTCACAAAGATAAGCATATACAGAGCCGTTGTCATACCCACACTCCTGTTCGGCTCCGAATCATGGGTCCTCTACCGGCATCACCTACGGCTCCTAGAACGCTTCCACCAGCGTTGTCTCCGCTCCATCCTCAACATCCATTGGAGTGACTTCATCACCAACATCGAAGTTCTCGAGATGGCAGAGGCCGACAGTATCGAATCCACGCTGCTGAAGATCCAACTGCGCTGGTAGGTCACATCTCCAGAATGGAGGACCATCGCCTTCCCAAGATCGTATTATATGGCGAGCTCTCCACTGGCCACCGTGACAGAGGTGCACCAAAGAAAAGGTACAAGGACTGCCTAAAGAAATCTCTTGGTGCCTGCCACATTGACCACCGCCAGTGGGCTGATAACGCCTCAAACCGTGCATCTTGGCGCCTCACAGTTTGGCGGGCAGCAGCCTCCTTTGAAGAAGACCGCAGAGCCCACCTCACTGACAAAAGGCAAAGGAGGAAAAACCCAACACCCAACCCCAACCAACCAATTTTCCATTGCAACCGCTGCAATCGTGTCTGCCTGTCCCGCATCGGACTGGTCAGCCACAAACGAGCCTGCAGCTGACGTGGACTTTTTTACCCCCTCCATAAATCTTCGTCCGCGAAGCCAAGCCAAAGAAAGAAAAAGAATATAACCATATAACAATTACAGAATGGAAATAGGCCAATTTGGCCCTTTTAGTCTGCCCTGATCCAAGTACCCTCCACTAATCCCACTTACCAGCACTCTGCCCATATCCCTCCATCCCCCTCCCATCCATATACTTATCCAACTCTTTCTTAAATGACAAAATTGACCCTGCCTCCACCACCTTTCCCGGAAGCCCATTCCACACAGTAACCACTTTCTGAGTGAAGAAGTTCCCTCTCAAGTTACTCCTAAACCTTTGCCCGTCAACTCTCAACCCATGACCTCTTGTATCCATTTCTCCTACTCTCAATGGGAAAAGCCTTTCCACATCAACTCTATCTATCCCTCTCATTATCTTAAACACCTCTATCAAATCCCCTCTTAGCCTTCTATGTTCCAAAGAATAAACACCTAATTTGCTCAATCTCTCCTTGTATTCCAAATGATGAAACCCAAGCAACATTTTTGTAAATCTTCTCTGCACTCTCTCTATCTTGTTAATATCCTTCCTATAAATCGGTGACCAGAACTGCACACAGTACTTTAAATTTGGGCTCACCAATGCCTTGTACAGTTTCATCATTATTTCCCAACTCCTATATTCTATGCACTGATTTATATAGGCAAGCATACTAAAGGCTTTCTTCACCACCCTATCCACATGTGGTCCTACCTTCAGGGAACAATGCACCATTATTCCTAGATCTCTCTGCTCCACTGCATTCTTCAATACCCTCCCACTTACCACATATGTCTTACTTTGATTATTCTTTCCAAAATGAAGCACCTCACACTTATCAGCATTAAACTTCATCTGCCATCTTTCTTCCCTCTCCTCGAAGCAGTTTAAATCCCTCTGCAATCTTTGAAAACCCACTTCATCATCCACAATTCTCCCTATTTTATTGTCATCTCCATATTTACTAGTCCAATTTACTGCCCCATCCTCCAGATCATTAATATATATGACAAACAGCAATGGTCCCAATACCGAACCCTAAGGTACATGGCTTCTCACCGGCCCCCATCCTGACAAACAATTATCTACTACTACTCTCTGGCACCTTCCTTCCAACCACTGTTGAATCCATTTGACTATCTCCGAATTAATACCCAAGGACTTAGCCTTCCTAACTAACCTCCCATGCAGAACCTTATCGAAGGCCTTACTGAAGTCCATATAGACAACATCCACTGCTCTACCCTCATCAGCATTCCTAGTCACCTGTTGCATTCATTGTACTCGATAAGGTTAGTGAATCTCCATCTCACATGGAATGGTTGTTCAGGTCACTTGATAGAGGTGAGGGAAGAGATGTAGGAACAGGCATAAGAACTTCTCTGCATGCACAGAAAGTATCTGAGAAGGAGGGGAGTTGGAAGGGATGAGAGACCCAAGTGGTTACAGAGAGAGTGATTCCTGTTTATAAAAAAAACCAAGCTGTTGACTACTTCATTTCCTTTTCCCAATCCTACACATGACCTGTCTGATCACAGATTTGAGAGGCAAAATGCAAACTAGTAGAACAGCACCTAGTATTCTGCCTGGATAGTCATCAACCCAACATCATGGTCATTGAATTCCCCAATTTCAGGTAACCTACTCCCTGTCTCTTCTTCCTCTTTCCTCACAATCTACTCACTTATACCTCCTCTCACACATACATGCACATACACATGCGCACACAACCTTTTTTTTTCAAATTCCTCCCTATTAATTATTTTATTTCCCCTTCATCACTTACTACATCTGCTAGTCACCCCCTCACCCATCCATTGGATCCCCAATCCCCTCCCTGCACTGGAGGAGGTAACAATGATTGTTGATGAGGACAGGCAGTGATGGTTTCTCCATGGCCTTTTGTAAGGCGTTTGACACGATCTCTCATAGTTGGCTGGTCAAGAATATGCAGTCACATAGATCCAAGCTAATTTGCTAGATTGGGTTCATAACACTGGACATTTTTTTCGAAAGGCTTGCTTCTCGAAAAAAAAAATTGGGATTACATCAAGCTGAATACAAATATAATTTCCAATTTGCTGCATCACCTAGGAATTTGGAGAAACATTAAATTAACTTTTATTGAATTTAGTACTGTATGTTTAATTGCATAATGATGCTGACACATTGCATTAGTTCAATGACCTACAAATGTTTTTCCGCTGATTTTCATTTGTATTCAGTGGCTAATGCCTCTCACAAGTAAATTGCAAAAATCTGTAGTCCTCGTGGTTGAAATAAAAACACAAAATGCTGGAGAAGCTCAGCAGGTCAAACAGTAGCAAAGGTTAAAATACATAACTGACAATTTGGGCTTGAGCCCTTCATTAAGATATGATGCCTCTCATGTCAGTGTCCAATAGTCAACCAACCATGATGGAATCCATTTGCCCTGATACCACTTTTTCCATGGTTGCAATACCCTGGTGTAACCTTTCACCAAGTTCATCACTGACGGCACCAAGGTCAGCAGGGAAGACGTACAAGTGTGAATGCAGAAAATTAATTTTCAATGAAATGTTGCATTTCATGGTCTTGTAGCTTAAAGCAGGATAAAATATGACTGAAAATCATGAAAACAGGTTTCTAGCTAAAATAAATGGTGCAATTGATAAGTTTCAAGTTGATTTTCATGAACAGGCACCCAAAATTCATAAAATAAACCCAAAGTGTTCAGGAAGCAAAATATTCATTTTCTAGTGTTATTAGCTCAAGCATAGAACACAGAGGGTAGTTATCAATATATGTTTCACAGATTAAGGTTAGTGACCAGTAGTATTCTGCAGGGATCAGTTCTGGGACCTCCATTACTTGTAATAAATTAATTAAATGAAAATGTAAATGAGTTGATTGATAAGTTTACAGATGAGATTATAATTGATGTTGTGAACAATGGAAAAAAATAGTCAATGAATTTTGGAGTATACAGATCAGTTGGTGATATGGGCTTGTAAATGGCAGATGGTGTTTAATATGGACAAGTGAGGTGTGTTGCACTTGGGATATTCAATGTAAAGGGAGAGTATACAGTCAATGGCAGGACCCTTAGGAGCATTGGTGTGCAGACAGATCTTGGGTTGTCTCCACAGCTCTTAAATTTACCACACCATGCACTAAAGAAAGTGTACATATGACATGCATGCCCTCATCCATGAGAGCATCAAATATAAATATTGACCAGTCATATTGCAGCTGGATAAAATTTGGATTGAATCACATTTGGAGAATTGTGAGCGGTTCTGGTTGCCACATTAAAGAAGGATGTGAAGACCACGTATAGGGTGCAGATGAAATTCACCACTATGTTGCCTAGATTTAAGGGTGTGAGATACAAGGGCAGCTTGAATGTACTTGGACTATTTTCTTCATAATGAAGAAGATGGAAGAATGATTAGGAAGAAACATATAAAATTATAAGAGCCACAAATAGAGTATTTTTCCTAAGGTAGAAATCTCAAATACTAGATTTAAAATGAAAGGAAGAATATGTGAGAGGCAAAATGTTAATACAGAGTGCCTGGAATGTGCTGGCAGGTGGAAACAGGCATATCAGCGACATTTAAGATGCAATAAGGTAGGCCATATGAGTATGTAGAGAATGGCTGAATATGGATCATGTACAGGCAGATGGGATTAGTTGAATTTACAATTGTCATCAGCACATTATCATGGGCTGAAGAGCCTTCTGTGCTGTACTGTTTTTGGTTAACTTCTATTTGTAGATAGACAGACAGATAGACAAACAGATAAAGCTATCATTGGGAGATGAATTAAAACTGAAGAAATGCAAAAAGCCAGGACTGAAGGAACATCGATAATTTAAAGACTGCACAAATTCTCAGCTTAGTGATGCAGAGGAGTACTCGGTCTAGAGTATCCAATGGTCTCTGAGGTCACATACAATCACACTGTGTGATAGTACAGATTCTATCACCAATGTGTATATGTACAGATGGTAGTGTAGGATGACTGTGATTGGCTGAGAGTGTAGCCACACTTACTGGCAGGTCTTAAAGGATTGCTCCTAGCCAGACCAGGTCATTCTGGACTGGTTGACCTACTTGCGATATGCTCCAGTCTTTTAATTAATAAAAGCCTTGGTTTGGATCAACAAGTCTTTGGTTCTTTCGACACGCATTACACATTGTCCTGCTTAATAAATGCTCAGACTGAAATCAAGGAATGGAAGGACCAATTCTGACTTCTTAGGCCCAGCTATAAATAAAGGAAGGCATCAGTACGATATTCACCATCATATGCAATATGTCAGCACAGTCTACTCTCAATTGAGAAAAAATAATATTTTTGGATCAAGAGTTGAGGCTTGGCACAAAATTGATGGTCCACTTCACAATGATGCCTATACCCCAATATATGGACTATTTACAACAGGCACTGGAAAGATACCACAAACCTAGTTTATGCAAAGTCTGACTAAGTCACTGGAAAGTTAAATACCCCAAAGTCTCTGTCCTCTTCCAAGGCAACATCTTGATACTGAGGCTCTAGTCATACTCACATGGAACAATATAGGTTATTTGCATACCCAGCATCAAACCCTTCAAGCAGTCAATTAAGCTCTTCCATGGAAAGGAATTAACAAGAAGAAAAGGGAACCTCTACAAAGGGCATCACAATTGGCGTAGGAGTTAGCGCAATGCTGTTACAGCACCAGCAATTGGTACCAGTGTTTGAATCCAGTGATGTCTTCAAGGAGTTGGTACATTCCACACTTCAAAACTTATGGGGGTGGGGGAGGATGTAGGTCAATCGGGTGTACTTGGGTGGCACAGGGTCGTGGATAGAAGGGGCCTGTTACTGTGCTGTATGTCTAAATTTAAATTGAATAAATGCAACAAGGCCACTGACTCCAGGGAATCACTGACCCATGACAGCTCAGAGAAAGGGGATTAGGAACATTAAAGCCACACTTTGGGAGACTACAGAACCCCTTATGGAATCAGCAGAAGGAATAACAATTTCACAATGTATCAATTAGCCTGTCACATCATGCACCTCCTGCCAATATATGGAAGTGGTTGTGACATTCACCTTGGCCTCAATAACCACCTCAGAGCTCTCAAAACAAGGGAAGAAAACATATCAACTTTGATCGCATGACTACCTTAAAAAGAAGAAAAATTGGTTAAAAAGAGATGAAGAGCTCTAATTTTGAAAGAAGATGAGTTGGTGGAACTCAAAGGCCAGTGGAGTTTAAAGTCTGGCTAAATTTTAATACAATTGAAAACTTAATTATATCAATGTTTCACTGCTGACATTAAGCAGATTAAATAGTTAATTCTCCCAAATGTTTCCTTTGGTTGAGGAAATCTGATTGACTGCTTTTTTTTTGTTTGAACAGTGAAAGCAGAACTGTTTGCTTTTATGTAAGAAATGCAAATACAGTAAAACTCCTGATATCCGACACCTATAGGGATTGGTAGATGTTGGATAAGTGTATTTTCCATTTGCTTGAGACTTACTTTCACAATGCCTAATACACCTTAATAAAAAGTTTTTTTTAAATGATACTGTCCTTACACTGAACAACCTTCACGCATGAATATATAAACGTTGAAGCATTTTACATTATTTGCAGTCACGTGCTTCAAAAATATTTAACCTTCGCTGCATCTGCAGGTTCCTCCCCCTCAATGAACCTCTTGAGAGATGAACAATAACATTATAGATGATTAACACCCCCCTCCACGAAGTTTACAGATAAAATTTCTGACCTGGTCAATTCTTATTAAGCAAGGATAAGGAGACTAATGCCAAGTGGCATCAACCAGCTCTTCATTCTGGGTAACGCCATTGCTCTTTTCACATAACTTCATTCAAACAGCTGCTATGAGTAATGCACGATCAATGCACTCCGCTAGCTGAATATTTGTTCCAATCTTAAATTTTAAATTTAGTCATACAGCATGTTAACAGGTCATTTCAGTCCATGAGTCAGTGCCACCCCATTTACACCCAATTAAGTTACACCCTTCGTGCGTTTCAAACAGTGGGAGGAAACCGGAGCCTCCATTGAAAACCCATGCAACAGGGGAGAACATACAAACTCCTTAAAGACAGTGCAGGATTCAAACCCCGCTCATTGGTGCTATAAACATGTTGCACTAACCACTTTGATAACTGTGCACCAAAGGTTTTGTGTAACTTCACAAAACATTTACTTTTACAATTTGTATATTTTTTAACTGATTATCTTTTCTCATTTATTTTAATTTTTAAAATTTATTTTCCTCAAATTTTTTTAGCCAGTTACTTGAGGATGCCAATTGCTTGAATTCCAGATACCCGGGATTTTACTCTAGTAGCCATAACTTTCATGATCTCATGCAGAAACTTTGGTTGGAAAATCATGCCTCACCTTTAGTAAGACCTTTGCAAAAGCAATGTAAAAAAATTGACTTGCTTCTTATTGCTATAAACTATGATAATTATTTCTATTAACAGGATATTTTTGATTCATTATTGTAGGAAAAATATTAAATACATTCAATAATCAATTATAATTTCTGAATAGTTTCTGAGTATTCAAAAATACTTGCATTCTGTGCTATTGGGTGAATTTTCTTAAAAATATAATTATAAACATGGAAATAGAAAGAGAAAATATTAATAGGTAGGGGTGAACAAATGGAAAGTGAAAGGTCTCAACAGGTTAGGCAGCACCCCTTGGGAGAAATAGTTGGTCAATGTTTCAGGACTCAATAAGGATCCAGACTTGAAAGGTTATCTGACTATTTCTACTCATGGATCCTGTCTGACCCATTGAGTTCTTCCAGCTTCTTTATTCACTCATGATCTCAGCATCTGCATTTTGTTTTTTTTCTAATAGAGACAGGTCATCTGATCATTCCTCCTGCTGTGTCATTCGATATGAGCATGTTGATGTTCTAACATTGTGCTTTGAAAAGCATTGTTTTTGCTGATAAAAATCAAAATGTAAGTTTTCACGTGGGCAAAAATTTACTCCCCATTCCCCCCTCCCCACATCTTGCAACTTCAGATAAATTGTGAAAGTTTTTAGTCATGTAGCACAACATCTTTAGTTGAGAAGCATCATTAGTTAAGTAGCTTGTACCATATTGAATACCAGTGGGGGATCTTGTGTTCGGGGAGAAGTGCTGTGTCCTGCCTCATGGCATCTAATCCAAAAGTAATTGAAATGTGATTTGTTAGAAAAAGTTTACTTTTGAAGAATCATGTAGATTTCCATCCTAAATAAATAATCACCTATCAGAACTAATCACAAAGAAGAAGGGTTAACAATGAATTAAGAGAATAGTTTGACGGTTTCTTTCAGTATCATTTTATTTTCTAGATGATCTGAAGTTGGGTTGAGTAACTTCAGCACCCCACTAGTTCATTCTTTTTCTGTACTGTTGTATTTGTGAATATTACTGCTCTCCCATTCTCTGAGGAGTTGTTTTTTCTCTCTCTGAACTAGAACTAGCTGAGTTACAGAACAGAAGCAAAGCATTTCTAAAACTAAAGCTCTCAGCTAGAATGTGAACACAAGCTTCATTAATGTTTGCTTGCAGTTGATAATTAGAATTAGAATAAGCTATTTATAAAATTTAAGAAAAATAAATCCCACAATGAGAAATTATAATTCATATCTACTCCAAGAACAAAGCTGACATTTTGCAACAGAAGAATTTAATAATTTTTGCAGCTTTTGGTTTGGACATGAAATGTCAATGAAAAAAAAAGCAAGTTGGTAGAATAGATTAAAAAAAAGAGTTTTCTGTAAAGTTCTGTATTGAAATAAAATGTTTTTTCTTGCATTACTATTTATTGAGCAATACTTAGATTCCTGCTCAATATATGGTAAATAAAGCTCACACTCCAGTCATAATCCATTATGGATTATTCAAACAGCAAAGTTTTCATATAAACAAGTTGATTTCATGTGGAAACGACCAGTGCACTAGTTTATGGATAGATGTAAGCATTATTGGAGGAGATCATTTGTATTGTAACAGATTTGGGGAAGATGATATTTGTGATCTCATTCTGACATTAAACATGATGGGCTTGCTGCATCTGAGTCAGTCAATATAGTGTTGCTTCCAGCAACAGATTTGTTTCTTCTAATCTGATGCACAATAACTCAGGCATTAAAAGATAAACTGCAGATATTTTTCACTGTCTGATTGAATTAAAAGCAGTGTCAGTATGTTAAACAACACTTGAAAAAACGTTTTCATTTTAGGAACTATTTCCACCTTCACAACCTAATACAATCATTCTCAACATAAATAGCATAAGATATAAACTCACGTTCATGCAAAATTATAAAAATAGCATTATACTGATGAATCCTCATGCAGAAGTATATGTATTTAACACAAAATTGTAAAATCGTGTGCACAGTTGAACAAAATCCAAAACTCTCCACTGAGAGCTCTTGCCCTGGCCCCAGTGACCAACAGGAACGAGCCCTCATTGTGAACTCACATTCTGTCCCCTTTCACATTCACCCTTCCCATTCTGACTTCACTATTCCTCCCCTTCTTCCCTTGGATGTCTTTGAACTTCCACCTTCTGATCCACCCCATCCTTCTCCCCTGAGACTCTCCACAAACCTGGCCCCACTCCAACACCTGCCTGGTCTTTACCATCCACTATGTCCTTGCCTTCTTGTAGATGGAACCTTCTGTCCTCAGTAGAGGCCTCACCTTTGTCCCCTTCATCCACGCTTTAATATGTTCTGTGCAAGCCATGAAGCTGAACACTTCTTCTGTAGGCTCCATCTCCTTGCACACTTCAATAACCAGGTTCCTCCACCCCCCACACTTCTTCCATCTTAAACCTTCTTCCTCCTCCTGGTCAACTTGTTCTGGTCTTCTGCGTGCTCTGAATCTTTATATTTCCAACTGCCACCAAGACATCAACCATCTCATCTCTACCTCTCCCCTTGCATTCAATTCTCCCTGAGATTTGAATGTGACAATCCTGGCACATTCTCCCTTTCAATCAGCCTGAAAAAGATGAATGTTTTAAACCAACCAGCCCCTGGCTCAAACTATGAAGAACAATGAGTGTCCTCATTGATGACACTTGTCTCAATGCTGCCAACACGTTTTGCTACCTGGGGCAGCACAATAACATCCTCAACTTCTCTAGATGTAAAGATTGAGTCAAGAACCAGAAAGGCCTGCTTTACATTTGGTCAGGTAAAAGATTTGGTTTGGTCACTGAACATCAGGTTGGCCACCAAGTGCTGTTGTCATATCAGTCTTACTATATGGATGTAAAAAATGGTGCCCCTATCAGAGTCAGTTACGTCAGCTTGACCAACTGTAGCAGTGTCACCCACATTCTCACCTGGCAAAACAAGGTCTCCAATATCAAGATCCTTTCTTGAGCCGGAATGCCAGCAGTTTCAACCTTGGTGATGTCAACCCAAATGCACAAGGCAGGACATGATGTCAGAATGCCTGACAGAAGACTGCTCAAGGACAAATTGTATGGCCAACTGTCCAGCAATATCCAAAAGGAGACCAGTGACTATGGTACAAGGATGTTCTGCACATGAGCCTCAAGAATGCTGATATTGCCCCATCTGCATGGGAGGATCTGGCTCAAGATCTTCCACAGTGGAGGGACACCATCAGAAAAGGTGTGGACACTGCTGAGAACCAGTTCAATGGAGGAAAGGCACAGGAAGCGTCACAACAGAGCTTCTGCTCCCGTTGCCCCTCCAGGCGTCACTTTCCAAGTATGTGGCCAGCAGTGCTTTGTCAAGGACCAGCCTGTACAGCCACTCCAGGATGGACAGATCAAACCCCACAAACTGACTGAAAGGAACCATCATCCTCCTGCAGGATGGATAGTCAAAAGAAGACCACTCCCCTCACATTCAAATCTCACCCCATCAGAGCCCTCTTCCCTCTACTATCTCTGCACCAATCACAAACTTGCCAACAAATCAGCAGACAAAGGTCACCAATTTTACAACCAAAGTAGAGTCATAGCCTTTGTTAATAAGCTCAGTCATGCTACATTTTTAAGCCTAAATCTTATGCTCACCACAAATGTAACAGAATGATTTGCAGCTGTTGTGATATTTATGAGACATTTTTTTTTCTGTATTGACTCTTACCGAAGACAATAAATTCAATTATTAATAGCAATCAGTATTTGATTGCCTGAAGAACATGTACATCGACATGTTTTCAAACTATATCAATGTAATGCACAGCTTCTGTAGATGTGAACTGCTTTTATATCCTGCCTAAATTCATCCTGACTCAGCATTCTCAGGCCGAAGACAACATTTGTATAGCACCTGCACTGAATGCATGCTCAAACATGCTTGAACTAATGAAAGCAACTTGCTTGGGCGACAATATACTAATAGACATAAAATATGACAGGAAATCAGAAAAAAATAGATTATATCTGAAAAAGTGCACATGACAGGAATATTTTAAGGTGATTAGCGAATTAAAATCCATAAAAATACATCCAAAAGTGTTCAGGAAGCAAAATCTTCATTGTCCATTGTTTATTAGAAGATGGAATGAAAATATTTCAAATTCTAAAAGAATAAGAGAGAGTGTGAATCAAAGATGGTTAATTCAAGTGGTTGAAGGGTTTAGGACACAGATTAAATATACATGAAAAATAAATTAATTTTATTGTGAGTAAAATATAAAAATTTGAATGGACTCTGGAACAGTACTTAGAATTATGATGCTGTTGTCATTCAAGAGACATGTCAACAAGAGGCGTAGGATTGGCAGCTCAAAGTTCCTGGGATTCATTGTTTTAGACAGGATAGAGAAAGAGGTATAGATATGGAGCATTCCTAACAAGGGAAAGTGTCAGCGCTGCACTCAGAGAGGATGTTATGGCTGGCTTAACAAGTGAGACAGTATGGATAGAGATCAGAATTAAAACAATTACAATCACTCCGATATGGCTGTAGTTTAGACCTTGTAATAACCACCAGGTGGTGAAGAAATGGATGAGTAAATTGATGATGGAAAGTTGCAAAATAGTGTTGTAGTAGTGGAAGACTTTAATTTCCCCAAGATTGGCAAAGGCATCCTCAGCAAAAGAGCCTTAGATGGCACAGAATGTGTTAAATGCATCTAGGAGAGATCAATGAAGCAAAATGTAGATAACTCAAGCAGAGTGTGGACCTTGTATGGGAAAAGTGCCAGCTATGAAAATTTGATTGGAATTTAAATGACATAATCAAATCCAAGGACAATTAAACTTTCTTACGAGAGACTCACTTGCTGCCTAGGATGCATGTGTTTAAATAGGGCTCAGCAAAGAAACAAATGAGGCTCCAGCAAGCACCATAACTTAAGCATAGCAAATGCAAGCTAAAACTTGTACTTTTGTCTTCAACTCTCACTCTTATATCAGTTACAGTGGCTCTAGTATGTTATAGATCCAATTGTTATGTATTCCAACATATACAGATTCCTGTTTAAACCAGTGGCAACCTGTGTTCCTGATCATTTCAGAGATTTGGGTCTGGAACTTGGGTTGCCACTGATTTGAACAGGAGCACTGGAGATGAGTCCACAGACTCTCAATGACTCTGTAGAGACTCTCTTTTGCTTCTTTTTCTCATTGTTAGGAGCACTGATGACTCGGTTTGCCTTACAGAAGACACAATTGTAGTATATCATATATGTTATATTTTTATGTGACAATAAAAGAAACATTGAGCCTTCATAGGTTCATGCAATTTTGTGTCTGTACCATTAAATCCCAATGTTCATCAACTGAAATCACATGAAGCTAAAGTTTTGATTTCAACTGAACACTTCTAAAATTATAGTCAAAGAAGCATACAGCTTAAAAACAGAATGTTTGTTCCGTTCCAGACTGTTCATCTCTGGCATAGAGTTCAAGAACTCATCATAATCACCCTCCAAACATAGATGTGAATTATAGAGGGAAATATATCAAGGCATCAAGGATGCTCAATAAAATTGAGCTAATGGTTGGTGTTATACATTGTCTCAATGCAGAGAGGTGACTGAAGTTCAGAGGATCCAAGAACTCTTGTGCATAAATTACATTCCAATAGATAGTTAAGAAATGGCATCTTGACTTTTATTCCAAGGGGTTGGATTTAACAGGATAGAGGTTTTGCTACACCTGTACAAATGCTATCGAGGCCACAAATATTGAAATATTATGCATGATTTTAGTCACATTACCTAAAAAAGGATGCAGTAGATTTGGAAACAGTCCAAAGGAAATTCACCAGGGTAATGCCTGGGATTAGAGGGTTGTTCCATCAAGAGAGGCTGGACAGTTTAGGCCAGTATTCACAAGATCACAAGATATAGGGGCAGAAGTAGGTCCATTGGCCTATGAGTCTGCTCCACCATTCAAATCATGAGCTGATCCAGCCACCCACTTAGTCCCACTCCCCAGCCTTTTCTTCACAACCCTTGATGGCCTGACTAATCAAATACCTGTCAGTCTCTGCCTTAAGTGCATCCAGAAAGTTCCACAGACTCACAACTCTCTGACTAAACAAAAGTTCTGCATCTCTGTTTTAAATTTATGCCCTCTTATCCTTGAATTCTCTACTATCGGAAACATCCTTTCCCAATTTACTCTGTCCAGCCCTTTCAGCATTCAAAATGCCTTTGAGGTCCCCCTCATGCTTCTGTACTGCAACAAGTGCAGACTAAAAGCAAACAAACATTCCTCATATGCCAGCCCTTTCAGTCATGCTATCATTCTAGTAAATCTTCTCTGAACCTTCTTGAATGCCAGCATGAATTTTTTTTAAAAATAAGGTGCCCAAAACTGTACAGTCTCACCAGTACTTTATAGGGTCTTAGCATTGCATCCCTGTTTTGTATGCTATGCATCTAGAAATGAATGGCAACATTACATTTGCCTTCTTCACCACTGACTCAATCTGGAAGCCGACCTTTAGGATATCCTGCATGAGAATTCACTCCCAAATCCCTTTGCACATCGGAATTTTGAATTTTCTATCCATCCAAATATTAGTCTGCCCATCTATTTCTTCTACCAAAGTGCATGACAATACACTTTCAAACATTATATTTCATCTGCCACCTCCTTCCCCATTCTCTTAATCTATTCAGATCTCTCTGCAGTCTTCGGTATCCTCAGCACCACCTCCTCTACACTTATTTTGTCTCATCTGCAAATTTAGACACAAAGCCATCTATTCCATAATCTAAATTATTTATGTGCAACATAAATAGAAACACTGTGGAACACCACAGGTAACCAGTAGCCAACAGAATAGGATCCTTTTATTCCTACTCTGTTTCCTACCAACCAGCTAATGCCCTAAACATGCAAATATCTTTCCTGTAATTCCATGGGCTCTCATCTTGTTTAATAGGTTTATGTCATTTTGTCGAAAGCCTTCTGAAAGACCCAATACATAACATCCACTGCATTTTCCCTGTCTATCTGACTTGTGATGTCTTTTAAAAAAAAATTACAATAGGTTTGTCAAACATGATTTTTCTTTAAGGAAATCATGCTGACTTGGGCCCATCTTTTCATGGACCTCCAGGTATTCCATAATCTCATCACTGACCATTAACTCTAACAGCTTCCCAACCACTGACATTAGGCTAATAAGTCTATAACTTCCTTTCTGCTCCCTTGCTCCCTTCTTAAAGAGCAGAGTGATATTCATCATCCTCCAGTCCACTGGAACTATGCCAGACTCCTGGAAGATTATTACCAATGTCTCCACAATCACTACAACTACCTCTTTCAGAACTTGAGGGTGCATTCCATCTGGTCCAGGAGACTTATCCAACCTTGGACCATTTAGCTTCCCAAGCGTCTTCTCTCTCATGATCTTGACTTCTCTTAGAGAACCATGGGAATCTGATGTGCTACTAAAGTCTTCCAAAGTGAAGACTGATCCAAAATATTCATTCAGTTCATCTTCCATCTATTTGACTCCAATTACAATTTATCCAGTATTATTTTCTATTAATCCTATATCTACTTTGGTTACTCTGTTACTATTTAATAAGCTTTTAGTATCTTATTTGATATTACTTGCTAACCTCCTTTTATAATTCATCTTTTTCTTCCTAATCACCTTCTTAATTGTCTTCTCCAAGTCCTTAAATGTTTCCCAGTCCTTTATCTTCCCATTTAAATTTGCTTCCTTGCACGCCCCCACTTTTGCTTTTACTTTTGCTTTAACTTCCCTCCTCAGCCACAATTGTCTCATTTTTTCCATTTACAATTTTCTTCATTTTTGGTACGTGCCTGTCCTGTACTTTCCTTGCTTTATGCGTAAAGTCCAGTGATAGCTGTCCTCCCCATTATTGTATTTTTCCAAGCAACTTTGGCCAGTTCCTCTATCATGCTATGATAATTTCATTTACTCCACTGAAATATTGACACATCAGAGTCTAGTCTCTCCTTTTCAAATTTCAAAGTGAATTCAATCATACTGTAATTACTACCTCTTAAGGGGTCCTTTACTTTTAACTCTCTAATCATCTCTGGTTCATTACACAGCATCCAATCCAGAACAACTGATCCACTCATGGGTTCATCAACAACCTGCTTGAAAAAGTCACCCTATAGATATTCCACAAACTATCTCTCCTGAGGACTCATACTGACCTGATTTTCCCGATCTACTTTCATGTTAAAATCCCTCATAATTATCATAATGTTGTCCTTCTGACATGCCTTAACTATTTCCAGTTGTATATTGTAATCAACATCCCAGAAGCATTTTGAGTGCCTATATATAACTGCCATTACTGTCCTTTTACCTTTACTGTTCCTTAACTCAACCCATAAGGACTCTAGTTCTTCTGATCCTATGTCCTTTCTATCCAATTTTTTTTTATTACCACCAGAGCCACACTATCCCTCTACCTCCCTGATACTTCCTACTGATACACCGTGTATCCTTGGACATTCATCACCCAATGACTTGCACCCTTTAGCAACAACTCAGTAATTACTACAGCATCGTACCCTCCAACCTGCAGATGACAGCAAAATTATCTCCATTGTTTCTGATGCTGTACTGTGTCTCTTTCATCCCTCCGGCTATTATTTTGCTTTTCACTTGCCCATCATCCTTGTTGAACACTATCTTCACTTTACTGCTGTTTTCCCCTTCTTCAGCCCTAGCACTCTACTTCTCATCCCCTTGCCAAATGAGTTTAACCACCACCCCTCCTCCAAACTGCTATATTAAACCTGCCTGCCAGGATATTTTTCCCCTTTGGATTCAGGTGTAACACATCCTTTTTGTATGGCTTGTGCCTTCCCCAAAAGAGATCCAAATGATCCAAGAATCAGAAGCCACATATTTATCTGCCAGATCTCATAATCTTTGCCCCCACTAGCACATGGTACAGACAATAATCCTGAGATTATCATCCTGGAAGTTTTACTTCTCAGATTCCTCCCTTATTCCCTTTATTGACTCTTCAGGACCTCCTGACTTATCTATGTTATTCATTGGTACCAACATGTACCAAGACTTCTGACTGTTTGCCCTCTTTGCTCAGAATGTTCAGGACCCAATTTGAGACATCCCATACCCTGGCACCAGGGAGGCAACACACCATCTAGGTATCTTTATCAGGTTTACAGTATTTCTTGTCCTCACAATGGAATTTCCTATAATTTCCCATGGACTATGGAAGAATGAGGGATGATGCTGTTCAAACATATCAGATCAGAAGGAGGTTTCACAGAGTTGATGTTGAGATGTTTTCACTATTGTCTTCATGAACAAGGAAAAATAATTACAAAATAATGGGTGTTAATTTAAAATTTAAGCTGTATAGAAATGTCTTCACATGAAGAGGGTGAACCTCTAGGATTCTCTGCCCATTGGGGAGGTGGAAGCCAGATAATTTGATGTATTTAACATGGAGATAAATAAATATTTGAAAGATTGAGGAATTAATGGGCATGTGGAATTGATACAGAAGAGGTCTGAGTCAAGCATAGATTAACTGTAACCATTTTGAATGTCAAGATGGTCTGGTAGTTTACTCTTGCAGCGATTTTATTCCATTCTTGTGTGTCTGAGTTCCTCACCTTCAACATCTTGAAGGCATGCTGGAAAGAAATGGCTGTGAGAGAACCTGGGAGGATCAGAGGAAGGGAGAAAAGAATAAAGGGGATGTGGATTGGAAAATGACCAAGGCAGAAAAAAAGGCACCATACTTCAGGTTTTCATATGGCCTTATCCAAGCAGAGGAAGCCAAAGATAAGACAAGTCAGTGGAAAGAGAAGATGGCTATTGCAGATAAATCCAGCTGCTTGGCAAAGTGGTCATCTGGTCTTCAATTGGTCTCGTTGGTATAGAGGAAGATGCAATGGGAGCACTGAATGCAATAGAGAAGTTGGAGGAGGTGCATTGGAAACTCTGTGCAGAATGAATAGAGAGCTGTGTGCTTAGAGAGATGAGGTTAAATGTAGGTGAGGGGGTGAAAATTAAATAAGATAATTGGGAATTGAATGGTCAAAAGAAAGTAAGAGGCCAGAAGCAGACTGTTGGAGACACAAGAAGGAATCATTGATTAGCATGCTGGTATTTCATATAAAATTTCTACAGGTACATATTTTGGAAAGATTAAATTGCTGAGGAAATTATTAATCTTTATATGGTGCCAAACAATATCCTTGCAAAATTGAATGCAACTATAACTTAACATTGCATCACTAAGCAAAGAATGTGCAAAAGCTAAAATATAATTTTGAATAGCAATGGTATTTTTCATTTGAAACATGGAGGTTTGCTACAGATTTTTAGCCTCTTTGCTGAATTTGACCTTGAATATCAATAAGTGAAAGCCAAAAGCAGGCATCTTCCTGCAGCAATTTATATCAGTTGTCATATTATAGCACACTGATTTCTCACAGAGTCATGTCTCTTTGTAACTTTTAATTGGGAATAGAGTATGATAAAAAATTTACTTTGTTTTCTAATGATGTTTTTATGCCTTTATAGAACGCATATGGCAAAAGGTATTAGACTGTAGATGGTTTTGACAAGCATGAAAGCTGCACAGCATGTGCCTGCAAATGGAATTAAGTGCAAAAAATTCTAGTGATCCATCTCTCGCCAGATTATTCACCTCAATACCCTAAAGAACTCAGCTACCAATTAACACTTACTTTATTACATGTTGGGATATACTTAATAACTTTCATATGTTTATGCACTATTACCTTGAGTGATGGCTTTTATACAATTAGACATAATTGGGATATCAATATGCAACAGCTAAATATATTAACCCTCTTAAAACTAATGAGCATTTCTGCATCCAGCTGCTAAATATGACAAGGTAAGCATCTTTCATTTTTGACAGGATATCATTCATCAAACCATTTTTTCTGATTGTCGGTTCTTCATTTTTATGACAATTGTGTTTTTATTTGAAATCCCATTAGGGTTAGGGTCATACTTCAAATTAATACGAGTTCAAAGATGAATGATCGGAATTGCAAATGTGTTAGCTTGTGTTTTTTTTTGTCATTTGTTAACATTTATGTTGTAGTTCTGATGAAGATTTCATATTGTGGTTTTTACCACATTAAACTGTAGTCTCATTCAGAATGTGATCAATTCCTAGTCATTTAATGCATTGTAGAAATACACTTTTTTTCCTCTCAGCAAGACCAAAAGAACAGAGAAAGAAATCCCATGACACATTCTACAAAATTGAAAATCTACACAAGATGGTAAAATCTCCTTGGATTGAATCATGGATTTATTTTGTTTTACTGTGTAGACAAATAAATATCAGTGAGAGAAAGATTGAGGTTTCTTTTTGCTCATGTATAGTACCAACTATAATTATCCCACAAAGATTAATAGAGTTCTTGCACACAATCACAATTAACAAAACAAAATCACTTATTGCAGTTAAACAAGAAACTCCACAGATACTCTGATTGTAGTTTAAAATGCTGAACTAACTGAGCAGCTCAGACAGCGTTCTTTTTGGCAAAGATTCATAACCAATGTTTTGAGCCTGAGTTCTTTGTCAAGGTCACTTATTGAAAACGTGTTACAAACAAAATGGTGGTACTGTCAGAGCTGCTGCAATGGCATCGCTGCTGCTGGTGCAAACCAGGTAGAGAGGGGAGTGGAGAGCATTGCTCCCCAGGGTCCAAATGCCTAGTCCTAATCTTGATGGACCTGTACAGGGTTTAGACAGACTGTTAAATGATGGGGTATTTAATCAAAATCCAGCAACCTCAGGGTCTGTGCCCAACATGACAATGCCCAACATGACAGTGAAGTGGTTGTGAAGGGTAGCTGACTTCCAGGGGAGTATAGGACAGGAACAAGGCTCCAGAAATGGGGAGAACCCACCCCACCCCTGAAAAGGAAAAGCATGAGATGATTCCATGGAATGGTAACCACGTCAGTCAGAACAGCAAGGGTCTCAGCAGTGATAGACCCACCACATGGGCTGCAGGCTGCTGCCAACTTGCAGCTGAAGGACCCACACTGGCTTCTGGCTGATAGAGATTGGCTCATTTGGAACCAAAGCCAAGACTCAAGAGTGTGCTGAGGGCTAGAAGGCTCTCAAAGGGCCTTGGGTGTGGAAGACTTCCTGATAATATTGAGGTTTGGATCTGGAGCTTGGGTTTTGTGGTGCTACCACTGTGTGTGTGTGTGTGTGTGTGTGTGTGTGTGTGTGTGTGTGTGTGTGTGTGTGTGTGTGTGTGTGTGTGTGTGTGTGTGTGTGTGTGTGTGTGTGTGTGTGTGTGTGTGTGTGTGTGTGTGTGTGTGTGTGTCTAATTAGATGTATGGACTGGCCCGCCTCCTGAACTGTGACTCCTCCCCCCAGATAATCCCATAAAGGCTGTTACACCCAAACCCCTCCCTCAGTACCTGCTTTGGAACCAAGGCAGCAACATGCAAGCTGTGCCATCTATTTATCATGACTCTCTGTCTGACTGTGGTTTATTGATAGTCCAGGTTTACAATGTATTGAACAGGGGTCTATGCAGCTGCAGAGGCTGTAGGAGTTGCAGGAGACGAAGCTAGGGGCACTTGGTGTCTCTGAATGGAGTCTACTTTCCTTCTCTTTCCCTTACTCTAAGGGGCACTGGGCAATAATAGTAGTGATTCCATGATTGCCTTATGGCAGGCAAAAGAACATTTTGTAAAACATTACATTTTCTGTATTAGTACATCTTACAGCAATAAAAGGCAATCAACAGATGTAAATTCATAGCTAAGATTTTCCTGGAGTCTTACATCATTGCAATAGTTTATCAGCAGTTTAATCATCTTTTAGCAACGTGAAGAAATAGGATATTGTAAAGCACTTGATTAATAATTTTGATCAATCCACTTCATATTTTTTTCTGTTTGCATTTTTACCTTCATCTCAGCTAAATAATAATTAGAAAGTATTTACCATAGTTTTTTTTTCCCTGTAAATCAAACCAAATCAAAGAAACTTTTGTGCACCTAAGCCAGTTGTTCTGCTTTTGCGGTCTGTCCTGCTTGAATGGCAGTAGCATTATTCACTTGAGGCACATTTATGGTTGAGTCAAACATTATGCTAATGTGCTGATTTAAATTTGTTGAAATGCAAGGCCCAAACAGTTATGTTGTCATGTAAATAAAATCTTTCAACTTTTTAAAGAATTGAAGCTCATGGAACAATGGGAAAGAATGAAACAGCCACAGATCTATACAAACTATATTTATCACATTGCCCATTCAAGCTCGACCCATTTACATGCTTGGTCTGTTTCCCTGTTAGTGGTGTCCAAATGTTTTTTTTTAAATGTCATAATTGTATTTGCCTCCCGGGTGCAAGGGTCAGCGATATCACGGAGCATCTGCAGGGCATTCTGGATGGTGTTAGGTCTGCTTTGTTCATGAATGAGTGAGACAAACACCAGGCTGAGTCGAAATCAGGGTTCTTTGTTCTTTATTACCGGATTGTAACACTTGCGACCAACCAGGTTAGTCGGAGAATGCATTCTGCCGTTATCAGCAAAATGGTGATTTTTTTATACCCTTGGATACATGCTTAGAACATCATCATATCATTACTTGTCCAATGACTAAAACTGTTGCTATCCTTTCCCTGCTAGCTTCCTGCCTCTCAATCCATCAATGTCTCTCTTATCTTGTAAGTACAAGGATGCATTTACATCTTGTTACAGCCCTGTACAGGGCAGGGTAACTCCTTACACATTCCCATCTCATGATGTTTTACCTTACAATGGGGAGGGTGAACAGCCAACTGTCGTGGTCCATGTTGGTACCAACGACAGGAAAAAAGTGGGATGAGGTCCTACAAGCAGAATTTAGGAAGGAAGTTAAGGAGTAGGAAAGGAAGTTAAGGAGTAGGACCTCTAGGGTAATAATCTCTGGATTATTTCCAGTGCCATGAGCTAGTCAGGGTAGGAATTGCAGGATAGATAGAATGAATATGTGACTTGAATAGTGGTGTAGGAGGGAAGGGTTCAGATTCTTGGGGCATTGGAATCGGTTCTGGGGCAGATGGTATCAGTTCAATCAGGACCGTCTCCATCTGGGCAGGGCCAGGATCAATGCCCTCGGGAGAGGGTTTGGTAGTGCTGTTGAGGAAGGTTTAAACTAATGTGGCAGGGGGATGGGATCAGGAGTAGAGAGACGGAGGGGTTTAGCATGAAGGAAGAAGTCGGAGATAGGAGGGTGAAAAGCAAAAGAGGCAGGCAGGTAACCTCAGGGCAAAAACATAAAAGGGCCACTTTACAGCATAATGGAGATAGGGTTAAGGCTGTGGTAAAAACAAGCTTGAAGGCCTTGTGTCTTAATGCAAGGAGTATTCGTAATAAGGTGGATGATTTGAATGTGCAGATAGCTGTTAATGACTATGATATAGTTGGGATCACAGCGACATGGCTTCAAGGGGACCAAGGCTGGGAGTTTAACATTCATGCATTTTCAATATTCAGGAGGGACAGACAGAAAGGAAAAGGAGGTGGGGTAGCATTGTCGGTTAGAGAGGAGTTAAAAGCAATTGAAAGGAAGGATGTTAGCTTGAATGATGTGGAATCAATGTGGGTAGAGCTGCAAAATGCAAGGGGGCAGAAGACTTTAGTGGGAGTTGTATATAGACTATCTAACAGTAGTAGAGAGGTTGGGGATGGCATTATACAGGAAATTGGAAATGCGTTCATAATGGGTGTCTTTAATCTCCATATAGACTGGATGAATCAAATTGGTAAGGGTACTGATGAGGATGATTTCTTAGAAGGTATACGGGATAATTTTCTAACCCAATATGTTGAAGAACCAATGAGGGAACAGGCCATTCTAGACTGGGTTCTAGGTAATGAGGAAGGGTTAGTTAACAATCTTGTTGCGCAAAGCCCTTTAGGCAAGAGTGACCACAATATGGTGGAATTTTATGTTAGGATAGAAAGTGACAGGGTTAATTCTGTAACTCAGGTTCTGAACTTAAAGAAGGGTGACTTTGAGGGTATGAGACACGAATTGATTAAGTTAGATTGGCAAATGTTACTTAAAGGATTAACTGTAGAAAAGCAATGGCAAGCATTTAAAGATCACTTAGATGAAATACAGCGTTTGTTCATCCCGGTTTGGAAAAAGAATAACTCAAGGAGGGTAGTACATCCTTGGATAACAAGAGAAATCAGGGAGAGTATCAAGTCTAAAGAGGAAGGGTATAGACTAGCCAGGAAAGACAGAATACCAGAGGATTGGGAGAAATTCAGAGTTCTACAGAGGAAGAAAAAGGGATTAATCAGGAAAGGTAAAAGAGATTATGAGAGAAAGTTGGCAGGGAACATACAAAATGACTGCAAAAGTTTTTATAGATATGTAAAGAGAAAGAGACTAGTAAAGACAATTGTGGGTCCCTTGCAGTCAGAAACAGGTGAATTGGTCATGGGGAACAAGGACATGACAGACCAATTAAATTACTTTAGTTCAGTCTTCACTAGGGAAAATATGAATAATCTTCAGGAAATAATAGGGGACCATGGGGTTAATGTGACGGAAGGACTGGGGAAAATAAGTGTAAGTTATGAGGTTGTGTTGGATAAATTGAAGGGATTAAAGGCAGACAAGTCCCCAGGGCCAGATGGTCTGCATCCCAGAGTGCTAAAGGAATTAGCCCATGAAATAGTGGATGCATTGTTGATAATTTTTCAAAACTCTTTAGATTTTGGAGTAGTTCCTGAGGACTGGAGGTTGGCTAATGTAACTCCACTCTTTAAAAAGGGAGGGAAAGAGAAATTATGGAATTATAGACTGGTTAGCTTGACATCGGTAGTGGGGAAAAAGAGTCAGTTATTAAAGATGTGATTGCGGCACATCTGGAAAGTGGTGAATTCATTGGTCAGAGCCAATATGGTTTTATGAAGGGAAAATCATGTCTGACTAATCTTATTGAATTTTTTGAGGATGTAACTAGTAGAGTGGATAGGGGAGAACTAGTAGATGTGGTTTACCTGGATTTTCAGAAGGCTTTTGATAAGGTCCCACACAGGAGATTACTATACAAACTTAAGGCACACGGTATAGGGGATATGGTATTGAGGTGGATAGAGAACTGGCTGACAGATAGGAAGCAAAGAGTAGGAATAAATGGGTACTTTTCGGAATGGCAGTCAGTTACTAGTGGGGTACCACAAGGCTCAGTGCTCGGACCCCAGTTATTTACGATATATATTAATGATTTAGATGAGGAAATAGAGAACAGCATTTCCAAGTTTCCAGACGACACGAAGCTGGGTGGGATTGTGAGCCGTGTAGAGGCTGTTAAGAGTGTGCAGGGTGACTTGGACAGGTTGGGTGAGTGGGCAAATGCATGGCAGATGCATTATAATGTGGATAAGTGTGTGGTTGTCCACTTTGGAGGAAAGAATGGGAGGGCTGAGTACTATCTTAATGGTATCCAATTAGAAAAATGGGAGATGCAAAGAGACCTGGGTGTCGCTGTGCATCAGTCATTAAAAGTGGGCAAGCAGGTGCAGGAAGCAGAAAAAAAGGCGAATGGTATGTTGGCGTTCATATCAAGAGGATTCGAGTTCAGGAGCAGAGAGGTATTGATGTAGTTGTATAGGGCCTTGGTGAGACCTCACCTGGAGTATTGTGTTCAGTTCTGGTCTCCTTATCTGAGGAAGGACATCATTGCCATGGAGAGAGTGCAGAAAAGGTTTACCAGATTGATACCAGGGATGGCGGGACTTGCATATGAAGAAAGGCTAGAACGACTGGGCTTGTTCTCGCTGAGTTTAGACGATTAAGAGGAGATTTAATAGAAACGTTCAAAATTCTTAAGGGATTTGACAGGCTAGATGCAGGAAGATTGTTCCCAATGTTGAGCAAGTCTAGAACCAGGGGTCACAGTTGAAGGATAAAGAGGAAGTCTTTTAGGACTGAGATGAGGAAGATTTTTTTCACTCAGAGGGTGGTGAATTTATGGAATTCTCTGCCACAGGAAGTGATTGAGGCCAGTTCCATAGCTATATTTAAGAGAAAGTTAGATTTAGTACTTGTGACTAGAGGGATCAGGGGGTATGGAGAGAGAGCTGGAACAGGGTACTGAGTGGATGATTAGCCATGATCAAAATGAATGGCAGTGTAGGCTTGAAGGGCCAAATGGCCTACTCCTACACCTATTTTCTATGTTTCTATTTTTTTTTAAACTGCCAAAATGTTTGGCCTGGAAGTCAGCCTGAAGAAAACTGAGGTCCTCCATCAGCCAGCTCCCCACCATGACTACCAGCCCCCCCACATCTCCATCAGGCACACAAAACTCAAAACGGTCAACCAGTTTACCTATCTCGGCTGCACCATTTCATCAGATGCAAGGATCGACAACGAGATAGACAACAGACTCGCCAAGGCAAATAGCGCCTTTGGAAGACTACACAAAAGAGTCTGGAAAAACAACCAACTGAAAAACCTCACAAAGATAAGCGTATACAGAGCCGTTGTCATACCCACACTCCTGTTCGGCTCCGAATCATGGGTCCTCTACCGGCATCACCTACGGCTCCTAGAACGCTTCCACCAGCGTTGTCTCTGCTCCATCCTCAACATTCACTGGAGCGCTTTCATCCCTAACGTCGAAGTACTCGAGATGGCAGAGGCCGACAGCATCGAGTCCACGCTGCTGAAGATCCAGCTGCGCTGGGTGGGTCACGTCTCCAGAATGGAGGACCATCGCCTTCCCAAGATCGTGTTATATGGCGAGTCTCCACTGGCCACCGTGACAGAGGTGCACCAAAGAAAAGGTACAAGGACTGCTTAAAGAAATTTCTTGGTGCCTGCCACATTGACCACCGCCAGTGGGCTGATATCGCCTCAAACTGTGCAACTTGGCGCCTCACAGTTCGGCGGGCAGCAACCTCCTTTGAAGAAGACCGCAAAGCCCACCTCACTGACAAAAGGCAAAGGAGGAAAAACCCAACACCCAACCCCAACCAACCAATTTTCCCCTGCAACCGCTGCAACCGTGTCTGCCTGTCCCGCATCGGACTTGTCAGCCACAAACGAGCCTGCAGCTGACGTGGACATTTACCCCCTCCATAAATCTTCGTCCGCGAAGCCAAGCCAAAGGAAAAGAAAGATTGTGTGAGAAAATTCAACAGAACTTTGTTACTAATTTATGCAAGAAACATGCCACAGACAAAACCCTAAGTTAGCCTACAAACAATATATAAGCAATAGGAAGTCACTGCATTAATTCAACAGAAACTGTTGTAATAAAACAAAAGAAATTAATTCAAAAGAAATTGTTGTACTAAGTCTAAAGAAATTAAGTGATCAGAAACAAGAAGGATAGAAGATAGAAAATGAAATGGTGGTCATCTTGGAAATCACTCAAGCTTGGGATAGTTTGTAATCCACATTTATTTGTCCTCAGTATCAACCAGAGACAGATTCAAAACTTCTAATCTTATAGCAGGATATAATATAGATACGTTGGTAACACCATTTCTTGAAAAAAAATTTGGACTGCTTTAAAAGGGGATAGAATTTTATTGAAGGAAATATGGCGGCCATCTTAGAAATGTGGAGTTTCTTTGCACCATTGGCCTGAATAGTGGCCAGAAACGGAATTCAAAACTTCTTATTTGTAAGAAGATTTGGTTGAAAAGTTGGTAAAACCATTTCTTGAAATAAAACATTTGGACTGCTGTGTTATATAGTCAGGATAATGTGAAGTATTTTGTAACCATGTAAGAATACACCCTTCTCACTGTTGTAGTGAGTGTGTGTGAACAGTTTCCCGAGATGGTGGAAGACATGAGTAACTAAAATCTCTTCTGTTATTTGAATATTGCATCTCTAATTTATTTAAGCAGCCTTCCAAGGAACACAGAGACTTAACATGCTGTAATAAGAAATTCAATTGTATTGAAGGCAATGCAACAGCCATCTTTGAAATGTGTGGTTGCATTGTGTGATGTGCTGTAGTGCGAGCAAACAAACTCAAATCACTAAGGCTGTACTATAGGCTTTAATTAGCTTAAAAGTTTCACACAAGGTTCAATACCCCTTCTGGCTCCATGTGCTCTTATCCTACCAAGGGCCAGCATGAGCCTTTATATGGGGCCCATGATTGGCAGGGAGTAGGTGAAGCCAGCCTCCCAGGTTGCCCCTGCAGTAGACAGGCAGGAACACACTCAGGTACAAGAAGTCACAGACAGTTCAGTGGTTGTATCACCACATTTCGCAGTTTACAATCTACACCCATAGGCTTGCGTAGTGGCTAGAAAAAGAATTAGGAACTCCTAATATGTTAAGAGGATTTTGTCCACATGTTGGTAAAACCATTTCTTGAAAATTAATATTATAGACAGAAGCTGTGATGAAAACTCGCTTATTAACAACAGCACATTACAGCCATCAGAAACGATAGGCTTATGTCTGTGGGATCCTGCGTATTTGTGGCAAGTTTAGAACAAAGTTTGGAATTGGAGTTTCTGCTGCTAATTCATAGGGGACTGTTCAATTGGCTCAAGTTGTGCATGCTTGGTGCTCGAGTTCGACAGTCGGTGAAATAAGATGAGCAAAATGGTCACAGCTGTCACCAGTGTTGCTGGTGAAGAGTAACTTATTGAAGGCATGAGGAGTGCAAAATTTAGAGTAGGACTGAAGCAATAAAGGCTAGGTACATCAGGTGACAAAGATATTCACGTCACTAGACTGAAGCTGGTAATTGAAAAAGAAAAAGGGGCAGCTTTGGTTGATGAGAGTAAAGACTGTGCGAAAGTACTGTGGATGATGTTAGCTGATTCTAGGGTCAGTGGTACAGAAATGGCAAGAAAATGTTTCACAAAATGTTGGCGAAGAGGACAAAAGGGAAAAAAAAATCGTATGATTCAAATTGGAAAAGGAATCAAAATTTCGGGAAACAACCAACGTACCAGAAGTAAGTCCAGGAGAAAACTGGACTTGGTTCAGATGAGTGATCTTACTGGGGCTAGTAAGAATAATGCCAAATGCTCAAAAATGCCTGTGCAAACTAAGGCCAAGAACAGGAATGCAACAGAACTTCCAAATGCATTTCTTGAACCAGGGAGCAGGAGAAGCAAAGGAAGTACCGAAGTGGGCTATGAGGCTTCCTGTGTTTCAATTGTTTTGACTCTATTATTAAAAGCTAAGGCTGAGTTGGCTGCTCTTTAAGCACAAAAAGGATGGACTTGATAAGAAATATGCCTTAGAGGAGCAATTAATGATGCAGCAAATAAAGCAGTGAAGGGAACAGGAGGAGCAGCCAAAACCGTGACAAGGAAAAGGAGAAGCAGTTAAGAAAGCAGCAATTGGAGCTAAGGAAAGAAAGGGAACAATTGGATCTGAAATCAAAACGTGTTGATGAAAAGTGTGAAGTGAAGATAATCGCAAGCTTAAAAAGAGCTGTTGTTCGAAGCGACCTATCTAAGAGGTCAGATGGTAAGAAATCATCAAATGAAATGAGAGCATTTAATGCTAACACAGAACCTTTTGTACCATTTTTTTAAAAACTTTATTTATTCGTTCAAAAAACAAATAATATATGACATATGCAGCAATTAAACATAAACATGAATTTTTTTTCTATATATATAGAGAAAAAAGAAAAAAAAGAAAAGAAAAGAACCCCCCCTTCAGCCAACTCTCCTAAGGAGAGCCATAAAAATAAAAAAAAGGAAGAATATTAAATAAAAAGTTAAATATACATATTAAAATCTAATCAATATAAATTGAAATGTAAATATTCTGAGTATAACAGCCACTTATTAATAAAAAAATATAATTATCACACAAAACATATGTAATTTTTTCCATTTGTAAACAATATTTCATCTCATTATGCCATCTATTAATATAAATCATATTTGTATCTTTCCATGTACTAGCAATACATTTTTTTGCTACGGATAAAGCTAAATATACAAAAGCAAGCTGAAACTTATCTAATTCCAAACCTTTCAAAGGTTGCAAACTACGCAATAAATATACTGTTGGATCTAAAACTATTTAAATCTTATACAGGTATTCTAAAAACAATTGAATTTTCTTCCAAAAAGATTTTATATGTATACATAATGAAACAGCATGAAAAAAAAGTTCCAACCGTATCACCACATCTAAAACAGAAATCTGATTCATGAAAACCATATTTTTTTTAAATTTTCTGGTGTCAAATATATTTGATGCAAAAAATTGTAATTAATCATTGCATAATGTGCATTTATCAATCTAGTTACACTATCATAACAGATATCTAACCAATCATCTTCAGAAAAAATAAAACCAATATCCGCTTCCCATTTAATTTTAGCTCTATCCCAACCCTTTTTATCCTACCATCCTGTAATATTTGATACATTGATGAAATATAACCTTTCTCTGGTACCTTCATAACAAAAGTCTCAAATTTAGTCATTTTAGGTAAAATCATATCTCTACCAAACATACATTTAACCAAAGATCAAATTTGATAATAAAGAAATAAAGAGTTCTTATCAATACCAAAACCTTCCCTCATCTGATTAAAAGATAAAAACTTACCCTCTTTAAAACAACTCCCAAATTTTTCACACCTTTAAATCTCCAATGCAATAAACTTTGATTATGTATTGAAAAAGAAATAAGTTGATTTTTATACAATGGAGTCCAAGCTGATAATTTACCCCTAGAGCCTGTCATTTTATGTTTCTTTATCCATAACTTCATTAAATGTTTTTGTATAGGCACATTATATTGTTGTAAAAAAATTTATATTCCATCTAAACAAAAATTGATGTATTTCAAATTCAGAAATACTTGCCATCTCAATTTTAGCCCAACTAGGAGACCATACCAAATTCATTAATGAACTAATAAATTTAAGTTGAGCTGCTTCATAATAATTTTGAAAATGTAGTAAACGTAATCCCCCTAACTCATATTTCCAAGTCAATTCATTCAAAGCTACTCTCAAAAATTTACCCCTCCATAAAAACTCCCTAACCATTTTATTCAAATCTCGAAAAAAAAATTATCAAGTAAATACGGAATAGATTGAAACAAATATTGCATACGTGGAAAGATATTCATCTTAATTGTATTTATCCTACCCATTAAATTAATAGGTAATTCTTCAGTTTTAATTTTTTTCATTAACGGAGCATAATTTAATTTATATAAAGATTGATAATTAACATTCAAAATTATACCCAAATATTTAATTTGATCAGTCCACTTCAAATTAATAATATTCTTATAAACTGAATAATCTCCTTCACTTACCGGTAATATTTCACTTTTATCCCAATTAACTTTATATCCAGAAAGACATCCATATTGTATTAAACATTCCTTCAAATGCAAAAGTGACTGAGCTGGGTTTATTAGATACACCAATACATCATCAGAAAATAAATTAATTTTATACTCCTCATCTACAACTTTCATACCTTGTATTTTGTCTTATCAGCTGTGCTAAAGGTTCATTCACTTGTGCAAACAAAGCTGGTGATAAAGGACAACCTTGATGAGTTGATTGAGTTAACTTAAAACATTCTGAAATCAAACCATTTGTCGGTACTTTAGCTACCAGTTTACTATATAAAGCTCTAATCCAACCAATAAAAGAAGGACCAAACTTAAATTTCTCCAAAACTTTAAACAAAAAATTCCATTCAACTCTATCAAATGCTTTTTCTGCATCTAAGGATATCACCATCAGATGATCTGAAGATTGTCGAAATTTATTAATCAAATTAATCATGCGCACAATGTTATCTGAAGCATTTATAAAACCGGTTTGATCAATATGAATCAACTTGGGTAAAAAGTTAACCAATCTATTCGCTAATATTTTAGCTATTATTTTATAATCTACATTTAACAACGAAATTGGTCTATATGAAGATACTTTCAAAGGATCTCTATCTTTTTTAGGAATTACTGTAATTAAAGCACTAGAACAAGACTCAGGTAATTTATAATGTTCTCCAACTTGACGTAATACATCCCCAAACACTGTAGATAAATCATCATAAAAAAATTTATAAAATTCAACCAAAAATCCATCATCACCAGGTGATTTATCGTTCGGCATTTCCAGCATAACCATTTTAATTTCCGAATCAGTAAATAGTTCTTCTAACTCCTGTATATCTGCATCCTCTAATATCGGTAAATTCAACTGTGATTAAAAAAAAGATTAATCGATCCAGTTTCTTGTTTTCCTTCAGATGTTTATAACTTTTTATAAAATGAATAAAATTCATCATTAATCTCACGAGGTTTAAAGTAATAAGAGAATTCAGTCTAACAGCATTAATAGTCCTCGAAATCTGTTCTTTCTTTAATTGCCACGCCAATAGAACCTTTTGTACCATGATCACAAGGCATGGACAAATCCTCTCTCATCATGGGGTTGCTGGGGCTCGAACACCAATAATAACCCCCTTGTTCAGAGATCTTGACAGAATTTCAGTTGTGAGACAGGATGAGTTATGGGAACAGCAAAATACACTAAACAAGAAATTCACTTCTTAAGAAATGAAACAGATCACTGCGAAAACAAATCAGAGGTATCTAAACCAATATAAAAGGAATTATTTTCAATAATAATAGGTGAAAATGAAGTATTAGAAGATGTCACAAATACTGCTGATGTAATTGAATCTGAGGCTGGACTAAAACAAAAGACTGAAAACAAATCTGAAAGAAGCTTCTGAAGCCCAGAGGTTACAATGCAACATGCGGCAAAACTGGTGAATACAAAAAAAATTGTGCTGAAGGATAAAGGAACATATGATGCAACTGCCTATGGAGAACAAAATGTTGAAAGAGGACTTGGAAATTCTGGATAATCACAAATAGTAGCTTCTGTACCACAGAGGTCACAAAAGACAAGGTCATTGAAGAAATCTCACAGCATGCTGAAAAACTGGTGAACACAGAGTGTGCTGATGGAATGAAGGAGCATGTGACTGACAATTTGGTACAACTGCCTTCAGAGAACAAAATGTTGAGAAAAGACTTGGAAATATTGGATAGTCATGAGATCTGTGACATTGAAATTGGAAACAAAACTGTTTTTTGAAAGGATTAGAATGAGTCTTTGGTTTCAAAAGTGACCAAGGGAAAGGTCCAGATAGTGGTTGACATGAATGGATAGAGTTTGCAGTGCTAGAGAACTGAAAAAAGGAGTGACCGCTGAAGAAATTAATGCAGTTAATGACCAAGATGCAAAATGTTGGAGGATGAGAATAATCTTTTGAAAGAGAACAAGTCTTTGGTTAATAACACAAGACAGCTGACTATAGAAAACAATCAAGAATATAACCTAATGGCCCAACTAATAATGATGCAGAAAGAAAGAGAATTTGCAATCCAGAAATGTATCAAACAGGATGAAGAAATTCTATAGCAGGGCTGAAAGTAGAAGTACTAATGTATCACATTATCTTTTAGCTCCAGATAAAGTTAGTAACTTCTCAGAAAATAATGAGAGAGTTACTTTCTTATTGAAAGAATTGAATACAGAGAGAGAGAGAGAGAGAGAGAGAGAGAGAGAGAGAGAGAGAGAGAGAGAGAGAGAGAGAGAGAGAGAGACAGAGACAGAGAGAGAGACAGAGAGAGAGAGAGAGAGAGGGAGAGGGAGAGAGGGAGAGAGAGAGAGAGACTAATAAATGGCTTCAAAATTATCTATCAGAAAATAAGACTGAATTGGAAGTTGTAAAATTGTATCTGGAATTGCAGGAAAAGACAATACAAGCCAGAGTGCATGAAAAGGCTACAGATCTAGTTACAGAAATCTGTAGAAGCCATTAGTGGAATCAATGTACTTCTTTATAGAGGATTCTACAAATGCTGTGGCTGTTGATGAATTTGAAGTACTAATGTCTTTTGAATCTTACCCTATAACCATATAACAATTTACAGCGTGGAAATAGGCCATATCAGCCCTTCGAGTCTGTGTCAGTTCACTCGAACAACTCCACTAGTCCCCCCATAACAATCTATGCACAAACTGTGAAAAGGAAAGAATAAGATGAGAAAATCTGGTTGCAAGGGTTCATATCCTTAGAGCAAGCAGAATTCTGGAAAATGAAAGAAATCCAAACAACATGCTGAAGACGTACCTCATGTTAACTTTAAGCAGAAAGCTGAGGTTTATTGGTAAATATTTGTAACTCAAGGATTCCATAGAAAGATGAAGAACCAGTAATAAGTACAAACTGACTTTATTTTGCTGAATTTTATATTTTGTACTTTGTCCACTACTCAGACTGCAGGTAAAGATGAAGATGAAGAAAAAAGTCCTGCGTAACGTTTTGAATGTTTGTAGTTAATGTTAAATAATGATAAACCCCTAACTTAGCCTACAAGCAACTATATAAGGAATAGGAAGGAGGTTACAAGCAGCTCCCTTCTTGCTCCTGTCTTGTCATAATTTGCACTCCCTTAATTTATTACTTTTCCAGGAAATCTAGAAATAATCTTATTGAATACTATCTTAAAGCTTAAAGAACTGTGATCTCTGTCCCCAAAACACTTTTCCACTATCCAGGCCAATTTCTCAATGTGTTTGTAAGGTCCCTTCTCTCATTCTACAAACCCTCCTGGATGCAGCTAATAAACTATGCTCCATCTAAGCCTCTAGCACTAAGGAAAATCCAGTCAATGACACCTCCAGTTTAAATACAATACAGAATATTTTGGAGGATCAAGAACCAAGAAAAACGCTGTTGCTTTTATATCATTCTTAAATTTGTCTGGTATCTGTTCTTTCAGTTGCCATGTGGAGGCTTATAGTATATATGTACTCAGTCAAAGTGATTGTTCCTTTTTTATTTTTGATCTCTACCCATATTGCCTCAGTGGATATGAAACCCCTCTTTTATGACTCTCTCTGCTCTATCTAAATAATTAAAACCCAAGAACATTGAGTTGCCAGTCCTGTCCCTTTTGCAGCTGTCTCTGAAATGCCCACATCATCATAATTCCAAAATCCAGGCTCTAGGTTCATCTGCCTCATCCATAATAATTCCTGCATTAAAATAAACACACTTTAACCCATAAGTCTCATTGAGTTCATTAACTCTTTCTTTCCAGTCCTTATTTTCAGACTTACTTGCCATAAACATCTGTGTTATTAATAATTTAAATAAAAACTATATTTCCCAGCATGCAGTGCATGCAGTTGGGAGAAAACCAGAAATGATGTTGAACTCATTTGAAGTCATTGAAGAAGCACAAGGAAAATAAAGTCGGTTAAGTGTTAAATCCTCGTAAAGTTGTTCTTGAAAGAACAAGCATAAAATTATGTCAGAAGTGCCTGAGTGAGTAAGAGAAGAAAATAGTTCATAAGTATGAATAAGTTAAGCCCTCCCACACCAATGCAGTTTACCAGTAATCTATTCAATCATTGGAAATGCTTCAAACAGCAATTTAACATTTATCTACCACAGTGGATTTCAACCTTTTTTCTTTCCACTCACATACCACTTTAAGTAATCCGTATGCCTTCGGTGCTCTGTGATTAGTAAGGGATTGCTTAAGGAGGTATGTGAGTGGGAAGGGAAGGTTGAGAATCATTGCTCTAGACCCAATTGTTAATTAAATATTTTGCTTGAGAAAAATTGTAATTGGCCCATTTTCTTTGGAGTTATGAAACCGTGCACATAATGAGTCAATTAGGTATTATTAAAACAGTGGTTTTCAACCTTTTTCTTTCCACCCACATACCACCTTAAACAATCCCTTTCTAATCACTCATAACTCCAAAGAAAATGGGCCAATTACGATTTTTCTCAAGCAAAATATTTAATTAACAATTGGGTCTAGAGTAGCGATTCTCAACCTTCCCACTCACATACCTCCTTAAGCAATCCCTTACTAATCACAGAGCACCAAAGGCATAGGGAATACTTAAAAAGGTTGAGAACCACTAATTTAGAGGCTAGTGGAACAAAAGAGACCAATGGAAAATGGAATGCATCTATATTTCTGCATGTGATGGATGGGTGAAGATGCCTTGGACATCTATAAATTTTCAAACTGATGAGGCACCTTTCACATTGAACACTCTGATGACAAGATTTGAGAATTATTTTGATCCAAGTAAAAACATCACTTATGAGAGATTCAAGTTTTTCTACTGAGACCAGAAATAATGTATGAGCTTTGATCAATACTTAGGCGAGCTTCACACAGTGAGTAAGTTTTGTGAATTTGGAAAAATTCACTTGTTAAAGACAGTATAGTTTTCAGAATCCTAGATTATGGACTTAGAGAAAGACTAATGCATGAAAAAAAATTGTCTCTGGAAAAGGCTGTGAATATGCATAGGGCAACAGAGGCTGCACAAGCTAAGGAGCTGCACAAGATAGACACAACAGTACATGTGATGAAAACAGATAAGCAAAGCACCAGGAGTTTCCCAAAGCAACAACAAAGCAAAGTGGTAAACTCAAACAGCAAAGGCAGCAGGTGCGGAAATGTGTACTGCCTATGGAAAGTCCTGATATAAATGTGGGAAGAAGAATCATTTTGCAAAGTGCTACAAAGCTGCGGATACCAAGAGAAAGGTGCTCACAGTGGATTAAGAAATGGAGGAATTCTTTGTGAATTCACTACAGACTTCTGAAGGCAAAACGGAAAGGATCGTTCCAGTTACTGAATGAGACAGTAATTCTATTTAATCTGTTAACTACGGACTATTGCAAGACCTTCACCATAAAGAGCAAGATTTATCCTGTGAAAAGTGACAGGCTATGCTGGATGGAACATTCTAGTAAAAGGGGCCTGGTTGGTGACCTTCAATCTAAAGTCATTGCTACTGATTGTACAAAGGAGAATACAGCCAATATTAGGTCTGAGAGTATATGAAGAGCTTCAACTGCTGAAAAGAGTTTTCATCGTGGCTTCACAGACCAAAGATAAGCACACAGCACTCATTGGAGAAAGGAGAACTACATTGGAGAATCAATACCTTAATGTACAGAGAGAATCAACCTCATTACATGACATGAATGACAAACTGGAAAATGAGTTGGCAAATAAGAATTCCTTCTTACACCAGCTAGAAGACAAACATAGACAGTTGCAGGAATGTCTGGAACTTGCTGAATAGAAATACAGCAAAAAAATGAAGCAAGCAGAAATATTACAAGAAGTAGAAGCTGAACTTGCCCAGTGAATTGCAGCTCTGACAAAGAATGAAGAGTGGCCTAGCAGCAGAGAAAAATGTTTGAGACATTTAGAGACTCAGCTTCTCTAACAAAGAACACAATATGCGACTGCCAGAAACAGTCGACATTTTGTTGACAGTCTAATGAGTGACTTTAGCTGCATCTAAAATAAAGAATGACTGCATTAGAGGATACAAATATATTGATACAAGATTCTGAACTCTTAAGAAAACAACTTGAAGAGTCTCTTCATGATAAGGAATGAATAGCAGTGAATTCGAGTCCTTTGCCACTACTTGGGGGTTTCTAAGAAGGAACTATGTGGATCTACGACCACAAGCTCCAACTGATAGTTGTGACCCATCACTTGTCAGTACACAAAAGTGTTCAGTATGAGAAGAAAAGCAACATATGGTTCTGAGTCCACAGAAAGACATTGTCTAATGCTGCAAATGCAAGCAATACACCAATTAAAACAGATACCAGACCAAAAAGGACCTCAGAGACTGATTGAAAGCTGCTGAGTGGAAAGAGACTGGCCACGGAATGTAGATACTTTTGTTATGTAGACATAGTATCGTGTTTGTTTTTTTTTAAAGGGGAAAGGTGTGTTATTATACATGTAAATATGAACTTCATTTCTCAGCATGCAAAGTGTGCAGTTTGGGTGGGAGGGAGGAGGAAGTGATGTTGGACAGAAATGCAGTCAGTTGAAACCATCGGAAGTCGGTTGAAACAGCACAAGGAAAATAAAGTCGGATAAGTGTGAATCCCATGTAAAGTTGTTCTTCTTGAAAGAACAAGCATAACAACATCTATGCCCTCCTCAGCTCCTCTCTTTGAAAATCTGTTTCCACATTCTTGCCATTTTTGTTTAAGCCTTCCATGCAGCATTAATATTTAACTGTAAGTTTTCATCCAGGTCTCTTCAAAACTTTTTATTTCAGCTTATACAGCATTATATTTAATTTATTACATCAATCATCCATCCATTCAGCCTTGGCATAAATACAGACAAAGCATGTCGCTCTCTTTACAATCTATGATATGTGGCCACAGATGTGGACATAGGCAGGAACATAGCAATTGAAAGGTGTTTGTGATAAATTTGCTCGTTTGAAAATGTAGACATGGATGAATGTCTTGTTGTTCCAAAACTGTTTGTGTAGAAACTGCTGATTAAAAAAAAAACTTTAGTAACAATTTTATTCAACTCCCAGGAGAGCTGCTGATCTGCCTGGTCAGGTCTGCCTACAGCATTTCTTTACTGGAAACCTGACAATGCATTGTGGTAGAATAGTTGTCTGCTGCACAAATGTCACTGTGTTATTCTTCAACAAGCTACGATTTGGCTGTTAGCTTCCTAGCCTTTGTCTCTAAAATGAATTTCATAATGAGGGCTTTGAAGGAGCTTGAAGGGACATTCTGTAAAGATAAGGTACTTGCCATTCTCCTGTAGAATAGGAAATGTATTTAATGAGTAAACCAGCTGCAAAACCATTGCTTCTCATTATGGCAGACAAGAACATAAATAGAGGCCAGCATGTGTCCTATCAGTACCTTGTACCTATCCTTTTGAAGGACCACTATTGTCAAGACATTTTAAAATTTAAATTTAGACATACAGCATAGTAACAGGCCCATCTGGCCCATGAGCCTGTGCTGCTCATATGCACTCAATTAACCTGCAAGCCACCACCACCCTCCCCCCACCACCCCCATCCCTGTACATTTTGAAGGGTTGAAGGAAACAAATGCAGACATGGGGAGAACATACAAACTCCTTACAGACAGTGCAGGATTCGAACCAGGTCACTAATGTTGTAATAACGATTCAATATCCACTAGGCTAACTCTGCTACCCTTCAGTTTAGAAGGAGACTGAAATTCTTCATAAGAATGCATTCACTTCTTGAATACCAGATAACTGCAAATCCCCTTAGAACATTTCAAAGTATTGGAACTGATGAATTTGTATACTGCTGTTGTCAGCTAGAAGCATGTACCTACTGCTTACATTCTTTATTTCTGGCCAACTTGAAAGAATTGGGATTTATGGTTTGGCATGGCTAGAAATGTCTTTGTTCATTGTGTTTCCAATTTGAATTTATGGCAACAATAATACTTCCTGAAAGATTTTATCTAATTTCCCCTGGAATTTTCAGAGGTTTAAGATTTCTTAATCTATGAAGATATCCTTCAGGGCCATTCAAAAGATTAAGCTGCTGTATGTTGTGAGAAATACTTTTTAATCTCTACGTCACTACACATAATTTTGGTAATATTTCAGGGGGAAGATGCTATTCAGAAACTAAATGACACCCACAGAAGTGGAAAAATCTGCAATGGATTTGGGTTGTAAGATAGTGGGTTCAAGTACCATTCCCTTGACTTGCTCACACAATTCAGACTGATAGGGCGGCACACCACGAGAGGATTTCTGTATTATCAGAAGTGGAATAATATGAGCAAGACATTAAATAGAGCTGATGTCATCTTGGTGAAAAAAATAGTTGCTGCATTTATGACCAACCTAAGTACAGTTAGTTCTTTAGATGCAGAGTTCACCAGAGAGATGCAAACAACTCATGTTTGCAGAATTTCTCTAATGTAATACAGTGGAAGTCCAAAAGTCCTGACTGCCTGGGGATAGTGTTGGTCTGGATTTTTGGATTTTATGGATTCTCAGGCAGTACTTTTAAAATTCAAATTTGAGGAAGCATAACGAAGAGATGAATGGGTAAATTTTGATAGTTTATTCATTAACAAGTACAGCATGCTTCATTTTTCAAGAGAAATAATTTTAAAGAAAAATAACTCAACACTTGATACCCCTGTGCATCTGTGGTGCTTACACATGCACGCACACCTGCAAAAGCCTGCCAGATTTAATAAGTTTTAGAGTTTTTGAAAAGTTCAGATTCTGGCATCCGGATGTTTGGTCTTTACTATAAAACATATCAAGATATTTCACAGGACCTGTCAAGTACTTACTGTACAAGGAATAATTAGGATAAATAACCTTGGTCAAGGAGGGACATTTTAGGAAGAATTATAAAAGAGAAGTGGGTGCAACAGTGGCAAAAAGGTTTAAAAAATGAATTAAAGTAAAAACACAGAAATGCTGGAAGAGCACAGCAGGCCTTACAGTGTCCATAGGAGGTAAAGAATATAACTGATATTTCAGGCCTGAGACCTTAAAGAAGGGCTCAGGCTCAAAACATCGGTTATATACCTTTAACTCATATGGATGTTGTGAGACCTGCTGAGCTCCTCCAGCATTTCTGTATTTTTACTACAATCACAGCATTTGCAGACTTTTGTGTTTCACTGAGAAATGGAATTCCACAGTTTTGAGTTTAGAAAGTGGACAGAATGTACATGAAGGTAGAATTCAAGGGGAACAGGAAGCCTGGTTAGTTGCAGGACTGGGAACAGTTACAGAGAAAGTGAAGTTAAATAGGAAAGGTTGCAGACTCTAGGTTGAACTTCATGTGTGTGGAAGTAATTTTCTTAATCTTTCTTTATTATACTGAAGGATATCTGGCAAGTGAGCTAATGATTATGAATAAAATACATTAGAAAAAGCTGATCCAAGATTTCTACTGAGTTCTTTCAGACTTTACACAAGTTTTTTGACCAAACATTGTTGCAAGATACAGCTACTTGAAACAATTCTTTTTGTAGTACCATCTTAAAGCAGCAATGATTATTAACAGCTGACATAACACAAGACACAGATGTTAAAGAGGGATTTGAAAACAAGAATGAAAATATTAAAATTACAGTCTTGTCAAATTGGAAACCAAGCTGGTCACAGAGGAGGTGAGTGTATGACAAAACCACTTCAGGGAATTGTGCACGATGCAATGCTAAATTGTCTTGAATATAATTGCTGTCTAGATTCCACATGATTTTCATCAGCTGATCAATGCGAAAGCTGAAATTTGAAGATTTAAGAATTAATGTTACTTATATGTCTTCATTGAACTGAGCCTATAAATTAAAATGTAGGCATAATCCTCAAAACACGATGAAATGACTTCTCAAAGTAGCTGTTTATTTTGAAATTGTTTAATGGCATCAACTCCAGCAAAAAACAGAAACCTTGAAAGCCACAGCACCAACCCATCAGCCCCTTGTTGTGTTGAAATGAAGAACTGTTATCTCCTTTTGCATTGTGGCAGTATTTATTTAGTTGTTATTCAAATCTATAATTTTTTGATAATTTGTTGTTAGATGTAAATAAAAAGAAAATAACTGATTCATTTTTTAAGTTACTTAATTCATAACATGAGTCTCAATGCTTCTCATCTATTGTCCTACAAGCTATATTTCAATCAAAATATGAAGTAAAATCACTGCTGAATTATTATGGAGCACAGTGGTCCAACTCCCATGTAACCAATATTATCATTACAACACATTTCAGGCCACTTTTATCCCATCCATTAATATTTAGACATACAGCTCAGTAACAACCCTTTCGACCCACAAGCCCAAATACACCCAATTGACCTACACCGTCAGTACGTTTTTGAATGGTGGGAGGAAACTGGAGCATCTGGAGGAAACCCACACAGACACGGGAAGAAAGTACAAACTCATTACAGACTGCAGTGGATCAGAACTTCGGTTCCGGTCGCTGGCACTCTAATAGCACTTATAATTTTTTGGATCATCTTTAGAGTGGCTTTAATAAAAAGTTATCTACCTCCATTAACAATGTATGAATAAGAAGCCTCCAGTGTCCAAAAAAGTAATGGGGAAATCATTCCAGAATAGAAATATTCATATCATTTGAATTTGGATTCTGATCATAGGACTACATGCACATTCTACTGTTAAATTGCACAAGTTACCACAGCAGTAGGAAATAAATTTAGTCTCATTATTTCATACGTACCTTCGCAAAGCTGGAGCTGGCAATGCAGCTTGCATTGAGAGTAATTTGTCTTCTGTGTGCACATTGTAACTGTACAATGATCATAAGTGATACTGACTTCAAGTGTGCAATCTGGAGTGGCTTTGTAGGATCTCCATCAATGCATTTTATAAACACTGCCAGCGCGTAAGATGTTTCACTCATGTAGAAAATTAAAATATCTTGAGCAGAGGATATATGGTTGAGCATCGCTGACTTATCCAGACAAAAGCCATCATCGGTATTGAATCATGAAAAGCAAAGGTGAGCTCCAAGATTCAATGTTTTACTAGTTTATTTTTCAGCAGACCTGTAACCCCAAGAGGTAGGCATTTGATTTATAATATGTAGAAGTTATGATATTTTTAAGCTGATCAAGTCATACACATATAGTCCCCACAACACATCATTGTCCAATGTGTTGCCTCAGCAAAAAGATGCAAGGCTCTGAGCCATTATAATCCATGGAGGACCTCGAAATGCATTGTCTGAATTTGAATAGGTACTTGATACATCCCATAATTCTGCTGAGATTTTCTTTTGTAATATTGTAGCGGCAGCTAAATGGAGTTGAGAAGAATGAGACCAGTAGTCGGTGGGCTCATTTGCACTCCAGTTTGTTTATTGCAACTTCCCATGCTATGCCTTATAAGGCTACGACTAAGTCCCACACTCATCCCGGAAACAACGTCATGATGTTGCCCCACACGCATGCGGACCCGAGCCAGCTGGGGGAAAAGACAACCCCAGCTGCTTCGCTGCCGCAACTGTAACACGCCGAGCTGGTTCGCCTGCCATCAGTGATGTGCACCGCCACACAACACCACCCCCCCACCACAAAGAACCGGTGATAGTGTATAGTGCCCCCGAGTCTTGTGTTGGTCCTTGGCTGGCTGTAGGGCAACCGGCTGGCTGAGGTCAAGATTCGCAAGCTTCAGGCAATTGGATGTGAACAGTTCTTCTCTGCTCCCAATGTCTAATGTTGGGGCCTTCATAGGGTTGCTGGGGGGGAGGGATGCAGTGTGCACCTCAGTGAACAAATACATAGTTGTCTTTAAATCTGTGGGCATCAAGGTGGGGTGGTGTCCGTGGTGTAAGGGTGGCTGTGGTGTGAGGGAGCCCAACCTGTTCCTCAGTTTTTACAGTGCTGGCCTTCTGTGTCTGTGCCCTTGGTGGCGGGGAGGAATCCTCTAGGGAGGGTCAAAGTGGCTCCGTATACCAACTCAGCCTGGAGGTCCTCCTTGGGTACTGTCCAGATGCTAAGCACCACTCATGGGAGCTCGTCCACCCAGTTGAGAGCCTTGAGAGCTGACTTTAGATGGCAGTGGAAACATTCTACCAGGCCGTTGGACTGTAGGTGGTAGGCTGTGGTGTGATTGAGTTTCATGCTGAGGAGGGAGGCAAGCTGTGTCCACAAGACCAAGGTAAATTGTGCCCCCCTAGTCCGTAGGGATATGGCTCAGTGTCCTGAACTGGGATATCCATTGTGTGAGCATTGTCCTGGCGCAGGAGTCTGTGGACATGTCTTTGAGGGGGATGGCTTTTGGTCATCTCTGACCACTATGAGGAGATACTGGGCTTCCCATGAAATGGACAGGGGACCGACGATATCAACATGGATGTCATCAAATTGTTGGCTGAGTGGTTCCTACTGCTGGATGGGAATTTTCTTGTGTCTGCGGACTTAGGAAGCCTGGCAATGTGTGTAAGTGTGGGCCCACTCTGTGATCTGTTTTCATAAGCCATGCCATACAAACCGTGCAGTTATCATGCATGATGTGCTTTTGATGGACGAGTGCGAGAGGTCGTGAATGGAGTAGAAAACCCATTATCTCTATTGGCCTGGAATGACTGGTTGGGGCTGACCTGTGGACACATCACAGAGCAGGATGTGGCCGCTGTCTGAAAGGGGGATGTCTTTGTAATGGAGGCTGGTGATGGTTGTGCAAAAAGCCTGGGTCTCCACATCGTCTTCTTGCACCATGTAAGCTCAGGATAGTCTAGGCCCAGTGCCAATGACTGAATATCCGGCCCTGAGAGCGCATCAGTGATGACATTCTCCTTGCCAGAGAGGTGTTGAATGTTGGTGGTGAATTCTGTGACGTATGCCAAGTGGTGTTGCTGGCATGCCAACCAGGGGTCGGAAACCTTTGAAAAGGTGAGGGGTTTGTGGTTAGTAAACATGGTGAAAGGCCTGCCCTCAAGGAAGTCGTGAAAGTTCCTGACCACGAGGTATAGGGCTAGGAGTTCCTGGTAAAAAAAACCCTGTATTTTAACTCGGGGTGGGGAGACACAAATCACGGCTGAAGAAGGCCAGTGGCCTCCAATATTCACTGACCAGCTGTTCGAGAGCGCTGCCTATTGCTGTGGCCAATGTATCAACTGTCAGTGAGGTGGGAACGTCTGTTCTAGAGTGGACCAGCAATGTGCCATGGGCTAGGGCCTCCTTGGTCCTTTCTAAAGCCAAGGCTGTCTCCTTGCTCCAGGCCAAGTCCTTCTGATCATGCTGCAACAGGTATAAAGAGACTGTAAAAATTGACCATATCAATGAATTCCTGAAGGCCCTTGAGCAGGTTGGGTCTTGTGAACTGCCTCCACCTTTTCTGGCAATGGTGTCGCTTCATCTCTGGTGATCCTGTGGCCTAAGAAATCAATCACCTCTTGGCTGAACTGATACTTTGCTGGGTCAAAGTCAGCCAGGTTGAAGTAGAGTTTGCGTAGGTGGGTAGTGTGTTCCTGGAGGTTCTTGCTGACAATGAAGATGATGTCCAGGTAGATGAAAGCAAAGTGCAGTTCTCTTCCCTCTGCGTCCATGAGGTGCTGGAAGAACTGCGCTGTTTTTAAGTCCGAAGGGCATGCACAGGAACTCAAAGAGTCCAAAAGAAATGATAATGGCCATCTTCCTGATGTCGTCTGGGTGGATAGGGATTTGGTGGTAAGCCTCGTACCAAGTCGATTTTGGTGAAAACGGTCGCACCATCTAGGTTGGCCATGAAATCCTGTATATGGGGGATTGGGTAGCGTTCTTTGGTAGTTGAGGTGCCTGTAGTCCCTGCAAGGTCGCCAGCCCGCTGTGACCTTGGGATCCATGTGTAGAGTGGAAACCCATGGGCTGTCAGACCTGTGGACGATTCCCAGCTCATCCATACATTTGAACTCCTTGGTGCAGCTTGTCTGGGAGAAGGTGTCTGGCCTTCACATGGAGAGGGAGGGAGGGCCCTTTATTAAGATGTGATGCTACACATCATGTCTCAGCATCTTGCATGTGAACTGGGGCTTGAGGATAGATGGAAGTTCAATCAAAATGCGGCTGTACTTGTCGGGTGGTGACTGTGGCAATTTGCTGGTTTTGGGAGTTGGTGGCAGCGAGTTGGATTGTCTGGAATCTCTGGGTGTGCACCAAACATTTAGCTTTGAGGTCCACGAGCAGGCTGTGAGCTCAGAGGAAGTCTGCATCAAGAATGGTTTCACCACTATGGCCAGTGCGAAATCCCAGCAAAAGGTCTCAACATGAAGGCGCGTGCCGAAGGTCTTTATGGTGGTGTTGTTGACTGCCCGCAGAGTGGGCCCACATGGCCGTGTTCGGGTCTCTAGTGGCTTTGGTGGAATGACGCTGAGCTCTGCCCCCATGTCATCGAGGAACCGGTGTCCTGTGATCTTGTCTGTTACATGTATTAGGATGTTTGTGTGGCCAGTCGCCTAAGGCATTAGCGGCAGCTGGTCTGGGCATTACCTGGAAATGCGCAGGGCTGCTTCAATTTATGGGCTTCTGCTCCTCAACGTTGATGGTAGAAACGCCATCGCACCTTTGATCATCAGCTGGTTTATGAGGTGTGGCTGATCCCTGCTTGTTTGCGTTTTGGGCTACTGCTGTCTGGGGGCATGTCATCTGATTCATGGTGGATTCGTTCTCCATTTTGGTGTGCCAGAGGATATCCCCCTTCGCTGTGACTGTAGGGGTCACTGAAATCTGGATCCACTAGCAGCAGCTGGATGTCATCGGGCATCTGTTCTAAGAATGCCTGTTCAGACATGAGGCAGGGCTTGTGGCCTTCTGCCAGTGTGATCATTTCATCCATGAGGGCAGATGGCATTCTGTTCCATAGGCTGTCCAGGTGCATGAGCCTGGCTGCTCTCTAGCGTTTGGAGAGCTCATAGGTGCTGATGAGCAGTCCCTTCAATGCTGAGTATTTACCTTCCTCCAGTGGGTTCTGTATGAGGTCGTCCACTCTGCCAGGAGTTTCTTGCTTCAGGAAGCTGATGACATGGTAGTACTTGCTGGAGTCTGAAGTAATTTGCTTTATCTGGAACTGTGCCTCTGCCTGTCCAAACCAAGTGTCTGGACGAAGTGGCCAGAAAGTTTGGAGTTTGAGGGCAACTGCACCAACAGCTGCAGTGTCCATACTGTTGAGTCCAGAGGCATCTGGTCCCATCAGAGTCACCAATGTGAGAAGAACGAGACCAGCAGTGTCAGTGGGCTCGTTTGCACTCCAATTGTTTATGGAAACTTCTCATGCTGAGCCTTATAAGGCTGTAGTTAAGTCCTGCCCTCGGCTGGAAATGACATCACAACTTTTCCCCACGCACATGCGGACCCGACTCAGTGGCACCATCTTGATGCAGTTGCTCTGCTGTCGCGACCGTAACACATGGAGCTGATTCGCCTGCTTTCAGTGATGCGTACTGCCACAATCTCAACAATACAAAACAAACTAAAATCAGTTAGTCATAACTTTAATGATCTATGAACCTTCTGAACATTTTCCGAAGAAAAGAGTACAATAAATATAAGGTTACTGTGGAATTGGCATTTGAAATAATCACAGGACTTACTGATTTTGCATTCACAAGCTGATTATAGATTTTAAAAAACAGGGGAACTGAGATTTTTTTTTAATGAAGCAAATTACACTATTACAAATTCTGCAGATGAAAAGATAGTAGACCAACATTCATTATTATATTTCAGAAAGAGTAAAAGCTAGGAAATTTCAGCAAAATTAAAATTCATTTGGTGGCTGTGTATGTGAACATTTTAGATTTGATTGCATTAAAATGAGGAAATGCTGGTTATTCCCTTCAGAATCTGCAAGATGTGTGATTATAGAAAATATGATTTCTCTGCTGTGACCATAAGACTTAGGAGTAGCATTAGGCCATTCAGCCCATTGAGTCTGCTCTGCCATGCAAATTATTACTGATGTATTTTTCGCTTCAACCCTATTCTCCATAACCTTATGATTTGACTAATTATTAATAACAGCCTTCAAAACCATCTGTAGCAACCAATTCCACTGATTCACTATCTACTGGCTGAATAAATTTCTCTTCACCTCTGTTATAAAGTGACATCCTTTCATTGGGTGGTTGTGCCCTCTGGTCTGAGACTTTCCCATTACTGGAAACAACTTCTCTAGCCCTTTCAATTTTCAATGAGAGCCTATGAGATCCTTTCATTTTTCCAAAGAATGTGAGTGAATTTTACATGTGAATTTTTCAACTATATTTTATGCCACAGGCATAATAGACATTTTGGTACCCCATTTCCACAGCACCAATTTACTTAAATCCCATTTTCTATTTTCCTAACATTTTTATCAATTCACCCTGGATTTTACTATTCACCTGCTCACTTAAAATCACCAATTAATCATTTAAGGATCAGGGAGGAAACTAGACCACTCAGAGGAAACCCACACAAATCCCAAGACATTTCAGGAGACTGTTGAAGAATTTATAATAGCTGGCCCCACACATTGTTTCATTAATACAATACCTTTATTATAGTTCAATCTGTTAACTGCATCAGGCATCTTTGAGAGCGAATAAGGGAAACAGCGAAGCATAGTTAGAGAAGAACCAAATGATAAAGTTTAGTAATTTAAATGCATTGCGAAATATTGAATTTTATATCTCCCAATTGAGATAATGTGGACATGATGGTATACATGCTAAATGGATTCTTTATCTGTTGTAACTTATACTTTGAAAAAGAACCACTTGACAACTTAAAGCTCAAAAGAATAACTTTATCTGGAACATCAAAATCATATAGTAACAAAATGGCTTGTCTTCTTCCTCTGTTGTTTCTCCTACACACAGCATGCCCTCCAAGCTATATACAAAGCACACAGGAAATAATGTAAACAGGAAGTAAACCCCTCCCAGCCTCACATTACAACACTGTCTACCATTTTCATGCAACAATGTGTCTGTACTTTTTGTGTGAAACATTTAAGCCTCAGGTGCTCTTTAAACCTTTCTCTCATAGAACATTAAGGCAGAATATAGGCCCTTTGGCTCATGATGTTGTGCAGACCCATATATACATAATAAAAAACTAAACCCTCCCTACCCTACCTCATAACCCTGTTTTTCTTTCATCCATGTGCATATCTAAGAATATCTTAAATGCTCCTATTGTTCCAGCCTCCACTACCACCTCTGGGAATCCATGCCAGGCACCCACAACTTTCACTGTAAAAGAATTTACCCCTGATGTCTTCCCTAAACTTTCCTCCCTTCACTTTGCACAGATATCCTCTAGAAAAAGGGCGTGAGTAGCAAAATCTATCCCTTGAAATTTAGGTTCTGGATATTTATCCTAGAACCTAAACCTGTACCTCATATTTTTATCTATCTGATAACACTTGTCAGCTTCAGTTGTTACAGGTAAAACAGACACAGTCTATCCAGTCTTTCCTTGTAACTTAAGTTCTCACATCAATCCTGTGTTACAAACTAACAACCCTTTTAATTGTGTTTTTTTTTTGTTTGGGACTAAAGGGACTTTGTTAGAACTGACAAAAGAACAGCAAAGGAAAATTCACCAGACAATGATAAATTCAAAATAATAGTTTTTTAAAAAAAACTAAGCTATTATTTACATATATTTTCTTACTTAAATCTAAATTTAACCCCACTGTACACAAATGTAAAGAGTGTGTGTGTGTGTGTGTGTGTGTGTGTGTGTGTGTGTGTGTGTGTGTGTGTGTGTGTGTGTAATTAAAATCCCACTCTGAAAAGTCAATTTTTAAAACATCATCATTTTTAGTATTGGGTGAAGGTCTTAAATTCTCAGTTCAGAAATAATTATAAAGCTCTTTTAATTATCATATCTTCAGGTTTCTTTACTCACAATTATTTTGATAAGATGTCTTGAAAGATATTCTTTAAATAGAAGTGACCATCTTTTGTGCCACCAATGTTCCTTCTGTAAAAAGGAAAATGCAATTCTTGTCTTTCCAGGATCACATCTTCCTTTAAATGAAGATTTTGGGATCTGTTTTCCACTCAAAAAATCTGCCCTCTTTTCACAGAGACAACGAACCTGGCTATATTCTTCTATGATGAATTCACAAACCCAGGCAAGGGTTAAATGAAGTGGCCATACAAAAATGGAGCCAGTAGAATTATGTTCTCTTTTCCAAAGGGCCCCACTTATTTCAAAGCCACTTATTCTGTGTTCACCTGTGTTTTCTCAAGAGTAACACACAACAGCACATATTCTGGTTACTGTAATTCAATCCTGCCACAGAGTTTTGACTTCTCCAAACTGAACTGATCCAAAAATGTCTGACCTTGATAATATATTTCCCAAAATCGTGTGAGAGTTACAGTCAGTCCAAATTCTTGGAAAAAACATGACTATCAGTTTTATTTCTACCAAAATTTTGTTCCTTTTTCAAAACCACTCCATATCTATAACAATCTCTAACCACATCTCTGTTCAAGAGGCTTAAGTGGCTTTGTTTAAAAACAGATGGCTTCCTCAGCAGTTCATATTAAGAATTTAGATACTTGTGTTTTTAAATAAAGCAAGAACTCCATTGTTCTTGAATAATTAAGAACCACCTCAGATCAATTAGCTCTGTCTTTCAAAGATGCTGTGTCCCCAAGAATGGACTCTTTTCTTTGAGTACAATGGTTCTCTCTAAATGTGTTGTGACCTGTGTATGACCCTGTACCAGCCCACAATTAACTTACTAAGAATACACATACAATATTTTAACTCTATAATTTACTTTACAAATATTTTTATAAATATAACTAAACCTTAACCTTAACTTAAATATTAATATCAACATAGAGCCATAGCACCTGTAATGTGATAATCAGTACAGCACACAATAAAAATGTAGTCTCACCCTTCACTTGTGGCTAACAAAGATATAAATATCTCTGTCAAAGCCCTTTGATTCCAATAATATCTTAGATTATATCTGATTAGGCCCAGGGATTTATTCACTTTTATACATTTCAAAGACTCCAAAATATTCTTCTTCTTAATGATATGCTCCAGGATATCACAGTTCATTTCCAAACATTCTTTCATGTCTTTCTCCATTTAAACTATGGATGAGAAATATTCATTTAGGACCTCTCCCAATTCCATGGCTCCAAATATAGTTTACTACATTGATCCTTATGGGGAACTATTTTCTCTCCTTAGCTACCCTTTTATTTTTAAGATATTAAGAAAAACTCATGTTTTTTTTAAATCTTATTATCTTTAACATAAAGATTCAAGATTCATTTATTGTCATGTGATTGTTCAGGATATGTAATATTACACTAAATTGCCTTCTGCTTTATGTAAGGTTTTACCTTATCATTTTCTATCATCTAATTATGTATTTCCTCCTTCTTTAAAACCATTAGTGTTGCCCTGCAGCCTATGCAGTTTGAGAGATAAAGAAGCTAAAGATAATCCCTTTAGAGTCACTGAGCATCCAGGGATTTGCTTCCAGCACTCCTGAAACCTCTAAGCTGTTCAATTCATTGTCAGTCTAAGCTCCAGATCCAAACCTCTGACATGATCAGGAAGCCTTCAGTGCCTGAGGTCCTTTGGGAGTCCTTCTTCCCCACTTGAATCTCAGTTCTGATACTTAGTTCCCACGTGCCAATCTTCAGCAGCCCACAGCCTGTGCGAGTCCCCCAACCATAAGTCACCCACAGCCTGTGTGGGTCCCTCAGCTGCTAATCCCCTCACTGGTCTGCTGCCATGGTCACCATCCTGCAGTGTCCTTCAGCCTCTGAGCCCCACTCTTTCAAATTTTTTATTTTAGTTTTGTAGAACAAACACACATTGTTTAAAGACCACAAGGTTACCAAATATGAAGAATATAAGTACATTTCCAAAAATAAAGCAATAGTGATATATCCTTCTCCATACAATGTTGTCAAATTGACAAAAAATGAAACAAAGAAAAGAACTCTAACCCTCTTCTGAGAAAACCTGGGATGTTTTGACATAAAATTAAAGGTAGTATACTTCTTCTGAATCTATAAAACATTACTAACTGAAGGAAAAACCATATACATAAATAAATACATTCAATGATCAAGACACGGATTTAATGACCATGAAAAAAATCCATGAAAGTACTCCAAATTTTATGAAAATTAGTTTTAACATACAACGCAGTACATCTGATCCTTTTTAAATTAAGATTTGACATAATCACTAAGTACTAATGGGTGGAACAGGATCTTTCCATCTAAGAATCATAGCTCTTCATGCCATAAGAGTTGTAAATAGTATGACTTGATGATCAGATGAAGAAAATAGCTAATTAATATCCTCTAACACTCCAAACAAAGCCATTAAAGGATTATGTTCAAGATTGACATGTAATATTATGGACACAACATGAAAAATCTCCCTCCAATAAGGTTCAAGAGCTTGACGAGACCAGAACACATGCATCAAGGTTTCTTCCCTATCATTATATCTGTCATATTGGGGATTTAGATCAGGAAATATATGTGATAATTTGACTTTAAGTCTGATGTACAATCTTGAACTGAACAAGAGAGCACATAGTGCTTCTTTGTCTGAGATAGAAAACTGTAAATCATCCTCCCAAGCTATTGTAATCTTATTGAAGGAAACCTGACAGAATTTAAAAGCATGTCATATATAAAGGGAAAATTTGGTAACTGAATCTGTTTAAAAAAAAAATTCTGATCTGCAAGTGTCTTAGAAAAATATGAATTTGGTAAATTAAACTTCGCTGATAACTGTTCAAAGATCATGAGACAATTATCAACCACAAGTCTTGAAAACACTGAATACCATTATCGTACCAATTGACAAATGTCAAATCATATAAAGAAGGAGAAAATACATAATTAGATGATAGAAAACTTGATAAGGTAAAATCTTTTAAATAAAAAAACAATTTTGAATTGAAATCAGATATGTAAGGAATGTTTTACAATAGGGTTATATATCATTCTGTTAACTTTAGCTAAATAAAAAGGAAGTGCTATTCCTAAAAATGATAAAATGGAAAACTTCTCAGTCAACCTCATTTTCAAGGAGACCCAAACTCCTCTGGTCTGCTGCTGTGGCCACCATACTGTAGGAGAGTTTTTTCTGCTTCTCTTTCTCTGCTGCTGCTTTGGAGTCTGCAAACTCCTCTGGTCTGCTGCTGAGCATAGGTGCTGTCATCTTAGGCACAGACCCTCCAGTTGCAAGAGTTCATTTGTGAATCTTTAGGGGCCAAATATGGCATCTGCTGCTCGCATTGTTGTCTTCACAACATCAGAGACACTGGATGCAGACTGGGAGATGGATTCACTGAGTAGCTTCGCTCTGTTCACAGCAATGGCTGGGATCACCCAGCGGCCATCCATTTCAAATCCACACCCCATTCACACTACAGCATGTTGGTCCATAGCCTCATGCACTGACAAACCAAGGCCACCTTTAAATCAGAGGAGCAACACCTAATATTCCGACTAGGCACTCTCCAACTGGATGGCATTAACATTGACTTCTCCAGATTCTGCTTAACTCTCCCCATTTCCCCACTTTCCCATTCCTCTGTCTCCTTTCTTCCAGCTCTCCACCCCTTCCCCCTCTCCATTTACAGAGCTATTCCCTCCCCTATCACTTCTTTTTTTTCTTTTGAGCCCTCCCACCCATATCCACTAGTGCTGAGATTCTCCAGCACACTTGTGCAATTCTAGGTTTATATTGTTTGGAAATGAATTACTACATATAATCTATGCATTGGTTGGTCAAGATGAGTCCTTTTAACTTTTCAATTATTGTACTTTTAGTTTCTAGTGATTGTTTGTTTTCTCCATGTTCCTCTATGTTGTATACCATTTTCCATTTTGAATAATTTTGTTGGCTGTCTTTCCACCTATCTAAATAGAATATAATGTAGGTAGATTTTGTTTAGACAGTGCATTTTAACATAATTTTAGAGATAAAAGTTGGATTTTTTCCCAAGTGACAGGAAAGATTAGAAAGCATTCAGAAGGGTTCACATGGATGTTTATTGGAATGGAGGGCTTTATTGAAAAGGAGAGATTGATAGGCTTATTCTAACTGGACACACAAAAGACTGCAGTGAAACAACTCAGAAAACACTGTGAATGTCGTCAAAATGCAGAAAATGCTGGAGGAACTCTAGCGTTCATAGGAGGTAAAGATATTATTTAAGATTCAGGCCTGACCCCTTCCTCAAAATATGGGTTAAAAAGGCAGGCATCTGAATTAAATGCTGGTGAAAGAAAGGAAAAAAATAATAGTAGGGGAAAGAGTATTGACTAACAGATAAATGGTGCTATTTGGATAAGAGTAAAGATGAGAATTGATATTATCCACAGAGGGAAAAGGAAGACTGAGACAGAGCTAGAGGAAAGGAGTTGGGGAAGAAGATGGGTGGGGTGTTTTCTAACAGAAATCAGAGAAGTTGGTGTTCATTCCATCCTGTTGGAGGGTGCCCAGATGGAAGATGAGGTATTTGACCTCCAATAAGCAGATGGTCTCAGTCTGCAAGAGAATGGGGCAGGGAAATGAAATGAATATCCATGGAGAGATCCATGCTATTATAGTTGACTGCCCTGGCATGCTCAATGAAGCAAATTTCCAGTCTCTCTGATGTAGAGGAGACCACAAAAGAAGCACTAGACACAGTATATGACACCGGTAGATTCACAATTGAAGAGTTGCTTCACTTGGAAGTCATGTTTGGGGCTTTTATTGGTGATGTGGGAAGAAGTGTGGGCACAAGTGGAGCATCTCCTACAGTTACAGGGATAGGGGGCATGGATGATTGTTGTGGAGGGAGGAATGGATGAAGGTGTCACAGAGAGACCAGTTCCTGCAGAAGGTGGGGAGGGGAATATATCTAGTGGTGGGATCATTTAGCAGGTGGTGGAAATGGTGAAGGATAATACAATAGATGCTGGTGGGGTGATTGGTGAGGAAAAGAGGAATCCCGTCCTTGTTGCACGTTTGGGTAGAGGGGGCTAAGGCAGATGTGGGCATAGTGGAGTATATGCAGGTGAAGGCTGAGTTTATCGTGTTAGAGGGGAGTCACATTATTTGAAGAAAGAGGACATCTCTAATGATCCAGCATGGATGACCCTGTCCTGGGAACAGATGCGATGAAGATGGAAGAATTGAGGGAAAGAAATGGAAATCTTACAGAGGACAGGAAATGAAAAGGTGTAGTCAAGGTAGCTGTGGGAGTTAGTGGGTTTGTAAATATCTCCAGCAGGGCGTAGTACACATCTGTTTCAAACAGGAATCAATCAAACCAATGGCCAAGAAGAGAGCAGTAACCTGCCTTAATGACTATCATCCAGTAACACTTACATCAACAGTGATGAAGTGTTTTGAAAGGCTGGTGATAAAACATATTAGCTCCTGTCTGAGCAGTGACACACATCCATTCCAAGTCATCTATCTTAGAAACAAGTCTTCAGCAGATGCCATCTCGCTGACTCTTCAAAAATCCCTGGAACACCTGGACAGCAAAGATGCATACATGAGGATGCTCTTTATAGACTCTTGTTTGGCATTTAACACCATCATCCCCTCAAAACTGATCAGCAAATTCTAAGACCTGGGAGTTAACAACCCCACTGTATAATTGGATTGTGGATTCCCTCACCTCTCACCTCCAGACCACCATCAGTGAAGATTGCTAAGAACTTGTCCTCCACAATCTTCATCAGTACCGGAGCACCACAGGGCTGTGTTCTTAGTCCCCTGCTCTACTCAATTTATACCTATGATGGTGTATCTGGGTAAGACAATGACATCATCTACAAATTTGCCAACAATACCATGGTGGTGGGTTGTATAAAGGATGGGGTTGAGTCAGCACACAGGATGGAGATTGAAAACTAGGCTGAATGGTGCACAAACAACAACCTTGCATTTAATCTCACTAAAACTAAGGAACTGATTGTTGATTTCAGGAAAGGAAAGCCAGAGGTATACAATCCAATGATTATTGGGGGATCAGAAGTGGAGAAGGTGAACAAATTTAGGTTTTTGGGAAGCATTATCTTGGAAGAACTTTCCTGGGCACAATGGCATTGTGAAAAACATATGTCAGTGCCTCTACTTCCTCAGGCATTTGCGAAAGTTTGGTATGACACCAGAAACCCTGGCAAATTTCTAGAGAGGTGTGGTGGAAAGTGGGAAAAGCGGGGAATCACAGTCCTGCTATGGGAACACCAATACCCCTGAGTGTAAAGTCCTCCAAAAGGTAGTGCACACAGCCCAAGACATCACAGGCAAAACTCTCCCTACTATTGAGTACATCTACAAGGAACGCTGCCTTCGGAGGGCAACAACATTTATCAAAGACCGACATCATTCAGCACATCCTCTGTTCTCACTGCTGCTATCAGAAAAGAGGTATAGGTGCCACAAGGCTTACACCACCAGGTTCAAGAACAGATAGGACCCCACTACAATCAGACCCCTCAATGACAAACTCAATCGGAAATTCACTTCAGGACTCTTGTGCACTTTATTGATTTTCTTCTGCTTTCTCTGTATTGCAGAGTCAGTTTGTTTACATTTGTTATCTGTTTACAAGTTTACACTTTGTACAGTTTATTTTTTGCATTACCAATTAATGGTCATTCTGCCACACCCACAGGAAAAAGGAATCTCAGGGTTGTATGTGATGTCATGTATGTCCTCTGACAATAAACCTGAAATTGAGACTGAGAGATTGAAGAAAGGGAGAGTGTTGCTTGAGATGGACCAAGTGAATATGTGGTGAGAGTAGAAGTTAACAACAAAGTGGATAAAGTTGACAAACTCATCATGGATACATAAGGCAGCAACAAAATAGTCATCAATGTAATGGAGAACGAGTTGGGTGGACTTGGCTATGTAGACTTGTAGCATGGATTGCTTCATGTACCCAACAAAAAGACAAGCATAGCCAGGGTCAATGTAGGTACCTATGAACATCCCTTTGACTTGGAGAAAATGGGATGAGTCAAAGAAGTTATTGAGGGAGAGGTCAAGTTGTGACGGCCAGAGAATGATGGTGGTGGGGACTGCTTTGGTCTGTTATCAAGAACGAAAAGTTCCCCCTTACTTTCCCCAGCCTTTAATACAGATGCTGAGATTTTTTCACTCATTCCTTGAGGAAGGTTAGTAATATAGCTTTACTTCTGAAGGATGCTGCGAGATCAGCTGAGTTTTTCCAGTATTTCGGCCTTTTGCACACAAAAGACTACAATTGGTGGAATCTGGAGCAAGAAGCAAACTAGAGGAACTGTAGCAGCATCTCTGGATGCAAAGCCATGGTTGACATTTCTCCTGCAGGTTCTTGACACGATATGTCAACATCCCTTTGCCTTCAAAGATGCTGCTTTACTCATTGTGTTCCTTCAGTAGATTTTTTTATTCTTACTGGAATATTGCTGAGGGATGATCTGATAGAGATTTATAAAATTATGAGAGAAATTGCTAACAGATAGTCATTATCTTCATCATGGGTTGTGGAGCCTAAAACTAGAAGGAATTACTTGTCCTCTTTTTACAAAAACCATGGCTTCCCCTCCATTCACATCAATTCAGTCCTTACCCGCATCTCCTCCTTTTCCTGCATATCTGCCCTGGCCACCTTTACCCCTAGCTGCAACTAAAGCAGGATTCCCTTTGTCCTCACCTACCACCCCAGCAGCCTTTGTATCCAACACATTATCCTCTGCTATTTCTGTCACCTGCAATGTAATCTCACCACAAGGCACATCATTCCCTCTCCTCCTCTTTTCACCTTCCATAGAGACTGCTCCCTTCACAACTCCCTTGTCCCCTCATCCCTTCCCACAACTTGTTCCCACAACTCCTTCCTCACTACCATTCAGGGTCCGAAACTGTCCTTCCAAGTGAAGCAACACTTCACTTGTGAATCAGTGGGAGTCAACTATTGCGACCAGTGCTCCTGTTTTGACCTTCTCAACATTGGAGAGACTGGATGAGATTGGGATATCCCTTCACTGAGCACCTTTGTTCTGTCTTTATTAATGATAGGGATCTTCTAGTGGATAACAATTTCATTTCCGCACCCCATTCCCACATTGAAACATCTGTCCATGGCCTCATGTATAATCAAACCAAAGCCACCTGTAAACTGGAGGAGCAACACCTAATATTTTGTCTGGGCACTCTCCAACCTCCAGTTTCTGCTGGATCACTCCCTTTTCTCATTTTCTTCCTTTCTCTCCTTTCCTCTAGTTCACCACCCCCCTTCCCTCTGCACTGAGTTATTCCCCTCCACTTGTTTTCTCTCATGTCCACTCTCCCATACTCATTAGTATATCCTGCTAATGAGCCTGTGCTCCTCCCACTGCCACCCCCTAACCCCACCATTTTGTTTAGGTGTCAGCCTACATTTTGCTCATACTTTGATGAAGGCCTCAGGGCCGAAATTTTGGTCATGTGTCTTCATCCTTGCTATGTGAAATATGCTTTGTTGACCTGCTGTGTTTCTCCAACATTGTGTTTTTACTAAAACTAGAAGGCATAGGTTTAAGTGAGAAGGGAAAATTTCAAAGGAAAGAACTTCCAGAAGTTTAGCAAAGTGGTCAGCACAATGCAATTTCAGCACCAGTTTGAAACCGGCTCTGTCTCAAAAGAGAAGGGGTGCAGTGGTAATTTTTTAGGTGCCAGAGCTCACTAGAACTGGTGACAAGGAGATGCTGGAGCTCCCCATGAGATGCTGGAGCAGCACTCCGGTGAAGTCCGGCAGCACCTCACCCCTGCTAAGGAATTTGTCTGTTCTCCCTCTGACCTTCATGGATTTTCCCTGAACTGCTCTGGTTTTCCCTGAACTGCTCTGGTTTCCCAACTGCTCCAGTTTCCCACCCTCCAAAAACATAGGAGCTGGTAGGTGTAATTGGGTGACACGGGTCTCAAAGTTCAAAATTCTGATTTATTATCAGGATACATACATGACATCACATACAACCATGAGATTCTTTTTCCTGCAGGTGAGGCAACATTACCACTTATCATTAGTGCCGGAATCAGCTTCTTTCATGTTGTGAATAAGTTGGGCCAAAGGGCTTGTTTCTGTGCTGCTACACAACTGCATGACTAGATAAAGAGTACATTATTTTTTCTCTCTTTAGAGATCATGTTTTCTCCAATTTTAGCAAGCAGCCATGTAAGAACTGGAGAATCTCAGACATTGGTTTCAAAGCCTAAACGTAACTGAAGAGCTTGATTCATTTTGTTCGTCATTATGTGACCGATTTGTTCAGTCCAAATTATTACCAGAATCTTTACAGTCTCCTTTATGGGGATTGCTGAAGTTTTTAAATACTATTCTACATCAAAAACCTCAAATACAGTGGAAAATTACATTTGCAACCAATTCCCATTTGATGAAGGAAAGCAAAACATTCTTCAGAATTGCCTTTGCAGTTTATCTGACATGGGTTGTGATGTTCTTTGTGAACATGTTAGGAGTTTTAGTTTTGTTCAGATTCTCCAGCTCCAGATCTTGGTGTTCCTCTTAAATGACATTGAGTGTTCAGTTTGATAAAATTTGGCACCTCTCAGGGAGATAAGTGCTTGTATTCTGGTCAGCAATTTATTTTACCTTTGCAAATAGTGATGTCTTCTCAATGAACTACCAATGAATTCTGTCAAACTTCATTTAAGAATCAATAGAACAGAAGAATTGATCGTCATCAGCCATCGTTTTTTCAGTTGAAGAAAAGATTAACATAGGATTGTCAGACTGAATTGTTCAATCTGGTTCTCTCTTTCAAATGATATGTGTGACCTTGTTAGCATCTGGACTTATTTACATATTTAAAACCCCTTCAGAGCCTACCAGTGATGAATTATTGACAACAAATGAAATGTTTTGATAGTTAACGACACAAAGCGTGCTTAATGTTTTATGTGTTGCTTCCTAGCTAATTATGTAGATGACACATTTGTCAGACCAAGACTGCCATTATAAAACTGTTTCCAGAGGGTGGAAAAGTAGGTTATTCGTGGAGTAATTAACTAGAATGCTCAATGACCTGTGAGAGCTTAGAATGTCTGCCAATTCATGCATTGTTTTACCACAGAAGCAGAGGATTAATTAAATACTGAATTATTCTTTTGCATTCAAGAGTTGTTTGTTAATAAATAGAGATAACATCACTGATATGGTATTTTTTTGGTCAGGGATATAACAGCAACATAGAGTGAGTTCTGATTATCTTGAAGCAATTTGTCAGCTGGATTGATTTCCACTTACTCATTTTATGTAACAGTTCATATAATGTAGCTGACCCTAGCTAGCATTACCTTGTCATTTCACTTCATGGATTAGGGAAGATGAACTGAAAATGGCTGGATTCTGACCTTGAACCTGCCATCGATGTAAGGAAATGCCACTGATCCGTGTTTTATGTAGTAAACCCCCCCTACATGTCACCATTACAGAAAGAAATTGTCATTGCAGTAATAAACCCTTGTCATTACACTTTTATTTAAGTCTTCTGTGTATATGTGTGGTAGAAATGGTCATTTCAAATATAGCTAAACTGTCAGAAAGTGAAATTTCACAGTTCTTAAAAAATATTGTTTTTTTTAATGAAAGATTGCAAAGTAAATTAAAGAATTTATATTAGATATATGATTATCTTGAAAGGACAAAAACCACAATTTATACAACTTTAAATCTCCTGTTGTGAGAATGTGAGTACATGCAATGTCTTCTCAGTTGTTTGTTTTTAAACTGGGAAATATGAAGACTATTATTTAATGAGATAGTTTGAATGCCTTTTTTTTAAAACTGACCAGTTCTGGATGACTTCTTGGTTTCATAAAGCAGAAGTTGTTTGAATAAGAGACATGCTACTAAAACAATGTTTAAGTGAAGGAGCAGCATTAAATACATCAAACTTGGAAGTTCTAAGTTGTTCCAAGAATATACTTGGCACAATCTTCATTTTTTAAGAATATTTTGCTTTCCTCTAATTTCACTTTATTGATTATTGTTATTTCTCTTTTATGTGCTGCACTCAGATAAATGTTTTGATATATATATTTTTTTCTTTTTGGTGATCATTTAGCCATGGTTTGAACCCAAATGCTTTGGCATTTACCAGAGCTTGAAATGTAGAACATAAAAAAAAAACATACACTTTAACCTGTCAGTCATTCACAATCAAATATGGGTCACTTGATCTTGACAAGAAACAAGCCTTTATGGTGATTAATTTTGCTCAGTTCAATCATACCTGACTTCATATTTATTACTTATTGGCTTGTTATACATTTTGAAAAATGTTGAAAGATAAAAGAATGTGAGCTTGGGAAAAAAAAAATCATTTCAATTCTAATTGTGACTGTGGGATGTCTCAAAGCACTTAAAAAATAATTACAAATGATGTACTGTTATTATTGTTGAATAAGCAAATGTAACAGCTACTATGAACATGGCAAGGTTAAACATGCAATGAATGGTGTTGTTGAAAGAAGTGAATAGAAGTTAATATTTCTGCTATAACAAGTAATAAATTCAAAAGCAAAAGGCATCTGCAGGAAAGAGCAAGGAGTTGGTGCTTGAAATACTCTTCCATTAATGGCTGTTGATGGCAGGCTATTTGTTAGCCTTTTTAATAAAAGTTATTTGCAGATATTCAGCAAAAAAAAAACAGATGGATAGAATTATATCATAAATCATTCATGATCTTATAGAATGCCATAAGTTTGAGGAGTGAAAATACTTTATACTGTTCTTGTGTTCTAGTGAAACAGTCTCTATTGATTTATTGAAATAATTTATAATCTCCTTTCAATGAAATGTTGGTGCATCACAAACATATCCAAAACAAGAACAGAGCCCTGAAAGTACATGATTCTGCAGTGTATCTAAATCTCAAATTCTGATGCAGGATTCAACATTGTCTGTCCATTTGCTGACCCATTATTCACTAAAATTAAAATGAAATTGATAACCGATTATAGAAATCAACCCACATCAAACATTCTACTTTAAAGGAGCTAGAAATAAAAGCAACAATATGATTCAAAGTTGTTTGTTCCACTTAAATATGGCAAAACCATCATACCTCAGCAGACTCAATCAGTGTGGATCTGCAACTTCACTTCCTTCACATTGACTATCAGCACCAAGGCTTTTGTTTAATCATTGCTTTATTCCCTTTGTGCCCACAATTTCATAGCTGAGTTTAGCTCCAATATAATCTGTAAATTTGGTCATGATTGTTGGCTGAATAACAGGTAATAGTGCATCAGATTATAGGATGGAGAATGAGAATCTGATTGCATGATGTCGGAACAACAACTTTGGTCTCAACATCAGCAAGACAAAGGACCTTAATGTGGACTTTAGGAAAGAGAGACTGATGGATTGCATACCTGTCTTCTTTGGCAGATTGATACATATTGTACAAATATATCCTTTGAAATATATTTCTGACAAAATGGAAAATAAATTGAGATGTAACTAGCCAGATTGTTCATGGACATTTTCAACCTCTCATTGCTGCAGTCAGAGGTTCCCACCTGCTTCAAAAGGGCATCAACCATCCTGGTACCCAAGAAGAGTAGCATGAGCTGCTTCAATGACGCCTACACAGTAGCACTAACTTCTACTGTGATGAAATGCTTTGAGATGCTGGTCATGACCAGAATGAAGATGTACCTAAGCAAAGATCTGGACCCACTGCAATCTGTCTATTGTCACAAGTATGCCACAGCAGATGCAATATCGCTGCCTCTCCACTCAGCTCTGGTTCACCTCGAAAACAGAAATTCATACATATGGCTGCACTTCATCGACTACAGCTTGGCCTTCAATACCATTATTCCTTCAGTGCTGGTCAAGAAGCTACAAACTCTAGGCCTTTGTACCCCAAACTGCAACTGGATCCTTGACTTTCTTATTGGAAGACCACAGTCAGTATGAATTGGAAACAACATCTTCTCCTCAAATTGATTATCAATACTTGTGCACCACAAGGTTGTGTGCTCAGCCCACAGCTCTACTTATTATACACCCATGACTATGTGGCCAGGCACAATTCCAATGCCATCTACAAGTTTGCTGATAACGCCACAGTTATCAGCAGAATTGCAAATAGCAATGAGAAAGCGTACAGGAGGGAGATAGATCAGCTCGTTGAATTGTGTAATGACAACAACCTTGTGCTCAACGTGAGCAAAACCAAGGAGATGATTGTGGATTTCAGGAGAAAGTCAGGGAAACATGACCCAGTCAGTAGTGGAGAGGGTCAAGAACTTCAAGTTCATAGGTGTCATCATCTCCGAGGGTCTGTCCTGGATCCTCCATTTTAATGCAATTACAAAGAAGGCTTGCCAGTTGCTATACTTTGTGAAGTGTCTGAGGAGATACGGTATGTCATCTCTCTTGTAAACTTCTACATGTGAAATGTGGAGAGCATTCTGGCTGGTTGCATCACTGTCTGGTATAGAGGTGCCAACTCTCATGACAAGAATAAACTCCAGAGGGTTGTTAACTTGGCCTGCAACATCACAGGCACAGATTTCACTCCATTGAGACATCTACAAGAGGGGGTATCTTAAAAGCAGCCTCTATCTTCAAAGACCTCTACCACCCAGGCCATGCCCTCATCACTCTGCTACTATGGGGGGGGGGGGGTAAGGTTCAGGAGCCTAAAGACGAGCACTCAATGGCTCAAAGACAGCTTCTTCCCCGCTGCCTTCAGATTCCTGAATAATCAATGAACCAAAGACACTGCCTTACTTTTCATTCATTATTATTTTATTTTTTTAAATCATAGTGTTGTAAGATGATTATAATATATATTTGCACCATGATGCCGCCGCAAAACACTGAACTTCATGACTTGTTCATGACCATAAATTCTAATTCTGATTATGTCATGAAATGCCACTAAAAACTCACTTAGACTATGCAATAAAGGATAGCAAACATATTTCAAGAATATTTTAAATTTGCATCAATTCAGCTGAGTTCTATTGCCTACAGTAAGAAGGCTATGAACTCTGCATTAACAGCAATCACTAACAGCCATTTTGGGAATTCCACATTAAGCTATGAATGCATAAAACTCCCAAAGTTTCTGTCATTTTTATCCTGTTCTGACAGTGAATGTCAAATAGATTTGCCATTGGTGCAACAGGAAAATAGATGGCAGGGTTCATGTAACAGTTAGTAGTGCCAACGTCCTGGGTTCAAATCCATTGCTGTCTGTAAGGTGTTTGAACATTCTCTTTAGTTTGCATGAGTTTTCTCTGAATGCTTTATTTTTCTCTCATGTTTTAAAGACTTATGAGTTTAAATGGGCATATGGGTCGTATTTTGGCCAGCATGGGCTTCTGGGCCAGAAAAGCCTGTTGCCATGCTGTATTTCTAAATTAAAATTAAAATAAAAAAATCTTGGCCTGTATGTATTTGAATATTTAATGATAATTATTACAAGTTTATTGTCTTGCACAGAAGTTCAATGTTCATCTAAAATAGTATATATTAAATTACCCCAGAACTAAAAGAAAAAAAAGATAAATCTAAAGGATCAATAGATAAATAAATATTCATAGTTACAGATATAAGAAAAAAGTGTTTCAACAATGCAACAATCAATGGTGATGCAAAGTGAAACACATTAGACCTTGACCCAGAAATTATCTAAAGAACTATAATTCAAATTCTAAAGTATATGGTTTAAACAGGCCACAGTTGTTTTGAGATTATAAAAGTGGCTTTATGTTACAGTGGAGCATTGGATGAGGGAGAGAAGAAACCAGTTGACAAGCAACATGTGGCATGGTTAACATAGCAATTAGCGCAATCCTATTACAACACCATAGTCTGTAAGGAGTTTGGACATTCTGCCTGTGTCTGCTTGGATTTCCCACGAGGGGACTGATTTCCTCCTGTCCTTCAAAACATTTTCCCTCCTGTATGTTTTCTCCTTGCCTCTATGGAGCCTTTCCCACTGTAGTATGATTTACCTGGTTCATCAGGAACCCAGGATTTTAAGAGGGGTGCCGCTTCCAGCTGCGATGTCATGAGTGGCATATTACGTATAGCACTCTGACAGCCCCGCCGCCTGTATAGTTATATTTCACAGCACGACCGACCACTCTCTGACACTACCGCTGGCCACACTCTTTCAGCCCAGCTGAATGCACATTTATATTTCACAGCGCGGCTAGCCATACTGTGAAATATAACAGTGCAGTCAGCAGGGATGTGAGAGCATGGCTGCCAGCCATGCTGTGAAATATAACTGCAAGCACGCAGGCACTAATATCACTAGTGGTACCCATTAAATTGAGCAGACTATTCACACACCAGTTGGGACCTTTCATTCCACCAGATTACCCACTAAGGACCTGCTATATTGTCCAGTTCAACCTACACGTTGGCATTTCATGACATAATCAGAATTAGAATTTATGGTCATGAAGATGTGTCATTGGCTGATTTGTGAATGGCATTTTGGTTGAACCCAGCCACACAGTGAGTGGAGCAGTGGGATGGGCATGCATCCTTAAGGTGCACCTGTGTTGATTGTCACTGAGGAGGAGATGGTGTTTCCAATTCATGTTGACTGTGATCTTCTGATGAGGAAGCCAAAGATCCAGTTCCAGAGTGGGGTGCAGGGACCCTGGGTTTGGAGCTTGTTGACCAGTTAGTCAACATTGGTGTTGATGGTTGAGCTGTAGTCATTGGGTAGTGGCTGAATGTGTGGGTTGCTTTTGTCTGAGTGGTACAGGCAGAGTGGAGAGCCAGTGATATTGTGTCTGCTGGTAGGCAAATTGTAGTGGGTTCGTTCTTTTATTTAGGCAGATGATAATTCTGGCCATGACCAACCTCTCAAAGCATTTCTTCACAAAGGAGATTTACAAGGATGTTTCCTGATTTAGGGAACATGCCTTCTGAGGATAGGTTAAATGAACTTAGTCTTTTCTCCTTAGTGATGGAGAATGGGGGATCACCTGATAGAAGTACACAAGATGATGAGAGGCATTGATCATGTAGATAGCCAAAGGCTTTATCCCAAGGCTGAAATGGCTAACACAAAGGGGCATAGTTATAAGGATGGGATTAAGTACAGGGGATGTATTTTTTATTCACACTGAGAGTTTTGAGTGCATAGAATGCGTTGCCGGCAACAGCGGTGGAGGTAGCAACAATAGGATCTCTTAAGGGACTATTAGATAGGCTTTAGGAACTGAAAAAAATGAGGGTATATTTCTCTGTTCTATATGGGGATTGTAGGTTAATTGGGGTATTTGGGCAGCATGGGCTCATGGGCCAGAGGGGCCTGTGACCATGCTATATGTCTAAATTAAAATGAAAATTAAATCAGACTAAGATTCATTCCAAAATTAGCTTAATTTCTTGACTGAGAGGGAGGCAGCATCAAAAAAAGATGAGAGATGAGATAATCCAGAAAAAAATCTCTAATGGCAAGAGTTTGATGCACAATGTAAACTGATAAGAGTTAATGGAAAGACAAATTTGTAGTATGCAGTAACATGCATCAAAGCACAGTAGATAACATATTTTATATTTATCTCTGCAAATTATGTAGTGAATATGGTACTTAGACAGTGAAGTGGCACTTCAGCAAAAAAGGTTTAGTATCTATAAAATTTAAACTGACACTTTTGGAATCCCCTGAAGGAGCAGCTGCCAGAAACTACACTATTTCTTTTGGAAGCTGTCTTGCTGAAAATACAGAAGAAGAATAGAAATAAGAAAACACTTGGGGGAGAAAGCCATGTCACATAACAAACTACAGCTGAAGTATTATGGCTGAATAATATTCCGAAAATTAGGTTGGAGAGGAAAGGTTTTGTTAACCAGAGAAATATATAAAGAAAAACTTTTACCTGGAAATTGGCTTGTTTTCTTTTTACCTGAAGTCAATTGCTTTAGCTATCACTTCCTAGTGAAATTGCACCCAAGTGAAAATTTAGACTGGAATCCTCCAATTAAGTTCCATGACACTTGATGTTAGATGTGCATCCAATGTTAGCAACTATCATACAAAATCTGCTTCTGCCCCTCTCAAAATAAATTGGAGCCTGATGCATTCTTATTATTCAAAGAGACATCATGGCTATCATCAAGCAATCTCGGAAGGTAATTTCCAAACTAAAAACAGCTGTATAAACATTCACCATGTTTGCAGAATGCACTCAAATCATTAGGAATGCTTGTTGCAGATTTTAGCTATTGAACAGTGCAATTAATGAGTGCCTCAGTAGTAACTTCCATTACAAGAGTAAAAGAGTATTGTTGGTGGCTCAGAGAAGTTCAAGGGCTACAGGAATAGAACTATAGAAATGAAAAGACTTGAAGAATGAAGTCTTAAAATACACCAAATTATGCCTGGACTCTGTCTTGTCAATTATTTTTTTCAGGCTCAACCTTGATATAACTTTTATAAACGCTCTAGCACTTTACAGAGGTCAATCACATGGTAACTCTCAATTTATGGATTATTCCAAGCTCACTCCATCATTTCATCCATATTTTGTATTCACGAAGTGAAGGAAAGTATAGACAGGCACTGACTACATTCAATTAGAGAGAAGGATCTTTGAAAGAATCCAGATCGGTTTCATTCATAGATATTCCTGGCATATTTCTGTTCTTAAGCATTTAAGTTATAGAGTTATACAGCACAGAAACAGTCCTTCCATTCAAATTCATCCATACTAAGCTAATTCCATTTGACTGTGTTTAGCCCATGTAGCACAATATTTCCTATCTATGTACCTGACTATCCTAGATATGTGTCCTTCCTTGATCAATCTCAATATCTCTAATTTTCCTAATTCTATGCTCCCCCATTGATTGTAAACTGTTTTTATTGCTTCACCACATATAAAATTATATTATAGTAAAATATAATTTTAAATCACCAAAATGTTTGGAAATGTTTCATGTAAATTAAATTGAACCAGGCCAACCAGAAGAAATCTCTAATGAACTATCACCAACATGTTACCTGCAAAACCAGAGGAGCCAAAACACTTGACCACTGCTACACTACCATGAAGAATACAGAGGAACATCTTATAGACAGCTTTGAATTGGTGAACTGGACCATATTCAAGGACCCAGCCTTAAAATTGAATGAATATGCCATGGCTGTCACCAACTGCATCAAATCTGTGTGGAGTAGTATGTTCCCATGAGTATACACTGGGACTATCTCAACTAGAAACCATGGATGAATAAAAAGAGTTACAGCCTGATGAGGGCAAGATTGATGGCAGTTAAAGCAGTTGATCCAGATCTCTACAGGAAATCCAGGGGTGATCCGCCGAAGACCATCACAGCAGCAAAGAGGCGTCCGATGGAAGCTAGAGACAGAGTATCAGGTACTTGTTACCTATGACAGGGATTGGAGATAATTTGTGGAGACTAGTGACGCTACTGCTGCAGGTGGGGGAGCACAGTGACTCATTGTAATGGCCCCAGATGCCCCCCATTGACGACGGCCGTGTAACCTACAAGGTGAGGCGGAACATTGTAAATCGCTGTAATACTTCACTATCCAATGAGCTGAACAACTTTTATGCTCATTTTGAGAAGGAGAAATCAAGAAGGGCTACGAGAATCCCTGCAGAAGCTGATGACCCTGTGATATCTGTCTCTGATGCCAACATTAGAAAATCCTTCAAGAGGGTGAACCCTCTCAAGGCATCAGGCTCTGAGTGTAAGAAGAGCAGGATGAGCTGCCTCAATGACTATCATCCAGCAGCAGTCTGTGATGAAATGCTTTGAGATATTGGTCATAGCCAGAGTTAATTTACAGTAAAGTAAAGATCTGGACCCATTTCAATTTTCCTACCATTACATTCACTCCACATAAGATGTAACATCAGGCTACACTTCATTGACTGCAGCTCAGCTTTAACACCATCATACCATCAGAGCTGGTCAACAAGCTTCAAAGCCTGGGCCTCTCTATCCCCCTCTGCAACTGGATTCTTGAATTCCTCATTGAAAGTCCACAGTCAGTATAAATCGGAAACAACTTCTCACTGATGATCAACAGAGGTGCACTTCAAAGATGCATGGATAGCCTAGTGCTCTACTTGCTCCACACCCAAGTCTATGTGGCTAGGCACCATTCAAATGCCATCTACAAATTTGCTGATGACTCTACGATTTTTGTCAGGATCACAGACAGCAGTGAGGTAGCATGAAGGAAGGAGCTAGTTGAGTGATGTCACAACAATCTTGCACTCAACATCAGTAAAACCTAAGAGGCGATTGTGGATTTCAAGACATAAACCAGTTGCCATCGAGGGCTCATCAGCGAAAAATGGTTAAGAGCTTCAAGATCCTGAATTTCCACATCTCTGAGGATCTCTCCTGGGACCTCCATGTTGATGCAATCATGAAGAAGGCTCACAAGTAGCTATACTTCATGAAGAGATTTGGTGTATCATCAAAGACTCTTGCTTATTTCTACAGGAGTACCATGGAGAGCATTCTGACTAGTTGCATCAATGAATGGTATGGAGATGTCAATGCACAGGCAAGAAAACAATTACAGAATTGTGAACTTGGCCAATGCCATCACAGGCATCAGTTTCCACTCCATCGAGGACATTTACAAAAGGAGGTGGCTTAAGAATTCAGTCTCTATCCTCAAGGACCGTCACCATCCAGGCCATGCCCTCCTCACACAGCTACCATCAGGAAGGAGGCACAGGAGCCTAAAGCAAACACTCAGCGGCATAAGGACAGCTTCTTCCCTCTTCCATCAGATTTCTGTGGACAATGAACCACAGACACCACCTCATCTTCTCTTTCTTTTGCATTAAATTATTTATTTTTAAATGTAACTTTATAAGGATGTTTCAACTGTAATTTTGCCACAAAATAATGAATTTCAAAATATATTCATGACAATAAATTCTGATTCTGATCTTTAATAGCATTACTGGAGTTATACCAGAAATGGACAATTATGTTGATGCTCACAAATCTTAGTTATGAGTTTACTCATTGGTTCTTTCTACCATATTTCAATCAAAGTTAAATTAATATCTCAAATGTCGTTCCCATTGCCTATAAAACCTGCAATAGTTTTGTTAAAAATTATTACTTTTCATTTTATGTATTAGTTTCCTGAACATTATGATTCCAATCTACTTCCAGCTTTACTTTATGTTCAATATGAGTTTTATTTTTCTTCCAAAAAATGAACAACATATTTATAAATATATATATTTGAATATTAATTCTGATTATTTAATATAGCACAGTACATCTAATTTAATTTTAGAAACCTGGTATACGCACACATTGAAGGATAAAATGTGTTAAGAGAACACAGCACTTAAATCAGTACAGCACAGCACAGCTGCATGTTCTTCAACCCACCAACTATCTTGTCAACTTCCCTAGTCACATTTGTCTACATGTGGTCTATACCTGTCTATTTCCTGCCTGTTCATGGGCCTGTCTGAATGGCCCTAGTCATTGCTATCATATTATTTCAATCACCTCCCCCAACATTGCATTCAAAGAGCCTATCACATTTTGTATATTTTTTTTAAAAAGTTGCGTCACAAATTTCCTTTCAATTATTCCAATCTCACCTTCAACCTATGCATGCTCATATTTGACATATCCACCACGGGAAAAGCCTCTGATTGACCACTCTATTTAAGCCTGTCACAATTCTACACATGGCTCTCAGGTGGGATTTCATCCTCAGACGCACAATATCCAGGTGAATTTATTTAAAAATGGTCCACTCTCAATAAGATGAGGTTATTCGGTTTATGATTTTGAAGTTGCCCTTCGTATTTATTTAATAATTGTATACCCATGCGAATTTGAATTGCACACCCCAAGGTATTCGCTTGAGCCATCTCTTCACAATCTTATTACATTGATTATTATCAAATGTATAAATGATATTTATTTAAATTTTGATGAATATATTACAACATTAGCACTAACTTATGAAATAAATTTTACTTTGTCTTCTTTGAATTTGAGTTGTCTTAAATGCATAATTAAGATATAGAGATATAAATATTGGCAATCATATCCCTACATTGAAGATGCTACTTTTTGGTTTCACCTTACAGATATCCCACCATAGGCGAAATCATTCACAGCACAACCTATCAAACATTACTGGAATGGTGGATCAGTCTGTAAGTATTCTATACAGGAGAAAGTTACCTTGTATGTCTTTGAACCTTTTTTTCTTTCGCATATGGGAAAACAAGAAGTTGGTACTCATTAAAAAATATAGTTGAAAGACTGTAACTTGTGCTGGCATATGTAAGTGCAGTTTACTGGAGAGGGATATGTTTCCCAGGTCTGAAAGTAAGTAGAGTATAATACACACTAATAATGTTGTCAACATTGTTCAAGCATCAGTTTCTTCTACTTGGGGCTTGGTCGTGAAAAGCCGTTGACCTCAATAAACTACCAGCACATTGCAAGTGACAAGGCCCCATTGTCAATTTGATTACAGTGGGAAATCGCCTTTCATAGGTAAATGTAATCATGCTCTCCAGGGGTTGTTTTTGACTGGTTGATCCCATAAAGGATACAGATAGTGACACAAAGTTGACTTTGTGGAGATGATTACTTTAAAAAAAAGAGATGCTAACCGTAGTTGACAAGATTGGAGTCTCTTCCTTCACGTGTTCAATTAGTGATTTCCCAATGCCTCAACCCACACTGCTGCCCTCTAACTGACATTTTATGTCCTGTCTTCTGATGACTGCTTCATTCTTTACATTTGCTTGAGTATACTGCTCTGGTGAAATGCAGCAAACAACAGGATGCCAAAACTAGTAAGCTGCGGCATGCTAATATTATGTTCTAGGTACCCAAGGGTACAGATGCTGGTAGGGTACTTCCAGTTCCATCTTATTTTGCCTGAAGTGATGTACATAATTGAAAGCAACTATATTAACCATGAATGGCTTATTTGATTCAAACATTCACCAAATATATGCATCAATGCAGTAAAATTACACACAATAATGTATTGCTGTATTGATTTAAAGAAAATGCTGCAGAATTTTACTAATCATACAATTTCTAACAGTACTTCATTTCAATTCATTCAACTCCATTCACTAATTCAGGAAATCCTAAATGGAATTGTGGCCAACAAAAATGCAATTGTGCATTCAACAGAAGAATCAGAGCAGATAATTTAAGTACTCAAAGAGCAACATGATGTTGAGCAGATTGTTTCAGTGATGTTTGTCAAAGAAAACATGTTGGCACATGCATCAAGAAAAAAAAAATTCTGGTATTAGAAAGAATTAGAGGATTATTTATATCTACTCAAGGTCATGGATGAAATATTGGTTTGATGTCTCACCTATGAGGTGTTGATGGCAATGGAACACCATACTTTTCCAATATTGCCAGGGTTATTGATGCTAGAATTACAACCAGTTTGCAGTCATTTTCATTAACTTCAATACTAGTGATATAAATTTTGTTTCCAGCACTAAATGTAGAAATATATTGGAATTAGCATACCATGTTAAATCAATCATTCTTTCCATCTTGTATTTTAATGATCATTTATTGATAATGTGACCCATTTTCATCCATATCCAACTTTGTTAATTTCCAGCCATTGAAGAAAGATGGCTTCCTGAACAAAGCAAAGATAACAGAAGGAGGCAAAAAAATTAGGTATGTTTAGACTTAAGTCTAACTAGTGAAAATTTTGGGATCAATTATAATTTGTTTATTATCATGCAAATTTATAAGTACAACTGGATGAAACAGCTTTCTTCGGTCCTTCATGTAAAAACACATATATAAACGTATATGCAGACATTGCAGAACATACATAGATAAGAATAAATTAATACTGTTTTATAAATAGTAGAGTATTGGAGGGATTGTATGATCAGTTCATCAGTCATTCAGCAATCTCAGTGACTGTGGGAAGAAACTGGTGGTTCTGGCTCTGATACTTTTTTATCTCTTTCCTGACAGGAGTAGCTAGAAGATGCTGTATGTGGGATGGCAGGGTTCTCAATGATTTTGTGACCCCTCTTCAGACAGTGATCCCAGTAGATAATGTCAATGGGGAGGAGAGTGGGGGGAGACCTCAGTGATTCTCTCTGTCATTCTTATATACCTGTAGATTGACCTCTGGTCCAATACTCTACAGCAACCATACCACACTGTGATGCAGCCACACAGAACACTCTCGATAGAGCTCTGTAGAAAGTTAACAGTATGATGACTAGTAGCCTTGGCTGCCTCAGTCTTCTCAGGAAGTGCAGTCACTCTTGCACCTTCCTGACAAGTGAGGAGATTTTGTGTGAGGATTGTAACAGGACTTAGGCAGAGTAAACTGATTTCTTAAAAATTATGTCTGACAAATCTTTGGAGCTTTATGAATTTGCAACAAGCAGATTGGATAAAAACAAACCATTTGCTGATCTATTTGAACTTTCAGAAGCTCTTGATGAAATATCATATGTGATCATTCAACAAAATTACAATGCATGATGTGAATGGTTACATATTGGCACATGTTTAAAATTGTTTAATGGCCAGGTTGGCATGCTGCAGGGTCTGATGGCAAGAAGTCATCGGTTCACATTCTTGAAAACTGGTTGGATTAAGTGTAGTGTATTCCAATGTACCGATAATACAAGGCTGGGACAGGAGACAGTTTTGGTTGTGGCAGATGCAGAAAGTCTCAAGGATGAGTTTAAGCAAATGAGCAAAGATATGGTAGAAGGAATATAAAGTGGAAAATTGTGTAGTTCAGCTCATTCAAAGAGAAATAGAAATGCAGGAGTTGTGATGTGTTGAAGATTAGAGGGAACCAGCTGTCCTAGTACATGAAGCACTGAAAACTAATATGCAGAAGATCAAGGAAAGACAAACAGTATCGTTCAAGTCTACTGTAATCTGGTTGTACATATACAACCTGACAAAACGGTGTTTCTCCTGAATACAGTAGACAAACATAAAGATATACATTAAAGTTAATATATATAATTATTTTGGAATGATTTACTCAATTACAATCTCACAGCCTGGGGAAAGAAGCTATTTCCCAGACAGGCAATTCTAATTTTTTTTTTGCTCCTGTACCATCTCCTTGATGGTAGTGGGTTAAAGACACTGTGTGCTGGATGGATAGTGCCTTCCATAATTCTTTAAGCCCTACTTGTGCAATACTCCTGATAAATATCATCAATAGAGGAAAGAGAGAGCCTAAAGATCATCTGCCCTATTTTGGTGATCCTCTGTACTGACTTTTGATCCGATGCTATGCAGGCACCATTCCACATATGATGCACCCAGACAGGATGCTCTCAATTGTGGTTCTGTAAAATGTTGTCAAGAGGATGGCTGGTAGCCTCGCTCTCCTCTACCTCTTTAGGAAGTGTAGGCACTGCTTCATCTTCCTGGCTAATGAGGAGTTGTTGTAAGTCCAGGATAGGTCAACCTCTGTATGCACCCCAAGGAAAATTTTGGTCTCCTCTCTCTCCACAATGGAGCCATTGATGTGTAATGGAGACTTCCTCCTGAAGTCCACAGTCATCTCCTTTGTCTTATCCAGTTTGTTGTTCTCATACCATTTTACAAGCCTTCCAACCTCCTCTCTGCAAGCCAATTCATCACTGTTGTTGATAAAACCAACAACTGTGGTATCATCCACAAACGATGATTGTGGTTGAACTAAATCTGAAAATACAGTCATGAGTGAGCAGCGTGAACAGGAACAGGCTGAGAACACTGAACAGGTTGAGGTGTGCTACTGCTCAGGATGATGGGACTTGACACTGCTATCATTCTGGATTGACAGTGGTTTTTGGTCAAAAAGTCTAGGATCTAGTTGCAGAGAGGGATATTGAGCTCCAGTGAGGATAGTTTATCCACCACTCTTTAAGGTATGATTGTATTGAATGCCAAGTTGAAGTTAATGAACAATAGCCTGGAGGATGAGGCATTGTTCTCTAAGTAGGTCAGGACAGAGCAGAGGATTAAGGCTATAACATTATCTGTGGACCAGTATGGACAGTAGGCAAATTAAAATGGGTCCAATGTCACTGGAAAGTGAGATTTGATGCATTCTATTATCAGTCCCTTAAAGCATTTCATGATGGTAGAGGTCAATGCCACTGAGTGGTAGTCATTTAATCCAGTTCTTCTTGCTTTTTTGGGCATGGGAATGAATATGGCTGTTCTGAATCATACTGGGACAGTGAACTGATGCAACAGATGTTGATGTCCATTCGGATCTCTGTCAGGTGGTCATAGTGGATTTTATTGTCAGAAGATTTGAATGAAAGTGGTAGATGACTGGCTTCATTTATATAAGGCAGTGGTTTTCAAACTGCCTCCCAAATTCACATTCCACATTAAGCAATCTATGCCATAAGTGCTCTGTGATTACTAAGGGATTGCTTAAGGTGGAAAGAAAAAGTTTGGAAACCACTGTTTTAATCATACCTATTTGACTCGTTATGTGCACAGTTTCCAAAGGAAATGGGCCAATTACATTTTTTCTCAAGCAAAATATTTCAGTAACAAATTGGGTCTAGAGCAGTGGTTTTCAACCTTCCCTTCCCACTCACATATCACCTTAAGCAATCCCTTATCAATCACAGATCACTTATGGCATAGGGATTGCTTAAGGTGGAATGTGAGTTTAGGGGGTCAGTTTGAAAACCATTGATGAAAAGGCTTCAATTATATGAGGGAGCATCTGGAATATTGTTTTTAGATCCTGCTTCCATTGCCTAGAATTGCACAAGCATAGAAATATGCAGCATTGAAATGAATCACTTTGTCCCACCTGACCTATGCTGATCATGACACCAATCTATGTGAATCCCATTTTCCTGCATTAGGTCCATATCCTCTTCTCCTTTACTATACAAACAGCTGTTTAAATGTAATTTTACCTGCCTCCAGCATCTCCTCTGACAGCCTGTTTTGGATATTCATCTGTGTGAGAAATTAACTCCTCAGATCTCCTTTACATTTCTTTGCACTCACCTTAAACCTGTTACTTCTCAATCTTATTTTTGGGAAGATAGAAGGAGTTCAGGAAAGGTTCATCAGATTAGTTCCTCCAAACAGGTTTGATGTATGTGGCAGGATGAAGCAGACAGTACTCTATTCGAGAAGAATGAGGGGTGATGTCATGGAAACCTATCAAAATATCACTGGCTTGACATTTGTAAGAATTATGTTTCCTCCACTATGGCAGCTCATCCAATGGGTTCACAGATTTAAAATAAGGGGCTGACCAATTTGACAGAGGTGAAAAAAAAATGTATTAAACATTTGGAATTTCGTACTTGATACACAATCACTAATTACATGTAAGATTTTTTAAAAATCAATGGATTTTTAGATATTGTGGGAATCCGTTGATAGGGATTATTTGCAAAATTGTGGCATTGAGGTAATCAATTTATCAGGGTCTTATTAAATAGCAGAGTAGGTGTGAGGGGTCAAATAACTTATTATTGCTTCACTCCTTGTTGTGCACTAGTAGGCATCCACACTAATGTCTGCCACCAGTTTTGTTAAAAGTAAATCATGAAAATCTTTAGGCACGTGATGCATGTGGAAGGGAATCCAAAACACCACCAACCACAGGACTACATCATCTGCTGGTGATGCCTCCCTCCCAGATGCACTGAACAACTTCTTCACATGCTTTGAGGTGAAAAATGGCATTGCTGCGAAGAAGACCACCTCTCCTCCTAATGACCGGGTACTGTGTCTTGAAGTGACCGACATGAAAAATGAGTGGGAAGTTGCTTGACTGGATAACATTCCCAACAGAGTACTCAGGGGATGTGCAGCTCAGCTGGGGGATGTTCCCACCAACATCTTTAACACCTCCCTGAGAAGCACAAAGGTCCCAACGTGCTTCAGTTGCCAACATTGTCCCTGTACCAAAGAAGTCAGCTGTGTCCTGCATCAATAATTACTCTCTTTCGCATTCAAGCCCATCATCATGAAGTTCTTCGAGAGGCATGTCATGAGGTACATCAAGCTCCTGCTGTGCCCATCATTAGACCCCATAGAGTTCGCATACAGACCCAACTGCTCTATGGACAATACTATTGCTACTGCCCTTCATCTAGCCCTCAACCACCTGGAAAATAAAATGCTGTTTATTGACTTCATTTCAGCATTCAACACAATCATACCACAGTACCTGATAAGGAAGTTGAGCCTGTTGGGTCTAAACACCTCCCTCTGCAATTGGATTCTTGACTTCCTGTTGGGGCAGGCAGTCCAGTTTGGTAACAGCATCCCCAAGACCAAAGCATTGAGCACGGGGGGTCTCCATGGCTGTGTGCTGAGTTCATTACTGTTCACTCTCCTGACCCACGAATGTGCAGCTAAACACAACTTGAACCATATCACCAAGTTCGCTGACTATACAACTGTGGTGGCCTGATCATAAGAATGACAAATCAGCATACAGAGATGAGGTGCAGTCGCTAATGGACTGGTGCACAGCCAGCAACCTGTATCGGAATGTCAAAAGAACAAAAGAGATGTTTGTCAACTTTAGGAGGGCCCAGGAGAACCACGAGAATTGATGGTTCTATCACTGAGGTCATGAAAAGTATCAAGTTCCTTGGAGTGCACTTGGTGGAGAACCTCACATGGTCACTTAACACAAGCTCTATAGACAAGAAAGCCCAGCAGGGCCTCCACATCATGCGAAGGTTGAGGAAAATTCATCTCCCACTCTCCATCCTCAATACATTTCACAGAGGATGTATCAAGAGTATCCTGTGCAACTGGATCACCACTTGGTTTAGAAGTTGTACCTCATCGGACCACAAAACCCTGCAGGGCATAGTGAAATTAGTGGAAAAATCACTGGGGCCACTCTTCTCAGCATGATCTCCAACACTTGATGCAGGCAATAAATATTGTGAAGGACTCCACACACACCCTCAAGTAAACTATACTCCCTTCTGCCTTCTGGATGGAGGTACTGTAGCACTCGGGCCTTTACTTCCAGATTGGGCAAGAGCTTTTCCCCCCAAGCCTTCAGATTCCCTGAACTCCCAGAACATTTGTGGATTGGATGCCGTAGACTGTGAATGTATATTTTAAATGTGGTGAACTTCTATTCTAAATTATATTTATGTAAATATGCTCCATGGTCCTGGACAAATACTATCTTGTCTTTACTGTGAGAGCATGGTATGAATGACAAATAAAGGTGACTTGACTTGCTAAGTCTTGTCTATTTTACATCAACTTTTTTTCAACTTTATTTTGTTTTCTTTCAATTTTAATGGAGGATATTACCCACATCATAAATAGCATGAATGTCCAATGTGAAGAATCTCTGGCCCATCACAAATTTGTTACATTGAATTCAAAACAGCAATCCAATGCCCAGTTTGTCTCTGATGAATTTGAATGGAATTATAATGACTTCTATGGACAAATAGCTGTGTGTTTTACCTTAATGCAGCTTTAGAGTTAAAACTAGATTGTTTTGCTTCATGCTATGAACTCAAAATGGGCTCAATGGGAGTTAATTCTGAACAATGGCATGTGCCATAATAACATCTAGACAGTGGCCAGTGTAGTATTGGACTGAACCATTTGTCAGGTAAATGAGCCCAAGACAGATCTTAAATCTATGCATAGGCTAATAAGAGATCTAAAACATGTTTCAGAATCCCTTCAGGGAGGCTCTGTTGGAGTTGTGTAGCTGTTGTATATTGCAGGTGCAACAAAACCAATATGTTTTGTTTTAGCATGATGTGAATCAAAGAGGAATAGGAGTTCCCCAAAATGGGGTTGTCTTCATACTGCTGCTTAGGCACAAGTGTTCTGACATCTATTTGCAAAAAGTTTCATTTTATCTTTATTCACAGAGGAATGCCACTGCTTACAAGGGCAGCATTATTACCGTAGCAGGTAGTGCAACACTCTTACAGCCCAATGACTGAGGTTCGAATCTTGTGCCACCTGTGAGGATTTTCATTTCTGATTTCTTGTCAGAGTACATACATGACATCACATACAACTCTCAGATACTTTGTTCCTTTGGGCGAGGCAGTGCAAAAAAATACTGTACTCAACGTACACAAATAAACATTTAAAAAAATTAACAAACTATGCAATGCAGAGAGAAATTTAAAAAAAAATCAATGAAGTGCAAAAGTTAGTCCTTAAATAAATCCCTGATTGAGTTTGTTGTTGAGGAGTCTGATGGTGGAGGGGTAGCACCTATACCTCTTTCTTGATGGTAGCAGTGAGAACAGAGCATGTTCTGGGTGTGATGTAATATTTGTAAATGTATTTGGGAAATAAATTGGTAAAATTAGAGGAGGCTACATACATACACACATTTAAAAACAGATCTTATTTGAAATATTGAAGAATTCATATTCAGTGACTTTAAAGAAACTATGGAAAATGCTATACACATTTCACAAGTAGGTGCTAATTGAAATGATGTCAAGAAATGAATGGACTGATGACAGGTCTTCTGTGTTGCACATTTTTACAAGACTTCTGTCCTTGCTGCAAAATGCTCACTCAAAGTTCACTCCTGGGTTCTTGTTTACCTAAAAACAACAGATGGGAGCAGAAGACTAACTCCTATTGTTTGCTGAAGTAGGAGGGGATTTTGAAAGAGAGAGAGAGAGAGACTGAAGAGTCACATCTGAAACAAACAGAAACTCCAGAGTGGTGGATGGCTGGAAGTGCTATCTCTCTGATGTTTCTCTTGGAATAAAAGGAACAGAAAGGTACTCTGTGGTAGCCTGAAAGAAAGAGTTTATCATCTGGAGAACCCTGATGGGGCAAGTTTCATCAGCAGACATTGAGGTGACTGATGATGGTACCTCAGTTGTGGAAATCGTGGAACAACAAATCGCTCTCTGCAAACCTACAAAGAACCTTCCTGAGTGGTAAAATTTACCTTTTGAGCACCAAAGCCTGCTGAACTTCATACATGTTAAATTCTGTGCACAGTATAAGAATTGGGTGTAACCAGTGAACTTGGAAGAATGAGAAGTGAGATTGAACTGTGAACCAAAGAACTTTTCTTAAATTTGCATGCACATTACATACATGTGCGCTTAGAATTAGAAGGGGGTTAAGTTGGGTTAGTTAAGTTAATAGAGATAAGTTAAAGTTTGATTCTGTATTCATGCTTAAAGATAATTAAAAACAACTTTTGTATAAGTAACCATTTGTCATGGTGAATATCTATTGCTGCTGGATTTTGGGGTTCTTTCGGCTTGTAACATGGGCAATGCGGATCCTTGATAATTACCACTGCTCTCTGACAGCAGCACACCCTGTAGGTGTTCTTGCTGTAGAGTGTTTTGCCTGTGATGCCCTGGGCTGTGTCCACTACCTTTTGCAGGGCTTTATGCTCAAGGGTATTAGTATCCCCACACCAGACCATGATGCAACTGGTCAGCACACTTTCCACTAAACATCTGTAGAAATTTGCCAAGGTTTCCTATGTCATACCAAACCTCTGCAAACTCCTGAGGAAGTAAAGGTGCTGATGTGCTTTTTTTCATGATGACATTAGTTTGTACGTTCTTGCTGTGTCTGTATAAGTTTCCTCCAGTTGCTCAAAGTGTGCTGGGGGTAAAAGTCAATTGTATATAATTGGGCAGCATGTGCTCATGGACTGAAATGGTCTGTTACACAGGAGGTAAACAGATAAACACACATTCCTGACAAAGGACTCAGGCCAGAAACTCTGACTAAATTTTACTTCCTGTGGATGTTGTGTGATCTGTTGAGTTCCTCCAGCACTTTTGTACACTGCTATTGACACAAGCAGTGTAATTTTGGTATAACCTCATGTCACTTCCACTGCCCAAGAATAGAGATCACAGTTTCACTTTGATGCATGCTGCACTTTTCAAAATGACAAGAAGATGTGCATAATAAGACTAACATTAAATTTAAAAGCATTGGAAAATCAAATTTATATTGCAATCAGTATGAACCCTAACTGAGATTACCTGCAAGAAGAAATTTTGCATCACTTGGCTTTTATAGAATAGGAAGACAGGTTGGCATAGAGAAACTTAATAGGTTCATACTACATCCTTCCTTAATATTTGAGGTGTATTGACAGGTGGTGATAGTGCAATTCAATTGACTTAATAGGCTTACGCCAAATCCTTCTTGTATAATGGAGATATGGACTCTGTGAAATAGTAAGATTGAAACTCAGAAGGAAACATAACTTGAACCACTCTAATAATTTCCTGGAGGATATTGTTCTATACAATCTATACTGTGTGCATGTTAATGAATGAATAATAAGTAAATCAGAAAGCACACCATCTCACTAAGTTTTCAGTTTCCCGCTTCTTTAAAATGTTGTGCAATAATAATGGGGGAATTAAGGATTAAATCTATACATAGCAGAATATAACAATTTAAAACAAAGAAACATAGAAAAACAGAGCAGGATAAAGCATTCAGTCCTTTAAGCTTGCAGTAGCATTCATTACAGTCATGCAAATTCATGCATACTTTCCATTCCCTTTTGATCTCTTTGCAATATATCTAATGCAGTGATTATTACCTACCACTTTAAGTAATCCCTTACTAACCACAGAACACCTATGCCATAAGTGTCCTGTGGTTAATAAGGGATTACTTAAATTGCTATGTGAGTGAGGAAAAATGATTGAGAACCACTGATCTAATGAATTGGTGTCAGCAATTTTCTGAGGCAGGGACCCAATTCCTCTTCTTCCAGTGCAAATATTTATAAAATAGCTGATTTACTTCTTGGTCTAGTTTCCCTTTGGTGTAAATTAAGTATGTAGTACTAAGTATAAGTTAGACTGTAAAAGAGGGTGCTGGAGTGTAAAATCTATCAAGCAAGATAAGTATGTTTTTACAACATGTGAATATTCAAAAAAATATTTCTCTCTCTTTTCAATATTTGTATTGGTTTCATCAAGTAAATGCTGCATTGATACATGATAATAAAGCAAAGTATTAAATCACATATAATAATTAAAAATGGTATTAAATTCTATGTTACATTTAAAAGAAAAAATCTTTAAAAAAATATTAATTGTCAATCCATTCCTTTCAGAGGCTACTGGCTAAACATAAACAGTCCATTAATGATTTTTTTTTAAAGAAGCGTTTGGACTCAAGGTAATATTAAGAACTAAAGTCAACTCATGTTTCCAGATTTGTTTTTCAATGGTGACCCACAACATCTTACCATTCCAAATAAATTTTCTGATGTATTTATTTAACACCTGAAAAAATCTCTGAGATAATGGTATCAAATATATTCATTTTAATACAATCATCTCTTCCCACTAGTGTTAAAGATAAGGCTGTTCATCTGCTTAGATCTTCAATCTTTTTAAGTAATGGTAAATACAAATTATATAATAAAAAAAATATTATCTGTACATATTCATAAATATTTTATCCCATTTGTTAACCATTTAAATGGGATATCTCTAACACTGAGTATAATCTCCTCCTGTAAGAGGCATAATTTCACTCCTATCCCTATTTATTTTATAACCCAATTTTTTTCCATATTCTTCCAATTTTGAGTACAATTTCTGTAACAAAGTTACTGGCTCTGTCAAATATATCAATACATCATTAGCAAATAAATTAATTTTGTATTCCTCCTGGTTAAACCTAAATCTCTTAATCTCTTGATCTCAACGTATTGCTTCTGGAAGAGGTTCTGTAGCTATAATAAATAAAGTTGGAGATACAGACATCTTTGTCTACAAGATCTTGATAACTGGAATGATGTGGAAATTTGTCTATTAGTAACCACTTTGGCTTTTGGTTTATTGTAGAATACCTTAATCCAATTTATAAAACTATTGGCCGAATCCAAGTCTTTCCAGTACCTTAAATAGAAAATTCCATTTCAGTCTATCAAATGTTTTTTTTTCTGCATTTAATGCCACAGCAACACTCATATCACCTCTCTTTTGAGCCAAATGAATTATACTAATCAACGTGCTTACATTATCAGCCAATTCTCTCTTTTTCTCAAAGCCTGTATGGTCCATATTAATCAATTTATGCAAAACTTGTGCCAATCTATTTGCCAAAGTGTTGGGAATAATCTTATAATCGGAATAAAATAATTAAATAGGTCTATAACATGACAGTTTCACCATATCTCTATTTTTTTTGGTATCACAGTAATAATTGTCATAGAAAAAGATTCAAGGAGAGTATGTTTTTCAGATGCCTGATCTAACACCCCCACAAATAGAGGAATCAACAAATCAAGAAAAGCTAACCTGGAAATATAAGATGGGAGATTTATGACTCCCTAATTTTAAAAACTATTATTGAGAGGCTCAGATGAGATTTCTTACCTTCCTTTTTGAGGAAGGAGAGAAACCTGCATGAGTGAAAAATAAGAATTGGATAAAATAAAAGAGAGAATAGCAAAGGATTTTATATATAAATGGGATGTGAAATTAATAACTGGTGAGAGAGAACCCTGTTTGTTAAAACACTTAATTAATATCTGATATAAAATTAATAGTGATACTGGAACAAGGGGAGGTTTATCTTTCAAAACCCCTCTCACTCATCACAGGTTTGTACCTTGTACAATGGGTAACCAAATTTTTGAAATCTGGTCTCATCAAGGAATCAGATATATTGAAGATTGTTATGAGTGGGGACAATTGATGTCATTTGAACAATTTAAAAAAAAACAAGTACAGAATTCCTAACAACACAATCTTCTGATATTTTCAAATAAAAGCATATTTAAGTGATAAATTGAGACCAATAATATTTTTACCAAATTGTAATGAGTCCAGACTGATTCAAAAGGAAAGTACAAAGAAATTTGCTTCAGCAATGTATCTTTTACTTCATATTGGAACACTCAAAGAGAGGGTTCATAAATCCAAACAGATGGTAATCAGTCTTAAATGTAAGAATCGATGAGCAAACCTGAGCTGAATGAATGTGGGATAGTATGACTGTGACAGTATTCTGATGTGGTTTGGGAGGAATTGCTGGAGCAACTTGCACACACACATTTTAAAACACAAAATATTTGCAGGACTTTTACAGAGTGCTTTTTGTAGAAAGAGCAACAAAATTGCAGAATACAGCTTGCCTGGGAGAGCACGTGATTTTTTCAGGCAGAGGCAGAAGAGTTTTGCTCTCAGAGAGGGAGGGTGTGAAACAGAGGGCGAAGGAGTCACAGAAATCCATTCCAGAGGGACAAGCTGCCAAACTTTGGAAGGCTGCCTGGTCAAAGAAGAAGACTGGTGGTCTGAAAGGTGACCTGAAAGAAAGAGGATCATCTGGAGAATCTGAAGGTGGCAAGTTTCATCAGCAAAACTGATGAGAAGGAATCAGTTGTGGATGTCCTGGAAAAGAAATCTCTCTCTGGAAACCTGAGTGGTAATCATTTGCCTGTTAAGCACCAAAGACTGGTGAACTTTGTTAATGCTGACTTCTGTGCACAGTCCAAAAATTGCCTGCAACCAGTGAGATTGGACTGTGATCCAAAAAAACTATTCTAATCTTAAATATACGTTTCACACATGTGTGCTTAGTATTAGTGGGGGATTAAAAGGATTAGGTAGGTTAAGTAAGTTGGGTAAGTAGTAAGTTAAAGTTTAATTCTGTTTTCTTGTTCAATTATAATTAAAAATTACTTTTGTTTAAGTAACCCTGTGTTGTGGTGCATATCTCTTGCTGCTGGTTTTTGGGGTCCTCTGGACTCCATAACAATGACTAATACCATCAATGTAAGATATATATTAGTACAATATAATTTTTTGCATCAATTATATCTCACACCATAGGTATGGATTTAATTTCTATCAGACCAATGTATTAGATGTGGTGAGGAGATAGGAACTTTTTTTTTACATTCAATTTGATTATTTCTAAAGTAAGGCATTTTTGGGTTGATCTTGGAAATTTCCTAGATCAGATCAAATTTCAACAAAACCCAGAATTATTTTTACTGGATAATATTATAGGGATAAGACCTAAACTAAAACCATCCCAATATCAAACAGAATATGTTAAAATTGCATTGGCAGTAGCTATAAGTTGTATAGCAGTTGCATGGAAATCTGATTCACATCTAGGAATGGCACATTGGAATCGAGAAATCCATAGTTGCAATTCCCTTGAGACAATTACCTGCAATTTAAGAAATGTGTAACATTTTTACAAGTTTGGCATCCATATTTCCAAATCTCTTGTGTAAATCTTCAATTATGTTAATCCTAATGCTCAAAACGTGCATTGATCTTCTCCAAAGAAAATATATTGAATATTAATTTATGATCCAGGGAGTCTGCAGCTTTTCAGCAGTCCATCTTGCTTTTTTTTTTCTTTCTTATCATTTTCTTTACCTTTTTCTTGCTTTTCTTTCCAAATCTATCTTTTTCTTTTCTTTGGGGTCTTACTTGGGTGGGTGAGGATTAGAAATTTGGGGTATAACCATCATGGAGCAAATACTGGGTTTATTTTTGTATTTATATTTTTCATTTTGTAATTGACTGCATGTATGGTCAAAAATTTTAAATAAATTAAAAAATAACTAGATAAGGTATGAAATTCCCCTTCCCAAAATTGAATAGAAGGACATAACCAGAATGTATGTTACATTTATACATTTATCACATTTAGAAGAAAGATTACAATAGCATTTAGCCAATTGGACTTTGGAATAATGGGCTTGATATACCACCTTAAAAATTGTATTAGTGAGTATCCAGTACAAAGAGAGGATGAATGCACTCACTTCAAATAGATTCCCACATAATTTCAGATATAAACTGTTGAAAATCTTGTTCCCAAACTTTTTAAAAATTCTATCCAGGGAACAATCCCTATATCTTGAAAATGGTTCATAACGCTTTTAGTAAAAACTCCTCTTTGGAGGTTCTGTTTTCATAATCTGGGATTTAAAAAAAAGATTTTATTAAAAGTCATATCATTATATTTATGGCTAACATTAAAAAGAAGGTTAATTCTGAAAGAGATGATTTGGGTCATCTGCTGAAATGTATTGACCAACTACATGCCTTAACTCTGAAACCTGAGCTTTTTAAAAGAACGATTGAACTTAAAACTAAACATGACTTGCATCTTACATACCCTAAACAGGCCTTACTTTTAATGAGTAAATCTAAGTTTTATGCACAGAGAGAAAAGGCTGGAAAACTTTTAGATGGCCAAATTAAAAAATTGTACAGCTAAATGGCTTATTACTGAGATTTGTTGAGATGATGGTAAGGTTACTAATGATTATGCTAAAATAAATGATACTTTCTCTCAGTTTTACTCTCAGTTGTTCAGTTCTGATTTGATCCCAGTCCAAACTTCTATGCTGAATTTTCTGGATAGGCTGACTATTCTTACAGTTTCTTCAGAGAGTAAAATAAAGCTGGAGCAGCCTATTTCTTGAGTAGGAGATTACTGCTGCTATTAACATTTTGCAGTCCAGTAAAGTCTCAGGTGTCGATGGCTTCCCAGTGGAATTTTATAAAACATTCTCCTATTTATGATACCTCATTTGGATTTGTTCTTTACTCAATCTTTAGTCAGTGGGAAGTTGTCAGAAACCTTTTTTTTTAATGAAGCTTCAATCTCTCTTATTGTGAAAAGAATAAGGACCCATTAGACTGTTCCTCCTGCAGACAAATTTCCCTTCTAAATATTGACACTAAGATACTGTCCAAGATTTTAGACTCTAGGTTAGAAAATATTATGACTTTTATTATCTCTGAGGATATATTTACTATTTACTATTTCCGTTAAGAGGAGGAAAGTTTAAAACAAGAGGACATGAGTTAAGAATTAAGGGGCAGAGGTTTAGAGGTAACATGAGGGGGAACTTCTTTACTCAGAGAGTGGTAGCTGTGTGGAATGATCTTCCGGGAGAAATAGTGGCGGCGGAGTCAATTGTATTATTTAAGAAAAGGTTGGACAGGTATATGGATGAGAAGAAGATGGAGGGTTATGGGAATTGTGCAGGGAGGTGGGACTAGAAAGGGGTGTTTGGTTCGGTGCAGACTAGAAGGGCCTAATGGCCTGTTTCCGTGCTGTAATTGTTATGTTTTATGTTATGTTATAACTGGATTTATTAAGGGACATTCTTCACTCTTTAATATCCATCAGTTATTAGATATTCTTTACTCCACTACAGTTTTGTCTTGTGAATGTATTCACAATGTATTTAGACTCTGACAAAGCTTTTGATAGAATGGAATGGGAATACTTACTTAATGTGTTAGAAAAATTTAATTTTGGTCTCCAATTTATCAACTGGATTAAATTGATATATTTATCTCTTACAGCTTCAATTTTTACTAATTCAATTACATCTTAACATTTTATGTGGTATTGTGAAACCAGCCATAGTTTCCCTTTAAGCCCACTATTATTTAATTTGGGTTTAGAACTGCATGTGGTGGCCTCTTGACAATTGGCTGATATCTCAAGAATCTTTAGGGCTTGAACTGTCCATAAGGTGTCTCTTTATACAGACAATCCTTTGCTTTATATATAGAATCTTTACCAATCAATTCCATCTATTTTATAACTTCTTTATCAATTTGGTCACTTTTCAAGTTGTAAATTAAATTTGCAGAAAAGTGAGAAGTTCACTTTGAAGCCTTCCTGCTCTTTAGACGCCACTCTTCCTTTTTAAAATAGTTAAAGATCATTTTAACTATCTACATTACCATGAGGAAGAAATTTAATAATTTGTTTAAAGAGAACTTTCTTAACTTAATAATCATGTCAAGAGGTCCTTGTCACAATGATGTCCTCTTTCAATGACATTAATTGGACTCATCAAGATTATCAATATGAATATCCTATCTAAATTTTTATGTATTTTTCAAGCTGTACCTGTTTTTGTTCACAAATCCTTTTTTTTGATTCATTTGACTCTCTCATCTTTTCTTTTATATGGAAAATAAGTGCCCCTGTCTTAATATATTTTCAAAATATTTTTTTTTTAAATGGAGGCTTGGCATTACCCAACTTAGGTTTTATTACTGGCAGACAATTGTATATATTTTTTTTGATCCATCATTAGGAACATCTAGTTCCTTTAAGATGTATTAAATTAGAAATTAAATCTACTAAAATATATTCTCTTCCTTCAATGCTTGGAGGACCGTTACCCTTTTTGGCTTCCAAATTAACTGAAAATGTTGTTGTCAGACATACATTGAGAATTTGGTTTCAATTCAGGAAACATTCGGGTGCCATAGATTTTGTATTAATTTGTCCCATTTTAAGTAATTCCTTCTTTTTCACCTTCTGATCAAGATATTGGTTACCACCAATGGTCAAATTTAGGTATGCAATCTTTCCTAGATTTTTTATTTGAGCAATATCTTGCTTCTTTTGAACAAATAGCCACCAAATGTTTAATACCTAATCATCACTTCTTTCATTATTTACAGGTTTTGAGCTTCTTACATTCTTTATTTTTGAGGCTCCCTCAAAAACTGGAACCTAATATAATAGGGAAGATTTATAATTTTAAATTTGATATTTGCTTTAGTAAACCTGATCAAAATATCATTTCTTAAAGCACTGCATTTGACATTCAAACTTTCTTTCTGAATGTTATGATTTATTTCATTTTTTAAACATTTGGTTCACAATTGATGGCTTTTTAAATCATGATTGCATGAATCTTTCCATTTCTCTTTAGTAAGGCATTGGGCCATCATCTTAAAATTGTGCTATTTAAAGTGCTTCCCTGAAATTATTTCTGCTGGTTTCAAGAGGTTTTGCATTCACCAGCATGCTCAGAATATCTACCAGGGTATTTTATTCACAAATCTTCTTCTGTCTTTCCAGTTCAATCTCATTTCTCCCCAGATAATCTACTCCCATGGTTTTCAATATTTTCTTTTCACTCACATACTATCCTATGCCATAGGTAAGGGATTTCTTAATGTGATATATGAGTGGAATAAAAAAGGATGAGAACCACTGACTTTGCCCATATGCAAGTCTGTTCTATGATGTATAACAACTAAAAAAAGTAATATTACAACATTCTATAATTTAATCTTCTCAGTCCTTACACATATAATAAAAATTCATCTCTGAGCTGACGCAAACAATTAAAGATATTATTTAATTTATTAAAGTTATCGATTAATGGTTTTCTGTCTCTGAGGCACGATGTTTGCATGTATGAGGTGCACTACTTCAACCAGTGGGTCCATCTTATGGCCCCTGACGTGCTTCCAAAGCAGAACCGGCCCTGGGGTGGTCAGCCAGGGAGGGATGGAGGAACCATTCGCTGATCTCTTAGGATAAGCAAAGAGGCGTTCATGCGGGGTAGTGTTAGTAGCGGTGCATAGTAAGGACCAGATGGCGTGGAGGGCTTTGGGCAAGACATCCTGCCAGTGGGATACTGGCAAATGTTTAGATCTGAAGGCCAGGAGTGTCACCTTCCAGATGGTGCCGTTCTCCCTTTCCACCTGACCATTACCTCTGGGGTTATAGTTCGGCTCCGAATCATGGGTCCTCTACCGGCACCACCTACGGCTCCTAGAACGCTTCCACCAGCGTTGTCTCCGCTCCATCCTCAACATCCATTGGAGCGCTTTCATCCCTAACGTCGAAGTACTCGAGATGGCAGAGGTCGACAGCATCGTCAGCTGCTGAAGATCCAGCTGCGCTGGATGGGTCACATCTCCAGAATGGAGGACCATCGCCTTCCCAAGATCATGTTATATGGCGAGCTCTCCACTGGCCACCGTGACAGAGGTGCACCAAAGAAAAGGTACAAGGACTGCCTAAAGAAATCTCTTGGTGCCTGCCACATTGACCACCGCCAGTGGGCTGATAACGCCTCAAACCGTGCATCTTAGCGCCTCACAGTTTGGCAGGCAGCAACCTCCTTTGAAGAAGACCGCAGAGCCCACCTCACTGACAAAAGGCAAAGGAGGAAAAACCCAACACCCAACCCCAACCAACCAATTTTCCCCTGCAACCGCTGCAACCGTGTCTGCCTGTCCCACATCGGACTTGTCAGCCACAAACGAGCCTGCAGCTGACGTGGACTTTTTACCCCCTCCATAAATCTTCGTCCGCGAAGCCAAGCCAAAGATACAAAGAAAAGATAGCTGGTGGTCCTGCTGGTGGCTATGCCTCTGGCCAAGAAGTACCGTTGCAGCTCCTCACTCATGAACGAGGTCCCTGAACAGAGTGAAGATACTGTTCAAGGCCTTGATGATCATAGCCGAAGTCATATCCGGGCCAAGCATTGCAAAGGGGATCCTGGAGAATTCGTCCACCACCGTCAAGAATAAGGCATCCCTATTTGTGGTTGGGACCCTTGAAATCGACACTGTCACTGAAAGTGACATTGAGACCTGCATAATTTGCAATGCAGACAAATTTAAATTGAAAAGAAATTCAAGAATATTGCCAAGTGTAAGAGAAGAGAACAATGCAGATGAAGAATTACAAGCAATTTTGGATGGAATAGAAATATTTATCAGTGTGTTTGGAATTATGGCTCACTCTATATTTACTTTAGGAACTCAGTTCTTTCAGCAGGGGACTGGCAAAACATCATTTACAAACAGCAAAGTTATGTCAGGCAAAATAGGTGTGGCATGTAAAGTGGTCTGCTTGGAAGAATTCGGGTCATATAAAAGGCAGCCAAGATTAAGTCCTGGATGAATTACAGAGAGGAAAATAATTTATTTTTTCATCAGTGAAGATGTTGTCATATGAAAGGAGATAGCAGTAATACTTATAAAGAATTATTATAATTATATATATAATTGCTCTATAATTAATTATATATATTAATTACTCTATAATTAAAAATTACAGTTCTATCCTATAAATTAACTCCTGTCTCTGCCATTTATTCTAAATCTCTGCCCAGACGTTGCCTGTTATTAGGGTGGACGGGTGAGGTGCACTTATTTCTGAAGAACCTAATACTACACAACCTACGCTGAAAGTTGTAAATTAAATCCCAGTGCACTTTCTGAAGTAAGTTCTTAAGCAGAAGTCTTTGTGCAAACCTCTCCATAATATTTCCAAAAGAGCCTTGGATGATATCAAAGAGAATACATTCAGTGTGTGATCTGCAAGGATGGAGCAGCAGATTTAATTGATGCCTTTAAAAGTCCTAAAATCCATATTGCTCAGTGATTTTCTGGATTCTTGGGCAGTACATCTGTGGCACTTCTGCAATGCACACAAAAGTCAGAATTTTCAAAAAGTCCAGATTCTCATATGATCTGAATTTCAGACTTTTACTGTAGGTGCGTAGTTGAGGGAGAAATAGTGCAGTGCTATTGGAAAAATACTGGAGATTGGGATTAACTAAATGGTTTTCTTAGCTATCCAAATGGGCTTTATAAGATGAATATGCTCCTTATGTCCAGCATCTGTTCAAACAGTTCTATGATTTTATCAATTGCAATCATAATTCCCTCAAAATTTAAATGTAATTAAAAAAAAAATAAATTTAGACTTAACAGGCCATTTTTAGCCCACGAGCCAGTGCTGTCCAATTTGCACCCAATTAATTTACACCCCGGTACATTTTAAATGGTGGGAAGAAACCAGAGCTCATGGGGAAAACCCATGCAGACATGGGGTGTATGTACAAACTCCTTACAGACAGTATGGGATTCGAACCTTATTCTTAATCGATGGTGCTGTAAAGGCATTGTGGAAATCATTACGCCAACAGTGCTGCTCAAGCTCTTTGGAAATGTGAAATTTTCTGAAGAGGCTAAGAATACTTCTTAAGACAATGAAAGTAAACTAATTTGTTTTAACCTATAAAAAAAATTAAATGCTGGAAAAATCTAGCATGCTAGGCAGTGTCTGTGCAGAGAGATAATGTTTCTTATCAATGACCACTCAACATTTCATTTTTAAAAGGTTTGCTTCCTGAATTAAAATTAAGGATTATGATGGACAATTAATGCTACACACAAAGATAATTTCAGATTTTCTGTATCATGTAGGAAGTTGGAGAAACATTAAATTAACTGTTATTGAATTAATCACATAATGTATCTCTGAGCCATGCTCTCAGGTTGATTTCACATGTTGTACTACAAATGTGAGGTGACTGCTCATAGGCTCATGCTGTGCCTTTGAGTTTTAAGTATATACTCACCACAAATTTAACAGAATGTATCACAGCTGTTCTGACAATGACAAGACATTCCTGCTCTATTGATTCCTGAAGTCAATAAATGCTATTATTTAGTATACTCACTATGCGATTGCCTGTACTCACTATGCTATTGCCTGAAGAACATGTCCATCAACATGCATTCAATCTACATCAATGTAATGGACAGCATCTGTAGATGTGTGCTGCATTTAAAGCCTGTCTACATCTGTCCTGACTAAGCATGTCCAGGCCTAAGACAACATTTGCATAGCCTCTGCACTGCGTGCATACCCAGGCGTGCTTGGACTGATCAAACCATCTTGCTTTCTGGGCAATGTACTAGTAGACTTAATATATGATAGGAAATTACAAATATAGGTTATATCTAAAAAAACAGTATGTGATAGGATCATTTTAAAGTGATTTTCATGCTCAGTGGCCCAAAATCCATAAAATACAACTACAAGTGTTTAGGAGGCAAGACCTTTGTTGTCCAGCATAATAGATCATCACCCTAAGTGCAAATCATTTCTCTTTTCACAAATGATCCTTTAGTTGCTGATTATTTCTAGTATTTTCTGCATTTGTTTCAGATTTGCATCATATTTTTCTATTACTTTTACCCTGCTGTCGGTCCAGCTCCTGTGACTATATTTTTTTTAAAATTCTGGACACAGCAGGCACAATTTGAGAATTTATTCATCACTGCTATAACTGATACTCAACTCGTACAGTTGACCTGTAATTCCAAAAGGCATCCCATGTTTAAATTAACCAAATTAATTAAAGGACCCATTAAATGCACTGGGCAAGGGAGGCTATTAAATGCTTCATATCTGAATTTTGAGAAGGCGTTTCAGAAGAGGGATATGCTCAAAAATCACAAGTAGTCTTGATATTTGTCTTAATAGGTAGTAATTTATTTGGGTCAAATACTCAGATTCATGGAACAGACCTGATTTTTATTCATTTTAAATAAATGTAGTGTATGTTGCATCGTTCATTTTTAATAACTTCTTTAAAATATTTGCATATTTAAAACAGAAACTAGCCCTTTCTGCCCTTGAGACCGTGTCTCCCAATTACACCCAACTGACCTTTGACCCTCAGTACATTTTAAATGATGTGAGGAAACGAGAGCACCCAAATGAAACACACGCAGATATGAGAATGCACAAACTCCTTAAAGATAGCACAGGATTTGAATCCCACTCCCGGTCACTATCACTGTAACAGCATTGCCCCATTGAAAGGAAGAATAATCTATTCCAATACACGATTTGTAAACAATGAATACAAAAGTCTAGCTAGATGAATTTAAGTATATTTACCATAATCACCTTGTTGGAGAATAGTTAGAGCTGGGTGGATTTTGTTTGAATTGCTATTTTGAAGCTAATAGTTGCTCAAGAGCATGTCGCAGATATCCCTTTTCACTGTGTTTAAATGATCTGGGGGAAGAGGAAAGATATTGAAGTTTGTTGTTCCTGCTTCGGCGGTGGATTGGAAAACTCTGAAAGAAAATGTTGAAGCTCTAGTGTACTAGTATTCAGAATAAGTCGAAGACTGAGACAGAATTTGGGGTGGGTTGTGTGCTACGGGGAAGAGTGAGTGGATGTTAACATGACTCTGGAGCAAAAAAAAAGTATTGGAGAAACTCAGTGAGTCCAGCAGCGTCTGTGGAGATTGAAGGCGGGTCAACAGTTCAGGACCAATGAAGAGTCTCAACCTGAATCATCAACCTACCCATCTATAGATGCTGCCTGACTCACTGCTTTCCTCCAGCAATTTGTTTTCTTTTCACCCAGATTACAGCATCTGCAGTTTTATATGTTTCCATAACACTCTATTGTGTTGTTAGCAGAGAATGGATGTTGGACACAAAGGAAAGGAATAAATGGAAGATGTCAGATAATTTCTTCTTTACAGAAAGGTTTTATGTTTATGTTTAGAATATTGGATACAAGACCAAGGAAGTAATTTTGGATTGGACAAAATATTAAAAATTACAGACAAATGCTCATTTGTAGTTCCTGTCACACTGTAGCAGGAAAGTTTAGGCTATAGTCAGGAGGATCAGCAAGGAATAACTGCTAAAATAAATGGTGGTAATATTTGTTAACTGCAAAAGAAGACAGAAAGTAATCCCTCAGGTGTCATTATTTCCTTAAATCTTTTCAAATGTAGTATCATTGAGTTCAGTTGTTCCAAAATTAGTTTCATAATAATTATACAGAAGGTCCACAGGTTGCAATTTTGAATTGAGGAAGGCCAATTTTGATGTAATAACAATGAATCGGTCGTGTAGATTGGAACCAGCTGTTTTCTGGCAAAGGTGTGCTTGGTGAGAGGAGGTCTACGAAGGAGACTTTTTGGGAGTGCAGTGTGTATGATTCTGTCTGAATTGAAGGCAAGACTTACAGGTTGAGGGGAACTTTGTTTATTCCCAGCTTCTTGTACATACTTTTATCTTCTTAACTGATGCCTCAATATCTTAAAAATCAAGTTCCTCTGTGAGAAGGAAAGAATTGAAAGAAAACATTTAAGAATGAAAATGAGGAGGCTAAAAGAAGGCATAAGGTTGCTTTGGCAGACAAGGTGAAGGAAAATCCTAAGGGCTTCTATAGATATATTAAGAGCAAAAGAACTGCAAGTAACAAGATCAGAGTGGTCATTTATGCATGGAGCCAAAAGGGATGGAGGAGACCTTAAATGGATTTTTAGCATCTGTATTTCCACAAGAGTTGGACATAGCTTATAGAAATTGTTGTGGTCATGTACGTATCTGCATCAGGAGCAGGTGTCAGCTGCCACTGATGACATAACCAAAGCAACATGCAGGAGTAATATTGCACATGCATAGGGCATGGATCTTGGATGCAGGAGGAGGAAAGTGAGAGTGTTAGGATCACCCATGTGGCAATGACCCAAAAAGAAGGTCATAGGGTTTGACTGCTGTATGGGGAGTTAAAGAATGCTGTGTTACATCTGAAGAGAATACAGAAACTCAAATCCATTTTTGTGCGGAAAGAAACAAATGAGTATATTCTTTAATTGTGTGTAAACTGGACAATTCAGTGTTATTACAAAAGAGGCAAAACAGCAGTTAGGTCATGGATCACATCTTGATTATGGAAGAGGAGGTGCTTATTGTTTTGAAGCAAGTAGGTGATGGATAATCCACATGGCCCGACAAAATATTCCCTCAGACCTTGATACAGACCAGAGAAGAAAATGCAGGGACCCTGGGAGAGTATTTAAAAAATCTTCAGCCATGGATGAGGTGCCAAAGGATTGGAAGGCAGCTAATTTTCTTAGTTGTTTAAGAAAGACATTAAGAATAATCTAGGAAATCGTTGGTTGTTGAGAATGACATTAATGGTAGGTTATTGTAAGGTATTTTAAGAGACCACATATACAAGTAGTTGGATAGACAGGGTCTAATTAAGGATAATAAAAATGGCTTAGTATGCAGTAGGTCATATCTACCAAACTTATAGAGGATTTTTTCTTGGCAGTTACCAAGAACAATGAGGAAGGAAAAGCAGTGAATGTTGATTACATGGAATTTATTAAGCCATTTTACCAAGTCCCACACTTGTGGTTGGTCAAGAGGTTCACTCACTTGGTATTCAGGGTGAGTTAGTAAATTGTATTAGACATTGGGTTTATTGTGTTTGGAAGAGTATCTTTTCTTTGGCTTGGCTTCGCGGACGAAGATTTATGGAGGGGGTAAAAAGTCCACGTCAGCTGCAGGCTCGTTTGTGGCTGACAAGTCCGATGCGGGACAGGCAGACACGGTTTCAGCGGCTGCAGGGGAAAATTGGTTGGTTGGTTGGGGATGAGTCTGGACACAAGTGTTACAATCACAGGTAACTTAAATGAAAACACAAGAGACAAACATGGGAGAACATCAAATGATACCCAATTACTATATTATTGCACAACTATATAGAAATTTACATCAGTTCTAGATTGGACTCCCAATACCAGTGGCTGCCTACATGCTCACACATGTGTACATACACTACAGACAGGGACTTTCACACATACTCCCATTTCACTGTACCAACAGGGGTGTGGCTCTCTGGAAACACTGATCTATCTCAGTTCTATAGCTCAGCTTTAATGTACACCTTAGCTGTGATACTTCCAGTGATGTCCACATTAGCAACCTGGTGTGGAGTGATGCCTTGAGTTTGGGCCACAAGCAGAGTGAAAGAATGTGCTATGCATTGATGTTTTTCACAGTTCTGATCTAGGTACCTAGCCTATAATGTCCCTAGGTAATTTAAACAAGCCAACAGCAAAGTATATATTAATGGGTGGCCGGAGTCCAACTTTCATTGACAGGTGATGTGACTTACAAATACATTTCAGGCAGGATGGACCCATAATCCACAATATTCCAAATAGGCAGGGAGTGTGGTAGCAGATGATTGCTTCTCTGACTGGAGGCCTGTGACTAATGGTGTGCCTCAAAGCAGTTCAGGGTCCATTGTTGTTTATCATCTACATCAATGATCTGAATGATAAATTGATAAATTGGATCAGCAAATTTGCAGAACACACTAAGATTGGTGGTTAAGTGGACAACAAGGAAGGCTTGCAAAGCTTCAAGCAGACTCTGGACCAGCTGGAAAAATGGACTGCAAAATTATGGATGGAATTTAATGTGGATGTTTGTTGCTTATTGGGGAGGATAAAACTGGGTAAGATCTGCAGGGTAAATTATAGGGAACTGCGGAGTGTGACAGAATGGAGGCATATAGGAATACACATATATAATTCCTTGAAAATGACATTACAGGAAGAGAGCTTTTTGGCACATTGGCTTTCATAAATTGAAGTATTGAGTAATGTGGTGATATGCAGGGAGAAATCTCTGTACCTGCAAGAAGAACACCTAAGGGGCTGACTCCACCTGGTCGGCTGTCAATCAGCCGACATGAATATAAACTGAACCGGCTCCTCCTGAGCTAGTCACACGGGGAGGCACCTAGGCTTGAACTTGTGTTCAGACTTCTACTGGAATAAAGCCTGTTGTACAGTCTTTTGAGTTTTAAGCTTGCTTGCTGCTACCTCAGCTCACCACAATTATAGGAAGTGGATGTTGAAAATTTATAAGACATTGGTGAGGCCAAATTTAGAGTATTGTGTGTAGCTTTGGTCACCTAACTTCATGAATTATGTCAGTAAGATTGAGGGAATGCAGAGAATGTTTATAGGGATAGTTCTAGGACTTGAAGAGCTAAGTTATAGTGAAAAATTGAATAGATTCTGACTTTATTCCCTGGAGTCAAAGAGAGTTAGGGGATATTTGATGGAGGTAAACAAAATTATGAAGATTATAGATAGGGTAAATGCAAGCAGGTTTTTTTTCCACTGAGGTTGGGTAAGACTAGAGGACATAAGTTAAGGGTAAAAGGTTAAATGTTAAGGAGAACATTTGGAGAACTTCTCTTGGAAGGTGGACGAGCTACCAGATGAAGTGGTGGATGCTCGTTCGTTTTCAACATTAAAAAGAAGGTTAGAAGGAAAGGATATAGAGAGCTATTGTCCAATGCAGGTTGATGGGACGAGGTTGGATAATCTTCACAGAAGAGATGGGCTGGAGGGCCTGTTTCTGTGCTGTGGTGTTCTATGGTTCTAAAAGTACCTGTGTGGACTGGAGAAGCACCAAAGATGCAAATGATGGAATCTTGAGCTGGAGGAACTCATCTGGTCAGACAGCATTTATTATTAGAAATGATCTGACAACATTTTTGATCTGCAACCTTTATCAAGACAGTATGCATTTATCAGGACTAATGTGGATTGAATTAATTTTTCTAAATGTGGTCTGGTCTATATTGATAATCATTACACAAGTTTACAATTAATTTTGAACAAAAGGTGAGAAGGAGTCATTAAATGATGCTTTCAGTGGAGTAACTACATTTGAGCATTATATCTAGGCGGAAGAGGATGGAGCGGCCAATCTGCAGCTGTTTAGGAAGTTTAAAAGCTATATTTCTGTCGGGCCAAATTTTAACTTCTTGAAGCATTTTTTAAACACAGATCCTTATTTGTGACTTCAACCTTTCGCCTTTCAATGTTTTATTTTGTTGCTTTTTAATAACAGGAAATAGGATCAGAACTAAATCTGTGACCACTATAGTCTTCTCAGCCATTTGATAAGGTTGAGACTGGTCTGATCTTGTCTGGACTCCTTTTTCCTGACTGTTCCCTACAACCGTTGACTGCTTCTCAGCTTTGAATATGTGGAACATCTCAGTCTCTACAGCTCTCTAGATTACACAACTCTAAAGATTCGGGAATCTCTGCGAGACATAATTCTTCTTCATCTCATTTTTCAAGTTCAAGTTGAAATTTATTATCATCAGTACATACAGAAGCAGACAAGATAGCATTTATACTGGCCACGGTGCACATACATACACATACAATGCACAATAGATAATGATGACACATGCACAAAAGGGTACAACTTAAAATGAATACACATCAATATTTTGGAATGATTTGTTCGGTTGCAGGACACTGTTCATCAATACCACAGCTTGCGTGAGAAAGCTATTTCCCAACCTGATTTTGATGCTCCAGTACCTCTTTCTTGATAATAGTGGGTCAAAGATATGGTGCACTAGATGGAAAGGGTCATCAATAATTGTATGAGTTTGAGGGACCATATGCCCTCTCCCTAAAACTATTTATTTATTTATTTATTTCTGATGTACTTTGCCTCAAGCTGGTGCCTTTATATCACGAGGAATGATGGTATAAATTCTACTGAAAATCTCTGTAGTTTTAGAGACATGGCAGGAAACTCGCTGTTAATTTTCCAGTGGTTTCTGCATCTTTACAACATTCTTCAATCATCCTAGAAAATTTACAGGCACATATCCCAAAATCATCCAAATATTAGATGAAATTGTTCAGCAGGGAATGCAAAAGTCTGTCAGCTTTAAAGGAAAGCAACATCAGGTATGAAGTTAAAAAGAGCAGGTAATTTTGTATCCATTCCTGGTGTTACTGAATTGCATATCTATAAATATGAATTATTATCAGAATTTATTTTCATAAGCATTTCATTAGTATTTTGTTGTCTTATTTTCTGCAAAGAATTGCAAGCAATGCAATTTGATCATTAAAAATGCTCAAGGCAGATTACTCTCTTTCTTTTACAGATTGACTAAGTTAGACGTTCATTATGAAACATAAATGGTCTGTAATAGGCTACAGTGTTAGTTATGTTTCTGGTGATGATCATTGCAAATTGAACAACTTAATATCCTTGGGTGGTTTACAATAGTAAACTGAAGGAACTATTACCAGGAAGCAAATCGCAGCAACATTGAGCAAATTGCATCTCTAAGAATTTGTTTTTTACTTTATTTTAATCAACCTGCATGTTGCACAGAATTGATTCCAATGGATAAAAAGGTTTTTGATTTAGAATTAATCCCTGTAAAATGATCAATTGCCCTTATGAAAGTAGATCAGGTTGTGAATTGTTTTATGCAGAATACAAATTTGTCTGTGACATATTGCAAATCTTCATGTTATTAATTTAGCAAATTCCCATGTGGGAAGAGAATAATTTGTTCCTTATATACTGCATAAAGGTTTTATGATCACAAATCATTGCTTGAGGTGAATAATATTTGAAGCAATGATTTCACATCTGATGTGAATTAGAACCATAATGAGGCAAATTTAATTCAGTAACTTTTCTGAAAATGCATGGAGTTGTACTGCAATTACCATACCCTATTTTAATTTGTTAATACATGTGAAAACATCATTCTAAAATACTGCCTGAGAACCTTCCAATTCCATAGTCACAAAATATCAAATTAGAGTTTACTTTTGCAGAATGAAGAGAGTTTTGATCTCTAATGCTTTGTCCAGTTTGCAGCTAGGTATATTATTTTCTGTAATATAAATTTTGTTGACTCTTTCCTGCAAAATTCAAGCATTTTTTGGGGTAAGTATGGAAGAGGGCCAATGGGTGATAGAACTCAAAGATGTTGAGATCAAAGAGAACAGTGGTTAAGAGCATTAATGCAAAAAACTTCCCTCATGATAAACAAATTCATAATACAATCATATTAAAGAAATAGAATTTAACAACACAAAAAAAAAACAGAAGGATAAAAAAAGCAATATAACATTTAAAAACCCTGTGGCAGTGCACATTGATGATGGCAGGCGAACTGGCTCCACATGTTACGGCCATGGCAGCAGAGCAGCCATGACAAGTTGGCGCCGCTGGGAGCATCGGGTCGGGTCCACATATGGACGGAGCTGCGTCATGACATCACCTCCAGCATGCGGGAAGGACTTATGGATGGCCTTATAAGGCACAGAACAGAAAGTTAGAATAAACATTTGGAATGCGAGCATTGGTCATGTTCTTTCAACTCCATGTAGCTGCTGCCATATTTGGTGACCCTAACAGGTCCAGATGACTCTGGACTTAACATCATGGATGTTGCAGCAGTCAGAGCAGTCACCCTCAAACTTCAGACTTTCTGGATGCTTTTCTCACACATTTGGTTCGGGAAAGCTGAAGCACAATTCCAGATAAAACAAATTACCTCAGACTCCATCAAGTACTACTATTTCATCAGCACCTTGGACCAAGAAACCGTGGCCAGGATGGACAACCTCATGCAAAACTCACCAGAGGAATGTAAATATGCCACATTAAAGGCACTACTCATCAGCACCTATGGCCTCTCCTGATGCCAGAGATCAGCCAGGCTTATGCACCTGGACAGCCTGGTTGAACACTTCCACTAGCACCTGAAGTTGGCACTCATGGCCTACCTGAATGGACCCAACTGCAGCCAAGGAGGATATGCAGGATTCCTCGGCAGAGTTGGTGTATGGTGCCATCAAGGGCTTAGATGTGGATGGAGGGACAGTACTACAAAAATTGAGAGACAGATTGGCCTCCCTGGCACCACCTCCCTTCTCACACCATGGGCTCCAACCCACTTCCATGCCCCCAGAATTGCTGAAATACGACTTTGTATTTGTCCGACACAGAGGCCATCCTGACCACACTTCAAAGGCCCTATGAGGCCCCCTTCTAAGTCCTCAAAAGAACGGGTAAGACTTTCACACTGGACATTGGGGGCAGAGAAGAACTGTTCATGGCTGACCGCCTGAATCCTGCACACATCATCTTCAGCCAGCCAGTCATTCTGCAGCTGGCCAAATACCAGGGCAGGCCCCCCAAAGCCAAACCAACAGTGGACTTGGGGGCCACACCATGCTAGCAACAGTTCTGGGGAGGGAGGGTGTTGCATGGCAGAACACATCAATGATGGCAGGTGAACTGGTTTTGCATGTTATGACCACGACAGCAGAACGGCCATGTCAAGATGTTGCTGCCTGGAGCATCCTTTCCACCAGTCAGGTCCACATGGGCATGGATCAGTGGCCTGATGTCACCTCTGGTGTGCAGGCAGAGACTTACAGGCAGACTTATAAGGTGCAGTGCGGGAAGTTAGATCAAACAAACCAACTGAGTGCTTGTCTCATTCTTTCAACTCCATGTAGCTGCTGTTGCATCTCTACAATGTCAGTAAGGTTAAAAGTTGAAATAGAGGAATCAAGTGACAACAACTTGGAAATGGACATCACAGCACCAAAGTTTCAGAAAAAACCCTAATTCTTTATGTTACGATAATAGTCCATAAATGGGCCCCATGTCTTTTGGAAGTGACTATTTGAATCTTTAATGGTATATCTATTTTTTTTTCTAAACTTAAACAAGACATAATATCACTTGTGTGTGTGTGTGTGTGTGTGTGTGTGTGTGTGTGTGTGTGTGTGTGTGTGTGTGTGTGTGTGTGTGTGTGTGTAGGTGAAGTATTTTCTTTCCATTTAATCAAAATTGCATCATCTGGCCATTAATGAAGTAAAATTAAGGTCAAGTGTTATTGACCTCATGTATGCGTTTTTTGTATTTATTATTTATGTGGCTGGTTGTATTGGGGCTTGGAGGGGAGGGGAAAAACGGACTCTGTATGTTATGCATTGGTGTTAAAAGAATCTATATGAGTCTTTGAAAATCAAAAAATAAAATATTCTAAAAAAAAGAAATAAAAGATAAAATTTGATTTTGAGTTGAAGTCAGTAATACATCATCATCTTGAAATATTCCAAATAGAGCAATGTCAGGGCAATTTTCTAATTTGAACTTGAGAATCACCAATAATGTTTGAAAAACATTTTCCAATTTTTTTCTAAGCTATGGCAAGTCCAAAACATGTGAATCAAAGAGGCATCTCTAATTTTACATTTGGCACATAGAGGATTTATATCTGAATAAAATGAAACAATTTAACTTTAGACTTATGTACTCTATGGACCACTTTAAATTGCAACAAACAGTGCACAAAGGGAGGTAGTGTTAATCAAATTACAAATGAACTCACAGGCCTTATTAGAGAATGAAAGATTGAAATCCTGCTTCCAGTCATTCTTGATTTTAACTAATGAGGCTATTCTTAAATCAAATAAATTATTATAAATAAGAGATGTTAAGCCTTTATGAGAAAGTTGATTTTAATAATATATTTATTGACTTTATTTTTCTTTTCTTGGAAGTTTGAAACCTATTCTTTTTCCCTCAATAACATTCATTAATGCTTTGATCATTTCAGTGCTTTGGTAAATATGTTAACCCTGCTTCGAGTGTCTCTTTAAATTCGGAATGGAAAAGTCTGTGAATCCGTACAATATAAACTTGCTTTTTGTCCTGTCAATGTTCAGAGCAAATGATAATTATTTTTAAATGAGCAAGTGGCACAGTTGGAAATCACTGACACTGCATGAATGGGCATTTTGTTCTTTCAGCTGTGGTAGATTGGACTAATGAGTACCATTCAACAAAGTGTCTGAGCTTTCTGAAATCACTGTATCTTCAGTTTTGCTATTGAACAGTATTTGATTCTCATCTCCATTAATGCAGACTTTCAGAGATAAATATTTCTATCATGAGTTTATGATACTGGTCCTTAACTTTTATTGTTTTGATCCTTTCAGCAAGAAGCAAACACAAATAACACAGTGATCAAAGCATTGTCCTTCACTAGTTTTAATCATAGGGCGTCACAGTTAGCATAGCAGTAAGCCCAATGCTGTTACAGTGCCAACGACCCAGGTTCGCATCTGGTGCTGTCTGTAAGAAATTGGTATGTTCCCCCTGTGTCTGCATGGGTTTCTTCCAGGTGCTCCAATTTCCTCTCACCCTTCAAAGCACATGGGTGTTTTAGGTCAATTAAGTGTAATTGGGTAGCATGTGCTTGTGGGTGGAAGGTCCTGTTACTGTACTGTATGTCTAAAAGATTTTTGTTAATTAATGTTGAAATTGAACAAATTAAGTCAAATAATTCTGGAAGAGAAAGATTTGAAATTTGAGCACTGGATTATTTTTAAATGCTGGCTACATTTCGTACTTCTGTTGCTGTAAATGTATGAATGGCGATCAGAAAAATACGGTCTAGAAATTGGATTCTTGGTTCATCAACATGCATATTCTACTTATTTTAGCTAATCAGAGCCCAAAGAGAGATTCAGAATTGTGACAGGTCACCTGATACAATTCATAGGAAACCTAATGATCTAGTGTTTGAAGTCTTCATGTTCTTCCTGATTATTTGCATTGCATTTGTTAAAATCAAAGTCCAGAAAACAAGTATATTTTGGGTTTAGATAGTTCTTCCTCTAAAATAAGGCAGAGTGGATCCTTGAGAAATTTACTTCATACAGATCTGCTGATATTGAAGTGTTGAGGTATCAGATTTCTAATGATGACAACCCTGGATATACTCAATGACTGAGTATCTACAACCTGTTACTGAAGAAAATTCCAAAAATTCAATACTCCTAAAAACACAATCACTACCTCAAGTATTGCTGCTTGGTTTTAAATTTCCCAGACTCTCCTATTGTGGAAAGATATCTCAGCATTTTACACTTCAATTAAAACAACTCCCAAGCTGTATAAGTAACTATTCTGATGCAACTTACTGGGTGGGGGGGTTGGGGGTGGGGGAGAGATTAAGCAATTGAACATGAAGGTGGATGTAATGTTAGATTGTATATAGCTGTAGTCTTAGCATTGAACCCTGGGCATCTTCAATAAAAATGTCTTCATGCTGGATAGTGAGATTAAGTTGGGGAGCTCTTATTTGGCAGGCATAGAGATAATGAAATAATAAATTGAAGTGCTCCTATGTGTCATGTATTTTCTGTATTCTACGATTTCTATTTTAGCAATAATACTGCAACCTGAAAATAACAAATCAGTTCTAGTTAAACGAGTAAGTTTGTAGATGTTGTGATTGTAGTTCAACACAAAAATGTGCTGGAGAAACACAGAAAGTTGAGTAGCATTATTTAGCTAGCAAAGGAATGTAACCAATATTTCAGGCTTGAGACTTTCATCAAGGTATCTATTCTAATTATGTTTATCATTCTTTATTTGTCTTCCATGCAACCCAATAATATTTTGTATTATGGATCAATGTCATGTTCATATCCAGCATTAATGGAAATACACAGACATTATACACCTCTACCTTTGTGATTATGAGTCTCACATTCTAAAAGTTGGCTAGTTCAGACAGTTTATTCTGAGTTCTTCTTTGAATTTATTAGTATCATACACTTATGGCCTCCTTTTTACCTCAAGAGAGGAATATTTTCTTGATCTAATCTATTCGCTGTCCGTGTGTCTTAAAATCATTTCAGTTGATATTTCTATAGCTTCACTACAAAATAGTTCAATCACACTCTAAATGAGCCCCACTGTTTTTATTTTGCTTTTTGACAGACTTTAACCTACATCACTACCCTTATTGATTTATGTATCATTACCCCGTATCATAGGTTTCTTTATCTGTCCTACTCAGCAAGGCCATCTCATAATTATTTATAGATGATTTGCACAAATATGCCCCAAACTGCATTTTTAAAAACCTTGCATCTTATTGAAACCCTCTTCCATGAGCTCATCCCTCAATGTGATTTCATCTAGGCATATTGTTAATTTTTCCAAGTGATCTTTTCCATATCACATTAACCTAGCTGAAGCAAAAGGCATATTTTCAATTATGGAATTTGAACACAGAACATAGAGCAGTGTAGCACAGGAATAGAGTCTTTGGTCTGCAATGTCTATGCTGACCATGATGCCAAATTAAGTGAAAATCTTCTGCTTGCACATGATCCATATCCCTCCATCTCTGATTAATCACGTTTATCCAAAAACCTTGGAAGGGGGGAAAAGATCTCCCATCTATTTCAATTTAAAGTTAAAAAAATTCTTCTGACTGTGTCTTCTTTCTTTGGCTTGGCTTCGCGGACGAAGATTTATGGAGGGGGTAAAAAGTCCACGTCAGCTGCAGGCTCGTTTGTGGCTGACCAGTCCGATGCGGGACAGGCAGACACGATTGCAGCGGTTGCAAGGGAAAATTGGTTGGTTGGGGTTGGGTGTTGGGTTTTTCCTCCTTTGCCTTTTGTCAGTGAGGTGGGCTCTGCGGTCTTCTTCAAAGGAGGCTGCTGCCCGCCAAACTGTGAGGCGCCAAGATGCACGGTTTGAGGCGTTATCAGCCCACTGGCGGTGGTCAATGTGGCAGGCACCAAGAGATTTCTTTAGGCAGTCCTTGTACCTTTTCTTTGGTGCACCTCTGTCACGGTGGCCAGTGGAGAGCTCGCCATATAATACGATCTTGGGAAGGCGATGGTCCTCCATTCTGGAGACGTGACCCATCCAGCGCAGCTGGATCTTCAGCAGCGTGGACTCGATGCTGTCGACCTCTGCCATCTCGAGTACCTCGCCGTTGTCATACCCACACTCCTGTTCGGCTCCGAATCATGGGTCCTCTACCGGCACCACCTACGGCTCCTAGAACGCTTCCACCAGCGTTGTCTCCGCTCCATCCTCAACATCCATTGGAGCGCTCACACCCTGACTGTGTAGAGCTCGTCGAAAGAACCAAAGACTTGTTGATCCAAACCAAGGCTTTTATTATCAAAAGACCGGAGCTCTTCACAGGTGGCCGACCAGTCTGGAATGATCCGACCTGGCTAGGGACACAACCCTTTAAGGCCCAGACAATAGGAGTGGCTTAGCTCTCAGCCAATCGCTGTAAGCACAGTCTAGATACAGTAACTATATACACTATGTACATTGGTGATAGACCTGTACTATCACAGACTGTACATGTACAACTAGATGAAATAGCATTTCTCCAGGCCATGGTACACACAATGCACACAATTCATTTCTCATGCAAAACCTAATAATCAACTTCACTGTTTGAAGCCTAACAAACTCTGGATCCATTCAAAAGCACTAAAAATAGATGGGTAGCAAAGGTTGAGGCAAAGTGGAATTTGCTCTGATTGGTGTTATTTTCAAGAAACAGTAAAAGCAATTAAGCTCCTGCCACAGTGACAGGCTATTCTAGCCCACAAGTCTGCACTGCCCAAGTGCACCAATGTGACGAATTAACGTAATAATACCGTACATCTTTAGAATGTGGGAGAAAACCAGAGCACCTGGAGGAATCCACATAGATGGGGAGAATCTACAAACTCCTCATAGACAGAGCTAAGTTCAAGCCCAGGTTGCTGCTGCTGCAACAGCGTTGTCTTAACACTACACTTTACCATGCCGCCCTTCCACTACAATTAACCATGCCGCCTAATAATAGTTTATCAGAAGCATAATTAAGAAAACAACTGTGTCCATTTTGTCAGCAATCTCAAATGACCCTTTAAGAACTATTGGTTCCATTGTTAAATACTAAGTACAGGCAGAGGTAAAGCTACACACAGTAAAGAGGCATACAGCTGAATGTGATATTGGACCTGAGACGTGGTGTACATATACAGAGTGCATGTGCGTCTATTATTATGAGTCCAGACGACCCCAAAACCCAGCAGCAAAAGGTATTCACCAAGACAAATGGTTACTTAAACAAAAGTTGCTTTTAATTATCTTTAAACACGAAAACAGGATCAAATTTTAATTTATTACTATTAACTAACCTAACGTAACCCTCTTCTAATTCTAAGCACACGCGTATGTAGTTCAGAAAAGTTCTTTGATTCGCAGTCCAATCTCACTTCTCATTCCTCTAAGTTTACTGGTTGCAGGCAATTCTTACGCTGTGCACAGAATTTAACACTTATGAAGTTCACCAGGCTTTGGTGCTTGAAAGGTAAATGGTTACTGCTCAGGAAGGTCCTTGTCAGTTTTCAGACAGAGATTTGTTGTTTGCTGGACATACACAACTGATTCCTTGTAACCAGCCACGTCAGGGATGGCTGAAGAAACTTGCCCCATCAGGGTTTTCCAGATGATAACCTTTCTTTCAGGTCACCAGAGTTCCTTTTTGTTCATCTTATTTCAAATGCCAGTCCTCTCCTCTTGCATGAACCACAAGGGGTTTGACCAGGCTGAACTATGTACTCACAACCCATCTTCCAAATGGGGTTGATCTACAAGCTTTTCAGCTTGTCCTGTTCCAGTCCCGGCTGTTGCTGGTGACTATAGCACTGCAGAACTGAATCCTCTCTCTCTCTCTCTCTCTCTCTCTCTCTGAGAACAAAAGCCTGTTTCTTTTTCTCTCTCTGCTTGCAAAACCACATGACCTTCTTAGAAGAGCAAGTTTCACTCCAGACAGCTTGCGGCTTCAATTAGTTATTTCATCTGTTGCCTTTTTGTAAACAACAATCCATTAGTGAAGTCTCCCGGTCACTCTCCAAAACTTTTACAAAGGCTCTTGGAGCTGGTCTGTCTAGCATGAGCAGAGCTCCAGTATTTTAAATAAGATTTGTTTTAATGTGTTTGTATGTGACCTACATTAGAAGCCTGCTCCAATTTATCTCCCAAAAACGTATCTATATACAATATAAACACAACATAATCTGTCACACACTCTACACATATCTTTATATATTTTTTCTTTCAAATTATTTATTTATTTAAATAAAGATATATGTAGAGTGTGTGAGATCATGAAGCCAATAGGATAAAAGATGAATGTCAATTATTTAGAAATCATTGCAATGTGTGTGTGTGTGTTTAAGTAAAAAAAAAATTCTGGGCTTGTAATTGGTTTGCAGAAGGAAGTAAGTTTGTTTACCTCGCAACATAATTGAAAATATTGTATGCTTTCAAACGTTTCGGGCTGTTAAAATGAGTATTGACTTATAGCATCAGATTAATCTCATGGAGCTCTGCATACAAATCCAATAGCTGTCTGTTAGTTAAGTCATGAACAAGCAGGTGTGACATATTCTCTCCATGATTTGAAATCAAGATTCACTGTTATTTTTCCCATTACATTATTCTCTTTCAGAATATTAAAACTATGGATCTTATTACTTTTCTCTATCAAGACAAAATAAAAACTTGTAAATATGTTCAGCATTTTTTAACCTGTTGTTTGATTTAGGTCATGTATTTTTTTAAATATATAATATTGATTCATCCATGACATTTGCATTGCTTTCAACAGATTTCAAAATACAAATGGTTACTGCCACTGGAATCTGCTCCTTTAATTTACCAGAAATTTGAACTGTAGCTAATGTCATCCAGGATTATATTATTTATCACTAGATCTGAAACCTTGAACGACAATGTGCAGTTTAGTTATGTATCTTCAGAGTATTTATGCTATACATATGTGTGAATTTCATTTTTAAACATAACTTTCTTTGATTGTTTTACCTGTAAATGTTATGACTGACAAATCTATTTAATCAGCTGTGATCTAGTTTTTTTTTTCAGTTTATTGACTGATAATAACCCAGTCAGTAAAAAATTACAACACAATTAGGCACAAGCTATATATTATATTGCTTCAGTATTTCCAAAACCTTAAATCAAAAACACACTGGAAGAATAAAGCAGATATTAAGAAGGCTGATAATGTTAAATGGTGTCACCTGCACTTGCACTAACTTCCACAGTCTTGTTTTGTACTTTGAATGTTATGTTGGCAGTATTCTGTTTGATTTCAATCAAAAGTGAGTTGCTGAAAAATATCAGATATTCTTGCTCCTAACTGTACTTTCTTAACTATTGAACTTTTGTGAAGTGTTGTGAATCCATTCTGCTGAGATTAGTTTCATGTTATCTTGATTGATTAATTTCAGTGATTAAGCAATGATACATCATTGTAGTGTTTATAAAAGTACAAATTAATTTTAAGTATAGAATAGCATATGTTTAATAAAATTTCCACACTGTATGTTTCAATATAAATAATGTAATAATCACTGGATTTCAATTTAAATAAAGCAAAATAATACATTGTAAAGATTCAATGAATATCACTATAGAAGCAGAAAATAAACTTCCATAATTGGGTAAAATTATATTGTGTCCTTACACGGTAAATTTAAATTCAACTAAACATTTTTTTAAAATCTGCTCAGTTAATATATAAATAAATTAGCTATAAATAAATAAAAGATGTTGCATTCTTTAATGCTAATTTTCAACTTTACAAAAACATAGTTCAATTTCATTCCTGGACATAGCTAATTTCCACACAACCAAACCATTGTACTAGTCAGCAAAACTTCAGACATTACCAATTTATCAGCATGCCTTAAATGACTATCAAGGCTGGTGATTTCTGTCAGAAGCTATTGTGAAGTCATCTGAAATAGTGCCTTTAAAATAGAAAAAAGACCAGACTGACAGCCTTTCATCTCCTACTGTCTATCTTTCACTTTCATTAATGTTTATTTTGATCTAGCTAGCAGTTTAAGAATGGATTAGTTCAGTGGTTTTCAAACTGCACCACCCCCCCCCCCCCCCCATCACATTCCACCTGAAGCAATCCCTATGCCATAAGTGCTCGGTGATTGGTAAGGGATTGCTTCAGGTGGTTTGTGAGAGGATAGGGAAGGTTGAGAACCTCTGCTCAAGATTCAATTGTCACTGAAATATTTTGCTTGAGAAAAAATTGTCATTGGACAATTTCCTTTGGTGTTATGAGGTCATGCATATAATGAGTCAATTAGGTATGATTAAAAGAGTGGTTTTCAAACTTTTTCTTCCCCCTCACATACCACCTTAAGCAATCTCTTTCTAATCACAGAGAATTTATGGCATAAGGATTTGTTATGGTGGAATGGGAGATTAGGTGGCAGTTTCAAAACCACTGGATTAGGTGTGAACCAGAGCATCTAAGGGGAAAAAAAGGAAATATAATAAATTCTGCCTTTCTCACATCAGAGGCATGTTTTGATTCTAAACATCTTTGTCCATAAATCTATTTTGTGACCATCATATAATAGGAAGTCCTGGAGAAATACTCCATCTGATATTATTAATTATATAGACACTATTCAAATATAAACATTTTTTTAGAAAGAATAGAACCAGCATTGTTATTTCTGATTTCAGAATGATGATTTTGCTACCATCTGGTGGATACTCAAAGAAATGTCACACAGAAAAGCTGCAAATAGACAGTTAACTAAATGGTTCACTTTGTCATTCAAGTCCCTTCTCTACAGGATATGATAATGGGGATTGACATTAATGTACTCTTAAAATTACACTCAGGTCACAGAGGTCACCAAGGAAATTATTTCTCAAGAAGCAAGGGAACTGAAGCATTAGCAACTCAAGTTGTTCCTATTAAGTTCAAGGAACACCCTCTAGTTTTGCTGTCTCCACCAAAACAATTTTCTGGAGCTAACAAGCATCGTTATTGCATGCTTTAAATGCACATCTTAAGAGTCTAAACTGCTTTAACAGCACACAACACAAATTGGTATATTAAATTCTCAGTGCAGAATCCTTTTTCTTTAAGAAATGTCAATGTTAGGAATCTGTATTAAGAGGGTAAAAGGTCAACTGATCCTATATTGGGTTATTTGTCTCATGCTGATTTAGAAATGGCCCTCTTTCACATTCCATCTTTGTCAAAACTGTGCAGAGTAAATCAAAACAGAGGACTCTCCATCAATGGTAAATTAGTGTTTGAAGTTATATGTATTGTTTTTAACAGAAAATTCATGGAATGCATTCTGATCAAGCCTACCATAAAGTAACCATATCTTCTAATCCCATTAACCAGTAATTGGTCTGCAGTCATTTATGCCTTGCTAATTTGTGTGATCCTCAAGATATTTCATAAATTTTGTCAAGCATTGAAATATTTATCAGAAGGCTATGCTTCATTTTTTGACACTTTGTTATTTACGTAGGAAATATAAAATCATTTAAATGTTTTTAATTCATAAGTGATTAATTTTTAAGACATGATATTTATCCTCTTGCTGCATTGGACACATTTATGCTGCTTGTATCCGATTTAATGAGTATATTTACATTTATACTCTTGCTCCAATTGGAGCAATCTCCTTTTTCTAGTCTAGTAATATGTCATGGATATGTTTTGTATTGTGCCTAAACCTGATGTGAAAAGTGCAATGTTCTCACAGAACAACAAATTTCATGACATGTTCATGACAATAAATTCTGATTCTGACTCAGTAGTGGCACGTTTATATAACTCCTAATGTGTTTTTTTTTAACTTTATTTAAGATTTTATAACATGAATAACATAGGATTACATTTTAAAAAAAATAAGAATAAAATAATAAAATTACAATACAATATCAGTAATCTAAATAAACTATACCCTCCCCAATAATTATTACACATTAATAACCCAACTCAAATTAGTCCAACCCCCCTTTCCCCCCCAAAATAAAGAGTGAAGAATTAATAATAATATATGTGAGAAAAAAAACCCACTTACAAAAAAAAACATAACTGATTAAAATACTAACAAAAAGAAAAGTAATTAATACTAAGATATCAGACTTAAAAAACATATTTAAATCAAACTTAAATGCATATATTTAACAAACGGAGTTAAGATGAAACATATATTTAACTCAAACTTAATATAAAAAATTAGTAAAGTTAGTAACATTATCTATCAAAAATTCTTAAACAATAATCAATTCTTAAAAAAAATTGTAGCATGAAAAAAAGATGAAAAAAAAACTTTCTCTATAGAGATAAACCTTCACCAAATATCAACTAACTTCACATCTATCATCATATTAGTCACATAAACCACCATCTTAAAACAAAATTCAAACCTCATTAAGCATTGTACAATTCAATTTTAGTACTCTTCCACCATTTTTCCCTTTTACTCTTGAATAGTTATCCAATAAAAGCTCCAATACCACATTTAAATATCCCCAATCATTACGTTAAAATTCAGATATCCAAATAATAAAAACACATCTACAATGAAATCTATATCTTCAACAAATGGAGCATAAACCACAAACAAAATTCAAGCCTCATTAAGAATTGTACAATTCAATTTATAACTTTCACCATTATTCCCTTCGTTCTATAACTAAAATAGCAAAATAATATACACCAGAATTACCACTCCTTTCACCTTAAAGTTAAAGAAAAAATATAAAAAAAACTTATCCATCCCATTCACATTTAAATTTCAGATATTCCTTATCTACTGAATAAACTTTACAAAAAAAACCACAGAAATTTTTAGTTTTTTAAACAATCAAATACTTTCTTATGCTTTTGTTTTATATTTAAACAAAAAAAACCCCTTCACTCTTTAATCTAATAATACAAAAAAAAAGGAAAAAAAAAACAGGTAGGAGGTTAAAAATACCTCCTCCCGTCTAAACTGCGCAATGCGGTAACTCCCAAAAAAAAATGGGTGTGAGATAACTCACACGTAGCAGATGACTTTCAGGAAATAGTGCCTATCCAGTTCTCTCCCCCAAATCTCACTTCATCTTAAACTAACACCATCATTATTTAATATCCCTTTTTAAAAAAAAAACATTAGAAAAAAAAAGGACAACTCTTCTTTTAATCAGCTCCAACTGCCAAGTCACCATTCCTTCTTGGAGCACGGCTCTTTTCTTCCATCTCTTGTCTCCTTAGAGATCGCGGCGGACTATGTCTCTGTTGAAACTGAGTAATTGGCAGCTCTTGAGCAAATGCTATAGCTTCCTTTGGAGAATCAAAGAACTTTGGTTGGCAACCATCTTGAAAAACCTTCTAAACAGCTGGATATCTAAAGGTTGCCTTGAAACCTTTCTTCCACAACAACTCTTTAGCAGGATTGAATTCCCGTCGTTGGAACATAACTTCTTGACTCAAATCCGCATAGAAGAAAACTCGATTATTTTGAATCATCAAGGGTGATTTTCTCTGTTGTGCATTTCTAATAGCCACTCATAAAATTATTTCTCTGTCATAATAATTCAAGCAACAAACCAAAACAGGTCTTGGACTTTGACCTGAAATAGGTCTTCTACGCAAGGCTCTGTGAGCACGTTCCAGTATTATACCTTCTGGGAAATGTTCTTGACCCAACACCTGCGGAATCCATTCAGTAAAAAAATTTCTTGGGTCTGGTCCCTCCATACCTTCCAGTAAACCAATAATCTTTATATTGTTCCGTCTGGATTGGTTTTCCAAATAATCAATCTTTTTCACCAAATTTTTATTTTGAGTTTGTAAGTCTTCGACCATTTTGGTCACATCAAAAACTTGATCCCGTATTTCGTCTATATCTTCTTCACACGAATTAAATTTATCTCTCACTTCAAACTTAAAAGCTCCAAACTCAGCCATCTGTTGAGAATGTACCTAGTACCAAGTTCAGTCATAATCTTGAATAATCCCTGCATTGTATAAGATTATTTAGATTCAAGATTCACAAAAATCTTTTCAATTGGAAGAGATTTTGGCTCAACAGATTCCTGCTTCTTCTCCAAAGGATCTTCTATTCCTTCCTTCATTCTGGTTGCCTTCCTTGTAGTATGACTGCATGTGGAAACCCCAGCCATAACCTCTCCAGCAATGACTGGAGGACGCTGGCCGGGGTTTTCCCCAGTCCATAATGTATTAAATTCTCCCAGTACATCAAGTTGTATAGGCTCTTGTATCTCAAGAGATGCAGTTTGCAGTGCCATCTCTACAGTTGACAAATGCCTTTGAGTAACTCTTTGTTCTGAAGGCTGTTTGGCACCCTCTTTAGGGGGCTCTACCGATGTAACATAGAGCTCTACATCCGAACACTGTACCTCTCTCCTGGAATCCATTTCACGCTGAGTCCCGGTGTCTTTCCTGTAAGTAGGCTCCAAAACTTGAACTTTTGGAAAATGTAGATTTTTGATGATCTGTTGTCGTTTTTTTTTTGCTCTTTTCCACCAATTGTACCATCATAAGTTAAATTAACAGCTCTGAAGTTATTTAAACTTTTAAAGAATTTTAACGGGCATTTCTAGACAAAACAATAAGATAGAGTCAGGAGAGGACTGGAAGGCATGTCTGATCCTTACGCCATCTTGCCACGCCCCCCCCCCCCCTTAACTCCTAATGTTAATAAGAAAACATAATTGGAAAAAAAATTAGACATATAGCATGGTAACAGGCCCTTTTGGCCCATGAGTCCATGCTGCCCAATTAACACCAATTGACCTAGACCTCTGGAATATTTTGAACAGTGGGAGGAAACCAGAGCATCCAGAGGAAACCCGCGCAGACATTGGGAGAACGTACAAACTCCTGACAGACAGCGCCAGATTCTAATAGTGTTGGAATTACTCTGTAATTGCATCGCATTTATAATTTCATGTTGAAAATAATCTGTATTTAAAAAGAAGCAAAATTAGAATATTGAGGATAATGCTTCACTATATTTGGCTCTGTTAGGAGATGCACGACAAAGTTTCAAACTGAGCAATGCCAGCTTGGAAGTTTGCCCACTTGATCTCCTGTCAAGGTTGAGTTGCTTCAATTCAATCAAAGACACTAAGAGTCTCATTGTCCTTAGGCAATGGATGACAACCATTCTAACTCAATCATAATCAAGCAAGGGTTTTTTGATTGTCCTCATGTACAAACATAAGTTGAATACAGGATCAGCTTGCCTAAGATGACATCACAATCAAATAGCCTGCCAAGGCTCATTGCCTGTGCTTTGTCATGAAGAATGGCAATCTTGCAAAAGTACTGGAAGGTAATCAAGGCAAGTGGAACTTGAACCCCACCTGACTCAGAACTCAGGAATGGAAAGGGGAAAATGAGTTCAAACCTATTTTTCAATTGTAACATTTTATGTTATATCTGTATGGGTTACAATAAAGTTAATAGGCACTTTGGTGGTAGTAATGACAGACATTTCAGGTGAAATATATATATGCACAAATAATAAAGAAGGAAAATGTGAAGAAAAAATTAATGGTGTGTTTCTGTTCTATAAGAAAATCAGAAATGGGAGCAGGAGTAGGCCATCCAGCCCATCAAGCCTGCTCCGCCTTTCAATGAGATCATGGCTGATGTCGTGGTAGGCACATCTCCAGCTATCTGCCTTTTCCCCATATCCCTTAATTCCTCTACTCAGTTCCAACCTTGTCAAATATATTTACTGAGGTAGCCTCCACTGCTTCATGGGCAGCAAATACCATAGATTCACCACCCTCTTGGAAAAGCAGATCCTTCTCATCTCCATCCTAAATCTATGACCCTGAATCTTGAGGCTATATCCCCTAGTTCTCGACTCCTGCACCAACAGAAACCTCCCTCTATCTTATCCTGCCTTTCACAATTGTATATGTTTCCATAAAGATCTCCTCTTATTCTTCTAAATTCCAGCATGTACAGTCCCAGATGACTCAATCTCTCATCATAGACTAATTCCTTCATCACTGTAACCAACCTGGTGAACTTTCTCTTCATCACTTCCAAAGCCATTACATCCTTCCTCAAGCAGGACCAGAACTGCATGCAGTACTCCATATGTGGCCTCACCATTACCTTATACAGTTTCAGCATAACCTCCATGCCCCTAAATTGAAACCCTCTAGCAATAAAGGCCGACATTCCATTTGCTTTCTTCTTAGCCTGCTGCAATGGCAAACCAACCTTTTGTGATTCATGCACAAACACTCTCAAGTCCTTCTGCATGGCAGCATGCTGCAATCTCTTGGTATTTAAATAATAATTTGATCTTCTATTATTTCTTCTAAAGTGGATAACCTCAAATATACCAACATTGTACTCCATCTGCTAGACACTTCCCTACTCACTTAACTTCTGTAGACTGTTCATATCCTTTGTACCATTTGCTTTATCAGACATTTTAGTAGCATTAGCAACAACACTCTGTCCCTTCTTCCAGATCACTAATGTTTGATAGGATTACTATCATTAAAACAGATACGTAGCGACAAATTGTTGTAAGCTTGCATCGCTGAGGTACTTTCTGGAAATTGGTACAGAATGACAAGGATCATAAGAATGAGTTGAATGCTTACACTTGCTCTCACAATTATACACTTCTTTTGAATATCAGCAATCTGAAAACAAACCCAAACTTCAATGGAACATCAGATATCAAGAGCATCAAGATTGTGGCAGTCACTGCTATTCTGGGTATGGTGAGAGGAATGGAAATTAAATGAAAGAATGAAATGCTTTTAGTTCTGAAGATTACGTTCTTGTGTGATTAATTATTAATTGTCAAATTCATAGGATATTAATGATTATTACTGATCGATACTGCTGAGACATTTGGTCTGATGGCATCAAAATTTTTTTTTTTCAGAAAAAACTGGACCAGCTCTTGGGCTTGCCTTGAGGGAGACAAAATTGAATTCTACAAAGAAAGCAAACAACAAACTTTAGCCAGTTTGGTAAGCACTACTAAGATATATATTGTGACATCTTGTTATAGTGAGACTTGCACTCATCATTAAGGCTTTGATCTGTAGCTAAGTGTCTCAAGCTTCCTGCCTAGTCAGTTCATAGGTAGGACACATGTAACTGCAATGCTGAATAAAAGCAAGCCTTGGGAAAGACAAAAGGGCACTGATAATCTTCCTCATGAAGTCAGCATTAATAACTAACTGTGACAGATGTGAGCGGTAAACAAAATATCAAGGAATCGTATTGTATGGCAGCAGTTGTTACCTTGCAGCCAAAGGATGCTCCAGGAAAAGACGGTCACACACCTCCATGTGTGATTAGGTCCAGGGCTTGGATAGCGACATAGTGCGGGTCAAGAGAGATGCTTTTGACAATAGCCCATCGATTAATTCTCTCAGGGATGGGAGGAATCTGCCAGACCTTATTGAAGTGATGTGTGGCTGGGAAGGTGCACTCTGTGCAGGAGTCAAAATGAATAAGCTCTTTTGATGTAGCAAATGACTAAAATCCAACACTGTGATGGTCATCCAGACATTTTGGCAGCTTGTAGCATGTGAGTCTCAGATTAGTTCTGACAAATGACCAAGATATCCATCAAAGGAACTGAAATGCTGAACAAGACAGGAACTGAACACTGATGCAAATAGCTTTAATGGGTGAAAAGTACTTTTCTTCTCCAACTATGTTGATAATATGAGGAAATATTAAAAAGTTATATGAATGCAACACATTACTTGAATTTAGTAAGTTCACAGTTACTTGTAAAATTGGGAAATTGTTTTTGTCTAATTTATATTTCATAAAATTCATTCATTTTATAACTTTGAACAATATAATTAATAACCAAAAATATCCATAATTATGCAAATATTTTGGCCTTTTAAACTTTCTGCTGTACATGAGAAAATATACCCAGTAGTTAATACATTTTGTACACTTGTGGATGATGAATATCTAATTAATTCTCTAATTTGGCCTTATTTACAATTATTAAATCTGAGGTGTCAAGAATTAAACTCTTCAGCAAAATAAATTACATGGAGGCAATAGGGTAGAGTTCCTACTTTGGGTTTAACTCAGTCGAGATGTAATTTGCTCTTGAAGTTGCATTGTTTTTCTGAGGCGAAGTTATCATTTGTGAGTTTGTGCGAACTTTTTTACATATTAAAATGCAAATTCCTCCATGACATAGCACACTTGGTCTGCAAATAGATTATTTAATAGTTTATAGTTGCAGAATGGTCAAAGATCTGGAGAAAAGAATTTTGATTCTGGTATGGCAGATGGGAAATTTCAATTCTTTTCCATTTTTAATATTTTTTATTGAAATTGATGTTCCATATTGAAAAATACAAAGAATGTAAGAATACATATTAAATGTATAAAAAAAAAGTACATTACACTTAGATTATACCAGTTCATCCAAGGTACCCTGTATTCTCAATTAAACAAATTATATTACAGTAATATTTAATTATTTTATTTTTAAAACAATCTAAAGCCACTACTAAAAATTAAGCTGTATGGAAAGGAGGAAAAAATAAATCCTAATCAAAGTAATAAAAATTACCTTATTTACCAACACTTCTGCATTTATATTAAATCAAAAATTTTGAAAATAATTCATAAAAGGTCCCCACCGTGTTTGAAAATTTGAATTCAAATCGGAAATTGAGCATCTAATCTTCTCTAAATTTAAACATGACATGACATCATGTAACCATGAGTAATGTCCTTCCATCTGAGCAACACTGCCCCCAGCCACAAGAAAAGTAAAAGTTAAATCACACAAATCAGATGCTGTTAGAGCTATGCCACTCTCTCCAACAATACCAAACAAGGTGCTTAAAGGTTTAGGCTTAAAATTAATTTTAAAAAGAAGAGAAAAAAACATTGAAATATTTCATTCCAGTATTTCTCAAGGCTCTGGCATGTCCAGAACATATGAACTAATGAAACATCTCCATTGCTGGATCTATTACTACAAGGAGATACATCTGCATAAAAACAAGATAATTAGACTTTGGACATATAAGGTCTATGGGCTACTTCAGAGTTTCTTCAGCTGTAGGTCCTGTTCCCAGGCTTAAAAAAAATCTAAAGGAGTCTCTTTTATTCCCAACAACAGGCCATAAATGTTAGATATTGAATTGTTATAAAAAGGTTGTAAATTAAAAATTACATCTATTAAATTCTTAACAGTGCTCATAGGAAATGTATGTAATTGAGATCACAAAAAAAATCTCAAATCTGTAAATAACAAAGAAAAAATGAATATTTTGTAATCTATATTTAACTGACAGTTGTTAAAAAGAAATGAGACTTTTGATAAATAAATCTTTAAAACATAATATAAATTTCAATTATAATAATTAAATAAACATAGATTTGAAATGCCAGTATCAGCTGTAGAAATCAAGAAAATATGAGTTTATTATAAAAAACCCAACTGGCTCATTTATGTCCTTGAGGGATTTGAACATGCCTACCTCACCCACTTTGATCTGTATGTGATTCCAAGCCTCCAATATGGCTGAAACTCAGAACAAACACAATGAGAAATGAACAACAAATATGGCTCTGTCACATCTCCACTTTCCGAAGAATTCAAAAATTCCTTCCATAACAGTATTAATTAAATAACTTGGGGAAAATAAACATTTTTGGAAAGAATGTTCTGTTTTCTATTTGTGCTTATAACAATTTGAAATAATTAAATCATTACACCAATTCACTTTTAAAACACTGTACTGAACTAGCTACTGTAATTTTTATATTATCCTAATTTCCTTGGTGATTTTTTTGGAATATTTAAATCCTTTTGAAATGTACATAAGAATATGTTTGCATCAAGTCTGGTAAAATAATCCAGATGCTTCACATGGGAAGAAAAGCAGCTTGTCAGCTACAATGGGTCTTGTGCGCTCTACCACTCAATATGTCAGATATGAACCTTTACTTCAACATAGCTTTACTCGTCAACTTCCCTCACCCCCCCCCCCCCCATGCCTCTACTAAACTCTGCCTTAAATATACTCAGATGACGGAATATCTGCAATCCTCTGCAGTAGCATCCCAAACCTTCAGAATCCTCTGCTTGATAAAATGTCTCCCTTCTGTCCCTCTGTTTTATTAACTCCAGTTCTCCACCCCTTCCCTCTTCATTCACAGACCCATGCCTCCCTTTGTTTGCTGTTGTGCCCTCCCTCTCTTCTCCACATACTATCTGCTGCCTGTGGGATGGTGCTCCTTCCTTGCCCCTCCCCCTCCTTCTTTTTGTTCAGGTGCCAGCGTACATTTTGTCCACACTTTGATGAAGGGTTCAAGCCTGAAACATTGGTTATCTTTGCTAAATAAAGTACATTGTTTGACCTGCTAAGTTTCTCTAACATTGTGTTTTAACTTACAATATAATGTTTCCTTAACATGGTAACAAATGGCTGAACCTGAAAGTGCCAATAAACTGCTTCTGTCTCCCAATTCCATCTTTCACCCTCCAAGGACAGACCCTTCAAGGTCTGTCATCCTTTACCACTTGATTCAGCAATCCCCTAATGGTCCTTTTCCAACCACTCCCACCCTGTCCTCATTATACTGGCTATCTCCTCTCTGAATGCTCAAACGTGAAGAGTTCTGACATGAAACATTAACATGTCATTTTCTCACATTGATGCTGCTCGTTGCATTGAATTCCCCTAGCAGACATTTTTTTTGCTCCAGATTCAAGTATCTTGTGTCTCATTTGGATCTTATTTGGTTCAAGGAGATAACCTCTCATTCTTCTAACCTCCAGAGAATATGGCTTGCTTTACTAGTTTCAGAGGTCATCCACCTCTCCCTAACAATCAACATACAGTAAAACCCCGGTATCTGGAATTCAAGCAAATAGCAGCCTCAAGCAACCAGCAAAAAAAATGAGGAAATAACTTTAAATAATTAAAATGAATTAGAATAAAATAATATATGAAAATAAATAAGTTTAAAATTGCAAAAGTTAATGTTCTCTGAAACAAAACCTTTGGTGAAGATGGGAGCAAATATTCAGCCAGCGGATTGCCTTGGTTGTGTTTGCTCATAGTAGCTGTTTGGATAAAGTTTTGTGAAACCAGGATGAAGAGCGGATTGATGCCACTTGCTATTGGGGGGGATTCTCTTAGTGTCTCCTTATCCCTGTTTAGTAAGAGTCACCTCAGGGACGGGAGGGGGGTTTAATTATCTATAATGTTACTGTTCGTCTTTTGGGTGGCTCCATGGAGGAGCACAGCAACAGTTAATTTTTTTGCAAAGAATGTGATTGAAAATAAAGTAAAATGATTTAAGGTTTATATATGCATGCAAGTGAAGTTTGTATGGCGTAAGTACAGTATTGTCTTTCTCAGCGTAAGTATAGTTTTGCCTTTTAAACTGTTTATTCTTAATGTAGGTGTTTTAGTTAGGTATTATAAGAGTAGGTCTCAAGCAACTGGAAATACACTTTTTCGACATCTACCAATCCCCAAATGTGCTGGATAACAGAGGTTTAACAGTACTATATCTTTACTTCCTGCCTCCAAGACATATTCTCCCTGAAATAAGGTTTTTTTTCTTTATAAGAATTACAGTGCATAGTGATCCAGGTAATTTTTTGACCAAATTATTTTGGAAGACACTTCTTAAGTTTGTGCTCTTTATCACCTTACTGTACTAATGTTAAATGATTACAATTCATCTATGCAGATGTTTAAACATTTCTAAATTCTAGAAATAATTTGAAATGTAATTTCTTTGAATCAAAAGATTATTTTACTTTTCCTATCAAAGTAAGAAATGTTTGTGCATATCACTTAACTTGCAAGGGAGAGGGAGAAGGAAGGGGGGTGAGAGAGAGAGAGGGAGAGAGAGAGAGAGAGAGAGAGAGAGAGAGAAAGGGAGAGAGAGCATGTTTAAGGTATGGCAGCATAGCCAGAGCTGCATAATGGCAGCACTTCCATTGATGCGGACCTGAGGAGAGCAGGGAGTGGAGACTCAGTGTTCCTCCACAGGATCTAACTGCTCTTTTCTAATCAAAACAACTCCATACAGGCTTTAAATGGCCTTTTAAAGGAGCTGAAGGTGTTTTTATTTACCATTCTGTAACCTCGAGTCAGTGTCTAAAATGGTGGCTCCTGTGCTTGGCAGCAGCAATGAGGGGTTGCAGACTCTGGGGGAGCAGTGGATATGCGCAGGACACGAGAAATGGGGAGAATATCCACTCATTGGGAAGGAGAAGGATAAGAGATGACACTGCAGGACAGTAACCATGGCAACATACCAGAGAGGGGCTCAGAGGCTGAAGAACACATATATGTGGCTGAAGACTGATTAATGAGATCCTGGTATCAGAACTGGGCTTAGAGAGGGTGTTGACGGCAAGAAGGGGTCCCGAAAGGCCTCAAGCATTAAAGGCTTTGTGAGTGAATCCAGAGCTTAAGTTGCAAATGGTTAAAAACAGAGGTCTGTGTGGTTGCAGAGTCTGCGAGAGTGCTGGAGATGAATCCATGGACATTCTGTGTCCCTGAAGGGAATTTCTTTTGCTTCTCTTTCTCTTACTGTAAGGACCTCCGGGCAATACTAATTGTGATTTTTTGAATGCCTTACAGCAGACTAAAGGAAATGTGTAATATAACATATTTTGTTTTATTGCATGACAAAAAAGTATCTTAGATTTTGAGTCTTGAAAAATTGGAGAAGCTTGGGAGACTGGCTTTGGAGCAGGGGAGATAGTTCAGATGATCCTTGGACTGAACAACATTAAAGATCATTGAAAACGTTATGAAGGAATTGACATTTGTCTTATCAGGGAGCCATTTTTGTCAGCACTTGAATGGAATGCATTGTGTCTGTGTGTTCTAACATGACTGCAATGTTCGGATGACTTCAACTTTTATGCAAGGAAGAATTGGAGGAGTAGATCACTTGGAGTAATAATGCATGGATTTTTTTTTAAGTTGGGATTTTGAGAGTAAATGATAGGAGCAGATTCTCTATTTGAATTCTTTAATTGAATATAAAAGGGAGTAATGAGCAAAGTTTCACCATTCTATTTCTTTCACTTTGAGCACAGGGCCGTGTTTATGATCAGGCTAACTCCCTGACCATTTTACTTCACAGACTTAAAAGAGAAAAATTAGATTTAGGCTGAACTAACGAGTTTACATTTTCTTCATTGTTTATATTACTTTGAGGTTCATGAGAAATGAATTGATTTTACCAGATACAAGCTATTTCACCACAATTCATTTTTTAAAAATAATTAGTGAAAAAATACAGTGAATTTCAATGGAAGTTTAACAATTTTTTATGATGGCGGAGAAAATAATTTGGATTTTTTAAAAAAAATTTGCATTGTCTTTGGTACTTAAATATATTCTCATTTGAACAAGTATCACCTTTCTCCTCTGTAGAGGAATTTTCCAAGAAAATAGTTGCTCACTTTTTCCAGCCAGTAAAACCTTCACATCTATTTAGACATACAGACATAAACCACAGTAACAGGTCATTTTAGCCCTTGAGTCCGTACTTCCAATTTACCCCCATTAGCCTGAATCCTCATTATATTTTTGAATGATGGGAGGTAACTGGAGCTCCTGGTGAAAACCCACACAGACACGGAGAGAATGTACAAACTCCTTAGTGACAGCGTGAAATTCGAACCCAGCTCGAGTCCCAATCCTTTACAGCTGTAAAGGCATTACATTAACCACTACACCCACCATGCTGCCCTGCAAAATTACTTGCAACAATGAAGGAGCGTCCACATTGCAAACATTAAAACAGTTAATTCGAATGAAACCTGGCACAACTTCCTTGAGACCCTCAGGAGGAATGGATAACATGAGCTGTGTTTCTGACAAATTGAGGCTTGAATTCAGTGAATATCAGAGATAGAACAGCTCCATTATTGACTGGAAGAACATATCATGCTATCTCATAAATTAACTGCTCCTCTTTTTCCTTTTTCCACCATAATTATCATGGGACAATGATCATGAGAGCTCCTTTTATAATCTCAGATGAATTTAATCATAATAATAATGATCATCCTGGCACCAAAGTGGGTGACAATAAAAGGCCTCAATGATTACCACCCAGTAGCACTGACTTCCACCATTATGAAATGCTTTGAGCATCTGGTGATGAAATGTAACAAAGTATACTTCCCAGAGACACTGGAGCCATTTCAATTTAACTACAGAAGGAACTGTTCTACTGACAATGCTATAGTCTCTCCCATTCATCTTGATCTACCTGGAGAACTGCAGCTCATAAGGCAGGCTGCTGTTCATTGACTTAAGCTCAGCATATAAAACAATTATACTCCAGAGACATTTGGAGAAGCTGTGCTGGCTGGGACTCAACAACCCTCCCTTAACTGGATTCTGGACTTGCTAGTGTAAAGACCCCTGTCTGTCTGGATTGGCAGCAGAACGTCAAGCGTCATCATGCTAAGAATGGCCAAGTGGGGAGCTATATGTCCAGCCCACTCCTGTTAATGCTACTGACCCATGATTAGAATGCCAAATCCAGCTCCAACAGAGACATGAAGTTTGCAGATGGCACAAAAGTAATTGGTCTCATCAGCAACATTGATGGGTTGAAATATAGAGAAGAGGTTGAAAATCTCATGAAAAGGTGCAAGAATAACAATCTAAGTCTCGAAGTGGACAAGTGCACAAAATTTTGGCACACCTTATATGGTTATTTTTGCTGGTATATTTTTCACAAGTTGTTAAACAGGTTGTTTTGAAGTTGATTGTTCCTGTTTCTTATTAACATCCATCTTAATTGTTTTTTTTTCTTAGGAATGTGAATTACTGACATCAAACATTTAATCTTGTTAACAGTTAATCCTGTTTATGATTTGGTTCTTATTTAAGGTAACATCTCGAGGGTTTGTTTCTGTGTAACTTTGGTTACATTCTCATTAGCCATTGCCAATTATTTATCTGTAGGGTAAATCAAATCATTAACACACAAAAAGCAAAGGATGTTTTTCTTAGCATTTGACATTCCTGTGTGATATTTCTGCATTTGTTTATATTGTTACGTGTCCAGAGGACCCCAAAATCTAGCAGCAATAGAAATTCACCAAGACCAATGGTTACTTAAACAGATGTAGCTTTCAATTTTCTTTAAACATAAAAACAAGATCAAACTTTAACTTACTGCTTTTAATTTATCCTAACAACCCCCTTCTAATTCTAAGCACATGTGAATGTAATGTGTATATGTTCAGGAAAGTTCTTTGATTCACAGTCAAATCTCACTTCTCACTCCTCCAAGTTCACTAGTATCAGGCAATTCTTATACTGTGCACAGAATTTAACATTTATGAATGTTCATCAGGCTCTGATGTTTAAATGTAACTGGTTACCTCTCAGGAAGGTTCTCATTGGTTTCAGAGAGAGATTTGTTGCTGGTTGGACACACACACAAACTGTTTACCTTTGATCTGCCACTTCAGTGTCTTGCCAAAGAAACTTTCTTCATCAGGGGATTTCCAAATGATAACCTCTTCTTGCAGGTCACCACAGAGTTCCTCTTGTTTCCCTTATTTCAGGAGAAATACTCTAGCCAGCCACTTCCTCTTGTAAAGACTACAAGGGTTTTCAACAGGCTGAACTCAGAGCTCACAATCTGTTTTCACAATAGGGTTTTCAACAAGCCTGTCAGCATGCCATGTTGCAGCCTCCACAAGCTACTGCAGAACTGACTTCTCTCTCTCTCTCTCTCCAAAGAATCACGATTTTTTTCTCTCCCTGCTTGCAAAACCACATGACCCCTCTTAGAACAGCAAACTGCAACCAGACAGATTGCTGACACTGGCCATCTATTGCTTTAAAGACAATTATCCATTTATTCCACATCAGTCCAATTAACACTTACTTGTGACGTCTCCATAAGCATTCTTCAAGATTTCTGTAAATTCACTGTGGACATAAAGTCTGCTTATGCATACCTCTTGCATTTCAAATGTGATGTCTTTTGTGAAATGATAATGTCTGTTTGTGAAGTGACCTACACTAAACCCACCCCCCACAATCTATTTCTTTAAAAGCCATATTAATATTTAATATAAAATATATCAATGTGAATGGTAATTGTCTATCTATAAGGCTAACAGATCTCTTATCAGACTGCATATGGCAGTGGCTCCTTTCCATTTATATTAATGGTAATTGTGTAAGGCTAACAAATCTTTTGTCATTCAACATAAATTAGTGGCTCCTTTCCTTAACATTTGTCATTCCTGTATGACGTATTTATAAATTATTTTATATACCACCCCCCCCCCCATATGTGATTTACAAGGGGCATTGTTGAAAAATGACTCACAAAATATGTGAGGACCCTACCACCTGGCATGCAGAATCTTCCAGGTACTCCTGTCAGGAAAAACAATACAGAAGTATTAGAACCAGATCCACCAGGCTGAGGAACAGCTTCTTCCCATGGGCAGGGAGGCTGCTGAATGTCTACTATAACAACTCTCTATGACTCTACTATTTCTTAATAATATGTATTTTAATATATTTACATACATTGTTTTTAAGTAACTTTTGTCCATATGTGTGTTATGCCTGAGAATGTTGTTTCATCAAGTTGTAATGGGACAATTAGATGATAAATAAACAATCAGAAATATTTGAATGTCTAACTTCCAGACCTTCCAATAGATGCTCATAAATGCATTGCTAAATTCCTTACCGCAACTCATTTTGCTATGAATAAGACTTAATGTCAGATATTTTTATTCAAATGAATAACAAAATTGTGTTTTCCATGTGTGAAACAAAACTGAAAAATTCAAAAAGATTTTTTTGTGTAAGCAAGGTATAGAAGCCTAAAGTCCAACAACTCCAGTTCCAAAGCAATTTTTATCTAACAACTATCAGGTTCTTGAACCTCCCATACTGTAACCATAAACCATCCCAGAACAACTTAAAGATCTGTTTGCACGAGGTTTTTTTTCTTGCACTGACTGCAACTAAAAATGTGATGCTTATTATTTCATTTTTTGTTGTATTTTTTTGTAATTACGTTGGTGAATCTGAACCTTGTACATATTTATGACAATAAACTAATTTTGAACATTGAGAATATGCATGTGATCTCAGGCATGCATCTCAGAGATATTTAATTTAAAAAAAAATTTTCACACTATGAACCACATTAACCAAAATACACACAAACATTTCCCTCTAGAATATACAGTGTCATTTTCTCCCCTTTTTCCCCCTCCCTCCTTCCCACCCCCCTCCCTACCCACTAAACGTTCAACATATACAATACAATAAACCCATTAAACAATGTCATCACACAATAAAAATAAACAAGAAAATTGTGTCATCTACTTTTACACACTGGGTCAGTTCATTTCGTCTTCTTCTCATTCTATCATTTTAGGGAGTGGAAGTCTGCGGTAGGCCCTCTCTGTTGTGTTTCATGTATGGTTCCCAAATTTGTTCGAATACTGTGACTTTATTTTTTTTAATTATATGTTATTTTTTCCAATGGAATACATTTATTCATTTCTATGTACCACTGCTGTACTCTCAGGCTCTCTTCTGATTTCCAGGTTCACATTATACATTTTTTTGCTACAGCTAAGGCTATCATAATAAATCTTTTTTGTGCTTCATCCAGTTTGAGGCCTAATTCTTTACTTCTTATGTTACTTAGAAGAAAGATCTCTGGATTTTTTGGTATGTTGCTTTTTGAGATTTTATTTAATACCTGATTTAGATCTTCCCAAAACTTTTCCACTTTCTCACATGCCCAAATTGCATGTACTGTTGTTCCTGTTTCCTTCTTACAGCGAAAACATCTATCTGATACTGTTGGGTCCCATTTATTTAACTTTTGGGGCGTGATATATAGCCTGTGTAACCAATTATATTGTATCATGCATAACCTCGTGTTTATTGTATTTCTCATAGTTCCAGAGCATAGCTTTTCACATTTTTTATTTTTTATCTTTATGTTTAGATCTTGTTCCCACTTTTGTTTGAATTTACAGCTTATTTCATCGTTCTCTTTCTCTCACAGCTTGATGTACATGTTTGTTATAAATCTTTTAATTATCATTGTGTCTGTAATCACATATTCAAAGCTGCTTCCTTCTGGTCACCTCAGCCTGCTTCCCAACTTGTTCTTTAAGTAGGTTTTCAGTTATGCATCTCAGAGTTGATGTACAATCAAAGCAATAATCCTGAGCAGATTTTATAGTTTATTGGGTGGAAAAGCTGGCAGATTTGCTTATTGAGCAACCACAGAAATCAAAATGTACAACATTGAGATTATGAAACCAATACTTTTACTGCTGCATTGCCATCATGCCTCCGGTCAAATGTAAGACGAGAAAATTCAGATAATGTGAAACGAAAAGTGCATCTTATTTTGATAAAAGTTAACAGGAGCTCTCAGGGTCAACAAAAAGTCATCATCACTAAAACATTGTCAAAAGCAAATGATATAAATTAAAACTAACTGCAACAGTGCACCAGAACACTTATGTAAAGCATTATTTCCAGTTAGATATGTCAGAACATAGAATCAGATTATGAATTCAAATGAAGTTTACCTTGCACTGAGTATAATTTTACTAATCAGTCGAAGCTTCAGTGACAGCAAGGAGAAAGCTATAACAGAGGCATATAAACAAATTAGACAGTAAACCTTAATTTATGTGATAAGTGGAATTTATACAATCACTTAGGCTGTTCTAGTGTTTACTAAAACACAGTTAAAAGAGCCTCAGCACTGCATTTAATGGCTCTAACTCCATTACAGATGCTTTAGTTTACATACATTGAGGGAGTTCTACTCAAATACCACAAGCAATAAAAAGACTGATAAACAAATTTACCAATCAGTAAACTAGTGAATCCATAGACAGAATATATGATATCTGTCTGGTAATTATCTGGAACTTGTTTACAATGTCCAAAAGATTGAATGATATTAAACCTATGCATTTACATAGGTGTTTTAACCCTACCTTATAGCACAATAATGTCAATATTTGATGTCAGCCCACTTCATTTGTTTTCAGTTATTTGATATTATTTTAGCAACCAATATAATGGTTCAATTGTCAAGATGTTACTTTGGAAATGGCGTCTTTGCTTCTTTTTCATGTACATCTAGATATTTATTCAGACAATCAATATTTTGTATGATGAGTGTATTTTCTATGATTGTTTTAAATTTAACTATTATAAAAGATGGGGACAAACATTTTGTATACAACAATGATTTGTAAAGTGTTCTTACTCTTCATAGAATGAAAATAATATGAAATCTGAAAAGTTCTCATGATCCACCGAAACAGAAAGTTCTAAATGTTGGAGTGAAAATAAAAATGCATAGAAATCCTGAACTCATTGCTATTTTCATGCTGCAATGATGGCATTGGCAGTAACTTGCCCTATCATTATGACTGCAGCTACGCACAAATATTGAACTGCATTGTTGGCGAGAAATTTAATAACAAGGTGAAGTGGAGGGGTGCAACCATAGGCAATACAAAGTAAAATGGAAGAGAAGAACAAAATGTATGAGGCCATTTTTCAGATTGTAATCTTCATCTGATTTTCATTTCCCAATTAAATCCAGAATTGTCACTTCTCCAATTTATTCCAACCGTGGTACTCATCCCAGGGCCCGGGCACTTCTCCAAATGTTAATTTGAAACATCAATATAAACAGATATTTTTTTTTCTTTGAGGCTCATTTGCTGTGAAAATGGATGATAATACAAATTTCAAAATTATTTATCAGTTTCTTTGAAACCTAGAATTCTGGGGTTAGCCAAACAGAAAGTTGAAACATTCACATTAGAAGATTATTGGTCCTTCTGAATGGTTTCTCTAAAATGCTTTATCAATACTATCTATTGATTTCACTCTGATTCCTATGTATTATGCTCTATGTCGACATGAACTTGGGTACACCATCTATAAATTTCATACAGTCTAATAAACACCATTGTTCATACCTTGGAGTTTTAAACAAAGCAGTTCAGCATGTTGTGTTTTGCTTCAAAAATTGTTAACTCACAATGATGGTCACTATCTTTACATTTGCAGCTTAAGAGATGGTTTTAAAGCTTTGTAGACAGTATAGAATTAATTATTGATTTGAAGAAATTTATGACCTCTCTTCAATTGGACTTTTCAAACTCTCAGAAACACAATGTGATAATGACCACTTAATCTGATTTTGTTTTTGTAATGTGATTATTTGTGTTGAGCAATATTTACTTTATTAATGAAACAATATAGTTTGGATTTTATATGGATCAAGGAAGATGAGTTTTTCCACAAATAATACCATATGTTAATATAAGCGAATATATTTTATATCAATCTTTACATTTTTTCAATAAATATGATTGACATTTATGTTGGATATTCCTAATTTTCTTAAATATTGGATTTGCTTCCACATTATTCCTGCAGTGACTAAGGAATAAACTGACACTTTCAAATCCTTCTACATAAATGACAGGAAGATTGAAGAAAATTGTATATGAGAATGTCATCCTATTTCTACCTGGGATTAGTTTCATTTGTATATGTTGTAGAAATCTGCATCAAAGAAATTATTTGTTTTAAATTGTGTTGCCAGCGATCATTACATGATCATAAAGTGAGACAACAATTTTTTTTTCATTTGTTTAGCCAATATTTTGTTCTCACTGTGTATGAATTTTATTATCAAAGGTATTCACCTCTATTTGGTATAAAGTGTCTTTTGATGTAACTTTATCAGTCATTTTACTATTAAACAGATCAAAAATATAGTAATAATAGAGTATTCAGTTCAAACACTAATTTTCTACTCTCTCCCTGAGACTTGCACATTATTATTAATTTCAAAACTTGGTCATTGTTCAAATTTTAGAATCTCTGGCTTTGATAATGTCATTCATTAAAGAAGGAAATGCTCGCAAAAATAAAATCCAATAATGGGAAACAAAGTGGCATGAAGCAAATGAGAATGGATTTTCACTGTCATACTTCAGTGTTTTTTTTCACCCTTGGGGCATCCTAACACTTTATTTTCCATTTTAAGAAAGTAAAATGCTTGAAATATCCTACAGGTTAAGAAGCCTCTGTGGAGAAAGAAACATAATCTACATTTTATGAAGAACTTTTAAAATGCTAGCAGCAACTGCTGGTTCTGTTGTGGCCATGCATTCTCCTGAAATAGTATAATTTAAACAGTCCTTAAGAAAATAATTATATTTGCATTTGTGCTTTCCTTAGGTTTTGGGCTGCAGGTGAATAAAACTTCTCTAAAATTAGATAGCTAAAGAAAAATGTAGAGCAAAGCTCATTTTACTCAATGATAAATTCACAGATTATATCACAATTTTTTTTTAGCTCTGGGGATGTATATTCCTTTGCAGAAGTTATAAACAAAGTCTGTGGGTGACACAAAGGGATACCTAATCGATCTGTTGACTCGCAGCTCCGGAGACTTGGGTTTAATCTTAAATATGAGTTCTTGCTTATGTGGTGTTTGCATGTTCTCCTTTTGAGAATGTAGATTTTTTTTCACACATTCTGACCTACAGGATTGTAAGTTAATTGTCTACTGTAAATTATCTCTCATTCAGTTTTCAGTATTATACCTAAGTACAATGTACAGATGTACCAAAATTCTTAGACCTAAGTACTTTGTACAGACGTACCAAAATTCTTACATGGTGCAGACAAACAAGCACATAAGACACAACAACTACAATAGAATACATTAAATCACCACAAATGCAAAGCCAGAAAAAGATAAAATAAATATCAAAGAATTGTTAGTGAAAGGAAAAGAAAGTTATGTTTCAGTAGTGCAGGCAGGTCTTTTGGTAGTCCTGGCATAATTTATGGTTAGGTTTAGAGTAATGCAGGGAGGATAAAAGTCTGATAGTTGTTGGATAAAATACATTCTTGAATCTGAAGGCACTGGATTTGGATGTCTGTAACTTCTGCCTGAAAGGAAGAGCAAGAAGAGATTGTGACCAAGATGTTGGGGGATATTTATGATATTGGTAGCCCTCTTGAGCCAGTGCCTCACCTAGATGCTTAAAGGACATGTAAGTGACTGGTAGAATATGGAGGGAGTTTATGAGAATGTAGGGGGAATAAAACATGGAATTAATGTCAGATTAGTTGAAGTGGCTGATTGATGATTGGTGTGGATTGCATGCTCTCTAAGAATCTGTTTTAATGTATTCTACTGTGAAAACCTTGCTTTACAGTAGGACTTGAGCTTGATTATGAAAGATTACAGGCACAGTGAAATGACTAAATATTGAACTGATTCCGAAAATCAACAATTGAAGGAAGGTGCAGACTTAATGATCTCTGTTTTTGGATGACTTGTATGTATGATAGAAGTCAGACGATGGTGCTAGAGGACTTGAAACGCATGACACAAAATAAAAGGCACTTCACGAGTGTGCTCATATGGTACACATCCAAACTGTGGTAAATTATAATTGAGCCATGCTTTCCATGTTCAGTGTGAGATTTTTTGGAACTCCTGAGTCCGCCATCCACAGAAATTGGTTGGGGAGTTAGCACACAGGATGCATTTGGCAAAGACCTCAGGCCCATGGCTGACTGCCATTAGTCTGTTTTTGGGCTATGAACAAAGAAAATATATTTATAAAGTCCTTTAATTATGAATCTGTTTCATAATTTTAACCCTTTAAGTATCATTTCTCCACTGAAATGATAAAGGCAATAAACTTTCAGTTCATGCGTGTGGAAACACTTTCCTCCCTTCATTGTATACTTCTGTTATCCTTATGCAAAGATTCAGTTCAAATTCTAAACAGTGCTTGCTATAGTGGTTCTGCCTTTTTTAGTTATTCATCCACAACACACTGAATAATATGCTGATATACCTTGCAATGCTAGGTACTCTTGTTTTGTGTCTAAATCATTGCTTTTAATGATTTTGAGTAAACATTACTGATCTGATTTGATGTCTCGTGAATTCACTCGAATTATGTGCACTGTAGCAAATTGAGAATTTTTTGAAACATCATGTTTGTTTCCTGCAATACTTTATTATCTACATCAGCCATTCTTAACCTGGGTCCTACCATACCCACCACCCCCCCCCCACCCCCCACCAACCCACCATCCAACGGAGCCACAGTACATTTAAGTAAAACATTTGTTTTCTTTTTATCTCACATAACATTTTTTAAACATAGTCTGTAGGAGAGAAGTACAGAAGAAACCAAAATTTGACTGCTTCACAAGGAAAGAGGCCCATAAACTTTGAGCAGAGTCCTAGGAGGGTCATAGCCAAAAAAAGACCTGAGAATGGCTGATCTAAGTTTCACAGCCATGGTGAAATGTTACATTGAAACAACACATGGTAACTGAATGATATAATTTTAAACAAAATGCCCTTTCACTATCAGCAATCTGGCCCTGTATGAAATCAACTGGCATATTCCTACACATAATGACAGACCTACTGGACACCAAACTACCTGCAGATGACTACTAATCACACTTAGAGAGGTTGCAAAGAAAAATGGTGTTGAAAATGAAGCAACAGAGAGAGGCAGTAGAGGGTGCTCTTTCTTATTTTAAGTTAACAATCACAGGGGAAAAGTTCATGTGCCCGATAGTCCTGAACTGGCTTTAAAGTCTTTATTGTTGATGCTAGATTATAATGGTCAATAATATATTCAAATCCCCTGCAATTACATTTTTAATCTTAAAGAGTGCACCAGAGTAATATTAAAATAATATGTTTTTAATTGTGATGCATGAATAATTTTGCTAACAATAAGTTTTTTTTTAAATCCTAGTTGAGGCAGATACAAAAAAAATTACCATCTCCAAATTTGATTCTTGATGTCAGATATCCTGGAGTGTTCAATTAAATACTGGACTTCAATTTCCTTTTAACTTGTCAAATTCATTTTTTATCCCTTTTAGTTAATCCTCCCATTTTTTGAAACATGTGCCCTCACTAGAATATTGAGATTGTGAGTTGGCAGTTTTTGTTCAATTTCACCAACTCTCGTCCCTTTATGTAGAAAATAGGCTGTAAGCCCGAAAATGCGGATCTATGTGGAGCTCAGATTGATTGGGCGAAAGACAAATCCAGCAGAAAGAATGTGCTTCAGGTAGGACATTTCTCTTTGAGCTTAATTAAATTTATAATTATCTCAACTTTTTAATACTTGTGTATGCAAGCTGTTTGACACTGCAGCTTAGTTAAGTTCTAAAATTTTCTGTTTTTGTCTCTAAAAATATGTCAAACCAAATTTCATTTCATACCAACTTCCAAATAACTACTTGAGTTTTTGTTAGCATTTAATGATTGAAGTTTGTTTGGCTAAAATTTTGTGAATGAATGATCATGGGGTTTCCAACTTTCCCCACCCCTGTCATAATTTCACAACCTAATGACCTGAATATGTGACAAAATCAAATGGCAGCTTAAAGGAAGAATATGAAGTGCTAAAATTGTTTTCCTGTGGTTAATAAAAGCTGCAGTGTTCTCATGTCACAGAAACCACATGGACTGATGTTCTTGCCTCTCCACTGTCCCCCTGCCCACAATATTCTTGTTTGAAACTTGTTCAAAGATGTACTTCTCTGCTCATTGAACAGTCTATAGGAGTCACCACATTTTGCTTTAGCCCAGTGCCAACAATCAATCCTGGTGTGCTTAGTTGTGGATATGTAGCATAGGGTATATGTTAACATGTCTCCTCATAAAGGACTAGATCCTGAGCATTCCACAGATGAGCCACAAATACTTCATTCTTCTCTTGGCATTTCATTTTGTAATTTCTACCAATATATAAGAAGCTGTTAATAATCAATGAGTGACTTAATTTGATGTTACTTTTGCTAATAAAAAACTGCAAAGTATGAAAATTCATTTAATAGTGCCAACAGAATAGGGTTGAAAATGCTCTGTGATATTGGTAAATTACTCACTAATGTCTCATTTCCAATAATGTCTGGAGAGAACAAACATTAAAGGTTTCCATTGTGTACCAGCCATTAAGCTACACACTAACCACTGGTACTCCCAAGGATATGGGTTGGTTAATTACCTGAAATATTTGATAAGTTTTGAAACAGGAATTCTGTGTATGTGGCTCTTCATTCACCATCTTCCATTCAGAAACACATTTATATTGGGGAAATTAGTTAAATTGCTTCATGTTCAGATTTCTTTCCAATATATTTCCAGCTATCTGTTCATATATCTTTCAGAAATCTGGGAAATTCAAGGTAGGTAAACGCGAAACATTATTTTCTCCTCAATTTGATGTGAATCATATTGACAAGCAGCACTTTTATAAAACCACTTTGTACTTCATTATTTTTAGATGTTTACATTTTATTAGCCACTCTATGTCTTATAAAACAATACAACTGATTTATTAGAATACTTAACAAGATCTTGCCTGTTAGTGACCATACTGTTTATTTACACTATTACCTATGGATAAGCAAACACACATTCCAAGATTGCACAAAATAATTATCTACAAGTTTGGCTGTCAATACTTATTTTATATTGAAACAGGTGGAATAAACTTTGGAAGAGACAGATCTTATTTACCCCCTCGAATACCATTGATTTGATGGTGAAATGGCATGCTTAAAATGTTTTTAGTGTGAGATGGTAGTTCAGTGCTTGTTATTTGGTTTGAAACTTGAGGCGATGAGGATTGGAAAGGATTATGCTATAAGCCTAAATAATCCAAAGTGTCATCAACATAACAGTGTATGTAATGACTAAATTAAACCATATTAAAGGTGGACAATAATGTCAATCAACAGCAGGAGGTTAAGTGCTTCAGGAAAAGTGCCTTGGTTGACATGCATTTCTCATACATCATTCTGTCTGTTTTCATGTATGGATCTGTTTGTTGCTACGGTTTTGTGTGCCACTCTGCATTTGTGAGGCTTCTGTATGCATGCCTATATATATAATATATATATATGCATGTATCAATATGGTTTAGTATGTGTGCATTCCTCTGTGCATGTGTTTGGATCCTTGTTTCTAATATTTTGAATTTCCTTTTCTTTTATATATTTGAACCAGAGTGATGGCTGGTAGTTAAACCTGATTTGAAATTTTAAATGTGCTGCATTTCCTTAATTACAATGTTTTTTTTTCATATGAGCTGATACAGCACATCATGATTATGCTGTCGTTGATGGCTTGAAACAAAATAAAGGCTGTGAAAGCCTATCACTTACAAAATGTTTTTCAATAACATTGTTGTGTTAGGCTGCACTTTAAAATTATGTGCTATTTTGCTCAAGGACATCTATTTTCTTAAATCTATGATCACACCTCATTCCGAGTGAAAAGAGATGGGGCAATAGATTCACATTTCAGTACCTGGCAGTATTACAGAATGGATTTTTGTATCATCGGCATATCCTTCAAAGGAAGTTTTTTTGAAAACAATATTCTTACACTATTTTGAAATATAATGAGTTCAGCGACTGAGGTAGCATGTTATAAAGGATGCCCATGGTTGTAATTTCAGGATTAGTACTCATGTTGCATGCTAGTGAGGCAAGAAACAGAAAAATAGTGTGTAGTGCACGTCGAAAGAACCAAAGACTTGTTGATCCAAACCAAGGCTTTTATTAACTAAAAGACTGGATCATATCACAAGTAGGTCAACCAGTCCAGAATGACCTGGACTGGCTAGGAGCAATCCTTTAAGACCTGCCAGAAGGTGTGGCTACACTCTCAGCCAATCACAGTCATCCTACACTACCATCTGTACATATGTACATATACACATTGGTGATAGAATCTATACTATCACATAGTGCAAAGTAATGTGTACCTATAGAACTTGTGTAGGGGGGAGAGATTGAGATATTTGGACCATTGTGCTCTGCTGGAAGATTGAAACTAGATTGGCGGGGGGTGGGAATCTGAGCAGCAGGGCAACAATCATAGGAGGTGAGTGTATGCCAGATACTCGGGTAAGCAAATCTGAATGAAAGAACTGGAAGGAAAAAGTGAATGTTCACAGCAAGACTGATGGACTCATATGTGTTCATTTTAATACAAGGAAGATGGAGGGTAAGGCAGATGAACTTAGTGCCTGGATCAGTACTTGGAATTATGATTTTGTAGCCATTACGAAGATATGACTATGAGAGATGGGATTGGCAGCTCATTGTTCCTGGGTTTTGTTTTGTTGTTTTAGATGTGATAGAGGAAGAGGTAAAAGCAGTGGAGATGTTGCATTGCTAATCAGAAAGACTGTCACAGCTGCACTCTGCAGGACTGAATGCTGATCTCAACTACTGAGGCAATGTAAATAGAGATCTGAAAAAGGAAAACTGAAATTATTCTAATAGGGCTACACTATAGGCCTCCCAGTACCACCAGTTGGTGGAGGAGCATATATCTAGACAGATAATGTGGATAGAGATCTGAAATAGGAAAACCGAAATTATTCTAATAGGGCTACACGAAAGGCCTTCCAGTACCACCAGTTGGTGGAGGAGCATATATCTAGATAGATAATGTGGATAGAGATCTGAAATAGGAAAACTGAAATTATTCTAATAGGGCTACACAAAAGGCCTCCCAATGCCACCAGTTGGTGGAGGAGCATATATCTAGACAGATAATGGAGAGTTGCAAGTGCATCAGCTTTGTCATTATTGGGATGCTTTAATTTCCCCAATCTTTACTGGGACATTCTTTGTTGTAGAGGTTTAGATGGAGCAAGATTTGATAAGTGCATAGTTTATTGAAGCAGCATGTAGACTGTCAACAAGGAAAGAGGTCATACTTATATCTGCAAATGAGCTCTGCCAAGTAACCAGAATTTCCATGGGGTAATGTTTTGGAAACAGTGATCATCTTCATTAAGTTTTCAGACAGTTAGGGACAAGAATAAGTTTGGGCCTTGTATAAAAGTACTACATTGGCAGTAAACATATTTGTAGGATGATTAGACAGAAGCTGTTGGAATAAACTCTATCAGGCAAATTCCCAATTGACATGTGGGAGTTGTTTAAGGACCTTGAAGATCATAAAGTGTCTTGAGTGACTGATAACGGAATCCATCAAATCACCCTTTCCAGTAACATTGGACTTGTTCCAGTTTGCCTCCCATCCAAACTACTCCACAGATGATGCTATAGACTTGACCCTCTAACTCTCTCCTGATTCACCTCAAGAATTTTATCTCAGTCTGTTGTTCATTGATTTCAGCTCGGCATTCAAGGAATTAATACCTCAGAGGCTTGTGGATAAACTGTTCTCTCTGAAATAGCCCAGAATTTTTTTTTTGCCCTAGGATGATAATCCTTCAATTTTACTGCATCTATTATAGAGAAGTTGGCTGGTCATTTTTCTCAATTTCAAAATCTGTGTAAAGGTGCAAGTAACTTCATGCAAAACTAAAATGAGTTGATCAATCCATAAATAGAATGCTAACATTTATCAGCAATCATCTAAGTTGTCCATCTAACTGACTGTTTTATTTTAGATTTTTGAGAAAGATTATAGAACTGCACAACTCTTCCAGTCTATGTTTACACAAATGCCTTTGAAGAACAAAGTTGTTATCTTTGATGATAATTTTAGATAGCTTCTGAATTTACCAGTATAATGTGATATATTATTGTTCCAGCAAGATCAATTAGAAATGCTAAGTAGTTCAGTTAGTGTAATTTCAAAAATCTCATTAAGTCTCAATGTGAAAAGCAGTTTAACAAGATTAAACATGAACAACAATAAATAAACTGTGATTCTGCTTATCATTCAGTATTATTGCAGAAACATTGCAACTGGCTGCCAGTGAAGTCTTAAACAATGGTTATTTACAGGGCTACAATGCAATACATAAGATGATGGCTCTTTTGGAAAGACTATCACAACCCTCAACAATCAAACTGAATTTATGGCGACGAACATTTGCAATCATATTTTTCTTGATTCACTGATACACCCTGATGCACATAAATAAGCAAAAATCTCATTTCCACTTCTTACATTATAACTAGTTTAGGAATGTTCTCTGCAAAGTTGTCACTCCAAATGAACGAGATGCCTTGAAAAATAAGGGTACTCTTCAAATGCAGTTATTAAAGAGTTCAGCATAAATTGTTGGTAACTTTTAACTAATGTGGCATTTTTATGGGTTTATTGTTTCATACAAAGAAACACATGCCACTTGCAGCAGAAAAACATGTAATTTAGCCCACTGATTTGTTCATCATATATAGATCATCCCTCACCAAACTTTTATAATGTATGTGTTCACTGCAGCTATGTATTTTGGGGAACTGATTAATGAATAAAGCCATGTACCTGCCAAGATTTGTCCATTAAACCTCTATTAATCTTATAAGACAAGAGCACAAATGATTTTCCAGTGGTAGATTTTAAGAAATACAGAGGAATTCCACATGGTTTTCTTGGAATAAATTAAAACAATCTGTAAAAAAAAAATGAATATATTTTATGACAGGAATATTGCTTCTCTAGAGGATTAAAAGATTTGATGGGAATACAAGTGAAATTAAAGAAATGCTCAGTCATTTTTCTAAAACAAAAATTAAAATATATTTACAGATCTAGTGCATTAAATATTATACCCATTAAATAATATTATACCTTTAAATGTGATTAAAATTTGATTATAATGTTTAAAAAGGAATAAATGGATGTGTTATTCTGCAGTAATGTTAATGTTAACTGAGTATTCTGCATTTTCTTGAAAGCTTCCAATTTATTGAAAGATTCTTGTGCACTGATACCATGATAAAAAAAATAATAAGATGAAAAATTGATGTATGAAGCACAATTTGTTTGAATTGAGGATCTAATGAAAATATGGTGAGAAATAAATCCTGAAATTTCTCAGTGTATAATGTTGCCATGAACCCAGAGACATAATGATAAACAGCTGAATAGTGATCTAACCCTTTCTTTCATCATTTTGATGACAGGCATCCATGTGCATAGGTTTGAGATGCCTCTCCAAAAGCCATCAAGTTTTCTTTTCTGTACATTTGGCTGAAGGTACAATTCAAAATAGAGCTACAGAAATTAAGATTATGCTGTACTTGTACTCAGCCCTCCTCAGTGTTAATCCTACAAAGCAGAAAGTCTTGAAGAATTGTAAAGCATGATTGATGCTGTACTGGTTGATTCAATCATCAGCTGATCCTTATTTTATGTTGTATGATCTAGGATTCAAAAATTTGGGGAGCTTTGTTGATAACATATTTAAAACCTACAAGAACATTCCTATTCCTGTTAAAAAAAAATATGGTATTTTTTAGAACCTTTAAATGTTTCTCACTTTTGATTCCTCAGACAATCAAGCTGCGGAGTAACCTCCGGTTTATTTAAACTTATTTAGAGGAGCTAAATTATCCTCTATGCCTGAACAAAGGACAAGACTTAACTTGGAAATTAGTGGCAGGCAGCAACAACATGAAAGAGAGTGAATTCAAATCCATTTGCTCAAGAAAGAAAGTCTCTGGCTGCATGAAACAAAACCTGGTCAACATTGCAGCTTGGAATGATAAATAATATTAATAATCACAATGGACAAGTATTGTTTAAGAGAGCTTCAATCACACTACCTGCATTAGAAGCCTGCTGTTGGGATGACGTGGGCTTGCCCATCAAAACTAATTAGGGTCAGAAAGCAGGAGTTGTTGGCCTGAAAGATGTTATTGGTGTACTTATCCTTCCATGGGTTTGTAGAATTTTGTGATGGTCACTCTCCTAAGCCTTGAGATATTTTCTAAAGGTACTCCATGTCTCAGAATGAACAATAGGAAAGCAAAGTCCAGGAATTTTCTGCCAGGTAGGCCATCTTAACTTTCAAACACCCTTTTCCTCTGTCAAGCAAAATCTATTTTCTATTTTAGCTAACCTGAAAAAATTGGTTAAAAAAAATATTTTGGTGGCATCATTTGTTGTTATCATTTTCACCACTCAACTTCTTTCAAGAATGTGAGTTTGTTTGATGAAGCTATGAACGTTGTTTAAAGAATGCAGAATGAAACTCTGATCAAAATGATTAATTCTGTATCATTTTTTTTCTGTTTCATTTCCTCTGATTTTCTATTTTTCACCTGGGTTTGTGCATTTGTGGTAAGCCTGTCTTCTTTTACTAACAGCTGATGTTAGACAGAGTAAGTTATTCAGAACAAATCTTACAATAACTGTTGTAATTAATGAAGGATGAGCTACAAATAATAGTCATGTTAGGCGAGACAAAGCAGAGGCCTCACCCACTAATCACACACATCTACAGTAAGAAGCTACAAATACTTTGCCTTGACAGACCTAGCTTCCCATTTCCAAAGGGGGCTACACAACAGATTGAATGGCACAGATATGTGGATGCTTCCTCAACTGTAATGCTTGATGTCTTTTTTAGCAGCAACTTCAGAATGTTTTGCTTTCAATATTACATAATGAAAAGACATATGCCACACTGATCACTGGGCAGAATAACCTGATTAGTTCTACTGAAATAATAATGATACAGATACACAAGGTTGTATTCAGCAGAGAGCAATCTTTGAAGGACCATTGCCACAAATAATCTTCAATCATAATAGAGACAGATGTAGAGTTTCAACTATCTAGGACTGGCATCATTTCAAGCCTGTTTCTTCTTTATTCATTATTTCTATAATTCTGATCCATTAGGTTGGTGCTGATGGATGATAAATTCTGCCACTTTCCTCCCTTCTACATCCTACATCATCACTTTTATTTCAGTTACCTTAAGTGCTGAACAGCACCATCACTCGCCTGTAGATCCACGTTTGCAGATTTCTTTTTCTCTGTCACTTCTTTGCTTCTTCTGACACCCCCTTCAGCTTTGGCAAATATTATCATTGCCAATCTTTTTCAAGGCTAATTAAAAAAAACCATTCTGCTGCTGTTTGCATCTCTTCCAATTTCATTTCCATGCAATTTTTCCTTCAAACACATGCCCTAATTTACATCTACATTACAAACAAAGCAATGACCATGAATGGACCAAGGTCATTTGTAAACACTATATTGACAATCATATTGATTGGATAAAATCATCCAATGTTTCTAGCATAAATGGCCATTCAGCCCATTGTATTCATCTAGGTCATAAAAGAGCCTCATCCCACCTAATCCCATTTTAGCCTCAATCTCCATCAATAGATTCATAAACCTACAGATTACAGTTCTCGTATCCCAGATTTCACCTTGATCACTCTCTTAACCAATGAGATCTCTGCCATTTTTTACAATTATTTTGATGCAAAGCAGACTGTCAGTATTGTGTTGTAAATCATTGCAATTTTTCTTACTTCATTTGCACTGAGCCCATTGTAATAATGCAATTGCATTTCAATAAGATTCTCACCAGAATTATTTGGTGGTCATCTTGTTAAAATAAAAAGACCAGTCAAAGTTTCAGTTTTACTTTAATTTTGGAGCATCCAAACTAAATTAAAGTTTTAATCTGCATAAATAATTTTGAAGCTACTGTTTTAATAATCTCTTTTGATGTAATGTCTTCTCAAACAGAGTTTATAACTAACAGTCTTAAAATGGCAGTTCAGTATCACAAAATCAAATAATAAATTACCATATATACTTAAGTAAAAGTTTAACTTTGAACACCATTTTTTAATGTTAAATTTATGGGGTCACCTATCACATAGATGCTACTTTTGACTGTGGTAAGTACCTGTGTCATTCGAGGTGTTGGTAGCTCCAGTGGGTGGGTAACCGAGGCAAAAATAGCTGGGGTTGACTTTTAGAGAGTCTCAACTTTTACACAAGTATATACAGTAATTTTGAATTGCATAATACTCTTTACCTTTACAGTCTACATTTGTCTGAGCTCTGGTTTATCTGAAAGTGCAAAGAAAGCTTCCAATAACTCACTTTTTTAACTTCAGTGCTGACTTTTAAGAAAGTTGTGTAAATATTATTACTATCTCTTGAACATTTGATCAAAGGAATGAGGGAAGAAATAATTAATTTATGAGCTCATCTCATGGGGAACTTTTGACCGTACAATATTGTCAAAGATGGGTTCCCAAAGTACAGGTGTACCCCATTTTATGAAACTGGAGCTTTCCAATGGAACCTTTTGTAAACCAAAATGGCCTTAAACAAAAACAAACAGTTACCATTGATTTCCATGGGAAAATTTTGAGCATTCCCAGATCCCAAAAAATAACCCGCCAAATCATGCATAATAACACTAACATATAGTAAAAGCAGGAATTATAGGATACATACACAGCCTATATGAAGTAGAAATAATGTATGCACAGTGTAGTTTCACTTACCAGAATCAGGAAGACAGTGAGTTTTGTCAGCGCTGCTGGCCACACGCTGACAGCCCCACCGGTTGCCTTGCATATGTCCCTCCAGCCATACACTGACAGTCCCACCAGCCGCCCTGTGACAGCCTCACCGGCCGCACACTGACAGCTCCACTGGCCACTTTTTCATAAAAGCTAAAATCCTTTCGTAAAAGCAAACACAGGTTTCTTTGTAAAAACAAATTTGCGTAAAACAAGTATTCGTAAAACCGTGTATACTAAGTTAACATGTCAGCTAGCATCTCTGACAATTAGATTTGAAGCCAACTAAGAATAATGAAAAAAATGGAAAAAACTCAACAGCTCGGGCAGCATCAGTAAGTAGAAAAACAGATTTGATGTTTCAGGTCGAAGACTTTTTGTCAGGATAATGAGAGAAATTTATCCTCAATTCCATGTGTTAGAGTGGCACTAATTAGCATTTCCAAACTTTGGGTCCATCAAATTCAATTAAATAAATGTGGGAAGCAGAAATGAAGTATGTTTTGAATACATTTTTGCCTGCAAGGACAAATCTAACCCCAATATCTTTATTTTCCCTCAAATTTGAAACAGTGAACAATGAAGAAATGCATGTCCACCAAGATAGTAATTGTCACAAATGATAACATATAACATGTTCATACTCTCCAAACATTTGCCTTTTATATCCACATAACTTATTTGAACCTTTAAGCTTTTATGTTTGTTTATTTATTATCACAATTTATACCTAATGTGAATAGCCAACATCCTTCTTCCACTTGTTTCTAGTTTATCCTTTCCATTTTAAAGCGTATGTTTGAAATAATTTGGTTCCTTTCATTGCTCTGGGATGTCTCATAATCTTTTGATAAATACCTGGGGGTTCATTCAAATCATTCTGACTGCAAATGGCATTTCTGAAAGAGAACCATTGAAATTCAGCTATTCATAAGGCAAGTAATTTCCAGACTTCCATGGATCTACTGTTAATCTAGAACATAGTGAGTGACAGGTACCAGCACATCTTTCACTCTGTTGCTGGAGCCAAGTTCTGCTAGAATTCTATGCATTAGCCACCTAGAGAATATATTTCCATTCACTTCAAGGTGGATACCTGGCTTGGATATTAGGAGGAAAAAGATGTTTTAAAATTATTTCATTTTTACATTTTTAATAATGTCAGTATTTTAATGCATCTTAATCAGAGGTATTTTGATTTTTTTTGTTAATTTAATATTATTTTAAATTGCCTTTAAAAGTCTAAATATCTGATGTAGAAATAGATTGAGAGCAAAAAAAAACTGGCAAAATGCAGTTTAGTGTAAAGAAGTGTGGGGTCTTTCACTTTCGGAAGAGTTCCTTTTTTTAAAAAAATGTTTATGACTGTATCTAAATAGAAAGAGACTACCAATGAGGGAAATACAAAAGGTATCTAAATATGCATTAATCACAATTAGTTCGCAAGTAGTTAAGAGGTCAAATGCCACGTTGCCTTTATTGCAAGGGGACTGAGCTCATGAAAGGAAAGTGTTTATTTTTACAAATGTACAGGATGATGGGACATGGCAGGAGCAATGTCAATATGTTTCCCAGTGGATGAGCCTTAAATAAAGCAATGTAGCTTCAAGATGAGGAATGGTCTTGTAATATTGAATTACCGAGCCATTTCTTCTAGAAGAGTCTAGTGAATCCTGGAATTGTCTGTGCTAGGGAACATTGGAAGCTCATTCATTAGTATATAAAATGAAGGCAAATACATTTTCAAAGAATTGGGGGTTGAGAGCTACAAGGATCTGAAAGAGAGAAATGATTGAACATTGGATGAGACCAGCCATGACTGTATTAAATGGCATGGCCGGCTTGCAGGTCTAGGTAGCCTACTCTTGCACCAATTGGTTTATGTTCTTATATTTTACTAAGGTATACTTTAAAGTTTTGGTAGATTTCACAAGATGAAACTTCAACCTCGGCTTTGTGGCTTGGACGTTCCAAGATTGAACTTTAGTCACATTCTTCCAGAGCATATTTGCAATTTACTTTTCTGCATGTGGCTTTTTAGTTCTGTTACCGCTCTGCATCAGGTCAAGGTAAATGTAAGAAGCAGGGTCCATGAGTGGCACACTGAATCTAGCTTTTACTGCTGCCTATGTTGTGGGCTCAAAGTCCATAAGGTTTGCTCCTTGGTTGATTTATATTATTTCAATAGTTTGGCACAATCATGTTCGTACACTCAAAGTTTCATGGTAGAGGGGTGGGGGACAGAGGGGTGGCATTCCAGTTAGGTGTCAATCAATGGCTTCTTCCTGTTGTAAAATTATTTTCTCCTTTGTCATAATCAAATGCTGAAACTCATTCTGATGATAGTGATCATGTTTGCATGGCTACTACCAAGGCCATGATTTTATAGTTCCTGTTTGACTAGACTTGGCTGCCAGCAGGGGTCTGACACAGTATGGAAGATCTGTAATGGAGGCTTGCAGCCTCATCGCATGCTTCATGGTGCTTTTTGCAACAACTTTAAAGTAAATAACCTTTTCCTTCATTCATGTGTTGTCTAAGAACTCACACATAGGAATATAAGATGAAACAAGGTGTCAGAAGTGGGATTAAGGAAATTAAAAGGAAATACTTTAAAAGGTAAAATCTAAATTTAGCAACTGATTAGTTAAGAGAATATAACAAAGAGAAAAATGGAAGGATTACATCCACCAGTGAAACTTCAGCTGACAGGTAATGAAGCTGAAAAATGGAACAGATTTAAACAGCATTTTGGATTGTATTTAGTGGCAGTTGGTGCTGATGAGAAAAGTGATAAAGTGAAAACATCAGTTTTCTTACATGTTGTGGGTGATAAAGCCTTGGAGATATATAATAACTTCACATTTGCTGCTGAAGGAGACAAAGTGAAACTGGAAAAAATAATGAAACAGTTTGAGGCATACTGCATACCTAAACATAATGTGTTGTTTGAGAGGCACATATTTTTCACATGTATACAGAAAACGGAAGAAAGTATTGATCAATATGTGACTGAAATGAGAAACAAAAGCAAAACATGTGAACTGACCAACTCAGTAATAAAAGACAGACTTGTGTGTGGTATTCCAGATAATAGTCTAAGGGAAAGACTGCTAAAAGAGCAAAGTCTAGACCTGGAAAAAGCCATAGCACCCTGTAAGGCTACAGAACTGTAAAAGCACAGGCAAAAGAGCTGTTCAGTGAAACTAGCTGCCACATGCAGTGAACAAGAACAGACATAAACCGTTTAACAAAAAGTGCGCCAAAGTGTAAAGAGAAGCATGGCCAGCAAACAAAAATGAAAGGGACAATTGAAAGCCATTTCTTCAATGCAGTGCACAACACCTACAAAATCATTCAAACATATGGTAAAACATGCTATATGTGCCACAAAAGCAACGATTATGCCCATTGCTGTAGGAACCATGTGCAACAAAGCAAGGTTCATGTGGTAGATGAAAGGGAGATAGAGGAATTCTTGAATCTCTGAATTGCTAACCTGAGAGAATTGTTTTTTTTTTTCCTGAGAGAATAGTTCCTGCCAATCACTTGTCTATTGTTCAAGAAATTAAGGAAGATTTTTCTATACTATTCAAATTAAAAAGGTTTAGCTCATCGTGACATTCAGATGTTAGTTGCAGAAGTTTCCAGGAAATGACAGCCCTAATTCCTGCTTTAGACTTGATGTAAAAATTATTAGGTGATTTAAAAAATAATAATCATCTGTGTATCTTAGATTGAACCATGCCAGAAATACCAAATGTATGAACTTAAATTAGTTTTGCATGTTTAAATTCAACCGAATATTGTCTGAAACTGATTAATAATGATCACTTCCTTCCTTATATTTTCCCTTGAACTTACACCAGTGTTTCTGGAAAATGATGCAGCTATTTTCATTTATGCCTTCTCTATTCTAACTTGATAGGAAAATAAGATAAAGTATTGAAATGAATCATCATTGTGAACACAATTGACTTGAATAGAATTTTCTGTCTAAACTCAATCTCAATTTACAGTTGGTAACAATTTTAAGTTAGCTTTTTGGCAAAATTCAAAGAATAAAAAAAAATGACTGAAGCAAACTTCCCAACAACAAAATGATTTATTTAGTATTGATCTAATTTATATAAACATCATTTGATTCTTCAGACACAAAAAAAGGTGAAATGAATGAACAATTTCTAAGAAAAATCATAGAAAGCAGTTATTTCATGAGTGAGGACAAAATTGATTACTGATAAATATGGAAGACATGAACAGACTTCTAGATATTCCTTTTAACTGATAGAAATTCAATAGCCTATATTTCCACTTTAAAATTTCTGTTTGTACATCTTGTTTTTAATTTTGAATAACTCATCTCTCTAATTATGTTGAAGAAAGTTACAAACATGAAGGTTTACTTTTATATTGCTCCCAATTTAGCTGAAATGGCTTTCATTCCTTCCTCGTATTCTGTTACATCTGTCTTGAAAGTCTCCTTCCAGAGATATGAACTGACATTAGTGTTGCAACTTCAATCCAAAATGGAGCATTTTTGAGCTCTGAATCACTAAGCAAAGGTTTCAGTTCTGTGATGCTCCCCAGGAAGGAGGATAAATTGTATTTTCTTTAGTTGTGTTTATCTTACATAAATATTGCTAATTATTTTAAAGCCCTTTTGTTTAGTTCCATAATTACTTCATGTTACTAATCTGGCATTGATCTCGCAGTTGAAGAGCAACAATGTGTTGACACCAAAATGTTGCATATCGATGGTGTAGAAATGTAAATGATACTCCATCTCAATGTCTTGATCAAAACTGGAAGAGGTATTTCAGTTTTGAGGAAAGATAACTGGCCTGATTAATTTATTTAAAAATTTAAAATTTAGATGCAACTTTTTTTTGTCTTTGCAGATTCTCAATAATAGTTCAGTTTTTTTCTAAAATTGCTTTATTTCCAATTCCCAAAGTCTTCAGTATTTTACTTTTGATGATTTTCAAAGCAAGAAATGTTTTTAACTTAAATAATTTCAAATGACTAACAAATATAATGATTATTATAAAGAAAACATACTGCAAAAATAAGTTTTAATAGTTCATACCTAGGATTTTATTTTTTTAATGCAGGAAAATGAAGATAATTGTGATAGGGTTTATTGTTATTTTTTTAATCATATTTGGAAAGGAACTTACATTCTTCTGGTCAACGGATGGAATTAGCGAAATTTGTACTTGATGTAATGAGCTTGTCCTTGATAGGAAATGTGAGCAGTTTTGATAAATCATCTAAACACTTTAGACTTTTGCACAACTCATGATATTTTGGGTGAACTCTACCAGCTTTTTAAAAAATATCATCTATTATTTTCAGAATCTGGCCATTGCCAAGCACTGATTTTTGCTCTGCCCAAATTACCCATTACCCATGGTGAGCCTGGTGAAATTGCCCATTACCCATGGTGAGCCTGGTGAAATTGCCCATTACCCATGGTGAGCATGGTGATCCTGGTGAAATTGCCCATTATCCATGGTGAGCCTGGTGAGCATGGTGAGCCTGGTGAAATTGCCCATTACCCATGGTGAGCATGGTGAAGGTCATCTTAGTGTGATATTCTATTGGTATTTTAGATTTTGCTATGATGAGAGAATGGTGATGAAGAAACAAGATGGTTCCCATGTGGCAATTGCCCTTGTCCTTTTTGGTGGCAAAGGTTACTGTCTGAATAGTTCGAGCGAGTAACTGAAATGCATTTTGACAATGATGCACCTCAAATAGAATTTTGATTTCTGACTGAGATTGAAGCTGTATTCAATCGGGTAAGTGATGAGTATTTCATCACATTCCTGTCTTATGACTTGAAAATGCTTATTGAGGATAAGTATCAGGAAATGAGTTACTAATTATGGATTCTCAACCTGGTCTTGTAAGCTGTGGACTTGAGTGGCAATTTATCCTCTGTCAACCTTTACCTATAGCACAACATTGTTCAACAAAGGTTCATAACAAGATGGTATGGTTAGTGCAGAGATTAGCACAATGTTATTACAGCACTAGCAACCTAGGTTTTAATCCAATGCTGTTCGTATGTTCTGCCTGCATCCATGTGGCTTTCATCCTAGTGCTCTGGTTTCCTCCTACCCTTCAAAAACATATGGGATTTCTAGGTAAATTGGTATATTTTGGTAGCATAGACTCGTTAGCTGGAAGGGCCTGACTGTGCTGTATCTCTAAATTAAAAATTAAAACTCTGAAAAGAATGGTTTACTTCAGAAGTTACCCTTCAATGAAGATAGACCTTGATGATAAATTAATTATGCCTTTTGTGTTTCTGCATAGCCTTTGGCCAGTTGTGGAAAAGAATGTTTAGAGATCAAGACCTCAAGCTAGGCATAAAGCTCCTGATCCAATGGGCCACATTCATTCCCATACACTGGTATGGTTAGGAGTCCTAGTCTATCATTTGCAGATAATAGGAGACGTAGAAAATACACCATCTTAAGCAAAAACATCCAAATTGACTGGAGGATGATGAATGATCCATTTAAGAGTGACCCATCCTGGACACATAACATTTTGTTGCTTGTCAGGAAGGTGCAACAGTGACTGAACTTTCTTGGAAGGTTACCAGCCACCATTCCGTCAACTTTCTATTGTAGGGAGCTGCACGGTTAGCCCAGTGGTAAGTGTGATGCTGTCACAGTGCTAGCGACCAGGGTTTGAATCCGGCACTGTCGGTAAAGAGTTTGTATGTTTACCCCATGTTTTCATGGGTTTCCTCAGAGCACTCCGGTTTTCTCACACCCTTCTAAATGTATGAGTTTTGTAGGTCAAGTGGGTGTAATGGGCAGGCTGGGCTTGTAGTGGGAAGGGCCTGTAACCTCGCATATGTCTTAATTTAAATTAAAAGTCTCCAACAGCTTCCCACCTGTGTGTAACCTTCAGCCGCAGAGCCCCTCGCTGGTCCATCACCATGATGACCATTCTTTGGGTCATCTCCTCTGCTTCTCCTTCTCAACCAGTGGGGGGGGGGTGGCAGGGGTTGGTGGGGGGGGGGAAAGGGAGAGACGGGGTGTGGGGGTGTTCTCCCAAACTTGAACTTTAATTGTCACAGGTACCAAAGTGCAGTAAAAAGTTTTTATTTTAGTGCTGTGAATGCAGTTCTCCTCATAAAAAGTAGGGTAATAATAACATAAATAAAGAGGCAAATAAATAAAACAGTAGAATAGAGAGTAGGAATAAAATAGTCAAATATTGCAGGGTATAGGAAAATGTACAAAAACAGTGCAGGAAATAGATGGGGCTGGAAAAAAGGCTGGGATGACAATATTATTTGTTCCACCTGATAAATAATAAAGAATGGCTAGTTCAAGAGAGAAACCAAAACAGAAAAAAAAAAATAAAAGAACATGCTGAAACTCAAGATTGTACATCAAGTCTGTTCAATTCAGAAATGGCTGGTTATCTGAAAATAATTTAACATACCACCTTGGAGCCGAGGGTTAATGATTTCAGCCAGAAATAATGACTTGCCATTTCTGCACTTCCTATTCTGAAAATACGTCAAGGTAAAATCACTGATTCACTGAGCTCAGACCAATAAATATGTTAAGAGTTAATTCTATTGATTTGTCAATTATTTTATTGATGATTCTGGATATTTAGCTCCAAACTATATATAAAATAAAACACTAATTCAATTCATCTTATTTCAAATTATGTGTTCTATTTTATAAAAATTGTATCCCTGTTTTTTTTCTCAGCATAGCAGATGTTGACGGAAAATTCATTTGGTATAATCTATGCCAAAGAATATAAACATAACTGTACCTTGGCAACAGTTTCTGTCATTTTCATTTTTTCCAACTGAAGAAAATTAAAATGAGAAAATCATGCTTGCCATTATTGGAAAGGGAGTGGAGGGAAAAAAAAATATTTTATCTTTTAAATGCACGTGGACAGAGTTTGAGTGATTTTAACAGGTTGTAAAGGCTGGTATTGGTGTGGGGATGCATTTGCTGCTGAGTGATGGGTTTGCTTTTGGAATAACTTGACCAGATCACAGTTTTCTTTTGTGCCTAATCTGAATGATCATAATTTTCATACAGAAAAGTTAATTCAATCCAATTCAATCCTCGTGTTTGTCATTCAGATTAATTTGCAATTAAAAGTCCTGAGAAGCATTACTACTGTGGGCTTATGTTTTTGTTTATTGAACCTGCAGTTCACCAGCCTAATAGAAAACTTTTCAGATCAAGTTTGGCAAGCAGGTCCAAAATTGAAACATGGAAATATGAATACAGCCTCTTTATTGCACCTCTCAAAAATAATATTTTGAAGTAAAAAGTCAGGTTTGTACTTCTTAGGATCAAATCTGCTGCCACCTAGTGTTCAACTGCAACTTTTGTTCAACTCGCTGGCCACTAAATTTCTATTTCTAAATTAAATTTGACTTTCTTGAATCAATTAAAGAACTATGCATTTGAGTTTAACTTTTTGCCTGTAAATAGAAATAATGAGTAAAAGAAACAAAATGAAAAGTACAAAATCCAAAGCTGTGGATCTATTAAAAATCTATTTCCTTTCTTACAATATTATGTTGAATCATGTAATTGGCAAATACTAGAGCGCATCGGATGTCCCCCAAAGTTCCTCAACATGATTATCCAACTGCACGAAAACCAACAAGGTCGGGTCAGATACAGCAATGAGCTCTCTGAACCCTTCTCCATTAACAATGGCGTGAAGCAAGGCTGTGTTCTCGCACCAACCCTCTTTTCAATCTTCTTCAGCATGATGCTGAACCAAGCAATGAAAGACCCCAACAATGAAGACGCTGTTTACATCCGGTACCGCACGGATGGCAGTCTCTTCAATCTGAGGCGCCTGCAAGCTCACACCAAGACACGAGAAACTTGTCCGTGAACTACTCTTTGCAGACGATGCCGCTTTAGTTGCCCATTCAGAGCCAGCTCTTCAGCGCTTGACGTCCTGCTTTGCGGAAACTGCCAAAATGTTTGGCCTGGAAGTCGGCCTGAAGAAAACTGAGGTCCTCCATCAGCCAGCTCCCCACCATGACTACCAGCCCCCCCACATCTCCATCGGGCACACAAAACTCAAAACGGTCAACCAGTTTACCTATCTCGGCTGCACCATTTCATCAGATGCAAGGATCGACAATGAGATAGACAACAGACTCACCAAGGCAAATAGCGCCTTTGGAAGACTACACAAAAGAGTCTGGAAAAACAACCAACTGAAAAACCTCACAAAGATAAGCGTATACAGAGCCGTTGTCATACCCACACTCCTGTTCGGCTCCGAATCATGGGTCCTCTACCGGCACCACCTACGGCTCCTAGAACGCTTCCACCAGCGTTGTCTCCGCTCCATCCTCAACATCCATTGGAGCGCTTACATCCCTAACCTCGAGGTACTCGAGATGGCAGAGGTCGACAGCATCGAGTCCACGCTGCTGAAGATCCAGCTGCGCTGGATGGGTCACGTCTCCAGAATGGAGGACCATCGCCTTCCCAAGATCATATTATATGGCGAGCTCTCCACTGGCCACCGTGACAGAGGTGCACCAAAGAAAAGGTACAAGGACTGCCTAAAGAAATCTCTTGGTGCCTGCCACATTGACCACCGCCAGTGGGCTGATAACGCCTCAAACCGTGCATCTTGGCGCCTCACAGTTTGGCGGGCAGCAGCCTCCTTTGAAGAAGACCGCAGAGCCCACCTCACTGACAAAAGGCAAAGGAGGAAAAACCCAACACCCAACCCCAACCAACCAATTTTCCCTTGCAACCGCTGCAATCGTGTCTGCCTGTCCCGCATCGGACTTGTCAACCACAAACGAGCCTGCAGCTGACGTGGACTTTTTACCCCCTCCATAAATCTTCGTCCGCGAAGCAAAGCCAAAGGAAGGACTGCACAAAACTATGCCATTCATGCATGTGCCAGTTTTTTTCAAAACATATCTTCAATTTACCCTATTTCCCAAAGCCAAGCATTTGTTCTTTTTCAATTATATATCCATTGTTAACAAAATTGTTGTGCCCCCACCATTTCAAATGCATTTGAAATGCTAAGATTTGCTGTGTTTTTAAAATACTTTTCATCTCTCCACTGGTTTCTTTGGCAGTTATCTGAAATGCAGATCCCTTTCTTATTACCTTTGTGCTGACAAAACAATATCTTCTTATTGACTATCAACATGTACCATAACTTAATTTTGTTTTATTGTAACACTTTCTGGTATAGCATGCAAAACAGCCATGAGTTGAAAATAAACCATTCAAATTCAAAACCAAAAATATATTTCATCTTTGCCTCATCATTTTCTGCTCAGATGATAATGCCAACTTATAAGCTCTGTTATTGGTGGCAATTTACAAGTAAAGTTCATGGAAGAAAACTAACATTTTGCTGTGATATCAGAAGTTATTCGGATTCCCTTCAGCTTTGGCCATACAAACAATAGATAAACAAACTAAATAGAATTGGTGGATCCTGGGTTGACTTTAGTCAAAGGTTCAGGCCAAATTTTCTGGAGATTCATGTCAACATAAGAAAAAGATGTAGGAATAAACCATCTGGCCCATCAAGCCTGGTCCACCATTCAATAAGATCATAGCTGATCTGGCTATGAACTCAGTTCTACCTACCTGCAATTTCCCTATTCAAAAAATCTCTTAAACTATGTCTAAAATATATTGAATTGGGTAGCCTACACTGGTTCCTTGGGTAGAAAATTCCAGATTCATTAATCTCTGGAAAAAGCAGTTCTTCCTAATTTCATGCTAAATCTACTCCCCCAAATCATGAGGCTCTGTTGCTTAGTTCTATTCTTACTTACCAGTGGAAACAACTTTCTTGCTTCCATCTTATTTACCATTTCATAATTTCATACTGGAAAGATCCCCTCTCATTTTTCTGAATCAAGAATCTAGAGTTTGTGAAAATAAGAGCTCTTGTTACATGCTTACAAACTCAATCACTTGAACTAAGATCAATCACACAACACAATCATTACCTGTGCAGATCCAGCCAACGTACCTCACATCAAAGACTAAGAAGAAGATAATTGGAATTGTTTACCTGTTTCAGGTAAGATTCAACAACCTATAAAAATTCCCATGAATGGAATGTTCTCTTCTCTGTCCTCTCTCTCTTGATCATTTGTCAGAGCCCACAGGCCTAAAGCTCTCCATTACATCCTATAAACATGAAGTACAAACAATGGACCTGCAAATTTGTATTTTTGCTTCATTGGAGTCCAGGAGAGAGTTTGACTAGAAGTCTTCTTGCTCTTGTTACTGGCTCAGAAACACTAGATTTTGACAGCATCTGCATTGACCACTATTCCAAGTCACTGACATGCAATTGGATACTCTTTCTTACTCTGCTAGGCAGAGCTTGAGAAATGGCCAAACCCAAAGATAGCTTGGACCATTTCATGAAACAATGGTTAACCAAAGACAGAGAACTTGTATTTATCTTTGCTCTACTTGCCTCATGATCATGGAAACATTGTCCCTTAAATGTCCATGTATCAGAATTCACTAGAAATATTCTGCAGGATTCCTAAAATGACTGCAATATATAAGCATGTCATTTATACTAAAAGTCCATTAACTATCAAAGGGACTTCATGTGTCACATTCATCTGTTCCTGTCTATAGCTATAAATATTTCCTATATCTCCATTTCTGAGAAAAAAATCAAATTAGATTATACATTACATGCACAGTTGGCAGTTTTAGAAATGCCATTCATATTTCTTAGTTAACTTTTTATAATTAGGAATGCAGTTTAATCAAATATGAGTTTTATAAGCCTATTTTTTTTAAAGTGGAACTTTAATATTAGGGGGATAGAATGTGTCTACTAATATTTCTATTCCAATAATTATTATAAAAATATAATACCAGAATATGGCTGAAACATGATTTATACCAATTTTGAAGAAGTCTCTGCTATTACTAGAAACAATAACAATATCAACTTTTGTAGTTATGCATTGTTCTCGTATTGGAATTGACAAATCTTTGTTCCCTTATTCCTGTTTCTTTTTGTGATTGAAATGTCAACTCATTACTATTTTCTACCTCAGTATATTCATAAAAATTACAGAAGCAGAAGAATTGCCTTTAATTGGGACATCACCAGCCCCAACTATTTAATGTGAGGGTGAGGCTAGTTTAAATAATAGTAGTGCTTAAATGTACCAGACAAAATTCCTGCCCAAATGCATTATCAATAATAACAACACAATGAGCAAGGCAGCAGGAAACAGACATGAAAATTACACGGACTCCAGGTACTTAATGACAATTGTCAATCAGATACATGGTGTGATGAGGTGGAGTTGTGGGGTCGACGACTATGGATGGTGAAGGAAAGTTTGCCAGCTCTACTTGGCCTGCCACAATTCATAAAAATTCACTGGCACAATCCGCCATTTATGGTTCAAAGGTCAATGTTAACCCTTATAATGTAATGGGTAGGGAGGTTTCAAAGAGGTTAACTTTCCTTTATGAGTAAAACTGGATTGAATCATAATGATTATCCCCTTTCACACTGCCAAATAACTTGGGTTGAACTGAACAATTTAATGGGTATTTAGGAGGTCACCTGGTAGTATAAACGCTCCCAACTGAGCAGGGTGGGGGGGGGGGGGGCGTGGGGGAAGCAAAAATCAACCAGGCTCTGATACTTGAGAGGGGGTTGTAATTGAGGCTGGCCAAGTTGACTCGGCTACTGCATGCCAGCCAAATCACTCAACCGGGTATCATTAGTGTCTGCGTGCATGTGACACTCTGGTAGTTTTAATATCAGTGCAGTTATATTTCACAGGATGGGCAGTGGAGCTATCAACATGTACCTGTGCTTTAAATCATCTTAAGATTACTTATAGTACCTAATGCTATGTAAATAACTGTTTTGCTCTATTGTTTAGGGAATAATGACAAGCTGCTCAGTCAGTTCGTCCTAAGTTTGAACACTCTGAAGCTCAATGCAATATATTTTCCCACAGTCTTTTATACATTGTGCACATATGTCTTATTAAATTGTGTGTGTTTTTTTTTTCATGGTCTTTTATATATTGTGTGTGTATGTACTTTATTCCCATTACAATTTCACTGCCTTGCAAGTACATAATATGTCACTCAGGATGACGCCAATGGATGTCCCCCCCTTCACCATAGATCCATGATATCCACATGAACCAGGGAATTCATGGTCCAGTGTTGAACAGCTCACCCAGAACTGCAACATGGGACGCTTGCTCGCTTATTTTGTGGGTTGCCAGTGTGAAAAGAAAAAAAGACTCTGAAATCTGATCTGTACTGACTTTAAATCTCAGCTGTGTCATCAATTGTGAGGTTACAGAGCTGAACTTTGATGATTTTACTTGGTGATTTTGTAACTGGGAACCAGTTTTCTTATGCTAGAAGTAATTCTTTTTATTTCCATGTTTGGATCTTGTGCAAGAATAGAATTAATCATCCAGTTGACTATTCCATAGGTTATAATTTTTCATAGACTTTGATACTAGAAGACTTCCATGCCTTTGGGAGCTAAGATCAATCCAATGCAATAATAATCCAGGAATCCTAATAAAATGTTAGTTTTCTATCCTGTCTCTGGTACAGTTGCCAAGTATTTGTTCCTCTGATTCATATAGTTGAAAATGAATGAAAGTGAAATATCATTTTTTGTCTTATTACACAAATTGCACCAGACAGCAGTGTTTGGAAGCACCCCTCATGCAATGTTCCGTGTTGTTTTTTAAAGAAAAACAGGCAAAAATGTGTTAAGAGACTCATTAGTATGTAATTTCTGGGTAGGAAACCATTAACAGTGGAAATCTAAGAAATTGTAAGATCCATATTAGAACGTGAAGGACAAAATAAAATCATGAATCATAACCCAGCTTGTGGTGTAATTTTTGAACTTTTAAATGGGTTAAAGGTGACTTTCTCACGCATTGAGAAAATGGAATATGGTTCATCGATGGAATCCAGCCACATTTCTTGAACTGTGAGCAAACATTTAACTGAAAGTGTATCCAAAATGTGAAACTTATTGTGGTTTCTTTAAGCTTTTTACCCTCTTGCCAATTAAAAAAAAAAAATTCTTGAAAAAGCATTGATTTTCAAGTGCCGATCTGCAAGCACTAATTGTTTCCCACTACTTTGTATAAGCAGCTAGTAGCTTGCATGTGATCAACTTATTTGACCACAATAATTTTTCAATGGAGCGCAATTTTATTTCAGCAATTTTTTTTAATGCCAGTTTTATGTTTCTCCAAAACAAATACCATGACATTTTATGTAAAGCAAAGTAAAAATTAGTGATTTTGTCAGTGCCAAAAACTCCCATCTCAACTGAAACTAGGTATGAAGAAGAAACAAAACTTAAAACTGCAAAGCCACCTCTGGAGCAGACACCAGCAGGATCAAAATGGGAGCATGAAAAGGTCAATATGGAGATTGTGTGAGAAATATCAAAGCTGATACCACTGCTGGCTTATTAGCTATTGCATTCTACAGACAAAAAAAAATCATAGCTCACAGCTTTGATGGCTCAGCCAAGTTGTAGGAGGGAGTTTGGAGAGAAAGGGTCAACGGATGCATATTTTTGTGTGTGCGCCTGTTGTTTTATCTGGCACTAGATGGAAAATGAGAGGATTTCTTTTCTGTTTAAATGATAGGAAATAAATTAGAAGGAAACTGGGGGTGTAAGCAGACCCATAGATGGCCTTTTTTTGTCAAAATGCACCACAAAGTAATGAGAAAGATTGATTCATCATTTCTTTGTCATGGCAAAGAAAATATGGCCAGCAGCCTTTTAGTGATGGGAAAATTCAGTAAAAAGACATTTTATTGCACTGATCCTTCTATATGTAGAAACATTTGTGTGGTAATTGTGGGCTGACTCCCCAAAGAAAATATTTGTTGGAGTATCTAATTATAGCTATCTTTTGGCCAATAAAGCTATTTCTGTGAAGAGAATGTAAAAAAAAAAGAAATGGAAATTTTCATTCTGTACCACTGCACTGCCAATGTTTAGAATCAAAACTTTTTCATTATTATATCATGATAGATATGAAGCTGTAAAAACACAATATGCTAGAGGAACTCTGCAAGTCAGGCAGCATCCGTAAAGCCAGAGAAATTGTTGATGTTTCGAGAACCTAAATCAAGATTTGCAGTAGTTGATTATTCACTCCATATTACCACATCAGCACCCTCCTGTTAAGCAGAGAATCTCATTGTTTTATTGAACTAGTGCTCTCCAGATAATTATGTTTATTCAAAACTGTAGAATATTTGCAAAATGCAACTTTATTCATATTATTCATGTAACAATATTCATATCAGATCTTTAATAGGACCATCGAATGAATCCCACCCTCCGACATTTTTTCTGCAGACGAATGTTCATTTTTTTTCATATACTTCATCACATTTATACAAATTACTTCAAAATACTTTGAATTTTCTACCTCCACTATTTAAAGCAGTTTAATCCAGATTACAACTCAACACAAAGGGAAAAAATGTTTTCTTGTGTGCCCTCTGGTTTCTGGGATTAATTTGAAAAGAAACAATAGTAAGATGATAAATGATCTTTAGGTGCAACAAATTATATATTTTTTTAATATGTGTTCTTATGAATCAACCTTGAATAATCAAAAATGTACCGGGGTGTAGAGATTCATAGGGCTGAATTGGCCTATTGCGGTTCTGCATGTCTAATTAAAAAAAATAATATCTATCCAAGCTTTTTTATGTTATACCTCATGTATTAATACTCTCTTAAAACTTATTTAGATGTTGGGCTGCATGTGCCCACCATTAAAAAAAACATCCACAGTGCTTTAAATTATATTGATAATCTCTGTAATGAGAAGAAAATGCAACTGATAAGAAGAATATTTAGAGAATACTAGAGTCTGATTAACTTTCATCAACTTCACACTCAAATCTAAATATATGCCAAATTATCTTGTCATTTTACTATTTCTTGTTCGGTAGTCCATCAAAATCAAGGAGTATTTTCTTCTGCTCTTGCTCTATGAGATAACAGATAAGGCCAATGTAGGACCCACAAGCTCTGGCACAGATAAGACAGCCTGTACCTCTGACATGGGTAGGAGAGTAGTTTGGGAAGTGGTGAATTTGCTTTGCTGTTTATGTTCAGTTGCTATAAACACCTGATGCATGGTCTCAAGGTTTGTAGGTTTGAAATTCCCTTCCCTGACTTGAGCCGTCTCTGATGAGGCAGTATGGTTAGCGTAGAAGTTAACACAATGCATTTACAGTGACAGCGACCAGGGTTTGAAAATGGTGCTGTCTGTAAGGAGTTTGTATGTTCTCCCCTTTTCTGAGTGGGTTTACTCATGATTTCCAGCTTCCACCTACCATTCAAAACCTACTGGAGGTGTAGGTCAATTGGGTGTAATTGGTCATCAAGGCCCTGTTGCCATGTGGTATATCTAAATTTAAATTTTAAATAAAGGAATCAGGAATCAGTAGAAATGCTCAATTTTAGCAAGGAAGCATCAAGAAAATACTTGAACAATTTCCTTTTTTCATCTGGTGATCTTTTCCCATGACAGAGTACAGAAAAGCATGCCTGGTTTGGGACAATAGTGCTGAGAATGCAAGAGGTGTCTGTCCAAATGAGCCAACCATTTACACTTAGGACTTTGTAAACAACATATCAACTCCCAGCCAGCAGACTATTCAGTGTCTGCAGCACATGAACAGTCTTTGAATTATTCACACCTGTGGAGAAACAAAGGTTTTCTGCAAAGAAAAACCAAGACAGGTTTGAACCAAACATGAGGATATTGATTAATTAACTAACCATAAACTCAAGGTACTTCTGGACAAAACTCCACCACATCTAAAGGAAAAAAATAGTTCTATAGTTATTTGAAGATCGAAGTCCAGAAGAAACCTTATTGCCTGATGAATAAATGGTGGATGGAAAGAGCACAGGATGCCCAGAAACCCACTGATAGTCATGACATGCAGTGGGTCTTCACCACCTATGGCTGAAATTCAAGATTCAAGATTCCTTTATTATCGTGAAATAATACATATAATATTACACAGATTTGCCTTCTGCCTACCATAGAAGAGTCATTATTAGTGTTACCAGGGGTCCCTTACAGTAAGAGCGAGCCCCTTCAGAATCATTGAGTTTTCGTGGATTCACCTCCAGCATTCCCACAGCCTCTGCAGCAACAAAGAATCCTGCTTGATCCATCGGCAACCCAAGCTCCACATCCAAACTTCTGACACAATTAAGAAGCCGCATGAGGCACTTTGGAGACCTTTCTTGCCCTCAGCACCCCCTCGAATCTCAACTCGGATATCTTGTTCCCATGATCCAGTCTCCAGCAGCTGCAGCCCTTGCGAGTCACCTGCAGCCTGAGTGGGTCCCTCAGCTCCCGAGCCCCTTGCTGGTCTGCTGCTCTGGTCACTGTCCTGCAGGGTGCCCTAGTCACTCTACCCTCAGAGCCAAAGGCAATGGCAAACCTATAAAAAAAGCTTACTAGGGAGCAATCAGTGCCTACTGGAAGCCATTCTTCAAAGATCCCTTATGTATGTTTCATGTTTAACCATATTTATATTCTTCATTTGCAGAGAAGTTCATTACCTTTTGATAGCATTATGTACAAAATCTGCTTCTGACAATCATTCAGTGTATGGGTGTTGGAGTCAGAACACAACATGAGACGTGCCATGGCTACAAAGAACATTCAAAATAACTGACTGAGGATGAATTTCTCATCAAAAACTTGTTCAAATCTGACCCATCACTAACAACAAGAAATCTATGGTCTCTATAAGCAAGGTAGTAATCTTAGGCTTTTTGTCCAATATGATTGGAATATCCTCACTGTGAATGGTTGTGATCAAGGATATATAAAGTAGATTAAAATGCATGTTGAAAGAATAGCAATGAGTATAAAATCAGGTTTGAGGTAAATTTTGAAGTAAAATTATATTTTCTTAGTGAATGCCATTAGTCATTGGTGAATGTCATAGATATTCCAAATTAATTCATTCTTATATTCATTGAAACCCTGATATCTGGTACCTATGGGGATTGGTAGATGATGGATAAGTGTATTTTCTGGTTGCTTGAGATTTACAATGCCTAATAAATACACCTGTATTAAGAATAATCAGTTTAAAAGACAAAAGACAAAAAATAAACTATAATGAATTTACAATGAACAAACTTTACTTGAATGAATATATGAAACTTAAAGCTCTTTATTTTATTTTCAATCACATTCTTGGAAAACATTTAACCTTCACTGCATCTGCAAACTTCTCCCCCTCGACAGAGCTGTCCGAAACATGAACGATAGCATTATAGATAATTCATCCCACTTCTCCAAACATTTACAGATAAAGTCTCTGATCGGGGAAACTCTTACTAAGCAGGGATAAGGAGACACTTTAAGAGAGTCACCCCAAAAGTGAGCAGCATTAACCAGCTCTTCATCCTGGGCAACACCATTGCTGTTTCACACAACTTTATTCAAATAGCAGCTGCATGCAAAGCCCAACCAAGGCAGACTGCTGGCTGTATATTTGCTCCCATCTTCACGGAAGTGTTGTGTTACTTCAGAGAAGTTTTAATTTTTCGATTATGAATACAATTATTTTTACCTATCATTTTATACTAATTTATTTTAATTTTTAAAATTTATTTTCATCAATATCTTGCCGGTTACTTGACACTGCCAGTTGCTTGAATTCAGATACCAGGGTTTTTACTGTGTCCCTCTGTGTGTACAACAATGCATCAATCATTCCATTGTAAAAGGAATAGAAAAGATTTAATTTTTTTTGTTGTACTTGGTACAGAAAGGAAACTTGGTTGGTCTGAAAGAAGATATTATGTGAATGATTTTCCAATATCAGTCACTATTTCAGAAACAATTACCTGACAGGTTATTTCAATTTAGTTCATCAGAGAATTACAGGTATTGGAATTAGTGCAGTGTTCAGTTCTATTTTGTTTTCATCCAAACACTGAATCTGTATAACCAACTCCTGCTAATACAAGTGTAGCACCAGTTTAAGGTCAAGAGCTAATAATGAAACAAGAGTTCACTGCACATTATTTATTTTTATGTTTGCAAAATATTCCAAAAATGCTGTACTTGTCAGTATTTTATTATTGATCTGAGAACTTTAAATATGTTTTTATAACACGACTTAACACGTGCCATGAAACACAAGCCCCCTATGTATAATGCATCAGTGACTCCTGCAAGTAGACTTTGTTCAATCACATTGATTTTTGAAAAGCAACACTAAAGCTGTTAGAAATATTGTATCTGTGGTGGTTTCAGTGCAGCTCAGCAAAAAGCCAATGGGACTGGTCAGCAGTTATCGGTAATAACCATATAACTCAACCTTTCTGCAGAGCCTTGTAATAGATACCTGCAGGTATAGTTACACTGATTAATTAGACTTAAAAAAACCCCACTTTTTTCCAAACTCCACATGTGTGCTTAAGGAATATCAGTTATAATGGTGATTTTAAAGAATGAACTATTATCATCATTTTATTGAGGATACTTGCAATTTGATACTCTGTGTTCACATAAAATGGAGATATAATTACACCTTTGCAAAATTTGAAAGACAGCTACTGTTCAGAGACTTCCTAACAGGCAGTGGTCATTTCTGAGTAGAGGTTAGTTGACACCACTGAGAATATGTGTGTACATTACAAGATCATATAAAAAGGAAGAGCAAGAGTAAAAAAAAATCTTCACAACCATTGCTCGGGAAAATACATATAAATGTGCACATGTCCAGATTGGTCTTCCTGTTAGATATTAACTGTCTTGAATTTAGTATGGATTTACAATTTGTAAAATTTATTCCCTTTCAAACAGCTTTGTCACAAGATTTTGAGAATTTGACTAAATATTCAGAGTATGAGACTGAAAATACAAATTTATTGAAATAAATGGAGCTTTGAATCAGCCTCACTCTCAACTCTATTAAATTAAATCTATAGCATGATTTTTTAAAAGCACTAAAAGAAGTCAGCACATCAAATAACATTTGTGAAGCCAAAGAGGGGATGATGGCCAGATGGCAGCAGATTGGGGGAGATCATGACAAAGATGAAAAAAAAAGAGGAAAATCAGTGATCCCAAATCTCAGCCAGGGTAATGGATATATTTCAATGTCAGGAAACTGGGATTGTAAAATCTGATTGTTGGATATGTAAATTGTAATGATAGAGTGCTACTGATCCTCCTGGCCACTAGATGGAGTCAGAGACTAGTTTATTGCAGCTTTGGTGGATTCAAGATGGAGGCCTCCACATGGTCTTGTATACTTTAGTGATTAAATTCTAGTTGTTTAAAAAAAGTTTCTTTATTAAAAATAAAAATCATATTGTATCAGGAATAAGAATCAGTTGATAGCAGCAGAGAGGTAGAAAGTGTAAAGGATTGTGATTCTGTAAATTGGACTGGAAATGTCGATCTTTAAACAAAGATTTATCCTGTACCTGCAAATCTCTGAACTCGATAACAAAAACCTGAAGCATTAAAGATTTCACAGGTTTTTACTGAGGTGGGACATCAAGCCCTACAGGTTTTCAACACATATGTTTTTGCCAATACAGAAGTAATGTTTGACAAGGTTATCAAGATGTTTGATGAACACTGTTCAGCAAATAAAAATGAAACATTTAAAAGGTACATGTTTCAGTTGCAGGGGAAGTGGTTTGGTACTTTTTTAACAGACTTGAAATGATAAGCAAGAACGTAATTTTGGATCGCTGCAAGATTCAATGATCTGTGATCAAACTGTGTTTGGGATTATTGATAATAAAATGAGAGAGAGGTTGCTGCGAGAGGCAGAGCTGGAGCTGTGAAGATATGCCATGCAAGTGAATTAGCTCGGCAGCATGTGAAAAATTTCAGTGAGAGTGCAAAAGTCAGTGAAAATGAAGGCATAGCCATTACACAGTGTATGTCAACAGACATAAACAGAAAAACAACATATAGGAAAAAACAGAAAGATGGAGAAATATTCAATTACAAATGTTTGGGCATTCAGCATGCACCAAAACAATGTCCCAGCCTATGCAAAAGATTGTAGAATCACTATGCAAAGCAATATTTTTTTTCAAAAGGAATTAAAACAGAAGTGAAAGTGTGCACACTATATAAGAAACTTCCCTCCATTATACACTTTTTGTTGGCATGGTAGTGCAGGAAGATTATAAACCAACAGACACTGAACAGTTAAGCATGAAGAGAGACAAGAAAGACAATGGTCTGTGTAATTATGTACAAACTGAACAATTATTCCTCTCAAGCTAGACACGGCAAAGGTCAATTTGATCTGTGAACATGACACAAAGGCAATGAAGATAAAACCATATATCCATGCAAATCCTTTACAGTTCAAAGCCTACAATGGACAGAGCATCAACATGAAAGGTACATGTAAACTTAAGGTGAAAGTAAAGATAAAGAACACCAACCTCAAGTTCACAGTAATCCCAGATGGACATGAATCACTGCTAGGTGACAAAGCAGGTGTAAACTTAAGCCTAGTCAAGAGCTTATACATACCAAGGAAACTTATTGTGTTAGCTGATGTGTTACCCATGGCAATGACACAAAGTGAAGCACACGTTGAGAGTTCCACAGAGACAGATGTGAATCTCCATGTGAATTTGATTATTGAATTACTTCCGGTATCTGACATGAAATCCAAGCAGATCACATCTGAAACTGGAAAGGGCACAGCTCAACAGAAGGTGGTAGAAAATCTGAATGAAGGATGGCTTAGAGGTGAATGTCAGCCATACAATAACATCAGAGCTCAGCTGAATGTTGTCAATGGGCTACTACTCAGACAGAGCAGAATTATCATTCTTCAATCATTGTGACAAGAGATGCTGAAAAGGATTCATGAGGGGCACCTTGGAATGGAAAAATGCAAGAGGAGAGCCAGAACTGCTGTTTATTGGCTAAGGATAAATGCTGACATTGACAGGATGGATTCCAGCTGAAAGACCTGTTTGAAACATCATGCAAAGCAGGCAAAGGAATGCAAGATCATAACTGATGTACCAGCAGAATCATGGCATAACATTTGGCTGATCTGATTCTTTTTCAAACATGTGACTTTAAGTCCTCTGCGTTCACAGTCAAACGGTAAAGCAGAGAAAAGAGTTTACATAGTTGCTCAAGAAAGCACTACAGTGGCTCAGATCCGTATCTAGCTCTATTGAGTTACAGAGTTTCACCACTCGAGAGCAAAAGCAGGAGATGCTACAGGAACAGACAAATCCAAATGAACCAGCTAACACAGCAAGAGAGGAAGCATGACCAGTGCTAGACAGTAGAGGAGCAGCAGAACCAACAGAATCATCAACATGTGTTATCAAATCACCCGACAGACTGAATCTCTAAAAGAAAAGAAATTGCACATTTAAAAAGTGTTCTGAAGTTGTGTTTATGTTTGTGTTGCATTTATATTTAAAGAATACTGTATTGGAGTGCCACATTTTTAGATTTAACATCTCAGGGAAAGAGGATGTAATGAGAGAGTTCTAGTAATCTTCCTGACCACTGGAGAGAGTTGGAGACTAATTTCTTGCAGTTTCAGTTGGTTTCATGATGGATCCCTCTACACAGTCTTATGTACTTTAATTGTTTTATAAGAACCCATTTCTTTATTACAATAAAAATAAACATCAAATAAATGTTATTTTTTCATACCTGTGAGATTGAATATCTCCAGAAAACTTTATACGTCACCACGTTTAATATCTTTTGATGAACTTTGGAAAATAATGTCCGAGAAAGATCCAAAGTACTGCGGAGAGTGTTTTTATTAATTTCTTGGCAAGTAGTAAGGCACCTGGAAATATGATGAATATTGCTCTACTTCTGATTGGCCTGAATTTTTAACTCTGCCAAAGTTCATTGGAGTAGTGAATGAAATTCTATCTCATATATTACTTCTAGTGTATATATTTGAGCTTTGGAGCTCCATTTCAAGAATGACACTAATGCTCATAGCATCTGAAATGTTTATCTATATTCTAAAGAGAGCATGATTGGTGTTTTTTTTTTCATTTGAACCCAATGCTCTTTTTTACCCCATTTCAGGCCACTTTCCTCCTGTTTTGTCTGCCATTTTCCCTGGGTTTCTTGCAATGTCTGGTCTTAATTTTTTAATCATGGCCCTACACCAATGGTTTACAAACTTTTTTTTTCCCCTCACTTATCACCTTAAGTAATCCCTATGGTTAGTAAGGGATTACATAAGATGAATGGGGGGAAAAAATTGAAAAGCATTGTTCTGGACCAGGGGTGCAGTGTAATATTTTTTAGGTGCTAGAGCTCACCAAAAATGGAGACAAGGAGGTCTTAGGTGGCTACCATGTTGTGTTTGCCATTGTATAATTGACAGCGCACCATAGGACAACAAAGTAGGATGACTACTCATGGAAGATATCACCAGAATAGAAAATAGCATTCAGCAAGAGCGGGAGGTGTTGCAGCAGTGGGGAGGGGGTTGCAGTAGGGTAGAGGGCCATGCCGAAGGTGGCCCTACATCGACATGCATTTGCGTTTTCTAAGAGCTGGCACCGGCAAAGCAGTTCCAATTGCCTGGGGGATTATGGGTAATGAAGATGACTATTGATCCTTCATTCAGCTGCATTGAGCGGGCTCATGAGGTGCTGGAGCAGCCCTGAAGCAGCCCGATGAGGTGCCAGAGTACTTCTCTGGTGAGGCTCCCATGGTGCTGCACCCCTGCTGTAGACCCAATGTTTACTAAAATATTCTGATTGAGAAATATTGTCATTGGCCCATTTCCTTTGGATTTATGAAACTGTGCACATAATGCATCAATTAGGTACAATTAAAATAGCGCTTTTCAAACTTTTTTCTATTAATCACAGAACATTTATGGGATAGGGATTACTTAAGGTTGTATGTGAGTAGAAAGAAAATTATTTCAAAACCACTGCCCTACACAACTAATATCTCAACCTGGTTTCCCTCAGGCATCTTTACACTTGCTCAGCCATTCACATGTAGGTTTAAATGTAATCAAACTTCTCTCCCCTACTTTCCCCGCAGGAAAAATAATATCAGAGTTGCATGTGATGTCATGTATGTACTTTGATAATAAGTCTGAAATCTTCAACTTCAATGTTCAGCCTTGCAATCTGTTCATAATGCATGTCAATCTATATGTTATACATGCTTCCTTATTATTGGTTTTACTTTCATTTATAGTTTCCATTCTTACAAGAAACTTTAAAATAAATTTCTATTTCCCAGCTTAATATTATGAAATAAAATGTCAGTTCATGCTGGAGACTGAAGAATATTGAAGTTGGACAATTAAAATTTGGTCGTCAAGGGTCTAATCACTGGATTTAAATTTCCTACTGTAGTTGTACCGATATTATGTAGTAGCCATTTTCCAGGGAAAGACACCCACAATATTCATAGTGCTACTTTGAAAGCCAGGGATGGTGATTAACCTCTTTTTTTGGGAGATGACTAATATCTGATGTAGGTTTAACATCTCACCTTTAACACTACAACTTGGCAGTCTCACCTGAGATTGTGAAGCTATTTCTTGAATTGAAACTTGAGCTTATAACAGAGTGGGACATAATATTTAGCTGCGGGCTGCAATATGCATGCGGCAATGTGCTGGGTTCTGGACTTTCCTTCCTTTTAATGAGAAAAAGAGGAAAACAACCTATGCTTTTTACTGAGTGAGAAGCCGGTATTTATAATCGTCATCAAGTTGAGTAAAGTTTATTGTCATCTGATTTCAAAAAGAGCAAAACACGCAGACACACATCCAAACATAACACACATGCAGACACACGGCACATATATAGCACAAGTATTTATCTATACAAATAATAAATATTGGTTTGTGAATATGAGAGTGTCAAAAGTGTGATCAGCATTCTCACTCTTGGGAAGAACCTGTTCTTCAGTCTGGTTGTGCTCTTGTATCTCTTTCCAAATGGGAGCAGCTGAAAGATTCTGTGTTCGGGATGGAATGCATCCTCAATGATTTTGTGCATCTGCTTTAGACAACAATCCCTGTCAATCGTGCTGATGCAGGGGGAGGGAGACTCTGGCGATCCTCTCTGCCACTCTTATTGTCCTGTGGATTGACCTCCAAAACCATTTGTCTGCAGCAACCATACCACACTGTGATACATCCACCTAGGACACTCTTGCTAGAGCTCCTGTTGAAGGTTGAAGTAATGGTGGTCATTACTTGCCTTCTTCAATCTTATCAGGAAGTACAGATTATACCACTCACCTAGACATCGGGGGAAATCTTATTATGGCCAATTAACTTGCGCCCTCGCGTCTTTGGTACACAGGAACAAATGGGGCACACAAAGGAAATCCATGTGGTGTTGGGTAGGATGTGTCAACCCTAAACCTCAGAAAAGCCATGTGAGGATAGGATTAAGCTTGCATCTCTGGTGCTGGGAGACAATTGATATCCTCACTGCCCCTCCATTGTATAAAACCTATCAGGAGCAGGCAAACGAACATTAAATAATGGTTTGCTGAATGGGAAAGCGTTAAAAAAAAAACAGAAAAATCAGTAATAGACCAGTAAGACCAGAAAAAAAAAATGCTGTTGGATTAATACAATTTTTCCATGCTTCACAGAATATGCAATAAGTGCTGTTCATGAACTCTGGCAACAGACCAAGATTATAATTCTCATCATTTGTAAATATGACTTGACTTGTTTAGTATGTAATACTAAAGCTGTCAGAGGGGAGTACAGCTTTACTCACTTGAGTTCTTTGAGGTGAATATTTAAAAAAAAATCTGTGGGAACAATCAATGCAATGATCTGGTCAACAGAAGTTAAAGCCAGCTGCACAAATCTTGCCTTTCCCAGAGAGAGATTTAAAAAAATGATAAGGAAGTCAGGATTGTAATGGCCTTTTCTTTCTTATGGCTTCTCCTTTCCTATTTCATTGGTGGCACGGATATGGGAGTTCCTGGTTTTATGAGAAACTCTCATCTCAGCCTCCTTCATGAATCACTTTTGAGAGTCAGGTGGGTAGCTCAGTGCAAGTACTTAGGCTTAATCAGAAAAAGAAATCTTAAATACCCTGTATCTATCAGTTTTAAGTAACATGACATTATTAGGTATTCATGCAAAACATACATACAGACATACAGCATGGTAACAGGCCCTTTAGGCTCATGAGCCCATGCCACCCGATTACGTCCAATTGACTTACAGTCCAGTACATTTTGAAGGCTGGGCGAAAACTGAAGCACCCAGAGGAATCCCACAAAGACACGGGGAGAATGTGTACACTTCTTATAGACAATGCCAGATTCTAATCGAGTAACTGGTGCTGTAACAACATTCCATTAACTGCTAGACTATTTAAACTATTTAAAAAATATATAAAATATTGTGTAACAAACTACTTCGTTTTAATGGTACATCATTTGGTATATTTTCAGTAAACAGAAATTAGGATAAGCAAAATGCATCGAGCAGCATATTAAATATCCTGTCGTAACTTTTAAAAATAGATTTTATTCCAATTCTTAGTTTTAAAATGGTAATCATTGTAAATAAGGAGTTTGCATTTCCATGCTTAGCCAACTCCATGTGCACCATTTACCTATCTGACCATAAGTGATATTAGCATGTGGATCCAATTAGTACTGTCTCAGGGGCTTTTGCTGTTAAAGTTTCAACGAATGTGAACAAACAAAAGCGATATCCCACATAGCCACACTGAAGCTTATTAAAAATACTATCAAAGGCTCATTTTTTTTAATAAAAAGGAAAATGCAGTATTTTTCATAATTTTTAGGAGAATATAGTTCCTGGATTTTAGATATAGAAACCAAATTAATCCATTCACAACGTGAACAATATCCAGCATATGAAGGTGGAGAATACAAGCAATACTACTGCATAACATAGACATTAGCAATAAAGAAAGTCTCAATATACAAATGAGAATTTAACAATGTTTTAAGATTGAAGATTAAGATATTAAGTTGTGTAAAGAAAGGTGATGAGTCAGCATAGAGAAAGGAGATTGAAAACTTGGCTGATATTGCACCAACAACAACCTTGCACTCAATGTCACCAAAATTAAGGAGCTGATTGTTGACTTCAGGAAGAGATCATTGGGGGATCAGAGGTAGAGAGGGTGAGCAAATTTAAGTTCTTGGTATCACTATCTCAGAGGATCTTTCTTGGACCCAACACACTAATGGCATTGTGAAGAATGCACGTCAGTGCCTCTACTTCTTCAAGAGTTTGCAGAGTTTTGGTAGGGCACAAGAAGCTGCCAAATTTCTACAGATGTGTGGAGGAAAGTGTGCTGACCGGCTGCATCATAGTCTGGTATGGACACCAATACTCCAAAGCTTAGTGGACACAATCCAAGACACCATAGGCAAAACCCTCTCCACTATCAAAAACATCGACAAGGAACACTGCTGGCAGAAAGTAGCAGCAATTATCAAGGATTCACACCAACCTGCACATGCTCTGTTCTTGCTGCTGCCATCATGAAAGAGGGGTAGATTCTACAAGACTCGCACAATAGCTGCTACCCCACCACCATCAGACTTACCATATAACCATATATAACCACTTATAGCACAGAACAGGCCAATTCAGCCCTACTAGTCCATGCAATAACAAATCCCCACCCTCCTAGTCCCACTGACCAGCACCTGGTCCATACACCCCCCCCCCCCCCAGTCCTCTCCTCTCCATGTAACTATCCAGTCTATCCTTAAATGTAACCAATGATCCCTCCTCAACCACATCTTCCGGAAGCTCATTCCACATCCCTATCACCCTTTGCATAAAGAAATTTCCCCTCATGTTCCCCTTATAATTTTCCCCCTTCAATCTTAAACATGCCCTCTAGTTTGAATCTCCCCCACTCTTAATTGAAAAAGCCTATCCACATTTACTCTGTCACTTTTAAAATCTTAAACACCTCTATCAAGTCCCCCCTCAATCTTCTACGCTCCAGAGAAAAAAGCCCTAGTCTGCACAACCTTTCCCTGTAACTCAAACCTTGAAATCCTGTCAACATTCTCATGAACCTTGTCTGCACTCTCTCTATTTTGTTTATATCTTTCCTATAATTTGGTGATAAAAACTGTACAAAGTACTCCAAATTTGGCCTCACCAATGCCTTGTACAATTTCAACATAACCTCCCTACTCTTGAATTCAATACTTCGATTTATGAAGGCCAACATTCCAAATGCCTTCTTCACTACACCATCTACCTGAGTATCAGCCTTGAGGGTACTATTTACCATCACTCCTAAATCCCTTTGTTGCTTTGCACATCTCAATAGCCTACCATTTAATGCATATGACCTATTTAGATTTGCCTTTACAAAATGTAACACCTCACACTTATCTGTATTAAATTCCATCAGCCATTTCTCAGCCCACACCTCCAGCCTTCCTAAATCACCTATTAATCTACAGTAATCTTCCTCACTGTCCACAACACCACCAATCTTTGTATCATCCGCAAACTTGCTTATCCAATTCTCCACCCCTACTTCCAGATCGTTAATATATATAACAAACAATAGTGGACCCAGGACCGATCCCTGAGGAACTCCACTAGTCACCGGCCTCCAATTGGACAAACAATTTTTTACCACTACTCTCTGACTCCTCCTATCCAACCATTGCTGAATCCATTGCACTACCTCCTTATTTATACCTAATGCCTCCACCTTTTTTCCTAACCTCCTGTGGGGAACTTTGTCAAAAGCTTTACTAAAGTCTAAATAGACAACATCAACAGCTTTCCCTTCATCAACCTTTTTTGTAACCCCCTCGAAAAACTCAATCAGGTTTGTCAAGCATGATCTACCCCTGACAAAACAATGCTGATTACCCCCTATCAATCCCTGTACCTCCAAATATTTGTAAATACCATCCCTCAGTACACTTTCCATCAACTTGCCCACCACATACATCAGACGCACGGGCCTATAATTCCCAGGTTTACATTTGGACTATTTCTTAAACAGTGGAACCACATGGGCAACCCTCCAATCCTTTGGCACTACCCCCGTGGCCAGTGACATCCTAAATATCTCTGTTAATGGCCCCACTATCTGTCCAAAAGCCTCCCTGAGTGTCCTTGGGAATATTTTGTCCGGTCCCGGAGATTTATCCACCTTTATCTTTTTCAACACAGCCATCACTACCTCCTCGGTTATCCTTATATGCTTCATGACCTCCCCACTATTTTTTTTTTACTTCAACTTGTTCAATATTTTTTCCCTAGTGAATACCAAGGCAAAGAAATAATTCAAAATTTCCCCCATTTCCTCTGACTTCTCACTCAGCCTACCCTCGCTATCTACAAGGGGTCCAATTTTATCCCTCATTAATCTTTTACTTTTAATGTACCTATAGAAACCCTTTGGATTTATTTTTACTCTGTCTGCCAAAGCCTCTTCATGCCTTTTTATGGCCTTTCTAATTTCTTTCTTAAGATTCCTTCTACACTCTTTGTAGTCCTCCTTCAAATTCTCAGCTCTTTGCTCTTTATACCTCTTGTACACCTCCCTTTTTCTCCTAACCAAATTTCTCAACAACAAACTCAATCAAGGACTCATTTAATGACTTATGCATTTTATTGACTTGTTTTATTTTTCTACATTTGTTAACTGTTCACATTTCTTTATTTGTTTACACAAATATGACGTGTACAGTTTTTTGTACTGATTTGGCCTCGCCCACAGGAAAAAAACGCTCAGGGTTGTATATGATGTCATGCATGTACTCTGACAAAAAATCTGAAATCTCAGTCTGAAGTGTAAGTACTTGCATTGAGCTGCCCACCTAACTCTCAAAAATGATTAATCATGTTCATGATGAGACTGAGACTGCAGTTCAAGGCACATCTGAATATTTCATTAACTTAAGAACTGCCACATCACATACCAATGAAATTCAAGGGGAAAAACCACAGGAAGAAAGAAGAAAAGACGAGCACATTCATAGACTACTCATCAATACCTTTTCTAAAAATCTTTGTAATGGACTTAATTCAAGCATGGTAGGAAATCTAAATAATCTGGAGAGTTTTTTTATTTTTTTTAGACAAAGGCCCATTGGTAGCTTTGGAATTTCAACTTTGATAGTAAATGAAGTCCATTGTTTGGCCAAGTGCAGTTATTTATGTTCAGATACCTGCCACATTCCTGTCAAGTTAAAGTACTGCTATAAATACTCTCTAATGAAATAAGTTGAAATAGCAGCTTTTCTTTTCCTTTTCATTAGGGATATTTTGTAGTTTATCAATACTCCATCCTACACAAAATTAAAGGAGTGCTGGAGAAATTCACCAAGTCATGGATCTTTCTTTATGCACAAAGGTAAAGATACATAACTAAGATTTCGTGCCTAAGCCCATTATCAAGGTATTCATACATTGGTTATGTATATATCTTTGTTGAATTTCTCTAGGATTTTTGAGTAAACCACAATCATAGCATCTGCAGATTTTCTTATTTAACAGAATCAAAGGAATCAGCCTGGATTCTGCCATTGCATAACATTATACATTTTTCCTGGTAAAAAACCTTTGTAATGACTTGCCAACTTTGTGATAGATTTTAAAATAAAACAGTAGCATCCTGCACTAACACAGAACTTTCAACATAATGTAATAGCCTCAGGTCACATCATGGGAACATTATCAAATATAAAGTAGAAATTGAGCCAGATAAGGCAATATAAGATCATCAAGATTTTAGGAAAAATCTAAAAATGGGGAAGACAGGGATCTTTAGGAACAGAATTACAGAACTTAAAACCATGGCAACTGAAAGCAGTTACATCAAACTATAACAATTGTAAATTATTTAATTTCATTTTAATTGGATTATAAAAGCTGCGTAACTTAAATCTTGTCAACGTGTTCAAATAAACCAATGAAAAATTGGAGGAAAGGTCAATTAATAATAAGAATTAATAAATGACAATGGTTTGCAATACAAATTTCTTTACACATCTACAATCTGTAAAAAAAAGTAGAAGGTCATAAACAATGCCCACCACTACGACGTGCTCAGCCGAATCACCATTGATCAAATTGGCCAACAACAGTGTGATGTTTCGTTTTTGTGTTCTTTTAAAACAACTATACTTTATTAGTTATAAGAGTGTGGAGGATTCCATTTTGAATCCAACACAAGCTTCAACCAACTCGTCTCTGACTCCCTCTAGTGGTCAGGAGTTTCACTTGCTATCTATCACTATATCCCCTCTTCTTGAGATGTTTAATATAACAACATGATACATTAATATAGTACTCATTTCAATTTACATTTCAACACAAATGTAAACACAAACATCAGAAGCACAAACTTTGTAAGTGTGCAGATCCTTTTTTCTAATAGAGATTCAGTCTGTCAGGTGCTTTTATAACACTTATGGATCTTCTTAACACAAGTGCTTGTGTTGACTCTTCTGGTCCACTACTGTCTAGTACTGGTGTTGTTTCCTCTGTTTCCATGCAGGCTGGATCTTCAGCATTTGTCTGTTCCTACAGTGTCTCTTGTGTTTTCAGCAGGCTCTTTCAATTCCTTCTCAGTATTTGACCATCCTCTGTTCTGACAGAGTGGGATCATAGATTTACTTTCTGCAGAATGGTATCCTTTTTGTCCCAAGTGTTGGAATCTCTGAGTCTCACTGTGTCATGTGCCAGTGGCCCTAAGTTTTTGTTGAATTGTAATTGTTTTCTTTTGTCTCTCTTCATTGCATACACTTTTGTTTAAAATCGACATCTTCAACTTCTCTATTCTTGTTTTGGTCTGCAGAGTAGGAAAATGTTGTGCATTGTCTATGTCCCATCAGAAGCTCAGGGAGTGACATGCCATGGCCAACTGGAGAAGCTCTGTAGCCCAATAGAGCTAGATATGGATCTGAGCCACTGACTAGTGCTTTCTTGAGCAACTGTTTAACTATGTGAATTCTTTTCTCTGCTTTACCATTTGACTGAGGATACAGAAGACTTGAAGTCACATGTTGAAAATCATACTCTTCTGCAAAGTTCTGGAATTCTTTACAGCTGTAGCATGGTCCATTGTCACTGAGACAATTTGAGGAATTCCATGTCCTTCAAAGATCTATGTTATATATTTGATCATACAAGAAGCAATACAATCTCCTGATAGTTCGATAGATAACCAACAACTGGCAAGTAATTATTTCTCTCCATATGCAATAGATCAGTCCCAACTTTCTGCCATGGTTCTGCTGGTAAGTAAGTTATTACATGGGTTCTTTTTTATGCATTGTGCGATTGTTATATTTGCCAAAAGCCATAAGATGTATTCAATTTAGTGAAAATAACTTTGCACCACCCATCTCACATGTAATTTCATCCCTGGTTGGAATCTGATAATGTTCCCTCTTTATATTGCCATTCAAGTCTTTTGGGTCCATGCACATGCATAGGTCACCACTCTTCTTTTTGACACACCATTGAATTCACTCATTCTGTGGGCTCCTCATCTTCCTTATGACACCTAGTGATGCCATTCGGTTGAGTTCCTGCTTGAACTTTCCTTTTAGTGGTGCTGGACCCCGCTTTGGGGCATGCATTGCTAGTTGTGCATCCTCTTTTAATTGTATATTATAGGTGAATGTTAGAACTCCAAACCCCATGAAGATGTCTGGAAATTGATCCAGTAGTTCCTCTGCACTGTTCAGTGTATTGGCACTGTTTATTTGGTACACTCTCTTAACTTGGCTCCAGTTTTTGCATGGTTTGTCATCAAGCAGTGATTCATGTCCATCTGGGACTACTGTAATATTGAGCTGGTACTCTTTATCTTTAACTTTCACCTTAAGTTTACATGTACCATTCATGTTGATGCTCTGTCCATTGTAGGCTTTGAGCTGTACAGGATTTGTATGGATGTATAGCTTTATCTTCATTGTCCTAATGTCATGCTCACAGATTAAATTGATCTTTGCCCCTGTGTCCAGCTTGAAAGGAATATTTGTTTTATTTGTATATAATGACACAGTCCACTTGTCTTGCTCAACTATGCTCATGCTTGGCTGTTCAGTGTCTGTCGGTTTATTACCTTCCTGCACTAACATGCCAATGAAAACTGCATCACTGAAGGCAGTTTCTTCTCTAGTGTGTACTGTGTGCATGGTTTCACTTCTGTTGTTATTCCCTTAGGAAAACATTGCTTTGCGTAGTGATTCCACCCTCTCCATTTATTACAGACTTTTCCATAGGCTGAACATTGTTTTGATGTATGTTTTGTGCCACATTTTATGCACTTGTATGTCTTTCTATCTTTTTGTTGTTTCCTAGATCTCTATTTTTTTAAATGTGTGTGGACACACTCGGACTATGACTATGCCTTCATTTATGCTCTGAACTATTTTGCCTGATGCAGAGCTATTTCACTGGTGTGGCAAATCTTCATAGTTCCAGTTAAGCTAATCTTTATCTCTCACAGTAAAACAATAATCCTGAAAACAATTTGATTGCAGATAATTGAATCTTGTAGTGATCCAAAATTGAATGTACTTGCTTTTAATTTCATGTTTGTTGAAGAAATATCAAAGCTCTCTCCCTGCAGCTGCATGCACAAGCAGAATATATACCTTGTGAACTTTTCATTTTTATTTGGTTAATAGTGTTCATCAAACATCTCGATAACCTTGTCAACCTTGCCCTGGTCTTCTGCCTCAACAAAACCAAATGCATTGAAAAGCTCACGTCCTTGAGATCTTGCCACAGTAATTAGCAGTGCAACCTTCCATGCATCAGGTTTAGTATTGAGTCCAATGGCTTGCAGGTACAGCATGAATCTTTGTTTAAACAACCTCCACTCATAATCAACATTTTCAGTCCAATTTACAGCATCCATTTACCCTTTCCATATTTTATGTTGATATTGACTGATTCTCACTCCTGGTACCATGTGATGTTTCTTTTTATTGTAATAAAGAATTTTTAAAAAAAAACAACTCTATTTTGTTAGCTATAGATTCAAGACTGTGTACAGGGATCCATCTTGTATCCAACACAAGCTGCAACCAATTAATCTCTGACTCCTTCTAGAGGTTCATTGTGTCATAAGCACTCTATCACTACAAGCAGAACCCCAATGCTATCTGGCGGCAGGTAGCAAATGGACCAAAACAAGGGCTAGACTTACTTGATCTCAATCTCACCAATGGGAGATTGTCCAAGTACTGAATATACACTTCACTGTGCTAACTGAGAAGAAAAAAAAAATCAGAATTCAGTCTGCAGCTTAAAATGGCTAATGAGGTTTCATAAAAAAATATAATTCTATTAGATATCAGGACTATTGTGAAATATTTTGCACTTTCCTGGATGAGTTCATTTCCAAAACAGCTCAAGAAACTAAACTAAACTGGACTACGCCCCAGTACAATCCAACCTGCTTGATTGCTGTTTCATCCATGAACCTTCATTCCATTTACCACAAGTTCTCCATGGCAATTTTATTTTTGTTTGTAGTCACAAAGATTGATAGTGACACCCACAACCATGACATCAGCACCAAGAAAGGCAAAGGCAAAAGATTCATGGGAAGACCATTACCCAAAAGTCTTCTCCAAAATGCATGCTACTCTCACGAGTCATTAGATCAAAATCCTTGCTAATATTTTCATCTGAAGGATTAGTTTGTACTAATAAAGTGGCTCTATAACATTGTCTTCTGAGAAAATAGGAAATAGCAAATGCTGTCCTAGTCAGCATCTCTCCCTTTTCCATAACTAAAACCCATTTCCTTATATATATGTTGGTACTAAGCCGAAGGTCAAATCATTGAAAAATATTCTGAGTACATTGTGCAAGATTTTATTTTCCACAATGTGCATCAAAATTATGAACACAATTACAAAAAAACAGGTTTATGATTTCCCAACAGAGAGTCTGCAGGGTAAATAGCATCCAATTTGTTGATCTGTATTTCTTACCATTGCCCAGTTGATTGAGCCAACCTTCACAGAATTCAAAACATAAAAGCATTCCTGCCAACAATGGAATCCTATACCAGCTAAAATGAATGAATAGAATGAATTAGCTGATTGGTCAGTTCCAAGTACTTTGAAAAAGTCATAAATTAAATCTCTGAATGAGGAAAATTAGAAGAATCAATCCATTCATTTCAAAATCTTCACTCTCCGAAGGCATCATTTTTTATTCTCTTTTAACCAATTTTAACCTAATCTATGCCATCATATTTGTCATGTAATTATTGAATGTTGAAAAATGTGAAGGTATACTATTTGCGCTGACTTTCCATTTACACAATTAATATCCTCGCCCCATTGGCTCAATGTTACTGCACCGATGGGTAGATTCGTCAACACATCTAGTAGGGAAACTACAACAACTCTGTACTCTGCTGCTGAACTCCATGTGAAATCCAGCATTAGATGATATGCTCATATGATATGTCTGCTTATGGAAATAAAAGTTGAGTTAAAAATATATATAAAGTTCTGATTCAATGTTTGATCTTAAAACTGATCTTTAAACTGAGTCAGTGAAAGCATTTCCTTTCTATAAATTCTCACTGTATTCCAAATAATTCTAAGTAAGTTTTAATTTATTGATGACTTCAATTTTGATTTATGAATGGATTTCTGTAAGACACATGATGATTGCCAATATTCAATGTCCCAGGAACGAAGGTGTGAATGTAATGGGGTGAAGGATGCAACAAAAGCTACTCTGAAAGAAAAATTTCATTGTTGTTAATATAACACAGGCTCCTTATGTTTTTATTAGAATTATTTTACTTCATTAATGCTCGGTCAGACTTCGAGAACATGTGAAGTATTTTACTATTTATGATGCTAATTCTGCCTATATCTTGCCTTTTTGCCTTCTATCAAAATCATTGTTCATTTGATTTGATCCATAGTAGCTAAATATTTAGTCAGCGCCTAAACATCCTTTCAGTTTTCCCAATATTGTACTAAATATTATTTTTTAGCTTGTCACAGATGACAGGAGTGCCCAATGGTCAATCACCCTCCACACTGATGGAGATGCAGTTTTTAAAAATATGTTCAGGCTCCAGAGACTTTGAATGAGAAGTGAATGCACGCCTTAGCTGTATTCGTAAAAGAGCATTTTTATCAGTTTTCTTGTGACAGGAGAGTTCAATAGAAAATAGTTGGAGCATGCAAAAACAGAATGGTAGTAAGTTAGGCTTGCATGACATGATGGATCTCAGCTATGACAAACAGAATTGGAAAAGCTTCCCTTGGGTCTAGCTACCAACTATATATATTGTGAGCTTCTTGATTTCTTACTGTGCAAGAGTGCTTTTTAGTTTCAGCGCAGTACATTTCAGAATTATTTTTGAAATTTTACAAGCCAAAAGCCATGTTGCTGGTAAGTGAAAGATAGAAAAGCTTTAGGAGTTATACATATCAAAAGATGTTTTGTATTCCCACATGTATTGTTTCAGGTTACCTCAGTCCATGTCATCAATTCAGCTTGTTAAGTGCATATAAATCTACTCCAATGATATGTTTGGGTTCATTGAACTTATTTACTATATGTGCCTGCATGTTTGTTTGGGGAATGGGGTTAGCTCAAATCTACTACTACTGAAATAAATTCCTGTCAACTCAGCAACATCAATGGGTCTGCAATAATTCACTCTATCGTTGTCAGTCCTGAGCCAATATAGCTGCTTTAGTCATCTGTTCCTTCTTGTGACATACCTCTTGACATTATCTGTCCAGTAATCCCTGTTCCCCCTTCATTAATCATTTTATGTTGCTCCTCATACAGTACTGGGAAAGGTATGTTATTTTTGCCTATCTTGAAACATGTTCAAATTGTTGGGATCATCATTCTTGTATCTTCAATATAGATGTTGTTACCTACCTTGGTACACTTCTTGATACTTTGCATCCTGACTGCTTTTAATATACTTAACAACTAACGAACCTTTGCTGTTAGTATGTTTGCATTTATTCATTTTCTTTCCCAATATTCACATTATCTTTGTTTCCATAAACTATTATCTTAATTTTTACCAAAATATCTTTAATCTTCCACGAACAAAAGAAGTTTCAATTTATTTAACAACTTCACACCTCCCATAATGTACCACCAATATGTACAATTTATCATCCTGTTCAATTGCTGTATAAATAATTTCTCCCATATAATGCAAATTTTGCTTCTTTCAGCTAATGTCAATTTTAACTTTCTTCATTCATCTTCCATGTTACTCGATAAATTCCTTTTCAATATTACAATTGCAATGTTGTCAGCAAATCTATGTGTTTAAAATGCTACTATATAAGGAAATTCCTTCAATAATGTTGTACTTTACAGTTTCTCAACCTAAATGAACCAAATCTGTTGATGTGTACTCTTGTCTCACATAATCTAAAGCTGCCAAGCTTTTGTTTAATAATAAGGATTAAGAACTGAGTTCAGAGAGAGACCTGTTATGCAAAGCTGAGGAACACGTTATATTCAGCTCCTCATCTTTGGAGTCCCATTGATTGGAATGGGTTTGTTAACCTTGACAAAAAAAAATGTGAAGATAATTCATTTTTTTCTTAATTTATTAGTATTAATGAATTTTGTGACATGCAACATTTAAACCATTCACCTGGCACCATCGTAATTTCTGTCTCTCCTGGGTCTCTCTCGACGATACACCCCACTCCCCCCCCCTGCCATCAAAGACCTTCCTTTATTCTCTTTAACTCTTCCCCACTTTCATTAGAATGTAAAATCTGGTTAATTTCTCATGTTCTCCAATTCTAAAATGAAAGGTTATTAACCTGAAACATTTTCTATGTGCTTTCTCTCTGTTGATGCCATGTTATGTTTTTGCAACACTTCCTCTGTTATTTCAGATTTTCACCATCTGTAATGGCTTGCCTTAGCTTTGATAGTATATAGTGAACGCAGTTTAATGTGTTGCGAGGGCAATTGATCATTTCTAGCATATTGCCCTTATTTAGGACTTAGGATAACTACTTTCAGTTAATCTGTTATATTTCCTTCTTCTTTCATGGGAAATGAATGGATAAAGATAGATGATGAATGCACCTTGATACACACACACCTATCTATGATTATGGGGAAGAGTAATTTATACTCATCACATTTAACTCTACATTTAAGGTTCAGGTTTTGTGAATTTTACAGTATCTTGCTGGTTCTTTCAACCATTTGGATGGAAATCTCATTCAAAATCTTTCTTTACCTCACCTGAATTAAGCTTTCATTAACCTTAGTTCTGCACATTTTTCTATATAATCTCCAATAGATTACCACAAAATCAATGTGATGACACATCTTAAATAAATTTCCATCTTGGCTGCAGTGGAAAGAAATTCACACTTTTGCTGCAAATAAAATGAAAGAGCACAGTTTATGCTTAGTAGGAGCAATGCCACGAGAACGCCACCTGTGATGCATATTTTCTTTAGATACTCCTGAAAAAAAATAACTTGCCAATAAAGCAAGAGGAGAAGAGATCCATTTTTATGTATGTATCCTTGATTCCATAGGGCAGTTGCTGAGATCACTAATAACTCATTAAGAGCAAGAGGGAATTGTAACCTCATTAGAAAATTTAGAATAGCCTCCATTTAGTCCAGTTAGGATAAAACAAGCAACACAATTCATTTACTCTAAGTTAAATTATAACTGAGTTCCATCTTTTATATCTGAGATGTATTTTCAGAATCATAGAGAGATACAGGACAGATATAGACCCTTGAGTCCCCACTGACCACAAATTCAATATTAATCCTGTTTTTTGTTTAAATTCTCTCCTCATTTACATAAACTCCCTTTAAATTCTACCACTCATCTGCATAGGAGGGCAATTTCTGATGGCCAATCAGCCTCCAGATCTTTGTAATGTAGGAGAAAACCAGAACACTTGTAGGACATTGGTTGTCCTGGAGGACACCTGGCATATCTTAAAAAAGTGTATGGAAGGCTACATGGCAAAAGCTGGAAAATGGGATTCATATATAGAAGTACTTGAAGACCACCACAGACTTTGTAAACCTTAGATTCAGTTTTCCTGGGCATTCTATGGCTCCATAATGGCTTTCATGCATATGGGGCATAAGCAACGCAGGAGTTTGTGCTGCTATCTTTCATCTCTCATCAATTAGTGGGAAATAATCAATCTACAGTATTAATTCTGTTTCACTCTACAAGAATTCTGTTTGACCTGACACAATTTTTAACTTTTTTTTTATTTTATGAATGCCTCACAGTTCCAGTAATCCTCACTGAATCCTGATCTCTGATGTTATCTATGAGGTGTCTGCCCTATTCTCTCACTTACCACTGATTTTTCCCAGGTTCTCTGTGCTGGTTGATAGGTAAATTGTATACAACAAATTACCCTTTTATTGGCTGTAGTTGAACAATCATGGTAGAGTTTAGCATTTTATGGGCATAGGAGAGAGAATGTGTTACAGGGAAATAAATATGGATATGGATCAGATGGAATTGTATTAAACCTAATTAGAATCAAAATCAGAATTCATTGCCATGAAAATGCCATGAAATTTGTTGTTTTGTGACAGCATCACAGTGTAAATGTTTCTATAAGCCACATTTCAAAATAAATAAAATAGTACAAGATAAAGAAAAAAAATACATGTAAGGTAGTGTCTGCATTTCATTGTTCATTCGGGAATTTTATGACAGAGGGGAAGAAGCTAGCTTTATGCCACTGAGTGCTCATCTTCAGGCTCCTGTTCTTTTTTCCTGATGGTAGCAGAGTGAAGAGGGCATGGCCAGGGTGGTAAGGGTCTTTGAGGATAGAGTCTGCATTCTTAAGACATTGCCTCTTGATGGAGTGGTCTGGTGCCCGTGATGTCGAATGCCAAGTTAACAACATCTGGAGTTTTTTTTTCTGTCCTGAGTGTTGGCACCTCCATACGAGACAGTGATGCAACCAGACAGAATGCTTTCCACAGTACACCAGGAGAGCCAACTGGCCTCCTCCTATCTCAATGACTTCATCAGGAGCAGAATGGGAATCATCTACAGTATGAAACATTAATTTCTCTATTAGGTAACAATATAATTCAATTATTAGAATCCAACAACAAAGAAATATAACTAATTGTTTCTGAGTATATGTGGGAGTGCAACTATTTGTAGGAAGACTTTTCATCTTACTGCAGGTGATGAAATGTGTAAAAATGTATTAAAGTGCCTAAAAATAGTTTTATTATCCATCATTTCTTCACTTCCTTCATTATATAGAAAATGGGAGAATTATTATTGGGGATGATGCCTCAACTGTGGAACAATTGATAATATGGTGACATCAGCAGCACCTTGCAGCTGCATTTGGGAACTCTTACCAAGACAACTCTATCTTGACTGTTGGGAATACAGCCTAAAACATGAAAGTAATGGAGACCTGGTGTCAAGGTCATTTAAAAAAAAAAATTGTGGAAATCTCAGTTCCATCTGATAATATATTTAATATTTCACAGTCAAGGCTCTTAACTGATATTGATTGCAATTTTCTCTAAAATTTCCAGATGCTCTGACCACATATTTTGGATAATATCATGGTTATTCTGTGCAGTCATAATTTATGTACAATACTTTTCATGTCAGCTTGTTGTTCCAAAATCAAATCTATGTGTTGTTTATTTATTCATAGATAGAATGTGGGTGTCATTAATATGGCCACACTTATTGCCTTTTGCATTTGCCCCTGAGAATATGCTTGTGAGCAGCCTTCACATCATATAGTTTTACAACATAGAAACAAATCATTTGGACTAATTTGTCCATGCCAACCAAACTGGGTCAGTGTGGTTTTCTCTCTATATTCCTGTTTAAATGTCTGAATGTCACAATCGTCCCTGATTCTGTACCACTTCCTTTGGCAAATCATTCACTCTACCCATTGCACTCTTTGTGAAGGAAGTGCCCTCAATTACTTGTTAAATCTTACCCCTCTCATTCCAAATTGATTCTCTGCAGTTTTAGATTTCCCTACCCTACGAAAAAGACTATGATTATTTAAGTATCTATTCTTCCTTATGATTTTATAAATCTCCCTAAGGTTCCCCTCTTAGCCTCTTATACTCCAGGGAGAAAAGCTCCATATAGCCTCTCATGATAATTCAAACCAGTTAGTCCTGTCAAAATTCTGATGAGTCTTTTAAGCACTCTTTCAAGGTGAATGATATATTTCTTAAAATTGTGTGCAATGAATTCTCACCAGTATCTTGTATAGTTGTAACATGGCATCATTGCTCCTGAACTCAATGAAGGGAAGAATACTAAATGTCTTCTTCACCACTCAGTCTATCTGTGTCACCACTTTCATGGAATTTCTGTAGTCCAAGTGCTGAAGGTAATCTCACAGTCTTGTTTGAAGTAAAACACCATATTCTGTAGAGTCCATATTTGAAGTTAAAAAAAAACACAAAATGCTGAAGAAGGTCAGCAGGTCCTTTATGTAACAAAGACAAAAATACATTACCAATGTTTCAGGCTTGAGGCCTTCATCAAACTATGAGAAAATGCTGGCAAGCATCCAAACAAAAAGAGTGGGGGCTGCCCGAAGAGTTGTGGCAAACGCAGGAGAAGATAGGTGGAGAAAGGAAATTTGCCTTTTTCTACAAATGTGGCTTCCCCTGTGCAACTATCATTTAAGCCCTCACCTGCATATCCTCCATCTTCCAGTCATCTGCCTGTCCCTCTCTGCCCCTAGACACAGCACACATAGAATCTCTCTCATCCTCACCTTCCACCCCAATGACCTTCACAACCAGCACATCATCCACTGGAATTTCCAGCATTTACTACAAGATACCACCATGGGACACATTTTTTAATTTTCTTCCCCTCTTGACCTTCCACAGGGACCATTCCCGCCACAACTCTCATGCATGTCCCTCCCCAACCATCACACCCTTTGCACCTCCCCCTATGCCTGCAGGAGGTGCACCCACACCTTCTCCCTTACCATGGTACTGGGCCACAAACAGGTTTTTCAAGTGAAGCAACACTTGTAAATCCAGAGAACTTATTTACTGCATCCATTGCACCCTTTATGGCATTCTCTACATCAGAGAGACTGGTCACAGACTGGAAGATCACTTCACCCAGTGCATCCATTCCATTCGCAACCAGAGAGATCTCCCAGTGGTCACCACTTCAATTCTGGGTCACAGTCCCACTCTCACATGTCTGTCCATAGCCTTATGTACTATCCAACCTTGACCTCCCACAGATTGGAGGAACAACACATTATTTTCTGTCTGGGCACTCTCAGATGGCATTAACATTGACTTTATTGCCTTCCACTAACCTGCTTGCCTTTTCTTTCTTCTCCCCCTTATCCTGTCTTTCCAGTTCCTCTATTCACCAGCCATTCCCCCTCCCCCTCATGGCTGCTGTTCTTTCCCTCCATTCTCCACTTGCCTTTGCACTCCCCCTCCCGCCAACTCTTTTATTCATCTGCTTGCTGGCATTTTCTCCTACTTTGATGAAGGGCTCAAGTCAGAAATGTCATTTATGTATCTTCACTGTTTGACCTGCTGAGCTTCTCCAGCATTTTGTGTATTTTTTTACTCGCAGTACTGTTTAGTTGGCAGCTCCAGGACTAAGTCTCAGGAATTTTAATATTTTTCAAGATTAACTTCATATATGACACAGGGGCATCTTATAAATGTGGCATTCCTGATTTCCTATTGCTTTGTGCTTCTCCGTGTTAGCTAGAAGTTTGGGAGATGAAATTGAAAAGTTTTGGAAAACCTTTAGAGTGAACTCATAGCTAAGCATGTAGCATCTTTGGAAATGGAGGGGGTAAACTGTCAAGCCAAGTGTTTAGGTGCCACACTGTTAAGGGATAAATTTAGCACACTTCTTTTACATATCTTTATAGTTAATGTTGCAAAGAACTTTGTTATAATCCATCATCACATAATGGCTTTATCTGCACTATTTCAAATTAATTCATTTTATGTTGCCTAGGTAAATGTTTTAGCATAAAAGATGCTGCAAAAATTATTTCTTACTCCATTCAAAATTACATAAATGATAGTAGATAGGGAAGTCCAACTACTGAGTGATTGTGTGATTCAGGCAATACTTATCACAAGATCAAACTAAATGGTGCTGTAGATGTGGCAGAGATCACATTCAGATTTTGCCAATACAATTCAACCTGATGCCATCACCAATGAGCTGCTGGAGAAAAGTAACACATCAGACATCATTGATGGACCAAAATGGTTAGTCAATGCTTCAGATCTGTACCTTTATATAGACTAAAGTTGGAAGGGGAAATATCAATTATATCAAGGGGTGGAAGAAACTATGGAGAGGATATGAGGTGATAGAGTATAGGACAGCAGGTGGGAGAGGTGTAGAGACTATTGCAGGGTGGGGGAAAGGAAAGAGAGAAAAGTACTAAAGGTGTAGTTAAAGAATAAATGGAAATAGTGGAACTAGATAGAGGTGGAGGTTTTAATGCTGTTGGGTTTAAGGTGCCCAGAAGAATACGATGTTTTGTTACTCAAGTTGTGGGCAGTATGATTAACATAATGCTATAATGGTACAGTGCCAGAAACTGGGTTTCGAATCTGGCACTGTCTTTAAGGAGCTTGTATGTTCTCCCTGTGTCTGAATGAGTTTCCTCTAGGTGCTCTGGTTTCCTCCCACCATTCAAAATGTACATGGGTTGGAGGTTAATTAGGGTATTTGGGCTCATGTACCAGAATAGTGTGCTGTATGTCTAAACTTTATGGTTACCACTTTATGGATGAGGCTGATTACAGTCATGGAAAAGGTGAAGGGAATTGAAATGGTTGACTACTGGGAGTTCAAGCTTAGACTCACAGGCAGAATGTAGGTGTTTGGCAAAGCAGTTGCCAAAGGTGAATTTGGTCTCACCTGTGAAGAGGAGGGCACTTCAAGTACACTAAATACAGTGAATAAGTTGGATGCTGTATATTTAAAGCTCTTCCTCACCTAGAAGGTCAGTTTGTGGATGGAAGTGAGGGGGAATATGTAAGGGCAATCTTTACATTTTTTCAGGAAGTGCCAAAGAGGGTGGAAGTGTCAGGGTGGAGGGAAGAGTAAACCAGGGAGTTTTGAAAAGACTGGTCCTTGCAGAAGCAGGTATGAGCGGAGAAAGGAAGATGTGACAGGTAGTGGGATCACATTGAAATTGGCGAAAGTGTCAGGGATATGTGTTAGATATGGAGTTTGATGGTAGAAAAGTAGAGTCTGACGTTCTGACTCCTACATTGTGGAGGCGAGGTATCAGCCCTTGGACTCCTCTTTATGTCTACTACATATCATCAGGATTGCATCACCCAGACAATCATGAAAATTTCCAGCCAATTCTCCAGTCAAAGTGGGAAATAATCCTTTGTGATCTAATATTTGAAATGTTACATGGTGTTGAGGGGCTATCAACCAACAGGGAATAGAAATTCATTTGTGTAGCCCAGCATTTCAGAGTGCTCCACAAAAAAATATCCTTTTTTACACGTGATAAACTGGTGGTACAGTAGGACTGCCATTTAAAGAAACAGCTGAATGTGAGTAAAAATTGAAAGGCATCTCTAATGGTTGATTAATCCAATCTGTGAAGATTTCCTCAAGGAACCAAGTTCACCTTCTGTGAGAAATTGAAGAGACTCAATGAGTCAGGCAGCATTCATTGTTTGCTCAAGATTCCAGCATCTGCAGTTTTTGTGGTTGCCTGAGTTCACATTTGACCTGGTTCAGAGTATTAGACCAACTTCCAACCACAGTGTAAGAAATTATTCCTTTTCAAATTATTCATTTAATGAGCTGTAGACGGCTGAAAACATATTGAGCAGAACCTTTCAAAAAAAATTTTTTTGGATAAATGCTTGAAATGGAATGTTTGGCGAGGGTCTAGGGAAAACAAAAAGCAAACTAAATTGCACTTTGAACGGCCTGGCAGAGAAATAATAGACTAAATGTTTTTATTTTTTTCCTGTACTTTTCCACAAACTTATGTAATACCAGGGTGTAGTTTCAAAGGTTTGCAAAATGCACTGACACTTGGAGCCGGCAACATATTGAGTGATGGAATAGTGTGTTGTCTGTGTACACCATTGACAATAATTCAACCAATCTCAGACACATTGGAAAATAACTTAGTAAGAACCAATAGATGAAAAGAAGAACATAAGAGTCAGCACAGTTTTCAGAATATTAAATTAAATTTATACATACAGCACAGTAACAAGCCATTTCAGCCCTTGAGCCCATGCCACCTAATTACATCCAATTAACCTACAACCCTCGTACATTTTTAAAGGTGGGAGGAAACCAGACCACCCAGAGGAAATCCACACAGAAACAGGGAGAATGATAAAACTCCTTACAGACAGCATAGGATTCGAACCCTGATTGTTGACCCTGTAAGACCGTTGCACTAACTGACCATTGCTCTTCCACAAAACTTCATATAGTACCAAAATGGGATAATCTTATTATCAAAGAAAAATTATCTTATTCCTACTTCCAACCATTCTTTGATGTGAACATTTAATAATGTTTGTTCTTTTATATCAAAGATCAAATTTATTGTCAGAGTACATACATGACATCGCATATTTTGTGGGCCAGGCTTAGTAATCTCTTTAGCAGTAACTGTAACTGCACTTAAAGAAAGGACTGTAAACAAACCGACAGTGCAAAAGCAAATGTAAGTATAAATATACAGTAATAAATAAAAAAAAGAAATAATGAATCTCTGAATTAGTCTATTGTTCAGGAGACTGATAGTTGTGGGAGCAAACCATTCCAAATCTGTTGGTATGAGTTCTGTGGCACCTGTAATTTTTTTTCCCAGATTGTGGGGAGAATTTTGCCCGTGATGTATTGAGCTGAGTCCTTTCCAACATAAATATAATTCCTGTTCAGAATCATTCGATGGCACAATGTCTAATATCTTGATGAAGAGCTCAGGCCCGAAACATTCATTATGTATCTGTATCTCTGCTATATAAAGTACGCTGTTTGACTGGCTGAGTTTCTCCTGCATGAAGTTTTTAATGATATTTGCACAGTTTAATTTCTTAAAGATATTAAAACAGCAGATATTGGCATTTTCAATGTGAGATTAGATGAAGAGCGTTAAATGAATTTACATGTTTTTTTTTCCCATATGAATAAAAGTAGCATGTATTTTTTTTGAAAATAAACATACACTGAAAACAAAGTTGTCATCATCCAGGTTCAAATATTCCAGCCATTCCAAGTAAAAGTTAGTTTTATTCATTCATTTTCTGCCATTTATTTGCAGCAAAACAACTGGTGGATGTGATCACTCAGCACCATTGAGCCAATATGGCCCATAAATTCTAATCTGCTGTGATTCATACTAAATCCAAAATAATTCAGAAATGGGGAAATCCAATGGCCAAAGGATGTCACTCGCATTCCTTGCATTAGTGTGGCAACTCTGGTGTTTTTGTAGCTTGGGAAAACCTGAGGTATAATAGTAATGTCAGAGGGACAGTACCAGGCTAAAGCCTCAGGAAACCGATTTTTCTGCTGTTTGAATGAGACGTTTGTATTCACAGTAAACAAGTTAAGTAGAATTTCAAAAATATCAGAACCATTAAGTGCTGCTATTATGTCAGTCATCTTACAGCAGTTGCCCTAATGCACAATACACAGTCCAAATCAACACACTAAGTGCCTCATTCGTATACTAGGCACATGGGATGAAGAGCTATTTGTAGGGATACCTTGATCAAATTTCATTTATAGCAGCTGGTCTTGAGGACAGGAGACATTTTTCATAACCACCTGTTTTCCTCCATTGTTCCCCTTGGCAAGCTAGTCAGGCCTGCGCATGTGAGACATTCACGTAGGGGTGCTACATGTTGTCGACAAGGCTGTCCTTGTCTGAATGTTTTAATATTTGTTCAAGTGATTCAACAGGAGACCCCAGGAGGATTGGGCACAGCAGCTGCTCTTCCTGGAGCTCTGGACATGACTGAATGGATGTTCTATCCGTGCTGATTATTGTGAGCTTTACACTGCTCTTGGACTGAAAAGGGGGTGGGAGTGGAAGGGTGGAGAGGGGTGGTGTAGCGCTGAGTTAATCTTCCTTCTTACAGGCAGCTGCAGTTGTTCCAGAAATGTTTAGAAAGGGCAGAGCCACGGCTGACAGTTTCAGCTGTGTCAGAATCTTAATCAGTACCTTGCTCTTGTGTTTTCCTTTCCATTCAGCTGTGGAAAACAAAGTTTCAGATGTTTAATTCACAGTCTGAATGTGCATCGTTCAGCTTTAGAATGACAGGTCACTGTAGCTTCTTGCATTTGTTGATACAGATAATGTCAACAGTGGAAGAAGATGATGTTTAAATGGTGACAGACTTCCCCTGCTCTTTGGCAAATGAAGATCCCATTAATCAGTAAAGCACAAGGTTAGCAAATGTAAATGGTTGAGAAAGGAGCTCAATTGCAGCACGTTAGAGTAAAGCAGGACTTGCTTCTGCAGTTACATTGCTCGATCAGCACCTGTTCACACTTCCAGCCACCTGCTTGGATTAACATTCCATTACTCGGATAGCTAATTATGACATGGGAAATTCAGTTTCAAAAAAAATTCTTGTGGGAAAGCATTTTTTTTCAAATAAGGAGACTGAATATCTCATTGGAATGAACCTTTAATACAAAAGTACTTCTTGCAGGCAATCGGATATTTCATGATCACTTTTTTAAACAAAAATTTAGTTTGCAATATGAAATGGACAAAATAAAACTGTTTGTGATGTATCTATTTTTTTATTTTTGATTAACAACTTTGCACAATTCTGGTCTATTCCAATCATGGTTTACAGCTGCAATCCTTTGATTCTCTTATGCGTAAGAGCTTGCTGGTAAGGCCAAGTTGCTTTATCAATTAAAATCATTAAAGTCTGTGTCAGCAAAGTCTTTAGAAATGGCCCAGATACCACAAGACTAATGAGAACATCAGTAAAATAGATGGTCTAAAATGGAGAGAAAGATATGACATTTTTCAGGTGTTTTGTAACATAAATTCACAAAGATAAGGGTGAAACAATTACATAATGTTCCCATTTTTGAGGTAGGATGAATATGATACTAAAGCATATCAATGAATAAATTAATAAACATGACTAAAACATGAAATATTGCCATAAAATAATGCATAACATTACTTGGTCACAAAAGGAGTTAATTAAACAAAGCTAAGCTTTACTTTTCACTGATGATCTTACAAAGTTAAATATTAAGTAACTATTCATGTTATAGATTACTCAAAGTGCTGAGATAGAATTTTAACTCATTTCTTGTAAAACATAAAATATTTAAAAGAATAATAATGTGGAGATTATGGATTGAGAAATGTGCAGAATGTATTATTTAAACACAAAAAAAAATTAATAGTCATGAATTTCAACATGTTTTTGTAAGAAAAATAAAGAGATCATGTACTGATTGGATTTTTAAAGGCTCTCGGATGATATTTGCTGTTGTAGATAAAGTTGGGATTAAATACCCATTGGTAATTGCCCTTGACGAGGTGATGTTTAGCCAACCGTTTAGAGCACTAGAGTCCTTATGGTGAAGTTGCTTTTGCAGTGCTGCAACATAAGGAATTATGTTACAGCCATGACAATGAAAGAACAATTACGTACTTCCAAACCAAGATGATTTGTGATATGGGTACTGGTCCATGCCCTCAGAAAGTGGAGCAGTTTGGATGGTATTGTGAATCTCAAGGCCATTGTACAAACCTTCCATTGGCCAGCTCCATCAAACATATTATTCTCTAATGGTGGAACAATTGTGTCATCTGCATCCACTTAATCCACAAAACAAGGCATCACAAGGGACTAGTCAATTTTATTGCCATCTGATTGTACAAATACAACCTGATAGAACAGTGTTCCCCAGTCTTCGATGCCAATCTTGCAGACACACAACCAGGCATACAGACACATAACTTATACGCAGGATAAGTATTTCATCTTACAAATAAATAAATATTGTTTTGTTCAAATTAGAGTTTGGACGATTTGTGTAAACAGCTTCTTTAATCATTAAGCATTCGGACTGTCTATGATAAGAAGATGCTCCTCAGCCTGGTGGTGGTGGCTCTGATACTCCTGTATCTCTTCTGCAATGGGAGCAGCTGAAAGATGCTGTGAGCAAGGTGGAAGGGGTCCTCAATGATTTTGCATGCCCTTTTCAGACAACAATCCCAGTAGATCATGTCGACGGGGGTAGGGAGACTTCAGTGATCCTCTCTGCCACTCTCATAGTCCTGTAGATTGAGCTCTGATCAATTTCTCTGCAGCAACCATACCACACTGTGATGCACCTTGCCAGGATACTCTCGATAGAGCTCTTACATAAGGATGACATAATTGTGGCTGCTAGCCTTGCCTGTTTCAGTCTTCTCAGGAAGTGCAGTTGCTGTTGCACCTTCTGGACAACTGAGGAGACGTTGAGTGTCCACGATATGTCACTAATTAAGTGAATTCCAAGGAACTTGGTGCTCTCCACTCTCTCTAATACAAAGTTGTTGATTTGTACTGGAGGGTGGTTTTTCCTGGTACTCCTGATATCCACAATCATCTCTTTCATCTTGTCCACATTGAGATCCAGGTTATTCTCTCTCTCTCCCTCTCATAGCCCATCCCTTCGCAAGCAAAGATGAACACGGTGCCTTCTGTCCTCACAGAACTTTTGTTCTGCTTTCCATTGAGCTTTAGGTACCATGTGCCAGGGCAAGGACATGGAGGCAAGTGCTTGCCCAGGACAAACGCCTCCTTCTGGGTCCTACGCCACTGGGCCTGGCGGAGTACAAGGCATGACAGCCAGAGAGACGCAGGATTGCCCTGCAGTGATCTGTTCCAAGACCATGCTCACTCCCTGTTGACCTTATGGATCCTTCGCCCACTGAGTTTGCTGCTGCCAACCGCTAGGGAAACTGTTTCTCGCACTCTGTCACAGCTGCCAGCCTCTGCTGCCAGACTAACATGTGCTATTTGCCCATAGCTGGGGCCCTTTCCAGGAACTGACGGCTGGGCTAGGGATTTGAAGTCAGAGTTACCTTCTCCTAGACTTTGTCTGAAGAGGCAAAACCTGCAATACAGCAGGTGGTTTGAACCCACAGATCCAACCCCAGGAGGAGGGAACTCCATCCATAACCGAATCCTGGTCCGACTCCTTCCTGCCCCCGTCCCGCTCCCCGGCTCTGAGATGCTCTCCCTCCAGTGGCCTGGACTGCAAGCACAGCTGCTCAGTGCAATCCAGGAGGAAGAGATGAGAACAGACATTAACAGCTGGGCTCAGCACTAGGCCTGGAGTAGACCCGAGCCTGAGTAGTTCGCGCCGCCTCTTCTCCAAATGTCACTGACACTTCCCCACCGAGGTCCCACTCCTGCCCGGGAGTCGAGTTCCGCTGCTGCTGCTACCACCGCCGGTGGTGGGGGGGGCGATGTCCACTGCCTCCGCTGCCTGGGAAGACCGAGGTCCGCTGTTGCCACCGGGGAGGGGAAGGGGGGGGTGGTAAGGTCCATTTCCACCATTGCTGGGGGGGGGGGGCCGAGGTTTGTTGCTGCTGCTGCTGGGGAGGCTGAGGTCCGTTGTTGCCGCCGCTTAGGGGACCGAGGTCCGTTGTTATTACTGTCAAGCTATTATTCTCACACCATTTCGCATTATTTTCCACCTCTTCTCTGATGTGCAACTCCTCATTGTTGTTGATGAGGCCGACTACTATTGTGTCATCAGCAAACTTGATGACACTGCTGGAGTTTGACCTTGTGAAGTAGTCATGGGTCAGTAGCCTGAACAGGAGGGGGCTAAGCACACAGCCCTGAGGTGAATCAGTGCTCAGCTTGACAGTGACAATTAAAGGAAAAGAAAAGTGAAAAACATATAGCAGTCTCCCCCCACTCCCCTCAACAAACGCACGCGCACACACGCGCGCGCACGCGCACGCACGCACGCGCACGCACACACACACACACGTTGCTCTTGCCCTTCTGGCTGGTCGAGGGATTGAAGGCTTTCTAAATGAATGAATTGTATCTTGCAAACAACCCTGTTGAGCCAAAGGTAAAAGAAGTGATTGTTCAGAGTGAAATCCACAAGACAAGGCTGCTTTACTCTAAATGATCTCAAAGTTCTTGGATGTGATTGAGCTGAAAATAGTATTCCATCACACTCCTGATGTGTGTAGGAAATTATACAAAGTGTTTTTAGAGTTCAAATGCCTTTAATGGAATATTAGCCTCTGCTCTGGTTGTGAAGCCATTTTATTTTGTATCTGATCTTAATAGATTAGTTAAATATGCAGAAGAGCAAAGGGGCTTGTGTCTTGGATAAACTTGTACCTCTCACTTTGTTCGTTTTAGATTGATCACAGTGTTCAAGCTACCAAAAGAAAATAGACACACACACCGAGAGCAGTTCAGTTTATATAAGTCTTTATTACTAAATCTAAAGCTGAATTCACACTACAATATGCAAGCCCTTCCCAATTATACTTATCAATGCCTAGACTGGTCCCAACTGCCAAAGCGAGGCGATGACTGCACACTTGTAGTAGGTTGTCTGGGCGCTGGTAGCAGCTTCTCCACCTCCCCGGACCAGGACGTCAGTTTGGAATCTTGAAGTTCTTCTTGCTGAGAGATGTTGCCACCTCTTGGAGAGTCTCAAACTTCAGCAGTGAGACCATGGCTTATATTACCCAAAAGTTGTTTACTTCAGATCTTATCTCTTTGAACAAATGATTTAATTATCTTCAAGGTCTCCTGACAGTCCGCGACCAACAAAAGACAACTGCATCTCTGGGCCTCATTGTAAATTTAGATAATGTCTTCTGATTCAACTGCATCCTGGGCCCCATGGTGGAATTCAGGTGTGTCTACTAAATATGCATCCTGGGCCTCATGGTGGAATTTAGATTATGCCTTCTGATGCAACTGCATCCCTTCTTGCATAAGCTGGTCTAAATCCTCCATTACAGCTTGAAACTGAATTGCAAACATTATGGTATAGCTTAATTTCCATAGATAAATTCAAGCCAAGCTTTTGTTTTTATTTCTTGAGGGTTGCAATTCAAATATTGAAGTTATGCTAAATGTATTCATCTGGTGAGAGCAAATTGTGTAAATTTTGATATTTCCTTTTTCAGAAATATCCAAAGAGATTGATGAAGGAGTTTTGAAAGATTTGCAGCAAAGGTCCAAATGACTATTAATTGGAATATGGGATGGTGTCTGATCAAATGAAAGGATCTGATCAAACAGGGAAAGTTTGCTGTCTAGCCTTGGAAGTGATCTGATTCAGAGGGAAGAGTACTTCAATCAGAATGTTGCTTTTATAGGCAAAAGTGTTGGGATAGTGTTATCTGATGTCATAGGGTCCTTGCCCCCAGATGTTAGTTCAGTAATCAGGAAACTGATATGCTCAAAGAAATGAGACAGGTTCTAAAAGAAAATAAAAAGAGTTCTGGGTGGGGAGAGAGAGTGATGCTTGGATTGGGAGGAATGAAGAATAGTTAGAGAATCAGGATCGCATATTTGGGATTGAGCTATTTAACTGCAAAATACTGGGATTTGTCTTTGTATAAAACAAACATAGATGTTCAGTCATAAGGAGTATTCAAGTTTGTGACTGACACAAATTTGGAATAAGTGATCAAAGGATATTGAGTACTCTAGGAATTAGGCTTGGACACTGGTTCAGCATTAATTTTCTTAGTGGCAGAACAAGCTGAGGAAGCATGCTCTGCAAATTTAGGCCTTTCTGTGACAATATAATTATAATTAAAAAATAAACTAAGGAGCCACAAAATGCTCTCATGCACCTCAGGATCTACCCTGGCCTTAAACAAAATGCAAGTTACAGAAGTGTCTTTGTTTTCACCCTCAAGGTTAGCTCTGACACCGCAATGGTCCTCTGCCAAACCCAAGAATAAGACTGATTTATCAATAGGCCATCTATAGCAAATCATTGTTTCATGTCTATAACCTGCTGATAAGTTTGGATCAAAAACAAACCTGAAAATCAAATGAGTTTTTGAATGGTGTATTACAAATTCTCATTTTAGGACTTGTTACAAGCCCAAAGGACCCCAAAACCCAGCAGCAATAGTCATTCACCAAGACAAATGGTAACTTAAACAAAAGTTGTTTTTAATTATCTTTAAAAATGAAAACAGAATCAAACTTTAACTTATCTCTATTAACTTAACTAACCCAACTTAACCCCTTCTAATTCTAAGCACATGTGGGTGTAATGTGTGAGTAAATTTAAGAAAGGTTCTTTGGTTCACAGTTCAATCTCACTTCTCATTCTTCCAAGTTCACTGGTTTCAGGCAATTCTTATACTGTGCACATACTTTAACATGTATAAAGTTCAACAGCCTTTGATGCTCGAAAGGTAAATATTTACCACTCAGGAAGGTTTTTTGTAGGTTTTCAGAGAGAGATTTGTTGTTCCATGATTTCCACAACTGAGGTATCATTGTTAGTCACTTCAATATCTTGCTGTCTTGCTGATGAAACTTGCCCCATCAGGGTTCTCCAGATGATAACCTCTTTCTTTCAGGCTATCACAGAGTTCCTTTTATTCCAAGAGAAACATCAGACAGATAGCACTTCCAGCCATCTGCCACTCTGGAGTTTTTGCTTCAGTTCCAACCAGCTTCTCCTGCTTGTTTCAGCTGTGACTGTTCTCTCTCTCTCTCTCTCCCTCTCTCTCTCTCTCTCTCTCTCTCTCTCTCTCTCTCTCTCTCTCTCTCTCTCTCTCTCTCTCTCTCTCTCTCTCTCTCTCTCTCTTTTGCAAAAACCCCCTTCCTTCTCCAGCAAACAATAGGAATTAGTCTTCTGCTCCCATCTGTTGTTTTTTAGTTAAACAAGAACCCAGGAGTGACCTTTGAGTGAGCACTTTGCAGAAAGGTCAGATGTCTTGTAAAAATGTTCAACACAGATGACCTGTGTCCATTCATGTCATGACATAATTTCAATTAGTACCTACTTGTGAAATGTGCATAGCATTCTCCATAGCTTCTGTAAAGTCACTGAATATGAATTCTTCAGTATTTCAAATAAGATGTGTTTTAAAATGTGTGTATATATGTAACCTACTCTAATTTTATCAACTTATCTCCCAAATACATCTACAAATATTACATCACAGACTGAATATAAAATCTTTGTCATTTCTGTTAGTTTCAACTTAATTAGGGAGAAAGATATGTCTGAGCCTTGGGTTGAGATTCAAAATTGGAGAAAGGCTAATTTTGAGGAAATGAGAAAGAATCTAGAATGTGTGGATTGGGATAAGTTATCTTTGAGCAAGGATGTCTGAGTTTAGTTGAAGACATTTAAAAGTGAAATTTTGAGAATACTGAGTTTGAATGTTCCTGTCAGTATTAGAGACCAAGATAGTAGGCTCAGGGAACCTTGGTTTTGGAGAAATATTGGGGATCAGTTCAGAAGAAGAAAGAGCCATATAGAAAGTATACGCAACACAAAGTAAATGAGATACTTGAGGAGTATAAAAAATGCAAGAAACATCTCAAGAAAGAAATCAAGTAAGCTTTAAGAAGACATGTGGTTGCTTGACAGACAATGTGAGGGGAAATCCTAAGGGTTTCTACATGTATATTAAAAGCAAAAGGATAGTAAGGGACAGAATTGGTCTACTTGAAGATCATAGTGGTCAGCTTTGTATGCAGCCAAAAGAGATGTATTCACTCAGGAAACTGGCACAGAGTTGATGGAAGTATGGAAAACAAGCAGAGAGGTCATAGATCATATGCAGATTAAAGAGGAGGAGTTATTTGACATCTGAAAGAAAATAAGGGTGGATAAAATATGGGGCCTGACAAGATATCCCTTGGACCTTGAGTGAGGCTATTGTATAAATGCAGGGGCTTTGGCAGAAATATTTAAAGTATCCTGAGCCATGGTCTGATCCTGGAGGATTGGAGGGTGGCTCAGGCTATTCAGTTCTTTAAAAAAGGCTCTAAAATAACCTGGAAATTATAAGATAGTTGGCCTGAGATCAATGGTAAATAATTGAAAGGTGTTCCAAAAGATCAGATATACAAGTATTTGGGTAACCAGGAACTTATTAGGGATAGTTATCTTTGATTTGTGCATGGTAGGTCATGTTTAACCAATCTTATAGAGTTTTTCAAGGAGGTTACCAGGAAAGATGATGAAGGAAAGGTGATGGATATTGTCTACATGGACTTTAGTAAGGCCCTTGACAAGGTCCAACATGGGAGGTTAGTCAGTAAGGTTCAGATGCTAGTTATTCATGGTGAAGCAGTAAACTAAATTTGAAATTTGCTATACGGGAGAATCCAGCGATTGGTGGTGGATGATTGCTTTTCAAACTGGAGGCCTGTGACTAATGGTGTGCCACAGGGATCAGTGCTAGGTCCATTGTTGTTTGTCATTTATATCAATGATCTAGATGATAATGTGGTAAATTGGATCAGCAAGTTTGCAAAGGACACTAAGATTGGAGTCCTTGTGGACAGCAACGAAAGTTTTCATAGCTTGCGGAGGGCTCTGGAACAACTAGAAAAATGGGATGAAAATGGCATAACGGAATCTAATGCAGACAAGAGTAACATCTTGCATTTTGGAGGAAACACAAAGAAAGGACATACAGGGTAATTAGTAGAGCACTGAGGAGTGTGGAAGAACAGAAATATCTGGAAATACAGATATATAATTCCCTGAAAGTGGTGTCACAGGAAGATAGGGTTGTAATGAGAGCTTTTGGCATATTTGCCTTCACAAATCAATGTACTTCAGTATAGGAGTTGGGCTGTAGTTGTAAAGTTGTGTAAGACATTGGTAAGGCCAAATTTGGAGTATTGAATGAAGTTTTGCTCATTAACTGCAGGAAAGATATCAATAAGATAGAAAGAGTGCAGAAAAGATTTGCTAGGATGTTGCCTGGACTTTAGGAACTGAATAACAGGGAAAGGTTGAACAGGTTAGGTCTTTATTCCCTGGATCATAGAAGAATGAGGGAAAATTTGATAGTGATATTTAAAATTATGAGGTGCATACTCAAAGTAAATATAGGTAGGCTTTTTCCACTGAAGGTAGGTGAGATACAAACCAGATGACATGGGTTAAGAATGAAAGGAAAATGGTTTATGAGGAATATAAGGGTGAACTTCTTCACACAGAGAGTGGTGGGAGTGTAGAACAAGCTTCCAGCTAAAGTGATGAATGCGGGCTCAATTTTAACATTTAAGAAGAATTTAGATAGATACATGAATGGGAGAGATATCGAGAGCTATGGACTAGGTGCAGGTCAGTGGGATTAGACAGAAAAATGGTTTGGCACAGACTAGAAGGGTCAAAGGTACCAATTTCTGTGTTGTAATGTTCTCTTGTTCTTTAATTCTATTTCTATTTATGCTATCACCATTTGTCATTAGAATGGCTGAATGAGAATTTTACAGAATATTAGTGTAATTTTCATATTGTCACATAGCATTTTAAATTGTTTTAAAAGTTCAAAGAAGTGAAGTGGAATAAGGCTTTTGTAGAACCTATAGGAAAGGTCAAAAGTAAATGTAAAACAGGAGCATTGTTGCAATTGTAATAGGGGCTCTTAGACTGCAACCGGGAATGGCGGTATGATAATTCACCATTGGAAATTCAATGGAAGAGCATTATGTAGAATAGGAGTAAAATGGGATGCTCCTATATTGTGCCCTGATAACCAAGAGAGCAGGAACCAAGAAAATCAAGGATAAAGTCAATGGTTAAACAAGTTATGCTTTAGCAATCTTACTTTTATTCCCATTATACATATTTTTATGTCTTAGAAGGTAGTCTATTCATAGAATGAAACACATTGTAACCTGATTGTCTTCTTAAAGCCTTTGTACTTCGAACAGATTGGCTAAAAAGTGATAAGACAGAGTTTAACCATTAGGGTCAGCTGACAATACCAAAGGTAATAGAATGTTGTGCTGCAGTTTATTTTTAGTTTATATTTGGTTGATTTTTTTCTGGGAAATACATTAATACAGAAAGATAGATACACTTAATTTTTAAAAGGTATGACCAAAGTATTTAACACACAAATATGGCAATACATGTCCAGCACCATGAGAAGCTTCAATTTGCATTTAAAAAAAAACAAGCTATTTTAAATATCATCTCTGAAGAACTTCTGGGTTTGAGGAAAATATTTGTAATATTTTATGAACTGGTTCAACATCATTAATGATGAAAGATCAGTAGGAATTAGTTTTTTTGCAGAATTACTCAGTGAATATTTTTACTTCATTATTAATTTTTTAAAAACAGATTTAGACCTACAGCATGGTAACTGGCCATTTCAGCCCAAAACCCTGTGCCACCCAATTACACCCAATTACAACCCCCAGTACATTTTGAATGGTGGGAGGAAATAGGAGCATGTGGGGAAAACACACGCAGACATGGGGAGAACAGTTTACAGATAGTGCGGGATTCCAATCCCACTACCGATTGCTGGCATTGTAATAGCTTTACGCTAACCACTACACTAACCATTCCACTCCAAATTTATTGTTCTTTTTGACTAAAAGAATCCTTCCAATTATTCAAGACTTTTTTTTAAAAATCAATTTTGGAAGAGTGCTAGTGCTGCTTTTACAGAGAAAGTAATCTTACTTAATCAGCTGGAATTGCCATGTCAAGATCAGATTCTAGGCAGCTAGTTGGGGCACATGATTGGAAGATGGCGGAAGACTTAGGCCAGAGCCTCTGCTTCCCTTGGAAATCATGGAAACTAACCTCAGACCAGATCAGATATGGTCAGCCTCATTCCATCTCAAAGAGGATGCAGTGGAGGAGGCCTATGAGCACAAGAAAATGAGCTTCGCTGAGCTTGCAACTGATGTGCAGCAATGAGGCTGGAAGGCAAAGGTCCAACCAGTTGAAGTCAGCTGTAGAAGATTTGTAGCCACATTGACATCAAGGCTACTCCAGGAGTTGGGATTGCGAGGAAAGATACACCGACAAGCCATCAAAGATCTCTCCAGACCTGCTGAAAAGGGAAGTTGGTGGCTCTGGTTGAAGAGAAAGGATTCCACCTGGGCACCCAAGAGAGTGAATGGCATCTAGGGGGTGAGCTCGGGACACCAGGATTCACTGCTGAACCCTCCGAAGGTGTTGTGGGTCTATCACTGAAACACTGAGGAAGGATGATGACCACTTGATAACCCAGAAGATGCCACCACTCACTTGGCTACCCTGCAGGGTCTATGCAGCAGGACTTAGGAGTGCAATAACCAATATTAACATTTAGTCCTACATAACATTCCAAAGGTGAATTTGTTGAGCAAAATTGAAATGCATTATCACTTTCTTCAACAGCTGTCCAAAAACTGAGATCTTGGTGCATTTTAGGAATTGACAGCCGTGTAAAATGATAGCTGCTTCAATATATATGTGGGCAAGTTCAAGTTCAAGTTTGATTATAATCACAGAACATATATGACATCACATACAACCCTGAGGTTTTATTTTCCTGCAGGCCAGTCAGAATTTCAACTTTTCAATAACTGTAAATAGTTACAGTTAAATAAATTAAAAAAAAAGATAGATACATACATAAATGTGAATGTCAAATAATTGGATGACAACCAGATAACCCAGGCCTTATTCAAAAAATACCGTATATTTTGAGAGTTCATCAATGAATCCAATTCATGTTTGCATGTGTATTATTATATTACAAACACAAAATATATATATCATCTAAAAAAATAATCATCAAACGTATAGAGATTGTAATTTGATTGGTGTATTTGGGGGCAGGCCTCATGGGCCAGATGGGCCTGTTACGTCTAAATTTAAAAAAAAAATAAAATTGCAAAGAAATAAACATAATCTATCAAAAAGTGAGAACATATGGCATTATCTATTTCTAGCTTTGATCACCCGAATGGACTTGCTTCATTGCTAGTTAGCATGCCTTCAGCTGTGCAGGAACTAAGAGCTGGAGTTTCCTTTGTAAACTATTCTTCCTTTTGTCCGTATTTCTTCTGTTAAGATACCTGATTTTTTGACTCATCTTTATGTCAAACATTCTACTATCACTTTAAAGTCACATAGGCAGAAATGTGGATTCACAATACGCCATGGACTGACTGTTCTGCTATGTTAATGATATTAAATGAAAACACATAGTTGCACTTCTTTTTATTCTGTCAAACTAGTCCTGGTCAAACTAGTCATGGGAATCCATTTAAACCTTAAAGGCTTCAAGAGAAACAAGCCATCTCAAGTATTTGGTATTTAATGTGCAGACTGCCCTCCATTTCAGAATTTATACAAAGGAAATTAGAACAAGGTACCAAAACCACAAGTTAAGCTCTTCATTATTTTATGTTTAAACACCTTCATCTGCTTACTTCTTGGTTCTACAGCTATTGATGGTTAAAGCCTGATGAATCTGAGTTTCCAAACTTACATAAACACCACTATTTAATCTCTCAGTTATGATCCAGTGAATGAGAGGGAAGGATACCAAGATGGGGAAATATACAACAGTATTAAAAATATTGCAGAGCAGGGTTTCATCTGCCTTATTGCTAATGAGTTAACATATAGACTTCATATTTTTTGTTGACACACCTGAAATAATTTTGCAAAAATGCTTCAGTGCCAGCAAATGCTCTTTCAAGGTCTGTGAGATTGTCTTGCTAACATCAATGCATGCTATCAGAACCTGGCAATACTGATTACAGATGAACATGAAATTAACAGGGTGCAGCAGAAAGAAACATGCTCCTTTCTGTAATACTCTTTTGTGGCAAATAGGAAATGCAGTATATAAAACTGATTTCAGATTAATCCTGTGGCTTTCCACTTCTTTTGTAGCGAGCCAATTCAAGATTAGTCAACCAATGATCTTTACACATCAACTTGATTTACAAGTGTAACATAAGTAAATAGATTCTGAATAATGCAATTTAAATAGCTGTTAAAAGGGATAAAAAGCAGAAGGATCATGGTAAAATCATTGCTATCATGTAATAGTTCATCATCATTTATTCACATTTATTGATAAATTGATTTTGCATAAGCCTGCTCAAGTGATACTGCACTTTTCATTTATGTATAACAATTTTGATGTCAATTGCTATTTTCATGTTGAATTACTAATTTTAAATGTTGAAATATTGTAAAATTAAGTTTAAAAATGTAAGAAAACAGTTTAAGGCAACTGGAACTAGGGCTGTCCAAAACATTTAAATAGAATGCAAAGTAGATGTGTTCGTAAATGAAATATTTGATGCTCAGTTAATGCATTTAAAGAATGAATTGCAATAGTTTTAAAAAACTAGACTCATAACAGCAGAATACAGCAATTAAATAGACCTAGAGAAAGATCCCAGAATCACAACATTATCAGCATATGAGCAGTCGATCCGGAGAAAAAAAACTAAATATAATATTTATTTTTGATAATTTTTTTTCAAGTAACAATCAATAACTGTTCTGAATTTAGTTAATAACAACTGCAAATCTGAAGTAAAATGTGCAGGTGAAGAACACTGAACGGTTAAAATTAATTGTGAGACTTTTACCAGAAGAATTCTGGAAGAGGACATGATTACAAATATAGAAGAGCTCCAGGAATGAGGAAATTAAATGGAGTAAACATGGGTCATTTATAATTTTATCAAAAGCTACATACAGAACCTGATTTCTAATTAAGGCAATCTATAAAGAAGGAGATACAAAAGACTAGAGATGGCGGGAAAGGGTATGTGTCAGTGGTGTCTGATGGGAAAGGTTCCAAGATCCATCCAGAATAGACTCATCTTTATGATATGGGGCTGGCTTGATTCATTGTGACTCATTGACATTTGAGCTGCACTGCAAGTTGGAAATGCACTAAAACTCCAGGAAAGTGGATTAATTGCAGAATTAGCTCACATTCAAGAGGATGTAAACAAAATCTGGAATATTGATATGTTGCAAACATTAATTTGGTTAGCAGAGGGTTAGAAAAAATTGAGAAGGGAAGCACTGTCTGTAAGGAGTTTGTATTTTCTTCCCATGTCTGCATGGGTTTCCTCCAGGCACTCCAGTTTCGTCCCAGTCTTCAGAATGCAGGGGTTGTAGATTAATTGGGATATTTAGGTGGCCTGGCTCGGGAACTAGAAGGGGCTGCTACTCTGCTGTGTGTTTAAAAAAATATGTTTTTGTCTGGACTGCAAGGTGAACAGTATAACAAAGATCAAGGCCTATGTCTGAAAAGTCAACTCAAGAGTGAAAAGCAAAATAAAAATATAAGCATGAGATTTTCTTTTTGATTTAGGGTGTGAGTAAGTATCCTACACACCTGAAGGAACTGAAAGTTGCTGTTTAATATTAAATTAATGGATTAGACTCAAAAGGAAATTTGAAAGGGAAGAGTTAATCCACTTATGTTCTATAATGGAGCCAAAATTTATCATAGCAACCATTGCTGTTGAAGAAGTATAAATAGTTAGAGCTAAATTAGAACTAGGATCTTGACAATAAAGAACACTAGATCAAATGGTAAAAATCTTCTTGCTCCATGATATCAATATCTGTAATAATGCCTTTGTGTTGGAATGATCAAGAATGATTTAGAAATAGATTTGTTTACCTAACTGAAGCTATTTTACTTTCACCATTCCTATTGTCACTAAGATTCTTATATTGAACTGTTTAATATAAAACTAAAGTTCAAATATAGACAAAGTTGATAATAAAAATCAGTATTTGTTAAGAAGGAAAGAGATTGAAATGTTCAGGTCAATGAGCTTTCATGTGTTGAGTGTTTCTTGCATTAACCATGTTTCTTCACAAATATCTTGAGTTGACTCCATGGTGTTCAGCAACAACTTGCAGTACAAATCTGGAATTAATGCCTGACTTGACTCCAGAATTTTACAATGTGAGATTGCCAAGGAAACATCTGTTGCATCTGCCTAGGATCCAAGAGGAAGTGCATTCATCCTGAAAGAAGCAGTCTGTGAAAACTATTTGGTCTTACTTCTCCCATTGAACTTCAAATACACAAAGCAGAATTCTTTTGGAACATACTATACTGTTCTTTTTGTATGGTCCTCCTCTAAGCAATTTTCTACTTACATTGAGTTTAACCATATAACCATGTAACAATTACAGTACGGAAACAGGCCATATCAGCCCTTCTAGTCCGCGCCAATTTAAGTGAAACTCCACTGGTTCCACCTACCTGCTCCCTGCCCATAACCCTCCAACCCCCTCACATCCATGTACTCATCCAACCTCCTCTTAAATGACAAAATTGACCCTGCTGTAACCACCTCTTCCGGAAGCTCATTCCACTCAGCCATCACTCCCTGGGTGAAGAAGCTTCCTCTTATGTAACTTGTAAACTTTTGCCCCTAACCCTTAACTTATGATCGCTCATTCCAATCTCTCCTACCCTCAAGGGAAAGAGCCTATTCACAGCTACAAAGTAAAGAAAGTTCAACAATACTTGATTCTATTTATAAATCTGTACACTTTAAACAAGCTACTGATCAGAAGTGAGATCTACACATTACAAAACACTGAAATAAGCTCAGTTGAAATAGGTTTGACTAGCTCTCTAAAAATAAATTGTTAATGTCTTCTGGTGGTTAAAGACATTGCTCAGGTATCAATGTCCACAAACTCTGTTAGATGCGTGAAATATATTAGCTAAACAAGCAAAAAAAATTTGACCACAGGAATGAAAATAATCTATTAATGGCCAAAAATTATATTTATGAATAAATTATTTTTATGAATATATTAAGAAAAACACAATTTAACCCAGTGTCGATTGTACTAACTTTCATACCTTCATTCTTTGCTCCCTTCATGAAATTGAACAACACACTTCCATGCACTTTTTTTGTAATCACATCATTTTTTTTTTCTGGTGTCAGATACACAGTTAAAAATCTTACTGATTGGAAAAACATGTTTTGAAGTGAAATGGATTTCTGTTCTCCTGTTACTTGAGTTCCGATGTATCCTCTTTCTTTTTGGGTCTGGGCAGTAGCAGGAGGAATGATTATTCATGGGAATAAGGTGGCGATCACTAATCCATAGAAAGATGAAAACAAAAAGTTGTTGCATTTGTAAACTGAAGGTAAACTGTCTTTAAGAATATTCCACAATAAACATGGTCATGAGGGTGCCTGACAAAGGTGATGTAGTAATCCCACTAAGGCATTGTTATTGAGTACACCTTGCAGATTGAACTCACACTTGAGATGCCTTCCAGTTGATCTGCTCATTTGGGCTCATGAGGGTGTCCGTCCAATTCCTCTTTTTTTGCTGAAATGGTGGTGCTGAAAGAGGTACAAAAATAAATCATTATTAACAACATAAACTCAACAATCTAAATTAAATAAGGGATGAAATGTCAAGGAAATTAAAAGCCAGCGTTCTGTTAAGTTTCTAAAATCCATTGTAATCAACCAAGAGAGTGGAAAACTCAAAATGTAAAACACCTATTCAAGAAAGTAAGAAATAATCAGCCAGTTAGCCTGATAGTTTCCTCTTCTAAGAAAGTAGCAGTGCATTTACTAAATCAAGAAATATCAACAAGATTATTGATAATTTGATTAGACTTCATTCAGGATGTAAAAAGGTTAAATAAAGGAAAACTTGTAGATGAACTTGTAGAAGTGATGCATTTAAATTTCTAGTGACATTCAGACCTTTCCTTTGGCTTGGCTTCGCGGACGAAGATTTACGGAGGGGGGTAAATGTCCACGTCAGAATGGGGTCACAATAAAAGGTAACTTCATAAGTTACACAGCATCAGGGATAATATATTAGGACTGGCTAACTAAAAAAAAGAGAATTCAAATAATTGGATCCTTTTCAGCTTATCAAACATTTACTTATAGATTGCCACAGATATTTACACAGAGGCCTCATTATTTGAAATCTATATTAATGATTTAGATTAGTATTTTAACAAATTTCATGGGTAGAGAAGATTGAATCATAAAGAAATGCAGAACAGAAAGAAACTCTTTAACACATCTTGGTGATTTTCATCAGCACCCACTCCAGTGCATTCACAACCTTCCTTTATGTTGCAAATTAGAATAGCCCAAAATATTCCAAGTGTGTCTAACCATTTGTTTTTATTTGTTCCATAACCCACCTACTCTTAAATTCTATACCCCAACTCATTGAATAAAATCAGACCCTTTGTCACACTGATTCCACTCAAAATTTCAAATATCTATTTACACAAATCCAACACATATTCACATTCCCATCACCTCCTGTGAGATTGGACTACTTGTGTGAACATTTAGGGCATTTTACAGTTGCCAATGAGCATTTCTTGGAGGTCAGAGGAAACCAGAGTACCTACAGGAAACTCACAGAGTCACAGAGAGAATGTGCAAACTCCACACATACAGTACTAAAATCAGGATTGAACCTAGGTTATGGGAGATATAAAGCAAGAATTGAACTTTGCAAGTATTCCATGTGCCTTTTTAACTAACTACTGCCAAATTCACAGATCCTTGGACTAACACACCAAGGTCTCTTAAGTTCTTCACCACTGAATGAAAAAAAAATATTTCCCCTTATCAAAACTTGGGTGGCACTGTTAGTATAGCAGTTAGTGCAATGCTGTTACGGCACCAGCAATAGGGATTTGAATCCGATGCTGTCTTTAAAGAGTTTGTATGTTCTCCCTGTAACTTCATAGTTTTCCTCCAGGTGCTCCAGTTTCCTCCCACCTTTCAAAGAGTACAGGATTGTAAGTCAGTTGGGTGTTAATTTAGCAGCATGGGGCTCAAAGGCTGAAGAGCCTTTTACCATCCTGTTACATATACAGATGCAAGGATCGACAATGAGATAGACAACAGACTCGCCAAGGCAAATAGCGCCTTTGGAAGACTACACAAAAGAGTCTGGAAAAACAACCAACTGAAAAACCTCACAAAGATAAGCGTATACAGAGCCGTTGTCATACCCACACTCCTGTTCGGCTCCGAATCATGGGTCCTCTACCGGCACCACCTACGGCTCCTAGAATGCTTCCACCAGCGTTGTCTCCGCTCCATCCTCAACATCCATTGGAGCGCTTACACCCCTAACGTCGAAGTACTCGAGATGGCAGAGGTCGACAGCATCGAGTCCACGCTTATGAAGATCCAGCTGCGCTGGATGGGTCACGTCTCCAGAATGGAGGACCATCGCCTTCCCAAGATCGTATTATATGGCGAGCTCTCCACTGGCCACCGTGACAGAGGTGCACCAAAGAAAAGGTACAAGGACTGCCTAAAGAAATCTCTTGGTGCCTGCCACATTGACCACCGCCAGTGGGCTGATAACGCCTCAAACCGTGCATCTTGGCGCCTCACAGTTTGGCGGGCAGCAACCTCCTTTGAAGAAGACCGCAGAGCCCACCTCACTGACAAAAGGCAAAGGAGGAAAAACCCAACACCCAACCCCAACCAACCAATTTTCCCTTGCAACCGCTGCAATCGTGTCTGCCTGTCCCGCATCGGACTTGTCAGCCACAAACGAGCCTGCAGCTGACGTGGACTTTTTACCCCCTCCATAAATCTTCGTCCGCGAAGCCAAGCCAAAGAAAAGACATATACATTTAAATTTAAAAACTATGATCCCTTGTTTCTGAGCTCCCAGTCAAGGCAACATTTTCCTTGCATTCAGAATTGTGTCAGAATCTTATAAGTTTCAGTAAGATCTCTCTCTTATTCTTCTACACTATGGCCATTAAAGTTCTAGTCAATCCAATCTCTTTGTTTACACTGGGCCATTTAACAGAAATCAATCTGGTGAACCTTTGTTTCACTCCCTCTGAGGCAACTATATCTTTTATATCTTTGCTTATGTAAAGAGATGAAAACTGCACACAATGTTCCAAATATAGTCTCTCCAATGTAATCAAATTCTTAGCAAAAAGGGAACTAGGATCAGAGATGTAGAATCCTTGTGTGTAAAGTGGAGAAACTGCAATAATTATAAGACCCTGATGGGAGTTAGATAAAGGCTTCCAAAGAGCAGCAGGTATGTAGGGTGCAAATTACAGCAGGAGTTAGAGAAGGAAAGTAAGAAAGGCAATGGTGGTTATGTGGGACTTCAATATGCAGGTAGACTGGGAAAATCAAATTGTTGCTGGATCGTGAGAAGGAATTTGTGGAATGTTTTGACAGCAGCTTGTGGTTGAGCCCATTCGGAGAAGGCATTTCTGGATTAGGTGTTATTAAATGGACTAGATTTGTTTAGGGACCAAAAGGTAAAAGAACTATTTGGAGACAGTGATCACACACAATAGAATTAACTTTGCATTTGAGAGGGAGAAGCTAAAATCAGATGTGTTGGTATAGCAGTTGATTAAAGATAACAATAGAGCCATGAAAGAGGAGCTGGCCAAAGGTGATTAGAAAGGGACTTTATCAGGGGAGATGGTAGAACAGCAAAGGTAGGGAATGATTTAATTTCATTTCATTCAAAGAAGCATTCAAAAGGGAATGCGAGGTGGCTGTGGCTGAGAACGGAAGTCAAAGACAGAATAAAAACAAAAGAGAGGACATATAGAATGTGAAAACATTGTGGGAAGATGGAAGATTGGGTTGCTTTTAAAATCCAATGGAAAGCAACAAAACAGAATAAGAAACTAAGCTAGCCAATGACATAAAAGAGGACTTCAATTTTTTTTTCAGATATATAAAGAGTAAAAGAGAGGCAAGAGTGGGCATTGGACTGCATGAAAATGATGAGAGAAGCAGTAATGCTGAACAAAGAAACAGCAGATGATCCGAATAGGCAATTTACATCGGTTTTCACTATGGAAGATACCACTGACATGCCAGAAATTTGAATGAGTCAGAGGGCAGAAAATGAGTCCGGTCAATATTACAGAGGAAAAGGTGCTTGAGAAATTGAAAGGGCTGAGGGTGGATGTCACCTGAAAGGACAAATTACACCCTAAGGTTTTGAATGAGGTAGCTGAAGAGATTGTGAACATTATCTTTCAGGAGTCACTGGAGTCAGGAATGGTTCCATAAAACTAAAAATTGTAAATATTCCTCAACTCTTCAAGAAGAGAAAGAAGCAAAAGATAAGAACTTGTAGGCCAGTTTGCTTGATTCAGTGGTTGGCAAGATTCTAGAGTCCATTATTAAGGATGAGATTTTGAGGAACTTGAAAGCACAAAATAAAATAAGCCAAAGTCAGCGTAGTTTCCCTCAGGGGAGGTGTTGTCTGACAAATCTGTTGTAATTCCTTGAGGAAGTTAGTGCAAGCAGTACAGGCAAGTGAGAGTCAATGGATGTTGTTGACTTGGATTTTCAGAAGGACCTTGAGAAGGTGCTACACTTGGAGTTGCTAAATAAGATAGGAGCCCGTGGTATTATTGGAAAGATACTACTGTGGATAGAAGTTTGACTGGCAGAGGGCAAAGATTGTAGCTAAAGGGGAACACTTCTGGCTGGCTGCTTATGATTGGTGGGTGATCTGCGAGGATCAGTGTTGGGTTCACTACTTTTCACGCTCTATATAAATTATTTAGATGATGGAATTGATGGCTTTGCAACTTACTTTGTGGATGACATGAACATAGATGGAGAATGTAGGAAGCCTGCAAAGGGTCCTGGATACATGGGCAAAATGGGGAAAGAAGTGGCAGATGGAATACATGTATGAAATTACAGTGAGTAAGTTCATTTTGGGAACTAATGGGATATCTAAATATCTTTGTCTCCCCTTTTATCCCTCTTCTTTTTAAACATGATAAAATATATGTTTTTAACCAAATTGTCATAATATCTACATGTGAAATCAAAAATTAATCCTGTGAAGAGTGTTGGGATGATTTGTTGGAAGAAGGAGGTGATGTACATACAAGTTCCCATAAAGGTCACCTGGACCAAATGATTTGTACTATAAGATTTTTCATAAGATGAACCATAGAGTGGACTCCCAGCACTTTTTTTTTCCCCCAGGGTGGCACTGGTCAATCTGTTTAAGATGAGTGAAGGAAAGTTTGAGATGTCAGAGATAGTCATTTTTATAGAAAGTTGTGTGTGTCTGAAATACAATGACAAAAGTGGTGGTAAAGGCTGATAAATTTGGATCATTTAAAAGATTTTTAGTCATGTGGATGTAAGAGAAATGGAGGATTCTGAGCTGTGAGGGTGGGAAGAGATATGATTGATATGGAATTGGCTTATATAGGTTGATTGCCAAGGCTTATATAGGTACCATGTTGTGATGTTCTATGATCTTTGTGAAATACTTCGGCAATTTTTAATCTAGAGACACAATTAGATTTTTTTTTAATTTACATTTTTACTCTTAATTGTCATAAAACAGATGGAAAATTATATATCTCAATATGACTGAAGAAAAATTAAAGTAACTTTTATCATTGAATTGATTTGATTGATTTATTATTAAATATTTGTCTACTAAATGTGAGCAGATACTTTACACTAGTTATTTTCTGCATTGGAAACAAGGAATAAAAGGTTGAATTTGAAGAGGAAGAATTGAGGAAATAGAGCTCCTGTTCTTTTATTGTTTCTGAAAAGAAAACGTGCCAGTACTAACCATGTCAAACGTAGGGTACAGAACTGCCTATATTACTGCAGGGCTCGTAGTTCAATAATTTATCAGAGTTTGTGTATTGCCTGCTGTTAGCAAAAATCAGTGTGGTGCTTTGAACAAACTGCTGCTACATTATAGCATTAGGTGCATTTATAAGAACAAGATTCTGGAAATATAGATACAAAAAAAAACAAGAAGATGGATATGTTAGAGCAGTAAACATTGCCTGAGGCTGTAAAGTAATGAGCATTTTTCCACAGAGAATTTTGACCTGTTATTTGAACGAAAGAAGGCAGATGAAAAGAGAAATTACTGAATCTCAAGCCTGTGCAAGAAAAATACAATTCAACTTTAATAAATATTTTTTGTGTTAATAATTTACTATTAGTGTAATGCTACTGAAAAAGAAACAAAATCATACTATTTGATACCAGGATTAACCATTCTCTTGATTTGTATTTTCTGGAAATAAGATAAAATAAATTTCTTTATTCAAGCATGCCATTATAACCAGCCATTATCACTCTTGATATTTTTGATCACTTCATTGTTAAAATATTTTTTTGGAATAATATTCTCTCTGATGTAAATTATTTAGTTTGTTGGACTCTTTACCTGTTTTAATTTGGTATCATCATATCTTTTCAATAATTTAGAAATAAGTTGCAGCTTTTACGAAGTTAAAGATAATTAACAAAATTTTAAAAAGGCTCAGGTCCATAACTTCCAACTCTCTGGAGTATCTTTTGATTTCAAAGTTTCTTTCCTTTTATGCAGTATTTGTAAAGGATAGTCCTTTACTGTTTGGGGAGAAACAAACATGAAAGCTTTAACCCTTAATTATTTCCTCATTTTACTCTGGTTAAGTTCTTAGTCTTAATGGTTATAACATTACTGGCAGCTATCTTGAGATTTCAGGATGATAAAACAAATATTGGATGAAAAATTTCTCTTCGTAATATGCATGCTGTCTTGTAAACCAACATATTCATTTTTCTGCTTTAGAAATTCTAAATTCAAGTAAATTTTCTTTGTTATTGAATGTCAATTGAATATTCTGTTGCCAATGGATTTGAGGGAGAGTTGAGTTGGCTTCAAAATGTTGTGGCTAAGGAAATGATTTCTTGTTTGTTTGTTTTGCAGACTTTTAAACACTGTGATTTTTTTCAATGTATCCTATGGTGAAACTAAAAATTTGTGGCATACATTTGCAGTTCATACACAGAATGTGGATAATGTTGGAATTGTGGGCATTTCATGACCATACTATTACCTTCTAAGATATTTTAATAGATTTGAACATTAAGGTATGTGACCATATTCCAGTTTGAGATTTATTTCTTCTCATTACCAATCAATACTGATGTCAAACAACCATTATATGGCCCCTTATTTTCTTTTCATAGTCCCATTAGAGTTTGACAATGAACTTGTCAAGCAAATCCTATAGTGTTATACCATCTTTCACAACACACTGCAAACCATGTGATCAGTCTTCATGTTCATTAATGATGCAATTGTCTTAATTTCGCAAAGATAATTTTGGTGATATTTCACTGACATGTCCTTTTTTGGGTTTGGGGTAGTTATGAGTCATTGTACTTGTTGGTAAGTGAATAAAATATAATCAAATATGGGAATAAATGTTTCAAGTTGGACAGGACATTTATATTATTTGAACACATTATATCTAGTCTTCAATCAAATTCAATTTTTATCTATTAAAATATTTTGGGTCTATCAATGATTAACAAAATGTGCTTAAACAATTTATTTATATTTAATTCTCAGTTTGACATCAAGAATTATTTCCAGAATAAATGTTTATTTTCCATATATTTGGTAATTCTGAAATATTTTGACAAAACAAAATTTTAAGCTATTGTGAGCCTGAAAATAAATGTAAAAAGAGAAAAATGCTGTAAATACTCTGTTAAATTTCTTTTCTCCATTGATGCTGCCTGGTTTATTGAGTACCTGTCACATTTTCTATTTTCCCTCAGATTTCTACGTTGTTTTCCCTCATGATCACAAGCAATTGTGTTTTTTTTTGGAAATTGAACAGATCTGTTAAAATAATGAAACTGACCTTGAAAATTTCACTTTGCAGTTAGGATAACTTGAAATTTCTATAAATTCAATCTTTCAATTAAATTTGGCTCCCAAACTGGTCCAAAATCCAAGGAGAATTATAATATTTTAATTGAGCAACCAAAACATGATGGAAAGAAAAAACTATTTGGAACTTTCACCATTTCAAATTATAACTGGAAAATTAACCTTTTGTTACTGATTTTAATTAATCTTTTTTTTATGTTTAATGGTTTCTCTGTGAAATGTATTTATTTCCTTTCTTCTATTTGATAAATAGGTCAGGTAAAAGCAAATTCTCAGATTTTTCTAAAATCTCAAATAAATGTTCAACCCATTTGACTGTGATAATACAATTAGGTGATCACACTTCATATGATCTGGAAGGTTAGCAATGTTTTTGGTTTCTATAAAATGCATTTGTGCTCCTACTTTTATCATTGCAAAATGTGGCACTTTCAATGACAATATAAAATCATGAAAAATGTTTTAGCATAAATATAAAGAAATTACTTTTTTCATGATAATGCAAAATAAGGCAATAACAAGTGTGGCTCAATTGCTTCTTCATTTACTGAACTGGTGACATTCTGAAGGAAAGCCTCTAGACTGGGTCCGTAATAGTTGGTGAGTGAAATAAATCTACCTAAACACACCCTCACCAATCTACCTATTGCAGATGCAAATGTTCACAGCAGTATTGATCTTCAGAAGCAAAGTCTTGTCCTCAAAACATGAATACCTTCTATCATCTTTCTCCATCCAAGAAAGCTGTTGATGTTAATTTTCAGAGTATGGTCAAGCAATTGGTTGCAAGGATTTTGAATGTTATTTTTTAAAAATTTCACATAAAAAATACAGAGTACATTTGGAAATATCTTAAAAGTTAAAAATATACATTACAATGAAGTCATATCATTTCATCCAAGGTATTCCATATTTTAATCAAACAAATTATGTTGTATTAATATTTTATTATATAAAAAAATCTAAACCCACTACAAAGAAAGAAGCTGTTTGGCCAAAAGCTAAAGAAGATAAAATATTTATCAGAGTGATACATTAGTAAACAGTTCTACCTTTATATCAAATCAAAGATTTTGAAAATAATTTTAAAATGGTCCCCACAGTGTTTGAAAAGTTCAATTCAAATCGAAAATTGTGCATCTAATCTTCGCTTAGTATAAACGTGACCATGACATCACATAGCCATTGAGCATGATTAGGTGGGGTGTCGTCCCTCCATCTGAGCAACACTGCTTGTCTAGCCATTAGAGAAATAAAAGCTAATACATGCAGATCAGATGCCATTAAAGTTATGCCATTCTCTCCAACGATACCAAATAAAATGTTTAAGGGATTAGGTTTAAAATTAAAACTTTTAAAAATGCAGGGAAAGTTTGAAATACTTTGTTCAAATATTTTACAAGACATGTCCAGATCATGTGAATTAGTGAAACATCTCCATTGTTGCATTTATCACAACAAGGAGATACATGCACATAAAAATTAGATAGTTTTACTTTGGACATATGAGTCTTATGGACAACTTTAAATTGTAGGAGAGAGTGGTAGGCACATAAAGATGAGATATTAACCATTATGAAAATTACTTTCCAAGTTTATTCAGAAAATAAAAACTGTTGGTCCTGTTCCAAAGCTTTTTAAAAAAAAATATTATCTGAGCGACCCTCTCTTATTCCCGATAGCATATCATAAATGTTAGATGTTGGACCATTATAGAAAGGTTGTAAATTAAAAATTGCATCAATTAAATTCTTATCAGTTCTCTTAAGAAATATATGTAATTGAGGTCGTAAAAAATCTCTAATCTATAGATAACGAAAAAAATTAGTATTCGGTAGACTATATTTAACTTAAAGTTTTTCAAAAGAAGTGAGACTATCCTCAACAAATAAATCTTTAAAACATTTAATGCCCAGGGATTTTGAATGTGAAAAGATATTAAAGAATTCAGGATTAATGCAAGAAAGTGGCACTGAGATAAAATATATGCCATGTTCCCATCGGAGAAGCAGGAAAAAAGTGGTGATTGGTCAAATTCTCCTTCTAATTCTTTTTTTAATGTTTCTTATGTTCTATCTCCACATTCTTTGATTTATTTAATATCCAAGTCTATTTAAGTTGTGCACTTTCCATACTTGTGCTTTCTTGCAATGTGCCCCAGGGATAGAAGAATGGTTACCAGTTAATCAGAGAAGTCCAGTGTAGCACAAGGTCTCTTTGAGTGTATTTCATAGGGGACACCTTAACCATGATTCCAGGAGGTCCTTCTCTCAGGCTCACAGACTGTCACTTTTAATATTCAAAAGCACCAAACATGATTACAAATTATGATTCTTGAAACATTATAAAAATAACTAATATTGGACCCATTAAGAGTACACTTACATACACTAAAACAAAATAATTACGAAGATGAAAAGGATATAATTTTTTACTAGCAATTTTGCGATGGCTATCCTTCGATTTGATTGAGCCTACACTGCTTGTACCAGACCAAACCCAGAAACAGAAGTCCCAGCCTGAGTTATGATGAAGGCCTTGCTCTCAAAACATTAACTCTAACCCTTTCCACAAATGATGCTTTTTAATTTTTTTTTAAATTTTTCACACTATGAACCATATTAACCAAAATACACACAAACATTTCCCTCTTGAATATACACAGTGTAATTTTCTCCCCTTTTTCCCCCTCCTTTCCCTCCCTCCTTCCCACCCCCCTCCCTACCCACTAAACATTCAACATATACAATACAATAAATCCATTAAACAATGTCATCGCACAATGAAAATAAACAAGAAAATTGTGTCATCTACTTTTACACACTGGGTCAGTTCATTTTGTCTTCTTCTCATTCTATCATTTTAGGAGTGGAGGTCTGTGGTAGGCCCTCTCTGTTGTGTTCCATGTACGGTTCCCAAATTTGTTCGAATACTGTGACTTTATTTGTTAAATTATATGTTATTTTTTCCAATGGAATGCATTTATTCATTTCTATGTACCATTGCTGTACTCTCAGGCTCTCTTCTGATTTCCAGGTTGACATTATACATTTTTTTGCTACAGCTAAGGCTATCATAATAAATCTTTTTTTGTGCTTTCTCCAATTTGAGGCCTTGTTCTTTACTCCTTATATTACTTAGAATAAAGATCTCTGGATTTTTTGGTATGTTGCTTTTTGTGATTTTATTTAATACCTGATTTTGATCTTCCCAAAACTTTTCCACTTTCTTACATGCCCAAATTGCATGTACTGTTGTTCCCGTTTCCTTCTTACAGCGAAAACATCTATCTGATACTGTTGGGTTCCATTTATTTAACTTTTGGGGCATGATATATAGCCTGTGTAACCAATTATATTCTATCATGCGTAACCTCATGTTTATTGTATTTCTCATAGTTCCAGAGCATAGCTTTTCCCATTTTTTCATTTTTTATCTTTATGTTTAGATCTTGTTGCTTGAACTCATGATTGCTTCTAGCATTTTGTGTTCTGGTCCCATCTGAGTACAGAGTTCTGCCCTCTTCAAATCCATGAAGAGTGCTTCAAGACCAGCATAGGTATCCTGCTAAGCTTTTGAGAAGGAATGGATCTTGGATCAAAAAGTCTGCTGGTTTCTCCTTTCACAGATGCTGCTTAACTGGTTAAGTTCATACAGCATTTCTGTTTTTGCTTCAGATTCCTCGTATGTTTTTCAAGCTTCTCACCATTCAGGTTAAACAAGAGTTTGCAACATATGATCTTTTGTGCATTTTACAAAAATTATTTGGGTGAATTGTGCTGAGAAAATTACACAATAACATAGTAGAAAACATAAACCATAACATAATATAATTAAGAATAAAATCCAATAGATTAGAGATTTATGTTTGTGTTTCTTTTGTCAATTATATTCACCTCCAATTTTTTTGCACTATTATTTGCCAAACGGCTCTAGTGCTTATCTTCTATTTTCCTTTGATTGATTCCACACCAACAGTGCGTAGGTGGTTTCAGCTGCTGCACTCAATGTTATTCAGTATTATTTGAATCCTCTTTTGCTGTTATTTACCAGTTCTGCCTCCTTTTCTCATCTTTCTTCTGCACTTGACACATGAAGTAAAATGGGCTATTTATCAGTTCATCACAATTTTATCATCTTCTCAAGTATCTTATATCTCAGTAGCACTTGTACCTCAGATGCAAGCAGAAATTCTCGCTCCCTGTCATGAATCACACAAAACAATATTTAGAATTTAACACAACAAGAACTGTGCACTGTGCCTTTGTTGTAGGTTCTTCAGCTAGGGTAACATGTCCTATGCATTCACGTCTTATTTTTTTAAGTGGGATCTTCAAATAATTAATGGTCTTTAATCCACGTGATGGATTGGCAGTATTATTAAAGTTAGGAATTAATGTTACTTAATGTAAACTAGCTTTGAGAATGTGATGGTAAACTACTTTGAGCTGCTGCAGTCCTTGGGCTGAAGATGTGATCACAGTTCAGTTAACTAAGGAATTCTGTGATGATGACCCAGTAACAAAGAAAGAGTTGTCAAATATTTCAGGGTCCAAATTGTCCTCAGAGGTGTAATGTGATTTCTTCCTGGTGGAGAGTAAAATCATGAGTTTGTAAGATGAAATTAAATAAACACTTATTAATTATTCCAGTGGACTTTGGAGATGGAGTGCACTGCTTTCATGATGTGCAGAGACTGAATGTTCAGAATGGTGAATGTGGTGTTAATGAAGCTGATGGATTTGTTCAGGTTTGTGTTGTGTCTCTTGACTATTGTCTGAGATGATGACACCCAAGCAAATGAAGAGCATTGAATCATTTTTGCAAAATAGAGGTTTGAGATGATGAACAAATTTTATTAGCATAGGATGTAGAGTAATTCAGGACAAGAACAGGCCCTTTGGACTGTCATGTATGTGCTTGTCATTACACTGATATAAGCTCATCCGCCTACAGTACTGAAGAAGACGTCAGACAGGAGGTGCTTGCCATCATCGGATATAAAGGGAAACTGAGTAGCATAGAAAATCACAACACATCTATCCCAGATGATCTCAATGCATTGTACGTTCACTTTGAACAGGATGCCAGCATGCCAGTGGCACACCCATCCTATAATCTTTACTGCAGACATCAGATTGGCCTTCTTGAGACAAACCTGCAGAAAGTGACCAGCCTAGTCAAGAGCTTTTGGATGTGTCTTCCATGCCTGCAAAGATCAGCTATTCACAGAAATCTTTAACCTATCTCTCCTACAGGATGAAGCACCCATCAGTTTCAAGAAGGCCCCTATCATCCGAGTGTTGAAAAAGAATGTAATGATGGGGCTAAAGGTCTACTGGCCAGTGGCTCAGACATCCACCATCATGAAGCCCTTTAAGAAGTTGATCATGGCTCCTATTAACTCCAGCCTACGAAACACCTTCAGCACACTCCAATTCACATAGTGCTGCAGCAGGTCCATGGCAGATACTATTTCCCTAGGAAATGGTAGACCTAGACCTAGGAATACCTTGAAACACTGAGACAACAATGACACCAGTGTCATACACCTACTCATTGACTAGAGCTCCACCTTCAGCACAGGCGTGTCAAATAAATTCTTCCCAATGATCCTGACACTGGTCTCAGCATCTCCTGCTGCAGTTAGATCCATGACTTTTGAGTCCACTGGCCATAATGGTGATATCACCCCTTCTATGGTCACCTTCAACACTAAAGAGTTTCAAAGCTGGGAACTTAGTCCCTTACTATACTTTGTGTATAAGCCACTTCAAATCCATCTGAAAATTTATGCATGACCACTGTCACAGGGAGCAAAGCTAACAAGTCAGAGTAGGAAAGGAAGATAGAGGAAAGATAGAGCCTGGGTGACAGGAGAACAAACTCCCAATGTCAGCAAGAGGAAGGAGCTGATTATTTTTTACAGAGATTGGGTGGAGCTCACTCCCCAGTTTACATGATCATTCATGAGTCAAAGGTTTAAGTTCTAGGAATAAACAAATTTTCCTGATGTGTCACAATGGCTAAGAAAGTGCACCAGAGCCTCAATTTCCTCAGAAGCCTGAGGAAATTTGGCATTTCCCTATGTTCCTTAACAAATTCTACTGATGCACCATTGAAAGTATACTGTCAGGGTGATCACTGTGTGGTGCAGGAACTGTTCTGCTCAAGATTGGAAGAAACTACAGAGTCTTGTGAATGCAGCTCAGTCCATCTCACAAACCACCTTTCCTGCCATCGACTCTATCTCTACTGCGTGCTGCCTTAGAAAGCTAGCCAATACTTTAAAAGATTCATCCCATTCTGGCCACAGTCTTCACCAAACTCCCACCATGCAAAAGATACACAAGATAGTAAAATTATACAGCTTTTGCTCAATGCCAACTGATTTTTCTCTGTAATTCTGCACTTCTGTATTTTATCTGCTGTAGTTTGTATGAGATGCTGAGCTAGCATGCTCAGAAAACAGTTTATGACTGTATCTTGGTACTTCTGAAAATAAACGTGACCTTGAACTTAAATTTGCACATGATCTATATCCTTCCATTCCATGTCTGTTTGTGTGTCTGTCTAAATGTGCCTAAATACTTCTTAAATATTTTTGTTGAATCTACTTCCACCACCTCCCTTGGCAGCCCATTCCAATCATCAATGACTCTCTATGTAAAAAATACTTGCCTCATAAATGTTTATTAAACTCTCACCTCAAAGCTATAGCCTCTAGTATTTATAATTTCTGCTCAATAAATCTTCCCTATCAATGCCACTCATCAGATCACCCCCTCAGTCTCCAGTGCTCCAGAGAAATAATCCAAGTTTGTCCAACCTCCCCTTGTAGTCAGTCTTCTCCAATCCAGGCAACAACCTGCTTAATTTAACCAGCATCCTTTCCAAAACCTCCACATCCATCATGTAATGCAGCAATCAGAACTGTACACAATATTCCAAATGTAGCCTAATACAGTTTTGTATAGCTGTGTCATGACTTCTCAACTTTTATGTTCAGTGCTCCAACCAATGACGACAAGTGTGATTGAACATAGAATATAGCACTGTACTGGCTCTTTGGCTTACAATGTTGTGCCAACCTCTATAAACCAACTCAAAAAACGAAACATTCCATAAATATTCCATACTTCATTACCCTCTATTTTTTCTATTATCCATGTTTCTGTTTTAGGAGTCTTTTAAGTGACCCTGTTGTACTAGACTCTACCGCCACCCTGGCAATACATTCCAAGACGCACTACTCTGTGTAAAGCACTTACCTCTGACATCTTCCCTAAATATCCTTCCTCTCATTTCATACAGATATCCTCTGGTATTCGATACTCTTGTCCCGGGATAAAGGTGTTGGCTGTCCACCTTTTCTATCCATTGTGTACATCCTCTTTACCATAATATCTGCTATGTTGCCACTGTCAAGGAGCACATCAATGTTCTTAATGGGTCCTGCCATTTAAAATATACTTAAAAGTGAGAGTTGAGCAACATACAGCAGAATACTTGGTCAGTGATCCATTCTTGGAGATGTGGAATTTAAACAGCGTGTTCTGTTAATTTTCTAGTCAATTATTATGCAAGAATTTTAATGGTGGGGAATTTGTTAACAGTTAATGCTATTGGATCTCAGAGAAGTAATGCTATTCTCTCTAATTTGAGAAGAACATTGGCTGGCACCATTGCATTATGAATTTTACTTGCCAGTTATCAGCCCATGTCTGATTGTTGGCTAGCTCTTCATCTCTTATTTTGGATGTACTGGTTCATCTTCTCCAAATGGGGCTGAATACTATTCAATTATTATTGAACATCCCCACTGCTGGTAATGATGTGGGGAGATCATTACTAAAGCCAACAGGATACTTCCCTGATGCACAGAATGAGGTAAAATTATTGGGTCCTCCAAATTCCAACCAACACTTAATTTTATTTGTCATCAAAAATAATGGGGTTCTTTTATACCAGAGTTAGACTATAGTATTTTGATATTAAAGTACACTCACTTCATTTCTGAAATCCACCTCCTTTGTTCATATTTGGGTTTGGTCTGCAAATGAATTGAACCAAGAACTGTTTCTCAACCTTGTTTTTTCCACTCACACTCACATGCCACCTTAAGTAATCCCTGACTAACCACAGAACACTTACAGCATAGGATGCCATAGGTGCTCTGTGGTTAGTCAGGGATTACTTAAGGTGATGTGTGAGTGAAATAAAAAAGGTTGAGAACCATTGACCTAGAAAAAATGGCATCAATAAATAAGTTCTTGTGACTAAGTCCTTTTTGAAAGTATTGTCAGAACATCTTCTATTTCTTTGCTGATATGATTGCAAGTGGATTCTTTGAGTAGAAGGACAAAAGGTCTTGAATAAATGTCAAGGATTTCCGAGCCACTCCTCATTCTACATCGCTTTTCTTTCCCATATACTGGATCAAGATAAAGGAGTCCAGGAGTTGGCTGAAAAGTATGATTCCATTCCAGGGTTGTTGAACCAATCTCCAGGCCAACTATGTTAATCAAGTCATTGCCTCATATTTTAAGATGGAGGAGTTTTCGGAGTTAAGCTTTGCTGTTTCTCTATATGGGTCTAAATTGTGGAGAGTGGTTTGCTCTATTCTTTCTCATTTTAACATAATATTTGATAAATCAAAATGGTTGGCTGTGTGCTTTCAGGCAGAACTCACACATAAATCAGATTGGGTGAGAATGGAAGTTTTCCTTCCCGAAGAGAAATACTATACAAAGTGAACTTTCTAAAAAAATCTTCACTGAAGTCTATGCTGGTTTAATGAAAAACAATAACATTCCTGTCATCTTTGGCACATCAAATTTAAGCTCAAGTAAATAGATAACTACCAGAGATTTTTGTTAACCCCTTTGCAAGAAGCAAGGTGGATTTAATGTTTGCAGTCCCATTGACATCCATTCATTCCTAAAGTAATTGACAATCTTTTCAAAATAATTGTTTTACAGGTGAGCAAAAATATACCATCTTTATGACTGCACCACTTTGAAATCTATCGGTGCTTGTGTCAGTAACGGAACAGGCTCTTTTCTTGGGTTTTAGCAGTTGGACACTATGTTTAAATCTTCTCTTTTTGAATTCAAGCAAATACTATTTTATTTTAACTTCTCTCAATTAGAACCAGACGCTCCTAATGATTATTTTACTATAATTTAAAAATGTAATAATGATTATTATTTGCTTACCTGTCACAAACTTAAGTTATGATTTTAAAGTTATCAGTTCAGGTAAGGAAAGAGTTAATTGATGAATAATATGATTATATACTATGATTAACTGAGCTACAATTTCTGTCATTTGAGCTCCTTTTAACAGTATAATGAGAAAAAAAACAAAGCAACACTTAAGAATATTACTTTGTTGAGTAATTTGTTAATAGTCTGAAAAATGCCTACAGCTGGATGCACACATGTTCTTTTAATATTCAGACAGTAAATATGGAGCCTTTGCATAATGTATAGAATCAGATCTAGCTTAACTACTGAGATTACAGGTGATATACAGATTTAAATCATAGGGCTGGCTTGTGGAAGAAAATTGTTCTAATGATGGGTCTGAGATCTAGATGCAGCTTTCTCTGTGATGGGTAGTTAAGGCATCGGAAGGCAGCTGCACCTGCCTCTGTGCAGCTACACAGCACTTAATGATATCTGATGATATCATTAGGCAAAGTGTTCATAAACAGATGTTGAGATGGTGCTTAAATGCTGTCAGCTGAGCTGATGTCTGCCTGAAACAGTATTATTTATATAGAACATTTACGTTTGTTATGTTAATAACCCTGCTATTAGCTGTTGTGATGTTGTGGTAGGAATATAAATGCAGTCAATGGGAACAGGAACATCTTTATTCCTGTTCGTGAAGTTTACTATGCCATTAAGAGGCAAATTAACAACTAACTAATTAGAATAAGGCTTTAAATGATGTCAAGATTTGAAGTTAACTTTTGGGAATATTAGCAGTTAGCTATTTTCTTGGAAAATCAACAACAGATCAATTTGTGAAAAATACAAACATTGATTAACTTTTCCATCTTATAATTTTTGCATAACTGTCTCTGATTTGCTGTTCCTTACCATCAAATGTTTATTACAGATTTTTTAAATTATTTAATACTCATTGGAATCTAATTTGAAAGGCATCATAACCTTGCTTTGAACATCAGCCCCATCCTTTTCTTCTCCCAGTAATCATCTGAGACAACTCGACTTGTTTGCTAGAATTTATTTATTAAATTAAATGAATAAATAATTTCACTAACATTACAAACAATGGGTCCCATTTAAGTGGACACTTCTATCATGAAATAATATGTACCCATGATAGAACTCCTTGATTTATATTCATTATCATGGTCATCTGGGTTGGATAAGGTTATTTACTACATGCCTCATATAATTTGGCTCTTGTTTTTCTTCTCCCACAAAACTTCACAAAATAATCTTATGGGATGTCAACTCAAACTTATGAAGTATTTGTAGCCAAATCAAAGAACAAATTGTACTTCATTTCATTTGTGTCAGATGTGTTTTAATTTTTTTTCTCTCAACAAATTATTAAATGGCATCCTGCATAGCTTTGGCATTTTATTTATCAAATAAATAAAGATAAAAAAATACATCATAAGTATTATGATAAGTATTAGAGGTTGATAAATTGTATCTGTGTGCATATTCATGTTCTGAGCTTTACATTCATCCTCTGTTGCATTCTGACTGACTAGAAAAAAATAGATGTTTCCTATTTACACTCCGATTAAGCTTGCAACACTACTGTTTCACCACCAGCTTAATGAAGACATAAATTTGGGCAATATACTTTGACAGTTGTATGAAACATTCATGGAGTTGTAGAAACGTGTGCAACCATAGAACATTTACACAGAATGAAACTATTTGACATGTTGTGCTTGAGCTAGTTTAAAAACTATTCAACCTAATCTGACCATCACCACTTTTCAAGTGAGTACCCAAATATTTTCTAAATGTATCAAAAGATTCTATCTTGGACACAAGGATTTCCACACCCCTACCATCCATTGGATTAATTTTGTTTTCCTCATCTCCCCTCTAATCCATCTACCTATCAGTTTATATCTGTTCCCAGTAATTAAACCCTTGACTAAATTTATCCTAGTTTGCTCCCCTGGATCCAATTTTAAGTTTCCCATCTGGGTCTGCCAAATGAACTATTCCCCAGATTATCTATTAATTTCTCTTGGCTACAATGTTCCAGTCCATGCAACTTCCTTATTAAACTCTGTAAATTCTCCAGTCCAATCTTGTCTTTCTATATCATGATGGCCAGACAAGTCTGCCATGCACAAGATATGGCCTACTGGTATTGTTTCCAGATACTCCACAGCAATGAATATACTGAGCTGCCAAAATCCTATTGGGATAGTCCAGTGGCATTTCTTAAAATGTTTCATGTGTTTTGATTATTTATGCAATAACTTCTTAAACTCTGCTCTCAGTTTTTCCATCAATCCACCAGTCCTCTGTCTTGACCCCTGTTAACATTATACTGTGCTGTGAAATGTGTTTTAATATACACTTCAAAATGAGAGAAATTTAAGTAACTTTCCTTTGCATTATACTGATTTAATCTATTTGTAACAGTGTTGAATTAAGCTTTTTTTTAAAAAATAAGCCTTTTTAATAAGAAACATTAAAAAAGTTCCAAGCACACAGAAATTGAATGTTAATAGTGCCTACTCATTGCAGACAAGTCACATTTCAGAAGTTCACTGTAGAAATGTTGCCACTGCTCCTTCAGTACAAAGAAAGACTTATTTTCACTTTTGTATCCATCTTTTTCCAATTCAAAAAATTACCATATATTTTGGTGTATAAGAGAGCCCTTGAGGCACCCATAAAAGGGGTCGTCTTATAGGCCAGATACAAAAATAAAATTCTTGCCAGAAAAGTGGACCGGTCCCAACCACCTCCCTTCCACTGTCAGTCCCTGATCACCTTCTCACCACCGCTGCCGGTCCTGACATCTTCCAACTGTCGTTGCCAGTCCACAACCACCTCCCCACCATAACCCAACCAGAAATTTTACAATTGCAAATTGCAAAAATAATTATAGAGCCCGAGGTCCTCACTCCCGAGGTGACACTTTGATGTGGACAGCACCACAACTGATCTTGAGAATGGAGTTGCCATCACTGACTCTGGTTACAGCTGATGCTGAAGACTTGGACCCAGCTCCATTAGGCATCTTTCTGGCCAGAACAAAAAAATTTGGGTTTTTTTTCACTGTGGTTGCAATCACTTGCTTGCTTAATTACAGATTTGTGACTTTGCAATTGGAGTGTTGTAACAAAGTCTGGGTTGTTGGTGTAAGGCCCAGACAGCAGTCTCCAACATTTTCACTGCAGCCACTCTGAGGCGTCAAGCAGAAGAGTGATGGGCCGCCTTATACACCTGATATGAGCTAAAATCATTAAATTCAGGCTGAAAATGGGGTCCCGTCTTATCTGAAGGTTGTCTTACCTGCCAAAATAAACAATAGTTTTGGCATTATGTAATGGAGATCAATGTCATTATTTCACAGAAATAATGTTACACAATTGATGTACCACATAATATCAAATCCTTACACTTTAAAGGCTCCTGCATTAATTTAGAGTAGTTGTGCAAAGATATTTTGTTTCTGCAATAGTAAAAATAAAATATTTTTCACATTACTGTGGATCCTTTACTGGGAAGGCGTTATCTTAGTTCCACATAATTTTTTTTATAATTGTAATCTTAAAAATGTGTACCAAATTTGACACAATCAATGAAAAAGACCACTTATTTTTAAGGTAGATTTTGGTTTCTGTTTTTGAAAAGTAGCTAAAATTTAATTCCCAATTCAATAGTTTGGTTTCTTGCTGTACGGCTCATCTTGTGCCATTGATTTCATTGCCAAAATCTGAGGGCTCGATAAATCTGATGGACCAAGAATATGCAAACAGCAAGATGTCAATGGAAAGTTACAAGGGCATTTATGGTCTGTGTGCAGAAGTACCAGAATTCCTTTCATATTAGTTTTAAAAGCATTCAATCCACATTAGAATCCTTTAAGAGAGTAAAGCTACAAGTGAACTTCCTATTTTAAACCCAAAACATATGAATTGATAGATTAATTAACCACTATATATAAGTGTTAGAATCAGAGGTAATTGAGGGGAATATGAGGAGGATAAATGTGATTAGCATAGAATAATTGTAAGTGGGGATTTGATGATGAGTACAGATTCAATAGGCCAAAGAGGCTTTTTTCCTCTTGTACACTTCAATAATTTGCAAAGTGTAAAATAGCCATTGGAACATCCATATGCAGTTAAGACAGAGATGAATTATGCAGGTCTTTAATATATATATATATCTTCTTTCTTCTATGGCTTGGCTTCGCGGACGAAGATTTATGGAGGGGGTAAATGTCCACGTCAGCTGCAGGCTCGTTTGTGGCTGACAAGTCCGATGCGGGACAGGCAGACATGGTTGCAGCGGTTGCAGGGGAAAATTGGTTGGATGGGGTTGGGTGTTGGGTTTTTCCTCCTTTGCCTTTTGTCAGTGAGGTGGGCTCTGCGGTCTTCTTCAAAGGAGGTTGCTGCCCGCCAAACTGTGAGGCGCCAAGATGCACAGTTTGAGGCGATATCAGCCCACTGGCGGTGGTCAATGTGGCAGGCACCAAGAGATTTCTTTAGGCAGTCCTTGTACCTTTTCTTTGGTGCACCTCTGTCACAGTGGCCAGTGGAGAGCTCGCCATATAACACGATCTTGGGAAGGCGATGGTCCTCCATTCTGGAGACGTGACCCACCCAGCGCAGCTGGATCTTCAGCAGCGTGGACTCGATGCTGTTGACCTCTGCCATCTCGAGTACTTCGACGTTAGGGATGAAAGCGCTCCAATTAATGTTGAGGATGGAGCGGAGACAATGCTGGTGGAAGCGTTCTAGGAGCCGTAGGTGATGCCGGTAGAGGACCCATGATTAGGAGCCGAACAGGAGTGTGGGTATGACAACGGCTCTGTATACGCTTATCTTTGTGAGGTTTTTCAGTTGGTTGTTTTTCCAGACTCTTTTGTGTAGTCTTCCAAAGGCGCTATTTGCCTTGGCGAGTCTGTTGTCTATCTCGTTGTCGATCCTTGCATCTGATGAAATGGTGCAGCCGAGATAGGTAAACTGGTTGACTGTTTTGAGTTTTGTGTGCCCGATGGAGATGTGGGGGGGGGGGGCTGGTAGTCATGGTGGGGAGCTGGCTGATGGAGGACCTCAGTTTTCTTCAGGCTGACTTCCAGGCCAAACATTTTGGCAGTTTTCGCAAAACAGGACGTCAAGCGCTGAAGAGCTACTGAAAGATCTATTATATTTCTAACTGCATATATATAATGGAATTGAAAGAGATATGACATCAGATTGTTTAGACCAAGTTAGAATATCTTATCAACACCTGTTTACATTAAACAACAAATACAGGTGGTAACAATTTCATGACATTTTACATTGAAGAGCTTAAAAGTAGCAAAAGTTCTCTCTGGAACATTAATTTCTGGAGCTATTGTTGGCAAAGTTTGAAAAGCAGCATTCCCTGTAGAGGATAAAGGAATCACTAGCAAATTCCGTATCTTCAGGGTTTGCTGCACCCATATGCACACAAAAAGTTGCTGTCAGTTCTATTGTACAATGACAATCGATACTGGGAATTCTGCTGCAAAAATCCAAGAAAATACACTGCAAAACCCAAGATGCTGCCTTCTTCATTATGGTTGGAAAGGTTTACACTCTCCAAAAAAAAATCTTTCCGGGAAACTCTGACACTAGGGATGCAAATTGTAAAACCATGAATGACTTCAAACTTTAAAAAAAAATCTGTTTCCAGAATGTAATCAATGCCATAATTAGTTTTCATGAATCTAATCAAGTTTATTGTCATCTGATTGCACAAGTATAACCCAATGAACCAATGCTCTTCTGTGCTCAGTGCAAAACACACAGACACACAATCAGACATAACATGAATACAGGTAAACAATGCATATGCATATATACAAATAAATAAGTATTGTTTCATGAATATGAGAGGCTTGAGTGGATAGTGTGATCTGTTCTTTTGGTTGCTTAGCATTCTCATTGTTCCTCAGCCTGGTGGTGCTGATTCTTTTTCCAACGGGAGCAACTGAAAGATGTTGTGAGCAGAGTGGAGGAGGTCCCCATTGATTTTGTGTGCCCTCTTCAGACAATGATCTGGGTAGATCATGTCAATGGGGAAGAGGGAGGAGATATATTATTTAGATATATTATCTAAAATAAATGTTTACCATTGTGTTTTCGAGGAAGCCAGAATAGTTGTAAATAAAGCACAGGACAATGTTGATTTTGGTATTAAAATTTGCAACAGTATTAAACAATCTTCAGCAAGAAAATTAGGAGCAAGGCAATTAATGTAATGTTGAGTGGTTAAGATTAGAGGTGGGATTTCAATTTGATACAAAGTTGTCATATATTGTCATTTTCTATTAAAGCTTGACCATTTTTTCCTCAGAGAATCATATACCGTAAATGAAGGTTACATCATGTCAGGTTTTTAAAGATTGTAGTAAGATCTAAAATGTCACTCTGATTTTCTCACATTCCCAGTAGGAATCAAGGAGAATATATCAATTATCAATATGTCCTACTTTTTATTAGTCGACCTTTCAACCATTGCTTGCCTTAATTAACAACTATATCTACCTCTTCCATTTATACAAATCCCTCGATACTTCAGGTCCGCATCATTTAGCTACTGAGAATTTAAAATAATTATTCAGGTTTTGCAATATTATCCTTCTGCTTATATAATTTTGCAATCTGCCAAAGCTAGTCAGCTCATTTACATTGTTTTCCCAAATTATTAATGAATTGCTTCTAAAAAAAAATGCTTTTGAAAGAATTTCAACTGAAATGGGGTAATTGTCTTCATTTGCGGAGATGGTGCAGAGACATAGAGTTAATACAGCACAGAGACAGGCCCTTCAGACCAACTTGGCCATGCCAGTTGAGGAGTCTTCCTGAGCTAGTTCCATTTGCCTGCATTTGTACCATATTCATTTAAACATTTCCCATCATATCCTTATACAAATATAATAGTTGTGTCCTCCTCTACCATTTCCTGTGGCAGTTCAATCTATAAACCTACCAATTACCTTGGGGGAAAAAAAACTTGTCTTTCAGGTCCCCTTTAAATCTTTCACTGCTCATCTAAACCTGTAGGTTCCTGGGAGAAAGATGATCACCCACATTATCATGTTTTTATCTTCCATCACCATACAAATCAGGATGGAGAGAAACAAAATTGAATGCTGACATCTGCATCATGCAAGTGTTCTATGGCCGAAAATTCTGCACATAATCAGGCTGGTAATCAGAGCACTGAATGCATGTCATAGCTTTTGTAAAAATGTACATCCCTAAAACTGGACAGGTAAGCCACCTCTGGGTTATAGAATGCTATCTATAAGAATGTTAGTTCATCACCACAATGGCAGATTTTCCATTGCTCTGAGCAATTTATTAAAATGAAACAGAGATTGATAATGAAAATAAGATTTGAATTCTGGAATTAGCCAATAAATTTCCATAGATGATGAGCATTCCACTGTCTCAAACAACTGTGTCATTTAGCCTTTGTCCCATGTTAATTACTTCAGCTTGTAACAGTGACAACATCATAAGTTTGATAAATTTGCCTGAACTGCACTTAAACCATGGCTATTAAAAGAAGAAGAAGGGAGTTATGAGACATATGAGGGAAACTGTGAGAGAACACTAAAAGGTTGATGGATGAAATACATAGTAACTGAAATTCAAAACCGAAAAATTTAGAGTATTTTATCTTTTTAATAAAATGATGGTACCTTTCCAATTAGAAGGCATTAGACTATATCTTGTATAATATATTAATATATTATCGAAAGTGAATGGTATTGTTAATCACAGTTGCACCAAGAATGACTTAGTTTCTGTGCTCTGAATGCTAATTCTGCAAAATATTAATTTCAAAGATTTTGCAGCAGTGAAATTGTAATTAAATATTAATGTCACATGTTATTGCAGGAGCACATTTATGAGACCTTGCTGTACTTGCTCTCAGCTAATCTGTTTTCTTATTTGTGAGTGCACTGCAAATGAAATGTAATCCTTTCCCCAATGCTCCAGTCTTTCTACCCATTTTCTGACTCACTCGGGCTGCTTTTCTTGGTATGATGTCATTGTCACTCAGTTAAGGGACATAGAGCTGAAATGATATCAGAGACAATTTGGACATTTCTCACTAAATGTACTTAGACAATAAAACCTATTGTCAGCCATTGCTCTTATTTACCCAAACTGTCTACCAATCCTGGATTATCCTCAATCTTAATGGGGCAGCATGGTTAGGGTAGTGGTTAGTGCAAGTCTTTTACAGCCTCCAGCGATCAAGATCAAGTTCAAATCCGGTGCTGTCAGTAATGAGTTTGTACATTTTCCCTGTGTCTGTGTAGATTTTCCCTGGGGCTCCAGTTTCTTTCCACCATTTGAAACATACCAGGGGTTGTAGGTTGGGTATAAAATTGGGTGGAATGAACTCATGGGCCAAAATGGCCAGTTACCAGGCCGTAGGTCTAAATTTAAATTTAAATTACCTGGAAATTGGAGTGAATCAATTAAGGTTGAAGATACAAGTCCTAATGTGCATTATAGTTATTAGCCCACTGGATACATCTTGAGTCATAAGGTTGGGACTGCATATTTGAAAGAAAGGGTTCAGAATCTCATCAGCCACTTGCTCCATCGAGGCCCAAAATATGGGCTGGAATTGTGACTAAGTAGAAATGATAAATTTCTCAGTGAGATTGTTTGTGTGGCTGAGGATGGGGATAAGAGAATAAATGCTGTGGTTGGGAGTCTGGTGGTGGGAAGAGGTAGCAGGCAGAAAGTAAATTGCTCTTGAGGAAGTTGAGGCTGGAGATCATTTTTTTTGGCACTGGGAAAGACAGAAGGAAGAAAAGTGTTTGAAAGAATTTATGAAATTATCTGAAGGAAGGGATGATCAGATTGTTGATGGGAGAGTCGTGATCAGGACCAAATTTGGCAAGATTTTTAATTGATGGTAATTGTGGGAAAATTTCAAGCAAGAAAAGGGCTGATCAAAAAAAGATAGAGATTAGAGCAGGGGTGAGCGACATTTTTAAGTGCTCTGTGATTGGTAAGGGATTGCTTAAGGTGGATGTGAGTGGAAAAGGAAGGTTGAGAACTACTTCTCTAGACCCAATTGTTACTGAAATATTTTGCTTGAGAAAAATTGTCACTGGCCCATTTCCTTTAGAGTTATGAAACCGTGCACATAACGAGACAGTGATTTTCAAACTTTTATATTTTCACCCACATACCACCTTAAGCAATCCCTTACCAATCACAGAGCACCTATGGCATAGGGATTACTTACAGTGGTACGTGAGGGAAAAGAAAAAGGTTGAGAACCAATGCCCTGGGGCATATGTCATCTCATCATATGGATTTATAATTTTTCAGTCTTACTATTTTCTCCATTTTTTTTATACCATTGATAATTTGTTTGAGTTCTACATTCACACTAGTCCTGAAATTTTTCAAAGTTTTCAAGGGGTTTATTGTGTCCTATTTTGTCAAAACAGGCACAAAATATTTGTTTAATTTCTCAGCATTTTTTTTTGCTCTTCACCTCTTTTTCCCCAGGCTCAGTTAATGAAGAACTTCTAGCCCCATCCACCAGCTTATTCCCCTTAATTTTAATTTTACCTATTTAATCCTTGTCTTGGTAAAGGGTTCAGACTTTAACCGTTGACTGACTATTTCTACCTGTGGATGCTCTCTCGTCTGTTTTCACAGTGTTCTTTTCACTTATCTGCAGAATAATTTACAAGCTTTTTTAATTAGTTTGATTTTACTATTCTTTATCAATAAGTTTGTCTTGTTTTGCTGAATTCTGACATTTTTTTGGGCAAAATTATAAGCCATTTCTCTGAAACCAATTCTGTATTACCTTTAACTTCTTTTCATGGTCACAGATGGAACATACTTTCTTTTACTTTGGGCTTCATTGATTGCATTATTTGGAATTAAACCTTAATAACATAGCCAATTTCCAATTTTATATGAAGTTGTGTCCAATTTTTATTTATGTTTCCTCAAGGGCCCTTAGTAGATCTAAAATAGTCTGTTTCCTTTTGCATCAACCTCCCGATTTTAGAAATGATCTTCCATGCTTACATGCTAATTCCATATCATTTACACAATTCCTGTCAGGAATAGTACAAATATGTAAATATTTGTTTGAATGACTTAACCACAGATTTCAAATGCAAGGATTCTTTTTAATTATAGCCAAAAGCTGACTTTACCTTTATTTTGGGCCCATTGTAACTTAATTTTGACTCTTTCTGTGGAATCGTTCTTTTAAGCAATTTGGGTCTCCTTAATATACAAAAGTGCTGGAGAAACAACAAGGCCTGTGCATTCACAGGAGACAAAGATATATAACCAAAATTTCAAGCCAAAGCTATTCTCAAGGTTTTATTAAAAAGAATGCAAACACCTGAATAAAAACGTGGGGAGTGGAGGGAAGAAAAGGCAGGGGAAAGAGCATAGATCCACAGGCAAATGTCCATAGCTGGACAGGAGATGAAAGGTGAGAATTGATCAGGGGAAGGAGTCACTCTGTGAATGCAGAGGTGAGGGAAAGGAGACAGAGGGGTGTGGAAAGTGAGAGAGGGGGGGCAAATAGACAGAGAGAGATAGAGGAAAGGAGATGCTGGGATAGAGAAAGGGAGAGATGGAGAAGTTGATGTTAATGCTATCTGATTGGATGGGTGACCAGAAAATGGAGGTATTATTCATCTAATTTGAGGGATGTCTCACTGTGCATGAGATCATGGACAGTTATGTCAGCATGGGAATGGGGAATTGAAATGGTTACCACCGGGAGATCACGACTATTGCAACAGACAGAGTGAAGGTGTTCAATGAAGCAATTTCCCAGTCTACATCCACTCACTCCAATGTAGAAGAGGCCATAATGAGAAGACCAGATGCAATAAATGATCCCTGCAGATTCAAAAGTGCAGTGCTGCTTAACTTGGCCAGACTTTTTGGTGAAGGAAGAGCTAAGTGTGCAGGTGTAGCATTTTATGTGGTCACAGGGGTAAGAACCAAAGGGGTGATATGTGTGAGGGAAGGAGTGGATGAGGGAGTCATGGAGGCAGCAATCTCTATTGAAGATGGGGAGTTGAGGAGAGGAAGATGTGGGAAGATGTGGGAGAGGAAGTTGTAGATAGCAGAAATTAAGGAGAATGTTATGTTGCATGTGGAGACTGGTGGGGTGATAGATGAGGAATTGCCATGCCAAACTTTTTACAAATTGGAGGAACACTATTCCATCTGGGTACCATCCAACCAGATGGCATTCACATCGACCTCCAATTCTTATTAGCTGCCCCGTCTCCTCTTTTCCTCATCCCTTTTTCTGCTTTCCTCTAGCTCTGTTTGTCTGCCTGTTGTGCTCTCTCTCCTCTCTCTTTTCCTATCCATCCATCTCCTTTTCTCCAGCTCTGCATTCACCATTCACAGAGGTACTCCAGATCATTTCTGAGTTTTTCTCTCATGTCCACCTATCCATGTCCACCTATGGCCTCTTGGCTTTTGGCCTGTGCTCCTCCCTCTGCCCTTACCCCCATCATTCCCCTCGTCTTTTTATTCAGTAGGTTGCCTGCTCTTTGCTCATATCTTGATGAGGGGTTCAGGCCTCATACATTGAGTATATATCTTTGCCTCCTATGGACACTGCAGGACTCTGTTGAGTTTCTCCACTTATGTGCATTAACTACAATTACACCGTCTGTAGTCTTTTTTGTTTCACTTGATTCAGTCTAATATTAAGGAAGAAATGTAAGGGGATAGTGAACAGTTATTGGCAAGGCATAAACTCAAAGGGATCTGGGTTTTTTTGAAAGAGGCCTTGCAATCAGATAGGGTGCTCACTTTCATTATTCTGGGGACTGAGTAAAAGACTAGGAAAGTCAAGTTATAGTGATATAAAAGTTTTATTGGGCTCAACTTGGAGTATTCTGCACAATTATCAATCTATTTATTTATTTATTTTTAATGTAGACATACAGCACAGGAACAGGCCCGTGCCACCCAATTAACCAACAACCCCCAGTGTGCTTTGAACAGTGGGAGGAAACTGGAGGCCCCAGAGAAAACCCACACAGGCAAAGGGAGAACATATAGATTCCTTACAAACAACACATGATTTGTACCCCAGTCCTGATTGCTGGCACTGTAACAGGGCTTCTCTAACCAGTGTGCCAACTGTGCCATCCAACACTCACCATAGTACAGGAACAATAGGGAGTTTTGGGAGCAGAGGAGATTTACCAAGATGTTGTCGACAGTAGAGATTATGAGGTATGGAGGGAGGTCAAACAAATTTGGGTTGCTTTCTGTGGAGGGATGGAAGCTGAGGGCAGACACTATAGAAATATATAACTATGAGAGGCATAGACAGGGTAGTCTATCTAAATCTTTATTTTCAGGTTAAAATTGTCACATATTAGAGATATGCAGGGCAAGGATTTTACACATCAAGTAGTTGATGCCTGGAATGTGTTGCCAAGAGTAGTGGTGAAATCAGATGTGATACCATTAAAGTGGCTTCAAGATAGGCACATGACTATGCAGGGAATAGAGGGATACTGTATGTATCATATGCAAGGACTCGAGTTTTAGAGTAATTTCAGTGTCATGTTCTGTGCAGGCATATGGGGTGAAAGGCCTGTGTTGTGCTGTTCTATATTTTATCTTCTAAATAGCTGGTGATTAAGTGAAGCTTAGTACAGGAAAAACCCTGGTATCCAGTACCAATGGGGATTGAGAGAGGCCAGATAATGAATTTTCCGGTTGCCTGAGATTGTGTGTTGTGTGACTGTTGAACAAATGGTGAGGTGCACCAATTTTAAACTACTATATTTTTTTACCTATTTATTTTCTGAGAATTTTTTGCCAGCTGCCAGTTGCTTGACTTCCCAATAACCGGGGTTTCATGAAACATAAAACAATGTTTGACATATTTTCTAGCATTCCACATGGCGATAAATGGAGAGCTGATAAAGGAAACCTGTGGATATAGTCAATTTGAATTTCCTTAATGCATTCAACAATGTGACAGATAAAAGGATGCTACACAAGATCAGAGCTAAGGTATTAGAAGAAGTGTGTCAGCATGGATTACTGAATTGAAGCCAGGGTTGAAATGAACAGGTCTTTATTGGGCAGGATCGATATAATGTGAAATGGTCAAAGATCAATTAATTTCCCTCTCCTATTTACAATTTACATTCATGACCTAAAGGAGAGCAGAGAGTGTAAGGTATACAGGCTTGCCAGTGATACAAAAGGGCATACGTGGAACCGGTTTTTGCAGCAGGATTATATTTAATTGACTGAATGTACTTAAACTGGCAAATTAAGTTTAATGAGGGAAACTGTTAGGTGATGGTAGAAGAAATCTAAATAGAGAAATATTGTGGATGATTACAGTATCAAGGGATTTTGATGTTCATGTGCATGAACCACAAAAAAAAGTAGGCTGGGGCAACAGGATATTTGGTAGACAAAAGTCTTTTATTGCAAGAGGGATGAAATTAAGAAATAGTGAAGTATTGTTATAATTGAAAGAAGTGCCAAAGAGGCCTATGCCCTTCCCAGCCACAAGCTTGTTCCATCCAATGGCACCCAATTAACCTACAACACCAGTATATTTTGAAGGGTGGGAGGATATGAAATCATCTGGAGGAAACCCATCCAGACATGAGGAAAACATACAAACTCCTTACAGACAGCACTGGATTCAATATCTGTGTTGGCAATGTGACAGGATTGTGCTAACTGCTATGCTAACCATGCCACCCATCTTGAAGGAAGGGACATCATTACAAGATTAAAGGGTGGTAATTTAATATGGTTCCATTGTTCTAATTATACAGGGTAATGTTAAGGCCATAGTTTTGGTCCCCTCCTCCAAGAAAGGATATTTTGGCATAGGATTATAAGAATGAGAGTGGCTAAAAGGATTAGATCTAAATGTATATTAATATGAGTTGGGGGTAATCTTGTTGAAACATGGAATCCTGATGGCCATAAGTTGAATGTCAAGGTGTTTCCACAAGTGAATGAATTAAAAAAAAAAATAGACTAATGGTTTTCAAATTTACCCCCTCGACTCATATTCCACGTTAAGCAATCCCTACGTCATTAGTGTTATGCGATTAGTAAGGGATTACTTAAGGTGGTATGTGAGTGGGAAGGGAAGGTTGAAAATCACTGCTTTAGACCCAAATGTTATTGATATATTTTGCTTGAGAAAAATTGTCATTGGCCCATTTCCTTTGGAGTTATGAAACCATGGTCATAACAAGTCAATTTGGGATGATTAAAATAGTGGTTTTGAACCATTTTCTTTCCACTCACATACCTCCCTAAGAATCCCTTACTAATCACAAAGCACTTATGGCTCAGGGATTGCTTAAGGTGGAATGTGAGTTTAGGGGGGCAGTTTAACAACCACTGATTTAGACATACAGCATGGTAACAAGCCCTTCCCGGCCACAAGCTTGTTCCACCCAATGACACCCAATTAACCTACCACACCAGTATATTTTGAAGGGTGGGAGGATATGAAATCATCTGGAGGAAACCCATCCAGACACGAGGAAAACATACAAACTCCTTACAGACAGCATTGGATTCAATATCTGTGTTGACAATGTGACAGGATTGTGCTAACTGCTATGCTAACCATGCCACCCATCTTGAAGGAAGGGACATCATTACAAGATTAAAGGGTGGTAATTTATAGCAGAGGTGCATTGAAGTTTATTATTGCAGGGGATGGTGAATTCTTTATCCTTGAGAGTTTTGTAGACTAGATCATTGGGGGTATATAAAGAAGAAGGAGATATATTCTGAAAGAAAAGTGAGTTGACAGCTATGGGAAACAGGCACAAAAGAAATGAGGCCTGAGGAAGATCAGATCTAACCATGTTAAATGGCAGGATAGGTTTGAGGCAGTGAACAGACTGTCCTGCTCCCATTCTCTTAAATTCTTCTGTTGTTCCCATGAATTTGATGCACCTTGAACTATAACAATTTCTGCATAATTGTCTGCCCATGAGTACAATTGTTTGCTCTGAAAAGATTAAAATTTATGTCAACACATACATGCAAATATTAAGAGGAAGCTTAATAAAGACAGTTTTAAAAATGGAAAAATTATTGCTTAGTTAATGGGATAATCCATATTTTTCTTATTATGATAACTTTATGGTTTTTACAGCAGTTAATTTTTTTTGAATGCAAAGTATTATTTCATGTTGTGGTTGAAGATTTTGTTTTAAAATAAACTAATATTGTTTTCATACAATTATGCATGTGGCATATAAAAATGTTAAATTAGTACTTGTGACATTCATGTAATCGTCTGTATCTATTCATTGCAAACACAGCCAGCAGAACCTATAATAGATAATAAACAGAAAACCATGCCCAGAGGATTCAGCTTAAAGACTTAACTTTTTTTAATCACTCATATTTAAAAAAAAATCTTTCCCTGCATCTGTTTCAATTGGATTTCAAACAGTGAACAGATGCGTCTCTTCTGTCTTGTACGGAATAAGATACCAGCAAGACACAAACCAATCCTCTTAGGAACAAGAAAAAAAAATCAATCTTAAATACTATTTATAAATGAAAATTGCTATTATAGGGGTTTTATCTTTCTCTTGTTGCTATTTGTTGCAGAAAGTTAGACCTAGAGATATGTTGTTTTTAAATTATTTATGTTAACCCTGGCCTATCAAATGAAGGCTTCGTTGAAAGATTTGGCAATGAGAACAAAATCAGAATTTATTTATGGAGTCAAATTCTTGCCTTTAGGATAACACCAATTTTGGACAGATTGCAAGATTCAAAATGAGATGTATCCCTTCATGAAAATAATAATCCTACTTTCTGAATTTGTATGTCCTGTTTTCTACCGTAGCATAGCAACTCTGGAAATCCTGGAAAGCAATTTTTTTCAGGCTTCCTGCACATCAGAGACATTGTAGGTCATTCTTGGTTTATGAATGTTCAATTTAAGAGTTTTTTTTCATAATGCCACTGACATTTTGGATATGAATCTACAATTTAAGAATTTCTTTTTTTTTAGAATGAACAGTGTGCTATTCTTCTCCCATGGGCATACCCACAATGCATTCCACTCAGCCTTTTCAATTTAAGACGTTTCACTCAATAAAATGTTTTCTAGGAAGATACCCGCTTCTAAATTGAGAAATTGCTTTAGTAATGTAAGACTTTTTTTTTCCTAGAATGTTATGATTCTTTCTTGCTGCCCGTTGGTTCATTGATCATTTCATGGTGGTTTTGTGGATAAATGTTTATTATACAGGAAACTCAGGGTGATGCATCCTTTTCTCATTGTCATCTATTAACTGTGAGGCTATTTATCACAGCAGACTCATGGTAAATAGATATTTCCTGTTTCATCATTGCATTGCAATGGTATGATTTTCCTTATGATTCTGGTTGCATGTGATAATTCAATGTTAAACATTGCCAGAGAATGAAAATCTTGTGAATCATTAAATTTAATGCAGACAAGTGTGAGGTGTTTCATTTTGGAAGGACAAATCAAGGTAGGATATACACACTGAATAATAGGGAACTGAGGAGTGTGGTATAAGAGGAATGTGGGAATACAGATACAGATACTAATTCCCTGAAAGTGGCATCAGAGGTAGAGATGGTCATAAAGTGATCTTTTGGCACAATTGGCTTCATAAATCAAAGTATCGGGTATAGGAGTTGGGATGTTATGGAGATGTTGTCTAAGATCTGTGCAGTTTTGGTCAGCTCACCATGGGAAAGATCAATAACATTGAAAGAATGCAGAAAAGATTTACTAGGATGTTGCCAGAACTTGAGGAACTGAGTTACAAGGAAAGGACAAACAGGTTTAGACTTTATTCCCTGGAATGTAGAAAAATGAAGGGAGATTTGAAAGAGGTATGGAAAATTATGATGGATATATCGAAATAAGAATCAAAATTTATTGTCATGAACAAGCCATGAAATTTATTCTGCCACAGCATCACATCACAGTGCAAACATTCATATGAACCTTCTTACAACAATCAATAAAAACAGTCCACAAAAAGTCAAAATAAACAAGTGGCTTTGGTTCATTGATCATTCAGGAATCTAATTGCTGTGGAAAAGAAGCTGTCCTTCTGCTGCTGAGTGCTCATCTTTATGTTCCTGCACCATTTTCTCGATGGCAGCAATGTGAAGAGGGCATGGCCTGGGTGGTAGAGGTCTTTGAGGATAGAGGCTGCTTTCATAAGACCCAAATAACATGGGTTAAGTTGAAAGGGAAGGTTTACGGGGAAAATTAGGGGGGATTTCTTCACATAGTGACTGGTGGGAGTGTGAGATGAACTGCCAGCTGAAGTAATGAATGCAAATTCAATTTTCACATTTAAGAAAAATTTGGACAAGTGCATGGATGGGAGCAGAATAGAGGGATGTGGACAGGGTGCAGGTCAGGGAATTAGTCAGAATAATAATTAAACACAGGCTAGAAAGGCTGAATAGTCTGTTTTCAGTGCTGTAATGTTCTATGGTTCTAAGTGGCCAGTGGGCTAATGGAATTTTAGATAATTCATAATGCAGCGGCAGAAATCAAACTGAATACTCGGGTCCAGTTCTGGGGAATTTTTACAAGTATCATTGCAGGATATACACCTGAGATTTTTGGCATCCTGGTGCAGTAGCTGTTGGAAAAGATAGTAATAATTATTTGTATTCCTGCCCCCTCTCTCCTTCACCATTCTACGGATCCCTTATTACATCTCCATTGCTACCCTACTGTCACCATAGCATGATCTGGCCTGCACCCTTCACAGCTGCTGTCACTGGTACTCTGTGTTATTGTAAGATGCCTCTGTGAGACGGGGCTCGCTAGGCAAATGTTCCCTCTTTGGAAATTGTCTCATCTTGTGGTTGAGCAGAGAATTAGTAGAAATGCACAATGGTGGTAGGTATTTGAAGGGTGTTTGAATACAAGATGTTAATCATCCTGTATTCTTATACAAAACAGGTGCTAAGCAATAAAATTTGTAATTGAATAGCTATATGCAATAAAAGGAAAATCTACATTGATAGGAAAACTGTACCACCTTTCTAAATGCTTGTTAAATAGTTATGGCAACTGCCGACAAAGTTGTTTTGTCTAGCATCTTTCATGTGGAACCCTGTCACAAAGAACTGCACAGATGTAAAATTGGTAAAATAAAACTTCAACTCTGGTGTTCCTTATAATAGTTCTTTATCTGACAAGAAACCATAAATCAACTTGCCAGAATTGTCATTCATCCATTATTAGCGTGGCTCAGTTAGCATAGTTGGTTAATCCAGCATTGTTATAGAACTAGTGATTAAGACCAGGATTCAAATCTTGTGCTGTCTGTAAGGAGTTTGTTCGTTCTTCCCGTGTCTATGTGGGTTTTCCCCAGGGGCTCTGGCTTCCTCTCACCATTCAAAATGTACGGGGGGTTGTAGGTTAATTTGGTGTAATTGCACGGCATGGACTCATGGGCCAAAATGGCCCATGTCTAAATTTAATTTTTTTGAAATATATAAATCTACAGATATTACTTCCTGTAAATGGCTGTCTGTCCTCTCTATTTTTTTGTTTATATTGTAATTCTGAAATTTATATTCAAAATTCAGATAAAATGTATAATTAATTATGTACATTCATAAAATAGCTCGGCCCAATGCAATGTTTGATAATCACGTGATGAATTTTTTTGTTCAGGAATTCTTATCTTATGCAATATGGCATTCACAGGATTACATTGTAAATGATGTAACATTCAACATTCTTAACTCACAGTTATTCATCTTTATTTACTCATTTTCATAAATTCTGTCTTGCCTTTCCTCCCCCTTTATTCATAATCCCTTAGATTCTGAAGAACCCTGCAGACACCAATAGACAATGCAAAGCAATATGGCAAGCCATACCATGATGAAGGGCTGAAGCCTGAAACGTTGGTTATGTATCTTTATCTTTACATACTGTTTGACCAACTGAGTTTCTCCAGCATTGTGTTTTTATTTTTATTGCAAAGCAATGTTTGGGCTACTGAGTGAGGTAAATGCAATATTACATCATGATCCAATTTGACATTTTCCATTGTTGTTATCATAATTGTTCTCAAGTCAAGTTTCAGCAAGCTGAATGAGTGCTGCATTGTGGGAGTTGGTGTTTTGGATGAAAATTTATATCCAGAATACCCACTACACTCTAAGGTTGAAATTTAAAAAAACCTGTGAGTTTCACCTAATAGCCTGCTCTTGAGTAACTAGTTCCTTAAAGGCATAATGTGGTCATTTATTTCACTCCTGACAGTGACCATTAACTTGATCCAAATTGGCTGTGGTGTTCTTATATTAAAACAGTGCTTTGATTGCAAAGCACTGAGGTATGTTAGAGCACTTGAAAGGTATTTCATAAATGCAAGATTTATTTTATGCTCATCTACTTCAGAATAGTTTTCTTTAATTCTGATGGTGTACATGCTTTATAAATTGGGTAGAGAAGCTAGGCATGCTGTTTCAAAAATTTGCTGAAATTTGAGAATTAATCAGTTGCTCACTCTTAGGCTGAAGGTCATGTATCTGGTATATTTTATTTAGTTGTGAACAATAGTTGTCAAAGGCACCGTGAGCAGGAAAGGGCTTTGGCAAATACTAGAGCGCATCGGATGTCCCCCAAAGTTCCTCAACATGATTATCCAACTGCACGAAAACCAACAAGGTCGGGTCAGATACAGCAATGAGCTCTCTGAACCCTTCTCCATTAACAATGGCGTGAAGCAAGGCTGTGTTCTCGCACCAACCCTCTTTTCAATCTTCTTCAACATGATGCTGAACCAAGCCATGAAAGACCCCAACAATGAAGACGCTGTTTACATCCGGTACTGCACGGATGGCAGTCTCTTCAATCTGAGGCGCCTGCAAGCTCACACCAAGACACAAGAGAAACTTGTCCGTGAACTACTCTTTGCAGACGATGCCGCTTTAGTTGCCCATTCAGAGCCAGCTCTTCAGCGCTTGACGTCCTGCTTTGCGGAAACTGCCAAAATGTTTGGCCTGGAAGTCGGCCTGAAGAAAACTGAGGTCCTCCATCAGCCAACTCCCCACCATGACTACCAGCCCCCCCACATCTCCATCGGGCACACAAAACTCAAAACGGTCAACCAGTTTACCTATCTCGGCTGCACCATTTCATCAGATGCAAGGATCGACAATGAGATAGACAACAGACTCGCCAAGGCAAATAGCGCCTTTGGAAGACTCTACAAAAGAGTCTGGAAAAAAAAAACAATAGTTATTGTTTGAAAGTGATTGCCCCTTTAAAGATTGTGTCATGTCTTTAACTGCTTTCCGAGCTGCAACAATGTGAAGCAGAAACCATCTGTGGAGAATTATTGAATAAGCAACATTTAGTTGGTGGGAGCTCTTTTGCACTTAACATGTATAGTCTATACAATCTTCATGGATTATGTTAGAAATTAAAAACTCATCAGGTATACCATCTTTACAATATCAAGTGAAAATATAAGGGTTAGCTCATGTTTTGATGTTGTGTTAATGTTTCAATAATCTTCAAATTATATATGAGTTATGGTATGATTTTGATTTCTTTGAACATTCTTACCACTGTTTTCAAATCTTACAATAATGTCAGCCTCCTTTGCTCTCCGTTTCTGTAATCTCCACCAAGACGAAAACCCTCAAAACAATGAAAGAATCTCTTCACCAGTTTATGCTCTTTAACCATTCCCAAATTTGATCGCTGTACAAATAGTATCTGAAGTTTCGCTGCAAAGGCAAAATAGTGGCATTCACTCTCCAAACCATGTCAATTCTCTGCCTCTCCATCCTGAAGATATTCTTTCATAATAACAAGATTGCCCTAATGTATACACTTGTCATTTTACCACATTGTCTGGTCACCCTCCTCCAAATCACCTTTGAATATTTTGTTTCATAAATGGAAGCTACTGTCATAGATTCTGTCATCATACTGTATGTATAAAAAGGTATTAATTACATTTAAAAGAAATAGAAAATCAAAAGATATGCCTTGTTACTGAAAAAATTGAACACATACCTACCTTTATAGTTGTATTAAGACATTCATTTATTTAAAACATATTCATTTCTGTGAATCCCAATCCTTTAAACTGTGTCATTTTGCTCATTTGTCTTTCTGGTTCAGACCTTATAGAGAGGCAGCATGACTCATGCAGAGAAAGTCATTAGGCAACAAGACATCATCTTATTTGAAAACAGGAATACATTCTGGTGTCTCTAAAAGCCTGTAATTATTGTCATTAGTAGAGACAGCATTGCCTTGCAAGGTAATTTAATAACCTTTATATTGCACCTGGGAAATCCTTCTCTAGAGAACCAAGGTGCCTTGGTGCCATACATTCATCAAGACTTGACCTTTAATAGTTTCTGAGAGAACAGTTGGCATAGAGGAGTGTGCTGGAGAACATTGGTAATGTTGTTTCTTTGTTCATTGATACTTCGTGCAGAGATGCAGGGCAAAATGGAAATAAGGAAGGATTGCAGAGCAAACGTGAAATGTTTTATACACTGGGTGGATGAAAATCGAATATATGTTTGATTTGTCATCAGCAAGTAAATTTATAACATTGCTGGAATCCAAAGTCAGCATATGTTTATCTTTAATCTTTGTTTTAGTTTGAATTTATTTCGCAAGCATCTTTGGGAGGATGAAATTTATGAAATGATTATGAAATGATTGTGGATTATCAATAATCCACATTTGTTGATGAATCACTCAGAAGTATATTTTACAGGATAATAGTTAACATTTTTGATTTTTTAAAAATATTTTCTCCAGTGTGTAGCCAATTAAAGAAAATAATTACATTTTAAAACATATGGAATGAATTTAGGAACATGTTTGAAACCTTATGAGGTCCAATATTACATTTAAAAGAAAGGAATTAAACATAGATATTTTCAAAAAAATATTTAAGGGAATATTGAACATTGAGGTGGCAGTCTTAGCTTAGCGATTAGTGCAAAGCTATTACATCACCAGCAATGCAACTTCAAATCTGCCGTTGTCTATATGTTCTCCCCATGTCTGCATGGATTTCCTCTGGGTGTTCTGGTTTCCTCCCACCTTCCAAAAACATGCAGTGTTGATATCTTGATTGGTTACGTGGGTGTATTTAGCCGGCACGGACTTGCAGGCCAGAAGGGCCTATTACCATGGGGTAGCTCCAATTAAATTGAAATTGTCTACCATGGGAAAATGACTGTGAGCATTCACTTTGTATATTTGGCAACACAGTTACAGTTGGGGTAAGCACAACGATGTTACAGTGCCAGCAACTCGGGTTAGAACCTGGTGCTGACTGTAAGGATTTTGTCAGTTCTCCCAGTATCTGTGTGGGTTTCTACCTGCTGCTCTGGTTTCCTACCATTTTCAGATGTACAGAGTTAATTGGTCATGTGGGCGTATTTGGGAGGTGCAGGCTCATAGGCCAGAAGGGCCAGTTACTGTGCTGTATTTCTAAATTAAACTGTAAAATTATTAAATTAAATTGTTAAAATAATCATGAAAAAGCAGAGGATATCCAGAACTTAAAATGCTAAAATGTGAGTGATGGTACAGTGGAATCCAAAGGAAAATAAATACATGTGAAATAAACTTAAACTTTAAGGTTGGCTTATAAATGTTTTGCCAAACTAAAATAATGCTATGATATATTGTGCTTAAATGTAATTATTACTGAACAAGGTTAGCCATTATTTACTAAATTAAATGCTTTTGATGTGTGATTAAAATATATACCGGTATGTATGGAGAGAAAACAAATTAGCTGAACTCAATTAAAAGAATGTGATTTAATAAATACAAGTACTAAACAGCTTAATTTCACACTTTTAACTTCTAGTTGTATGTAATAGTAAAATTGAAGATAAATATTTATGGGCATAATGGACAACTTCTTTTCAGACAGCATTTTTAGTAAATTAATATCTTCAAATAGATGATTAAATACTTTTGCATCAATTAAAGCTTCACATAGAGTAATTCCAGAAAGAAACAATGACCAACAATAACTGCAATTTTCGAGTAGAATATAGCATGCTTGAAAAATGCACACTTTTTAAATTTTATTTATCATCTCTAGAAGTTCTTACCAGTAATATTTTTGATACAGCTACATTGTACAAACCAAATGAAAATCATGTTGGTTCCTTCATTGCTGGTTTCCAGGCAAGTTCTGAGTTCACACGTTGAAAGAACTTCAAATTATAGATGAAATTAATATATTGCTCTGTTCAGTCCATAAAAGAACACTATGAAATACTATTTATACGATTCATTTTGTTTGCTTTTGTTGCTTTCAACATAAATATTAAAATGTTTTCTTCTTGCACTTTATTAGTTTGTGTCCTTTGTAATGAATAATAAATAAACATTTGACATTTTAGAAAAAAAATTGGATTGTTTCATGGATGGGTGAGGAATGAAGGAATATGTTCTGGATGAAGGTCAAGGAATAATGGCTTGGCATAAACCAGAAGAGCTGAATGGCCTGTTTTTGTGCTGTAGTATTCTATGGTTATATTAACATCGTAATATCTGGTTGGAAATCCACATTTCAATTCAATAAGAGCAATTGGACCCAAGATTATGGAGGAGAAAATCACATTTGCAATTGCACTTAAAAACCACAAAAAAAGAGATTAGGTTTAATGCCTCTTCCCTCCATCATTAAAGTAAGAAATCCAAAGGCGTTTGTCATTGATTAAGTAAAAATAATGGAAGGGGGGCTGCATGCCTATCAACACCCCAAAAAAAAAATGAGTGAGTAAGATGGACAGTATCTTATAAAAGCAAAATAAATCTATAGAGACCCAACCCTCATATGTCTCATAAATAAGTCTAATATTCTTCTATGTGTTGTGGACTCAGGGTCAATGGTAACCTTTTAGGATGATGGATTTCAACAAATACCTGTACCTCAACTTCTCCTGACAAAATAAAGCCATATATTCCAAATAACTTGTCTATTGTAAGTAAAATAGTTACATTAATATTTTGCATTTACGTTTTATATTTCTGGTATTTTACATTTATAGGTATTTTAAAAGTACTTCACAACAATATAACTTTGGCTTATAGTGGCTACAATATAAGTGCATGCTGCACATTATCCACAGACTCACATGAGAAAGTTCTGCATACTGTGGTGCGCTATCGAACAGAAGAAAACACACAAAGCATAAAGTCTGTTCTACAGGCTTTATTCAACATAAACTTCCACAGAGCTGGCTGTGAGAATGCTGTAGCAAGCTCTGAGACTGGCCTTGAAGGACCGGATCTAGCTTATATCCCAGAGGGTGATTGGCATCTGACCGGGTGGGGCTTGGTCCATTCAGGATGGTTGATTGACAGCCTGCCAGGTATTGCCTTGTCCTCCAGTGCTCTTCTGCAGGTGCACAGGTTGCTGCCTGCAGTAGACTAGTGGTGTATCACAACATTCACCCCTTCTTTAAAATTGTCCTGGAGGGGAGGTTGCAGTCCATGGTCTACCAGATCCCCAAAACCTATATACATTATTTACGTTTAGACGGTCTGGTGGCTGTCAGAGTCTCTGCAACCATCGCAGGATTGGCTCCTGGTCACAGGTAAGTGAGGGTAAGCGGGAGCTGGGGGTGGGATTCGGAATGGTTGGTGTGGTGCAGCGCAGTGGGGTGGTCGAGGTTGACGTGTGTGTGAAGCATTGGATGGGTGGGGGCAGGCGGGTTCATCCCCAGTGGTTGGAGTGAGTCCTGGGTGCCTGGAGAGGTCTTTGGTGTCTCATAGCAGTCCGGGGTTGGGGAAATGTGTCAGGCTTGCATGGTCCCAGCATGAAGAATGCTGTTGTGCTGTGGTGGGTGCACCTGCTGGTGCCAGGTCCCTGGTTGAGACGATGTCCTCCCTGCTGCTGCTGAACCTAGGCATAGTTATGGTTTTGGTGTAGGAGGAACACCTGCTCGGCCAGGGGTTTGGCCTTGTGTGCCCACATGTGTCTCTGCAGGAGCACCGGTCCCAGGGACGCGAGCCATGCTGGGAGTGATGTTCCCATCGGCGATTTCCTGGGGAATGAAAACAGGCATTTGTGAGGGGTCTCATTGGTAGCCATGCACATGAGAGACCTAATGGCATGGAGCACCTCGAGGAGGGCATCCTGCCAGTACCCTATGGACCACCCCTTAGACTTAGACTGCCTTCCAGATTACACTGTTCTCGTGCCTCTCGGATTGTAACTAGTCGTGAGACTAGTTGCAATGCCCCTTGCTTTCAGGTACTGGCACAGCTCCTCATTCATGAAGCTAGACCCCCGGTCACTGTGGATGAATGCTGTGTAGCCAAACATGGTGAAGATCTGTGTCAGTGCCCTGATCACGGTGGCCGTGGAGGTGTCTGGGCATGGGATTGCAAAAGTTAAGCGGGAGTACTCTTCTATGACTGCGAGGAAATAGACATTCTCATTTGTGGAAGGCAGGGGGCCCTTGAAGTGCATGCTGAGGCCCTCGAAAGGCCGAATGGTCTTTATGACATGAGCCTGGGGTGGGAGGAAGAAGTGGGGTTTACATTCCGCGCAGACCTGACATCCCTGATGGTGTACGGGAGGTTTCGGGACTTGTATAAGTGGGAAACGCCTGGGTGGCAGAGGGACTTGTGCAGTGCCTGCAGCTGGTCATCGTAGAGCAATGCGAAGGTCCATGAGAGGGCGTCGGGGGAGTTATTAAACTTTCCCAGATGATGGTGGATGTCGTAGCTGTACGTTGCCAGCTTGACTCTCCAGCACAAGATCTTATCATTCTTGATCTTGCCCAAAAATGCCACAGAACACTGGTCAATGAGGAGGGTGAACCTCCCGTCGGCCAGGTAGTGGCGCCAATGGTGAACCACTTCCAGATCGCCTGAGCCTCCTTTTCAATGGCAGAGTGCCCTAGCTCGGAACCTTGGAGGGTCCTGGAGAAGAAGATGACCGGGTGCCCCTCCTGGTTAATGGTAGTGGCGTGGGCCACATCGGAGGCATCGCTCTCTACCTGGAAGGGGGGGTCCTCAACCACGGCATGCACTGTGGCATCTGCGATATCCTGCCTGTGGCGTATGAAGGCTGCCTGCGCTTCAGGTGGGAGAGAAAAGTTGTGGCCTAGGCCAGTGGGTGGACCTTGTCGGAGAAGTGGGGGACCCACTGTGAGTAGAAGGAGTATAGGCTAAGGCATCTGCGGAGGGCCTTTAGCATGGGGGGAGGGGAATCTTCATTAATGGGCGCATCCATTCTGGATCTGGGCCGATGACACCAGGATGGCGAGGCGGGTGGTGTTGAACATGCACTTTTCTTTATTGTGCATGAGATTTAGCTCTTCGGCCATCCGGAGAAATTTCTCTAGGTTTGCATCGTGGTCCTGCTGGTCATGGGCGGAGATGGTGAAAAGTTGCCTTTAGCTTGTGCTGGTCTACCATGAAATCCATCTCCCTCTGGAAGACAGAGACCCCATTCATGACTGCAAACGGAACTCAATGGAACAGGTAAAGGTGCCCATCCACTTTGAAGCTGGCTAGGTGTTGCCTTGTCCTCCAGTGCTCTTCTGCAGGTACACAGGCTGCCCCCTGCAGTAGGCTGGTGGTGTATCACCACACATACTTTTTTTTCATTGATGATTAAATAAACTTCTCATACAAACTCTCCATGACTCTACTATTTATTTAACAATAATATTTATTTATTTAAATATATGTATTTACTTACTGTCTATATATATTGTTTGTCTGAATGTGCATTTTGTCTTCATGCGTGTTTACAATGTTTTGCACTCTGAGGTCAGGCCACCACTATTTCTTTGGGTTGTACTTGTACAATCAGAAGAAAAATAGGGTGGCACGGTTGGTGCAGTGGTTAGCACAATGCTTTTAGAGGTCTGTAATCAGATTTAAGGTTTGAATTCCACGCAGTCTGTAAGGAGTTTGTATGTTTTCCTGGTGTTTGGATGGGTTTTCTCTGGAGGTGTATATATATAGGACATTGGTGAGACCTCACTTGAAGTACTATGTACAGTTCTGGGTGCCCTATTTGAGAAAAGATGTGCTCGCATTGAAGAGGTTTCAGAGAGATTTTCTAGAATGATACCAGGAATGAACGGGTTAGCATATGAGAAATGTTTGTGAGTTCTTGGATTGTACTTATTGTGGCCAGAAAGATGAGGTGGACCTCATAGAGACATTTTGAATTCTGAAAAGCCTGGACAGAGCAGATGTTGCAAGGTTGTTCCCCATAGTAGTGTAGTCCAGGATAAGAGGGCACAACTTCAGAAAAAAAGAGCATCAATTTAAAACAGAGGTGCCAAGACATTTCTTTAGCCGGAGGGTCATGAGTCTGTGGAACTTGTGGTTGGGTGTATTTAAGGGAGAGATTATTCGGTATTTGACGAGTTACAGCATCATGGGTTATGGGATAATGCTGGGGAGAAGGGCAGAGTGGGAGGATGGAGCATCTTATGACAGAATGGCAGAGGAGAATCGATGGACCAATTGGCCGACTTCTCCTCCAAGTGCTGTGATTGTGAATTGCTTTGAATTTGTAAATATCCTAAGGGCGTTCTTTTCTCAGTAAATAAGGTCGTTGCAGACTTGTGACAACAGATTGAATAGAAGTTCAAGGTGCTCTGATCTTTGGAAAGAGGGAAAGATTTCCATCTTAACCAGCAATTATTCATATCACTTTATGAACCAGCAATATTGCTGAGAGTGTTCCTATCATTTGTGATGGTGACAGTTACCAATGAAAGTTTCCAGCTCTGCTTTTCACACTGTTGGTTTGCTATGGATATTAATTACACAATCTGTGGCAGATCAATAAATTAATATGCAAACAGATTCAAAAATAATTAATTTAAATTATTTTACAAAATGAAAATGTGGGAGTATGTCCAATGCTGACATGTGGATATGCTTGACCATCATCTTTGGTCCATGGCACTTCTGCAAACCTTTCTCCACAAGATCATTTTCAGAGAATCTCAACACCTGCACGATTTGAAGGGCCAGCCACACAAATGATTGCAATGATGACTAATACAGAGATGGTCTTGTGTTTTTCCATATGAAGAAACAACATATTCCCAGTGGACATGGAACTATCCATTCAAAGGATGTACCACTGGAGCGGGTTGCTGTGTGATTTTATAATCTATGCAATGATTTGGAAGTAGGTTTGAGTTTATTATTTGCCAAATGTGCTGATGATAAAATGAGCATCGCGAGGAGAAAAAGATTCAATTTGTTAAGTGAACAGGTAAGAAGTTTGAGCATTATGTGACAAAATATAAGGCTCTACACTTCAGAATTTAAGTGAATGAGATGATAAAATGTTGACATACAGAGGTCTTAAAGTCCCTGCACATGAAACATGGAGGTACAATAGGTATTCAGAAAAAAACTAATGGAAAGCTGACCTTTTCTCACAGAGCTTAGAGTATCAAGGTGAAGACATTTCGAAGCAAATTTAAAGGGTCTGCCGAGACCCAACCTGCGGTATTGGTTTCAATATTTAAAGAAGGACATCCCTGCACTAGAGGAAGTAACAAGAACATACCCTTGGTTAGTTCCTGAGATAAAGGGAGCAATAAAATTTGAACTGGTTGGATCTGTGCATTCTGGAATGTACAAAAATGAAATGTGATCTTATTAAATCATCTAAGATTCTGAGGAGCAGGACTGGATGGATTTCTTGTGGCAATATCTAGAACAAAGGGATGTGGTTTCATCATGAAAGGTGATCCATGCTAGATGGAGATGAGGAGAAATTCTCTCAAAGGATCGTAAATCTCTGGAATTTTCTGTTCCAGGGATCTGGTGGCATTTCATTGTGTATGTTCAATGAGGAGAGTGATAAAGTTTTGAATTAAAAAGGAGTATGGGAAAAGAGTGGGAAAGTGGTGTTGAGACCAAGACTAAATCATCTATAATCTTATTAAATGATAGAGGAAGGTCAAAGGACCAGTTGGCTTTTTTTCTGATCTACAATATTATGCATGCAATTTGGGCAGTATTGAATGTCTTTCCTGAAAAGGTACAGTGACAAAATATACTCCATGATTAATTTTGGAAATTGAATCTTTTTAACGATCACTTATAAATTAATGTGTTACCCTCACATCACCATAAATTAATTGAAAAGGGTAAATTATTGAATTAAAGACAGCATGTTTAGTACAGAAATGGCCCCTTTCACCCCATTTTGTAAATGCCAGTCATAACACCTATTTATGTTAACCCCATATGCTTGCATGAGACCTCTCTCTCTCTCTCTCTCTCTCTCTCTCTCTCTCTCTCTCTCTCTCTCTCTCTCTCTCTCTCTCTGCCCTTTCTATCAACTTACCTGTTCAAATACCTTTTCAATGTGGAAATTTTATTTGCCTCCATTATCAACTCTAGCATCTCATTCAGGATCCTCTGTACACTCTGTGAATTTTTTTTTAAAAACTTTAAATTTCTTCACATTTTATAGCAGGTCCTTTCAGTTCTAGTCTTCCCAGCTTGGGGAAATAGGATTCTGTCCATGTATCCTATCTATGCCCCTCTTAATTTTAAAGAGAAGCAGTTCAATTTTCATCCCACTGAGGGCATATATTTTATAATATTATTCAAAAGCATCCAATTTAATAAATATTTGCACCTTTTCTTATTACTGCAGTAGTTCCTTGCATTACAATATGTTCTAATTAAATAAATGCAAAATGCAACAGCTTTATTTTGAATCTTCCTCTAACTTGAAAAAAATAGTGTCTCCTCAGAATTGTTGCTAAATATAATTCTCTTGGGTTTAAAGTCCTGAAGTCAATGAAATTTAAAAAAAAATTAGACATACAGCACGGTAACAGGCCATGTCAGCCCACAAATCTGTGCCGCCTAATTTAAACCCAATTGACCTACACCACCGGTATGTTTTTGAACCGTGGGAGGAAACTGGAGCCTCCAGGGAAAACCCACACAGAGACATGGGGAAAATACACAAACTCCTTACAGACAACATGGTTTTGTAAAGGTGTTGTGTTAACTGCTACGCCAACCATGTCACCCCACATTTGATGAGCATAAGTTTAATTGTGAAATCATTTATGCCATCAGATATAAAGTCCTCCTCTCATTTCTAGGCAAGATACTTGGCCTCAGCTGTATCCATTTGGTGTTCTTGCAGCACTTGCTACCTTGGTTGCAGCCCATTAGCATGTACTGTATGTTATTTATTAAATCCCATCTCAATAAAATGATTCCTTAATATTATTTGAACTGAAATACTTTATGAGTGCTTTACCTATATGGTATATAATTACCATTTTCTTCCTTTTTACTCTTGTTTCATTCATAAACTGTGACATTTTGATTCCTGGAAGGAACGTATCGACATAATAAGGTTGAATAAGGCTATGTTCACTGCATGATAAGAAGCAGAAACAAAACATTATTAACTGGCTCCTCCATACATAAAACTAGAATCATGGCATGGATCTGATAAAATCTAATGGATACAAATTGATTCTTGGTCGCAAGTGCTAAATGAACAATATAATGATGACTGTGGCTTGTATCCAACTCTGAAATTCTGCACATTGTAGTCACTAGAATGGACTAAGTGGAGTGGGTACAATGCATTACTCTATTACAAAATTACATTTTATGCTTGAGAAAGAAGTTCCTTGTTTAAACATCTCAGCTCAAAACAATGGAAATGATATTCAATGGGAATACAATTGACCCTCTATTATAAACATGGTTGGAGAGCATCAAAATCTCTACGAAAATAGTGGATCATTATATTTCTATTGTTTATCTGGTCTCCAGTTGGATAGATGGATAGCATTTAAAGAACTCAGTTAAAATTTTAACCCAACTATTTTTACACAGAATTGTTATGTAAATGTAACATAGAAAGCCTTTATGTTACTTCTAATATGAATGAAATATTACACTATACAATATACAATATGTTCTGCTGCTAAGGTGAAGCTATGATTCTTAAAAGTCTCTTAGGAACTCAGCTTAATTACTATTCAATAGTCAAGAGGAGGCTGACATTCTGACTGGGATTTTCTGTTTGTGGAATGCCTCTCTGTATACTATAAGATGTTGTATTTTTTTCCAAAATATGACATTGACATGCAATATAAAATGTTGTGTGTAATACTCAACTGAATTGATAATTTTATCATTTAAATAAAATGGATAGATATCAAAGTAAAACCATCGACTGCAATGCTTCTTAAATTAAGATTTTATCACTTTGTCAGACAGATCAGAAATGGCATTGTTACAGAAATAAAGCTCTCAGTTGGCACCTGTGCACAAAAGAGGGGGTGTAATGATGTCTCATAATCTAATGCTATCGGCATTTTGAACAGCTGTTGCTAGGGAAATGCTGGGTCTTAAAGTGTGAGATGATTTCTAAAGTTTTGTTGTAAATAAAAGCGATCCATATGCAAATGATAACTGCTAATTAAGAATGACAATTTTCTCAAAAGATCTTAAATATTGTAGCTGATGGTACATTGAGCTTTTATTATAAATTAAAACACTAAGTAAATTATAGAAAAGATGAATAAAGTAACCAAGGTCACACATATGGCGCATAATTTGTAGATTTACAAATAGATATGTCTTTCTATGCGGAAATGTCTGCAAGCACTGTGATTGGAATAAAAACCCAGAAATGTTTTAAAAAATTAAATTTTAGACATACAGCACAATAACAGACCATTTCAGAACCACGAATTTGTTCCGCCTAATTCACACTGCATTAGCATATACTCCCGGAGCCCCTGGGGAAAGCCAGAACCCTTGGGGAAAACTCATACAGACATGGGGAGAACATACAAACTCCTTAAAGACAGCATAGGATTTGAATCCCACTCCCGATCACTGGTGCTCTACAGGTGTTGTACACCGTGTCGGAGCTCAGAAGGTCTCACAGCATTTCTTGGAGGTAAAGAAATATAACCAATATTGCAGTCCTCAGCCCTTATTCAAGGTATGAATAAAAAACAGGCATGTGTGTAAAGTAAAAGATTTGGGATGAGAAAAGAAAGTGTGGGGACGCAGAGCAGACCAACAAACAAAAGGACCTAGATGGGAGGACAAGAGAGGAAAGGTAAGAAATTATTAGGGAAGAGTGTGGCTCTGAGATTGCAGTGCTGCATGGAAAGGGGACAGAGGGAAAAGGGGGAGGGAAAGAGATAGAGACAGAGCTAGAAAAAAGGAGAAATATGGATAAGGGGATGGGGAGGGTAATGGAAACTGGAGAATTTCATATTAATGCCATCCAGTTGTCAATGGAAAAAGAAGTGTTTTTCCTTCACTTTGCATGTGGTCACATTCTGGCAGTGCATGAGACCATTGATCGACATGTCACCATGGGAATGGGGTAGGGAATTGAAATGTTTTCTCATTGGGAAATTCCTGAGGTGCTCAATAAAGTAGAGGAAGAGTTTAGGACCTTTGCCTGTGTAGGTCTGTAGCATGTATTGCTTCATGTAGCCAACAAAAAGGAAGGCATAACTGGGCCCCATGCAGGTACCCTCAGCTACCTCTTTGATTTGGAGAAAATAGGATGAGTGAAAGAAGGAGTTATTGAGGGTGAGAACAGGTTTTGCCACCCAGAGGATGATGGTGGAAGGGGAACTGGTTAGGTCTGTTGTTGAGGTAAATATGAAGGGCTTTGAGGCCTTTGGTATGGAGGAGAGTGGTGTAGAGCAATTGGATATGTATAGTGAAGATGAGGTAGTTGAATTCAGGGAACTGGACATGGTTGAAGTGATGGAGCACACATGAAAAATCCTGGATGTAGGTGGGATTAACTAGACTAGAATACAAAATCAAATCAAGGTAGGTGGATACGAGCTTGATGGGGAATGACCAACCAGAAACAATAGGTCTACAGGGTCAATTGGGTTTGGGGATCTTGGGTATGAGTTAGAACTAGGCAGTTTGGGTTAAGAAACATGAGATTGGAGGCCATTGGACAGGTCATGACCAGAATTGGTGAATTCAGAGATAGTGTGTGAAATGGCAGTTTGATAATTTTTGGTGGGGCTCTGTTGAAGGGGTAATAAGCGGAGGTGTCTGAGAGTTTTTGTCTGGCTGCAGTCATGTTGAGGTCAGTGCACCAAACTACAACAGTTTCATTCTTATCTTTGAGTTTGATGGTGTGTTTAGGATTTGAGTGGAGCGAAAGAGGAGGGCAAAATGATCCAAGAAGATGACGTAAGAATGAGTGCAATGCTGAAATTAATGTCTTGGTGACAGTTGGAAATCTATATTAGGCAGAAGGCAGGAACGAGGTGTCCAGAAGGAGAAAGAAGGTTCAAGGAAGGAGAACGATTATCTTGTGGTGGGGAGTGGGGGGAAGGGGGGTATAGAATCCTGGTTGTGGAAGTAGTCACGGAGACATAGCCAACGGTAGAAGAGTTTGGCAGTATATCGTGCTTGGAACTTGATGAAGTGTGGGTGAAGGGGCCAAAGGTAAGGCCTCTACTGAGCATTCCTTCTCCGAGAGAAGGGTAGGTTGAAGGGAATGGTAAATAACAGGCAGAGGTTGGAGTGGGGATCAATAGTTGTTGGGGGGAGGAGAATGGGGTAGATCAGGAGGTGGAAGATAGGAAGAATCAGGGAAGGAAGAAGAGTACTGGGGAAGTCAGAAGGGTAAGAGACAGAGTGAGAGTTCACAATGGAGACTCAGTCCGGTGGGCCACTTGGGCTGAAGTGAAGACCTGTGTCTTTGGGGTGACAAGTTATTGAGTATTTGTGCATTAGAAACAATGCTTGAAATACCTATGGCATTAGAATCTGTGAGAGCAGATATTTTGGTTTATTGAAGTTGTACAGTAAGTGGTAGAGAAGGTTGAAATAGCTAAATACTTATTTTTCATCTTTTCTGGAATCCTGGATCTGTGCTCATGTACATTTTACAATAGTTTTCCCTTCACAACTGCAAATCAGAAAGGGTATCAAAAAGTAATGTTTAGTTTCTAAACTGTTTGTATTCTTACTTAATTTAAAGTTGTATAAATTTAAACAAACCTGCATTTTTAACTGTGAATGGATACGTTTTCTATATAGAATATGCATGGAGGAGTCATGGTAACTATATATAAAATGGTTAGTTTTAGTTTTGAATTACTAAAGAAAAATGTGAGATAAGACAATTTTATTATTAGATGTACAATGCACAATGTACAGATGCACCAAAATTATTATTGCTGTAGCCACACAGGTCTGTAACTACACCAACAATATAGCATAAATCAAATTACTATAATGCACCATGAGTCTGAAAACTAGATAATAAACACAAAGGAATAGATAAATAAATATTCACTGTAAAAAAATAATTGATGATTCAATAATGTTGTTTGAGCTTTTGATGGTCCCAGATTAATTTATTGTTATGTTAGTTTGGGTAGGTTGAATAGACTGGTACAGTTGGAAAAAAAAATGTTCATGAATCAAGAGGTGCTGGACCTCTGGCTTCTGTAATATCTGCCTAAAGGTATCAGTGAGAAGGGATGGGACCAGGGTGATGGGAGCCTTTATGATGTTGACTAGCTTCTTGAGTCTGTTTTCATACAGATGTCCCTATATTAAACTTGGCTAGGATGCCACTTTTTGCCTCCTTCTGAATTCCTCTACATTTGAGTTTCCAAACCAGGTCATGAGGCAATCATTCAGTAAACATTACTCAATACATAGTTTGATGGAGTTTTCAACAACATGCTGAATCTTCTCAGACTGACTTAAGACGGAGGTCCATTTGTTTGCCTTCTTTATAATTATATCAGTGTGCTAGCTTTAGGTGATGCCATCTGATATATAGACTCCAAGGAACCTGAAGGTATGAACCCTCTCCACTGCCATTCCACCAATGAAGACAAATGCAATGTCCTTCCCTTTCCTAAAGTCCACAATAATTTCCATGGTTTTGTTGACATTGAGTAAAGAATTGAGTTGTTCTTGCACCACACAACCAGATTCTTGACATTGAGTAAAGATTGTTGTTCTTGCACCACACAACCAGATTCTTGATCTATATCCTATTATTCTTAATTGTTATTAGCTATTAACTGACAAAAAAACTTGGGGGTCATCAGATTTTTAGATTCCATTGTAGCCTAACTTAGCTATGTAATTATGGGTACAGAAGGATGAGTGCAGTGGACTAGCATTAAGGTGCCCCTGTGATGGTCAGTGAGGTAAAAGTGATGTTCCCAATCCTCACTAATTGGAGTCTGCCAATGGGCAAGTTGAGGATCCAGTTGCAAAGGGAAGAACAGTCCCAGATCCTTGAATTTGCTTGTTAGCTTTGCTGATCTCTTTGGCTTGGCTTCGCGGACGAAGATTTATGGAGGGGGTAAAAAGTCCACGTCAGCTGCAGGCTCGTTTGTGGCTGACAAGTCCGATGCGGGACAGGCAGACACGATTGCAGCGGTTGCAGGGGAAAATTGGTTGGTTGGGGTTGGGTGTTGGGTTTTTCCTCCTTTGCCTTTTGTCAGTGAGGTAGGCTCTGCGGTCTTCTTCAAAGGAGGTTGCTGCCCGCCAAACTGTGAGGCGCCAAGATGCACGGTTTGAGGCGTTATCAGCCCACTGGCGGTGGTCAATGTGGCAGGCACCAAGAGATTTCTTTAGGCAGTCCTTGTACCTTTTCTTTGGTGCACCTCTGTCACGGTGGCCAGTGGAGAGCTCGCCATATAATACGATCTTGGGAAGGCGATGGTCCTCCATTCTGGAGACGTGACCCATCCAGCGCAGCTGGATCTTCAGCAGCGTGGACTCGATGCTGTCGACCTCTGCCATCTCGAGTACTTCGACGTTAGGGGTGTAAGCGCTCCAATGGATGTTGAGGATGGAGCGGAGACAACGCTGGTGGAAGCGTTCTAGGAGCCGTAGGTGGTGCCGGTAGAGGACCCATGATTCGGAGCCGAACAGGAGTGTGGGTATGACAACGGCTCTGTATACGCTTATCTTTGTGAGGTTTTTCAGTTGGTTGATTTTCCAGACTCTTTTGTGTAGTCTTCCAAAGGCGCTATTTGCCTTGGCGAGTCTGTTGTCTATCTCATTGTCGATCCTTGCATCTGATGAAATGGTGCAGCCGAGATAGGTAAACTGGTTGACCGTTTTGAGTTTTGTGTGCCCGATGGAGATGTGGGGGGGCTGGTAGTCATGGTGGGGAGCTGGCTGATGGAGCTTTGCTGATATAATGATGTTAAGCACCAAGTGGTAGCAGCCTAATACGGTGTATGCACTTGTGTGCAAGCTTGACTCAGTTTATCCCTGTCTGAAGGTCAAGGTTCAAGCTTAATCCACAACTGGTCATTTAATATTTCTCTGGAATTAACCATTTCAGAGGATCCATCAGGTGAATTGTTCAATTTGTTCAGATAGAAGTATAGATTTCTTTTGAAGTGTTTGAAGATTAGCATAGTTTTTCTAACATCGTGGACAATATTAATGTTTCTGACAAAACTAGTATAACAAGCAGAATATCACATTAGTTCTAGGATCTTGAGGTTTACTGAATAACTTCAATTCCCACTTCAAATTGAAAGCAATGGATTATTTTTAAAGGGATCAATTGTATTTTTGTAAGTGACAGCTATGGAATTGGATTCACAAAATATTCCCTGACTGTTCATTGTAGGCTACTGCATTGGAAGCTCTCTGGTTTCTCTTAAATAGTATCAGAAATAGTAGGATCACATTTGCTTCCCCAAAATCTCCAAGAACCATTGCAAAATCTAAAGAAAGGAAACTGGAACTGAAACTGCAGATTTTAATGTTGGAATGAAAACCAAATGAATTTATCCTAAAAAAAAGCTTCAGGCAATTTTGTGCACAAAATATGAGATGCATACAGTACTAATGTTCCACTGAAAAGGTTAAGATTAGGGTATCTTAGCTTCAAGAAACTATTATCATGGCCTATAACCTTTTTAAGAATGTTGAATTCTTTACATTCACTTTTCATGGAGAGAAGCTTCTTGATAGTATGACAGCTCTCAAGCCATTCTTGTGAGTTAATAATTCAATCTATCTTGACAATGCAAAATGGAGCGAGGTACCAAATGGATCTCCTGGGGAAGGCACCCTCTCAATTACGAAGACTCTCGTAAACTTCTGCAGAGCATTCTGGCTGGTTGCATCACTGCCTGGTATGGAGGCACCAACTCTCAGGTCAAGAATAAATTCCAGAGGGTTGTTAGCTCAGCCTGCAACATCACAGGCACCAGACTTCGAGGATATCTACATGAGATGATGTCTTAAAAAGAAGCAGCCTCTATCCTCAAAGACCCCTACTACTGAGGACATGCACTCTCACTCTGCTATCATCAGGAAAAAGATACAGGAGCCTAAAGACAAGCACTCAATGGCACAAAGACAGCTTTTTCCCAGCTGCCATCATATTCCCAAATAATCAATGAATCATATTATTCATAATATGCACTATTATTAATTTTTAATAGTTATTTTGTAATATGGTTATAATATGAATGTTTGCACCATGACGGTGGGGCAAAACACTGAATTTCATGACCAGTTCATGACAATAAATTCTGATAAATTCTAAGTCAGATTCTGATTCTGATCAAATGGTCAGTGAAGTATACTTAACAGTTCCCAAAAACCTGAATCTTTATGGAAGCCCAACAGCACCAATATTTTTTTTTTGTTAAGAATTGCAAGGAGGCTTTTTGAAGATAAATAAGTTAAACAAGGAAGTGGAAAATTGTGGGCACTTCACTCCTTTCAGTGTGATCTTAATTTTTATTGTGAATGAATTGCAAAGTTGCAAATCACTACCCTTTGATCCCATTTCTTTAGTTAAAAATAGATTGATTATGTAACTGTGTTGAAATTTCAACAAAAAAAAACTGCTGAAGTGAATGACTCCTGAAATTTCTGTCAGAAATTGGGTTTTAAAACTAAAGAACATGTGAAGTTAGCTTTATATCTGCTATCATATGCGGAACAATCAGGGACAAATTGGTTTGATTTCAAGATGTTGTTGCTAATCTATGCTACTGAGTGAAATTTGGACTTTATGCTAACAGACGACAAGTTTTGTTTCTGCTTCACAAGTGTGAAACTATAGTGCAAATGATTTCAAAATTATTTCCTTTTTCTTTACAAGCATAAAATTTTTGCTACCTTTCATAGAAAGATTGCATCATTATAAATACGTAAAAGCTTGAGTTGTAGAATATTTCTGCTTCTTCCTATGCCTTTTGTCCAAAGATCAACATCCAATCTCTGTAGTCATTCATGTTATTAATCAAACAAAATGTCAGCACTGGGCATATTTATTTTACGTTTACTGGAAATATAACTCACAGTGGTATACAAATAGCTCATATAATTAGTAACAATACAATTTGTTCACTCTGATAGCTTAATTAGAAATGGGTTTTTAAATAAAGTAATTACTAATTTAATTTAAAAAAATAAGAAATAGGAAAAATCTTCTCCAATGATTTATTTGAGTTTTCAATAGTGTATACGGTGCAACAATTAACTGTGAGATGCAAAATTATGAGCAAAGCAAGATGTTGATTAATTGCTATGATTCTGCCCCTTTGGAATTAAGAACAAACAGCTAGCCATAAAACAGAGAATTTTATGGAAAGACTGTAGTAGTCATGAATATAGCAGGTGCTCAGAGCCTATTCTATTTATTGCCTGCGCACAACTCCAAAAAACACAAATATATTATTCTCTCATTATGCGATGTACTGCAGTCTCTAACCTCTGACATAACTTGCATTGTTTACGACTTTCTCACAATAAACACCCACATAAACCTTCAGCCGGGGGAATTGTACTTGATAAAGCATCCTGTATGCTTTACATTTTAGATTGTATCTAGTGAATTAATTTTGTGTCAAAGATTTATAATTTATCTTAGGTTGGTAAATTGGTTGGATATTCTTGTTGATAATTTAATGAGTTAAAAAAGCCCTTTGAAACTACATGGGTTGGTTGACCAGCAATGACTTTAGTTCACCTCCAGAATTCTGTTTCAGGTCCAACATTTCCTATGAAAGATCTATTGACAGCAACATTCTAATTTGAAATATATTAGTCTCAAGTGAATATCCACAGGTCCCATTACACAACATTTTGACAAATTTCTCAGTGATTTATTATCTTACCTCAAGTTGCCAAACTTTGGGTACATTATGTACTTAGGAAAATGAGTTGAAAGCAGAGTATTTTTGAAAAATAGAGACTTTACAAACTAGAATATCACTGGAAGGATTATAAATGACTCACAATAATTGCAGAATGATCAGTGGAAATATTCCAGATTTTTTCTGGGTATTTTTCCTTTCTTTCATAATTATTTGACTGTATATCTTACTCTCTGTTCTTTTTCTCTGTTTGTTTACTTCTGGTTAAGGAAATCATCATTACCACATGCTAGCCACAATCTGCTGGAGGAACTCAATGGGTCAAGTAGCATCAATGTGAGAGAAAAAGAGTGATTGGGGTATCTCTTTATGAAGACTGCTTTTAGAGAAGCCAGTGTAAAAAAGACAGGTTGAGGTGGGTGGGTCAGGAGCCCCAAGTGGGCTTTGGTGAGTCTAGAACTGGTCAATTTTTTCAACCGCTATGAACCTACACCTTACTCTGAACTTCACGGCCTGCTTTTGCTACCTCTCTCCAATTTCTAGATCACTTTCTATCCCAGGAGTCAAACTATACACTGGCATTCACTACAAACCCATGGACTCCCACTCCCTATGGACTTGACTGCTCCTCATCCAACCCAGTGTCCTGCAAGGAGCCCATCCATTTCTCCCAATTAATTCACCTCCACACATCTGCTCATACCAGAACATCTGCCCAATAAAACCATCTCCAGCATTTTCTCCATATCTTGGATTTCTACTCTTACATCCCCTCCCTCCAAGCAGAACAGAGTTAGGATTCCTGTTGTCCTTATCTTTCACCCCACTAGGTGCATTCAGCACATCATCCTCTGTCATTTCCACCAGCTCAACACCATCACCAGACACATCTACCCCTCCTTAACCCTTTCTACCTTCTGCAGGGATTTCTATCTCCATGAATCCCTTCTCCACATATCCCTTTTCACCCTTCTCTCTATTAGCCTGGTGCTTTCCCCTTTAGCTGTAGGAAGTGAAACATGTAAAGGTAAAGGTTCCAATATTGTCACGTAATACTACATTTACAATATAGTATACATGAAATTCTTTAACTTTGTCTACTGTAAGGAAGACAGAGAGTCACCAATTGTCCCTCACAGAAATGAGGTCCCAGCGAGGAACAAACTTGCGACCCTGGTTGACAAGACCCGTGCTCTAACCACTGACCTATCAGGGCCTTCACTCATCAAATCTCCCCACTCACCAAAATCCATGGTCCTAAACGGCCCTTCCACATGAGGGAAAGATTCACATGCACCTCCATAACCTTATCAATTGTATTGGTACTCCTGATGTAACCTCCTCTACATCAGTGAAACCAAAGGCAGATTTGGGATGATTTTCCAGAGAATCCACACTCTGACCACAATGGCCATCCTGAGTTCTTAGTTGCATGCCATTTCAACTCCCATTCCCATTCCCACACAGAATTGACTGTGCTAACACAAACGAGAAGAACACCTCCTATTCTGCCTCAGCAATCTACAGTCCAATGGTAAGAAGATATAATTATTTAATTTCTGATAATCTGTCCCTTCTCTCTTCTTCCCCTTTCTTTAATTACATTTCCCACACACTCCATCCATTCTCCTTGCCACTCCTCTTTTGTTCTATCCTGCTCCACCTCAATCTCCACACTGGATTCTTCCACTCTCTACTCTGCAACCACCCCTACCCCTCACCGCCCCTCCCTACAGTTCAATCTCATCTTTCTCTAAGCTCCCTGTCTCACCTTCTCTTCTTATTAGATTCCAGCACTATCAACCATTGTCTTTTAATTACCTACTCACAGAAAGCATAGCAGTTAGCACAATGTAGTTATAGCGCCCATTACCTGGACCTGCACTTGAATCCCCTGCCGTCTGTAACGAGTTTGTACATTCACCTTGCGTCTTTGTGGGGTTCCTCTGGGTGCTCAGGTTTACTTACACCATACAATTGGGGTGTAATTGGGAAGCACAGCTAAAAGAGCCTGTTACCATGCAATTTTCCTCTTCACTGTCATTTTCTTCCAGCTAACTCATCTTCCTCCATCTGACCTCTTGCCTCTCTTTCCCTTTTCCTGCCATCTGCCAATCCCCTTCTTCTGGCCATTATGTGGCCATGTGGGGCTCCCTCTTTCTCATCTTTACACTGGTTTCTCTATTATATTTAACCAGTCATGAGAAAGGGGTTTCACTTAAAATGTCAACCAGTCCTTTTCTTCCATTGATGCTATTTTCCCATTAATTTCCTCTACCAGAATGTGCTTAGCTTCAGATTCCACCATCTCCCATGCCCATCATTAACACCTGATTCATTCTTGTCTCTTGCCAACAATTACTGTGCCAAATAATAGCCAGCATGTTGCACAAATTTCCCCTTCAATTAGCTTCTGCCACCTTAAGTCTTGGCTCAACTTATTTTACAGGAGAGCCTATGAATATTTTCAAGCCTGTTTGGGTGATCTGGCTCTCAGTTGTAAAGCTGAAGAGTGTGCCATCTAGGATTGAGAGGACAAGACTGGCAGGAGTTCTAGGTAAGGAAATTGAGGAATGGAACATATGAGTGTTAGGTACAAGTTCTAATTGATTGAGGTTAATGGGTCAAGACTTTTGAATATGAATTAATTTACCTTGCCACATTGAAGGTCACTGAATTTATTGCAGTATGCAATCTTGTGGGCGATGATTGCCTCTGTTTTCTTTTCCCACTCCCTTGTAATTGCATGAGTGGAGTCATCTTGAAGTTACCACAAATTCATCATCACTCCTTCCTCTCTTCCCTGCCATGCTATCCGGTTTTCATGCCCATTCTCTCAGATATTCTACTGTCCTTCACTGTTTCCCAGGTCAGGCAATTTGTCTGTTGGCCGCCTCTGATTTAGGCACAACATCCCTCCTTTACAAGGCTATCTTTGACTCATGATTGCCATTCACATTCAGGCCTTTGCTAATGCACTGAGCACTTCAACAGCATGTGTTCATTAGTGGGATGCAGAAAACATTCCGTTCTGCTAAGTTGACAAGATGCCTGCATTACACAGTCTGGTTTAATCACTCATTCAGTCTTGAGTCTATTTTAGCGACTATCCATTTTAACTATCAAAATCTTTTCTCTGCAAATAAAATGTATTCTGAATCATAGATTTAACACTTTTGCATTTTATAGATAGAATGAAAGGATACTCAGTAAATTATAAGGCAATAATCCAATCAAAAGCTTCAGATTGCATTGTAAATCACCCCAAGACATCTTTCTTTATTAATATATAAAGTATTCTGTTGATTTTATGTTAGGGTTATTACCTTGTGATTCACTTAGCAATATATAATAGTTTGATTTTTATTTTATATTTTTCCTTCTCCCTCCTCTCCCAAAAGCAATAACTCATATTGAGATGACAGAAGCTCTTCAATACTTTACGAAAAGCAGCATTCTTTATATGTTAGGCTGAACAACAGATTGTCAAACATGTAAAATATTATGCAGAGAGGCTAGTGAGTAGCAAGATGAGGGAGACATCATTATTGAAACTGGTCCAAAGCATATTTTTAAATTTAAAATTTATATATATTTTTAAAAATTTAGACATATAGCATGGTAACAGGCCACTTCGGCCCAGATGTCCACGCTGCCCAACCTACACCCAATTTACCTACACCCCAGTACATTTCGAACAGTGGGAGGTGACTGGAGCCCGTGGCAAAAACTACGCAGGCACGGGGAGAATGTACAAACTCCTTACAGACAGCGTGGGATATGAACCCTGGACCCAATCTCTAGCGCTATAAAGGTGTTGCACTAACCACTATGCCAACCACTACACCAACCCTTAGGGCTTTTGGCAAATAACCATAAAATTTTGTTTCTTCTGTGTTTAATTTTTTCTGAATTAATTTTTTTAGAAATATTGGTTTGGTATTTACAAGTCTGCAGTTATTGCGAATTCAGAAAATTATGCTAAATAATTATTGGCGAATTAAGTTGTATTACATTTTAAAAAGAAGCTGCACAATGGTGTCATGGGATTATTTTATTTGGCATTTTACAATGAGATTATTCAATTAACTTTACCTGCTATTGTCAAGACTGCAGTGACATTTTGATTAAGTTATTGAACTCGCAGTCAAAAATCTAATCTGGGGAAATGCATTCAATTCCCACATGATGATGAGAGAATTTTCAAACCAAGTAATCATGTAATCATATATACCTGGAATATAAAACAAAATACGGTTTCAGTAACTAAAACCATGGAACCACTAAACTGTTTTATCTGACTCACTGTTGCTTTACTGCAAGGAAATGACGTATTCTCTTTCAGTCTGGACGATTTTATTTTTGTGTCTGCAGGCTCACCAAAGTTATGGTGAGCTTCCTCCTCAAACCATAGGTTAATAGAGATGGACAGTAAATGTTGTCATTGCCAAAGATATTAATATCCTTTAGATGAATAAAGAGACAAAATAAGTAAAGAAAGCTTAGTCTGTACTCTGGTTTTAAGCTAAATAGAAGGTCTGGAAGAATTACATATGAGAAAAAAAATATTTTACTGGGACTCAATAAAATGATAATGTTACCTTTTCTTTTTCCATTGACAGCATTTCCAGAAAGTAAGTTATAAATCCCAGTTATGAGTTTAACTCTTTAACTCGCATTTGATTCTTTGCCAGGGTTTCCATAGAAACATTGGTGGACGTATTGTCATCAATTTCACTGAAGTCACTAAGGATCTATTTGCCTTAGATTTTACTTTAATCTTTTTGCAGTTGAAGTAAAGAACATGTATTCACAGATTATCTTTAGAACATGCTTATCTGAAATTGTAAAGATCATGGCATTTAATGGCTTATCATATGTTGTTATCCACACTGAAAAAAAGTGAGGCCACAGACAACACCGAGCCTTTAGGGTACTGTGGGTTGAGCAGAGAAGAACATTCATGTTGGGAGGAGAAGTATTTATTTATTAACAATCTTCATTAAAAACACTTAGCGCACTCTTCGTTTTTTTTTAAACATTTATTTAATCCATTTGATCTGAGTTGTTTCTCAGAGAACCACACATGAAGCCAGAATATTATTTTATTGTCAAAAATGAAAGAAATTATGAGAGATGTTGCCAACAATGAAGCTGGTGAAAACTGATTAAACCACTATCTGATTTTTAAAAAAATTTAATCACAGACTCATAGAAAATGTGTGAAAATAAGTGCTTCAGTTTTGAGTGATTTGAGTTTTCCATTCAGATCATATGACATCATCTGAACTCTGCTTCGATTATAACCTTGCAATCCTTCCTACATCTCAATTCCTCTGTTTATTTAAACTGGCTGAAATGCAGTTCCAAACAGGAAAGCACAACAGTAACATGACATTCAGAGATTTTTTTTAGTGCAATCTGTTTTCCATATTTAGTTATTACTTTTAATCTCTCGCCCTGATTTCTTCCAAACAGTAGTTAAATACTGCATCGGCATTAAATGGTAACACATTCTACTGCACTCAGTCCCATCCAAAAATGGATTACAGAGTTGGTTTATGAATAATTGATATATGGGAAGATGACTTTAACATAAAGCACTGTTGCAAATTAATCAGGAGTATTCTATTTTATATTTTGTCAGTTGATCATTGTTCCCTCACCCAGACATACAGGAAAATTGATGGAGTGTTGTTTGCAATTTTCTGCCTGAGCCAGGTTGGAAAAGGTTTGAGGGAGAATGGCGCCCTGGTCCTTGCTGCAGGCTATGCAGGTTGGCCCAGGCTCTGCTGGGGAGCAGATGGTGAGCCAAAGCTTGTAGTCACACTTACCTTACTCACTAAATCCTAAATCCCTCAGTGGCTGCTCAGCCAACACAAGCTTTGTGGGGGAAAATCACTCACACACACACACACACACACACACACACACACACACACACACACACACACACACACACACACACACACACACACACACACACACACACACACACACACACACACACACACACACACACACACCCACAACCACAATCTGGGCTTTTATGTTATCACCAGCACATAGAGAGCATTTGGAAAGTACAAATGTGAAAAAAAAGTTATCAGCTGAGGTGAAAGATTTGTGAACTTGCATCTTGGAGATTTAAATCTTTATATATATTTTTACAAACCTCACAGCAATAAGTAATTCTTTTCAAGTAGCAATGGCAGTGTTAAAAAGCATCGCACTGATGCCCTAAAGCACACCTCTTGGTTCCCATAAAAATTTGAATATAAATTGATGCAGTGTAATTAGTGGCAGCCATACCTGGTGGTGCTTTGCAGCTTGACAGTACCAGATTTATCCCAGGAGACAAAGCCTGAAGAATATGTCACTGTCATATGTTTTCTCAGCCAACTTTGTGAGAGAGAGAAAGAACATGCAGCAATTATTAGAAATTAGTAAGGTTTATATCAGACACAATTATGTTTTTAAAGTATTAATAGGCTGTGAAATATACTTGTCAGACCTCATTTTGTTTTGGCTTCTGACACTTCCAGTGAATGGTGTCTCTAGATTATAGAAGGTGGTTAAATTTGATTTTTTTTCATTTTCACAACACAGCATGGAGGAAGCCTATTCCAGCCATGCTGCCCAATTTTATCCAAATGCCCTAACCACCCGTATGTTTTGGAAGTTAGAAGGAAATAGGAGCAACTGGGGAAAACCCATACAGGTCATGAGGAGAATGCCTAAACACCTTACAGACAGTGTCAGATTGGAACCCGGGTCACTGCGTTGTAACAGTGATCCGTTAACCGCTGTGCAAACTAGGCATTAGGCATACAATCAAGAGAGAATCAGAATCAGAATTTATTGTCATGAACAAGTCATGAAATTCGATGTTTTGCAACAGCATCTTAGTGTAAACAAACATATTATAACCATCTTGTGATATTACTATAAAAATATAACATTAAAATAACAACAATAATACTGCATGAAAAGGAAGACAGTGGATTTGGTTCATTGATTATTCAGGAATCTGATGGCACTGGGGAAGAAGTTGTTCTTGTGCCATTGAGTCCTTCACATCTCCCTATTTTAGGTTCCTGTATCTTTTTTCCTGATGGTAGCAGAGTGAAGAGGACATGTTCTGGGTGGTTGGGTTTTTTGAGGAGAGATGCTGTTTTTATAAGACACCGCCTCGTGTAGATGTCCTTGCTGGAATGAAGTCTGGTGCCTGTGATGTTGCAGGCTGAGTTAACAGCCCTCTAGAGTTTATTCTTAACCTGAGAATTGGTGCCTCCATACCAGGCAGTGATGCAACCAGCCAGAATGCTCTGCACGGTACACCTATCTTACCGAACAGCCTCAGACACCTACAAAGTATAGCTGCTGGTGAGCCTTCTTTGTGATTGCATCAACGAGAAGGCTCCAGGAAAGATCCTCGGAGATGTTGACACCCAGAAATTTGAAGTTCTTGACCTTCTCCACTACTGAGCCCTCGATGATGACTGGCCAGTGCCGGGTGCACTACTTTGCACTCTCTGTATAAATGATTTAGATGAAAGAATTGATGACTTTGTAGCCAATTTTTTGGATGTTATGAAGCTAAATAGAAGGACAGGTAGTTTTGAGGAGGCAGGAAGAGTGCTTGGTTGGAGAAATGGGCAAAGAAGTGGCAAATGTAATAGAGCATGGGGAAGTGTATGATCAAGCAATTTGTCAGAAGGAATAAGAGAGTAGACTCTTCTAAATGGGAAGAAAATTCAGAAAACAGATCTGAAGGGGTTAACTTGCAGGTTGAGTCAAATACCATGTTAGTATTAATTTCAAGAGGATTAGAATATAAATCAAAGATGTAATGCTGAGGTTTTATAAGTACTGGTCAAACCAAATTTGATTTGTGAGCAGTTTTGGGACTTATTTCGTAGAACTTATAACACAGAAATCTACAACACAGTATATGGCTTTTGGCAAACTTTATTTTGTCAACGTAATGACATACTCAAACAACTTAGTAAAAATTTGCTACTACATAACCCTCCATTTTTCTGAGTTCCATGTGCATATCTAATGGTCTCTCAAAATATTCTGTTGTACCTGCCTCCATTACTATTGGTGGCCATGCATTCCATGCACCCATTGCTCTCGGTGTGAAAACTTAAGTCTTACATTTCCCCATGGTACTTACTCCCAAGCATCTTAAAACTATGCCCCAATGTGTTATTGATTTCAACCCTGGGGAAAAAAAGCCTTTGACCATCCACATGAGTAATACCCTTCATCATCTTCTAAATATTTATCAGGTCTCCACTCATCTATTTAAATAAGAGCAAAGAAGAATAGAGATCTACAAGATTATGAGAGACAGAGATAAGGTGAACAGCCAAAACCTTTTCCCTAGGACAAAACTAGCAATAATAGAGGACATCTGTAAAAGGTGAGGGAAGGAAAGTTTAGGAGAGATATCAAGGGTAAGGTTTATACACAGAGAGTAGTTGGTGCTTAGAATTAATTCCCAGGGGTCATGGTGGAGGCTGGTAAAATAGGGAGATTTAAAGGACACTTGCACAGGCACAAGGATGCCAGAAAGATAGTGGGTCATGGGTATGATGCTTGAGAAAATTTGGTTTGTGGAGATGGTTTATATAGATCAGTACAACATCATGGGATGAATGGACTGTACTGTGGTGTAATGTTCTATGTTCTATAATTCAATACCCTTTCAGAATGTTAAAGGACACGTTATTGAGTTTTAATGAACAGACATTATTATAATGTGAAAAAAATAACAGCCAATTTAAATCTGTCGTAAAGCAATAACAAACAAATAATGTGCTTTAATTACTGAGGGATAAATATTGACCTGGGCACTTTTCAATGTCTTTGCCAATCAATAAATGATCTTGGGTTCCCAGAGTAGGCCCAAAGTAGGCTGCTTAATTGGCATCCCATGTGTTACCCATAACAGTTATACCTTCCATGATCAAAACACCAGGAGTTTGTAAAGGTTTGGTATGACATCGGAAACCTTGACAAATTTAGACAGATGTGTGGTGGAAAGTGTGCTGACCGGGGCATCATGTCTGGTATTGCGACACCAATACCCTTGAAAATAAAGCAGCAGACATAACGGAGGGCATCATAGGCAAAACACTCCCCACTATCGAGAACATCTAAAGTGAACACTGCTGTCGAAGAGCAGCATCAATAACCAAAGACCTACATCATCCAGCACATCATCTTGCCATTACCATCAGGAAAGAGGTATAGGTGTCATAAGATTCCCAGCAGCAGGTTCAGGAACAACTGCTACCCCTCCACCATCAGACTCCTCAACAATAAACTCAATTAGGGACTCATTTAAGGACTCTTACTTTTGCACTTTTTGATTTTTTTTTCTACCTTATTGCATAGTCAGTTTGCTTACATTTCTTTTATTTACCTCTGTACATTGTGTACAGTTATTTTTGGCACTACCAATAAGTAGTAATTCTGCCTCACTTATCGGAAAAAAAAGAATATCAGAGTTTTATGTGATGCTATGAATGTACCCTGACATTAAATCTGAAACCATGTCTGCAAAATGCAAAGTAGTGACAATCTAAGTCTAGTACATGAACACATCTAAACCTGTGGCCCTCCCCAGTATGGCAAATGCAAGAGGCGCATGGCACAACTTTCCCTCAAGTACTGTAAGCTATTCTGAATGTAAATGTGTTTTCCATATCTTCTTCATCACTGGATCAAAGATCTTGAGCTCCACAGATCAACAATACCTTCACCAGAAGGACTGTGGTTGATCAAGAAGGTGATACACCATCACTTTTTCACAAACAATTTGAGATGGACAGTAAATGCTGACTTTGAGACACAGACCCCGTTGTCGAATATATATATAGGTGTCTGAGCTATACAATGTTTTTGATGGTCTTTTTGAAAAGCAATTTATATAATCTCTAGCCCTCTTTTTCAATGATTATTTTACAATAAACTTTGCATCCTAGTATCTGAATCCATAATATTCTGACCTTCCTGTCTCTTATATAAGAGTTTACTTCATGATGTCTTTGGAAAAGAAAATCTTAAAAATAAAAATACAATGCTGCAGAAACTCAGCAGGCCAAACAGCGTATTTTATATTGAAAAGATAAAGATGCATAACCAACATTTTGAAACTGAGCCCTTCATCAATATATGAGCAAAATGTAGGAAGGTGCCTAAATTAAATGGTGGGGGGGGGGGAGGAGAATAGGCCCACAGACAAGAGGTAATAGGTGGATAAGGGACGGAGGGAACAGCAACAAACATGGAGGGGAGATAGCTCTATAAATGGAGAGAGAAAGGAATGAAGAGCTTCAGAAAAGGAGAGAGAAATTAACAAAATAGTTTAAAAATGGAGGAAGAAATTATTAAAGTTGTTTGACAATGAATTTTCCATTTGAAATCCATTCATATTCCCTCCTTAAAATTTGTTGCCTCATCTTGTCAAAAGTTCTTTTTGCATTTTTCTTGGTTTGATGTTACCTTAAATGCAAATTAGAAACATTAAAATCAAAGGACCATTTTTTTTAAAAAACAACTTCTTGATCAATGATCTCAGATCATGTTTTTTTAATGTATTCATAATTTATATAAATATTGTTGTTGTTACTTCAGCACCGATAGCAACAAACATTGTGTCTTGAAGTATGCTTCTAAAAGAGGAGTACAGATCCACATTGCAGAAAAAAAATGTTGAGCATTTGCTGGTTCTGATGGGTCACTAGAAGTTGATTGCCTCAGTGTATGCCTTCTTACTTGTCCCTTTTTAAAATTGCAATTAAGCATTTGGTGATGAGGTTATATATAAACATAGCAATAGTGTAAATCAAGCATATTGTTAACGTCAGGAAGAAGATCTCAGCAATATCTGATCTGAGGCTGTAGTAATAGAAAACGATTAAAAATGAATTGCAAGAGAGAAACTAATCTTTCCAGTTCTGTTGTAGAAAGGCCCAACAATACCCTTAACCAAAATATATCTTTAGGGATATATTGTGCTATAGCAAAGTTGCTATATTTGGACTAAAGGCATTTGGTTAGGGAGGGAAAATCAACTTTTCTGATTGCTATCTACCAATACCCTGTGGATTTTTTTTGTTTTGCTGCAGGCATTGGGCAAGGAGTGGATTATACTCATTCCTATATAACAGCAGTGATTACACTTCAAATGTGCTTCAATTCCTCTAAAGTGCATTTGTATGTCCTGAATTAGTCAAGAAAGTTCCTAGATAAATGTGAGGTTTGTTTTATTACAGCACTTTGAAGTAGTTGAATAAATTGCCAATACTCACAGCCTACCTTATCAATGTGATGGGATAGGAGTAGATAGCTTTGGACCATGACTGAGAAAACAGAAGAGGAAATTGTTAAATAAATAAAGGACCTTTTGACTTTACGTCTCTGGTAGATTAGCTGGTTGGGGCGGCAAATCATTTATCTGCGTGGACCAATAAATATTTAAGTTTGGATCCAAATGTGCGGAAATATGCCCTGCATTTCCAGCATTGAAGTGTAAATACAGGATGTACACTGCTTTTGAAATTTGGTTCTATTAACTTCAGTGGATGCAGTCTTCGAAGTGGAAAACAATGTGGCTTATCATCCTCATCATCATCACTTTCCATCCCTTTAATATTACATCTAGCCTCAGATTGGGGCTGCCAGTGAACCAGCATTTGGGCCTCAAATCTGAGGGTGAAGCTAAAAGCCAGCTCTATGACCCCAGAAGTGGACTTGATGGTGAGCCAGGTACAAGATATGGCAGGTGCATCGAAGGAGAAAAATCATCCTGGGATGATTCTGAACAGCATGTACAAGCAGTTGAAACCTTCAGAAAGGGAGAGACAAGAAAAGGAAATGTTCTGTTCTCAGTTGCACTGGTTTTTCTACTGTTTAGTGTAAAACAAAATTTGATTTTGGTAGTCATAAACCCACTTGATTTGGGAAAAAAAAATGATATGAGTCAAAGGAGAAGTTATTGAGGGCGAGGACATGTTCTGCCAGCCAAGGGAGGTTGGGTGGAGGAGGACAGATTGAGTCTGTTGTTGAGGAAGAATTGAAGGGCTTTGAGTTCTTTGATATGGGGGATGGCAGTGCATAGTGTATGGATGTTCACATAGTGAACTTGAGGTTGTCGATTTGGGGACTGGAAGTGGCTGAAGTGATGGAGGGCATTGTGAAGTATTGCGGATGTAGATGGGAAGGATTAGACCAAAGGGAGCAAAATGGAATCAAGTTAAGTAACTATCAGTTTGATAGCGCAGGAGCGCACACATACAATTGGTCTAATGGGATGATTGGGTTTGTTAATCTAGAGTATAGGTAAAACCAGGCTGTGTGGGTTTGGAAAGCAATTGAGGACCATGGAAGGGAAATTACAGGAAGTGATCAGTTCACAGATGGTGCATGAGATAGTGGATTGTTTTTTTTGGTGGGGTCCTATTCAAAGGGTAAGTTGGAGGTGGTGTCTGAGAGTTGTCATCTGGTTTTGGCCAGATAGAGGTCAGTGCACCAGACAACAGTGCCATCCTTGTCTGCAGCTTTGATAGTGGAGTTGAGATTGGTGCAGAGAAAGTGGAGGGCAGAACGTTCCGAATGGGTGAGATTAGAATAAGTCGGCGGTGGGGGGGTTGATGTTGAAATGGCTGATATCTCAGCAGAACTTGTAAATATAAAGATCCAGAGTAGGCAGAAGGCCGGAATGGGGTGTCCATGACTATGAAGAATGTTTAAGGAGGGAGAAGGGTTCCTTTGCAGAGGGTGGAGCTACTTGTTAAAGAAGTAGACACGGTCATGGAGTTGATGGAAGAAAAGTTTGGCATCATGGCGTGCATGGAACTCATTGAAATGTGAGTGAAGGGCGAAAAAGGTGAGGCCTCGATTGAGGACAGACAGGGGAAGATCGGAAGAGATGGGGTTAAAGTGCTGGCCAATATGTGGGGGGGGGGAGGGTGTTGGGAGAAGAGGATGAGTGGATCAGGATGTGGAGGGTCAGGGAGGATGCAAGGGAGGGAGAGACATGAGGAGGGGGAGTGTGAGATGGGCCATGGTGAAAGTTCTAAGTGGTATGTGTGTTATTAATTCAAACAGTTTACATAAAAAAGGAATATACCCTTTAAAACCTTAAGTATTTGAATTTGACTGAATGTCATTCATAGAGTAAGGATGTTACAATCACTCTCATCTCCCTGGGTAATGATGATAAAGTGATTTCAGTTTATAATGGTCAAAGGTATGAAACTGTATGCAACCATCCATGCTTTTCTCTGAAATCACCATAGACACAGCCTGGTGATGGTTGCCATATTCATGAACTGAGCAAGTCAATGTGAATGAGGAACAGAAAGCTGCCAATGCTCTTGCATCCATAATCCAGCAAATGGCTTTGTGAAATCAGAATGAATAATGTTGATTAGAATGCAATTTTTTTAATGCATCCAAACACTTATTAACCATCAAATTGTTTGCATTCACTCATGTCAGTTCTGACATAAAGAAGGGAATGTTCCTACTGAATGTATGTATTGTAATTCTGACATCAGTACTCAAGATGGTTTTATTTTGTACTCTGTAAATTTGTTGCACTGTTATGAAGTGCTCTTCCTTGCAAAACAATACTGAGCCTCCAATTTAGACTGAAAAAAGAAATCCATGTCCAGTAGACACATATTTTGTGCTGTGAGATGCTTTCTCATTTTTCAATTCTGAACACAAAATTGAAACAAGGAAACATTTATTTTGCATAAATGTTTCCGGTATTATTTCCTGATCTTAAAGTGAAAGGAAAGAAAAGCACAAAACCGTAAGAGGGAGTCTGGATTCACAGAAGAATTAAATATTCAGTGAGTGGTATTTAGTTTGTTTAGATGTAAAATTGAGTACAGCATTCTGCTGTCCATGTAGGTGAAGTTAACACTCATTCTAACTGTAATAAAGATGATGAAATTCAGTCATGTTAGTAACTCGATGGTCTTGTGGCTGAAGATGATATCTGGCACCCAAAAGTATATATAGTTCAAGAGATTGTGAGCTTAATTCTGTTCACGGTCAGAGGGGATAAATATCAGAACCACCATTCTGAAGTATCATACATCAATGGGATGAAAACAGCTGTGGTACAAAACAAAGTATTGAGCCACTCACTTCAAATGATAAAGAAAATCTATAAGAAAACATCTGTGGATATTGCACTGATGGCAGAGCAAGGTTCCTGACAGACAACAACACACAGTGGTCATGATATCAGTGGCTCAGTTACTAGCAATCAGAAGCTCTAAGTTTTAACCCAGAGATTTAAGCAAAAATGCGAAGCTGCTATTCCATTCACTTCACTGCTGAGGGAGTCATGCAGCCCTGGTCCTTTGGATAAGAAATTAAGTTGATATCCTGTCATCTCCTATTGACAGGTGTAAAAGATGCTCTTTAAAACAACATACCTTGCAGGAATTTAAAATTGCTGCCATTTCAAGAGGCAAGCATGGAAAATGCATTGGCCCCAATGTATTTGCACCTACACAATTTTCTTTACATGTTTGATTGGGGAAAAATTAGATGGAGGACAGAGTCCAAATTTGAGATGTTTCTTATGTTCATCCCTCTCTCCTATAATTTAAAGTAGTTCATAGGCTCACCTGTCCAAAGTCAAACTATCTTGTTTTCATGCGGATGTATCTCCTCATTATGGTAAATGCAACAATGGAGATACTGCAATAATTCATATGTTTTGAACATGCCAGAGTCTTGAGAAATATTGGATCAAAGTATTTCAAGCTTTTTCTGTACTTTTTAAAGTTAATTTTAAACCAAATCCCATAACTACTTTATTTGGTATTTTTAGAGAGGGTGACCTAACTTTAACAACATCTGAGCCATAAGTATTAGATTTTATTTCGCTTATGGCTAGGCACGTGTTGTTGCTCAGCTGGAGGGATGTTACCCCGCCTAATCACGCTCAATGGCTACATGACATCATGTCATGTTTAAACTTAGAGAAGATTAGATACTCAATTTCTGATCTGAATTTAAATTTTCAAATACTGTGGGGAACTTTTTGAATTACTTTTATAATCTTTGATTAGTTATGAAGGTAGAAATGTTGACTAATGAGACATTTATTACTGATAAGAATTCTGGCTTTCTTTTTTTTGGCAAAATGGTGGTGGGTTCATATTTTTTTTATATAATAATAAAATAATTTTTAAAATGTTGTTTCTCAAATTTTCCCAATTATACAATTAAGAAAGATGCAATAGATTTAGTTGCCTGGAAGTTCTTATACATTGGGCAAAGCTCGTGAAAATGGTGTTGAGGTAGGTGCCTATCCTTATGACCACCAGAGATCAGTGTTCATTTCTACATGATGTCCAATGCAAATGTTTTTAGAAAATTCATGCAAGAATTGTTATGTCATATCTTGATTAAAACTCATAAAAAGCTGATTCCAATTTTATGGTGACGTCAATTGGAGAGTGTTTCATGGGTAAAAGATGGGAGCTCACTTGTTCTTCCATTTTGAATGCTTTGTGATTTTAGTGGGGTAGCCACATACACATCCTCAATCTAATGCCTCAAATGCTTCATAGTTCACAAGATTTTTTTTTTCATTTATTTCCAAGGGGGAGGGGGAGGGGACCAAAAAAGGGTCAGAATCTAAATAAGTTTGAACTTGCTCCAGTTCAGCACATTTCCTTTCAGAAACCTCTGTCTGCTGGAATCATGGACATGGTCTGTGAAGCCAGAAGGTGGGCAGTTTCACAGCCACCACGTGCAGCGGAGTAGTGGCATCCATTCTGCAGGCTTTCTCACTATGTTTCACTTTTGGGGCTCAAAAGATATCGTAGTATCCCATAAAGTAGTTATGGGATTTGGTTTAAAATTAACTTTAAAAAGTACAGAGAAAGCTTGAAATCTATTGCATCTTTCTTAATTGTATCATTGGGTAAATTTGAGAAACAACTTTTTAAAAATTATTTTATTATTATAAAAAGAAAATCTGAACCCACCACCATTTTGCCAAAAAAATAAAAGAAAGCCAGAATTCTTATCCAATAAATATCTCATTAGTCAACATTTCTACCTTCGTAACTAATCAAAGATTATAAAAGTAATTCAAAAAGGTTGCCACGGTATTTGAAAATTTAAATTCCTACACTATTCCTGAAATGTGTCCGACTGAGCACAGTATTACAGCTGCAATGCTAAAAGTTCATTACATTTCAGGCTTGAGACCTTCAAGTTGTTACCCTTGAAGACTAAGTGGGTAGGATGTGCATTGTTTCTAATTGATTGATTTTCAGTTTCCTAACTACTGCATAGCATATGAAACTCATGAGCATAATGGTAAAAATTTCTTGTCCAGTATCCAGTCCTTGTTTGTATGTCCAACAATAATCTGAATTAATTTTGATAATTGTGGTGGACCGAATGGCCGCACTGCTGGACAGGCAGAATCGCTGCAGCGAGCGACCAACACAGAATGGTGCAGGCTTCCATTCTTTTCCCACGAGAAGCCCTCATTTGCAGATCCGCATGGGTTGATGCAGTGCGTTGCTTCCCTGCCGGCATGTTGCCAGAGAGACAATGACTGCAGTGCACTATCTTCACACCCCTTTATGAGGTGAACGATTGTTTAAAATAAGCTGTGTTTCTCTGCAGTCAGTACCACTAAACGGGTGACCCCGACGGGTGCTCGATATCTTTTGTGTCCCAAAAGTGAAGCATAGTGAGAAAGCCTAAAGAATGGATGCCACTACTCTGCTGCATGTGGTGGCTGTGAAACTGCCCACCTTCTGGCTTCACAGACTACATCCATGGTTCCAGCAGACAGAGGCTCAATTCCACATTAGGAAGAGAGTAAATGAAGCCACCAAATTTTGGCATGTAGTTACCTCATTAGATGAAGATTCTGCTGCCAAGGTAGATGATTTTATCAACAACCCACCTGAGAAGGGAGGAGGATCAATACACTGCTTTTAAGGCACACATCCTTGCGACTTTCAGCATGTCTGACCTGGAAAGAGGCACATGCTTACTCCACTTTGACGATTTGGGGGATAGAAGGCTGTCAGAACTGATGAATGAAATGCTTCCATTTGCAGATGGCCATTTCAACTGCTTAATGTTTGAGGCAACCTTCTTGGAAAAGCTCCCTCATGACATCGCCCTGCTGCTCTCTTCTGATGACTTCTCCAAACCAAGGGAAATGGCATGGGAGGCAGACAGACTTCACAGGGTACCGCAGCCTCCCGTGGCAAAGTTTCAACAGATCACCTTGGACAGTTAAGTCAATGCAGCCATCAGTTCTACAGCACTCCACAAGCAACTGAGGAAGAAAAAGCCATCGGAGAACAATGAGTGGTGTTTCTACCACAGAAAGTGGGGCAGGAATGTGCGCCGCTGTGCCACCATGCAATTACGTGTTTGACTCACAGGAAAAAGACAATGCCAACCACCTCAGATGGCCTCAGTGGTTGGCGACCACACTGGCCTGTTATATGCCACTGATCAGCGCAAGGGATGCAAACTGCTAGTCGACACTGGAGCTCAGCTCAGTATCTTCACACCATCCTCTGACAAGCAGGAATCTTGAGTGCCTCAAGCCTACTTGCATGTCACCAATGGCACTATGATTAGCAGTTATGGTACCAAGTTGATACACTGGTATTAGGCATCATAGCTTATTGCTGGGCTTTCATGCTAGCGGCGGTAGGACAGCACATTTTGGGAGCTGACTTCCTGAGGTCACATGATTTGTTGGTAGACTGAAAGGGCACCATTTGGTCCATACATTCCGCACATGCCCACTTTCTTCAGGTCACCGGCTGGCAACACTGCTATGTGTGCAAACACTTCCCACCGATGATTTTGCAAACTTATTAGCAGAGTTTCCTGAACTACCTACACCAGATTTCCATTTAGACTCTCCACATTATGGAGATCAGCACTACTTAACCACCACCGTGTGTGTTAAGAGTACTCTGAATCGAGCAACCAAGGTCAAGAGAAAAGTCCAAGCACACACTTCTCTGCCCACACCACTTCTCTGCCTATGTCCAGAGGTCAACAGTATATACTAACAATGGTTGACTATTTTACCTGCTGGCCGGAAGCGACACCACTGATGGACATCATGGCTGAAGTGTGTGCTTGGACTTTTCTCTCGACCTGGGTTGCTCAATTCAGAGTACTCGTCCAACTAACCTCTGACAGGAGAACTCAGTTTACTACAACCTTGGTGGGCAAACCTGGCGAGAATTTGCAATATGCAATTACACCATACTACGGCGTACAACCCACAGGCTAATGGGCTAGTGTAACATTCCCACTGGCATCTGAAACATGCCTCGCAGGCAAGACTTAACGGGCCTCAGTGGGCAGATGAGTTTCTGTGGGTGCTGTTGGGTAATAAAACAGCACCTAAGGATGATCTGGAGACCTCTTCAGCAGAATTAGTTTATGGTGCTCCACTCCTAGTACCAGCAGACATCATTCCTTCTCCAGCCAAAGATAGATCCTTGGTTACAGAGGAATTACAAGAACTAAGAAACAAGAAGAGTTCCCAGCCTCTGGTTCCAGCAACTCGTCATGGATCACTGCTTACAGACATTTCTACTGCTCTCGACTCTACTTTTTATGTCTTGGTTCAACATCCATCCCACACTACACTCCTGCAGCAGCCTTACGAGGAGCCTTAAAAAGTGCTGCAGCACAATGGATCTACAGTGATATTGGACATTGGTGGTCAACCAGAATTAAATACATGAGACAGATTGAAGCCTCCACACGTGGACATTGCTGAACATTGCATGCCCACCTCCCAAGCGCCAGGGACGCTCTCCTAAAATACCCAAAATTGTGACATTGCAGCTGTGCAATAATTCGGGGGGGGGGGGCAGGGGGGGAGTGTGATATGGCAGACCGAGTGGCCACACAGCTGGATAGGCAGAATCGCTGCACTGAGCAGCCGGCACAGAATGGTGTGGGCTCCCATTCTTTGCCCAGGAGAAGCCCACATTTGCAGACCCACATGGGTTGATGGAGCATGTTGCTGCCCTGCTGGCATGTTGACAGAGAGACAGTGACTCTGCAACATGCTAACTTCACTCCCCTTTGTGAGGCGCGCTGTCATCTCTACCCTTTATGAAGTGTGCTGACATCACTCCCCCTTATGTTGTTTAAAATAATTAAAAAAACAGTTGGTAGTTGCCTCTTCTCTGGTAAGCTATGTTTCTTGAGCTCTGCAGTTAGTACCATGAAAATAATAATTAACATGTTTTTGTTAACTAATATTTAAGATGGATTTTAAGCAAGAAATTCCAAAACCTAAATATTTCAACTGTTATGGACCATGACCTTTTGGACTGTGGACTGACATCATAAAAGATGGAATTCTACTGAGAACTCTGTGTGACTTGTGGTGCAGCTCGGTTGAGTTGTGCAGACAGAAAGAATGGAAGATTCAGAATGGCAGTTGGAGCAGGAAAACTGCAGCAGTTGGAGTGGCAGAGACCAACCAGGAGAGCTATGGGAAAGGCACATGCCTCATAAGATGATGAAGGGTTAAAAAAAAAACACAATTTGAGAACCAAGGGAAGTCATCTAAGGAGGCCTTGAAAAAGGATACATAAGCTTACAGCAACTTAACATCGGACATTTCTCTCTCCAACGTTCAAAACATCATCCTTTTGTTGTTCAGTTGGGGGAAATGAATATGGACATTGTGTTTTGAGATTGAATTCTGTGGACTTTATTTTCTGATTGACTTACTTGACTGACTGACCTGGTTTTTTTTGGTGGGATTTTTCTCTCTTTTTTAATATTAGGTAATGGTCTGGGTTTATTTTTACAGAAACACTGTTTATGAAGATATAACATCTGTATATTTGTTAAAGGATACTAAGAGTGGGGCTAGGGTTAAGAAGTTATATTGTTAATAGTCATTAATAAATTTAGAGTTAAAATGTAACCCTTTTGAATTGTGTCTTCTGTTTAAGGCGTATCACAACATTGAAGTTTACTTTTATCAACATTTTATGCCAATGAAGAATTAAATTTATTCCCCATATCTGCAGGAGCATTAACTTTGCAAGGAAATAAATGTATGTTCTCTTTAAAAAAGCAGAGGCAAATAATTCCTGACAATTAATTCACATGCCTGGTTACTGTTTTGGATTAATGTGAGGGCCCCAGTGATTCCTTTTCAACTTTATTTTATGAAATAATACCTGTCATCTGCAGTCTGATCCCAGAAAAGGGGGCAGGTTTTCCAGGTCATTCTGCCATCTGTCAGATAAAGCTCATCTGTCCTTTTATATTACCACCTGATCCGTACCGTACTAACAGGCCTCAGAGGGAGGACTGTTTTATAAGTCCATTGGGATCTCCTGGTAGAATCTGTGCTAGGACATCACCTGTGATTCTGAGATTTAATTATCACTGAGTAGATGAAGATCTCCAAAACAGCCTGGAACATGGTTTTACCCTCTGCTGTGACACAATTTTTCTAATTTTCTTATTGAGCTGTTCATGGAGGAGGTAGAAATCTAACATATAATACACGGTAGAAAAAGGTACAGATTTGTGTTTTTTTTCCCCTTCAAAGCTGCTTACACTCAATGTATCGTTAATCAAACCAGAAATTTAGTTGCTAATCGCCAGTCTGAGGAGAGGATTTAGGCAAAGAACAGCAGATTTCCTTGCTGATTACAGTCTGAAAACCACTTTCTTGGGCTAAATCAGCATAGTTAACCTTTCTCAAATCTGCTAAGTGTATGTAAACCTGACCGACATGATTAGTCTGTGATTCGGTGAACTGATTTAGTCAATGCTCCATTTATAATCTCTAGTCCACCTGTAAGCCATTGAAAAGCAGCATCTGTTGTACAGATAAACATTTGGCCCTCATCTTTACTGAGCAATGCAAAGTCCCACTCAATCTGCATCAGATATATCACAAATCCTTAAAATGATAACATACAGTACATTATTTTCTGGAACTATGTTAACAGCAATTTATTATTATTGCATTGTGTGGCATTTGAAAAGGGGCCAGGACAGGACTGCAAAAAGTACAAAATGGTATTATTCATCCATTAACTGATTATTAGTCACATTTCACTGATCACAAAACGTGTAATTGGTGTATACATAATAGAACATGCAATCAACTTGGCAATGAGGGCATTTTTCTCCTGTAACTTTGACATTAGGTGGAGGAAATTTACTCACTGTTGAGTGTCAGTTATTCTTTCACAGCTGTGGACTTAAAAGAAAGTGCGTTGGTTATTTTATTTTGATGAAATAGTTCAAGGATCACACTTTTAAATATTGTTGCATGGAAGTTTAAAGTTAAATTTGGGAGTAACCTTGCCGCAAATTAAGCAATGCAATTTAAAATGCAATCAAACAATTATAGATCCCAGCAATAATGTTATTTGATCATACACCCATATTTCCTGCATGCTCCTTCTCCCCCAATACCCATCCTCCAAGAAAATTCAGCTTAAGTATGGAATAAAACAAGAAATGACACTTACTGCATCTCATTACCTCTTTCTAAAATTAATGTTACCCAATTCATGCTGAGATTTATGTTTGATGAAATCTTTGGTTACAGGGGTAATGAGTAATCTTGTGTCTTTTGGAAAAAAGGAGCCTCTTTCCTTTGCATTTAGTTCCTGTTCTCACTCCGTAATTTCTGAGATAACTGATGTTGAATTTGTGAAACTGGTATTTACTGAGAATGTCATGCAGCATAATTCAGATATTTCAAGACAGACTCCAATAACTCTTTGACTAATAGCATAACCTATGAGTTCATGGTCACTTATTTTACAGTTGAATAAACTAGTGGATATGGTAGGAGCAATGGGACTGTGGTGGATGACAAAGGGTTGTGCATGTCCACCCTGATAAATATATCTGATATCTGTCTTCAGACCTAAACAAAGGAAACAAACTCTTAACATGAAATTAAAACACTGATATTGTACAGGAGCTTTAATAAAATACCAAAAAAAGAAAAATTATTACAAGAATTTCCAGAGTGTATATGGTGATATTCAGTGTTAGTGCATTAACATTGGATTTAAATATATCTGCCTGTATTCATGAACATGTAACTTTAAAACATGTTGCATCATGAATGGATATGCTGTAAAGTGAATGGAGATTTGCTGGATTCAGCCACATTAATTGTAATTTTGGGCTTGCAAGTGTCTACAGTATTGTGTTGCATATTTACTGTGGTCAGAGGCTAAAGGAGCAATATAGAGAGATTTAGTTCTGCTGATTTAAAACCACAGGTGCAGACAAGCCAAGCATAACAAACCGGTTTCAAAAGTTAGAACATTGTTGGCACACTTGCCAAAGTCAGACCATTGCACACAGTGAGAATTTTGTTCTCAGAAAAAAAAGAGTGACTGACCGTTCAGCCTTTCAACTGAATATAATTGGCATTTATCTCTTTAGAATGAGAGAGATTACAAACATTGTGTGATGGATACCACAGGGGTATGAGTTACTTTCCTGCAAGTCTTTCTAAGACTTGTCAAAGTTCATGTCAAAATGTGGAGTTCATGGATTGCTATAAATCACAAGTGGCACAGATGTAAATATATTCAGGCTGTTCTCACAGGTGAAAAAAGCTCAGTTGAGTGCAGTTCTGATCTAACATTTAATTTATCCACCAGCTGTTTCTATTTAAAGGAGCATTGCTTTTCTGAAGAAGTTGCAAGAGCCTCCTTTCCTCGAGCTGAGGGGAGGAGAGGAGTGCTATTATATTATTTTACTTTCCAGATGTTGCAAGCAATCATCCAAATAATGAATGAGTTAATCCAAAATGTTGTCACATCGAATAAACTGAATTGTTTATAAAAATGACAGAAAAAATGAAGTGACTCAAGCAAATGGAACTTTTTTCTCAATATTAAATCTTATTGTTATACAAGTATAACGGTTAATGCCAGAAATTCCCTTGATTATAATACTTGCATTCATGGATAGAGAGATGATGTTTTGAAATAGGTAGTAATGACTGCAATCTAATATGGCAGGAAAGTAGTAGGAGGAGGTCAACTGAGCTGGAGCGGGTGACATTGTTTGTCACTCATTCTGAATGAGTGATTTCAATTTCATGATACTTCTAAGACTTTAACAGATATTTTCCGTCAGAAATGTCTTCTCTTTTCTGAATCTCTATCTAATCCTTCCGAATTGTTATTTTGTAATGTTGAAAGTACATTACAATCTTCTTAAAAATCCCAACTATAAAAATATTATGACACGTGAGCCTAAGTGCATATTACAGTTTGACAATATCAAATTGTGACAAGATTCTGTCCCCTGTTATTGTCAAACTGTGGAAATGTTAAATGACATCCAGCTCCATGCCATGTCAAATAATTCAAGATGAGAGTCAGGATATACAAGCTAAATGAATGCAATTTGGGTGCAAGACCATCCCACAAAAAGATTTAATATTGAGAGTTAGCGAGTTGAACAGCACAAAAAAGGCCAAGGTCACAGTGGCCATTAAACACCCTTTGACACTAATCCTACACTGATCCCTTTGTAATTCTCTCTACATTCATGTCTGCTCCACTCAGCTTCCATCATTCATATCCACATTTGGGTAATTTACAATCGACAATTATTCTATCTACCTGCATGCCTTTGGAGTGGGGGTGGAAAATAGAACTCCCAGAGGAAACACATATGGTCATGAGGAAAAATGCAAACTCCATACATTTTAGTGAAAATATGCTCAAATGAAGGGCCTCCAACCTAAAATGATGACTCTGTTAGAAGGCCAAGAGTAGGAATAAAAGTGAGCCTTTTCTGGCTGGTTGCCAGTGATTAGTGGTGTTCTGCAAGGATTGGTGTTGACTCAGCTATGTTTTACATGACATATAAATGACTTAGATGATGAAAGTGATGGTTTTGTGGCCAATTTAGTTGATGATACATAGGTAAGTGGAGTGGTGGGTAGTGTTGAGGAAGAGGGAAGTCTCCAGAGGGACTTGGAAGGGTTGGGGAAATTGGCAAAGTGTCAAAACATAGGGAAATGTATGGTCATGCACTTTGGTGGAAGAAATAAAGGCCTAAACTATTTTCTAATTGGGAAAATAATTTAGAAACTGGAGGTTCAAGGAGACTTGGGAGTCCTCGTGCAGGATTCCAGAAAGGTTAACTTGCAGACTGAGTCGGTATATGACGTCAAATTCATTTATTTCAAGAAGATAAATGCAAAGTTGCAAAGGATAATCGTTGCGTTAATAAGCTTACTTTATTTCTCAGTAGTTAGAAAGATGTTGAAGTATTTTTATTAGAGGTGTGTTTTCTTTTCCCCCAAGATTAGAGATTTTTCATATCTCACTTATTGGTCGAAATGTTCAAAGAATCCAATTTCTGTGGCAGGCTGTGTGAGGTAGTTTCCAAAGTTAATGTTACTCCATAAAATATACATACCTGGATTAACCTTGTATTAACCTCTGTATCAGATAATTCTGAATCCCTGTATCTATAATAGTAAAATGGTAGATTTGTAAAGCCCTTCAGCTATTAATATACATCTTTTACCTGTTTGGTGATCCTTACATGGTGATTAAATCAGAGATCAATTAACTTCTATTATAACATGAAAGTAAATACTATGTACTGTATTTGATGGCATATAAGGCCCAGGGGCATATAAGATGCCCCCTGGTTTCAACAAGGAATATTATTTTATTTTTGTGTATTTAAGGCTAAGTTGGCAAATGGGTTCCTCTGCAAGGCCCCTTGTAGATAATGTGTGCATGTGTGTGCCTTCACTCACCTCAAGGGAAACCCTCCAGCCTTGCATGGCCGAGATGCCAAACCAAATTTGTCAGTACACCACTCACTGGAGCTCTTCACTGTTTTGGATTGAGACAGATAGGCACTCATATTTGCCTGTGGCTCACACACCGGCCTCCTTGCACACAAGCAATAGCAGCATCACCCCTTCCTGCCTGCCACACACACAGAGGCTCAGGCTGCTTACCCTCCACCATTCAAATGTCAATTGATTGACAGATCTGTCATGTCCCATGGGCATGCAAGGTTGGGAGGGAGAGAAGGTGGTCGCTAGGGCAATGGGCAGGGCCCACTGTTGCGGGGAGCAGATGATCGATCACTTGCTTGATCAGGCTCCATGCTGAGCCTTTGTTTGATAAACATGGCCCCCTGAGCAAATTGCATGAGGCGTGGGGGTGAGTGGCAGTGAGCGAGTGGTGAGGAGATGTCAGGGACCAGTGACAGCCATGGGGAGACGTCAGAGACTGGTGACAGCTGATGCAGATCAGATCAGCAAATAGTCCATAAGTACACTGGCACCAAAATGTATGAGGACATTGGGAATCGATTGGGAAACTTAATAGTGGCCAGAAAGCAAAAGTTTTGTCAACTCCATTGGCCTGGCATCATAATTGCAAGTCCTGTCTGTGATTGGCCAGGTCAAGGGGGTGGTCAGCAGCTGAGTAGGTGAACTGGAAAATAGTAGTCAGGATGGCTGAGGCAGCATTGGCAATTAATGAGTAATAATGGGTATAGTATGAAATGCATAATTGAAGAAAGAGGGAGAAATCAAAGCATGATAATGAAGGTGAACAGATGATTGAGGTTCGGGTCATTATGGAGCGGAATGGAAAATTATGATGTAGGATTGGGTAAACTCTCAGTCCACAAGCCTTTCTTTAAAATATACTTGCTTGGTAGATCTGTTAATTTCAACCTGACTTCCTCGCTGAGAAACAAGGCCTAAAGCTAAGAAATGTAGTCAGCATTCAGACGTTGAAAATAAGAGTCTGATTATCACAGGTGTTTTGCAGAGTGGGTTACTTCCCCAATCTCAGTGCAGCTAAACCTGAAATGGATGTGTGCCATGTTCTGCTTTGTTGTGAAATGAATGATTCAGCATTCCATCTGATCATATCTGACCTGTTTGGGTGGAGGAATGGAGTTGGCATGCTCACTCCTCCTCCCATGAGAGATCGTAAATAAATACATTACAGCAGGGCTACAAGTGGGCAATTAGACCCAATAAGATTTTTTTATGTTCTCTGTGAAATTGTGGAAACTTGATTTCGGGTAGGTGCCTCCAGGCAACTGTATATACCATGCAAGACTTCTCTGAAAGCTTAATAAAATATTTTCAATTATGAATATGCTAACAAATAAAACACATTAAACACACATAGTCAGATTTAGTGAGTCACAAAATGTTATTCTTCTATCTTGTACGCAAGAACATTCATACACTTTAGTGCTGACTTGTAATCTTTGGGAACCTATTGATAGCTAAATGTTTTATTGCTCTGCATTTATAGCTTTGAATTGCTGTAAGTGATTTTAACTTGGTTGTGAAGGAACGTTTATTTCAAAAGTAAGGAAGGAAACAGCAGAAGCATATTATAAAATACTTTCCAACCTTTCCCCTTTTTCCATCTTTAGAATGACATTTAAACCATGTTCTTTGGAATTACAAGACTTGTTCAAGAGATGAAAACTACTACACTATAAAATTTGACTTTGAGGTAAAGAGGTGGCTATTAGGAGACTGAATAATTGATTGATTATTAAAAATTTAAAGAAGGGTAAGATGTTTTGGAAGTGATTTACAAAAACAAAGAAATACACACTCAAATGCAGTCTTAATATGAGGCCAAGTGGTTGGAATGATTGGGGAAGATGTGAGGGTGGGGTTTAAGGGCAGATTTAATGGAGTGTGGAGCTGTTTGATGGTTGTTAGACATGTAAAGTTTTCAGTGATAGCAAGGGGGAAAATCTTGAAGCAGATTGGGCATGTCAAAGAAATGTTAAGCCTGTTATTTTTACAGAGGAAACTAATGTAGATTGAAGAGCAAAGGAGTGAAAACATGATAATTGGTGTGGGTTGTGATCCAATGGTATTTCTTGAAAATGGGATGCTGGATACAGGAGCATTGATGTTTACACAGAAAAAAGAATAAATGCAAGTTTCAAGAGTAAAGGAACAAAAAGGGAGGGATGGGCAGTATTATAGAGTTGTAAAAAGTTAAATAGAATGACAAGAGAAAGTTAGGTCATATAGTCAGTCTGACAACAATTGAAATGTTGGAGTTGCAAAGTGTCTGATTCAGTCCAATGTCTATGATTTTCTCAAATCTTTTAAGTGCTTATGGGGTAATTGTGGAATCATAGAAAATGTATTACTCAGAAAGAGGCCATTTGGCCCATCTTATCTGTGCCATTCTTTCTATTATTTATAGACTGGTACCTTCTATGGTCAGGAAAAACAAATACAAAGCATATCCCTTCCGTCTGAAGCTATTCATTTAATCAATTTATTAGAATCTATGAAATAATCAATAAATAGGATAATCCTATCAAATTATATAACATTTTGTGGCAGTTTTGCTTGAATCTATGTGAAGACCTTATTAGTTTTGATTTCAGACTTGTAGTAACGCATTGATCAGTGCACATTGAACTTAGAATTCATTGAATTTTACTTTACTAAAATAAAACATATATTTTTTTTTAATTTAACACATGTGGCTGGTCTCCAAGGAAACATGACACTTATGTTACTGGGTGTGAGAACCTAGTACCCACTGTCACTAATGAACATTGGATGGTGCTACAAGATGAAGGATTGTGCTTCCAAAGTAATCTAGAAAACATGTAAAAATGGCCTGCTCAATCTACAAATCAAGACCTATGTGATGGACCAAAACAAATACACAAAACAGTTCAGTACACACAAGTGCTGTAGAAATTCAGCAGGTCACACAGTGGTAAAAGGTGGTTGACAATTCAGCCCTGAGCCCGTCTTCAGGAGTGCTGAAAATCAGGCACAAAGGTTGTGTGGGGGGTGGGGGGTGCTGAGGGGGAAGGAGGACATGAAGGGCAAGAAACACAGGCTGACAAATAGGAGGTAATAGGTGGATACAAGTGAGAAGCTAGAAGCAAAAGAGGCTAAGTTATGGTGGACAAGCTAAGAAAAATAGTTATCTAATAGAAGAAGGAAGGGAAGGGGTGGGGAGCTGGATGAAGATGGATAGGGGGAATGAGGGAAATGGGAACATTTGGTGAAGGGGGGGCTAACAGAAATTGGAGAAAAAAATTCAACATTTTCTTGGGCACCAGGATCATACCCAAGCTAAGTTCAATCCATCTTTGGACAGTATATGATAAAAATATTGAAACTGTGTTGTAGTTTAGCTTTAAATTCGGAAGATGCAGATATGATTTGAATTAACATAACAAATTTACACATGAACAAAAGTTATGCCAAAAAAACTTAACTATGAAGTCATTGAAGGAGCTAGGCCCCTTATGACCATAGCAATTTACTTCATTGTGCAAATTCTTCTCTCGTAGCTGGTAAAAAGATGTTTTGGTAGCAACCAATCTTTACTTCAATTGATTGTCTACATAGAGATTTATCTTAGTTTTCAAGGTGTAGACCCAGCTTTCAATTCCTGATCCTAAAATCTTCCTTTGAGTTTCTGACTTTTTATCTTCTGCAATTTAAACAAATGCACACCATTTGTTTTTGTGTTTTAGTTAAATTTTATGTGAACTAACATGCAAAAATAAATTGTAGTAGATGCAGTTGGTTAAATCCTTCTGACTGTAGGGCATAATTCATTTCTGTTTTGTAATTTTAATGTTAATCTTGTTCCAAAATGCAATACCTGGATGATTGTAATAATTAACCAGAACAATTCATTTTGCAAATAATTAGTAATGAGTCTTTCTTGGCTTAATTTGCTCTATTCTAGATTATTTTCTCCCCTATAACAAGCTTAGATTTATTGACTGCTTACATTTGGATTGAAATATCCTTTATCTGTTATCTAACCATCTAAGTAGTTCCAACATCTGAACCTTTGACCTTGTGAGCCTTAGAGTTATGTTCTACAGTAATGGAGTATTTAAGATGCAGATTTGCTCATTTGTAATTCAGTGTTTGTTTTTTTCTCTTGTAAACCATATGATGTGCTTTGTTTCTGATGTTGCACCAGATTTTTGAAGTTTAATCACTGGTATATCATCCTGCCCTCAATGTGCTGCTGCCTGTCTGGTGTTTTTCCCAGTTCTAAGGTAAATTTCAAGAAGAAATGATGGTATTATGACTGTGAAAGAAATTACCCAGATTTGTCTTCAAAATGCCTCTGAGAGAAAGAGGAAGAAGTTCAATCCCACATGGCATGTGGCTCAAAGATCAGAGAATTGCTAACTTAGGCCAACAGCGGAAACAATGGGAGGAAGGATTTGGCTCAATATCTTCATTCAACTTGGATGTTATCAACTAGTAAAATATCAACATTGTAAAACTACTGTATTCACTAGTTTACTCAAATTACTCTTGGGTATGAAGATTATCACACCTACTTAGATTTGCCACTAGCTCTAATTTTAGACAATGCTATGAGCATGTGTTGCATCTGCATCTAGTTTGGATGACAGGAAAAAAAATCTCTTCAATAGGAAAAGTACAGTGATAATGTGTAGGACTTCCCTTCTCCTGTTGAGTCAAGTTAATAGTCCATGACAGCTGTTGCAGAGATGTGTCAAGCCTTTATTATCCTACTCAGATATTTAACTTTCTTGACTTACTTCCGAACATGCCAATGACCAGTTTCAAACATCACTCACATAATAAATGACTTATTACTTTTGCCTTGACCAACTTAAACATTATAACAACTTCTTCTGCTCTACTGAGTCAGTATATTTGCAAATATACTCTATATCTACCCCTATTTTATGGTGCACTAAAATATGATTGCATTTAATGTTAACCCCCAAATCAAGTTCACTGCAAAAAACCATCACACAACTGACCATGGTGACATTTAACATTAGGATTTATACTCAGGTACAAGCTGAAACTGCATGATTCCTGATCAATTAACACAACTCTATCACTACACAACGTCAGAGTGCAGAGAAACACAAAAAAATGTAGATGTTTGAATCTTGAGTAAACAATAAGTTGCTGGAAGAACTCATTGGTCAGGCAGCATCCATGGCAGAAATGGTCAGTTAATGTTTTGGTTGGGTCTTGATGAAGTGTCGGACATGTAATGTTCACTCAGCACTCCTGCCCGGAGATGCTACCAGACCTGCTGAGTTCCTCCAGCAGCTCATTGTTTGGATCAGTGAAATATTTTGTTCCCTGGCAGCCAGACACTACGACCACACACTTCCATTGTCAAGGTGGAGTAAGAGGCTGTGGGAAAGACATGAGATATATTCACTCACAGGGACATGGAAATCATTGTTCACAGGAAATCTACCAGGATGGAGAAACTGTGCACCAGGGGTCAGTAAACTCCCCAAGTCTACCATAGGAAGAGACTGAAATAAAATGGCTGACATTGTCTGCTTCAAGAATGATACTTGACATTATACATTTTTTTGCTAAAGCTAAGGCTATCATAATAATTTTTTTTTTGTGCTTCATCCAAATCGAGCCCAAGTTCTTTACTTCTTACTTAGAAGAAAGATCTCTGGATTTTTTTGGTATGTTGCTTTTTGTGATTTTATTTAATACCTGATTAAGATCTTCCCAACATTTTTCCACTTTCTCACATGCCCAAATTGCATGTACTGTTGTTCCCGTTTCCTTCTTACAGCAAAAACATCTATCTGATACTGTTGGGTCCCATTTATTTAACTTTTGGGGCATGGTGTGTAGCCTGTGTAACCAATTATATTGTATCATGCGTAACCTCATGTTTATTGTATTTCTTATAGTTCCGGAGCATAGCTTTTCCCGTGTTTCATTCTTTATCTTTATATTTAGATTTTTTTCCCACTTTTGTTTGGGTTTACAGCTTATTTCATCATTCTCTTTCTCTTGCAGCTTGATGTACATGTTTGTTATAAATATTTTAATTATCATTGTGTCTGTAATCACATATTCAAAGCTGCTTCCTTCTGGTAACCTCAGCCTGCTTCCCAATTTGTCCTTTAAGTAGGTTTTCAGTTGGTGATATGCAAACATTGTACCATGAGTTATACCATATTTGTACTTCATTTGTTCAAAAGATAATAATTTATTTCCCAAAAATCAATTTTCTATTCTTTTGATCCCTTTTCTCTCCCATTCTCTAAAGGAAAGGTTATCTATTGTGAAAGGGATTAGTTGATTTTGCGTCAATACTAATTTTGGTAGTTGATTATTTGTTTTTTTTCCTTTCTATGTGAATCTTCTTTGAAATGTTGAGCAGATGGTGCAGTACTGGTGAATTCCTATGTTGCACCAGCCTTTCATCCCACTTATATAGTATATGTTCAGGTACCTTCTCCCCTATTTTATCTAGCTCTAATCTGGTCCAATCTGGTTTTTCCCTTGTTTGATAAAAATCTGATAGATATCTTAATTGTGCTGCTCTATAATAATTCTTAAAGTTTGTTAGCTGTAAGCCCCTTTTTTTGTACCATTCTGTTAATTTATCTAGCGCTATCCTCAGTTTCTCCCCTTTCCATAAGAATTTCCTTATTATTTTCTTTAGCTCCTTGAAGAATTTCTCTGTTAGGTGAATTCCCATCCTTGGGAAGCCTGAGAATACAGCAATGGTACATAGAAATGAATAAATGTATTCCATTCGAAAAAAATTACATATAATTTAAGAAATAACATCACAGTATTCGAACAAATTTGGGAACCGTACATGGAACACAACAGATAAGTCCTACTGCGGACCTCCACCAGCTAAAATGACAGAATGAGAAGAAGATGAAATGAACTGACCCAGTGTGTAAAAGTAGATGACACAATTTTCTTGTTTATTTTCATTGCGTGATGACATTGTTTAATGGGTTTAATGTATCATATATGTTGAATGTTTAGTGAGTGGGAAGGGGGGGGTGGGAAGGATGGAGGGATGGGAGAGGGGGAAAGGGGAGAAAATGACACTGTGTATATTCAAGAGGGAAATGTTTATGTGTATTTTGGTCATTATGATTCATAGTGTGAAAAATTTTAAAAAAATTTAAAAAGAATGATACTTCATGCACAATCCAACAGTATGAGAAGAATACATCATAATGATTTAATACCATGTGTAGAGGCCTTTATAGACTAAAGTATTATTTTTTTATTCATTGCTTCAGGTTTTATGTGTCATTGGCTGGGCTATACTTTATTTTTTGAACCTAATTCTCCTTGAGAATGTGGTGGTATTCATCATGAGAAAATTCATTCCGTAATCCACAGCAAACTGTATGGCAAGGGAGTGAGAATATTTTCTATCAATGAAAAGGTCTGAGTACTCCCTGAAAGCTCTTATAGGAAAATAAGTGTATTAATTCATGCTGAGTCAACAATAATGGTAAATCTCAGTGTCTGAGGTAGCACCCATTCCTCATTGGATTAAGATTAGAAATCATTGTGAATACAATGCTTGGTTTGCCTCTCTGAAACAGTGGGAAAATCACATTGAGGCAGGGTGGAGATATGGTGCAGCTACTTGGAAAGATCTTGTGGCAAGAATATTGAGAATCCATGTGACTTTTCATCAATGGAATGAGCTGTCAGAGGTCTTCCAGCATATCTCAATGATGACAACCATGGAAAACCTGAACCTGGCCAAGACTCGAGAATGAAATGAAGAATTTCTGACAGTAGGCATTTTGCTACTGGCCACATTCTTGCCTCTGTTACTTGCTGCACAAGAGGAGGCACTCACTGTTACAATGAGCACACTCTGTAGACTTCAAAATGTGACTGAGATTTTGTTAACCAGCTACATAGTCAGGTCTCCTAATGTCAGTGGAGTATCTTTTTATATAACAAGTAAAACAACAAATGTACACAATGTCTTCCTTGTTCTATTGAGATTGTTCAATTACAGTTACAGTTTATAGTATTGAGCTTCAATTTATATTAGTATGGACAGAGATAATTATGTGAATAATTTTACCCCTCTGGTATGTGCCTGATGCCAAAATAGGTGAATCATGCTCTGAAATTTTGTGGATGATAAACTCACGGAATATGTTCATTGGTTTTTTAATCTATTCTAGATCATGTCAAATTTTGCATGACACTCTGTAATTCAGACCTAGGGTAAAAGTGGAACACCATGTTGGCTTGAATTAAAAAAAACTGTATCTGAAAGAGATAATTCATTTGGGTATTTTCTATATTTTTCCCATAACTTTGATTTCCCACTTTAAGAGACTGCTCTTCCTTGCACTGATTATACAATCTTAAATTGAACTGGATTTCTCTGACCTTTGAGCAAACATTAAACTAAGAATGCTATAACTTTCCCCTCACTGGGTTGCTCTCGGAAGACCATGGGTTTTATATCTCTCTATTTTCTATCTCAACCACATACATTTTGAAAATAATTCATATATTCTGGTAAGACTCACCACACTTAATATACAAACAGATGAAGAAAAAAAATCTGTTCTCATTGTCTTATGTGAAAGGTAATTTCATCTGAATAATTTGGTTATTTGCTAATGAAGTCACCACTAGAAAGTATGCAAATCTAAGGATTTAGCCAGAATGCTAACCTGGCTAAATTAGGGCAAAGGATCTCGTCTATCTTGTATGTCTCTGTGACTCCTCTTGATTCCTTGCTTGGGGATGAGTCTTATCGGACCACAGAAATCCTTTTGTGCCATCAATATGACATGAATGCTCACATTGAAAGAATGGCTCCACCAAAGGGGCAGATAATAGAGAATAAATCATATGCCTGAGATGGCTACATTAATTTTCTGTTAAAATGCTGTCAATGGGATAATGTTGTTCTGGTGAATTCTCTTACAAGATCATTTGCTTTATTTTGAAATGGAAACAATGGTTAAACTCAAAATATACTTGCTGCAGTGCAAATGGTCTTGACAGCCAACAAGGTAGCTTAGTAATCACTTTGGATTGAGTGCTCTAACCACTCTAGGAAGTGAATCTATCCAAACTTTACTGTTGTATACTCAATCCTTCTAATACAGCAGAATACAAATAATCAGTAGTTATAAGTCTTGTATTCTGCACAAATAATTCATAGAATGAAATATAAATATAAATGTATGTGGTTATGGAGTATTCAAGCAAATTCGATTAGTTTAAAAATTGTGTCTAGTTCAAAAGCTTCAGAGAAAAATATCAGGTTAAAATGTGAATAATTTCTGAGCATTTTTGGGACACGATAGAAGCCAGTAATTCACTGCAGAGTATGTAGAGTGACTTCTATTTTGGGCTAAATATTCCAGTTATGGCCTTCTCTTTATGTCAAACATTATGTCAAATGTTTTTGCCGCACAAAGACAGTAACCTACAGTTAATACTGAACAAATTCTAAGATGCTACTATGCTCTTTGGCCTGACCATCAACCTGAACAAGACTGAAGTACTTCATCAATCCATGCTAAATACCAATATCATATAACCAAAAATCACTAATGATGACACTCAGCTGACAAATGTAAACAGCTTCAAATACTTGGGGAGCATCATCTCAAGATAAAGAAATTGACTCCAGGATCAGCAAGGCCAGCCAGGCTCTGGGGAGGCTGTACACCAGAGAGTTCAATCAACACAAGGTCCGCATCTCCACAAAGCTGAAAGTCTACAGAGATAAAGTCATCCCTTTTCTCTCATACGGATGTGAGACCTGGACTCTGTACTGATGTCACATCAAACAACTGGAGAAATTTCACATCCTCGTCCTCTGCTCCATCCTTGGTATCTGTTGGAAAGACCGTGTCTCCAACCTGAAGGCTGCGCAAAGTCCACCAGTATTGATTCCCTGATCGTCAGACCTCAGATGAAGTGGGTGGAACACGTCAGCAGATTGGACAGTCACCATAGGCCTTGCCAGCTGCTTTATGATGAACTGAAGTCCAGAAGGAGACCTCAAGCACTATGAAGCACTGTGAAGGAAAACCGATGCTATTGTGATATCCAGCCAAGAAAATTAGAAGCTGTGGCTGCTGACAAACCTGCTGGCGAGCCCTGTGCTATGAAGTCTACATTAGTTTTGAAGACAGGCACTGCCAAAAACTGATGAAAAACTGTGAATGGTGTCACAAAGCAACAGCCATAGTTATTGCCCCCATTATGCTAGACACTCACTTCCAGACTGGGACTTTAGAGTCACCTATGTGTCCATAGATAAAATGCACAACAACATGTTTTCTTCAAACTGAAGGACTCTCAATATAAAGTATAATATCTTTCTTCTTTGGCTTGGCTTCGCGGACGAAGATTTATGGAGGGGGTAAAAAGTCCACGTCAGCTGCAGGCTCGTTTGTGGCTGACCAGTCCGATGCGGGACAGGCAGACACGATTGCAGCGGTTGCAAGGGAAAATTGGTTGGTTGGGGTTGGGTGTTGGGTTTTTCCTCCTTTGCCTTTTGTCAGTGAGGTGGGCTCTGCGGTCTTCTTCAAAGGAGGCTGCTGCCCGCCAAACTGTGAGGCGCCAAGATGCACGGTTTGAGGCGTTATCAGCCCACTGGCGGTGGTCAATGTGGCAGGCACCAAGAGATTTCTTTAGGCAGTCCTTGTACCTTTTCTTTGGTGCACCTCTGTCACGGTGGCCAGTGGAGAGCTCGCCATATAATACGATCTTGGGAAGGCGATGGTCCTCCATTCTGGAGACGTGACCCATCCAGCGCAGCTGGATCTTCAGCAGCGTGGACTCGATGCTGTCGACCTCTGCCATCTCGAGTACCTCGACGTTAGGGGTGTGAGCGCTCCAATGGATGTTGAGGATGGAGCGGAGACAACGCTGGTGGAAGCGTTCTAGGAGCCGTAGGTGGTGCCGGTAGAGGACCCATGATTCGGAGCCGAACAGGAGTGTGGGTATGACAACGGCTCTGTATACGCTTATCTTTGTGAGGTTTTTCAGTTGGTTGTTTTTCCAGACTCTTTTGTGTAGTCTTCCAAAGGCGCTATTTGCCTTGGCGAGTCTGTTGTCTATCTCATTGTCGATCCTTGCATCTGATGAAATGGTGCAGCCGAGATAGGTAAACTGGTTGACCGTTTTGAGTTTTGTGTGCCCGATGGAGATGTGGGGGGGCTGGTAGTCATGGTGGGGAGCTGGCTGATGGAGGACCTCAGTTTTCTTCAGGCTGACTTCCAGGCCAAACATTTTGGCAGTTTCCGCAAAGCAGGACGTCAAGCGCTGAAGAGCTGGCTCTGAATGGGCAACTAAAGCGGCATCGTCTGCAAAGAGTAGTTCACGGACAAGTTTCTCTTGTGTCTTGGTGTGAGCTTGCAGGCGCCTCAGATTGAAGAGACTGCCATCCGTGCGGTACCGGATGTAAACAGCGTCTTCATTGTTGGGGTCTTTCATGGCTTGGTTCAGCATCATGCTGAAGAAGATTGAAAAGAGGGTTGGTGCGAGAACACAGCCTTGCTTCACGCCATTGTTAATGGAGAAGGGTTCAGAGAGCTCATTGCTGTATCTGACCCGACCTTGTTGGTTTTCGTGCAGTTGGATAATCATGTTGAGGAACTTTGGGGGACATCCGATGCGCTCTAGTATTTGCCAAAGCCCTTTCCTGCTCACGGTGTCGAAGGCTTTGGTGAGGTCAACAAAGGTGATGTAGAGTCCTTTGTTTTGTTCTCTGCACTTTTCTTGGAGCTGTCTGAGGGCAAAGACCATGTCAGTGGTTCCTCTGTTTGCGCGAAAGCCGCACTGTGATTCTGGGAGAATATTCTCAGCGACACTAGGTATTATTCTATTTAGTAGAATCCTAGCGAAGATTTTGCCTGCAATGGAGAGCAACGTGATTCCCCTGTAGTTTGAGCAGTCTGATTTCTCGCCTTTGTTTTTGTACAGGGTGATGATGGTGGCATCACGAAGATCCTGAGGCAGTTTACCTTGGTCCCAACAAAGCTTGAAAAACTCATGCAGTTTGGCATGCAGAGTTTTGCCGCCAGCCTTCCAGACTTCTGGGGGGATTCCATCCATACCTGCTGCTTTGCCACTTTTCAGTTGTTCGATTGCCTTATATGTCTCATCCAGGGTGGGAACCTCATCCAGCTCTAGCCTTAGGGGCTGTTGAGGGAGCTGGAGCAGGGCGGAATCTTGGACTGAGCGGTTGGTACTGAAAAGAGATTGGAAGTGTTCTGACCATCGGTTGAGGATGGAGATCTTGTCGCTGAGGAGGACTTTGCCGTCTGAGCTGCGCAGCGGGCTTTGGACTTGGGGTGAGGGGCCGTACACAGCCTTTAGAGCCTCGTAGAAACCCCTGAAGTCGCCAATGTCCGCGCTGAGCTGTGTTCGTTTGGCGAGGCTAGTCCACCACTCATTTTGGATCTCCCGGAGTTTGCGCTGAAGATGGCTGCATGCGCGACGGAAGGCTTGTTTCTTCTCTGGACAGGACGGCTTTGTAAGGTGAGCCTGGTGGGCAGCTCGCTTCTTTGCCAGCAGCTCCTGGATTTCCTGGCTGTTTTCGTCAAACCAGTCCTTGTTTTTCCTGGAGGAGAAGCCCAGTACCTCTTCAGTGGATTGCAGTATGGTAGTCTTCAACTGATCCCAGAGGGTTTCAGGAGACGGGTCCGTGAGGCGGGTTGCAACGTCGAGCTTTGCTTTGAGGTTTGCCTGGAAGTTTCCTCTCGCTTCTTCTGACTGCAGTTTTCCAACATTGAACCTCTTTCTGGGGGCTTTATTGTTCCTGGGCTTTGGCTTGAAGTGAAGGTTGAGCTTGCAGCGAACCAGCCGGTGGTCAGTGTGGCATTCCGCGCTAGGCATGACCCTGGTGTGGAGCACATCTTGTTTGTCACTTTCTCGCACCAGGATGTAGTCCAGGAGGAGCCAGTGTTTGGATCGGGGATGCATCCAGGTGGTCTTAAGGCTGTCCCTCTGCTGAAAAAGGGTGTTTGTAATGACAAGCCGCTGTTCTGCGCAGAGCTCCAACAGGAGGCGCCCATTGTCGTTGCACTTGCCGACGCCATGCTTGCCCAGGATTCCTGGCCAGGTTTCTGAGTCTTTGCCGACACGAGCGTTGAAGTCGCCCAGGATGACAACCTTGTCGGCTGTAGGGGTACGTTGGATGAGGTTGCGCAGGTCGGTGTAGAACTTGTTCTTTTCTGCTGGTTCCGCCTGGAGGGTTGGAGCATAGACACTGATGAGGGTGATGTGACGCTTGTTTTGAAGTGGGAGTCGCATGGACATGATACGGTCCGAGAGGCCTGTCGGAAGGTTTTCGAGTTTGGAGGCAATGAAGCTCTTGACCATGAAGCCTACACCAGATAGGCGTCGTTCATCCGAAGGCTTGCCAGACCAGTAGAGTGTGTAGCCCGCGCCGCGTTCTTGGTATAATATATGCCAAACAAAATTGTCAGATTATTGTTTGTTGACTACAGATCTACCTTTAACACCATAGTCCTGAACGTACTAATCCACATATTTTGGGATCTAGAGTCAGTGTGTACACCCCTCCTCAATGCTAGATCCTTGACTTCCTGTCTCATAGACCAAATTTGTAAATACGAGTCACTGCACCTCCTCTATGATAGAACTTAACACTGGTGCTCCTCAGCCTTCTGTTATATTCTTTTTTTTTTCTTTGGCTTGGCTTCGCGGACGAAGATTTATGGAGGGGGTAAAAAGTCCACGTCAGCTGCAGGCTCGTTTGTGGCTGACAAGTCCGATGCGGGACAGGCAGACACGATTGCAGCGGTTGCAAGGGAAAATTTGTTGGTTGGGGTTGGGTGTTGGGTTTTTCCTCCTTTGCCTTTTGTCAGTGAGGTGGGCTCTGCGGTCTTCTTCAAAGGAGGTTGCTGCCCGCCAAACTGTGAGGCGCCAAGATGCACGGTTTGAGGCGTTATCAGCCCACTGGCGGTGGTCAATGTGGCAGGCACCAAGAGATTTCTTTAGGCAGTCCTTGTACCTTTTCTTTGGTGCACCTCTGTCACGGTGGCCAGTGGAGAGCTCGCCATATAACACGATCTTGGGAAGGCGATGGTCCTCCATTCTGGAGACGTGACCCATCCAGCGCAGCTGGATCTTCAGCAGCGTGGACTCGATGCTGTCGACCTCTGCCATCTCGAGTACTTCGACATTAGGGGTGTAAGCACTCCAATGGATGTTGAGGATGGAGCGGAGACAACGCTGGTGGAAGCGTTCTAGGAGCCGTAGGTGGTGCCGGTAGAGGACCCATGATTCGGAGCCAAACAGGAGTGTGGGTATGACAACGGCTCTGTATACGCTTATCTTTGTGAGGTTTTTCAGTTGGTTGTTTTTCCAGACTCTTTTGTGTAGTCTTCCAAAGGCGCTATTTGCCTTGGCGAGTCTGTTGTCTATCTCATTGTCGATCCTTGCATCTGATGAAATGGTGCAGCCGAGATAGGTAAACTGGTTGACCGTTTTGAGTTTTGTGTGCCCGATGGAGATGTGGGGGGGCTGGTAGTCATGGTGGGGAGCTGGCTGATGGAGGACCTCAGTTTTCTTCAGGCTGACTTCCAGGCCAAACATTTTGGCAGTTTCCGCAAAGCAGGACGTCAAGCGCTGAAGAGCTGGCTCTGAATGGGCAACTAAAGCGGCATCATCTGCAAAGAGTAGTTCACGGACAAGTTTCTCTTGTGTCTTGGTGTGAGCTTGCAGGCGCCTCAGATTGAAGAGACTGCCATCCGTGCGGTACCGGATGTAAACAGCGTCTTCATTGTTGGGGTCTTTCATGGCTTGGTTCAGCATCATGCTGTTATATACTCCCTCGACATACATGACTGCGTCGCCAAATACCATTCAGATTCCATCTTCAAATCTGCTGTCAAGACCACAGTTATTGGTCAGGTATCAGATAATGATGAGATGAAATCCAGAAAGAGATTAAACGTCAAGTGGGATGGTGGCTAAAAACCGGAGAAGTCCTACCTGGAATGTAAGAGACATCAGCACCAGTCGCAAAAGTCCATTTAAAGAAGGGAAAGAATCACATTGGCAGTGGCTATCATGGTGACTATGGCAATGAATGGTTCTGTCTGTGGCTTCTTCTCAGCTGAAACTGGAACATTTGCAACAGCTAACAATTTGTAATCGTGGTGACATCCATGCTCCTCTCCTTCAGAGATTTGGCTATATTTTACCCTTTCTTGCAAATGAATATCAGTCAAAGAAAGCAGATGCAATATCAAGGATTTGAAGTTGCCCATTATTGACGGCATGCAAGTGTTGAATGTTAACATTTCCCTGCACTGAATGGAATGAACTTCATCTTTCAAATGCTCTGTGACCATAAGCAGCTGATCAACAGTTTTGCAGTTTTCCTTCAGTTTTATCCACTTCTACCAGCTGTATTTGAGCCATAAAGAATATACATAAGCACAACCAACAATGATGCCACTCCAGGATCCTAGGATATATATCTCACCCACATATTGATAGCAAATCACCATCAAATCCATCATTCTCTCCCCAGCTCTCATTAAGGATCTTTGCATTGAAACATTAACGTCTTTCCTTTTGCAGATGCTGTCTCATTCACAAATTTCCTGTAATTTCAGTTTTTCTTTTAGATTTCCAGCAACTACAGGTTTCCTGATCCTCAATAACATTTTATACCACCTTTCATAATGAAATAGGACTTTTTACTGATAAGTTGAAATATTGCTTTGGTTGGCTGCACTACTCTGGAATGGTTCTGTATTGCTTGTTTGGTTGCTAAAATTGATAGCAGCTTGTTGCAATTGAGGAGAGATAGACCTTGTCATCAGCTGCACTCTGAGTAGCTAAGCAGAACCATGAAGGGGATAAGATTCAGGAAGACTAGAGAGATATCGGTCTTTTCTGCCTGAGTTCCCATCCATACATATCCCCTCACTTATCTTCCATCTTGTCACTATCACAATCTCTGTTTGTGACTGTTCCACAATAACTACTTCTAAATAATGAGTCATCCAAATCAAATTATTGAATCAAAAAATGCCACAGCACAGACAAAAGTGAATGAATTCCACTTGTATATTGTTCTGATATGACTTATATCAAATAAGAGAGAGCATAGCTGTAGGATGAGAGGAGGAGTTTTGAGGAGATTTATGGAGGCAATAATTTTTTTTTCACAGAAAGTGATAATGTCTGGAAACCTCTGTCAAGGAAAATAGTGGAAGCAGACATGAAAGCAACAGTTAAAATCCACTTAGACAGACAAATGGCAGGTGGAGAATGATAGAATATAAACATGTACAGTTTAAATTGGCATCCTGGTTGTACACACATCATGGACTGAAGGGCCTGTTCTAGTGCAGTATTGTTCTGTATTCTATGTTCCATGTCTTTCCTATGCCATTGACCATACACAGTGCTAGTGTCCTAAGTGCAAGGAGGCTGGTAACTTTCAGTGGCAGAAGCTCCAAGTGGCCTTGGAAGTTAATGATGAATAGCTCTAAACCTAAAAAAGGGGCTGTACAGTCTGAGCAAAATAAGCTGGTCAACTGTACAGCAGCAATAAGAACACTGGTTGATTGGGAAAGGTCTGGGAATGAGGTCCACAGATTGTACATCAAGAAGCCACTGGTATTGCATTAGGCTAGAGCTGCAGTAGAGATGATCGATCATTCATTGAAACACAGCTTGCTGGAATGCAAAGATGATTTTTAGATTTTTTTTGCACACCTTAATCCCCAGTCATATTGGCTATAATATAAACTTAAAATGTTGGTAGCAGTGTCTATGGGTTTAGCCTCAACGCTGACCATAGTTTTGGCAACAACTCATCGAATGTCGGCCAGTTTCAAAGCCCAAATAGAAATTTGTAGACCTGTTTCCTAATAGATAGGTACATGAGTCAACTGCATACTTTCATTTTTGAGGTCTGTTGAATATAGCCCCTGTATCTTGAACCACTTTTATGATCAATAGCATTGGCAATTTAAAAAAAAAATATTTTTTAAGCTCGCATGTCAGTTATCATACTGTAATAAATACAGATAAATCAAAACTGTACAGATTTAAAACACATAAAAAAGATGTTTCTATTATTTAGCCTCCAAATGACTCAAAATGTACCAAATTGTGATTATACTCAACAAACCAGATTAATTAGAGTTTTAGGGATAAGTGTGAGTTTTCATAAATTTATGCATTATGTATAAATGCACCTGTTTGCTTACATTATTTGAAAACTCAGTTCTTTATCAGCAAATTTACCAGGAGCAATGCCATAGGAGTTTTCATAACTAATTATTCTGCACAATTTACATTAATAGTTTTCTATCTACATATCTTCTGGCTAAAATTTTTGGGCATATGAAAATAATGTACTTTTGCAACTCTCTGTGTATCATATCAACGGAAAAAGGATTGCTTGACCTAAGCACAATAAACAAAAATTAGGAATATGAAATGATGATAAATTGCCAAAGGAAATGTGGCACGGCAAGTTACAAGAATTTTCCATGTATGGTTTAAATTACGTTGCATTATAGGTTGTGTGATCCATAATAACATTGTTAATCTCCACTATTAAAAACAAGACTGTTTGAAATGGATAGTTTCTTTCACTAAATGCAAAGCAGCTTTTTGCATCCTATCAGAAAAGATTTGCTTGTGATTGTAATATGAAGATGATTTAAGTGTTTGGGATAGTCATTAAGTAAAGGTATATATTTAACAACCTCGACGTTAGGGGTGTGAGCGCTCCAATGGATGTTGAGGATGGAGCGGAGACAACGCTGGTGGAAGCGTTCTAGGAGCCGTAGGTGGTGCCGGTAGAGGACCCATGATTCGGAGCCGAACAGGAGTGTGGGTATGACAACGGCTCTGTATACGCTTATCTTTGTGAGGTTTTTCAGTTGGTTGTTTTTCCAGACTCTTTTGTGTAGTCTTCCAAAGGCGCTATTTGCCTTGGCGAGTCTGTTGTCTATCTCATTGTCGATCCTTGCATCTGATGAAATGGTGCAGCCGAGATAGGTAAACTGGTTGACCGTTTTGAGTTTTGTGTGCCCGATGGAGATGTGGGGGGGCTGGTAGTCATGGTGGGGAGCTGGCTGATGGAGGACCTCAGTTTTCTTCAGGCTGACTTCCAGGCCAAACATTTTGGCAGTTTCCGCAAAGCAGGACGTCAAGCGCTGAAGAGCTGGCTCTGAATGGGCAACTAAAGCGGCATCATCTGCAAAGAGTAGTTCACGGACAAGTTTCTCTTGTGTCTTGGTGTGAGCTTGCAGGCGCCTCAGATTGAAGAGACTGCCATCCGTGCGGTACCGGATGTAAACAGCGTCTTCATTGTTGGGGTCTTTCATGGCTTGGTTCAGCATCATGCTGAAGAAGATTGAAAAGAGGGTTGGTGCGAGAACACAGCCTTGCTGTACTCGAGATGGCAGAGGTCGACAGCATCGAGTCCACGCTGCTGAAGATCCAGCTGCGCTGGATGGGTCACGTCTCCAGAATGGAGGACCATCGCCTTCCCAAGATCGTATTATATGGCGAGCTCTCCACTGGCCACCGTGACAGAGGTGCACCAAAGAAAAGGTACAAGGACTGCCTAAAGAAATCTCTTGGTGCCTGCCACATTGACCACCGCCAGTGGGCTGATAACGCCTCAAACCGTGCATCTTGGCGCCTCACAGTTTGGCGGGCAGCAGCCTCCTTTGAAGAAGACCGCAGAGCCCACCTCACTGACAAAAGGCAAAGGAGGAAAAACCCAACACCCAACCCCAACCAACCAATTTTCCCTTGCAACCGCTGCAATCGTGTCTGCCTGTCCCGCATCGGACTGGTCAGCCACAAACGAGCCTGCAGCTGACGTGGACTTTTTTACCCCCTCCATAAATCTTCGTCCGCGAAGCCAAGCCAAAGATATTTAACAAAATAAATTGTTGATTGTATATTTTTATTTTTATTATTTATTACTAATTATCAATATTATTATCATTCTTTTTATAATTATATTAGGCTAAATTGATTAGTATATCATCACCAGAAAATTATAACCATATTTATTACAAGATGAATGTATTTCAAACTTTAAAATGACATTTGCATTCTGAAGGATACTAATATTGCTTTAAACAGTTTTCAGCATACAGTTAAGTTTGGGAAAAATGGTCCACTGTAAAAATTTTTGGATTATAACTACAGTGCCCAAACAATGTATCCTGGCCTGTGGTCAGACATTAACTTGGATATTGTTCTTTCAAATCAATTGTCGAATGACATCAGTTGGCCTGAAACCTTGTTTAAGCAGATCAACAATGAATTTATCATGGGACTGATTTTAAGTTGTAATCTGGAATAGATATAAATAATGTCAAACTATATCCATATCCCTACTTAAACACCCTTATGTCAACTTATGTATCAATGAGATTCAACCGATTACAGAGCAAATTAAAAAAACCTCTATTTACGTCAATATAAACAGCAGATATAATTGTGTTTAAAATACTGTATATATAATGGATGCAATATACTGTATATGTAAAATTGTATTTAAAATAGATGTGTTTCATATTTAGTTTACTATGGGTAGCCAAATATTCAGATTTGTTTGAATAATTCAATCTATATATCAAAAGGTATTAAATAGCTTGAAGTATGCCTGTTTCCCTGTGAAATGGGATTAAATTTTAAATGAAAATTTATTTCTATACTGATAGTAAAGTAAACATCAACTAAATAAGCCACAGGAACTCTAAAATTAATAGTTTTGTATTACCAAATATGTTTGTACTTATTAAAAAATTTGATTCCATAATGAAATTTATAAACTCTCTAACTTTAAAAATTGAGAAACATATTGTAATATCCTCAGAATATGTTTTTTTTTAGCAAAATCCATTAAAAGAACAATTTATAATGAATGATAATATTGAATGTATGTAGAGTGGGATGTGACCGTGGTGATTGGGACGAGTGTATGGTGGTCAGTGGTGTGTGCAGTATCGGTGAGGAGGTGTTCAGCAAAAGAATCCTGAAATTGAATTTTTTTTCAAGATAACGAATAAAATTATCTTTTACGTGACCAAAATCACATTCTGGGGTAAGTAAACATAACATTCAGGAGTAAGTGTGGCTTTGTTTGTTATTTTGATTTCAACTGCAGCTTCAGTATATGTTTTAAAAAAAAATAATTTCATCAATTAAAATGGAAGTTTTGTGCCCTGAAGCAATATTTCTATGAAAGTTTTTGAGACATAATGCAAAGCACTGCAGGGAGCTCGGCTGCAGTTTTGAATCAAAGCAGTGAATGCCAAGTAGGTTGGGAGATTACAAAAACAAATTTTTTACTCTGCTTGTTCTGAATGCAAGCATGTGGTATAAAAAGCAGAACAACCTTCTGGCACTGTTTTCTGTTTCTCAGGCTGGCATCACTCAGGTTGGCAAGCTCAATTCTCCTGAGAGGATTCAAATGTGTCTGACAAAGCCCTCAGTATGACAGGTGTCAAAAAATTGAAAACACAGATAAGGTCTTGAACCACTTCCCCACTTTCATTCTTCACATTAAGCTGCCATCTGACACTGGAAGGGCTACAGGTGCTGGCCATATAGTATTACAGGTAAATAAATGGATAATTTGGCTGATTGATACGGGAGCACCAGCTGTCTCTACATTTTTTTTTTCTCTGGGCTGGAGAATGTTTTTCACATGCGTAACAAAAATGCTGACAGTACTGTGTGCAATGACCTTTCCCATCAAGGATCTTGTGTTCCTTTTTTTTTGGTTTACATCAGAGAAACATTTTTTTTTCCAAATATATTACTGTAATTTAATTGTTACTGGGTCTATTTTCAAACCTGGAGAGTTTTCTAGCAATTATTTAATAGCTTAGTTTCTCCATTTTAAAGGAGTGCTAACTTCACGTTAACATGTTTGGAGAAACACAAAACTTATATTTTATTGATTTATATTATCATATAATTGCCACAAAACTTTACCCAAATTTAAAGGATCCTCTGTACTGTTGTCCTTCTTTGCTCCAAATTAACTGGTAAAATTAGCTTTTTCACTCTGTAATAAATTCATTCATCACAATATAATTGGCACCAGATCTTGGTTGCAGATTTTCTGCTGTATTTATATGGACATTTCCCTCTGAATTAGGAAAAGTTGGATTTTCAAAATCTTGAAATGATTCTTGCATGCACAGTTCCTGAATGGAGAGTGTTAGCCTTTCCCTGCACCTGACAAACTATCCAAAGGAATCAAAAGCCATTTGTAGAAAAGTTTTAGTCCAAATATAACTTGACTTTCATTGTCAATTTACATGCAGGATAACAACATTTATTTCCATGATCTATGCCAGTTATCCTCATGAATAAATATCACCCTAAAAATGCATTCAGCTGATAATGGTTCAATGACCATTATTGGCATTATTTTATGCTTACCTTTAAGGATACTGTGCTGGATGTTTATTTTTTAAAAATCAATAAAGGTAAGCAAGGATAGGTTAGTTAAATGTATATTAATGAGTTTAACATCAGTCATTGAGAAATTACTGGAAAAAACATTCTGATGGACAAGATTTATCTCCAATTGGAGAGGCAGGGATTAGTCAACGATAGTTGGCATAGCTCAGTCTGACTAATTTAATTGATTTTTTTCAAAGTGGTCACTGTGTGTATTGATAAAGGTAATGCAGTCGATCTACTCTACATGGAATTCTGAGATGCTTTTGACAAGATGCCATGTGAGCAACTGGTTCAAAAAGGAAGAGTCAATCCAGAGGAATTTTCAAACTGGATCTGAAAATAGTGAGCTACACCATTTAAAAGACATGCACATAAGTACATCAATAGGAAAGGAGTAAAGGGACATGGGCCTAATGCAAGAAATTGTATCATTGTAGTGTAATAGTACAGATTCTATCACCAATGTGTCTATGTACAGATTGTAGTGTAGGATGATTGTGATTGGCTGAGAGCGTAGCCACACCTACTGGCAGGTCTTAAAGGGTTGCTCCTAGACAGACTAGGTCGACCTACTTGTGATATGATTCAGTCTTCTAGTTAATAAAAGCCTTGGTTCGGATCAACAAGCCTTTGATTCTTTCGACGCCCTCTACATGTAGATAGTCATTATAGCTGGCAGGGGCAACTAGGATTCTAAAAATCTTTCACCCAGAGAGTGTTTGACATTTGGAACACACTACCTGAGTCAGTGGTGATGCAAGTAATCACACATCTCAGCATTTAGTTGAGCATTTGAAACACCATGTCACTGAGTGTTGTGGACTGACTGCTGGAAAATGGGATTATTGTAGAAGGCTATTACATGTTGCCACAGAGTGTGCCGAAAGCCCTGTGCCAAGGCTGAGTGATTTTTATCTGTGACAATGCACAAACTGGGCAAATTTTCAGCTTTTGATTTACCACCAAGGAGATTAAATGTTTCCATGCCGAGTCGTCTTTAATTTTGTCTGAATTTGATTGAAAGCGTAATTTTCCATGATTTTACTTGATATCAATTGGAACCATTGTACATAATGATAATTCTAAATGTACTATTTGTTCTATTGAAGACATTGTATTCTTTAATATATATTTATGTTGATATTTAGATCAGTGTATTTTCTTCACTGGCATGTCCAATGGTTCAATAACAATGAAACTGACATTTACACTTTTTGCAGAACCTATGACTCTGATGTTATATTTCATTTTTCATATGATTGAGAGAAGAAAGGTAAAACATATTTCATAAATAAACAAGGAAGAGCTATTACCTGGTGAAGAGGTCATACATCTCAACTAATTGGTAGAAAAATTAGATGGGGATGAAGTGAAAGAAATCCACCAAATGAGTGGCAAAGTTTGGAGACAAATGTTTGAATGTAATCAAGGTAGAAACACTCATTACTTTGGGGATGAGGGTTATTTGAATGTCTGTTATCTACAGGATTATGGACAGAGCTGGAGATGGAATTACCTGGCTGGCTCCTTTTTACACAGCAAAGGCATGATGGGTCAAATGGCTTCCTTCTTCTGTGTTACCCATTTATCATGATTCTAACCTCACTGACAAAAGGCAAAGGAGGAAAAACCCAACACCCAACCCCAACCCACCAATTTTCCCCTGCAGCCGCTGCAACCGTGTCTGCTTGTCCCGCATCGGACTTGTCAGCCACAAACGAGCCTGCAGCTGACGTGGACTTTTACCCCCTCCATAAATCTTCGTCCGCGAAGCCAAGCCAAAGAAAATAACCACTTCATCAATGTTTAAAAAAAAATACTCAGCTCAGATAGTTTGCTTTGAATATTATGCTTTTACAGCATTTTGTGATTAATCTGCTGAGAAAATCATCTTATTTTTAAAAAATAATTTTCAGAAAATGGATCAAAATAAAGAGATTTTACTGACATTAGCAATGATCAAAACCTACTACCACTGTTAGGTGAAGCAAACTTTAAGAACTACAATTACCATGATACCATGCTTGTACTCCATGCAGGTAGAAATCCTCAGAATAGACTTAGCAATAATGGTAAATTTAATTGATGCTCATTTTACCTTGTGTACTTTCATGACTCTTACCTCAGTGCTGATACATGTGCCTATCATAAAAAGCATGAAAATCCATAATATATTTTCACGCCACTTAATTGTTACCTTTTTCAACTCCTTATTGTTCAGTGCAAAAAAAAATGACTTTCTACATAATTAACTCAGACCTTTATGGTCTTAGTGCAATAAAACCTCTGTTATCTTTAATTCAACAATTGGCAGCCTCAAGCAACCGGCAAAACAATTGCGGAAGATAAATAGGTAAAAAAATACAGAAGTTTCACATTGGCACACCTCGCCGTTAGTTCACCGATTATGCAACAAGCAACCACAAGCTAATGGAACATTCTGGCATCTACCAATCCCCACAGTCACATATGGATAGGGTGGTGAAGAAAGCTTTTGGTACGTTGGCCTTTATAAATCAGACCATTGAGTATAGGAGCTGGGATGTTATGTTAAAATTGTACAAGGCATTGGTGAGGCCAAATTTGGAGTATTGTGTACAATTTTGTTCACAAAAGTATAGGAAAGATCTCAACAATTTGGAGAGAGTGCAAAGAATATTTACTAGAATGTTGCCAGGGTTACAGAGTCTAAGTTATAGGGAAAGGACTATACTCCTTGGAACAAAGAAAGATAAGAGGAGACTTGATAGAGGTTTATAAGATTATGAGGGGTATAGACAGAGTAGATGTGAGTAGGATGTTTCCACTTAGATTGAGGGAGATAAATACGAGAGGTTATAGTTTTGAGCTGAAGGGGGAAAGGTATAAGGGGAGCATTACGAGAAAGGTTTTCACTCAGATTGTGGTAGGAGTGTGGAATGATCTGCCATCTGATGTAGTGAATGCAGATTCAATCTTGAATTTTAAAAATAAATTGGATAAATACATGGATAGGAGAGGTCTGGAGAGTTATGGAATGAGAGAAGGTCAATGGGATAGCTAATTTTATTGGTTGGCACAGACCAGAAGAGTTAAATGGCCTGTTTTATGTGCTGATGGTTCCAAGTTAGGTCTTTATTCTTTGGAGTGTAGAAGGTTGAGAGGGGATTTGATTGTGGTATTTAAAATTATTAGGGGCATAAATAGAGTTGACAAGGAGAGGCATTTTCCTTTAAGAAGGGAGATACAAACAAGAGGACGTGAGCTGAGAGTTAGGGGCAGATGTTTAGAGGAAACCTGAGGGGGGACTTCTTTACTCAGAGAGCAGTGGGTGTGTGGAATGAGCTTCCAGACGAAGTGGTGAAGGCAGGCTCAATATTATCATTTAAGGAGAAGTTGGATGTGTATGTGGATGGGGAGATAACTTGGGTTTTACTGTATTTGTGACTCAAAACTGCTCATTATCTTGCATACTGAACTCCATGCATTGGAGATGTATTTCAGAAGTCATTAGTGCTTATGAGCCTTGTCTTATCCATAGTGATGTAACACACGATTCTATCATCCAGAAGAAAGTGAATGAGCAATGTCAATTGTTCATTTCTTATTTTGTTTCTATTTACATTCCCCCGAAATAAAATCATTTCTGATTTTATTTTACTGATGTTTTTTTTTTAAATTCTAGCTTTGTTGATCATATGGTACTTATTCTGCAGTTCTTCATCTAACTTATGAAGTGGCCACATAGCCTGCAGCTATGTTTTAGTGCAGCATAAGCTTTCTGCTGACAAAAATCCTTTTGGGTTTTGATATGTTTGTTGGCTATCAAAAAAGGAATGCCGGGTTCTGACTTAATCAGGAAATATCTAACTCCCCTTATGTTTGAATTGAATATGCCATGACAGTCAACACCTCCATAGCCAAAACTTTTCAGCAAAGCTCCAAGTCAAATCTCATAAGTATAATAAATAACAATAATGCATTTGAAGTCAATAATGTAATCTAAGATTTCAGGAGGTTCTCAATTCTGCTGAGCTTAATGTGCTATTGACTCCCCACATGGTCCTGTAAGAAAAATAACAGAGTGAAACCAGACAAAATATCTGATCACATGCTTTGCCCCTGCTTATCAAGAGCTTTTAAGATGTGTATGAACCTAAAATGGAGTATCTTACAATAGGTATGTCATTTGCCTTTCGGTTACAACTTTCTACTTTTTCAAGAGTAAACTTCAAAATGCCTTTACATGGTTGACACAAAATATTTGTAGCATGCGTATCAATATGAAACAACATGTTAAAGAAAAATAAGTGACATAGAATTGTCATTACACATGCAATTATTTTTAAAACACTTTCAAAATTCTGAAAATTAAATTATTATGTATGGTTGTGCAACAACTGAGAATCTGGACCTTTTATCTGTGAATTTGATATGTGCAACCAGCAAATAAGGGGTTATATGCTCTGTAAACACATACTATTGCAATGAATCAGAAGTTGTAAACCTTCCAACATGCAACAGCTGGGGACAGACCTGCTCATGTAGAATCTCAAACCATAGCCAACACCTGGCTCTTTTAACAGGGCTGCTGAGCTTTCAGTCCATGCAGTTTTAGCACATTGAGCGATGTCATTAACTCTTGTTTGTTCCAGTGTTACCAATCTCATGAGAATCTGTTTAATTTTTCTTTGTCTGAGCTCATGTACATTTGTGTAATTTTTTTTGTATATCAGTTCCATTGCTATTGGCTTCCTTTCTGGGTGCTGTAACCCTTTTCTCCCTGTCACTGTGAATCAAATACATTGATAAATATCTTCCTTGTTTTAAAAAAAAATGAATATGGCAATAAGTCTTCCCTTCAGAATGGCCTTGTAGACTTCAAATAACCATCATGGATCAACATTGCTTATTTTTCACTCTCTGTTGATTTCTTTTTGAATGATGTTATTTTAAAGAGTGTTCCTGATCTCACGATCTCTGTCCTGGAGGAATTACTGAGCTTGACATTGTAAGGAAGTGGAAGTGTTATCTGCAATAAATGTTAAACCTGCCTCACTCCTCCCAGTAGTAACATCATCTACATTTACATTAAAACTGGAAAAATAAGTGGAATAAATATGAAAATTAAATGGATTAGAACTTTGATTCTCTTAGAAGAGTATGATGATTGCATTACTTGATACAACTGTCTTTACGAGCATTCTCTTTCAAAAACTGAGTTGTTGCAGTAAATTAAGGTTATGTTTAACATCTTGCATGTCTTTCTTTTTTTCATTTATGTTCAATTTCCAAAACTCTCCATTTAATTATCTTTGGGGAACAGGCTGGGAAGAATTACCGAAACTCGGCCGTGCAAGGGAACTGTATGTCAGGCATAATTGAACTGACACAATCCCTGAAGTGCCCTGTGTTAGTAATTACATTTCTACTTGAATTAATACAGACTCTTCTGCTATCAGGCAGGTGTGGATCAGTAAAAATTATAATATAACTCCCTTATTTTACCCTAAGTGCTGTGATAATCCCAGGCTAAGGAGGAGATCCTTCTGAGGCTTAATACTTTCTTTTCCTTCGACAAATCTTCAAACTAGAAATTAAGAGCATAACCCACTCAAGATTATATATTCACTATATTATCCCCTTTTTGTTTATTTTGCACTCTCTGTTGTACTTAAGTATGGGTTGGTTTGCCTGGATAGCAAGTAAAACAAAGTTTTTCACTGTATCTTGGTGCACAATAAAAAATAAATTCAGTTCAATAAGTGTTAAAAGCATAAAAGGTCTACATTACTTAAATCAAATATATAGCATCTCTGACTCAGGCTATGATTCCATGCTGAGTTATTTGCTATGGCTGCAATTTTGAGACTGTTCCCATGAATTTTGCTAATGACAGGAATTTGTCTCGAAGATGTGAAGGGTCTAGTAATCAATTCATAGAGCAGTGACAACAAATACATTTTATTGTTATAAAGTATATTTAAAACATCACAGCTGCTCACACTAATCAAACCAACATATGGCTCAGAAGTATCAGAAGTCGAACTTCCAGCCAAAAGTTAGGTATATTAGTGTCATGAATAAATTCTGTCAAATTGTCTCATTTCAATTCACCAGGAGTCTCTGTTGCTGAGGAAAAGCAGGGTGAAAGAAGTTTGGATTTCTGGGGTCTCTCTTCTGATTCTCCAGTTTGCACTTTCAAACACCTGATTCACCTCTCACATTGAGCCTTGCGCTGAGAGAACTTCGGGCTACAACTAGTTTCCTATTTTAGATAAAACATTAAAATGGAAACTCGCCCAGCCATAGCATATGAATGCAACAGGCTCTGCCTTAACAGCCTTGAGTTTTCCATGTTTCCTAGACATCACGAATCTTTCAACAATACCATCTCTTGATGCTTTATTCTAGCTGTATCCCCAACCAACCAATTTTCCCCTGCAACCGCTGCAACCGTGTCTGCTTGTCCCGCATCGGACTTGTCAGCCACAAACGAGCCTGCAGCTAACGTGGACATTTACCCCCTCCATAAATCTTCGTCCGCGAAGCCAAGCCAAAGAAGAAGAATACTGGCTTCTGTACATCAAGAGTATTTAATTGGTTCTGGTAAAATATTGCTTTTGAAATAATGCAGGTCAAATTGATTAGAGTTTTAAAAAATAAAGAAAATGATATAAATAATAATTGGCAGTTCTTGTTCATCAACAATTAATGAAGATGAAACTATGTACTTGTTTTAAACACCAAATTTGACAACAGTTATTGCTGTGACTCAGCATCCTGCATGACCTGCTGAGTTTCTCCAGTACAATTGTGTGTGCTCCTGCTTCAGTCACTTTTTTGGATATGGTAAAAATTGACATTCATTACCTAGACAGTGATGGGTGGTGCAATCATGTGATTATCTTTATGATAGAACACCTATAACCTGTAAGCATGTCCACCTCCCCCTTCCCCAGCTGCACCCAAACCTTTGCATTTGAGTCCCCTCCCTGTCTTTGGTGAATCCGATCTGTTAGTCTGCTCCAGTGAGGATTTTGTTTGCCTTTTGTGTTAAATTTCACCCAAAACTATTGCTTCTATTCTACAATGAAGGGTAGTTTGATGCAGGAGTATATTCCATACTGTATGAGGATAAGGAAAATGGCCCAGCTTGATTCTGAAATAGACACATTCCAAGATTACTAATAAAAAGACAAGAATTTGGTTGGGCCGAATATATTCAAATCTTAATTAACAAAAAATGCCAAAAGCTGGTGTTTGTCTGCAATAATAATAGCAAAAAAATAATGCTGGAGAAATGCTGATATTTATCTCAAGTGGATTTTGAATTTAAAATTGAATATGTTATCGTTGATCTGTTGTGGGATAACTGCTGAAACTCTGATAACTGCAGAGGTAGCACAGGTACTATAGTGATTAGTTAGCATAGTGCAATGCTGTTACAGCGCCAGAGACCGGAGTTCGAATCCGGCATCGTCTATAAGCCATTTGTACATCCTCCCCATATCTGCTGGGTTTCCTCTGGGTGTTCTGGTTTCCTCTGACCCTTCAAAGACCCATTGGAATGTAGGTCAATTGGGTGTAATTGGGTGGCACGTACACCTGGTCTGAAAGGGCTTATTATGCGCTGTATGTCTAAAAAAAAATTCTGTTCAGCTTTGTCCACTGGACCTTGAGAAATTCTGGTAAATGTGTAAGTGTACAACACCACTTGACCAGCATGATGCAAAGCTTAATAGCTTAAATTATGACATCAGATTGCATAAATTAGTTGCAGGTTCCTTTGATTCAAAAAAAATTTGAGAGGTGATGACATGAAGGTTTAACATATACAAAATATGCCACAAATCGTCCAGAATAGGGGAATCAATAACCAGAAGACATAAGTTTAAGTTGAGAGGGGAAAGATTTAACAGTACCTGAGGGGTAATATTTTTACACAGACGATGGTGACTGCATTGAATGGACAGCCAGAGAAGGTGGTTGAGGCAGGTACCTTTGCAACATTTAAGAAAAAAAATGACTTGTGCATGGTTAGGATATGGCAAAATATAGGGATGTGGGACGAGAATGGGTGGGATATTTTTGGTTAATGAGGACAAGTTAGACCAAAAGACCTGTTTCAATGCTATATGACTCTATGTCTAAACTATCTTACATTATCTCAAAAATAACAAACCAAATCATAAAAACTGGTGAGGAGACCTTACTCTTTGCCTATACATTCATAGAAATGGACCACTGTTTCCTCTTTCAAAGGAGAACATGAATGCTGAAGCAAAATTTGGTTCTTTCAGCTCGTGTATACTTTAGAAGCAGCAAAAACTGTCCTAAGCCTCACTAATCAAGTGCAAGTGTTCAGATATGAACCAAAATGAGAAGCTGGTGATCCTATGATATCTGTCTCTGAGGTCAATGTCAGAACAACTTTCAAGAGGGTGAACCCTCAAAAGGTGTCATGCCTGGCACAGTACTGAATATCTGTGACAACTAATTAGCTGGACTATTCAATTTCATTGCTGAAGTCAACGCTTCCCACCTGCTTCAAATGGTACTCAATCATACTGCTGCACAAGAAGAGCAGGGTCAGCTGCCTCAATGACTAGTGTCCTGCAGCACTCACTTCTTCAATGATGAAATGCTTTGAGAGGTTGGTCATAGCCTGAATGAACTCATAACTAATTGAAGACTGGACTCATGACAATTTGCCTACTGTCACAATCATTAATCAACAGTTGTATTCTCACTGGCTCTCCACTCAGCCCTGGAACACCTCAACAACTGCAACATATACAGAACATCAGGCTGATTTTCATCGATTACAGCTCAGCTTTCAACACCATCATGCCCTCAGTATGAATCAGCAAGCTTCAGAACCTAAGCCTCTGCAACAACTCTGCAACTGGATCCTTGACTTCCTCATCAGAAAAACAAACCAGCTCCTGGTGATCTATAATACATGTGCAAATTATCCACTTTGCACTAATCACATTTCTATAACTTTTTTTTTCTCATTTAAAACCAACATAATTTTTTTTTGGAAGGAACCAACAAACCACACACTTGAAATGTGAGACCATGGACAGACATGGCCAGCAAGGGATGAGGCAGGGAATTTAATTTTCTTCTATTGTGGCGGACAGAGCTGAGGTGCTCAGTGAAGCAATTTCCCAGTTTGCACCCTGGCACTCCAATGGAGAGGAGATCACCCCTGGAAATTCACAAGTCAAGTACTGCTCAACTGTTTTTAGTTTGTATTTATCACATCTTATATTCAAAATTCTAACCCATGAATAATTTTACTGAAAGATATTGATATTGCATAAAGATAACTTCAAAGCATATTTTAAAGGACACAAACCAAATATACCCTGTTCAACTTTTTGATGTGACTATGTTAGTAATCTAATGAGATTAGAGAGTTTCCAGATATTTTGTGATGGTGAAAATACACTGGTCTTCAAAAAAATCGAAATTGCAGTCAACTCTACTTTCAAATAAGCAGTGAATTATTGAACATGAAGGGAATTTATCAAACCAGAAGCATGCTGTTGCACAATTCTGTACCTTATTTGGCATCACGCAGGATATATGGACAAGGCAAGGAGTCTCCCAAATATTCTTCAATGAGTAGTTGAGAGACAGTGGGAGAATTGGGTTGGGGGGGGGGGGGGGAACAAGGGAAGGAAGGGGTGGGGGGGAGAGAGAGAGAGAGAGAGAGAGAGAGACAGGAGAAAAGGCAAAAAAAGAGGAACTCAGAGCTAAGTGCAGTTATGGAGTATTAAATATCTGGTCCTGGGAAATGAAAGCAATATCCACAAATTGCAAATAAATGAAGTTACAAAAGTTATGATAACTTTTACAAGTGACAAGTCCAATAGAAATGTGAAGAAATTTATGAATAAAATGGATATCTGCTAAATAGGTATATTGTCGGTTTCTGATGGCTCTTGGGACCAATTGAGCTCAATGGCCACAGGCCCTATATGGCTGGACACCTTTTGGGAACAGGTTGTGGTGGCAGGCATACCCTATATTGGCAGAGGCAGTGTGATCTTTGATCACTCATTGTCACTGAAAAGACTTTTTATTCTTTCTTTTCATTCTTCTTTTTCCTTTTCTTTACACCATGTCTCAGGAGCATGCTTGCACTTTCCTAACCTTTGAATGGTATGCAGAAGTAAGCTTATCACATTATTTCAGTACACATGATGGATAATAAGTAAATCTAAATCTAGATCTTTAAGTGCTATGGATGCAGATCATGAAGAGTTTAGTAGAAAAATCTAGGAAATTATTGTGATCTTACCTATAATTTTCTTGCTGTTGTTTTTAACTGAGAGTAATGATCCCGCAGGATTATTTGTATGACAACAAACATGTAACACCAGTTTGGAAATAAAGTATCCCTACATCTCTTTCCTTTTCATGCTGCCTGCTTGTTTCATTTATGATGACCTTTTGTTCTGGGAAAAGTAAAATATCTGTTAAAATAATCGTGTGCCTTTCTGATCATCTGAGTGACATCTGTTGTGTTAATAAAATAAAAACTGGTTTTACACATTGGAATGGTGATCTCTTTCACTTGCACTGATAGAAGCTTCTTGATTTATCTGGTCAAATAAAGATTTACTAATTTTCCACAATTGTCACACTTTGATAAGCTAAGATGTTTGTCTGCCTTCTGCATGTTTGAATGTCCAAGATAATTTTCCCCAGTGCATGCTGTCAAACCAAGATAACCAGAGTCTCCACATAAATGCAGAACCCAAAAACTCCTGCTTTAGGGAATATGTTGTGTTTGGACATAGAATTATTGGAAGAAGCTTGGCAGGTCAGACATGGATAAAAATGGTCAGTCAACATTTCAAGTGTGTGATTTGTTGGTTCCTTCCAATGTTTTTATATCGGTTTTAAAAGAGAAAAAATAAGTTATAGGAATGTGATTAGTGCAAAGTGGGTAATTTGCACATGTATTATAGATCACCAGGAGCTGGTTTGTGCCATTCAAGCATTATCTGGTTCAGAATCATGTTTAGAATTATGCTTCGAGGTTCTCTGAATTTGCTAGACTAACTTCTTGTCGTATTGCACTGATCATCTCACAACCTTGTAGACTTAAGAGACCAAGGACCAAGTTTAAACATCTTGAATTGGGATAATGTACGCACATATTTTTCTCATACTCAATTAATCTTATATTCAAAATTCTAACCCAAGGATAGTTTTATTTAAATATATTGATATTGCATAAAGGTAAATTTTAAGTATATTTTAAGGGACATGAACCAAATCTACCTTCTTCAACTTTTCAATCTAATTGATGAGATTAGAAAGTGTCCAGATTTTTTTTCTGTCATCAAAACATACTGGTCTTCCAAAAAAAACAACATTGGAATTGCAGCTATCTCTACTTTCACATTATCAGTGATAATTATAGCCCATCCATGATTTAGTGTAAAAAATGGTTCTGATTTTTTGTTTTGTTTTTTATTGCTTATTAAACCTACTACCCGTTGTTTAAATACATCTTATGCTTCAAGTCTTTAAACACAATCTGTGACTCATATTCAATTGTGGGATTATTCTTCTACTCATTAATGGCTGCATTTTAAGTGCTCTGAAAATGGCAAATAGTTATAAGTTGAAGATTTTTTTGCTGGTTTGGAGCCTTGTGGATGTGCAATGTGGACATTAAATTATTCCTATTTGGTGGTATTTGAGAAGTGACTGACCCAACCTGAAGCAGCTAAATAGTATTTGTGTTCCATATGCCATATAGTTACTAAATGAGTATGGTAATCACAAACATGTCACAGATTGAGCTGGAGTGAGCCAAGAAGCTGAGTGACATGGCAATAATGAATGATAGCACCAGATTCAGTGTCAATCTTCACAATCTGTGCAGCATTATAGTTTACAAGGGAAATATACAGAGGCATAACTCCAGCACTTATTTTTACATTTTGGCTGAGAATGTTGTGTTTCCTTTTAATTATTATGCTTGCCTGCACTTTTTTGACTAGTGGGTATATCATGCAGCAATATGTTCCTTCTCTAATCTTGTCAGCGACGAGTTTTTGCACCAGTTTTGCACCTTAATCTACTTGCTTGGGCATCATTGATGGAATCAAAGATCAGCTCTTTTTATTGGGTACCATGCAGTACCATGAAAGAACATTTTTATTTTGAAATCATTTTACTTTTACTTGTTTCATTTTCCATTATATTTTGTTCAATGTAAGTATTTATCAATTAAGTGTACATAATTTACATTTCTCTCCATAAACAAAGTCATGCGATATCTATCACTTGCAGACATACATTTTCATTGTCTGCTGAGAAGTATTTCACATTGAAATTGGACAATCGATGCATGTACTAAATGCAGAATGTGATGTTTGTAGGTTGAAATCTGAGTCTGTAATTTCAAATGAAGTTCAGAAAGAATTTAACTTGCATATGTTGTATTGCATGTTTAATGCATGCAGCAGAAGATGACAAAAGAGCAAAGGAAAGAGAATTTGAGGTGGGTCATATGGATTCTTGAGCCTTCTCTGCCATTCACAAAAATCATAATAGATCTAGGCCTTTACCTCCAGAGTTTATTACTTGTTCTCTATAATCTATGACTATTTTATTCTTCTTTTCTTTGGCTTGGCTTCACGGATGAAGATTTATGGAGGGGTAATGTCCATGTCAGCTGCAGGCTCGTTTGTGGCTGACAAGTCCGATGCGGGACAGGCAGACACAGTTGCAGCGGTTGCAAGGGAAAATTGGTTGGTTGCGGTTGGGTGTTGGGTTTTTCCTCCTTTGTCTTTTGTCAGTGAGGTGGGCTCTGTGGTCTTCTTCAAAGGAGGTTGCTGCCCGCCAAACTGTGAGGCGGAAAGATGCACGGTTTGAGGCGATATCAGCCCACTGGCAGTGGTCAATGTGGCAGGCACCAAGAGATTTCTTTAGGCAGTCCTTGTACCTCTTCTTTGCTGCACCTCTGTCTCGGTGGCCAGTGGAGAGCTCGCCATATAACACAATCTTGGGAAGGCGATGGTCCTCCATTCTGGAGACGTGACCTACCCAGCGCAGTTGGATCTTCAGCAGCGTGGATTCGATGCTGTCGGCCTCTGCCATCTCAAGTACTTCGATGTTGGAGATGAAGTCGCTCCAATGAATGTTGAGGATGGAGCGGAGACAACGCTGGTGGAAGCGTTCTAGGAGCCATAGGTGATGCCGGTAGAGGACCCATGATTTGGAGCCGAACAGGAGTGTAGGTATGACAACGGCTCTGTATACGCTAATCTTTGTGAGGCTTTTCAGTTGGTTGTTTTTCCAGACTAAACTATTTTATAATTGTCTATCAAATAACCACCTTCACAGCTCTCGAAAGTAGAGAATTCTAAAAATTTATGACACTGCTAAAAGAAATCCTTCCAATTTCAAATGCCTCCACATCAAGATTCCTTCATGATGGGAAATATCCTCTCAGGATTGATCCTGTAAAATATCTCAAATCCAATCTTTTGTTAACATCACATTCATTCTTCTGAACTCCTCTAACTATGGGCCCAATCTGATCAACCCTATCTCCAAAAGAAACCCTTATATCCTTGGAATCAACCTAGTGAAATATCTCTGAACTGCTTCCCATGTAAATGGGTGCTACCTTAACTCAGGATACCAAAGCAGTCTGCAGTGCTCCAGGTGCAGTATCATCCACACCCAGAAGAATGACCTTTCTACTTTTATACTCAAGTCTCTTTAGGCAGCTCAGACAGCGTAGCAGTGAGCTCAATGCTATTACAGCACCATATGACCTGGGTTCAAATCCAGAAATGTCTAAGGAGTTTATACATTATCCCCATGACCTGTATGGGTTTTCTTTTGGTATTCCTGTTTCCTCCCACCATCCAAATCATACAGGTTTGGTAGGTTCATTAATTGGGCTGCACAGATTTCAAGGACCCAAAAGGATGTTGTACCGTGCTGTCGTTAAACTTAACATTTTAAGAAATGAAAAGCCAATATTAAGACTTAAGATTCAAGATTCAATTTATTGTCAGGTAATAAAGACAGTGCAATATTACACAATTTATTTTGTTACCGAATGTCTATGAACTCCAGCGGTCCTGCAGCCACACAGAGTCCAGACCAACCCTCCGACATGATCAGGAACCCTTCAACACCCTCAGCACCATCTCTCATCCTAGATCCAATACCTGGTACCCTTTCAACCAGTAGTATGCCAGTCTCCAGCAGTCCACAGTTCGATGTGAATCTATCCACCAGTCGCCAATAGCCCACAGCCTTCATATGTTCTTTGCCTTGAGTTTATTTTAATAATTAATTGCTCTATCTGCAAGCTAAATTTCTCAACTTCATGTTCAAGGACCCATTGACACATTAGTATGTCAATATTCTATAGGCTCTCTGCTTTTAAACAATATTTTGTTTTATATTCTTGACACCAGCAGAGATTACCATTTTCCCACATTATTATGAAATCTGCTAAATTTCTCCCACTCAATTCACCCTTCTGTATGCTTTTTGAAAGCTCCCTTCATCCTCCTCACTACTTGCCTTCCCACCTATCTTTGCACCAACAAAAACATAGCTGGCTCTTAACGTTAACTTCTATTCGGATATATCCCCAACAGCAGTGTCTACATTATTACCAGATAGTTCGGACAAGAAAGAAGTAATTCATCGTTGCCCTTGACAAATAAATCAACTTGATCTCCTATAAATCTTTTAAATAATACTTCTTGGTCAGCAATAATTTTGTCAGTAATGTTACAAATAAAAGTGGCACACCATATTACGAACATTTTGGGACAAACAGAGTACATCACTATTTTTATGAAAATATGAATTAGGTTTTGTGAACTTGTATTCTACGATATAATTCTCTGATATAGAAATAGTTTAAGATACAATACTGCAAGTCATCATTCTCATGCTTTTGTTTATTATAATAAAAAATTAGCTTTCGAATGCAAATGCTTGGTAGAAGAATAAATTGGTGGCTTTGAGAGTATCTTTCCATCACTGCTTCAACCTTCTCTGGAGGGTGACTTTCACTAGATTTAACTGTCTTACATTTGACAGGTAAAGATAAATTGATCAGTCAGAGCGGTGAATACTTGCCTTCAAAATGCCAAAATAACTAAGATCTGACGAATAATTGCCTTTTCAGAGGTTTATGGGTGAATATATAGAGTGTTCTTCGATGCAGCAAATAAGTTGGGAAGGGCAGAGTAAGAGAAAGTACAACTCTCAAATTGCACTGGTGGTTTACCAGTTGATAGGCCCAATCCAGCAATTGCTCTTCAAAATAAATCATGTTTTGATCTCTTTGGAAATAAATATTAGTTCCTCCTTAAAATTCACCTACAGTCAAAGCTCACCTGAGAACTTGGTCATTATCTGAGAACCTACAGTGATTCAAGTCATGTCGAGTTAAGATTATTATCATCTGATGGTAAAAGTACAACCCGACGAAACAGTGTTTTCCTGTCCCTGTTGCAAATCACACAGACACATAACCAGACATAACACATATTCAGACTAACAATACATATGCATGACAAATATTAATCTATACAAACAAATAAATAAATATTATTTCATATAAGCACCTCAGATGGTTAGTGTGAGTGGTTCCTTTGGTCATTCAGCATTCTTACTGCCCATGGGAAGAAGCTGTCCCTCAGCCTGGTGGTACTGGTTCTGATACTCCTGGATCTCTTTCCTGATTAAAGCAGCTGAAAGATGCTGTGTGCAGGATAGAATGATTTTTCAAGCCCTCTTCAGACAACAATCCTGATAGATCACATTAATGAGGGGGAGGGAGATTCTATTGCTCCTTTCTGCTACTCTTATGGCCCTGTGGATTGATCAATCCATTTCTCAGCAGCAACCTTACCACACTGTGATGCAACTGGCCAGGACGCTCTCAATAGAGCTCCTATAGAAAGTTGACATAATGGTGGGCCAGAAGCCTTATCCTCTTCAGTCTTCTCAGGAAGTGCATTTGCTGTTGCAGCTTCCTGAAAAGTGAGGAGATGTTGAGTGTCCATGATAGGTTAGTAGTTAAGTCAACTCCAAGGATCTTGTTGCTTTCAACTCTCTTTACAACAGAGTTGTTGATAGAGTGTAGTGGAGGTTAGTCATTCCTTGTCCTCCTGAAGTCCACAATCATCTCCCTTGTCATGTACACGTATAGACTCAGGTTGTTACTTTCACACCATTTCCTAAGATTTTCCATCTCTTCTCTGTAGTGTGACTTATCATTGTTGCTGATGAGACCAACTACTGTTAAGACATCTGCAAATTATGACACTTTTGGAGCTGGATCTGGCAATACAGTCATGGGTCAGTAGCGTGAATAAGGGCAAGTTGAGCACACAGCCCTGAGGTGCACCAGAACTCAGCACGATGGTGCTCAAACAGACAGACTATGGTCTTTCTGTTAGGAAGTTCAGAATCCAGTTAAAGAGAGGCATATTGAATCCAAGTGATGACAAACTTCTCCACTAGCCCCTGGGGAATGATCGTATTCACTTTCATTCAGTTTAATGAGGTTTCATTAAACTATAATACTATAATACTAAAAATACTACAGTATAATCGATGCAAGCTTTCTTGGATTTATATTTCTATGGCTGTATTCCCATTTTTTTCTCTAAATATTTGTAGCAGATAAAGACTTTGACATACTATGTGGGCATGTTATCAAATGCTATTGCAAAATTTGGTTTAAGTGAATATTCATTTATAATGCTAAAATACAGAGTAGTTGACCAAAAGAGTGGCCATACGCCACTGAATTATATACTTAAATTTGAATCTGATCTTTTCCCCATACTACAGGACTGATCAGGAAAGCCATGAAAACTTTGAGCTGCGCAAAACAAATCTGGTCCCTTGTCTGCAATTCCTTTCATCTATCAGACTACTATTTCATGATGATCTTTACAGTTCTTTGTCACCCTGTGTTAAACCTCTGAATACAAAATCTCTCCTCAGCTTAAACAGGGCGGCAGAGTTAGTGTGGTGATTAGCACAAAGCACTTACAGCTCCAGTTACTGGGGTTCATATCCAGTGCTATCTGTTAGGAGTTTGTATGAGTTTCCTCCTAGTGCTCTGGTTTTCTTCCACATTTCAAAAATGTACTAAGGGTTTATATCAATTGGATGTATTTGTGTGGTAGAGGCTCGTGAACCTAAAGGACTTGTTACTTTGCTGTATGTCTAAATTAAAATATTGATTTAACCTTCACTGGTTCTTGTATTAGAGACATCTAATACATCTAGAGCTCATCTGTAATTAAAAGCTTAATGCATGTAACTGTGTACTCCCAAATTTACCATGCCAACCCAACAAAAAGGACAAATTATGATATTTTTCCCAAAAAAATCTAATTAGTAACTTGAAGGGAAGTTTATATGCATCCTTCATGATTAGAGCAGATAGGTAAAATACTAAACAGTTTAAAGTCTAGGAATATCATTATTTTCATTTTTATTAACCCATTGTCCCTCTTTACCAATGCTTTTCCTAATTTTCAAAATTAGAAGAAAATTACTGTTTGGATAATTTGGGATTTTACAGTTTAATCCTCAATACTTAGTGGTTTATTTCTTTAGAATAGTATAAAATGTTCTGGCCTCAATAAAATTGATGTAAGTGAGCAGTACTAAAATGTTTCTTAAATTAAAGAAAGATCATGGTGCAAAATAGCAGGAGCAAAAAAAAAGAGGAAATTCATGATGGTCACTGCACTGATTTCTGAGATGAGCAGCTCATCTGGTCAGAAAAAGTTGAGTTGATTTGTCCTAAATTCACAGGTTGTTTGAGTTGTGATAGTTAGGTGGATTTAACTTCTCAATATTGTCTGGATTTCCATACTGCCAAGGGCCTGGATGTGACAGAACTTTTTAGTGTAGCCAGAAAAGTTTTCTCAAGCTGTTGTAGATGACCCTACAAGAGAGGGAACATCAACTGATATCTTGTAGGAAAAAGAAGCAGGGCATGTCACTGGGGCAGGATTTTGGGACCAGTGACCAAAATTCTATTAGTTTTACAATGATTATGGAAAATATATGACTGGTTCCCAATGTAAAGACCTAAACTGGGGCAAGAATAATTTAAATGACATTTGACAGGAACTGAAATTGATTAGGAAAGGTGATTGGCAAATAAAAAGGGAAAATGACAAATGGAGGCTGTAATGAGAGAATGCTAGAGATCCTCCTGACCTCTAGAGTGAGTCAGAGATTAGTTTATTGCAGTTCTTGGTTGGTTTAAAGATGGATACCTCCACATGGTCATGAGTGAGTTGTTTTCTTTTTAAAAAATATATTTTTATTTAGTTTAAAATATAATAAATTATTCAATTGTATACAAGTAAATACATAAAGAAGGGAGAAAAAGAGTAAATAAGAAAATATGCATAACTACACTTACATTTAATAACTCAATCTAGTAATAAATATAATGTATGCAACCATGTCAGACCCATTTATTAGACTGTTATATTAAAATAATAAAGATTAAAAAAAACATAAAAACTAATGGACCAAATTTAGCAAATCTATCCCATCCCTCTAATCAGTTACTTTTTTTTATAATGAAGAATAAAAATCAATAATGATGTGGAATCACTGGTGACCCCTGGAGAACAGACAAAGAATTACCCGAACATATAGTAATTATAGATTCTTCCAATTTTTTTTTTTAATTCTAAGAATGGGCTCTATAATTTCATAAATAGAAACTTTCTATCTTTAATATTATCTCTGATTTTCTCTAAACTTAAATAGAACATTGCATCTTATAGCAAATGCATATGAGTAGGGGATGAATTTCCTTTCCATTTCAATTACAAAGCTCGTCTGGGTCTCAATGTAGTCATATTGTGGGCTTTTTTCCTGAGGTGTTGATAGAGGTTCATCTGAGTCATGAGAAAAACCAAACAGAGCAATTAATGGGCAGGTTTCCAAGTTAATCTTGTTGATAGATTTTGAAAAATCTATTTCCAAAATCTCTCTAAATTTGGGCATTCCCACAATATATGAATCAGAGAGGCTTCAAAAATTTTATATTTCTCACAAAAAGGATCAATATCTGCATAGAAATTGGATAATTTAAGTTTAAACATACAAGTTCTATGCACCACTGTATTGGGAAGAATTGTGGCTATCATGTGACAGCACTGCCCCCTACCTAGTCTGAGGACACACCAGCTGTCAATCAAGGTTTGGTTCCAGCCTACCCATTAGTGCACACCTTGCTGTTGATCTCTGTAAATTATCTGGACTGGACTCTCCAGGTTACCTATACTTGGCTGTTGTAATTGAATTAACCCTCATGGCACTGAGTTATTCGCACCTGCTAATGAGCTGGGCTGGAACCTCCAGCACTATAAAGGTGCCATTTGTTCTTTGTTCTTTCTCTTTGTCAGCTTGCGACCATCATTCTTCACTCCAGACCTAGAAATGTGGAAGGGTGTTAGAGAAATTGTTGGTAAGATGTGCACTGTTAAAAGGGTTTGAAGCATTTAATTAGTGTCCCTTGTAGCATAGAACTATGTCTGCACTGAGTTCAGGGATGGTGGGGCATTGTAGTGATTTTTCCTTGATCATTATATGTACCAGTTCATTGTGTGTGTGTGTGTGTGTGTGTGTGTGTGTGTGTGTGTGTGTGTGTGTGTGTGTGTGTGTGTGTGTGTGTGTGTGTGTGTGTGTGTGTGTGTGTATTTTGTTCCCATGCTATTTTACCCACATTCGTTATTAATTGTCTGCTATTTCTTTCTGACCTGCTGTAAACTTTGTGTGTGTGCTTCATCAGTTACCATTTCCCACACATGCCTTCTGTAAATAATATCCTTCCGCATCAAATCTGTGTTCAGAGTCCTTGCCTTTGAGACCTCCAAAACATGTTTCCTCATTCACAACAACCACCTTAAATTGTAATAAATAATGTCTTGCACTAAATGGAATCATTAATCAAGCTAAGAGTATTGTTACTACGAGTATTTATTCATCTGAAAATGTTATATTCAAGTCTCTTTCTCAATCTCTTTTGATCCCAGCCATTGGGACTGAATTTAAGACCAATAAATTATTATAACTATTTGCTATTAACCCACCAAGAAAATAAAATTGTATATTTAAAAAAAAAACAAATTAAGGGTCTTAGAATTAGGAATTTGCAGAAAATCCACAAGCTTAGACTGCACAAAATACCTAACATGTTAATATCTAAAAATGTGCTTATTGATGCGCCAACCAGACTTTCCAATCTCCTCCCCCGCCCCCTCCCGCGGCCAGTTACCCCGTGGCCTCCGGTCTCGCCCTGTCGGCGCCATCAGGCCTCGCACCAACGCCACGGCTCCACCCAAATACCCCGTTGGTGCAGGCCGATCCTGGCTGCGGCCCGGTGGGCTGCGGGTCGCCCGCTTTCCCTGGACTGCGCGGCTGAGGAAGGTCCCGGCACCGTCACCAAAAAAAAAGAAAAAGAAAAAAAAATGTGCTTATTGAAAAGTTTAAATTTGGTTGATAATTGTTCAAAGGAGGAAATATTATTTCAAATAAAAGGATTCTTGAAACTTTGAAAACATTTGAAAACATTTTTTAAGCCATTCCTTGAAACCTGCATCCAAAATAGAGAGAGTGCAGAGAAGGTTCACGAGAATATTGACAGGATTTCAGGGTCTGAGTTACGGGGAAAGGTTGTGCAGACTGGGGCTTTTTTCTCTGGAGCATAGAAGATTGAGAGGGGACTTGATAGAGGTGTTTAAGATTTTAAAAGGGACAGACAGAGTAAATGTGGATAGGCTTTTTCAATTAAGAAAAGGGGAGATTCAAACTAGAGGACATGGTTTAAGATTGAAGGGGGAAAATTATAAGGGGAACATGAGGGGAAATTTCTTTACGCAGAGGGTGGTGGGGATGTGGAATGAGCTTCCGGCAGATGTGGTCGAGGCGGGATCATTGGTTACATTTAAGGAAAGACTTGATCGTTATATGGATAGGAGGGGACTAGAGGGGTATGGACCGGGTGCTGGTCAGTGGGACTAGGAGGGTGGGGATTTGCTACGGCATGGACTAATAGGGCCGAACTGGCCTGTTCTGTGCTGTAAGTGGTTATATGGTTATATGGTTAACAAAGATGGTTGATGAATTCTATAGCTAATAAAATATAATTGTTTTAAAAGACCCTAAGTTTCTTTATTATGATAAAAGAAACATCACATGTACCAGGAGTGGAATAAACATCAGGAGTGTGCAGAGTGTGTATCAGTCAAAATCAGCAGAGATATGGAGAGTGTAAAGGCTCCTGATGGAGTAAATGGACTGGATATTTTGACCACGAGTGGAGGTTGTCAAACAAAGATTCATGTTGTACTTGCAAGTAATTGAACTCGATAGCAAACCTGATACATGAAAGATTGCACTGCTGCTTACAAGGGCGGGACCTCAAGCACTAGAGTTTTTCAATGTATTTGTTTTTACTGAGGCACACAAGGGCAAATTCGATAAGATTATCAGGATGATTGATGAACACTATTCACCAAAGAAAAATGAAACATTTGAGAGGTACTCATTTTACTCATGCACCCAGCTGTAGAGAGAGAGAGAGCTTTGATTTTTTTTTAACGGACTTGAAATTAAAAGTAAGAACATGCAATTTTTGATCACTGCTTGATTCAACAATCTGTAATCAAATTGTATTCAAGATTATTGATAAGAAAGTGAGAGAAAGGTTGCTGTGAGAGACAGAGCTTTTCTTAGCTGAAGGAGTGAAGATATGTGTCACCATGAATTAGCTCTGCAGCATGCAAAAATGTTTGGTGTGAGTGCAAAAGCCAGTGAAAGCGAAGGCATAGATGTAGCCACAGTGTCTATCCACACACATAAACAAAAATCTAAGATCCTTCAAGGTCAGAATAGAAGATGATCAAATACTTAGAAGGAATCCAAAGAGCCTGCTGAAAACATAAACAACACTGCAGGAACAGACAAATGTAGAAGATCCAGCCTGCACAGCAACAGAAGAAACACCACCAATGCTAGACAGTAGTGGACCAGCAGAGCCGGCACAAGCAACTGTGTTAAAAAGATCCACACAAGTCATCAAAGCACCTGACAGACTGAATCTCTAAAAGAAAAAGCACTGCACACTTAAAAAGTTTGTGCTGCTAATGTGTTTATGTTTATGTTTGTGTTGAACTTTAAATTGAAATGAATACTGTATTAATGTGTCATGTTGTTATTAAATATCTCAAGGAATGATAGAGTGCTAGAGATCCTCCCGATCACTAGAGGGAGTCATAGACTGGTTTGTTGCAGTTCTCGGTTGGTTTCAAGATATGAGTTCTATAGCTAATAAAGTATAGTTTAAAAACAAACAAGTTTATTTATAACAATAAAATAAACATCACAGAGACTTTGATAAATGAGATGGGGCATGTTCAGGGAGAATGCATTCCTGTTAGAGTGGAGGGAGAAACCGGCAGGATGAGGGAATACTGGTTAATGAGGGATATTGTGGCTCTAGTCAGGAAAGAAAAGGAAGCAAATTCAAGATTCTCGATTCAAGATTCCTTATTTCAGATGGCTTTATTGTAAAGAAATAGACCTGTAAATGTAAGATTACACAAAATTGCCATCTTCCTGCCACAAGGCAGACAAAGAGTTGCCATTAGTGTCACCCAGTGCCCCTTACAGTATAAAGGAAAAAGAAGCAGAAGGGAGTCTCTTCAGAGACACTAGGGGCCATAGATTCACGTGCAACACTCTTGCGGCCTCTGCAGCCGCACAGCCTCCTGTTTGATTAATCGGCAACCTGAGCTTCATCTCCAAACCTCTGACACAATCAGGAAGCCTTCTTGCACTCACCACCCTCCAGAATCCTAGTTCTAATACCTTGTTCCCATGAGCCAGTCTCCAGCTGCCTAAGCCCTTGCAGGTCCCCCAATGGCAATTCACCTGCAGCCTATGTGGGTTGCTCAGCCATTCAGCTCTTCACTGTTCCGCTGCCATGATCATCATCCTGTAGAGTCATCTCCTCTGCTTCTCCTCATTGGGGTGTGTTTTGTTTTTGGTGTCCTGCCCTAGCCCACTGATCGCTGTCGAGCATAGATCCTGCAGTTGCAAGTTTTCACATAAAAATACCATAGGTTCATTTAATACCTGTATGTAGCCATCGGAACTAGGACCAGGTATTTGAACCCTTCAGAGTACCACAGTATTCTACTCTCCAGGTCTGTACAAGCAGCAATGCTGTCCTTAGAGCAGCTCTGGCACTACTACAAATGTTGTGTATAGGCAGCTGGGATCAAGTGAATCCCCTGAATAGTATAATAAGTGCAGGAGTCCAGTTGAGGGAAATCAAGAAAGCAAATAGAAGATATGGGATAGCTTTGCAAATAAGATCAATGAAAATGCTAAGAGATTCCATAAGTATATTAGGAATAAAATAAAAAACCATACAGTGAGAATAAATCACATTAAGAATCATTGTGGTTGCCAGTATTTGCAGCCACTGGAGATTGGTGAAGTCTGAAATAAATATTTCTCTTGTAGATTAACTGCATAGAAGGTCATAGAAGCTAGGTAATGTCTTGAAACACAAAAAAAACTACAAGGTGGATAATTTTCTGCTCAATGGCCAAGTGTCTCCTCAGACATTGTTTGAAACAGGTGAAGAAATTAATGAGGCCCTAGCAGAGATACTATTAACACAGTTAGCCAAGAGCGATATCCTGGAAGACTGGAGGGTGGCCAGTGTTGTGCCTTTATTATGCATGAAGGGTGGTTAGAGAGCCCTTATTTAAGAAGGGCTGCAAGGAAAGACAGGCCTAACAATGGTGACTGGAAAGTTATTGGATGGGATTCTGAGAGGTAGAATATGTCTGTTCTTGGAAGGACAAAGACTCATTAGAGAGAGTCAGCATGGATTTGTGTGTGGGAAAACCCATCTCACAAGTAATTTTTGAAGAGGTGACCAAGTAGATTGGTGAGGGCAGCGGAGTGGGGGCTGGGGGTGTGGCAGGCGAGGTAGATGTTGTTCACATAGACTTCAGCAAGACCTTTTTAAATGTAGCTGGTCTTGAAGGTGAGATCACATGGAATTCAGGATGAGCAAGTTAAATAGATACAAAATTGGCTTTGTGTAAAAGTCAGAGGGTGATGGTAGAGAGTTAGTTTTTCAGATTAGAGGTCCATAACCAGAAATGTACCACAAAGATCAGTGCCGGATGTATTGTTATTTGCAGGAATATTTACAATTTGGATAGGAACATAATTAGCATACTCTCTAATGAGTCCTTGTCTTTCCAAGTTGGTAAATTGATGATGTAAAAGATTGTGAAGAAAGTTATCTGAGAACATAACAGAATCTAGTTCAAATGGGAAACTGTTTGAATTATTACATTTTAGTATGCTAACCTGGACAGGATTTCCACAGTGAATGGCAGGGCTTTGGAGAGTGATGTGAAATCGAGATATTTGGGGCGCAAGTACATAGCTCCCTGAAAGTAATGACACAGGTAGACAGAGCAATGAAGAAGGATGTTTGGAATACTTGCCCTCTTCATTTAAGGCATTGAGTGCAGGACCCTGGATGTCATGCTACAACTGTACATGGGATTGTTGAAACACCACTTGGTACATTGTCTACAGTTCTGATATCCTAGGAATAGGAAAATGTTATAAAATTGGAAAGGATACAGAAAAAGATTCACAAGGATGTTACTGAGACTGGAAGGCTGAGTTAGAAGGAATGAGTGGAAGGCAGGAGCATTTTCCCTGGACCCTTGGAGGATGAGAGATGACTTTAGAGAGTTATAGGAAATTATCAGGATCTTAGATAAGGTCAATAGTCACAATATTTTTTTTCCTCTGGAGGAGGATAGCCTAAAACTAGAGAGCATAGATTTAATTTCAGAGGAGAAGATTTGATAGGAATTGGAGGGATAAACTTTTTATGCAGTGTTTGAGGGTACACGCCAGAGAAAGTGGCAAAAAGAGGTATAATTACACTGTTTAAAAGTCTTTTTGGTAAGTACATGCATCACAAAGGTTTAAAGGGATATGGGCAGTGATGAGTTGGGCTGAAGAGACTATTTCTATGCTGTATAGCTCTGTCACTCTATCTTATTGAAATAAAGTAAAATCCCTGGAATCGATCACCTATGGGATTGGTAGATGCTGGTTAAGTGAATTTTCTGGTTGCTTGAGATTGTGTGTTGCTTGATTGCTGACAAACGACGAGCCAAGCAAATTTTAAACTTCCATTATTTTACCTATTTATTTTCCACTTTTTTTGCTGATTTCTCAAAGCTGCTGATTGCTTGAATTCTGGATAACAGGGGTTTTACTGTATATAAGATTCTGAGTGGTCTTGGTAGTCCAAACATGTAGAAGATATTTTCATTTGTGGCCAATTGTTCTGAAATAAAGTTCTACCATAAATTTCTCCCATTGTCAGCATAGACAAGTTAGGCCAAAGGGTGTGTTTCCATGGTGTTGAATTCTATAACTCTCATTAGATGGAATTTGTTCTTCCAAACATTTATGAACATTTGGTATTCTATAGCTCAGAGGGTCAGATGGAGCATTCTACTGAAAATAGCAAACAGTTTTTGAAAATTGCTTTGGGTGGGTCATGAGAGATCAAAAGGTATTTCTATCCCCCTTTAAGTATGTGTCACAATCAGACATTTTTCTGGTGATCATCAAATTTGGAAATAACTGATGGAATATGCAGCAAGCATTAGAGAACACCACTTCATTTACTCCACCATGCTCTCCTACTCCTGCTGGAAGTCCTCTCTAGTTCTCACAAAAGATACTTGAGGGAGGTCTGTTTCTGTTATATGGTTTTCATTTTCATAGATGAATTGTAATTAACCTGGCCATTCTTCAAATATGCTAGTTTGCACCATCTGTTTCATTTGTAAACATCCCTTACTATATTTTTTTTTAATTAAATAAGTCATAAATGATGGAAATTCACATCAGGCTCATCACCATTCAAGTGAGATAAAAATTATGATAACATTTCAGGTAGAAATATTTCATCAGAATTAATTAATTTCAAAGTATTTTTTGTCCTTGTTCCTTAATCTGTTTCAAAGCTTTTCTGTAAGGCCTGGACCGAGGACTGAAACATCTGGTTTGATGAAGTATTCCCTTCAGTTTTCAGCAGATGTGTTTGCCATAAATGTAACAGAGTGCAGTGGAAGTCAAACTTTGACTTGTCTCCTATTATTGCTATATTATGTGACAATCAGGAGAAGGAGAGTGAACAGGTCCTTGGTCAAGCTCAGTTTTCTTTAATTCCTTTCTTGCTGTTGAGTAATGCTGATTTGAGAACACAATGAACTAAGTGTTGACAGTTTAGATGGATTTGTGTATCCTACAATATTTATTCCATTAAACTAAATCACACTGTGCTCTGTTTTTTTTATTGACACAGCTAACAACAATCTCAGGGAATGAATTTCTTCTCCACTCTGATGACGACAGTATACATGACTGGTACCAGGCCATTAGACATGTGATTGACAGACTGGTATGTATAACACTCCAAACTCTATCTTGGAAGAAAATAAAAGGGTTTTTTTTATATTTGTTCAATCTGTCCTACAAGTTGCACAATAAACATTTTAAGATTTTTTGCCAAAAAAATACTTTCCCATATATTTTCTGAACTTCTCAAGCTCTGATCAGCCCTTTGGATATTTTTTTTACTTTTCATTATAGCTCCCTGTGGCATTATTATTCCCTCTTTGCATATTTTCTATCAAATGTCTTGGCATGATGTTTTTAAATTTAAAACAGACCTGAAATGACTCAAGTAGGACATAATGTTCATTTGCAACAGATTGTGATAAATATACTAACTTGTAGCCCACAAATTTAAATGCACACTGACTTTTCCCTATTATAATCACAATCTTGAGTTCAATTTCATTCATGTCAAACTATCTACAAATGAGATTTTTTTTCGTATTTAATACAAGCACATAGGCTGATGCTTGAGCACCACAATTTTTTTAAAACTATGTCAATCTGATGTGAATTTCAAATAATGTTATATACTATTGTCCTTTACATGGACATTTTTATTTGGAATAGGTCTGCAATAAAAATTGATGCAATCATACTCAAAATCATTCCATTGGCTCCATTCTATATACCGTGTGACCACATTTCATCGCATATATAGGTAACAGAATTTAGGAAAATTAACATTCTTACAAGAGAACTAACCTTCTCTTTTCAAGGTTCAGGGTGAAAAGAAAAGACCACCCACATTATAAAATTGTAATCTTGGCAATTTTTCACTTCAAGAAGCATCCCAATTAATTGCAAATCTGTTTGAGGAAAAATCTAATACCAATATGTGAATATCTCTCCAGGAGAACCAATTCCTACAAATTTGCGAATAATTCCCATATCTCAAAACAATTTTTAAGTTTTCTCTTTTATGTGGGCTGACTGGGAAATTGTGGTGATACCACTTGTCACCTCAGTTGAAGGATTTGCCTTTGTTATCATAATTGAATGATGGTGGGAAACTAAAGGAAAAGCCAAATGCTATCATCCATTTACTGGTCTTCATTATTATATAATTAAGAGAAATATACTTCAGGGTAAGGTAGTATAAATATCATCAGCGCACAGTTGCTTTGCTGTTCACTGGATTGTCCACTCAGTTACATTTCAAAAAGCATTTTCTTTCTCTTTCCTGTCCATCACACATCATTCCTCATTCAAAAGATAAGCTTATGACCTACTCATAAGCCTCTGCCAACTAACTAGCAAGTGAAAAGCAAGTCTGGTTAATTTTGGATGCTGGTTTTTCCATCTCTTGCTTTTACGCATCACTTTCAATGGCAACTTTATCTGTGATTTGCCACAATATGAAAACTTGCTACATGAGAAGTTGAAAGCAGCAAACCTGATTCATTTTACATTTCAATAATTGTGTTTTCTTTTTATCCTGAATTGGTTAAAGATAAGCTATTCGTACATGCAAAATTGTGGAAAAGAAATTTCCATCAAATTATTTTGTCTTACAAATATCTTTTTGTGACATTCCAGTCAAAGAAAGGAATCTCAAATACAACATACAGTATCTGGAAAAGTTCAAGCAGTGAAGAAGTAAACAGATGTAGAGGAGAGAGAGACATCAAGCCTAATCCAAAAGAACCAAAATCTGAGCACAGAAAATCATTGAGTAAGTAACTCAGCTTTCCATGCCTAAGACTCTTTTAAGCATCCGATAGATGCATATTTCTATGAATACTTCAAGGACTTGTTTACAAATTCTCAGAATGGAGTGTTGGAAATAATCAGCAGATCATGGTGCACCAAAAGAAGAGAGAGAAGGAGAGTGAGAGAGAAAATATCCATATATCAGTTTGATTATCTTTCAAACTAGCTTGGGTTTTTTTTGAGTTACAACACAGTATCAGTCCCTTTGGCCCATGACCTCTTGCTGCCCAAATACACCAATTAACCTAAAAATATACATATTTTTTGAGGGTGGGAGGAAACCAGAGCAACAAGAGGAAATACACATGGGTCATAAGGAAAATGTACAAACTCCTTTCAGACACCATCAGAATGGAAGCCAAGTCTTTGGGGCTGTAATAGTGTTGCGATAACCATTGCTCTTGCGGCTGATGAAAGGTTATCAACCTGAAATGTTCCTCCCTTCTCCCTCACCTATTTCCTCCCTTCCCCTCCTTCCCCTTCTCCTCCTCTCCCTTTCCTCCTCCTCTCACCTTCTTTCTTTTAACACTCCAATCAAACAAATTCAAACTGTTCACCAAAAAGAAGAGTACACCACAATAAATAATAGTTCCTCATGAATTACATATGGCAAAGGCACTCCATTTCTTTTTTCTCGAGTTGGGTAATTGAAAATAGCACCTGAGATGATCAAAAGAAATGGACTAGTCATCTGAAACAAAAATGTCTTTCTTGTCAGCAGAGTCCTTTCCCTCTATTATGTTCTGCAATATAACATTAAGTGATTCTTTACCAGTGCAAGTTGAAAGTATTGCTAATCTCCCTTAATGTCCATTGGGACTATGGGTAAGCAAATAAACACTTCTAAACTGTCAATGTTCATTCTCATTTTATCTTTCCAAGATATTGCAGACATCTGCAGCCAAGGTCAATGCTTATTCCTATTACAGTACTTAGCATTTTATGAATGCAAATCACAAGACATCCTTTTTTTTTGTTTAGGTGAAGTTGTGTCAAACAAAATAAGTAAGTATGTGATTTGATCATAGATCCCATTATCTAAATCTTAACAGATATATTAATATTGTAAATTATTAGTGGAACCACACATGATGTTATTTTAAATAACTCATTGAGTATGTGATTTGATCACACATCCCATTATCTAAATCTTAGCAGATAGGTTAATACTGAAAACTATTAGCATAACTACACCTGAGTGACATTTAGATGCAATCATGTAAATGGAGTCCAAAGAGTATTGCTATGAAGATGCTATATATCTATAGTTATGATTATCCAACTGCACGAAAACCAACAAGGTCGGGTCAGATACAGCAATGAGCTCTCTGAACCCTTCTCCATTAACAATGGCATGAAGCAAGGCTGTGTCCTTGCACCAACCCTCTTTTCAATCTTCTTCGGCATGATGCTGAACCAAGCCATGAAAGACCTCAACAATGAAGACGCTGCTTACATCCGGTACCGCACGGATGGCAGTCTCTTCAATCTGAGGCGCCTGCAAGCTCACACCAAGACACAAGAGAAACTTGTCCGTGAACTACTCTTTGCAGACGATGCCGCTTTAGTTGCCCATTCAGAGCCAGCTCTTCAGCACTTGACGTCCTGTTTTGCGGAAACTGCCAAAATGTTTGGCCTGGAAGTCAGCCTGAAGAAAACTGAGGTCCTCCATCAGCCAGCTCCCCACCATGACTACCAGCCCCCCCACATCTCCATCGGGCACACAAAACTCAAAACGGTCAACCAGTTTACCTATCTCGGCTGCACCATTTCATCAGATGCAAGGATCGACAATGAGATAGACAACAGACTCTCCAAGGCAAATAGCGCCTTTGGAAGACTACACAAAAGAGTCTGGAAAAACAACCAACTGAAAAACCTCACAAAGATTAGCGTATACAGAGCCGTTGTCATACCCACACTCCTGTTTGGCTCCGAATCATGGGTCCTCTACCGGCATCACCTACGGCTCCTAGAACGCTTCCACCAGCGTTGTCTCCGCTCCATCCTCAAAATTCATTGGAGCGACTTCATCCCTAACATCGAAGTACTCGAGATGGCAGAGGCCGACAGCATCGAATCCACGCTGCTGAAGATCCAGCTGCGCTGGGTGGGTCACGTCTCCAGAATGGAGGACCATCGCCTTCCCAAGATCGTGTTATATGGCGAGCTCTCCACTGGCCACCAAGACAGAGGTGCACAAAAGAAGAGGTACAAGGACTGCCTAAAGAAATCTCTTGGTGCCTGCCACATTGACCACCGCCAGTGGGCTGATATCGCCTCAAACCGTGCATCTTGGCGCCTCACAGTTCGGCGGGCAGCAACCTCCTTTGAAGAAGACCGCAGAGCCCACCTCACTGACAAAAGACAAAGGAGGAAAAACCCAACACCCAACCCCAACCAACCAATTTTCCCCTGCATCCGCTGCAACCATGTCTGCCTGTCCCGCATCGGACTTGTCAGCCACAATCGAGCCTGCAGCTGACATGGACTTTTACCCCCTCCATAAATCTTCGTCCGCGAAGCCAAGCCAAAGAAGATATATCTATAGTTCAGCTATAAAACTTTATTTGGTCTTGCAGTGCTTTCGATGTCTGGCTAAACAAATAATTCCATGTTTTCTGGCACTGTTATCAATCACTTTAAATAGCAATTCCATCCAAAAAGAAAATAGGAATATACTGAGAGGATATTCCTCATTATGGAAAATCTACATATCTACAGTTGAGTTTGCTCTCCACAATTCTTGAATGAATATACTCCCACCTATTTTTTATTTTTTGGGAACTACAGACGGGTGGCATTTCATCACCTAGCCTTTGATTCATTGTGCCATACGGAAAAGCGATTAGAAATTTGAATGAACTTTTTTTTCTCTCTGCAAGGTTCTCATTAGGTAAAATAATATGAATAATATATCTTGAAATATTTCCCTTGACATCTATCCCTGTGACCACAGGAAGTGCTACATTTGCGCCCATTCTTCTTCTGTCATCGCCATTTGCGGCCCCAAACTGTCCCTCCAAGTGAAACAAAACTTCACTTGTGAATCTGCTGCAGTCATCTGCAGACAAAGAGATTATTTATTTGATCATCTTGGCTCTGACTTCTGCAATATCAATTCCACACACCATTCCCATGCTGACATGGCTTTATGCAATATCAAACTGAGGTCACCCACAAATTGAAAGAATAGGCATTCTCCAACCAGATGACATGAGCATCAATCTCTCCAGATTTCATTTGGCCCTTCCCCTTTTTCTCTCTCTTTCTTTAACCCTCTTGTTTCCTTTCCTCCAGCTCTCCACCCCTTTCCCTCACCAATCAGAGATTTATCCTTTCCTCATATCACTTCTCAGCTTTATTTCTCCTGCCCTCCCACCTATGACCTCTTGCTTGTTAGTCTGTGCTCCTCCCCTTGCCATTTCTTCTCTTCCTTCTTCGCTCCCCCCCCCTCCCAACAACACCCCTACCACACCACCTTTTTATTCAGGTGCCTGCCTGTTTTTTGCTCATACCTTGATGGAGGGAGCAGGTCTGAACTATTCTTTATATATCTTTACTTCCTATGGATGCTATATGATCTACTGAGTTTCTCCTGCACTTTTGTGTTAAACTGAAGTAATTGTTTGTTCTTTATTATATCAGCAACTGTCATCAGTTGAATGCAAATTAACATAATCCATGGTTATGAATTAACCTTTTGCATTTTCACTTTGTTATATAGTCAGGATAATGTGAACTATTTTGTAACCACCTAAGAATACACCTTTCTCACTGTAGTAACTGTAGTGCCTCATTGTGGGGTGTATGCATATGTATATGAGTGTGTGAACAGATTCCTGAGATGGTGGAAGACATCAGTAAGTAAAGTTTCTTTTGTTATTTGAATCTTGCATCTCTAATTTATTTAAGAAGTCTCCCAGTAACACAGACGCAACATGGTATTACTGAAGTGAGAAGAGTGTATTCTTACATGGTTACAAAATAGTTCACATTATCCTGACTATATAACACATATATTTATTCGTATGATTTGACCACTTTATATTTCCTAGTCATGATGTGTAAGTTATTTTTGAATGCATTTGCAGTGAGTATACAAAGATAATTTTATTATTCATACTGTTCCAGTAGTCGGTACAACTCCCCAAAAGAAAATGGCAGCACTGCTGGGGCTGCTGCAATGGTAGCACTGCCGCTGGTATGGACCCACAGGTAGTGGAAACACAGCACTCCCCTACATGTCCTGCCACCCAGTCTAAATATCAATGGCTCTGTACAGGCTTTAAACAACCTGTTAAAGGACCCAATGGTACTTCATTATAAGATCCTGGGATAGCAGGTTCTGGGCCTAAGATGACAGTGCCTATATTCAGCAGTGGCCTCGAGGGGTTGGAGACTCTGAGGAAGCAGAAGACTGGTGCAGGGCACCAGAAAATGGGGAGACCACCCCTAGTTTGAGAAGGACAAGTAGAGGAGAAGACTCTACAGGAGAGAGACAATGGTGGAGGATCACTGAGACTCTCTGCAGCTGAAGAGCATACAAGCAGCAGGTTGTTGGTGACTTGAGGTGAGGAACACATGCAGGCTGCAGGCTGCTGGTGACTTGTGGTCAAATGATTCACACCAAGTTGTGGACTACTGGAAATTGGCAGGAGACTGGCTGAAGGGGTACCAGGTATTGGAAGCAGGATGTGAGAGGTTACCAAGGGTGGGAATGGCTCCAGAGGGGCCATGAAGGCTTCCTGATCATGTTAGAGGTTTGGATCTGCAGCTCTGGTTGCTGAAAGTTTGGACTGAAAACTATGCGGCTTCAGAGGCTGCAGAAGTATTGGAGGTGAATTCATGGACGCTCATTAACTCTGAAGGGACTCTGCTTTGCTTCACTTTCTCTGAATATAAGAGGTGCTGAGCAATTTCTGCTGATGGAAAATCTTTGTCCGGCTGACAGCAGACTCAATGTAATTTCATGTGACATTGTATCTGTTTTTTTTACATAACAATAAGAGAATCTTGAATATTCTGAATAAAGCCATTATTTTGGAAGAGCAGCAATAAATATCACTACGATTGCCTCAATTTCAGCACACCTTTTGGTTTAGGAAATGAAAACGAGGAGCTTGCACTCTGATAGGGCAGGATGTCAAGTGAGCTTTTCACAAGCTTATGCACAGACACATAAAATATCATAATGGTTTTTTTTTTACAATACAGTCCAGGCTCTGATATATTTGAAAGAATGATCTTGAAGAGTTACCTACCTTTTGCTGCCACTTTCATGTGTCTACATTTTTTAATCAAATGTTGACATTTTCAGATTCTTCGAAAAATACTGTGACATAAGGTTGCTCACATGAGGGATGGCAAATATGCCAATGTTTAAAACACAGCTATAGTGTTGCCAAAGTATACTGAAGAACTTACTGTTGACACTGATAAAGTAATGCCCCCTTAGGAACACTTGAAAAGACTCTGTCATAATGAAAACTGGAAACTTCCCCTTCACTGAATTACACGAAAGTAAATTTGTAGAAAATTGGTGAATTAAAAGAATCATCATCTAACCTTACCATTTCACAATAAGTCAGAATGTTTTGTTGGCACATAATTATACTACTGTATTTTTTTTTACTCTTAATGGGGAATATTTTGATGTATATAATTATGAGAATGTTTTTTGGTAATCTTGATGAATCTTTCTATGAATGATAAGGCTTGAATTTATTGACCATTCTTGATTGCCTATGAGAAAGTGGTGGTATTCCAGAATTGGTGTGTTTATCTGGTGAAGTTACTTCCATAATGTTGGTGGGGTGGATGTTCTAGGAATTAGACCAAATTAGATTGGAGTGCAATTTTGAGGGTAAAGATATTGTGGCATGAAAAATTGGAAATAAAAAAGGAAAAGCATGATTTTAAAAATACTCAGTAAGAAAGGCAGCATCTTATTGAATATTTAAAGTTACTAATGTTGATACAGTCTATTATTCATCATGTCCATGTCACTACAAAAAAAAAGTGTTTTGCCTAATCCCACTTCCTAGCTCTCAATTTACAGTCGAGTAGATTTCATCACTTTTAAGGGTAGAGAGAAAAGGGGTTAACATTTTGGGTCAATGACCATTTCATCTAACACAAGAACAATGATATCAGCACTTTTTAAAATCAATTTTGCAGTGACTATAATTTTCACGATTAAACAATGAATTAATGAGCTCTCCCAGCAAGATGGTTTATTTCGCTGTTCCTAGTTTTAGGTATGATTTGGGTTTGAGGATGGACATGAGAAGCAGCCAACATTTAAGCTTAATGCTATTCCTTTGCTCACGATGAATTAGTCAAGGTTTTATAATCTAAGTAACTACAGTGGTATAACAGTTTAGGGAAGTGATATGTGAGGCATCATTTACTCTCATTCTCCACATGGACAGACATGTGAGATAATAAATTCAATACTATATTTTATTGGACCTACTATTTTCCAAAATAAGCTCCTCACCTCAGCTGAACCCTCTCCAAATCAGAAAAGAAAACCTTTGAAGGTGAAAGGAAATTTTAAGGGGTCAAGGCAACTAGCATCATAAACCTATATCCTTGTTCTGAACTTCTCAATATCAGAAATATCCTTTCTGCATCTAATCTGTTTAGTCCTGTCGTAATTTTATAGGTCTTTAAGAGAATATTGTTTATTTTGTTAAATTCCAATTAGAGTAACACTAGTCTATCCAATCTTTCTTTATACACAAATCCTGCCATCCTTACACTCTTTCAATAATAATAATGTCCTTCCTCAGGCTTGGAGACCAAGAATGTACACAATACTCAATGTAAGTCCCCATCAAGGCCCTATACAACTGCAGTAAGATCTCCCTGAATCTCTATTGAAAAACTCTCACAATAAAGGTCAACATGCCATTTGTTTTTTTTTGCACTGCATTTTATCCTTCAATGACACCCAGGTTTTGTTGCACCTCACCCTTTCCTAATTTATCAACATTCAAGTAATAATCTGCCCTCCTGCTATTGTCAGATTTATCCATGTTACATTGTATCTGAGATGCATTTACCGACTATCGAAGTAATCCTGTAGCTTCTTGGAATCATTGTTGCAGCTCCCACTGCCACTCAGTCCAGTATTATCTACAAACTTTAAATTCTTCCATCTAGATCATTATTAATACATTTTGTAAATAGGTAAGGTCTCAGAGTTTTCAACTCTACCCCCCAGGCTTATCTCAGAGTTTTCAACTCTACCCCCCAGGCTTAAAGCCACCAAGGAGTTCCTCAAACCAGCTCTGTGGACTTGAATGCTAATCCTCAAACTCGATAGAAAATTCCAGACCAATAATCATGAGTCATGATCTCAAATTGCTGTTCATCATTTTAGACTAGGACATGAGCTCAGAACGGGACAGCACTCATGTTCAGAAAACATAACTCTGAATATAAATAATTTAAGAGAAAACAGGATACAGAAAACTGGTTGGAATTGGAGCAAATCTCTTCTTCAAACATCAATGTTCATAAAGAGGCTTGGTTTGGAGGTTTTATTTCTTTGAGCAACTGATTGATAATTCTAACCATTTTGTTCAAATATCAAATGCTCTGGCCTGATGTGGTGATGGCATCTGAATCGATGACTCATAACTCAATTAAAACATTGCTCTGTATAAAATCTACAGTATTATTGTTTCCGCAAAGAAACCTTCAAACTTAATATTTCCAAATCACACTTGCCACAATTTAAAGATGGCTAAAAATGCTGAGCGGTAAGTGCAGTAAGAAAATATAGTTATGGTACAGCGTTCAGATCAGAAGTTTGTATGATACAATTTTGATCTATTGGAATTTTGCCAGAAAAGGCAAACAAAAAAGGAATAATGAAGCTTTCAAGTGAGTCCCCTCATGGTTATATCTGGATTGAGCACTTGGTTCAATAACTCTATCTTAAGAGACTCGTAAAAGAAAGAAAAACCTGTAATTGTCAGCTGCATAATTAATCCTTAAGCCTTATGTCACTTTGCTACACATGGAATTTAAAATGCTTCCTCTTATACACAGAGGATCAGACATTGCAGACAGGTAGGCTATTTGGTAAATGCTGCTGAATGCAGTTATGTGGTACTGATATTTACTTTGAGAAAGGTTCCATCAAAGAAATCCTTTTGGAGCCGAAATCAGAAGTACTCCCTGTGGTGCTCTGTACTGTTCTTGCCCTCTTTGTTGTTGCTTTTTTATCCCGTCAGCTTATATTGAAACCTGGCATTTGAAATCAGACTGATATTTGATGATTAATCCTCTTTTCATCATGCTGAGAAAGCCATGTTTAAATGCTGGAATAATTTGCACATCATTTAATGATTGTTTGCTTTGAAACACCTTGGTCTTTTTATTCTTTTTTCTTTTTTTCCCCTGTAGATTTGTACTGTTTGTTTTTATTTTGCTGAAAACAAATCAGCAAACATTTCTGTTGTCTTTTGATCGTCAAAATAGTTCAAAGAATATTTATGCAGATATCTCCATTCGTTTGAATTAACAGTCAAGAAGAAACCTGCAGACAAACCTACTGCTTTTATGTATATCTAACTTCTGGAAACTTTTCAAACAAAAAAAAACAAATGCAACGTTGCTGTAAATCTGAACTAAAAACAAGAAGCTGGAAATACTCAACTGGAGAACAAAACAGAGCTATAAATTTTAGGTCAATGATATTTCTTAGGAATTAATAAATTTAGTATCTTTGATGTTTAATTCCTTTGATGCCTAACTTTTCTTAATAACTTTTCATAGTGTTGACTGCATTTTTGTTCTCTGCAGATGCTGCCTGAGCTGTTGAGTGTTTACAGCATTATCTTCTTTGATTTTTGTGAACTATGGAGTTTATTCTTGATAATTGTTCAGCAGCTGATAGTGGAAGTTGAAACATTTGAATTTGTCTAAGTATTGCTCACAGCAGCATGAAAGAGTTTTGTAGTACTTGACCACAATATAGCAAATCAGAGCATTTTCAACAGTTAAGTTGTGAGGAACTTGACCATGTGTTGGCTTAGGGAGTAAGTTTTGCAAAGGCTTTTCACTGACGTAAACCCTAGTGTATTATACAAGTATCCCCATGTTGCTGTTGCTATAGAGGAAGCATATTTTCATAATAATTCCAATTAAGCATGCTCAGTGGACGTGTGAGAGAAGCCCATTGAGGATAACTGAATGATTGAAGGATGAGACAAAAGCTTTTCAATCGTTTTGACTATCTTCAATTCGCCAAGACCATTTTCTTGCAAGTTTTCCTATTCACTCAAACTTCAAATATTATATTTTTTTTCAGTATTTTGTTTGATCCTGTTTACCAAACACAAAGCTATTTAAATCGTGGATTAATACCTTTCATTTTGCAGATCACTGAATCTGACATGAGATTGCAAATCATTGGTGAGCACCATATTAGCAAATCCTGGACCATGCCCAGGGTAACTGTTTGCACAAAAGATGTGAAAGACGAAAAGCATTTTATTGCTCCTAAAAGTATCACCCTAGCGCTGAACTTTCTCGGGGTTTTAACAAACTTTAGTGAAAGAATAGCTCTTAAATATTTAATTAAACTTTTTTATGAAAGACCAACAAAATTTTACTCATATATTTAATATTTACCAGCAGGAATTGACCTGCAGCTTTAAATTCAAATATTCAGCATTATTATTTAACATAGAAAAATTGCTGAGCAATAATAGTTGACATGCAAACATTTCTGTCAGTGCGATTCAATAGAATCTTTCAGACACTGAACATAGATCAGTACAGCACCAGAGCATACCCTTATTCCCATGATGTCTGTGCTGATCATGATGCCAATTTAAACTAATTCCATCTACCTGCATGTGCTCTGTATTCACCCATTTCCTCCCTGTTCTTGTGTCTATCCAAATACAGGTTTGTAATTGGTCCCATCATCTTCCCTAGCAGGCATATATCTGGTTCCCAGCTAATATCCAAAGCAATGTTTTATTTTGAACATCATGGCTATTAATATTTGGTATGAAAGTTTTCTTACTTATCTAACACCGATTCTGTGGCAATTCCAGCATTGTCTCAGCAGACAATATCTTAGTTACATTATCATTAAGATGTTTGCCTATCAAGACCTTCATCTTCTCTTTCACAGTTTGTAGCACATGACGACATTGTCAGTGGACTTAACTAGTTAACCCTATCTGGGCCAGCATGGTTGTGAAGAGTGAATGGATGGCAAGAGAGACTTAAAAACAAATTATTTCAAAGTGCAAGTGAGTTTCTAGGAAACTAAAAATTATCCATACCTGGAAAGGATATGTCACCATCATGTCACTCTGTCCAGAGAATCATGTCTGATGTAAAATAGCTCAATTAAACATGTGTATTGATGCCCATCAATGCCCCACAGGTAGGAAAAGAGAATGTTTGCAGTTGCAAACAAGATGCGTGATGAAGGAGATATAATTCATTTGATTTTCTTTTTAGAACTTCAAAAACATAATCATGAAATTTTCCAGAAATTACAGGAATTTCCTATTTGCATATCATTCTAAATCTATACCTAGGTGAAATGTATGATTATAATTTTTTTTTAACATTTTCATTCGTCTTTCCATTAATTTATGGTGAGTTACAGAATTATGTACGAGGAGACTGCAGATGATGGAATCTGGAACAACAATCTGCTGAAATAATTCAATGAGTAAAACAGTGTTTGGTCTTCTAATCGTATGTGTGAGTTCCTAGACAACAAATGGATGAAGGAAAAGGTTCTTTACTTAAAAGTTGTTGTAAACGGCACACGAGGCATGCCATGAGACTGCAAGCCTCCATTACAGATCTTAATTCTGCAGTCTCTTGCTCTTGCTCAGCCCCTTGCTGGCAGCCAAGTCTAATCAAACAGTAGCTATAATCAAGGCCTTGCCATGCAAACATGTTCATTATCATAACATCTCCCTGTTTTTTTGACTATTTTATTTATATAAATTTTTAAAATCATAACATCAATTATAACATTTTCATACAGAAAATATATAATTGAATTAAAAAACCTGACAACCTCCCTCATCCACTCCACTAGCACCCACCCTCCTGCCCCTTTGACCCACTAAGAAAAAAGAAGAAAGGAGACCATCATTTAAAAACCATAACATTCAACTATTTCGCTGTGGAAACCGAGACACCTACTGGAACGGATAGAGAGATTAAATCTTCAAGAATTTTTAGGTATGTGCTCCATACTTCTACAAAAAAATGATATTTATCCCTCAAATTATATATTATCTTTTCTAAAGGAATATAGAATTTCATTTCAGTATGCCATCTTTGCATTCCTAAAACTAAATCAGATTTCCAGGTGATGGCCAAACATTTTTTTAGAAACAGCCAAAATTAAACATAGAAATTCAATTTGATACATAGTAAAATGGAAAAAAAAACTAATAAATTTATTTCTGTTATCTCCCATAAAACAAAAGCATCTTAATTTTAACTAACAAGTTTTCTTTGTGCAACTCTGCAATTTTAACTTTAACATTAGGAACTTACATTTTCATTATTATCAACATTGTTAACATTTTTTCAAACTTGTTTTGTGTGTTCACATTTATAAACACTAAAATTTGAAAAGTGAATAAGATAGATAAAATAAGATAGATAGAATAGATAGAATAAGATAGAATGAATAAGATTCATTCTATAACAGGAATCTTAAATTTGTTCAGTAGGTCTCTTAGGAGGATTCGCGAGTCTTAATGATTTCCTGATTGATTGTCCTTGAATCTGAGTTGTTGCCTCAGATGATGTCTTCTCAGATGTGCATTCAGGTTGTTCAACAGAATCTGCCTTTCCATCTCGATGATTTATTTGCAGAACAGCACCTTCATTTGTCTGAATGGTGTATGATCTTGGTTGGACTTCACTAAGGACAGTTTCCTTCTGAGTCCATGCTTATTTTGTCTTTTAAACTTACTTGGTCACCAGTGTGGTTTCAGTAGGTTTTTGTTCTTCTGTCAAAGTAATACTCTTGCTTTTCTTTCTGTTGTTCTTTGAACTTCCTCACTTTTCCTCCTCTTTTGTTTTTAGGCAGTTCTCCTGAATGGGCAGGTATGATCTTAGCCTACGTCCCATAAGGAATTGTGCTGGTGACATACCACACTCGAGAGGCATTGTGCAGTATACAAGCATGCTCTTGTAGAAGTCTGTTCCACTGTCTTTTGCCTTGTTCATCAGTCTTTCCACTGTCTGTACCAATTTTTCCACTAGACCATTGGATGTGGTGTGTACAAAGTCCTACTCTTTGACAAACTGTCAGAACTTTAAATTGCAAAACTGGGGTCCTTTGTCTGTGAAGACCTTGCTTGCCATGACATGTCTGAAGAATATGGCTTTCATACCTGTTATTACAGCATCTGCAGTGGTGGTTTTCAGTCTGCACACCTATAGATACAGGGAGTAATGGTCTATGACTACAAGATAGTCCTTCCCTTGACATTTGAATAGGTCAGCGCCTTCCTTCTGGTAAGATTTTATGGTGTTGGGTGTGGCTTTAATGGTTCTGCAGGGTTGTTTGCTTGATATTCCTGCCATATTATACAGTATGACACTTCATTTGTTATATCATTGTTGATTCTTGGCCACTACATCACCTCTCATTCTCTTTTATTACACTTTTCGTTTCTGAGATGTCCTCCATGGATTCTTTTTAGCATCACTTTTCTCAGACTCTTTGGGATAAGGATTTTACTTCCTTTGTAGATGGTGTCTTCAACCACTGATAGTTCCACCTGTGAGAAACTTAACCTGGTAAAAAGAGTGCTTATGTTCAGTCTCTACACTGATTGCTTGTCCCGACACAAACTGATGAAATCTTTCACAGGCATATGTGATGCTGAGCAACTCCTTTTCAATTTGAGCGTATCACTTCTCTGTGTCTGTCATTTAGTGTAATGCATATGCAATGGGTTGCCAGTCATCCTATTTTTGCAGAAGAACTGCACCAAGCGCACTATGTGATGCGTCTGACGATATCTTGATGGGTCTCGCTGGGTTCAACCTCAGAAGTAGTTCCGCTATGAGCAATTTCTTTAGTTCACTCCATGACTTTTCATGCTCATGATTCCATTCCCATTCAATGTTCTTTTCTGTTAGACTTCTCAATGGAGTCATCTTTTCTGAGAGGTTGGATATGAATTTACCCATTTTGACCATTCCATAAAACCTCTAAATGTCTTTTTTGCATTGTGGCCTTGGCATGTTCCCAATGGTGGACACCTTTCTTGGATCTGGTCTGATGCCCTCACTGCCAATAATATCTCCTACAAATGTTAGTTCTGTCACCCGAAGCTGGCATTTGTCTCTATTCAGCTTCAGGTTTGCTTTCCTTGTTGTTTCCAACACTTTCCTTAGTCTCTCATCATGCTCCATTCTTGTGGTTCCCCATTCTATGATGTCATCCAATGAGGTATCAACTCCATCCTGTGCTCATAGACCATATGGATAGTTTTGTGATTCACTTCAGGAGCTGAGACAATTCCGAATGTAACCTTAGAAATCTGTATCTCCCAAATGGACTATTGAACGTACAGTCTTGAACTTGCTTCATCCAATTTTAACTGCCAAAATCCTGATGATGCATCTAATGCTGAAGAACTTTGCATTTGCAAACTGTGATATGATTTATTCACACGTTGGAAGCTTAAAGTGATCTCTCTTTTTTGCTCTGTTTAGATCTCTTGGATCCAAGCAAATTCTAAGCGTTCTATTCATTTTCTATTCATCTTCGCTAGGATTCTACTAAATAGAATAATACCTAGTGTCACTGAGAATATTCTCCCAGAATCACAGTGCGGCTTTCGCGCAAACAGAGGAACCACTGACATGGTCTTTGCCCTCAGACAGCTCCAAGAAAAGTGCAGAGAACAAAACAAAGGACTCTACATCACCTTTGTTGACCTCACCAAAGCCTTCGACACCGTGAGCAGGAAAGGGCTTTGGCAAATACTAGAGCGCATCGGATGTCCCCCAAAGTTCCTCAACATGATTATCCAACTGCACGAAAACCAACAAGGTCGGGTCAGATACAGCAATGAGCTCTCTGAACCCTTCTCCATTAACAATGGCGTGAAGCAAGGCTGTGTTCTCGCACCAACCCTCTTTTCAATCTTCTTCAGCATGATGCTGAACCAAGCCATGAAAGACCCCAACAATGAAGACGCTGTTTACATCCGGTACCGCACGGATGGCAGTCTCTTCAATCTGAGGCGCCTGCAAGCTCACACCAAGACACAAGAGAAACTTGTCCGTGAACTACTCTTTGCAGATGATGCCGCTTTAGTTGCCCATTCAGAGCCAGCTCTTCAGCGCTTGACGTCCTGCTTTGCGGAAACTGCCAAAATGTTTGGCCTGGAAGTCAGCCTGAAGAAAACTGAGGTCCTCCATCAGCCAGCTCCCCACCATGACTACCAGCCCCCCCACATCTCCATCGGGCACACAAAACTCAAAACGGTCAACCAGTTTACCTATCTCGGCTGCACCATTTCATCAGATGCAAGGATCGACAATGAGATAGACAACAGACTCGCCAAGGCAAATAGCGCCTTTGGAAGACTACACAAAAGAGTCTGGAAAAACAACCAACTGAAAAACCTCACAAAGATAAGCGTATACAGAGCCGTTGTCATACCCACACTCCTGTTCGGCTCCGAATCATGGGTCCTCTACCGGCACCACCTACGGCTCCTAGAACGCTTCCACCAGCGTTGTCTCCGCTCCATCCTCAACATCCATTGGAGCGCTCACACCCCTAACGTCGAGGTACTCGAGATGGCAGAGGTCGACAGCATCGAGTCCACGCTGCTGAAGATCCAGCTGCGCTGGATGGGTCACGTCTCCAGAATGGAGGACCATCGCCTTCCCAAGATCGTATTATATGGCGAGCTCTCCACTGGCCACCGTGACAGAGGTGCACCAAAGAAAAGGTACAAGGACTGCCTAAAGAAATCTCTTGGTGCCTGCCACATTGACCACCGCCAGTGGGCTGATAACGCCTCAAACCGTGCATCTTGGCGCCTCACAGTTTGGCGGGCAGCAGCCTCCTTTGAAGAAGACCGCAGAGCCCACCTCACTGACAAAAGGCAAAGGAGGAAAAACCCAACACCCAACCCCAACCAACCAATTTTCCCTTGCAACCGCTGCAATCGTGTCTGCCTGTCCCGCATCGGACTGGTCAGCCACAAACGAGCCTGCAGCTGACGTGGACTTTTTTACCCCCTCCATAAATCTTCGTCCGCGAAGCCAAGCCAAAGAAAGATTCATTTTATCCACAATAACAAATGAACTGACCCACTCCTTTGGCTCATCTATCTTCTGAATCAGATTCAGGCTTTCCATCCTGTCCAACTCTGCCTTTAGTTGCTTTTGAAGTGCAAATGGAATTTTTCTGCCTGGATGTATTATCGATGGCACACATTTATCCACTGTGATTGTGTGTTCTCCTGGAAGGCAGCCTAGACCCTAAGATAGGTCATTGTACTCTTTCATGGGTTCATCATAGACTGTCCCTCCTTCACTTTCCACCACGAGGACTCTTTTTTTTTTACCAGGTTCAGTTTCTCACAGGCTGTTAAACCTAGAATGGCCTGTACAACCTTTGGTATCATGATAAATGCTAGCATGTGCTCTTTGTCCTTGTATTTCACTTTGACCATTAATTCTCCTTGCACTGGCATATCGGTACCTAAATATCCTGTCACCTTCACTTTTGTTCCATACATCTTTGGTCTTGGTCTAATCTTAAATGACATAAGATTATCATTAGAGAATGGAAACTTAACAGCAGTAAAAATAAATAAAACAAATACTAATCAGGCATGTCAATTGTTTACAATCTATTATGCTGGTCCAACGTACCAATAAATTGCAGCTATACTGCTGAATCCATCTAAACTTGCTTAAAAATAAAGAAGCTTCTTGATTAATTTATAATTCTACATGAGAGCCACAAGTATTTTCTTCAAATTTCTTTTAAAAATGTGTCAAATGTAAGTATTTAAATTTAGAAAAATTCTCAATCTTTTGACTGCAATTAAACTTCAACTTCTTCAGAAATGTAATACCTTAAATGTAGAGATTAGTTTAGATACCCTGCACTTCCTTATCACCCTGCATCTGGAGACATACAAGAGTATCCAAAGATGCAACTTCAGAATCCTAAAGATGAAATCAAGGATTTTTTTTTAAAGCCTAATCATTTTCATATAAATAATTCCCTTATCAATGTACAAACACAGACTTCATTGTCATCTCACGTAATCCTTCATGTGGATTCTGCATGCAACAATTGGGCTTGTTCCATACATTCACCTTACTGGCTCTAAGATGCCAGCAGCTCCCAGTAAATTCTCAAGTAAAATATATTAACGAATACTCCGATGTAATGGTACAACTGGTAGAATCCTCCTCATTTTCAGTAGTTCCTCCTGATGATGGATAATAGTTTTGTGGATTCTAATTTGGAATGGCAGATTCTTGCACAAATGAGATAAACAAGTGGGAAGGTTGAGAGGTGGTACACTGCTTTCACCTGTTTCACTTTGTATAATCTTAAATTAAACACATGATTTTAAGTTTAGTGTATTTATGCATTTAGAATGCTAAATATTTGTTGAATTATTATTCTTGGGATGCAGATACCATCAGGAAGGCAAGCATTTACTGTCCTTGAGAAGGTGATAGTAAGCTGCCTCCTTGAACCATTACAGTTCTTCCATTGAAAACACTTCTATTGTACTGTTACATAAGGAAGAGTATGATTTTGGCCCTCTCATGATAAAGAATATTTCAAGTCAAGATGATGTCAACATGTGTAGGACTTGCAAGTGATGGATTCTTCTTTTGCTCTTGTACTTCTCGGGGTTGATCACAGGTTGGAAAGATCAGAAGAGGAGTTTTAGCAAGTTACCAGTGTATCTTACAGCTCATCCTTCATTAGATAAGGTCAATAAAAGATGCCTTAATGTAAAATTATAGTCCACCATTTGAGGTTGTGCTGGATTTGGGAAGTATGGCTTTCTATGAATACAGGTGAAAGAGGTAACTGTATTTGTGGAGGCTTTCTATGTTCAAATTGCTCATCAAGGAACAGAGTCAAGATTTTAAAAGTAAATCATTAGCTGTACAGTGCTCTGAACTATCTTAATTACATGAAAGATAAAAATAATTGCTGGATTTTCCTTAACTTTCAATTAATGCTGAATTATTTTCACTTCAGTTGAAACATTCATTTTCTAATTCTCTTCGCATAAAAATGTCTCACTCAAGAAAAGCTTTCATCTGTTTGTCCCCATCCTATTCTAATGTCAAGATGTCCCCAGGTAGAACAGTGATTGAAAAAAAATCACACACTATTTTGAGAATGGAAGAGAGAATGAAGCTGTGCCTTATGTAATCTAATTAACAGATAGATATTATACCACTAGGCTGTATACTTCTGAGTTCTGGACTATCTATTACAGGCATCTCAAAATATCTTCCCGAGGAAAAAATAAACAGAGTAGCTGTTTCAACAAAATCCTCCACATTCACTGGAAGGATAAGCAAAACAAAGTTAGTGTCTTTTCTCAAGCCAACATCACTAGCATTGAGACCTACATTATATTGAGCAGACCCATTGTTTGCATGCTCTGCTTTAGACTCTGAAATATGCAATCTATTCCAAAATTTGTCATCAGAAGAGATGATCATGGGAAGTGATACAAGATGTACTCAAAGCCTCCATTTTTAAATTTTATTTTAAATTTTTCACACTATGAACCATATTAACCAAAATACACACAAACATTTCCCTCTTGAATAGACACAGTGAAATTTTCTCCCCTTTTTCCCCCTTCCCTTCCCTCCCTCCTTCCCACCCCCTCCCTACCCAATAAACATTCAACATATACATTACAATAAATCCATTAAACAATGTCATCACACAATGAAAATAAATAAGAAAAATGTATCATCTACTTTTACACACTGGGTCAGTTCATTTAGTCTTCTTCTCATTCTATCATTTTAGGGGGTCGAGGTCCACGGTAGGCCCTCTCTGTTGTGTTCCATGTACGGTTCCCAAATTTGTTCAACTAATGTGACTTTATTTTTTTAATTATATGTTATTTTTTCCTATAGAATACATATATTCATTTCTATGTACCATTGCTGTACTCTCAGGCTCTCTTCTGATTTCCAGGTTGACATTATACATTTTTTTGCTACAGCTAAGGCTATCATAATAAATCTTTTTTGTGCTTCATCCAGTTTGAGGCCTAATTATTTACTTCTTATGTTACTTAGAAGAAAGATCTCTGGATTTTTTGGTATGTTGCTTTTTGTGATTTTATTTAATACCTGATTTAGATCTTCCCAAAACTTTTCCACTTTCTTACATGCCCAAATTGTTCCCGTTTCCTTCTTACAGCGAAAACATCTATCTGATACTGTTGGGTCCCATTTATTTAACTTTTGGGGCGTGATATATAGCCTGTGTAACCAATTATATTGCATCGTGCGTAACTGTGTTTATTGTATTTCTCATAGTTCCGGAGCATAGCTTTTCCCATTTTTCATTTTTTATCTTTATGTTTAGATCTTGTTCCCACTTTTGTTTGGGTTTACAGCTTATTTCATCATTCTCTTTCTCTTGCAGCTTGATGTACATGTTTGTTATAAATATTTTAATTATCATTGTGTCTGTAATCACATATTCAAAGCTGCTTCCTTCTGGTAACCTCAGCCTGCTTCCCAATTTGTCCTTTAAGTAGGTTTTCAGTTGGTGGTATGCAAACATTGTACCATGAGTTATACCATATTTGTACTTCATTTGTTCAAAAGATAATAAATTATTTCCAAAAAAACAATTTTCTATTCTTTTGATCTCTTTTCTCTCCCATTCTCTAAAGGAAAGGTTATCTATTGTGAAAGGGATTAGTTGATTTTGCATCAATAATAACTAAGAAATAATATTGAAATATTCAAACAAGTATGGGAGCCTTACATTAAATACAATAGCGAAAACCTACCGGGGACAAACATTACCTAAGTTGATGGAAGGAGAAGGAAAGAAAAGAATGGACTCTGTAGAATTTCTGGTGTATTTTTGTTGAATGACAACATTGTCTGACTGATTTAATGCAACCTAGATTGTATACCTAAAATGGATGAGAGGGGGGGGTGGGGGGTGGCTTGGGAGGAGGGAGGGGGGGGAGAAAAAGTCACTGTATATGTGTGAAAAAGAAAAAGTGTATATCATGGCTAATGTGATTTATGGTGTGAAAAATAAAAAATTTAAAAAAAAAATAATAATAATAACTTTGGTAGTTGGTAATTTGTTTTTTTTTCCTTTCTATGTGAATCTTCTTCCAAATGTTGAGCAGATGGTGCAGTACTGGTGAACTTCTATATTGCACCAGTTTTTCATCCCACTTATAAAGTATATGTTCTGGTACCTTCTCCCCTATTTTATCCAGCTCTAACCTGGTCCAATCTGGTTTTTCCCTTGTTTGATAAAAATATGATAGATATCTTAATTGTACTGCTCTATAATAATTCTTAAAGTTTGATAGCTGTAAGCCTCCCTGTTTGTACCATTCTATCAATTTATCTTGTGCTATCCTCGGTTTTCCCTCTTTCCATAAGAATGTTCTTATTATTTTCTTTAGCTAATTGAAGAATTTCTCTGTTAAGGCAATTGGTAATGATTGAAAAAGATATTGTATCCTTGGGAAGATATTCATTTTAATGCAATTTACCCTTCCTATCAGTGTTAGTGGTAAATCTTTCAAATGTTCTAAGTCATCTTGTAATTTCTTCATTAATAGCTGTTAATTTAACTTGTATAGATGGCCTAGATGATTATCTAGTCTAATACCTAGGTATTGGATTGCTTATGTTTGCCATTTAAATGGTGATTATTTCTTAAACTTTGTGAAATCCGCATTATTCATTGGCATCGCTTCACTTTTATTTGCGTTAATCTTGTACCCCAATATTTCTCCATATTCCTTCAATTTCTTATGTAATTCTTGTTCTGTTAAGTATTCTATGATGTCATCTGCAAATAGACTGATTTTATATTCCTTCTCTTTTATTTTTATCCCTTTTATTTCATTTTCTGTTCTTATCAGTTCTGCCAAGGGTTCTATAGCTAAAGCGAACAGTGAGGGAGATAGTGGACATCCCTGCCTAGTTGACCTGCTTAATTTAAATTGGTTCGATATATATCCATTTACTGTCACCTTCGCCAATGGTCCCTTATATAATGCTTTAATCCAATTAATATATTTCTCTGGTAGGTTGAACCTCTGTAGTACTTTGAATAAATAATTCCATTCCACCCTGTCAAAGGCTTTCTCTGCATCTAAAACAACCGCCACTGTTGGCATCTTATTTCTTTGTACTGCATGGATTAAGTTAATGAACTTACAGATATTGTCCGTTGTTCGTCTTTTCTTAATAAATCCAGTTTGATCTAGTTTTACTATTTTTGGTACACAGTCAGCCAATCTGTTTGCTAAAGGTTTTGCTATTATCTTATAATCTGAGTTGAGTAGAGATATTGGTCTATATGATGCTGGTGATCCTGTATTTCCTCTATTTCAAATGGTTTTATCAATTTGTTTTGCTCCTCTTCTTACAATTTTGGTAGTTCAATTTTAGCTAGAAACTCATCTAATTTGTCTTCTTTCCCTTCATTCTCAGTTCGGTATAATTGCTTGTAGAATTCCTTGAAGTTTTGTTTGATCTCCGTTGGGTTATATGTAATTTGTTTTTCCTTTTTCCTTGATGCCAATACCGTTCTTTTAGCTTGTTCAGTTTTAAGCTGCCAAACTAGTATTTTGTACATTTTTTCTCCTAGCTCATAATACTTCTGCTTTATCTTCATTATGTTCTTCTCCACCTTATAATTTTGTAGTGTTTTGTATTTTAATTTTTTGTCCGCCAATTCTCTTATTTTTGTTGTATCTTCCCTTGTTGCTAGTTCTTTTTCTGTACTTATTATTTCCCTTTCCAGCTGTTCTATTTCCCAATTGTAGTCCTTCTTCATCTTAGTTACATAACTTATTATCTGCCATCTGATGAAGGCTTTCATTGCATCCCATAATATAAATTTATCTTTCACTGATTCCGTATTTATTTCAAAGTATATTTTAATTTGGCGCTCAATAAATTCTCTAAAATCCTGTCTTTTAAGTAGCATGGAGTTTAATCTCCATCTATATGTTTTTTTCACAGTGACTCATTCTCTCCCACCCAACCCCCTCCAGAAAAAAAACTTTTATCTTCACATTACAACAAAGCTCCCCCTCTTTTCTTCGCTTTTTCTTTTTCTTATCTATTTATTTATTTATTTATTAACCCCTCCTCTTTTTCCCCCTTCTCCCTTACTTCCCTTTTCTTCCCTCCTTTCGTTCTTACTTATACATTATTTTTACTTCTTTATATGTATTTTGTCATCGTTCTTTGTTCTTGTAACATCTCTTCATCTCTCTTTCTGTCTTGTAGGCATTCTGCAAATTCTCATACTTTCTCTGGATCCAAGAACAGTCTGTTTTGTGGCCCCGAGAAAACTATTTTAAGCACCACTGGATATCTTAACATTAATTTATAGCCTTTCTTCCATAGGATCGATTTTGCTGCATTAAACTCCATCCTCTTCTTCAGGAGCTCAAAACTTATGTCTGGGTAGAAAAAAAAATATTTTACCTTTGTATTCCAGTGGTTTTTTGTCTTCTCTCATTTTATTCATTGCCTTCTCCAATATATTTTCTCTTGTCGTGTATCTCAGAAATTTTACTAAAATGGATCTTGGTTTTTGTGGTGACTGTGGTTTCGGTGCTAATGTTCTGTGTGCCCTTTCTATTTCCATTCCTTCCTGCATTTCTGACATTCCCAGGACTTTTTGGATCCATTCTTTTATAAATTCTTTCATATCTTTGCCTTCTTCATCTTCCTTAAGGCCCACTATCTTTATATTGTTTTGCCTACTATAGTTTTCCATTATATCCATCTTTTGATCTAACAACTCTTGTGTTTCTTTAACTTTCTTCCAATTTTCTTTTTAAGTCATTCACTTCCATTTCTATTGCCATTACACATTCTTCCACATTTTCTAATCTTTTCCCTACATCTGTTATGACCAGCTCTATTCTACTCACTTTTTCTTCTGTACCTTTCATTTTTCTTTTCATTTCACTAAATTCTAGTGTCAGCCATTCTTTTAATGCTTTCATTTGTTCTTGAATTTTTTTTATCTATGGGCTGTCCATTCATTTTACCTCCTATTCCTCTGTACAGAGCTTGGTGTTCTTCTTCTTCTGTGTCTGCTCTTGGGTTTGTGTCTTCTTTTTCTTTTCTTTGTATCTCTGTCTCTTCTGACTTACTTGTTGAGCTGCTTGTCTCAGTTTGTTGGGCATTTTTTTTCCATCGTGTCTTGATGTTGATCCTCTTCTTCTGGGCTAGTTATCTGTTGTGTCTCTAGTTTCATTTTTTCATTCTCACCCCTCCCGTTCCCGTTGCTTTCTTTATCTCTCAGCTGTTCATGCTGCGGAGTTTCACTCCACAGCTGGTCCCACCTCCCGTTGGTGTTGTCCTTGTTGTGTGCAGTTGCACACCCCTGTTTGGCTCCGTGAGCCAATTTTGCAGTCCTGCGTTTAGTGGGTCGCGACCCTGCAGGGTCTCCACTAACCTCAGGGAGTGGGCTCCTCTTTCCACGGTGGGTCCCTGCTTTTTTGTGCAGGTAAGGCCTTCAGCTTTCTCTTCCAGCATCTTTCATTCTTCTTTTATTCCCGTTGTTTTTTTGCTTTTCTTTCTTAAGTGCCATTTTTTCCACACCTTTATTTTTCTATTTGTTGTGATTTGTGTGTCTGGGGCTTTGCTTTTTCCTCACTATTTTCCTTATTTTCTGGAGAGGACTGATATTCTCCTACCGGCCACTACTCCATCACATGACTCCTCCAAAGCCTCCTTGAAGAAATACATCCTTACAAACTCATAGGAAACTGTATAATGCCTAGTCATGTCAAGTTTATTGTCAACTGATTTCAGAAGTTCAACCTGATGAAATAGCATTCTCTGGTCCTCGGTGCAAATCTCCCAGACACATAGCCAGTCATAATACATATATAGACAGTTATGTCTCTGTGATACTTGGGAGGCTTCTTAAATAACTTAGAGGTGCAAGATTCAAATAACAAAAGAGACTTTACTTACTGATGCCTCCCACCATCTCAGGAACTATTCACACACACTCACATAAACATATATGTTCACACACACTCACATATACATATACATACCCCCCACAGTAGTGCACTACAGTTACTACAGTGAGAAGGGTGTACTCTTACACCATTACAAAATAGTTCACAATATCCTGACTATATAACATCTCTCCTTCTCAATGAAAAAAATAGTGTTCTTTATCACTTTTTTTCCAGTGCAACTTGAAATAACTGAACTTGTAAACTAGTTTATTTATACAACTATTTTTAAATAGTTCTTATCGATCTCACACTGGTGGCAGTATGTTGCTTCATCTTCTTGTGGATTTGACTTTGACTGTTGGGCTTTGTGTGGCTGGTATACATGTAGGTGATGTAGCTTGTTGTGTTTTATGTGACAACTGCTGTTTTGATGCTTCAATATTAATGGTTGTGGTCTCTTCATTTAATACTGGTGTTGCAGGCTTTGCTGGTATTAAAGCTTTCTGCTTCATCACATCTTGTGCCGGCTGGATGTGAATTCTGTTCCTCTTCAGCTAATTGTCAGAGTCTGTCTCGACAATATATGACCTTGGTGTCTCAGCTTCTCTGATGACCTTTGCTGGGGTCCATGTTTTCAACATCAGCTCTTGAATATGCACATGCTGCCCTCTGAAGAGTTCTGGCAATGTTTGTGCCTGTTTTCTTCTTCTCGCATGTCAGCCAGTCTTCCTTTGACTTCCTCTTGATCTTTTTTCTTGGCAAAGTTGTTTTATATCTCCTGCCATTTAGAAGTTCTGCTGAGCACTTTGTGTCAGCCCTTAAAGGTGCTTCTTGTAATGATAGAAGAGCTTGGGATGGGTCTTCTTTTGTTTTGCAACACTTAACTAGTGTGTGTTTCACAGTTTGCACTTGTCTTTCGATGAACTCATGTCCTTGGGGTAGTGTAGGGATTATGTAGTGATAACAAACTCATACTCTGCAGCCAGTTTTTTAAATTCATGTGATGTGAACTGTGTTCCATTGTCACATATTACTTTCTTGGGTCTTCCTTGTTCAGCAAAGAACGCCCTCGTTTCTGAGGTGATAGTTGATGCTCTCAGGTCTTTCACTCTTTTGACAAATGGAAACTTAGAATAGTAACAAGTTACTATTAAATACCACTCTTGATTCTCGGTGAACAAGTCTGTTCTCATTGTGTTCCATGGCCTGGCAAGAACTTCTGTGGAAATTATTTCCTCTCTTTGTTGTGCGTTTCTGTACTTTTCAATCTTTTCAATGTCTTTGTATCTACCAGTCCAATGCACAACTGACTTCGATCTGTTGTTTGCATTTTTCCATTCCCATGTGACCTTCATGTATTTTCTGGAGAATCACTTTCTGCATTGTTTCAGGTATAATGTCTTGATCCAGCCAGCAGAACACCATTCTCCAATGATATGTCATCTCTGATAGTCCAATAGTGACATATTGAAGACTGTATCTGCTTTATCCTCTCTGGCCATCTTGTATTACTTGTTGTGAAAGCATATGCAACACATCATCCTTACTGGTTTCTTCTATGATCTGGATTAATTTATTACTGGTCACACTGACGAGATGATATATCTTGATCCCCATGTGTTCCAATTCATATTTTCCATTTGGGGAAAGTCAAGCCAACATATCAGCAAGCACCATCACTTTGCCTGGTAGGTATTTTAAGTCAAAGTTGTAGCATTGTAGTCACAGAAGTAATTTCTGCAGTCTAGAAGATGCCTTTCTCTGGATGTGTTCCAGTGGTGATGATCACTTTCCCCTATAAACTTTCTTCCATCCAGAAACTTGTGATACTTTTTGCATCTGTATTCGACTGCTAACAGCTCTCTGTCAATATTGGCTATCTGGTCTCCGGTGTTATTAATGGCTTTTGAAGCAAAAGCTATTGGTTTTCCTTCTTGTACCAATGCTGCATCAAGGCCTCTATTAAATGTATCTACTTGCACAGTGAGGGCTTTTACTCTATCATAGTATCTCAACTCCATTTCTCTGCATATTATTTCTTTGAGCTGGTCAAAACTTCTCTGATGTGATGATGACCACTGAAATTCCACATCTTCCTTCATCAACTCTCTGATGTTTGCTGTGTAGTCTTACATATTTTGTAGGAAGGAACTTGTGTATTGGATCAACCCAAGGAAACTTCTGAGTTGCTTTTTGTCTTTTGTGTGCTCCATCTTTGCAATGGCTTTAACCTTCTCTGGGCTTGGCTTTACCCCATTAGGAGTGTACACCATTCTGAAGAATTGGCATTCCTTCTCTTTTATAATAAATTAAGATTTATTCCAGCTCCTCTTGTTCTCTCCATGGCCGTGTGTAGCTGAAGATCATAAGCTTTATCATCTCTGCCAAAAATCTGGATGTCGTCTGTGATGCCAACAACACATTTACACCCTCTGTAGGTCTCATCGATCTTCTGTTGGAACATGTCCTGGCTCACCTTTAGTCTGAATGGTAGTAGCAGGAGCTCATAATGACCAAATGGAGTATTGAACATTGTTAGTAAGTTTGATTCCTCATCTAGTTTCACATTCCAGTATCCATTCTTAGCATCTAGCTTGCTAAAGATTTTGGATCCTGTTTGTTCTGCTGTGATGACTTCTAGTGTCGATGTTGGATAATGGCCCCTTTTTATTGCTTGATTTAAGTCTTTAGGGTCCAGATATATCCTCAAGTGGCCATTTTGCTTTTTTTTGACCTCTAAGGAATTTACCCAGTCAGTTGAATCAGTCACTTTGTCCATGACCTGCATCCTTTTCATGTCCTTTAGTTCTTGCTCCAGCTTCTTCTTAATCTCTAGTGGGACTTTCCTTGGAGCAGGGATGACTGGGTTGCAGTTTGGATCTAGGGTGATGTGATGTTCAAAGTATCCAAAGCATCCAACTGAATCCATCAAAGCATTCTGGGTACATGCTCATGAGCTCAGTCTTGTTTGTGACCGGAGGTTGGTTCTCCAATGGAGTGTCTCTGTAGATACATTTGAATATTTTCTTCATCTGAATCTCATAATTGACAGAGATCAATTGCAACTCCCAGCAGCTATCCAGATCTAGAATTGCTGTTCTGTCTGAATCTACCATGTAGAATGTACAGACAATGTTCTTTCCCTTGTGGCAGCCATTGATCACGGGTCCACGATAGCCCATTAATGTGATATTTGCTATTTGCTCTACACCATCTTTTGGAAACCATTTTATTATGTTCTCTGTGAACATCTGGTGGTAGAGTCCAAGTGGAAGGACGTTGCTTTGTGATCCAGTATCCAGCTTCACCTTTTGGTTAAATATTGTAGGGTTTTTTTCTGGATTGTCCTCTGGATTTGGATCCTTGCATACAACTCACTTCCTTCTTTCATCTCACCCGATATCTCATGAAGGTGTATGGATTCTATGTCCAGTATTTGGGTGTTGTTTTCTCATTGTTGTTTCCTTTATGTGGTGAATCTTCTTCTTGTCTTTTTTCTACAATGGTCATATTGTTTTCTTCCTACAAGACTTGCACATCTTCGTCCAATGATTTGCTTTGCCAAAGGCTCCACATTCAGAACTGTATTTGGTTCGCATTTCCTGCAGGTCTTGGGGGGGGGGGGGTGGGGTTTCATTTTTCTGATTGTGTTCTTTATAGCATCAACCCTTCCTTCTCTTTGCTGTGGGTGGGTCTGCATAGATAGGGATTTCATTTGTGTGCTTGTGGCTTTGAAGGCTCTGGCTGTGTCTATAGCTTTGCCCAGCTTCTAGCTATCCTTCCCTATAAGAGACTTTTGCACTTCGGGATGGGCAATCCCCCATATTAGTTGATCAACTAATTTTTTCCTGTATATGCTTTAATCTGCATTTTGCAGCAACAATTTTTACTCTTGTGAGGAAGTTATCATTAGTTTCATCAGTCTCTTGAATTGGCTTGAAATTTCATAGCGTTTAATTCTATGGTTAGACCTGGGTTCAAGGTGAGAAGTAAACTTGGAAAATATTTGCTCTGAATCATTTTTCTCCACCTCTGTAAGCTCCCAGTTATTAAATAAGTCAAGGCCTTGCTCCCCTGTCCAGAGAAGTATATAACTGACCTTCTCTTCTGCTGTTACATTTTTAAAATAGCTTTTGAATGCTAAATTGCACTTCTGCTGAAACTATTTAAATGATTCAACAATGTTTTCAACCTCCCAGTCCATCAATAGATGAACTGCTGTTGCTCCAGTCATTTTTTTCAGTCATGTTTTTTTCTCTTCTTCCCCTTTGTATTTCAGGCTTTATTCTTGTTCTCTCATACTGCTGCCACCATGTTATGTCTCTGTGTTACTTGGGAGGCTTCTTAAATAACTTAGAGATGCAAGATTCAAATAACAAAAGAGACTTTACTCACTGATGCCTTCCACCATCTCAGGAAACTGTTCAAAAATTTACATATATACATACGCCCCACAGTGGTGCACTACAGTAACTGCAGTAAGAAGGGTGTATTTGTATGTGGTTACAGCATAGTTCACATTATCCTGACTATATAACACAGACTAACAATACATAGGTTGGACAAGTATTCATATAAATATTGTCTCATAAGTATGAGAGCCTCAGAATGTTAATGTGTAGAGATTCTTTGGTCATTCAACTCAGGACTGCTCATGAATGAGATGGAGTAGTAAAATAGTCATGAATACCTTGAGGCCTTGCATCAAAAGCACATATGGACCACACTTATGTGATGGAAGCTTTGTATCATCTTAAAAAATGTCTTCCCGATCTGTGAAGGAGTCTGAAGTTCCACCTCAGAACCCATTGAACTGTCATTCTCAAGCCTGATGGACTTGCCTAAAAAGAGGAAATATTTTACTTGTTATATGAAGGTTCAAGGTTCCTTTTGTTGTCATGTTATAATACATTAAAAATGTGACATACATGATGCAACACTAACTTTTGCCTGCTGTAAAGCAGAGTCACCATCAGAATTGCCCGGCACCATGATATCATAACAGCTGATTCATCTCGCATTTGAGTTTGTGGGCACTGCTGGCATTTTTCCAAATTAGTGTCCAAAAGATCAGAATGCAAATATGGAATTCCCAAACTTTCTGACTATGCTGTACTGGGATTTTGCCAACAACATTCCAATGTTTGACTCCCCATGGATACCTGGGCCAAAACATAAGCTTTCAGTAATTCCACAACTCTAGTGATGTGGAATCTGTAAACAATCATTTTCAGTAGATGGGGTTCAATAATAGAAAGGCCATTTGATTCAATGAAGAGCAATAATTGCTTGGCACAAGTGTAACAAATAATTAACTTACATTTCCCAATAATTTAACCTATCAAATGTTTTGATTGTATCATTGATCTTTAATAATTTTTGAATGTTTGTGAATATGGGGAAACTTTGAGAAGCAGCCAAGCATGAATTTTTTTTTTGGCAGAGCTGGTTGTCAAAGTTTGTTCCTAATATTCCATGGACAGAACATGTTCTGGTCTATCCACAGCACTTCAATATATTGTGCAAGGTCACTTCCCATGCTGGGTCAGTCTAGGTATTTAGAATTGTAATATTAGCAATTCTTGAAGTAACACCATGCTTGTTCACAGGTGAGTCATGGACATTGGTTCACTGGCAAGTCAGTTCTTTATGTTCAACTTCTTGAGTGGAATTAATTGTTATGTTGCCATGCTTTAAAAAAAAATATTAAGCAGATAACCTCACAATTTAAGTCCAAAATAAGACGAGGATTTCTATGAAAAAAAAATCAGAATGGAGACAGATCTTTCAAGGAAAGGATTTTGTAGCAAATTAAAAGAAAAACTAAATCTATGGCTAAGATTAGTTGATTGATTTCAGTTGAGCCATTTACTATATCTGATGAATTTGAATTTGGAAGACTTCTAAAAATCTTCCATGTCTCTACAAAGTTTTCTGCGTCAGGTTAGCAGTGATCCACTTAAATCTTATCTTCTGGCTGCAGTATAATTTCCTGATTGTACCTCATTGTCACATGGCTTGTTTGGAACTGAGAAACCTCTCCAGCTCACAATCCTCTTACTAAGATTCAATTAATGATATCTGGAAGCCACAGGGCAACAACCTGTGAAAGGCTAGATCTTTTTTTTTCTTTCTGAGAAAGACCACATGTATACCCAAAATGTTCTTACTATGCAGAGATAGGAAATTGGCTCAAGTCCTCCTAAATTCGCAACCACCCTATTCTGTTATTTTTTGTGCAGGACATCCCATATTCAATACTGTCCTTTCCCTTCTGTAGATAGCTATCATTAAGTCTACAAAGATGAGTTAAATGAGAAAGAACCATCCCAAGCTGATGTTTTTAGGAAGAATGTTAAATGAACTGAAATTAACACATTATTTGTTGATTTTGCTTCCCAGATTGTTAAATCTAATCTTGTTTTGAACTTTAATGTTTATTAAAAATAATCTTGTAATATTTATCACCAGAGCCTTCAGCTATGCACATCTGTGCAAGGATGATGCTGTATTTCACATAAACTTCAGCAGTTTCCAATAAACCCAAATTCTGTTGATTTGTCTGGCAACATTCCCAAAGTAGTAATTCCCAGTAGCAAGACAAAATTTGATATTTCCACATTGGCTCTCAAAAATTGTTGTTGAGTTAATTTAACTTTGAGCTCCTGCCACTCTTTTAAAAGATATGGTGTTTATTAAATCTTAACCATCATGGAGGTTAGGCATAGATTGGCTTCATGATTCAAAATATTGACTCAAGGATCACCTCATTTTTAGCTTATTGCGTGCTAGTGAACTTTTTATTTTATCAGCATCAGAATTAAAACCCAGCTGGAAATTTTTAAACTGGCTTAATTGACGGTTCATTGTGTTATTAACTTGGGTATTTTTTAAGTCTGCATATGCAACTGTGTAGTACTTTGATGGAAGGAAGAAAGAAAGAATCTTGAACCAATGAGTTGCTGAATCTTATTGGTCTGAACTCTTGCAGTTCACAAGGCTGAGCATGGGCCTATGGAAAACAATATTTGCCTCTGCAAACTTTAACAAATGCTTGTTGATTTGACTTGGTGTTAGTTGAAAATATAGTCAAGAACCCTTTGAGACTTCTGGATTGTACATCTTCCTCTTTTAAAAAAAGTTAATTTTTTGTTGAGGAAGTTGTAGTGTTGCATTGTTGTTTGTTGTATGGATCTGTAGCCTAGAAGTCCACCAGGAATCTATTATAACCTTATTAAAAGCCTGCTTGGCTCATAATTTACTTCTTTAAGTCACTGAACTTATTTCTTCAGGTCACTGAAATTATTATTGATTTTAATCAGCAGTTCAGCCAAAGTAATATACAGAAGTTTTGCAGTGATGAATGTAATGCCTTTTATTCAGCTATTAGATGACAATTTTTTCCTTTCTCTTCAACCTTTTCTTTTAAAGGTGATGAATGGAATGCTAATGTTGGGTGCTATGTGAAAGAGAGGTTGTCAATGGAAAACAAAATTAAACTTCCCACAAACACTACACTGAAACTTCTGAAATAATCATGTACCATAATCATGTTTAAATATGTTTTATTACATTAGTAAAATATGGTTTCCTCTCTTATGTTCCACATTTAGTTATCATATCATAATGTTGTGCCTGCTATTATATATTGTGAACAAACTGCACAAAAAAATCTGTTTAACATGAAAGCCCGTCAGAGGCAAGACAAGCACATTGGATGTATAATATATTTCTCAATATATTGATTGCAATCGAGCTTCATATATGGGAGTCGTGGACCTAATCAGGCAATTAAGGTGACTAAGGCAAGAAGAAGATGTGCACGAGAAAGAGCTACTGAAGCTCAGTTATTAAAATAAACGAGGCACAAAATGTGGCTCGGGAGCAAGACAGGTTAGGGTGTAGAAATGAAGAAAATATAATGATATATGAGAAATATTTAATCATCCCTGGGAAACAATTGTGGCAACATTGCTCAGAAAATGTTGTGGATGATAAGATTGTGGTTTTGGGGGGGAAAGGAAAATAAATAATCAAATAAAATTATGGAATAATTGGAAGGCAGACTCCGTAGTGCCCAAATGAAAAATTGATGCAAGATAGGGCGGCATGGTCACCGCAATGTTGTTACAGTGCTAGTGACCAGGTTTTGAAACTGTCAGTAGGGAGACGGTATGTTCTCCCCATGTCTGCATTAGTTTCTTCCAGGCACTCTAGTTTCCACCCACCATTCAAAACATACCAGGGGTTGGAGGACAATTGTCTGTAGTTGGGTGGCACAGGCTCATTGGCCAAAAGGGCTTGTGACTGTGCTTTGTGTAATTAAAATAATAAAAATTAAATACTGCAGATTCTCGACATTGGAAATCAAAACAAATCATGTTATAAATATTCAATAGGTAAGGCAGCACTTATGGAAGAAGAAATGTTTTGAGAGAGATCATTCACCTGAAAGTTTTTTAAGCTGTTTCTTTTTCTGCAGACCCTGGTTGTCAAGCTGAGTATTATGAGATACTTCTGTTTGTTTTTTCTTAAGGTGTTATATAATACCAATCAATCCAAGATCGATTTTAAAAAAAATATTGCCTTTTAAAAAAATTCAGATAGTTATTATTATATGAAGAGAATGTAGATTTAACTTTTCTGTCTTCTGTTTGATACACAAAGTGTGGAAAACAAAGCAACAAGAAGGTGCAGATTGGTCTTATGGTGGGCAGACAGAATTTAAATCTTATTGAGTATAAGAGAGAATATGGTGAAGCAGTGATTAATTTACTAGGCTTTTGTCCAGAGGCATTTACTTTTGATCTAAAATTTCACCTGGAGATTTAAATGAAGTAATTTAATAAATGTGGAATATAAAGCTAGTATGGTGATTGTGAATCTTCCAGATTGTCATAAAACCCATTTGGCTTACTAATATTGTTTGCGAAGGAAATTTGCCATCCTTACCCTTTCTGGACTATAGGTGACCCCATATTCAGCAATGTCTTAAATGTCACCAAGAGAGTTTTCTTAATAGCATCATGGATAATCATCACCCAAGCACTGATGTTAACAATAGTGGCAAAGGAATGGAAGCTTGCCTCTTAAGCATATTAGACATACGGTTGGAAGTGATGTGAATGGCTGTCAGCCATCCTGAGTCAGTGACACAGAAAATGGGTTAAGCCACCAATATGGTCACTGATTTACCACTAACAATTTCTGCTCTTCTACCCAAATCAGATCAAAACAACCCTTCTCCAATTAAAACACAGAAATGCTGGAGGAACTTAGCAGGTCTTGCAGCATCCATGGGAGCTAAAAATAGAAGCAAACATTTCAGGCCTGAGTGATTCTCCAAGGTATGAATAAAAAGCAGGCAGGCATGTGAAAGCCTGGGAAGAGAAGAATGTGCAGGGGGAAGGAGTAAAAACCAACAGACAAAAGGTGATAATTGAATGGATAGGAGAACAGGAAAGAAAAGGTGCAAATTGATTGGTGGAGGCATGGCTCTGTGAATGCAGAACTGCAAGATGGGGCAGAGGGGAAAATGAAAGAGAGATAACAAGGAGAAATAGGGCTAAAAGGAAGGGGGGGGGGTTGCTCACCAAACTGGAGAAATCAATATTAATGCCATCCTATTAGTGGGTGCTTGGATGGAATATCAGATGTTGTTCCTTCAGTTTGTGTGTGGTCTCCCTCTGGCAGTGCATTAAACATGGACAGATGTATTGGCATGGAAATGGGGCATGGAATTGAAATGGGTGGCTGCTGGGAGATACCTATAATTGGGGCAGATAGAGGCAAAGTGCTCAGCTAAGTTTGTGTCCAGTCTTTCTCCGATTTTCAAAAGACCACAACGGGAGCACTGAATACAACAGAAGATTGCTGAAGATTCACAAGTGAAATTTTGCTTCACTTGGAGGGGCTATTTGGGGCCCTTAATGATGTTAAGGGAGGAGGTGTGGGTGCAATTGAAGGACTTTGTGTGGTTACAGGGGTAGATGACAGAGGGGCAATTGGTGGGAAGGGTGAAGTGGATGAAGGAGTTACAGAGGACCGGTCCCTATGAAAGGTGGTGATGGGAGAGGAGAGGAAGGTGTCTATTGGTGGGATTATGAAGTAAGTGGTGGAAATGCCTGAGGATGATATGTTGGATGGGGAGGCTAGTGGAATGATAGGTGAGGACAAGGGGATTCCTGTCCTTATTGCGCACGAGGCTACAGGGGGCTAAGACAGATGTGCAGATAATGAAGGTATGCAGGTGAGGTACGAGTTGATGGTAATGGAGGGGAAGCTACACTTTTTCTTTTGATAAAGGAAGTAATTTCAGATGATCTGGCGTTAAAGACGTTGTCCTGAGAGCAGATGTGACAGAGATTGAGAAATTGTTAGAAAGGGATGGCATATTTACAGGGGTCAGAGTCTGAAGAGATGTTGTTGAGGTAGTTGTGGAAGTTGCTGGGTTTGTAGAACACCTCTATTGAGAACTTGTCTGCCAAGATGGAGACAGATCAAGAAAGCAGAGTGTTGCTAGAGATGGACCAAGTGAAATGCTGAGTTCCATCAAAACTTCTGTGTTTTTTACTATGTCTGAGAACATTTGTGTTTCAACCCTTATCTAGTTGTTTATTCTGGAATATTTCTTGAGGCATATGATAGAAATATTCTTTTTTTTTGTAACTGATTACTTCCCAGACCATGTATAAATTAAGGTTATGTACCCAGGTATCTAGTGATGGTCACAATGCAGATTGACAAAGTTTGGTAATATCTTGAAATTTACAAGTTAAATCTAAAAGTACAATATAAATGGTATTGTGGTAATTTGCAAAGATGCCTGAATATATGTTTTTAATGGACAAGTATATCAAGCATGACTGCATAATGCAGAATAAACAATGCTTTGACATCCCTGTATCTGCAAAAAAAAGCTACAGCTAACTGGCAGTAATTGTGAAACCAAAGTCTGAAAGATCCATTGCAATATTGCCACCAACCTCCACTGTCTAATATTATGATCACCAATGTATTTAAGTGCAAAAAAAGCTTTCTTCAAAAAGATTCATTTACTCTTTATTGCTTTCTAATGTTAGAGTATACTCTCTCTCTCTCTCTCTCTCTCTCTCTCTCTCTCTCTCTCTCTCTCACAAACTATCATACTACATATATAATATACAAATAAAATTGTTGCTGGTTTTCATCAGTTTTTTTAATAAAAGTTCTATCCACTCAGTAATTTAGCCTGTTATATAGCACATCACATGGCAACGGCAATTGACTTAACCAGGATGATTCTGATGTATACTGTTCAATAAGATTATTTGAAATCTTTTAAAAAAAAAAATTCATTCTGCACTATCCATGTTATATTTTAAATTTAGAGATATCATAACAGCTCATTCCACCCCATGAGCCTGTGACAAATAAATACACCAATTAACCTACAATCCCCAGACATTTTTGAAGGGTGGGGGGAAACTGGAGCACTTGGAGGATACCCATGCAGATATGGGGAGAATGCACAACTCCTCACGTACAGAACCAGATTCAAACCCAGGTCAGTGATGCCATAACAATGTTGCACTAACCGCTATGGTAACTGTGCCACCATTATGTTATGTATGAGGAAATCACTTCACTTAAACATGGCTAGATTCTGCAATATCTTCCTGATATTAATAAAATTCACTTCTACCAAAAATACTTGAAATTCTGTATTTACTGCTGATTAAGAAGCAAGTTGGCTGCTTCTGTATAGATAAATGCAGTAATAATCTATTATCTACTATAATGTCATATTTTCTCAGCTGCTCTGTCTTTTCTTATAGTTTTATATTTTAATTCATTTACTATGTTCGAGGTTTTTTTCAATTGTTTTCCGAAATTGTTCATTGTTGATCCTTCTTTTCCTCTCCTATTTGTTTGTAGCATATTGAACCAAGTACCAGTAGATAGTCCAGTTGCTGGAGATTCACACCTGCTCCTTTCCTTCACCACCAAAACTTGTGCAGTGACTTACAGGAAGATTCCAGGGTTGTAATCAGGAATTGGAGCCTTTGCTTGTCTTTTTATCCTCTCCCAAATGTTTTAGTCCCCTACGGTTGTGCTGTCTGAGATCAGTCAACTCACCACAGGCTGTGGATGATCCAAGAATCTCCTGCTTTCTCAGGCTTAGTCACTCATTTAATGAGCTCACTGCATTATTCAGGTTGAGAACATTTTTTCACATTACATCTAATCTTTAAACAATAGACATCCTTAATGGTACAAAATTAGAAAAAGTTTTCAATGATAGTGTTGCATGGAATCATAATTTAAACATTAAATTCATGAGCATTGAAAGTATTACTTGTAACTCTTTGATTAAACTATGATTATTTAAGCAAAATAACCAAAATGCTCTTCAAATCAGACATTTTATATTCTCCCTAAGGGAGCTATGCTTGTCATTTAGAACTATACCTCAATAATATTCAGTGAGAATGGAATAACTCAGTATCTTGTGAGGGAAAACCAATGAATAACAATTTCTTGTTCTTGCAGGGCATCCTTTGCCCAGCTAATGGGAAATATTGTCATTTTTTTTTCAATGGTCCTCCTAGCCCTTATTACATAATGGGTGAAATTATTGCAAATGCAAAAAAAAATCTTCAAGTCTAAAGTATGACACTAAGTGTTTCTGCCCAGTGCAGAGTCTTCCATTTGAAAACAGGATCACATGGTCAGTCCAAAATAATTGTTACCCGCTTGTGTGCTTTAACACAGCTGAACACAATGCAAATATTCATGTATACAAATAAATATATAAATATTGATTAATGGAATATGAGAGTCTTGAATGATTAGTGTGAGCAGTTGCTTTGGTTGTTCAGTATTCTTACTGCCCTTGGAAAAGGTTATTGAACCTGAAATATTACCTCTTTTGTTTGCTCTACAGGTTGAAAGTTTGAACATGATATTTCACAAACATTCGAAATATTCAAATATTACTTACTTTTCACACCATTTAAAAAGTTCAAAATAAATATCTTTTAAAATTAAAAATAACGAAACAAGTAAATCTGATATAAGAAAGTAATTTCATGAAACCTACTACCATCCTTTGTACCTTTTCCCTCCAATCAAATGAATGTTTTTAAAGCAATACTAGTGATCAATGCAATTTCAGTTAGCAGATTTTCCAGAGCAATTCTTGAATAAATGCAGGTATTTGTCGCTCTGCTATGAGACCAATTCTGAAGCATACTTATGATATTACCAACAATCATTGATCGGGAAACCTATGTTAGGACAATACTGCACAGTACAGACCCTTTGGGCCAATGATGTTGTGCCACCCTGTACAAACCTACTCAACAATCTGAATCTTCACTACCTTCCACCTGCAACCCTCTAGGTTTGCGCACATTTCCGCATGAATCATAAGCTTCTTTACATCTACAAAAAAAATGGGGAGAACTAAACAGGGACGAGAGTAACTACTAATATTTGCAATAATTTTCCAATTCTCCATTGAAGTTAAATAAACCAAATATAAGGCAGTGAGTGCAATTCAATAATGATAATCCCACAGCTCGTAGTGTTAACAAACGATTCCTATTTTTTTTGCATGATTGATTTATATCTGTAGTAAAATTAAGACTATTTATATTAAAAAAAATAGTCCTTCATTTGAGTCAATTCCAGGAACACAAGAATGATGTTTCACATCAGAACAACTAATGATGGTGGAAGGAGTAAACTGATTTTGAAAGAATCTGATAGTGATTCAATATGATATATACCTTGAGTTGAATCAGTAAACAAATCTGTGCATGAACTATCTGGGAAGTAGCAATTGAACGGGTGGTAAAAAATGTAGCCTAAATGAACCGTATAGACCGCAAGATTTATCCTCAGTGCCACATGACAGTTAAAATCTTAACATGCAGGATTTGCGAAGGGAGAGCAAAATGTGTTAAATTTCCTATCACAGGGACAGTTGTGAAGTACCACTGGTCGTACATTTAAACTATCAGGCAATGTAAATTATCAAATAACATTAAGGCTCAGGAGGATTTCACCATTTTGGAACAAGAAAAATATGGTACAGGTTGAATCAGGCAAAAATTGTTTGAAAATGAAAGTGATTAATTTGTTTCCTCACATAATACGTGAGATCAAAAATGTGCCAATAGATGATATCTTTCTCTATAATTAGAATTCTCCTATATTTCATTTTGCTTTGATGTGGCTTCTGTCACATTTACTATGAAAGGATAAAACTAATCATTCAGTACATTGCTTGTTGAAACTGTGAGTCAGAAGAGTGACATTTTCACACTGCAGTTCCCAGCAATGTTCTGAAGTGGGGTGTGAGAGTCAGCAAGGAGGGTTCCTACTTCCTTCAGTGGTGTTCTGTTGATGTAATCTAAATTAGCGTACAACTGCATGGGAAATCTCAATGTGGAATCCCCACGCTCCACACCTTCAGATTACTAATGAATGAATACCTCAATCTGAATATTTTGCAGAATAATTCACTTTGATATAACCTAGTGAGTAGGTTTCCTCATCAAATAACTTCTTGGAAATTCACAAGCATACTATAAGGTTTAATTCTGATACGAACCTGACTCAGAATTTGTCATGCTAAAATTTTAGAAGAAAAAGATTGTTCGTGCGGAATGTATTTTTCACCTTATTCAGACATCTTCAAATGCATCACAGCCAATAAAATGCTTCAGAGGTGTGGTGACTATAATTTCTTGTAAAAAAATTTTGAACAAATTTCATTTAAATGAATGGTATACAATACACAATAAAAATAGGAAATTCTGAAAATTAAGCAGCATCTAAGAAGATAGAAATAGAGTTAATTAGTAAGATGAATGATATTTGAGAAAGTCACGTATATTCTCACTGATTGTACAAGTATAGCCTGACAAAACAGCATTCTCTGGTCCTCAGCGCAAAACACGCCGACACACAACCAGACATAACATGCATACATACAAAAATACATATGCAGGATAATTATTCATGTATACAAATAAATATATAAATATTGATTAATGAATATGAGAGTCTTGAATGATTAGTGTGAGCAGTTGCTTTGGTTGTTCAGTATTCCTACTGCCCTTGGAAAAGGTTATTGAACCTGAAATATTACCTCTTTTGTTTGCTCTAGGGGCATTTTGACCTGATCACATTTCTAGTATTGTCTATATTTATTTCTTAACATTACTCTCCTTTTGTAGTTCCAGGAGAGCTTTTCCTTAAGCTTTGTGGACTCCAAAATGCCAACCCTAATTCCTACAAAATCCAAGGTGCAGAGATTTTCTGCTAATTTACATTTGTGTTACATATCTATTTCTTAACCTCATAGATTTTATCTTGTTCAGCTGGATACTATTTCTTGCATTCACCTTGTTCCTTCTTCTTCTTCACCCACCTGGCTCTATTTTCATTCTTGCTTTGCTGCTGTTCCACATTAACTCTACTGATTTTCCTGCTCATTGTTTTGAATACTCCAACATCAGCAGTTTCTACCCTCCAAATAAACCCAGCACATCTTTCTTCTTCTTTTGTATGTCTGTGTGCATGTGTGATTATGTATGTGTGTGTGATTGTGCATGTATGAGTGAGCATACACTTTATGGATGTCAATAAATTGGCTTTTACTGCATTGGAAGCTTCTGGGTCTTGGAACTATGGTTATAATTTAAGAACTGATGTGTCTCAATTCCGGACAAATGTGAAATGTTTGCCAGTATGTTCTCCACTCTGCTGGACATTGGCAGTTTCACCATTTGCCGTGACATCTGGATTCCACTGAACAGAATAATTTGCAGTCGACATTATTACTGAAATACATTTCAACATGCTTCCTTTAGCACCATTTCATTTTGTAGATATCTTCTTATTGCACAAATAAAATATACTGTGGGGGAAAAAAATCACATGAGCCCATGTAAAAATAGGCCCATAACAATCTGTCTCCAGACATTTTCATATTCTTCACCTTGAATCATTGGATGCCAAAAATCATGAGAGAGAGAGCAAACAACAAAAGCCTTTAGGGAGACTTACCATATTTGGTACAAAAGATGTTGGTAAGTCCAGTTTTTCAAGAACTAATGCATGTTTGTGAGATCTGGATTTATTTCAGTACTTCACACATTTAGTTAGTATTTCTGTTAATGAGAGCTTTTTTCCCCCTCTGCTTTCAAGCTATTTGGTTCAAGTTAATTCTCCATTGGTTTGCAAAGGCCTCATAGTTGAAGTTTTATTAATTCTGGTATTAAATTAGAGTGCTGAGCAGTCCAGCATAATTGTGGGAACAAAATTATGATTGTTTGTGCATTATCAAGAACAAACATGAGAAACACCTACTTAAAAAATAAGAATTCCTGCACTAATAACTGAACCAAACATTCAATATGCATACCCGTGTGAAATTTTTCCTGGTGTGATTAATGAAAAGATTATAATAGTAATTTAATATCCAATTAACTTCACATTGGAGTAAGATAGTTGAAACAAATGAGTGTTCTTATTTGAATCAGGAACTTGATTGCTGGAAACTGAGAGGGCTTGATCTGAGACTCAATTTTCTCACCTTGATTCATATGTCCCCCATTGCAATGCATTGAAATTTATGACCCTTGGATGTCTCCACTCTGGGAGTACCTTTAGGGGCTACTGAGATACATCAAGATGACCCTCCACCTCCACTTCAAATAGGGTTGGGCATCAAACAACATTTTTGTCAGCAATGGCAGTTGTCTCAGATAAAAATATGATTTAGTTGATCTATGATTCCTGCAAGACAGTCAGAGAACTAACTAGATGCCAGTCTTACTAATGCATGAAGATTCTCAAGAGTACTTTTAAGGCTAGGGCCTAAGAGCACAAGGGATTAAACTACATGGTGTGGACAGGATACAACAGATAATGTAATTTGCATGTTGACAAGACTTATTATCAGTTTAAGGCAAGTATACTGCATCATTGAATATTCAAATCCATTCCATTTGCCATAATGTTTAAGGAAATTCAAATTCTGATTTTCCCCTATATTTGCAGTTAAATATATTTGATCAGGATTTTAGGATTCACAATAGGTTTGGTATTGGCAATATTTGAATAAGATTGAATTTAAAAAGGTTGGAATTTGCATGTATTGTATTGTACACTATTCAGCATGTATATTATAATGCAAATATTTCCTCATCTAACTATTTGGAAATATGTTGTATCCTGAGAAGTGGAAACCCATTGGGAATTGGAAAAAAATAGCCACTGTGTAGTGGCTACTACGGTAGAGCTACTGAGAAAAAAGTAATCACACACTCGACTGGTAAATCAAAGGACTGATTTATTGAAGCTTTACAAGTGGCTTTTATTCCCTGCCTGTCCTGGGCTCCACGGGATAAAGTGGGACCTTGTTAAGGGACAGCTGCTGATCTACGGGACCAGCAGGTTTAAATTCAGACTTGTTAATGTCCTGTGCCTTTCAGCAGGGGACCCAGCTGATCAACATGCCGTCCCTCGGCACTCAGTACCGCTAACATGCCAGCCCTTAGGTAAGTCCTGCACTGCACTGACAGTGGCGGTTCGCATTAAAGCGCTGAGCATCCACTTGGCCTGCTACACAGCCGCTACATCAGCCCCCCCCACCCCCCCCGCACCGAATCGTCACCATAAATTGAAACACCAGACACACATGTCTTAGGCAGACGCCCACATTGTATGGGCTGAGGGCTCTGAATGGGTGTAGTTGGGTGCTTGTGGGCAAGCTTAAGTCTGTCAATGCTGAATAGTTGTGAATATCCCCCAATGTCCAAGGTATACATGACTCTGTCTCTCTTAAAGATGTGGAATGGTCCTTCATATGGTTTTTGTAACAGTGCCCCTGGGACCTTTCTATGAATGAATACCAAGTTAATGTTCAGGAGTGATGGGGGCACTTGTTGTTTAGGGTTGCCTTGCCAGTTGGTAGAAGTTGGTTTGCTGTTAGCAATACCACTGCGGAGTTGTTGAAGGACATCTAGGTCAGAGTTGGCTGCAAAATGAACATCCCCTGGAACTGTCAGTGTGCACCATACATCAACTCTGCAGATGATGCAGACAAGTCTTCTTTTGGAGCCGTGTGTACTCCCAGCAGAACCCATGGTAGCTCATCAACCCAGATGGGGCCAGTGAGTCGGCCCTTAAGTGCAGATTTAAGCTGTCAGTGGAAACGCTCCACCAGGCTATTGGACTACGGATGGATGTGACAAACTGTGAATGTCATCAAAAAGACATCCCCTCCATGACAATGGGATCAATGGTCTAGGATAGCCTTATGATATGTCACAAAGGAGTTCTGGTCCACCATGCTGCAGTGCAACCTGCTGAATGTCCAGTCCAGTAATAGCTGTATTGTATGCCTGTATATCAGGATCCGTGGCCTGCACCGCAGCCAGTTCAGCAATATTGAATTCACCTTGAATCTGATACACACTTGGTCTAGACAGCATATCTGCCACTAGATTGTCTTTTCCTGAAATGTGGCGTACATCCATAGTGAATTCTGAAATGTAGGACATGGATCTGTCATTTTGCTAAAGGCAAAACTGAGTGGATTATGATCTGTAAATGCAGTGAAATGTTGACCTTCCAAGATAAAAAGGAAGTGCCATGTGGCTAGATATAATGCCAACAGTTCCTGATCAAAGGTGCTATATTTTACTTCTGCTGGTCTTAAATGGCGACTGAAGAAGGCAAGGGGTTGATAATGGTCATTGATGCACTGTTCAAGAACTGCACCCACAGCTGTACCTGAGGCGTCAGTGCTAAGCATCAAAGTAGCTTCAGGGTTAGGATGTGCAAGCATTGCTGCTTTGACCAATGCTTCTTTGACAGATATAAACACAACCTCTGCCTCCGAGGTCCAGATAATGTTCTTGTGTTTGGTGGAGACGATGTTAAACAGTGGTTGCAGGATGTCAGCAGCTCCAGGAATAAACCTGTGATAAAAGTTTATCATTCCCAAAAACTTCTGTAGACCTTTGACAGTGGTAGGTTTGGAAAAGTTACGGATGGCGTCTACCTTGTTTGATAATAGGAATATACCATCTGCTGTAATTTTGTGCCCTAAGAACTCCATGGTTGATCTGCCAAATTGACATTTGTTGGGGTTGATTGTTAGTCCAAAGTCTTGGAGCAATTGGAAAAGGCGGCGCAGATGCAGGCGGTGATTTTGCTCATTTCAACTTGCTACAAGGATGTTGTCCAAGTAAATGCATGCAAAGTCTAAATCCCTGCCTAGAGTATTCTGCCTAGAAAGTTTGCGTGGCGTTCTTTAATCCAAATGGCATTCTAAGAAATTCAAAAGTTCCGAATGGGGTAATAATTGCTGTTTTGGGAATGTCGTCCTCATGGATCGGTATCTGATGATATCCCTTCACCAGATCAACCTTGGAGAATAAGTGGCAATGATGTAGATGGGCGATGAAATATTGTATATGAGGAATTGGGTACCTGTCAGATCTAGTGACATAATTAAGTCTACGGTAATCACCACAGGGTCTCCATCACCTGTTCTTTTTGGTGCCATGTGTAATGGCAATCCCCAAGGACTGTTGGAGCATCGAATGATACCCAATTTCTCTATTGCCATAATTCTGCTTTTACCTGTATCAGTTTATTGGGGACAAGACGATGAGCTTTGGCATGAATTGGTGGTCCTGAAGTGTTTATGTAATGAGACACACCATGGGCTGTTTTGGAGGCATTGAAATTGGGAGTGAGAATGTGAGGAAACACATTGAGCAGGGAAGTATAGGTATTCTTGTCCAGCTCCAAGCTGGAAAACTCTCCCTTTGCTGCATGCCAATGGGTATGTTTGAAAGGTGGTGGCATGAACCAATTTCCTCTGTTTCACATCCACTACTAAGTTATGGGACCGGAGAAAGTCGGCACCCAGAATGGGCTGAGGGACAGAAGCCAAGATGCAATTCCAATGGAATGTGGTTCCTCCTACGTCAATGGTAATTCATCACGTTCCAAAGCTGGGAATGGTAGTTCCATTTGCTGCTCGAAGGGCCAGGTATTGCTGCTTATGTGTCCTTTCAAAATAAGTTGGTGGGAGTAAACTGACCTCAGCACCAGTATCCACAAGAAATTTGAGTTTACCTTTGTCATCTTGAAGAAATAAAAGGCCTATATTTGAACCAGCTGCCGAAGCCACTATTGGTTGCTGGCTCTTGGCGTTTCCCACCTTTTTCTTGTGATAGGTGCATGGTTTGACACATTTATGGGCATTTTCTCCCCAATGGCAATGATAAAAACACTATATTGGACGTACATTGACAAGTTCCTCCTTTTTTCACTGTACTGCGGAGACAGGTGGCTCGTAGGGTGTAGGAGGTGCATCTACTGCCAAAACAGGCTGTATTTGAGCAGATTCCTGGGTCAGAGTATGACAGAGCTGATCAACCTCTCGCGCTATGTAATGAGGATGGCTGAAATCCATGTTAACAATGGATAGGGCAACATGGGATGGCAGCTTCAATCAGAATATGGTTTCAAAAAATAGGCAATGAGAATGACCATTTGCCAATGCCAGTATTTCAATCATTAGATCCAATGGATTCCTATCACCCAGACCTTCCATATTCTCGTCAACTCCAGTGTATCCAGGAGAAACTGGCAGAACCTGGTATATTGGTTCTCTGCTGGGGGATTGGCAATGAATTTGCTTACCCGAGCTGCAGTGGTGGTATCTAAGGCACCCACGACATGCCAGAATTTTGTGTCCTCCTCTATTACACCCCATAGCCGAAACTGGGTTTCAGCCTGAAGAAGCAAAACCCAAGGTTGTTGGGTCCAGAAAGGAAGCAAGTAAAGTCCCACTGCATTAACTGCAGCCGTGGCGGCAGCTACTGCTGTGGCTTTAACTGCGTCCATTATGACTGGAGATTCAAGTTTCAGATGAATCTTACAGTCGGGGTTACCAATTGTAGCAGCTACTATAGTAGAGCTACTGAGAAAAAAGCAATGACACACTAGGCTAGTCAACCAAAAACTGGTTTATTGAAGCTTTACAAGACAACAGACTCGCCAAGGCAAATAGCGCCTTTGGAAGACTACACAAAAGAGTCTGGAAAAACAACCAACTGAAAAACCTCACAAAGATAAGCGTATACAGAGCCGTTGTCATACCCACACTCCTGTTCGGCTCCGAATCATGGGTCCTCTACCGGCACCACCTACGGCTCCTAGAACGCTTCCACCAGCGTTGTCTCCGCTCCATCCTCAACATCCATTGGAGCGCTTACACCCCTAACGTCGAAGTACTCAAGATGGCAGAGGTCGACAGCATCGAGTCCACGCTGCTGAAGATCCAGCTGCGCTGGATGGGTCACGTCTCCAGAATGGAGGACCATCGCCTTCCCAAGATCGTGTTATATGGCGAGCTCTCCACTGGCCACCGTGACAGAGGTGCACCAAAGAAAAGGTACAAGGACTGCCTAAAGAAATCTCTTGGTGCCTGCCACATTGACCACCGCCAGTGGGCTGATAACGCCTCAAACCGTGCATCTTGGCGCCTCACAGTTTGGCGGGCAGCAACCTCCTTTGAAGAAGACCGCAGAGCCCACCTCACTGACAAAAGGCAAAGGAGGAAAAACCCAACACCCAACCCCAACCAACCAATTTTCCCTTGCAACCGCTGCAATCGTGTCTGCCTGTCCCGCATCGGACTTGTCAGCCACAAACGAGCCTGCAGCTGACGTGGACTTTTTACCCCCTCCATAAATCTTCGTCCGCGAAGCCAAGCCAAAGAAGACAAGTGGCTTTTATTCCTTGCCTGTCCCAGGCTCCATAGTACAAGGTGGGATCTTGTTAAGGGACAGCTGCTGGCCCACAGGATCAGCAGGTTTAAAATGAGACTTGTTAACGTCCAGTGCCTTTCAGCAGGGGACCCAGCTGATCAACGTGCCATCCCTCGGCATTCAGTACTGCTCACATGCCAGCCTTGGGTAGGTCCGAGCACTGCACTGATGGTGGCGGTTCTCATTACCCCGCTGAGCGCCTGCTCGGCCTGCTACACAGCCAATACAACTGTGTATTTATTCTCTGAATATGCATAATCATACTTTATCCTTTTTTTTAAGGCTAATAAGCCCAGTAGACAAATGAATGACTCAAAATTGGAGTATTTGTGGCTGATAACTTTCTTAATGCATTCTCTTGCTTTGCCAATTTGCTTTTCACTGCACTTGAAATAAATGAGTTACTATAATAAAATAGCTAGTAGAAGGAAGCTTCTGGTGTTTCAAATAAGTATCCATTGTTAACTTGTAATCCTCTCCTCTGCAATCTTACTGAATTACTTCACTTCAGGTTTTGCACATAAACCTGTTTTTTGAATCTGTCTCAATACCAACAATATTTTATCAAGGCTGTCATACTGATATTTTCTTCTCCAAGTTCAAAGATAATTCCATCAAATCTTTCACCATCTCTGATGAAGTCACTTAAATTAGCCCAGATGAGAAAGAATCAAATTTTTCTAAGAGAGAATCATTCAACAATTCACAAGTTAAATATCATAATTGTCGGTGGACAGTTCAATCCTCTACCTCAGTATTTTGTCATTTTTGATTTTACCCCACTGCTGATTGTTAAACATGAACTTAACAGCACGCTGATAAGTCAACAGGGTGAATCTCTCACCAGCTAGGATATAGCGCCAGTGCTCGACAATGGCTTGTGTCTCTTTCTCAACCAAGGAATGTCAAATCTCGGGGCCCTGCAGGGTACATGAAAAAATGTGACTGACTGCCAGGGCAAAGTCTGATGTATCACTTTCCACCTGAAATGGGGTGGCCTTGGAGTTATCTAGCTTAATGCAGCTTAAGGCTGCACAAGCCTCTGCCACCAGGGGAAGGGTGAGGATTTAATAAGGGATCGAGTCTTGTCTGCATCTCTTCAGGGCCTTGAGGCTGTGTAGAAGAGGGAGCTCCAGTTGCAGCTGATGATTCCATTCTCCATGACAAAGCCAAGGATGGATAGATGAGATGTGCAAAACACACACTTGGCCTTATTTTATATAAGATTAAGGAGCTTGACTCTTTCGAGAAATTTCTGGAGATTGTTCTCATGGTTATGCAGGTCATGGCCGCAGATAGTGATGTTATTGAGGTACAGGAAAGTGGCCTGCCACTCGTACTGATCCACCATGCTGTCCATGTCCCACTGGAAGACTGAGATACCATTTGTGAGACCAAAGGGGACCCACAGGAAGTGGTAGAGGTGGCCATCTTCCTCAAATGCCATATACCAGCAGTCTTCTGGGTGGATAAGGAGCTGGTGATATGCCAACCAGGTCAATGGTTGAAAAGACCTGATACTAGGCAATTTGTTTCCCATGTGGGCAATGCGTAGGAGGAGGTATGCATCCAATAACATGTATCTGTCTGATTGCAGTCGATGACCATCCTATTCTTTTCCCTGTCTGTAGTACTACTAACTGCATTATCCAAGGGCTGATGCTGGCTTCAATAATCCCCTCCTTGAGTAAGCTCTGTCTAGATAAAGGCTCTGTCACAGGCGCTGTACTGCCTACTTATAGTGGTGACAGGTTAACAGTTGGGAGTGAGGTTAGTGAATAATGATGGGGGGGGGTGGTAATTTTAAGTGTGGAGAGCCCGCAGGTCATGCATGGTGAGTAGTTGGGTTGTGGCTGTGTACGATAGGGGTTTGCAGGGTATGAGAGGCGCACAGTGGTTGGTTTTAAAATTGCTGGTTACATACACTGAGTGATGGATGGGGCCCATCAAACTCCATCATCACACTTTTAAGATGACTTTGAAAATCCAGTCGCATTAGTACAGCAGCACAGAGCTGTGACATTACCATCAGTCTAAAATATTTAGTACCGCACCACTGAGTCACTACGCTGAAGCCCTGGATGTCCACTGTGTGAAACTTGGATGTCAAGGAGACCTTCTGGTTCACTTGCAATACTGTAAGGGGAAAATGCTGCATTGTGTCCAGGTGTATGAGGCTCTCTATGCTCCTGCTATCGAATAAGCAACTCATCATGTGGCCATTTCCCTGAATATCCATCACCAACATGGAGAGTTGATGTGGGCTGTCCTGGTCAAGTTCGATGGAGGCCAGTGTTAGGTCATTGCACATCACTGCTATGGAAGACAGTGGTGTCCAAGATAGTGGCCCCCAAGGGCCTGCACGTGGCGCTGCCAGATCCCGAAGATGATGCCCAAGACAGTGGCCTCCATGGCTTGCACGCAGTGCTGCTGGTTCCCAAAGATGGTAACCCCATAGATTACACATGGCGCCGCTGGTCCTGGGTGATGATGGCAGCCCCCATGATCTGCATGCAATGCTGCTCAGACCAAGTTTTGACATACACTTTGGCATAGTGGGTCTTCTTTCCACAGCTGGAGTAGATTGAATACTTTGCTGGGCAGCGTTTTCTCTGATTCTTGCCCAGGCTGCAGATATAGGACTTTGGGTGCTCCCATAGAACTGCAGCTGTGATTGGATCACCAACAGAACCAGACGAAAGCGGTTGAAGCTGAATGCGGAGAACTACTGCCAAGGTCAAGTTGTTAGTGGAGCAAAGGGTGGTGGCACGTCTCAAGATGACAGTGCCCAGGGCAAACGCAAGGTGGCTGTGTTGTCAGTTGAATAGCCCTCCAGCAAACGTGCCAGCTAGACAGCTCTCCACAGAGTGATCTCCACTTGCTCCAAGAGTCTCTGTCGAATATAGTTCGGCCTGATCCCCGCAATGTAGGCATCTCGAATCAGGTCTTGTATGTACTCCACGAGGGACACAGCTTTGTATTCATAGGCCCTGCTGAGGGCTTGCAGGACCCAAAAGTATTCAGCATTGGACTCATTGGGTTGTTGTGTGTAGGTCACTTAAAAGTTTCTGGCATAGACAACATTGATCTTATGCAGATATTGTCCTTTGTGGATGTCCATGGCTTCCTGGTACAATGTAATGTCCTTGATCATTGAAAACACCAGGGTGCTGACCCAGGAGTGCAGCACTTGTAGTTTATCAGTCTTTGATTGCACAATGGTAGAGGAAACCTGCAAAAGTGTTTCAAAACAGCGCAGTCAGAGGTCAAAGTTGGTCGATGCCTTGGGTGACGAGGGTCAATCTCCAGCTTTTCTGGCTTCAGGATCTGCTCCATTGTAAAAAAAATCTTTAAATTAGTAAAATTGATGTACCATCGGTTACTCAAAAGACTGTTGTTGAGAAACCAATAGGCTTTTATTCACTTAAGAACAATGGCATATCCATAATGTTAAACTGTCCTGTACTGAGGAGGGGTTGTGGAACAGTCACTTTGATACAAGAGCCTGTGGGGAGAGGCCACAGGTACAATTGGCCAATAGGTGTGCGTGACCAGACAATTATACACAACAGTAGTTTACCACAATAGACCCAAGTCAACATATATACAGACTAGCGTGAAACATGGAAGTGCTGTAATTATCGTAAAAAAACATAAAACATGCTAGAGGAATTTGCAAGTCTCACAGCATCCGTCCACAGGAGGAAACGATATATAACTGACATTTCAAGACTGAGCCCTTGTTCAAGGTATGAGTAAAAAGTAGGCAGGCACTGGAATTAAATAAAAGGGCAGTGGGAGGAGTAGAGACCAAGAGACAAAGTGTGTTCATTGGATATGGAGTGGAAGACAGGAGAGAGGAAAGGTGAGAATTGATTGGGAAGGGGAAGGTTTAGTTCTGTGAATACAGAGCTGGGGGAAAGGATTCAGATCTAAAAAGAAAGAGCAAGAGTAAAGGAGACATCGGGATAGATAATGAAGTTGGGGTGGGGGGTTGTAAATAACAGAAACCAGAGAAATTAATGTTGGATAGTGCCTGGATGGAATATGAAGTGTTTTTCCTCCAATTTGTGGATAGTTCACTCTAGCAGTGTATGAGATCATGGAAAGACATGTCGGCAAGGGAACGGGGTGGGTGCTTGAAATGGATTGTTACTGGGAGAGCCCTGCTACTGCGGCAGACAGAGCCGAGATGCTCCACAAAGTGATTTCCCAGTCTGTGTCCAGCTTCTTTGATGCAGTATTGAATGCAGTATATGAATCCTGTAGGTTCATCTGAAGTGTTTCTTCACTTGGAATAACTGTTTTGGGCTTCAAATGATGGTGAGGGAGGTGGTCTGGACACAAGTGGAGCATCTCCTGCGATCACAGGGAACAGTGCCAGAGGGAGATTGGTGAGAAGGGAGGAGTGGATAAGGGTGTCACAGAGGGAGCAGTTCTTGTGGAAAGCGGAGAGGGGAGGACAAGGGAAGATTTTTCTACTTGTGGGATCATGTAGCAGGTGGCGGAAATGGTAGAGCATTATATGTTGCATGTGGAGGTTGGTGTTATCAGGAAATATAACTTTTCAGTGCTCTGTTTCTGTTTTTGTTTCAGAATTCATAGCTCATTCTTTATAAATATGTCAGGACATGCATCTCTCCAGGATGTAATTGCAAAATTATTCAATAATTGCATGAGCATAATCAATGACATTTTGATTTTTTTTTGTTTGGCCAAGGCAAACATGTAACAATATTATCACATAGTCCTATAGTTGTACAGCACAGAAACAGGCTAGTTTGCCCAACTTATTCATACTGACCAAAGTGTCTGCCAAAGCTGGTCTCATTGTGAAAGACTTTGGAAACAAGTCAAAGATTGACATGGGTGGTGGATCCTCAATTCAATCTCTGTCACTAAAGAAGTAGAGCTGGACAAACTAGTGGGTCTAAAAGTGGATAACTTCCATAGTGGTGATGGTTTGCATCCCAAAGTATTAAAAGAGATGGGAATGTTATAGCAGGTGCATTTGTGGTGATTTACCAATTTTTTCTGAACTCACTGCAAATCCCAATGGTTTGGAAGATAGTGAATGTAATGCCAATGTTCAAAAAATTTGGTAGAAGACAAGTCATTTCTAAGGGTAGGTAAATTGTTTCCAATGGTGGGGAAACTAGAACGAGGGAAAATATTTTCAAGATTCAGGTAGTAGATTTAGGATGGAAATGACAGGAACTGCTTTTCCCAGAGGGTGGTGAATCTATGGAATTCACTGCCCATTGAAGCAATAGAGGTGACCTTAATAAAATATACTTAGGACATAGATAGGTAGACTTTTGAGTAATAGGGTAATTAAGAATTATGTGCAACAGATGGGTAAGTGGAGCCAATCTATAATCAGATCAGCCATGATCTCATTGAATACTGACTGATGGCTTACTCCTACAGTGGATTGACAAAACAGGTGGATGAGGTGTAATTAGATTTCCAGAAGTTGTTTAGTCAGATGCTGCACAAAAAATATTTTGAATAAAGTTAGATTGCAATATATTAGTTTAGATAGAGGATTACTTCACCAAGAGAAGACTGAGATTTGCTATAACTCACTGTTTCCTGGTTTACAATCACTGTTAATTGGTGTGTCACAGGGATCAGGACTGGACCCACAACTATTTCCAACATACATAAATGGTTTGCAGGATGGGATCATGTAGCCTTTCTAAGTTTGCTGATTACACTAAAATGAGTGGAAAAGCAAATTATGTAGGGGACTCAGAAAGCCTCAATGAGGTGGAGAGATTAATTGAGTGAACAAGGGTCAGACAGATGTAGTACAATGTATGTAAATCTGAGGTCATCCAATTTGGAAGAAAAAAAATTGTGCATCAGACAAGAATTTAAATAGTGATAAACCTGTAGCATGCAGTTGAGCAGAGACTTAGGAGAACTTGTGTGTGAATCACCAAAACAAAAAAAGTTAGCTTGCTGCTGCCAAACAGTAATCAGAAAGAAAAATGAAATGTTGGGCTGTCACTGAATTTAACAACACAGCGGATGCAATGAGGGTCTCCATACTTGAGAAATGGAAAACTGGCTTTGGAGATGATGCAGACGAGGTTTACCAAATTGATACTGGGAAATGAGGGGATTAGCTTTTGAGGCAAGTTTGAGTAACCTGGGATTAGACTCATTGGAGTTTAGGAAGGATGGGTGGTGGGGATCTTAAAGAAACATTGAAAATTAAGAAAAGTATTGATGAATCGTGGCAGGGAAGTTGTTTGCACAAACAGGTGCTACTAGAATAGGGGACAGAGCCTCAAACTTTGGAGGAGTTGATTTTGGTTAGAGATGAGGAGGAACTGCTTCTTCCAGACAATAGTAAATCTGTGGAATTCTCCGCCCAATGAGGCAGTTGACACTGTTTCGTTAAATATATTTTGGATACAGATACTTAGACTTTTGAGTAATAGGGTAATTAAGAATTATATGCAACAGGTGGGTAAATGGAGCTGAATCTATAGTCAAATCAGGCAGGATTTTATTGAATGGCAGAACTACAGGCCAGATGGCCTAATCCTGCTACTATTCCTTATGTTCTTATTTGCCTGCATTTAGCTCATATCCCTCTCAACCCTCCCTATCCATGTACCTGTCTAAATGTATTTTGAACAGGACTATGACACTATTATCATGCATTTCTGTATTTTAAACATTTTTACCATATTGCGAAAGTTTTACACCAAAACTCATTTGCAATTGTTAGTTAATGAGATTACAAAGTTCCATTTCAAATAATCCTTTTGAAAATAAATATGAATGTTATTAATAAAATAAATGGTGGAATTTAAAACAAATTATTTAGACATACAGTATGGTAACAGGTTCTTTTGACCCATGAACCAATGCCGCCAATTACACCCATTTGAGCTACAAGCCTCGGTACATGGGGAAAATGTACAAGCTCTCTGCAGACATCATGGGATTCAAACTCCATTCCCAATTGCTGGCACTGTAATAGTGTTGAGCAAACCACTACGCTAACTGTCCTGCCTACATGTACCAATATCAGATATGATTTAGTTATGATAAAGAGATCTCTAACACTATAGTCCAAAATGTTCTTTATTAACTCTGATCATAAGCTGATTTCAATGACGTTTAGTTTGTTATTTCTCAGGCAAGAGGACATGAGAGTACTATCTTTACAAGCTTCTCTCAGTACCATCACAAGGCAAAAAGTGCACTGATTTATGACTCATGGATTTTCATTTCTATTTTTCCTCAGTTGAAGCACATTATTGCACATTCAATGATGGATTATCATTTTGTATTTCCCATTGCTTTTTTTGTAGGATATTAAGATTAATTTGAAAAACTCCTGAATATGGTACTTTTTTTGGAAGGGCCAATTTGAGGAATATGAATTAGTAAATAATAAATAACAATGCTTAAGTGTTTTATATATATTGTAGCGGCTACTGTGGTAGATGCTACTAAATAAAGGCAAACACACACAAAGGTAGTCAACTCAAGACTGGTTTATTGCAGACATACACAGACCTTTTATTCCCTGCCTGTTAATGGCTCATTAGTGAACAGCTGCTGGTCCTGTGGAACAGCAGTTTAAAGCTATGAGCCATTAGCACCCCACCCCTTTAGGCAGGGGCTTCATTTGATCCACTCACTGTACTTTGGTGCCCAGCACTGCTAGCCTGCGATGTGTCAGTTAAGTCTGTGAACTACTACATCACCCCACCCGAATCGTCACCGTAACTTAAGATGCCAGATACGCTTGACTTAGGCAGACGTCCATGTCGCCTAGGTTGAGGGCACTGAACTGGTGAAGTGGGGTCCACATGGGCGGGTTTAAGTCTATCCACACTGAATAACTACAGATGCCCTCCAATGTCTAATGTATATACCACTCCATCTCTCTTAATCACACAAAATGGTCCTTTGTATGGTTTTAGTAACGGTGCCCCGAAACCTGTATTCGTACAAATACAAATTCAGTGTTTAATAGTGATTGGGGCACGTTGCCTAGGTTTGCCATGCCAGTTGGTAAAGGATGGTTTGCTGTTAGCAATACCCTTGCGGAGTTGTAGCAGGACATCCATGTTTGGATTGCTTGTGAAGTGAATATCTCCTGGAACCATAAGGGCCGTACCATACATAAATTCTCCAGACAGATCTTCTTTTGGAGCTGTTTGTACTCCTAGTAGAACCCAAGGTAGTTCATCGACCCATTTGGGGCTGGTGAGTCGGGCCTTCAGTGAAGATTTTAGTTGTCGATGGAAAAATTCCACCTGGCCATTGGACTGTGGATGGTACGCAGTAGTGTGGTGCAACTGTGTACCACAAAAATGACACAAGGAAGCCCATAATGCCGAAGTGAACTGTGGTCTACGGTCTGAAGTTATATGTGTAGGCACTCCAAATCTAGCAATCCAATTTAAGATGAATGCTCTAGCACATGCCTCAGTGTCACTGACTGGTAATGGAATGGCCTCTGGCCAGCGTGTGAAGTGGTCTACTACCATGAGAGTATACCTCATGTCCTATGATACTGGTAATGGTCCAACCAGTTCCACGTACATATGCTCAAATCTTCTGCGTATTGTTGGAAAAGGCTGCAGGGGTTCCTTGGTGTGGTGTTGAATTTTCGCAGATTGGCAGAATATATACATTCATGTCCATTGTGTGATGTCTATTTACAGCCCATGCCACATGTACTTGTTTGACATTATTTTGACTTAAATCCTGATGGATGGTGTGATAGATTGTCAATGTCATCAAAAAGACACTGTCTCCAAGATAATGAGACAAGGATAGCCCAATGATACATCACAAAGGAGTTCTGGACTACCTTGTTGTGGTGCCACCTGTTGAATGTCGAGTCCAGTAATAGCTGTACTGTATGCCTGTAAATCCGGATCTGCAGATGTGCCGCAGCCAGTACAGCAATGTTGACTCCATCTTGAATATGGCACATACTTGATCTAGAGAGCACATCTGCGACCAGATTGTCCTTTCCCGAAATATGACGTATGTCTGTAGTAAACTCCAAAATGTAGGACAAATGTCATTGTTGTCTTGCCGACCAAGGATCTGTGACTTTGCTAAAGGCAAAAATGGGTCTGTGAATATGGTGAAATATCAACCTTCCAAGATATAACGAAAGTGCCTTATAGCCAAATAAAGTGCTAATAGTTCTCGATTAAAGGAGATGTACTTCATTTCTGCTGGTCTTAGATGACAACTAAAGAAGGCAAGGGGCTGATAAAGGCCATTGACGTATTGTTCCAGAACTGCACCTACAGCTGTTCCCGAGGCATATGTACTAAGTGTCAAAGCAGCTTCAAGATTTGGATGCGCAATCATTGCTGCTTTGGCTAATGCCTCTTTGGCGGACATAATTGCAGCCTCTGCCTCTGCGGTTCAGGTAATGTTTTTGTTTGGAGCAGAGATAATGTCAAACAGGGGTTGCAGGATGTCAGTAATCCTGGGAATAAATCTGTGATAAAAAATTATCATTCCCAAAAACTTCTGTAGCACTTTGATGGTGACTGGTCTGGAGAATGTTCAGATGTCATCTACCTTGCGTGATAATGGAGATATGCCATCTGCTGTAATTTTATGCCCTAAAAATTCTATGGTTGACTTGCCAATTTGACACTTATCAAGGTTAATTGTCAGATGAAAGTCTTGGAGCTGTTGGAAAAGGCAGAGCAAATGCAGGTGGTGATCTTGCTCATTTGGATTTGCTACAAGGATGTCGTCCAAATAAATATACACAAAGTCTAAATCTCTGCCTAGAGTGTCCATAAGCCGCTGAAAGGTTTATGTGGCATTCTTTAAGCCAAATGGCATTGAGGAATTCAAAAAGACCAAACGGCATAATAATTGCTGTCTTGGGAATATCTTTTTCATGAATCGGTATCTGATGATATCCCTTAACTAAATCAATCTTTGAAAATATGAGGCAATGGTGCAAATAGGTGGTGAAATCCAGTATGTGTGAAATTGGGTATCTGTCAGGTGTAGTGACATCACTAAGCCTACAGTAGTCACTGCAGGATCTCCATCTGCCTGTCTTCTTGGGTACCATATGCAAAGGTGAGGCCCAAGGGCTGTTTGAGTGTCGGATGATGCTCAATTCTTCCATTGCTTTAAATTCTGCATTTGCTTACCACAATTTATCAGGCACCAGACAACAAGCCCTGGCATGGACTGGTGGGCCTGATGTGTCTATGTAATGAGAAACACCATGGGTTGTTCTTGAGGCATTGAAGTTAGGGGTGAGAATGTGGGTAAATTTGTTGAGTAGAGCAGTATATGCATCCTTGTGTAAAGTATGTACTCCAAGCTATGAAACTTTCCCCTTTATGCACACCAGAGGATATGTCGGAAAGGTGGTGGTGTAAACTAATTTTCTGCGCTTTACATTTACCAATAAGTCATTGGAACATAAAAAATCCCCACCCAAAATGGGTTGAGCGATCAAAGCGATTCCAATGGAATGTGGTTTCACCTATTCCGAATGCAACTCGTCTAGTGCTGAAACTTGGAATGGCAGTTCCATTTGCTGCTCGCAGGGTCAAGTGGCCTTTTTTTAATGCGCCCTTTCAAAATAGATCGGTAGGAGCAAACTAAGTTCAGCACATGTGTCTACAAGGAATTTGTGCTTACCCACATCATCCTGAAGATACAATAGGCCTGTATGTACACCAGCTGCCAAGGCCACTACTGGCAGCTGGCTTTCTCGATGTGCATCAGCATGTTCCTCTTTCTTGGATTAGACTGCAGAAATAGGAGGCTGGTAGGATGTGGGAGATGCTTATGCTACAAAAATTGGATATATTTGGGCAGACTCCTGTGTAGGACTATGATAGAGCCTGTCAGTCCCTTGAGCCACGTCATGGGGATGGCAGAAATCCAGGTTACCAATGGGTATGGTAACGTGAGCTGGAAGTTTTGACAGAAATAAGGTTTCGAAAAGCAGACAATGGGAATGACCATCTGACAATGCCAGCATCTCATTCATCAGGTCTGACGGATTCTTGTCACCTAGCCCTTCCACGTTCAAAAGATGCAGCCACGTTTATGCCTAGTAAGTTCCAATGTGTCAAGAAGAAAATGGCAGAACCTGGTGTACTGGTCTTCTGCCGGAGGATGAGCAATTAATTTGCTTACTCACGATGCAGTGGCCACATCCAATGAACTCACAACGTGCCAAAACTTTGTGTCTTCCACCATTATGCCCCAAAGACAAAACTGGGTTTCAGCTTAAAGAAACCAAATTCAAGGCTGATGTGTCCAGAAAGGAGGCAAATGAAGCCCAACTGCATTAACTGTCATGGCGGCAGCAGCAGATGTTACTGCTGTTGAAATGTCCTCCATTTCCATAATGATTCAAATTCTTGAATCTTAACTTCAGGGTCACCAACTTGTAGTGGCTACTATGGTAAATGCTACTAAATAAAGACAAACACATACAAAGGTAGTCCATTTAAGATTGGTTTACTGCAGACATACACAGACCTTTTATTCTCTGCCTGTTAATGGCTCGTTAGTGAACAGCTGCTGGTCCACAGGACCAGCAGGTTAAAGCTTTGAGCCATTATCATCCCATCCCTTTAGGTAGGGCTTCATCTGATCCACTTGGTGTACTTTGGTGCCCAGCACTGCTAGCCCACAATGTGTCAGGTAAGTCTGTGAACTGATGGTTTGCAATACTATATAAATATATATATATAAATATATATATATATTTATTTATTTATTTTTTAAACCCTTAAGTCTCTCATGCATTCATTATTCACCATATCTAAAGCACCTTTCCAAATGGATTGCTTATTGTCAACAAATGGTAGTTGGCATATGTGAAGATGTGTAATGCTTCACACTTTTAGCTTTGTAACTTTTGAAGTTATTACTTGTCATACACATGCAAAATTTCAGTTTATTTCTCACCATGTATGGATAAGATAGAATACAATTGTTGCACAGTTAACATTCTTCTCCATTGACTTCATTATAAAATAATACCAAGACTGGGTGTAAAACCAGTGTTGCAGTGACATTATTAATTTTGCAACATGCTGATTAATTTACAGTTGCATCTTTGGTAGGTCAGTGTCATTCAAAAATAGTAATGTCACCTCAGACGCAGAAAATTGTGGGTTCAACATCTACAAATATATATTTAAATATGAATATTAAAAACCCCTCATTGTTCAAAGGTTAACCAGAGAGTTCTCACAGCCCAATCAGAACATCATCTGTTCTTTGATCTCATTGCTATTTCTGGAATCTAGCAAAGGTAAATTTCTCACTGTATTTTCTTAAATTTACTACAAATTATTTGATACCTTCTGAGATTCTAAAATGTTTTACTCCTCATTCCATTCACTGTTGGAATATATGATAAAAGATTTAACTATGCATCTTTTTACAGTTAAGTATTATGAATTTGTAATAATTAGTTCAAGACCTGTTAAATGTACAGAAAATGGCCACTGTGTGTTTTATATATACTAAACAATTATTAAATGTTACTTGGGCTTTAATTTAAAACTTTGTAATCAGATGGTGATGTCAGAGCTAAAGGTGAAAATCTAAACAAAAATTAACTACTAAGTTTTGATTGAAAATCAAAATGAAAAACTGGAGGTTCCTGAAATTGGAAATAGAAATTAAAGACTAGAAATATCTCAACAGTCAGACAGCATCTGTGACCAGAGAAGCAAAGTTAACATTTCACATCAATAACTTGCTGAATTTATAAAAATCCAGTTCTGTTAGAAGGTCAATGATTTAACCTTATTTCTCTCTCACTGCAGATGCTGCCAACCAGCAGAATAATTCCAGTATACTCTGTTTCTCTCATAAACTATTTACCTTTAGAGTCAAATTAATGAGTTATGGTGCTATATAAAGAGTATACATATGACTTGTGTTAAACATTATTATTTTATATGCACATCTCATTGTGGCTCAATCAATAACAACTAGCAGACAAAAAGCTAGCCAGTATGACTAGTGGGGCATCGCGAGCAGTTTTTATACCTTGTGCCCCTAAAGGTTAGGTTCATGGGGCAACACCTGCGGATTTCTGCGGAGTAGGGTTTAAATGCTAGAGCTACCTTGCACTTTGCAGGGGACACTGCAGAGGAATAATGTTGGACCATGCCCAGGTGCATAAAACTCTCTGTGATCCCCGTGTCAAACAGGCAGTTTTGGTTCAGCTATTTACTTCAATGTCTATTATTGATCGCGCCTGTTGGTGTGGACCTCTGGTCCAGCATGACAGAGGCCAAAGTCAACTCATTGTCGGAGTCCCTGCTGCTGTAGTTTTGGGATGGCTGCTGCCAAAGATGACTGCCCTGGAGATCCCAAAGATGGCCATCCTTATGGATCGCATTTGGTTGAGTCCAGAAGAGAAGCTGGATGTGACGTCATCCCATGTTGTTATCCTCCTGTTCCCGCCATTCTGTTCTCGGCTACCAGAAGTGACGCTGAAAGAGAGTCGACCCAAGATGCGGTCTGCACATGGTACTGCTGGAGGGGGCTTTAGAGTGCCATGCCTTTGTGTAATCCCCCTTCCTCTGGCAATTTGAGCAGGTAATGCTACGGACCAAGCAGTACTTCACCGGGTGTTTGACATGGCCACAGAAGTTGCACCTTGCATGCTCGGCTGTGGCAGTTAGGGTCCCCAAGTCCCAAGATAGCAATGGCTATATTCCCCACCTGGTGGCTGCATGGCTCCATGTTTTTCTGGCTGTCTCCAGTGATTGACCCAGCTGCAGAACTGCCCATCTCTAGGAGTTGCTCCTGGCTGTGGTTGGAATGGAAGTCAGCCACTAACCCATCGCAGATGAGCTCCTTTTCGTAGCCCACTGCAGTCACATTTCAGCACCCACAGTCTCACCCCAGCTCCCTCATGGCCCTTATAAAATCATCGGCAGACTCACCATGGCCCTGGCATCAGGTGACCAGTAGGTAGTGGGCATACAGGGCATTCATTGGGACTCCATATTGCTGTCGCAGTAGGGCTATTGCATCGTCGTACTTCTCGCAGTCCTCTATTATTTGGTACACTCGGTGGTCCACTGATGAAAAGAGCAGATCATACTTGTCACCATCTGCAATGATATCATGGCACCTCACGTAGGCCTTTAAGCAATATAGCCACATATCAAATTTGATGGAGGCCTCTGGTTCCCTAGGGTCAGTCTCCAGCTTCTCCACTCAGATTGCCTTGTCCATGGCAAGTAATTCTGGATATTAAATTGTGGCTCAATCTATAACCACAAACAGACACAAGGCTAGTAGTTAAAGGTTTTAATATCTGGAAACATCAGGCATGTCTCTACATGCTGTTGGCCCAGGTCCAAGGCTGGTAAGGAGGGAGTAGACTAGGGATATCCGCCTTTATCAGGGGATCTCATGGGGAGGAATGACAGGGATGGAGTTGGACCAACCTGTACAGTCCAGCGAGGTCACACCTGAACTACTGTGTACCACCACACTCATCTTAATTTTAGCCATAGCAGTGTTTTCAGACTTGTAGCCTGTCCAAATTTTTTTCCATTGGTTATAAAGAATGAGCTCTGAGGAGAAGCAGATATTAAGGGTATATCCTGTTGTTCAGTGACATTTGTGTATAATCATGGATTAGTCTAGACAGATTACACAAATAAACAGAGATAATGTTGCTTGTCAGTTTGATTAATCTCCTTTCAGTCTAGTGAACACGAAGGTAATATGAGTGGCATTTGGTTGTTAATTTCAAATGCTCATCTGAAAATTTAGCAAATACAGATGTTCTAATTGAAATCCACATAACTTGTAAGTGCAATTTACATCAAATGAAATTCATTTTCTTCAAGCCTCTCAAATTTAAAGAAAATAGATGGATTTCTTCACATCCATTATCTCTGTGTGAAAATAAAATGACAAAATTGGGTCATGAACCATGAGTTTAACTACGCTTTTGATGTCAGCAAACAGTTTATTCTATAGATTTTCATAGGATTTCTTCATGAGAATTTGAATCAAATTGGGGTTTTCATTAAGATGTTCTGAGAAAAAAATATCCTCCATGTAGTTTGTGCGACTGTAAACATTTTTATCACGTGGGGAAAAAAAACCCTTGAAATGTAATCACATTGTTCATGTTTTAAAGAGCTACTTGATTAATTTCTTATTTAAAATTGATCATAAAATGTAGTACTTTTTGTGCTCAAGTCACATTATTCATCATTTGATCTGTGTTTTTTTTCATTGTGAACAAGCCTATCTATAGAATACGTAGAGTATGCAACAGTGATAATGGGTAAAGATAATGATCACGTGTTGAGGGAACATAGGAAAATAGGAAAATAGGAAGTAGGAACAGGAGTAGGCCAAAAATGGCCCATTGAGCCTGCTCCACCATTCAATACGATCATGGCTGATCTAATTTATGACCTAACTCCACCTACCTGCCTTCTCCCCATATCCCCTAATTCCTCTATCATGTAAAAATTTATCTAACTGAATTTTAAATATGTTTACTGAGGCAGCCTCAACCACTTCCCTGGTTAGAGAATTCCAAACATTCGCTACTCTCTGGGAAAAACTATTTTTCTTCATCTCTGTCCTAAATCTACTCCCCCGAATCTTGAGACTCTGTCCTCTCATTTTAGTTTCCCCGGCCAGTTCAAAAAACCTTCCTACATCTATCCTATCCATACCCTTCATAATCCTATATGTTTCTATAAGATCTCTTCTCATTCTTCTGAACTCGAGCGAATACAATCCTAGATGATTTAATCTTTCATCATAAGTCAACCCCTTCATCCCAGGGATCAACCTAGTAAACCTCCTCTGGACTGTCTCCAAAGCCAGTATATCCTTCCTCAAATATGGAGACCAGAACTGGACACAGTACTCCAGGTGTGGTCTCACCAGTACCTTATACAGTTGCAACATTACCTCCCTACTCCTGAATTCAATTCCTCTAGCGATGAAGGCCAACATTCCATTTGCCTTTCGCACCTGCAACCTAACTTTTTGCGATTCATGCACAAGCACTCCCAAGTCCCTCTGCACAACAGCATGCTGTAGTTTTTCACCCTTTAAATGATATTCAGCTCTTTTATTTTTCTTGCCAAAGTGGATAACCTCACACTTACTAACATTGTACTCCATCTGCCAGACCTTTGCCCACTCATCCAGCTTAACTATATCCCTCTGCAGACTTTCCACATCCTCATTACAATTTGCTCTTCCAATCAATTTGGTGTCATCCGCAAACTTGGCTACACCACATTTTGTCCCCTCCTCCAAGTCATCAATGTAAATGATGAACAGTTGTGGGCCTAACACTGACCCCTGCGGCACCCCACTTACCACTCTCTTCCAACCTGTAAAACTCCCATTTATCCTGACTCTCTGCCTCCTGTCAGATAACCAATTTTCAATCCAGGCCAATATACTTCCCCTGACTCCACTTTCCTGTAACTTACTGATAAGTCTCTTGTGCGGCATCTTATCAGACGCTTTCTGGAAATCCAAATATACAACATCAACCTGTACCCCTCTATCCACCACACCCATTATATCCTCAAAGAATCCTAACAAGTTTGTCAAACAAGATCTCCCCTTTCTAAAATCATGCTGAGTCTGCCTGATTGAACCCTTACGTTCCAAAAGTTTCACTATTTCATCTTTAATGACGGCTTCAAGCATTTTTCCAACCATAGACGTCAAGCTAATTGGCCGATAATTTCCAGTCTTCTGCCTACATCCCTTCTTAAAAAGTCGCGTGACATTTGCTGTCTTCCAGTCTACTGGGACCTGCCCAGAATCCAAGGAATTTTGGTATATGACCACCAATGCATCAACTATAATTTCTGCCATTTCCTTCAGAACCCTTGGATGCATATCATCAGGACCAGGTGATTTGTCTGGCTTTAGTCCCATTAGTTTCTCCATCACTACTTCCTTTGTCACAACTATTTTATCAAGGCCCTCCCCAACATTTGCATCCTTAACTCCGCACTTGGGCATGCTGGACATGTCTTCCACCATGAAGACTGACACAAAATATTTGTTTAATGCCTCGGCCATTTCCTCATTTTTTGCTACCAGTTTTCCTTTCTCATCCTCCAAGGGTCCTGTGTTAACTCTGGCCACCCTCTTCCATTTTATATATTTATAAAATTTTTTGCTTTCTGTTTTTATATTTTGTGCCAATTTACTTTCATAATCCTTTTTCCCATTTCTTTTTACCCGCTTTGTAACCCCTTGTTGTCTCTTAAAGTTTTCCCAATCTTCCAGTTTCCCACTGCTCTTTGCAGCTTTATACACCCGCGCCTTCAATTTTATACTCTCCTTTATTTCCTTTGTTAATCCCTCCCTTGCTGCCCTTTTTCCTGACCAGAAGTGACTGAAGGACTAAGCTTGAAGCTTATTTATCAAGTCAAACTTATATTTCAACTATCTAAGGGAATAACATCTTGAGGTTGAAGTATGTCAAGTATGGATCATTTTCTGCAGTCATATACCCCACTTTGAACTCTTCTACCTGTAAAGGTAAAGGTTACTCTGAACTATTTTGGCAATGACTATTTTATGTACATTGCATGGTATATCTCAAATATCACAGCTTTCTGCTCACCATTGCATATTCTGAACTGCTGATAGTCATGGATTCTTGAGCAAACAAAGCTCATGACCTTTAACATATTCTTCTTGAAGCGACGAGACATTGCCGGACCTATCCAGCTTCCTTTACGGTCTTCGATTTTGATCACTTTTGCAAGATAGAGGAAAGTATGTAGGTGGTATGTTGCCATGTGTTTGCACCAAATATACCCCTCAGTAATGTGGATTTGTTTCCAGAAGGGGTTTATTGGTCTTTTCACTAACCTAGAACATTTTTGAGCTGATGAGACTTAATTCAGCCCTAAAACCAGGAAATCATAGCTCATTTATTCCTAGCATGGCTTTATACTGTCTGCTTTTCAGAATAGCCTGGATGTTTTTTCAAGCAGAATCTTTCTATTGTCTATCAATCCCATCTGACTTTGTTTGGATGAAGTAGTATGCTTTCTCCAACTGTTATTGCTGCTACCTACACATGTCGATCTACAAGCTAGATTCAAAAGCTACCTCCCATTTTAAAAATATGAATGCATGATGTGAGGCAGAGCTGGTCAATGGTAACAATTTCGCTTGAGCTTACTTCAGAGAAGTAGGAAAAAAAATTACATGTGGCAAACATGGCACACAAATAAAAACCATGCATTACTGACTCCAGGGAAAATCGGCATCAACCTCTCATGTATTGCCAGTTTGAGAGATACTTTTGATGCGATTATTTGAATTTTTTTTAAAGACCAGTGTCATGTAGTTCAGCAGAACGTAAATTTCTGGGGTATAAAATGATCGAAAGCATGTATATCTTCCCCATGCTGCCATTGAAAATTCAGTATTGTGTCAAAGGAGCCTATTTTTTTCAGTCATAAATTATCATTGTCCAAATCCCATTGGAGCCTGTTCAGGCTGGAATCTAACCATTAGTCATTCTTGTATGGAGAACTTTTTGTTTTGTTGCTGGGTATACAAAGTGACCTCAACCTCGAGCAATACAACACTCAGTATAATGAGTTTGTCAAGTCAAGTCATTGTACTTCGTGAAACCTGAGGCATTATTTCTTCAGTTCAGATTAATAGATTTTGTCATATTCATGAAGAACAGCAATCAATACCACTTTACTCTGACATCTGCTGTCAATAGGCACTGTACACATTAGTTGGGATGGTTGATACATAGTTCTCCCAAATCCTCTTTTTTTTAACATTTTGGAAGTAATTGCTCAGGAAATTATTGTGCAAATGAACAATTGTAAATGTTTGTTTCTTTATCAAATGTTTTATTGCATTGTTTATTACCCTCCTACTTTAGTCACAACTATATGTGTTTGCATTCTAAGCTCATTATAATGCACCTTTAAGAACAGTTCTTATTGCTTTAAAAATATGGATATGTATGTGTGAATCTGTTTGTTCCTTTGACCAAATGATGGATAGCATATAATTGCATAACCATCTAAAGCATTAAAACATTAATGTGAAGTGTTATTCTGAATATTTTAAATTTTATTTACAGCATTGTATAAGCTGATTTCGGCCATTTAAATCTGTGCTACCCAATTACACCCAAATTAACCTACACCCCCATCCATTTTGGAGGATGGGAGGAAAGCAGGGCAACTGGGGAAAACCCATGCAGATTCAGGGAGAATGTATAAATTATTTACGGAGAGCGCCAGATTCAAACCCTGTAATAGTATCATCTAAACCACTATTACAAGTATTTCAAGTATTCAAATTATATTATAATAAATTATATTATAATAAATTTGAAAATAAAAAAGAATATTTTTTTCCAAGAAATGGAAGATTTAAGCAACATCTGAAAAACTGGTCTTCAACTATAATTTTGTCCTAGAAATCTGTCCCTTTTTTAATATATCCATTAATTGTGCAATGTTATCCAAATTTCCAAATATCCAAATTTCAGCCATCCAACTATATTGCACATTCAATATATTTTTATTCAATTATGTTATATGCAAAGCAGCATATCTATGTCTTTATCATCATTCAATACTTATCCTGACTTCATGATTACCAGAATATAATTTAATTAATGTGTTTTAATACATATCAAAGGAACATGGATTTATAAAGTGGCACTTCTTGAACAATAAAATACTTTATATATAGAGTCACTATTCTAAGTTAGGGGAAGACTACAGTTAATTTGCCTTCAGCAGGACTGATAATAATAAGATAAATAACCATATAATCTATTTTAGAGATGTTGTTTCAGGAATATATTGTTGGCCTGTAATTCAATGGCCCCGTAATATCTTTTATATCTTTCTCAGTTTGGTGTTTCTTTTAAAAGTCAGTACCTCCAAAGTGCAATGCAATCTTTTGCTGGAGAAAGTCAGCATGTCATGTATCATCCATAGAAAGTAGGCAGTTGATGCTTTGGGGCTGATCCCTTTGTCAGGAGTACGAAAAATTAGGCTGATGCCTGAATAAAAAGCAAGGGAGGGAGAGGAAGGGGGAAGAACACGGGCAAACAGGTGGTAGAAAAGAATGCTGAGAAGTGAGGGGGGAGAGCGCCAATAGGAGAAGGAAGGAGGCCAGGAGCTAAAGCAAGAGAGTCAAAGGGATGAGAGAGACAGAGGATGGGGAGGAGGGTTAACAGAAATTGGAGATTGATAATGAAGCCATCATATTGAGAAAGCCAAGACAGACTATAAGGTGTTGTTCCTCCAATTTGGAGGTGGCCTCAGTTTGTCAGCATACGAGGCCATGGACAGACATTAGTATGACAATGGGGTGTGGAAATGAAGTGGTACCTGGATGATTTTTGGCACTCCTGAAAAAGGGCTCACTCCCAAAATGTTGACTGCTTTTTTTTTTAACTTACTGTGGATGCTGCATGTCCTGCCGAGTTTCTGCATCACTTTTGTGTACGGCAGTGCACCCTAGCATCTGTAGATACCATGATTTGCCAGCAGTACAATCGTTGTGTTCTTTTCAAGTGTCAGCCTAGATTTTCTGCCAACTTCAGAGAAACAACTTGGATTCGACTCCATGACTCAAATGAAAATGTTAAAACCAAGCAGATGTTGCTGCCCAAGTAATACTCTTCATAATTTTCTAACATAAAAATGGCCATTTAAAACAGCTTGCAAAGTGAGATGCAATGAAACTCCATTATGTGGCATCACACTGATATAAGAGGAAGTGAAGTCATATGATTCACTATTCAATATGAGTAAAGTGTTGATTATTTCAACAGAAAACCTGGCAAAAACCATTCCAGTTCTGTGTCAAATAACAGTATATCTACATTGGCACAGTGCAATATATTCCAAAATATTTCTAAAAGCCATAATACATTCATGCCTAATGCCTTTAATTAAATAAAAGGGGTTTGAAGTATGTTTTAAACTGATCCTTATTTCAACTACTCTAGGTGTGTGCCACAGATGCATCTTTTGCAGGACACTTGCTTATTGCCAAATTTTGGCATTTATAATTTGTCACATTCTGTACAGTTAAAAGGGCAACAGAGCTTGGAAATAATCCAGCAATCACTTTACAACATACATATAAGTAGAAAGGCTTCACTTGTGCTGGCAGCAGCTGTGTTATTTGGCTACTTTTCATTTCATTTTACACAGTTTATTGTAGCAGGATGGTAAGATCAACATTCCTGCCACTGATTTTGGAAAACCCCGTCATGATTCTTTGCACAATCATCTCAAAAATAGGGAAAAATCAGATGAGAGTATTACCCAATTTCCAGCTGCTACAAAATATTTGTGATATGTAGCCAAATCTGTCATCTCCATTACCACATCATATAACAAAAATCTGCCAAAATATCACTGTCATCTTGAAAGAAAAGAGGAGCACATGAAAGCAAAATTGAGATAATCTGAATCAACTCATTAAGTATCCTTTAGACTGCCACACCACTAGATTTTTTTTTTAAATTAATCCATGAGATGGAAGCTTATCCTGATAGAGGATAGCAAACAAGTGAATATAAAATTGGGTACTTTATATTACATAAAAACATAGAAATGCTGGAGGAATTCAGCCGATCTCACAGCATCCATAGGAGGTTATAATATATTACTGACAATTCCTTTGAAGAAGGGCTCAGGCCCGAAATGTCAGTATCATTTCTTTCCCCTCTATAAACACTGTGAGGCTGGCTGAAATCCTCCAGCATTTCTATATGATTTTTCCTACATTCTCAGTGTCTGCAAACTTTAGTATTACATGATCAGATGTAACATAATTCTTCATCTGTTATTTCAGATCACCAGCATTGAACAGTATCATATTTTTTTTTAATATTTTTTTGTTGGGATCAGATAGTCTAGACAAAAGCTAACTATGATTAGTGGGGCTCTCAGATCTATCATTTTTTTTGTTCAAGGAAAAGTAATTAACTCATACAACAGCTATTAATTTATGACAGGTTCATCATCCACTTCAGGTAATTTGAGGGACTTGGACACAGAGGTCACTTTGGACAGCATTTTGATAATTCCACAAATTGTGTATAGCTCACATTCATTGAATATTTGTGGAGAAATTCACCAAAAATTTGAAGAAATATAGTTTGCCTGAAAAAAAAACAAAGATTAGTATCATAAATGTCAACATAAGTTGATCGTGTTTATTGAAGAGAATATGTAACAAGACAGAAAATGCTGGAAATACTTTGCAGATCTAACATCTTGTGGAGAGAAAAATAACAACAACATTTGAGGTCAAAGGTGTGTTCTTAGAACAATAATCCAACAAATATCCAACATGAATAATTACATAAATACTTGAAAAAAAATAATATTCAAAATCTTTAGGGAAAGGACAAGACACAGAGGCTAATTCAATTCTTTCCAAAAGCAAACAGACATGAGATGATCTGAAATTGCCTTCCCTGACAATAAAAAAGCTGCACAAAATTAAACACATAATTTGCCAGTTAATCTAAATATTCTTCCATAATTTAAAAAAATCATAATTTCAAAAATGTGCTCATTCTTGATAGAATTCTGTGAATAATACAGTAACATTTTGGCATTATCTCCATTCAATGTAGGCATTCAAATGAACAGGTTCCTTACTTAAAACAGAAACTTTAAAGCGTCTGCCTTCAATTTGGACTGAAATTCTGCAGTGTTAACAATGATGGTAAATTATTTCATCATTCTGAGTCAGAGTGAAATGATAGAAGTATGTACTTAATGTAAACTTGAATGAATCAAAGCACCAATGACAGTAGCAATCAAATCAGGGCAAGATGTGTAAAACATAAAGTATTGAAGCTGTATTCCTGGATGATTTGGGGTAAATCATGAACTAGATACAAATTTAGACATGAAGCATGGTAACAGGCCCTTTCAGCCCACAACAAGTGACCTACAATCCCTGGTAGGTTTTGAATGATAGGTGGAAACCAAAACCCCTGGTGGAAACCCACGCAGACATGGGAAGAATGTACAAACTCCTTACAGACAGCATGGGATTCAAACCCCGGTCGGTCCTTTTTGCTGGTGCTGTAAGAGAACTATACTAACCATTATACTAACTGTGCTACCCATTTGGTTTAAGATAAATTGTCAATGAAAATAAGAAAACAAGATTTAAATTTCAAAATGTGTTCATAAAATTATATTAAGTTGCTTGAATTGGAGGGGTACATTAATAAGTTTGCAAGTGATATAAAAGTTGGAAGTGAATAGTGTAAAAGGTTTTTACAGGTTACAATATGAATTGGACAGGGCAGAGTTGGGTTGAGAAGTGGCAGATAGAGTTCAATCAGAAAAGTGTGAAGTGATAAACTTTAAAATATCGAACCTGAAGGTGGAATACAAGGTTAATGGAAGGATTCATACCAGTGTGAAGAAACACAGTGATCTCTGTGTCCAAGTCCCTCAAAGTTGTAGTGAAAATCAGTAAAGTGGTTAAGAAGGCATGGTGTACTAGCCTTCATTAGTTGGACATTGAGTTCAAGAGCCACAAGGTGATATTACTGCTCCATAAAACTTTGATTAGACCACACAGAGTATTGTGTTCACTTCTGGTCTCCTCATTATTGGAAGGATGATGAAACTTTAGAGAAGAGATTTACCAGGATGCTGCCTGAATTAGAGAACATGAGGAATGTTTGAGCAAGCAAGGGCTTTTCTCTTTGGAGCAACATGGGATGAGAGACAACTTCATATAGATGAAAAAGATTTTAAGATTATTCAATAGAGTGGACAGGCAGCATCTTTTTCCAGGGTGGCAATGAATGGCCAATATCCGAGGACACACATTTAAGATGAGTGCAGAAAGACTTAACGGAGATGTCAGAGAGAAGATTTTTTAATTTTTACACAGAGTAGTTGGTCCCTGGTAATGGCAGATGCTAGTACACTAGGGACATTTAAAAGACCTCGATAAAGGGCTCAAGCCTGAAATGTCAGTTATGTATTTTTGCCTTTGGTTATATAAAGACTACTGTTTGAGTTTTTCAAGCTTTGTATTTTTACATGTAAAACACTCTTGGATAGGCATATGGATCTAAGAAAAAAAAAAGTTTATGGGTTGTGAGGGCAGGAAGGGTTAGATTTATGGTGGAGTTAGTTTATATTAGTTAGCACAATATCATGGGCTAAAGGGTTCTATGTTCTAAATTTTAGATGATGTACAATTAAATGTGAATATGAATGAATATGTACACAGAGCACTAAAAGTTTGTTGAAATATACAAAGTAATGAAGCCTGCCTTTGTCTCAAGGGAGTTGGAAAATGAAGGGATTAGCCTATATCATCTTCTCTGGCATTCTCTCGCACTCTGGTTGTGTGGGTCTTCAGGTAGTTGATAAAGACAATGTTGGAATCACAGACTCTGTCAAGATGCAGTTAAACTCCACTATCTAACTGTTTGGAAAGCCCAATGGTTCAGCATTCAATTCACAAGGGGCTGATTCCAAAGCTCTTTCACTTAGCAGAATCACATTTCCCATGATCCCTTCCATCAGCAGGAGCCAGTTCTACTTATCAAGGCTTAGTTCCACACTTCCTTCCCAACCAACTATCCCTAGATCCTATAATCATTTAAATTCACAAGGGCTCCAGCTCCTTTGAAATTTTGTTGGTTCCTTTGAAACATTGTTTTTTTTCAGGAAACTGTATGCTTCTACAGTTTTTGGTGTATTAAAAAGTCCTTTGGAGTATTAATATAATAATATCCTATATTCCAGAAAGTCTGCTTCTGTGAAACCGCCAAAGTTTTGAGTGTGTCTATCAACAGAGTTTTACTCCGTTATATAATAACATTGATCAGATCCCATATGGTATTGTGTTTCCTATTCTGAGTATCATATCCCAGGAAAACTATTTTAGCATTTGAGATGAAATGGGACAGATGCACCAGTAAAATACTGGGTTAAATTGCTTAACCTATATGTGTATATTGTATGAATTTCACTTGCATGCCTTTGAGTGAAGGCACTTAATCAGTGACCCAACTGCAGTGTTTAAACTGACAAAATAATTTGAAGTGATAGACAAAAAGGAAATATTTCTTCTTGAAGGTGAATTCAAATGATGGGATACAATTTCAAAGTCAAACCTAAATCACTCTGGAATTAAATCAGATTGCTTTTTGCTAAAAACAATATTGAAGATCAGTGTCTTTGACCTCCATGTTCTGAGGCTGATGGATTAAAACTGAGATCAATTTATTCTTTTTATTGGAAGGGCAGAGCATCCATTAATATGGAATAAAAACAGGTAAATGGATTGAGGTGCAGATCAGTCATAATCTGATGAAGAAATTTCAACCAGAAATGTTAACTTGTTTATCCTCTCACATAACTTACCTGACCTGTTATGTGTGTCCAGTATCATCTGATTTCATTTCAGATTTCCAGTATCTGCAGCTTATTTTTACTTCCATAATCTAATTGAATGTTGAAATAGCTTTGAAGGACTGAGTGCGATATTACTGATCCTCTATATCTGACATCTTCATTGTATTAGCTATTTTTTGCCATGAGAGTAATCTATATCCAGAGTAAGCTGTCAGAGGAAGCTATTGAAGTGAACAATTACAATGTTCAAAATACATTTGGGCAGATATACAGATAGGAAATGGTTAGAAAGATATGGACTGAATGTGTACAAGTAGCACTACCCCTTAGCAAGGGCGAGTTGAGCCAAAAAGTCTTTTAAGTGCTGTATGACTTAATGACTCTATATGATGTGAGTAATTCATAATGCCAATCTAATGGCAGATAATGTAAAGAGCAGAATATTTTCTCTCCGTGATTTAAAACATGCAAGAGCACACTATTTTGATTAAAAGACTGAAAAGTATGGCAAATGGTTGACTTCACTTAAATTTTTTAAGCTCCATAATGCTCTTTGGTTACAGGTATCCTTCCTGTTTCAATAACATTCTGCTGTTCTCATTTGGCTGAGGCCAAGTCACCATTTATTATGGGTTTTATCTCAGCTTTCAAGCTATGCTGCATTTTGCATACCTCACTGGAATTTTTCCATTTGATATTTTAAAAAGGATCTAAAGCATTAATTATAGCTAATGGAGGCCAAGAAAAATGGGATACCATCTGTTTTAAAATTATCTAATGTGAAGTTATACTGTTCAATATTAATTTATGAACACTTCACATATTTTAAGTCTTGTTTGTGAGGATAGGTGATCCCACAATGCGATTGGCAGTCAATTCTTCCAGTTAAGTGAGGTGTTGAACCAGATTCTTTGCAAAATGTTGTTCTATCATCAGATTTGTTGGTGATAAACCAGACCACTATGGTCATCTGAAGGATGGCATAGGATAGGTTGGGTTTGCTTTAACTTTCCAACTAAAATTGTCTTTGTAATTACTCAGAACAACTTTGAGGAAATGCAGATAATTTTGTTTCTATTCCTGACAGAGGGAAAGTGTGTTTGGCTGTGTTGCAGTCACCATTGGCCAGAATGTCCTTTTAGTGCCTAGTGTCCAGCAGAGGGTAACATTTTGCGCGTATTTCTTGAGAACTGCTGGTACGAGCAGAACTGTAGCCTTGCAAACTCAAAGCTTTCAGAAGATAATTGGAGAGCTTAAATTATTTTAAAAGATAGGATCAATCCTTCTGGGTTTCTGCTATTAATGTGTTTTTTTTTTCTTCAATAGAGGAAGATCTTTGGAAATGAGAATAATTTTATATTGCATGCCAGAAACTCTCAATATCCTTAAATACTTATTTTACTTTTCAAAGTAATAGCACATGAAAGCTATCTCTACAAGGAATTGCTTCAGTTAAGTGACAACCATTTTATTCTTTCATCCCTTAGTACTACGATTGAACCACAGCTCATCTGACACCTCTGAGAAGAAGAGAGTTAAGAGTAGACTAAAAAAATTTATATCAAGACGACCTTCATTGAAAACTTTACAAGAGAAAGGTTTGATTAAAGGTAATGTGTTTGATTCCTCAGTGAAATGGGCCCTGACTAAAGTATTTTGATGTATCACAACCTCTGATATTACATGTTTATTTAACAAGAATGTTTCACTAATGGGTGAGCCACAAACAATTTAAGTTTATTTTAAAGTTTATGCATTTGTTTCACAGAAATTATGCACCTGCTTTTGTGTTTCTGCAGCACTTTTCTAATTGTAGCTGTGTGTCTCTGGCACAAAAGGAAGGCAAAGAGACGATCTTAATGCAATATCCAGACACTGCTTCATTGATTTTATTCCTTTTGAAGACTTCATGTCTGTTATGACCATTGTACTGGACATCATCTTTGGGGAATGGTTGTAACTGAATGTCACTGTAAATTATCTCTCAATCCTTTCTACTTTTAGACCAGAGTTGAAATTCTATTCATGAGTATCTCTTGAGCTTGAGTATGAAAGTTTAATATCACATACAGATTCACCAAAATTCTTACTTGCCATAGCCACACTGGTACATAAGATGATAATCGATCCATGCAACCAAGTACAAAGGTATAAAGAATCTTAAAATTTGATATTAATTGACTGATAACAAACTGAATAAATGAGTATTGCCTGGTAATGAAGATTAATACATTTTTAGTGTACCAAGTGAGTGCAGTGCATAAGACTATGAAAAAAGCTAAATGCCCTTGAACTTGATCAAAATTGGTAAAGCAGTGCAGTGGTGGTTCATATATATAGAATCAATTGCTAAAATGAGACTGCCTGAACATTGAGAGGTCAATCCATGCATAAAGATCTCTCCCATGGCATCCACAGTACAAGAGCAGAAAAAGGCTGTCACATCAGCAAAGGAAAAAGCATTGAAGGACTGAGAAATATGGGTTGGAAGTAATTAATAGAAGGAATTATTATCTGCAAAAGGTGCAACACTAATCCATTACAAAAATTGTGACCATTGGAAACCGATGTATACTCTTCCCAAAATATTTCCATCACAGAACAAATCTTTCAACTGACATCTCATTTCTGATCCCAAGGAAATTAATTCCTGTTTTATCCATAAGTGAAGAATGAAGGCCATATTTTCTCTCTAATAGCTCCAATTTCTACCAGAAATAGAGTGCAATTTATAACATCAATCGATGAGGATATGATGCCACAAAAATATCAACTGTGCTAAGGTGTTCCAGTTTCCCAGTTGATGTAATTTCACCCCAAAGTGTTGGCTTCTGTAAACTACCACAAGTAAAACCACTATCAAGATATTTTTTGCAACAAATACTGCACGTGTGCAGTTTATAAACCTGGACACGAATACTGGTAATTGAGTTGGCAATTGAGCAAGGTATTTTGCCCTGGATAATTTTGTTACCATTAGAATCGTTTTGGCAAGCAGAAAGGGTTGTGCCACAATCATTTAATACCTTTTAAACAATGGGGGTTTTGGGAGATCAGAAATAAACACTTACAGCCAAGTAACCAAAATCTAATCTTTCCTAATAAGATTTATTGACAGAAATGAGGCCCAGAATTTTAACACATAAACAAAATCAACAATATAATAGTAAAATCCCCTGGGGACTATGGATGCCGGATATGCAAATTTTCCATTTGCCTGAAACACACTCTTACAATGCCTAACTAATATGCCTACATTGAGAATAAACAGTTAAATACAAAAGACAGGACAAAATGTAAATATCAATTAAATCTCATTTCCAAATTTCCATCCAGCCTTTTGGGTTTTACTATCTATGGTCAAAAATTTAGTTAACAATTTTAAAAAAGTTTTAGACCTGCTATATTGCACTGGAACACTTTGATTTCTCTTCTTGGAGAAATACCAATTGCAGTTTTTAACTTCCAAATCTTACAAATTTTAAATTTGGAGGTAGGAATACCAGGTCCCTTGAATCTCTTCCTTGTTGCATGATCTCCCTTTGATGCTATGCAATTCAGTCCCTATATTTTGGTCCAAACATGAAGAAAGATTTTTGGAACAGATACTCTCATCTCTCCAAGATGATTTATAAGACAATAGATCATATTTTTCTAGCTTTCCATATTAGCTATGGCAACATTTCCATGGAGCTTTAACATGGCAGGAATTGCATTTTTTTTTTGTACCTGAAATGGAAACAAAACACATATTTGGAACAACCCAGGATTCACAGATGCAAAAACAAAGGATGTATTTGGATTTGGAGTAGAGAATATCAGAATCAGCAAACTGAAAAGTTCACAAATCTTTTCAAATACCGAAACAAAACAAGGAAATGAAAATTTAGCCATGCAATTGACTGTTGGTTAATAGATGTAATCAACTACAATCCAAGCATTGAACCTTAAAAGAGAATTTGTATTATAACCAAATCAACATCATTTTATTCTGATAGTGAGGAACAGTGTTTATGTAATATACGATCAATAAATTGGGAAGATGCAAATAAAGAGAGAGAACAGATCTAAAATGGAATGCAATGAAGTGTTAAAAATAGAGAAAAAAGTAGCTGATGAGGTATAGTCCAAAATTGCTGAAGTCAGTATTCAGACCAGCCATAATCCTGAAATAAACACCAGCTGTGTTTCTGCAATGATTTATTTGTTAATATTGTATCATTTTATGCAGTGTGTCAAAGTACAATGCAATAAAGTATATTCAGACCACGTTAAGTAAATTGAGACAATGTTAAAGAATAAAATGTGACTCCATTTTTGACAATCAACACAGGTGAGAATTTTTTTTAGTATTTTTTCAAAAATTTCTTTCAAATTACTTTTAGCTAAATGACATACCTGACACTTTGAGGTCAATTTTATGAATTCAAAATCAACTGCCTCAATCATCTCTTCAATCTGACACTAATATAAAAGTGGAACTGATGCAAATAAGTTAGACAACAAAATATCTTATGATTCTGAACCTTAAATAATCTGAATGCTTTATTTCGTAAGTACAAATATAGGCAATAGATTTAAATATGAGCCTCTGTAGGTCCACCAATGTGAGAACTCCATCTTCAGAAATCTGGTTATAAATACCATTGCAGTAAAAGCAATCTGTTGCCAATCTGGCCTGCAGTAGCTTGTGAATGATGTCAGGTGACATTTATGTACAGCTATTAGTGACAGGTCAGATAGCATCTCTGCACGGTAAGATATATTAGCGTAAAATCTGAGATGATTTAGTTTACTTGGTCCATGGTTTTGTATTAAAGCTATAGGCATATCAATCATCTCATCCTCCCCTAATGAATAACAGCCACAAAATAAACTGCTGGAGGATTATTTCCTTAAAATGCCTGTTGATATTCCATACTCAAATATTGACTAACTGCCTCTGCTTGATGTATGATTTACTAGGTTGATGGAGCCTACTGTTAGTTCTTAAGTATGAAATTTACTTTTTTAGCCAATTCGGAATAACTGTGCATTTCATGATATATTACAATTGACTGCTTAAATGGACTCAGTGTGGGAGTTTCATTGGGTTTAAATTGATAACAGCTGGGCAGACAAACAGATTAAGCTCGTACGAATGGAGAGTAAAAAAACCCATTGCCTTGAAACAGCATTCTATCCTCCAGTAAAATAAGGGAATATTTAATAAAACTGAGATTGTGTATTAATTGGAAACACTAATTGGTCATATAAGTTATAACATGTTAATATGTAATGTGGCCATGTTGAATGAATTATTTTGTGAGTGTGATTTTCTTTGGCATGTGGAGATTGTGTGGGCTTTTCCTCTTTCACCATCTGCAATCTCTCCCTTTCCATCAAGACTTTTAATATATATTTCTGCACATTATTGAAGGAAACAAGAATAATTCTTTACAATTTCTCTCACAGCAAATACTCTTTACTGTGAGAATCTCTTTACTGTATCCTTGCTGTTTATAATCAAAACTTAGCATATACTGCATTATAAAATTTGTTGGAGATGTGCAATGACTAAATTCATAAAAGAAAAATAAGGAATCCAGTGAATTCTCTAAAACTACAAGACAAAGAATATCAATAACTCTTGCATAATCTAGAATTTTTTAAAAACAGTTATTTTCTGCCATTTTCACTTTAGTGGAGTCCATTACTATGGACTACAATTTCTCAAATAAAAACACATTGAGATTGTTTAACATGTATCTGGTCTATCTATTCAATCAGAACAAATAAAATATATATTAGTTTCTAATATGAAATCTCAATAACCCGACTGTGCAGTTATACATTTGAAGGATTATAGATGAAGTTTTGCACTTTGTACACATTATGAGATCACTGGCAAATTTATGGAAGGTCTGCAATTCACCTTTTTGCAGAGCAGATTTTGAAAGAGAAACCATCAGCTAACAATATACTTAAATGACAACCAATCCTACTAAAACTTTAAAATCTTTAATCTTCATCTTGAGTTTTATCGCCTAAATTACAGTGCTACACTCTCATAAAATGAACTGTACCACTAATTGATATAATAAGTTAAAAAATAATGTGAGGGGCCTGGCTGAGCTTCAGTTTCTGATATCATTAATCTAATAGCCTGTTGCCATTGAGTGATCAACTTAAAGTGAAACTGTTCTCTGGTGATTCCTCAGTCAGAAGGGATACTGCTGTCACAAAGGCTGCAAAGAAAATTTAGTAAAATTTGTCATCTTATCAGCTTCACTCTTGCTAAATGGATCACCTAGACCATTACGGAAAGCATCTCATTTTTAGTTTTACGTTCTCATTCAAGCTTCATTAATGCATCCACAGCATCGAGTTGAAGGTGACTAGTTAAAATTCAATAATGGAGACTTAAACATATCATCCATGCTGACACATCAATTCTGTATTGAAGTACAAACTAGTCAAAGTGCCACTCTTTGAATGGGCTGTTAAGTTACCATATCCACAGCTCCAATGGCACTACTGGAAAAAAATCAAGGAAGTTTGCTCATTATCTATGCCATTATTTATCACTCCATAAATGTTATTACCCCGGTATGCAGAACCTATGGGGATTGGTAGATCCCGGATAAGTGTATTTTCTGGTTACTTGAGACTTGTTCTTAAAATGCCTAACTAATACACCTGCATTAAAAATAAACAGTTTAAAAGACAAAAGACAAAAATACTATACTGACACAGAACAAACTTCACTTGCATGAATTTATAAACCATAAACATTTTACTTAATTTTCACTCACATTCTTTGAAAACATATAACTATTGCTGTATTTGCAGGTACGGAGCCTTGCAAAAGATGACAAAAACATTATAGATAATTAACCCACCTCCCCTAAGTTTACAGATAAAGCCTCTGAATGGGGTGACTCCTACTAAGCAGGAATAAGGAGACACTTTAAGAAAGTCACCACAACGGCGAACAGCATCAACTAGCTCTTCATCCTGGCCGACGTCATTGCTGTTCCATACAACTTTATTCAAACAGCTGCTATGAGCAAAGCATGACCAAGGCACTCTGCTAGATGAATATTTGCTCCCATTTTCACCAAATGTTTGTGTTGCTTCAGAGAACATTTACTTTTACAATTTTAAACTTGTGTACATTTACCTATTATTTTATTCTTTTTTTTAATTTATTTTCCTCTAATTGTTTTGCAAGTTGCTTGAGGCTGCTGGTTGCTTGAATTCTGGATACATAAGATTTTGCTGTAAAATGTATTGAGACAAAAATTCATCTACAGTGAAAGTCCTAAGATTTGGAGTGCTCACGGATTGGGTGCATTTAAATTTTTGGATTTTATGATATTTCATGCAGTACATCTGAGGTGCTTATTTGCAATGCATGCATGCACACACGTATGCACACAAAAGGCAAGAGTGGTCTATAAGTCTAGATTCTGGGTGGTCCGTATTTCAGCTGAGAATTGTTGAGAAGTCCAGATTCTTGGGTGGTCTTGAGTTCTGGCATTGTAATTTTTGACTTCTACTGTTTGATTTCTCATACTAAATATGTGTTTCACCTCTGAACTGTGGTTCCATTGAAGTCAATGGGATCAAACTGGAGAGGTGGAACATAACATACATTGCTTGCCAAAATGAATGTTTATTGCATACAATGGAGAAGGAAGCATTCATCTCATCTCTGTTCAAATTAACTACTGCATTATGATGGTGGATACACTTCAAATCTACACTCATTATGGTAAATTAATCAGGATGCCATGACATCATTAAAAAATGTATGCAAGTGCAAACAATTTATTTCCTTCATACCTGAATGTTGTATATCATAAAGGAGTTAGAGCTGAGAAATATGCAAGTTTAATTACATAGCACAGTGTTGTTGAGGCCAGTTTTGGTCTGCTTACCTACAAATAATATAGTAATAATGGAGGCAGTCCATATGAGACACAGCAGAATAATCCCTGGGATGAGAGGATTGTCCTATCAAGAACACTTTAGCAGGTTGGGCCTGTAGTTTTTGGAGTCCAGATGAATGAGGAGTTATCTGGTTGAAACATGTAATATCTTAAATGGGCTTGACAAGATGAATATCAAAATGTTTTCATGAAGAGGGCTAGTCTTGAATGAGGGGAGATAGTTACACAATCACAGCAAGTCATTTAAAATCATGGTGTGCATAAATTGCTTCTCACAGAGTGTGATGAATCTTTGGAATTCTTGACTATTGCTGAAGCTTGAATCAAAGTTGTGAGATTTCAGAAAAAAGGGACTTTGTTAATTAATTTTAAGTCTCTGTAATTTTTTTTTACAAATAAAAATCCTTGTTGGAAGCAGCACCCTTCACTTTTTGCTTTCTATTAATGTAATTCACCTCCCTCCTTCCCAGGACCTAGTATTCTTATAATTACACTTAAGGGGTGACATGTCTTAAAATCTTTTCACTTCAAAATTTGATGTTATGCTCAATTTTATTTTTCTTTCATGTTACTTTTTGACCAAAAATACCAAGAATCATCATAACCTTTTTTTATTAAATATTTTATTTTGAGAATTTTCAAACAACATGCAGCTAAAATGAAGAATAATAAAAAAGTAAAACCTCAATATCCATAATATTAACAAAATGATGCAAATACTGATCTGCAGGTCGATATTAAAGATGATGAGAAAAATGAGTCAACATGTGATTCAATTATTATAAAGAAAGAAAAATTACAATAATACTACAAAAATGTGAATTCACTGTCCATGTTGAATCAATAAATGTATAAGCTTGACTGGGAACTTTGTACAGTCATACGTGTTAAAAGAGAAGATGGACATATTTGCCTAGAAACTTAACCCTAGTCAATAATGCTAAATGCACTCTGCTTCCAAAATTCAGTTTCATTGAATTCAATCAAACTAAAGTTCAGGAAGGCAATAAGAAGCACAGGCATAGTGTGGTTGAATTTACCAATTAGAGATGAATATCAAGCTGAGTGAATACACAAAGAATAAGGTAGTATATTTTAAGACAAGAAAAATAATTGTTAAAATCAAAATAATTATCTATCTGCAAATCTGAATTCTTTCACAGCCCACTTTAGATTTTATAGCATCACTTTCTATGAATGTATACATTTTATCAGAAGATATCATTTTATTGACTCTGCCTTACAGAGAAATGGCATAAAATCTCTTTTTTTCTTGTCCATTTGGTGTAGATTTTTTTTCCTCTTGGGGCATTAGGTTTAGTTTTAATAATAAAACACTATGTAATCTCAACCTTTTGGTTTTTTGCTACATGATTTGTCCACACACAAAAAAAGTATAATTGAACTTGTTTTAATCTTTTTTTATAACGTTTTATTGATAATATTTTAAACAATAATTTTTCAATCATTGATAACATCTAAAATGTGAGTGTAAAATAGTCACAGCAGGTTTACTTTGTTCACAACCAAAATGTAAATTTGGATTTTAGGTTAAGAATGTTCTATATAAATGACACCAATGCCATGGAAATATTATCATTTATTGTTATGCAAATGACACTTTAGATATCAGCCTCAAATTATTGGAAAGATGGAGAAGAAAATCAAATTCTGATATGTTGTGGCCAATTTCACTTCAGAGTTTTATGTTTTGTTACAGGATAGGATCGTCATAATTTACAATGAGAAAATGGTAAAACATTCATATTTCATTGTTTATTCAAACTTAAACTATTTTTGCAATGTATGGATATTATGGTCATACTGCTGATTATGAACTAATTCTTTAACCATTATGAATAGACCCCAGCCTAATTGGAAATTATCGAGTGATCCCAGAACCTGCTGCTGTTAGTTCTATTAGTAATTTATTGCAGGCATGAACCATTTAGCACAGGTGATTTCTGTAAATGCAGCATATATCTTATAATGGAACCCCAGAGCCAATACAGGGAATGTTGATGCTGTAATTATGCTCTTGTAAAGCATTAAGCAACATTCATTAAAAATGAACTTGTGCAGGGGTCCTTGAGAGAAATCCTCATCAACAATTTGACATATTTGACTTGGAGTCCAGGAATATATTAAAATAATGATGCATATCTGAATGCATCAGATAACCGTGTTGTGCTGCAGAAAACAGGGACCATTTAAAAAAAACTTATCAAAATTAAAGTTAATGAGCTATAAGTGTGACTGTGTACAAGAATATTTATAGTACAATTTTGTGATGGCATCAAGAAAATTTTACAAATAGATTCTGACCCATACAAAACAATCCATGAGGCATGAAGTTGAAATTATCAGTCAATTTACTTGGGGTACATCTGACATAGGCATACATTGTCATTTGTTTGTCCCTTGGATTACTGGATATAGTCAATGTTGAGGATGAACATTAAATCATAAAGATAGCTGAAGCTCAAGTTAGTGCATGCCTTGTTGCTGGCCATGTGGCTCAATGGAACAGTAAATGGTTTGGTTTGTCTCTGAGGAGAGAAATAAAAGGATCTGGATTATTTTCATCTGAAATACATACTCTATCAGTCAATCATAAATCGATAACTGTCAATGCCTGAAATCAATTCACCATAAGGAAATGTAACTATATAAGCAAAAGGATGCTGAACATAACCATATGTTATTAAAAGCAAGAGTGCAGATTCAATCACAATTAAGATATAAGACTATATAACACCTCTCATCAATTCTTACCTTGCCAAAAGGCTTTATATGGTTACTTTTATTTTATAAATGCATGTTTTGAAAGATCTGTGTTCTTTAGCAATGCTCAAGACGGTGTCTGATGTGGAAACGGTCGTTTAGATGCCATTTTGGTGATGAGTTGAATCCAGCATGAGGCTTGTTAAATAGCTGATTAATATTTTGTCTGCTAGAACTCCATAAAAGTTTCCACATTATTTTGGAAGTTGATTTTACAATTGAAATCTTTTGCCTAGAGCCATGATCATTTTGGGATTCATCATCATGGTAGTATAACTTCCAAGCCTTAATTTAAGAAATAATTACTGTGTTTGGTCATTTGGAAGGAGTCAACAGGCTTGGAAGAGTATCTTTTGCAAGCGGGGAGACGGGAGAGCAAAACAGCATCTCTCACTGCTGTGAAAAGAAAGGAACTCATCCACCAAATTTCCATTACTCCATCTGACAACCTATGTATCCCTTTGAAACCTGAGATTTTCATCACAGCCAGAACATTCCATTGCATGAGTGAATTATTCATAAAATTGCTGCTGGAGAAGTATACTTATCAATGCTTAAATGCAAACCTGTGGGTGTTTCTGCTTATAACTTTCAGGCAATTTCACATTGCACTTTACAATGATTTGATCAAAATTGTGTGCTGAATTTGGATTTTTAGATAGGCGTGCTTTAGAAGGAGATGTATTCGTGTCCTCACCTCTTTGACAAAATACACATTGGTGCATTCAAACTAAATGAAAGAAATGCCACGGAACAATTGTCTCTGATGTCAAATTATTAATGTTTCTAAGTGAATCAAAAATATTTTAAGCATCTTTTATTGCTTCTACAGCCATGATTCACTCCAAAACTAATGGGTTAGAAGACAAAGCTATCACTTTTGTATGAGGCCAGTTAACAATTAAAACTGGTTATTAATCAATTTGCAATTTTATTGTTGCATTTTTATATCTGGAAGCTTAGATGTTTTTGGCACCATTTTTGTTCTCTTTTTGCCAGTTTCTTAGTTAAGTGATTTAACAAGGTTAGAGCATTTATGTTGCAAAACGTCAGCTGTTCTTATAACATAAATTGGAAAAAGTGTTGCATCAGCAGAAAAATGCCATGATCATGCAGGTTTTTTAAGAGTCCAAGCTGGACCATAATATAGGTTTCATGATTAATATACCATAAAAATATTAAACAGCTGTGGTTGTTTAAATGATTCATCAGCATAGTGCTACCCTAGAACTTTTCAATCAAGTTTCTTCTGCTTTAGGAGCTTTCACTTTTGGGTTTTTTTAATGGGATATAATGTTTTAATGGATATTAAATTGATCATAGCTATAGCTGAATGACATTATTATATTAATAATTGATTCTTAATTGTGATTGGCTGAAAGACCATGAACCATTTGACATTTTTTTTTCTTAGAATGGTACTTAGTCATACTTTAAATGGAGGTAAATTCACTGTTGCAAAAAATTAAAGATGGTGGTAACCATGGCAATTTAGCTTTGCATTAGAGTTCTGGGAAATTCTATGTTACACTTGACTTACTGATATTGCACTGAGTTATAAGGAATAATGGTTTGCTGATATCTTGTTAGAGATTCAACAGTTTTGTAGCTTCTTGAAGATGAACCAAAAACTAGACAACTTGGAGCAAGACTTTCAATTCAGACTTTCAACATTTGAGCAATATTTGAATTGGTGATTTTGTTTTCATTCTGAAATTTCAGGGTGAATTTTGTAAAATAAATTATCAAATTACACTGCATCTTTATTTAGCAAAAAAAAAATAGCATTTTGCATTGATAAGCTTTCATCAGAAGTTGGAAAAGAATAATAAGTTTGCAGAGAAAGAGAGCAAGCATAAAGAACTAAGTGGAACATCTTTTAAAAGGATGAATAGGAGAGAAATTGAGTTGTAGAGTTGGCTGAAAGAGGGTGATAATGTTTGGTGAACAACAAAAGATATAGCTGGGGATGTATACTTAGGAGGGAAAGAAAACCATCTGAAATAATGAAGAGGGAAGAGAAAAGATCCGAATGCTGAAAATATGAAATGCATGACTGAAATGGCTAATTATCTGAAATTGTTGAATTTATTGTTATATCTGGAAGACTGTGTCGTATTTGTACAGAAAATGTTGTTGGCGATCTTCATTGAAAGAGTGTAGGAGACCAAAGGCTGTGGGAATGAATGGAGAACTGAGTATCACCCTTGGATGTAGAATGGAAAGGTTCTATAAAACAATCATGAAATTTTCATTTGGTTACCCAAAGTGAAGGAGACACAATTGTCAGCATTGAAAGCAGTACACTGAAACAGAAGAAGTCAATTGCTGATCTACCTCAAGATGTTTCTGAGCCCTGGACATTGAAAAGGAAAGGTAAAAGGTCAGGTGTTAGCTTTCACCTGTGTGTGTGGAATTGGATATTGGTTAATGTACCCGAAAACAATAAGTGAATGTCCTAGAACCATTGCATCACTCATTTGTAAATTCTCAGTTTAACAGACATGTTATTACATTTAAATACATTAATTACAAATTAAAAAATAATCAGAAGGATTTAACAATGTTATATCTGGATTGTAACAAGTCACTGAATTATTTTGTTTCATAATTCAATGGGGCTCAGAACATTAGAGAATCCGAGAAAAGGAAGTGAAAGCAGGCATCTGATTAATCCACACAAGAGCAAATGCAGGAGAAAAGAAAGAAATGACGATAGGAATCATGTCCAATCATGAAAAGTGAATGAACTATTGATTTTGATATGTCACTTTTGACTTTACAGGTGAACTTTCATTGATATAGCCCAAGTTATATACATGGTTTTAAAAATCGCTGCTGATATGGCATAGCTATTTCATAATCATAATTTTGAGCTTTGCAAACATTATGATAATTACCCGTTCAAATGATATGGAAGAAACATCATCCAAGAACAGTAGAACCAAAACAAGACATTGTTATTGTAAAGGTTTTGCATCCAAACTGTCTCAAAGTTGAACCTGACAGTGAAACATTAGGGATAAAATTCAAAAATAGTCCACATATTTTGAATAATACTTGTGATATTTCTATTCCAAATTGTAATGAAATGCATGTGTGCGACATGTTTATAGCACAAGTCATGCAAAATTACATATCAATGCCCTCTTGGCATATGTGGTTAAAATTTCCATTTGCTAATGTCCGATCTGACATCAGCTAAAGTCTCTGTGCATTCCTTTATCTCTAAAGTACTTTCCATGAGGCAGAAGAGACTACAGATGGCCCTTGAAAATCCAATGGCATATCTGGTGCTGGAGGCCTGACCAGTTGTTCCATGACCCATTTGTCCATTCTTCCCTCCCCATTCATTCCACCCCTTTAGGCATTCAGCTGTAATGGCAGAAATTGCAATAATAGTCCTTGTTTCTACCCCCTCACCTCCATCCAAGTTTATGAACAGATCTTACAAATGATGCATATACTTGCATGCACCTCATCCAATGCAATCTACTGTATACTATGCACTACGTGTGTCCTCCACCAATAGGTAGACCAAGCTTAGATTGGATGACAGTCTCACCAAACACCCACGATATGTCTGGAGGTCCAAGCTAGAACTCTAAGCCATTTGAATTCCCCTCACCATTCCCACATGTCAGTCCTTGGCCTCAACCATCTTCATGATGAGCGAAAACATAAACTCAAGGAACAACACATCATATTAAACTTGGACAGCCTTAAACAAAACAGAATGAGCATTGAATTTTCCAATTTCAGATCACACCTACCAACTGTTTGCCATCTCTTATTTACCAACTCCTTTTCTGTTTAACTCTCCTCCCAACCCCCTCCAGTGCTCTCTTCCTGTCTTTCCACATTCTGTCCAATACAGTCTCCGAATTTAAACTGATTGTTAATATTCATATTTCTGACTTTTTATTTATTTTACACACTTTTGGTGTCATTACAATATTTTTCTTTTAATTCTTCATTACCTGGTATGCTTGATTTCTTTGCTGTAGTATTCTAACCTTCGGACAACTAATATTGATCTTAAAATTCTGACACCTAATCAGATTGTTAGTCAGATTCTGCAGTCAATTATTTGAGGTGAGATTGGATTAAGTACATTGTCTAATGCTTCCAGAATTGGACATGAAAAGTATTTCTGCAATTAAATAGTATTTAATAATGTCAACGAGAACACATAATCAAAAACTTAAAAACAGTAAACCCATTAATTACATGGCACTGCCAGTATTGCAGTGGCTCAGTAACATGAAGGCACAAAAAACTATTATTTTTGCTTTGATATTGTATGGTTTTAAGTTATATCAGTGAACAAAGCGCTTTAAGAAAGTGATTAGAATTTTCACAAGCAAGAGACAATTTCATAAATGATCAAGAATGGCACATTTGATGGACCACATTTTGTAGCATTGGCAAACCTTAGCATCTTCCTCAACCAATTGGCTTTCAATGCATAGTCACACTTGCTTGTGGCAAATGGTGCAAGTATTTCCTGATCGAACAAGCAATAAACAATATAAGCTTCCTTGTTTTGATGTAGAACTGAATACCAGCAAGCATACCTAGAAAATATCCTTCCATTTTTTTTTAAATAATCCCTTGAGGAGGTTGCTTTAATGTAGTCATTCTCAGTCTTTTTTTTTGGCTATGGTCCAAAGTTTATGGATACCCTTTTCTATGAGGCTGTCATGTTTAGTTGGTTTGTTCCATACTTATCTCCTACCAACTACTTAAAATAAACATCAATTTGGGATTTCAATCAATGCCCCCCCCCCTTAAATGTGCTGTGGCCCCGAGGAGGATTATATTGCTTCTCTTGAGAATAGCTGCTCTTATAGATGCATATTGGATATATTGAAACCTATGTAATGTCTGTTATGTGACCAAATGTAACAAATACACCTAATATTTAGCAGGAAGGAAGCTATCCTTGAGTCTGGTGGTGCATTATTTCATATTTGTAAATCTATTTCATGATGGGAAGAGGGGGCCAGGATGGGCTAAGTCTTTTAATATGTTGGCTGCTTTTCCAAGGTAGCAAGAGTTATCAATGGTCACAGGATGATAACTTCCATACCACCTGGCTTCTACTCTATCAACTCAATCATCACCTGCATAACCTCCATTAACTGCATACTTGCCTTGTCCCCCTCTGCCCCCACAATCAACAAGGACAGGATTTCCCTTGTCCTACTATACCATACCACTCACAAGTCTGCTCATCCAACATATCCTCTTCCATCTTTACTACCACTTATTACATAAACCCATCATAAGACATATCTTCCCTGATTTAAGCGCAGGATGTGCTCTATTTGCATCCACACCTTTCCTCATTCAATAAAGCAGTTTCCCAGTCTGTATCCAGTCTCTCTGATGTATAGAAGACCACAACAAGAGCACCAGAAGCAGTAGATAACTTCTGCAGGTTCACAAGTGAAGCGTGGCTTCTCTTGCAAGGGCTGATGTTGGTGTCTTTGTTGTTCCTTGTTCTGAATGTAAGACCAGGAAGGTGGCATCTGGTATAAATTTGGATCCAGGCAAATATCACTATTCACAACTGATTGGTGATTGATCCCAATTTCTGGTTTTACTCTCTCAGAATCTCCTCTGTTATTGTCTGCAGTGGAAGTCATTAAAATAGGAAAGAGTTGTTATGCAAAATGGGCAGATATTGGCTTAAAGGGTTGATGAACAAACAAAAACTTGAGTTGATAAGCTGCCAATATAAATTGGAATCCAAAATATCACCATACAAATAGCAAAGTGAGGAATGGTAAAGGGGAACTGTCACATTTATGCCAAAAGCACTGTTAAGGTACCAAATGAGTATTTGACATGCCTTAAAGATAAATAAGAGGATGCTCCCAATTTAAAAGTAACAACATGATGGGTGTAAGAGTGGAAATGTGTCATTAATTCATATGTTTTGGACTTATCCTCATCTAGGAAAACACTGGAGAATGGTTTTCCATACTCTATCCAAAAAAAATTCAATGTAGATTTAACACCAAATCCTTTGGTGGGCCTGTTTGGTACAAAGAGAGGGAATGATTCTTCTTCAACTCTTTGCTCAGAGTTGCAATATTTATTTTGCTTCTCGATTGATGAGGTGTGCAATTTTACTGAAATGGAAGGATGCTTCCCCACCATGAACAGTGGTTGTGTGACATCATGTCCTATTTGAATATGGAAAGGGTGTATTCAATTAATCATTCAGATATAGGTTTCCAGAAGTTATGGGAGTCATTTATGACTCAATATCTTACTTTATAATTTTACTGCAATGTAAGTAAATTGGCTGACTTGCATATTTTCCACATTTTTTATATTATATATTTTTTTATTATGATTTTCTTATAATACACAATCATATATGATATCTGGTAGTGCAGTTAAGGGTATTGATTTTTCTCTTTTATTATTTTCTTTGTTCCTTTCTTTACTTTTGCATTATCATTTTTTTTCTAAAATGTATATACGATTTAGAATATGAATTATGGATATGATTTACAATTTATGTAAGTGATATACAGTATATCTCATTTAGCTTGTGTAAATGTCCATTTCATATTGAATTGTACCCTATTTGTTTGTATAAGTTCTTTATTAAAATCAACAAAAAAAATTTTTTAAAAGAAAAGTAAAGGAAGAGATAGCTTAGACTCTGGATGTGTTAAAATTGCTAACACAAAGGTATTAAAAAATTGCCTTAACATAAAATAAGTAGATAATCATTAACAGATGGATAAGAGAAATTACTCGAGGAAATATGTGGGCATTGACTGTGATCTAACAGAGCTTTTTTAGAAAAAGAAGAGCAAGACTGACCAGCTATAGGCCAGTCAGTTTAACCTTGGTGGTGGGTGAGTGTTTAGCAACCTTAATCTGGGACAGAATTAAGAAACATCTGGAAGAAAACTGATTGATCAATCTAGCACAGATTATTGAAGACAAATTATGTGTCATGAACTTGAATTAATTTTTGGCTGCGGTAATAGAAAGAGTTGATAAGGGTAATGTGGTGAATATGGTGCACATGGACTTAAAGAAAGCTTCTGATAATTGTCACAAATCAAGTTGATGCAATATAATGGAGTACAGAATCAAAGGGATCTAGTTGTGAGCATGCACATCTTTGAAAGAAGCAGGATAATGTTCAGAACCTTGAACTTAGACATCCATAGTTCCAGATATTATCTGGTATGGAGAATAAAAACAGGGAAATCATATTGAACCTTATAAAACACTAGTCTGGCTGCAACTGGAGTAACGTTTTCAATTCTTGTAGCTATATTGTAAGGAAGATTTGAAGGCATTCAAGAGGATTGTTCTAAGATGAGGAATTACAATTACAAGGATGAATTAGTTAGGTCTGTTTGCTTTAGAGATGGGAATATTTGATAAAGTATATAAAATGATGAGGGGTCTGGATAGTGAGATTTTTTTTTGTTCAGCATGTGAATCTGGTGGAGACTGTTTCTCTGATGGCCTTCAATGGGAGATGGATAAATATTATCAGATATGGGTATATACAGTAAAATCATAAATGCTTCATATTTCCCCCACCCCCACCCAGAGTAGACAATTCTGCAACCAAAAGGCTCAGGTTTAAGGTGGAAGTGGTGGGATTTAAGAGGGGCCTGAAAGTTAAGTTTTTCACTCAGAAGATAATTCATATCTGGAACAAACTGTCAGAACAAACCATAGCAGTGGACCTCAATGCAATGTTCAAAACATATTTGGGCATATATACAGACAGGAAGAATTTAGAAGGAATGAACCAATTGCAGACAAATGGAACTAGCCCATTTTGTAGCTATGACAATATATGGTGAATAAATATTTGCAAGACCATGGAGAAGGAACAAGTTGATGGAACTAGAGTTTGGTCAGAAGAGAGACCAAATAAATATGATGGGCTGAAAGGCATCATACTGTGTTCTAACCATTCTATAATTGAATGGTTGAATCACACCTACCTTCTGAGCAGCATGCTTGTTTCTATCTCTGTCCTAATATTGAAGAATGAAGTGGTGCAGAATGTGGATGCGAATTGATCAGGATGTTTATTCATGTAAACAAGCAGTGTACATTAAACAATACTACATTGAACTGAGGTAGCTACTTGATTATTGGCATGTTTTGGTGAAAGGTTGGATTCCTTGACCTGGAATTCAACCAGCAATGTTCTTACTGAAACAAGGTGATCATATTGCTGCATACATGCATCATTTCTACCAGTTAATGAGGAAAAGAGAACATGTTTGCATTGATTTCGATATGTATACTTGTTGATGTGCTCCCATAAATGTAACAAAATAAATTACAATTGCCCAATCTAAAATACCATTGCACAAAAAATAATTCTTGAATGAATACATTTGAAAACTAAGCATCTTTCCTAAGGGCTGAGCAATTAAGTTCAGAAGTGTTCCATTCAGTTTGCAAAGGGGTTAATTATAAAATAAATCACTCACATTTATGCCTCTAGTCCAGTTTCCATCTTTTTTTTGATTATAGCTCATTTATTCTGTTATGAACAATGAAATATAAAGATGAGTTGAAATTCTATTACTTTTTTGATGTTGTAGTCATATTTACTGTTCATTGACTTATTCAAATATTTAAGTTATTCAATGGAAGTTGTTTGAAAAGATTCATAATCTTTTTCTCCCTCAAGAAATAACATTTTATAATTTAATCAAATTGCTTTTTGCAATTGATTGTATTGAATATCTATTATGTTTTATTTGAGGAAAACACTATTTTAATGCTGACATTAATATTTGACATATTTTCTTTAACTAAAAGATTCTTGAGTTTTGTCAACATCTGTCTTACCAATTCAACAGTAATAATTATCTTTCATAATTTGCTGAAAATATTCATGCTTTATTGAATGTTATTTCAATGGGATGCCATATAGGTATGTGCCTCAATGACCTTGACCATCACGTAACTGTCCTCAAGGGGATCTTTCCAGATGAAAATACCACAGAAATCACTCACAGGGTGGCACGGTTGGCATAGCAATTAGCACAACGCCTTTACAGTGCCAGTGATCAGGACTGGGGTTCTAACCCCACGTTGTCCGTAAGGAGTTTGTACGTTCTACGTGTCTGCGTGGGTTTTCCCTGGGGGTTCCAGTTTCCTCCCACCATTTGAAACATACTGGGGGTGTAGGTTAATTGGGTGTAATTGGGCGACATGGACTCATGGGCTGAAATGGCCTGTTACCATGCTGAATGTTTAAATTTAAATTTTAAATTTTAAATTTAAATTTAAATGCAATGGGTGCTCCAAGCAATAATTATTCATATAAAATGTGCAGTTCTGTGGCACAACTATTCAAAGCAGAATAAAGAGAACCGGAAATCACTCTGAATTTACATCATGAATTTAAAGTAAATAACAATTTGGAAGCACATCAAGGATATAATGACAGGAATGGATCAAGCAGCACTCAAAGTCACATTAATTTAGAAGCAATTCCAGTGCAAAAAAAAATCTCAACAGAAATGTGCTTGTTTTTGGGACTGAGCAGCTTGGCCACAGTTGAAAAGAAGTCATAATCTTGTGAATGTAAAAAAATGGTAGTGACTGACACAAAAAAGGACTCTCTAATAAGCGGAATAAGTTTGATCATTTTTGACAGAACTGTTTGATGTTGGTGAGGCTGGATACTAATAAGCTTGTGAACAGGCCATCCCATATTTAGAGCCAATACAGGCTTGCTTGACTGATGCTTCCAAGTAACTGGCATTTATGTAGTGCCTTTCACAGCTTCAATTCATCCCAAAGTGGCAAAGAGAAAATTAAATTAACACATAGCTAAAGGTAACATTCACCACCAATTCAAAGTACAAGAAAAATCTATCTCCTATGCCATGTGATTGTTGTCTTAAATAAGATCAAAGAAAACAATCAAAAGTACTTCAAATTGTTTGAAACGATGGTTCAGCTGCAAAGCCAAGTGGTATAAAGCACAGTGGGGGCAAAATAAGATGGCTACACAATGGAATGACATGATTAGCAAAGTGGTTAACACAATGCTATTGCAGCAGCAGTGGTCAGAACTTGGGTTAAAATCCTGCGCTGTCTGTAAGTAGTTTGTACATTCTCCCTGTGTCTGTGTGGTTTCCTCTGGCTGCTCCTGTGATCCTCCCACTGTTCAAAATATAACGTTACAAGTCACTTGGCTCTAACTGGCCGGCACGGGCTCGTGGGCCATAAGGACCTGTTACCATGCTGTATGTCTATTTTTAAAAAAAATTAAAAACTTCCTTTAAATATGTCCAAGTGTTATACTTCCTTCAACCTGTAAGTTATAGTATTCATTGAAGTGTCTCAATTAAATAAGTTATTAAGGGATACAGTAGAGAGACGATTCAAACTATTGTCGAATTCATAATCCTTTTTGTGCATTACCATTACCATTGTATTGTATTACGTGTGGAAATGTATGGTCAAAGATCTGTGTGAGCCAGAAGCTTGATATTAATTTAGCCACTTGAAACCAACATTTATTCTATACATGATCAACAAACACTTCATAACAATGGTTTTTAATTGAGTTGTGAGCTGAACAATTAAGCTGAATAATGATTCAAGTATCAGTGGATCTTTTTTCTCCTGTTCCTTGCGATATCATCCATTTCCATATAATTTGCTTCATTCAAAAGGGATTTTGAACTAGCTTTATATGGGAAAATGAAATCAGATAAATCTCATTGTAATAACAATCATTTAGAAGCAAATATTAACTTGCAAAAAATCATCATATTTAAAATGCCTGATTTTAATGTGAATATAACATTACCTTCAGATGCTGATGCTGCTTCAATAAAGGCAAGCAACTCCGAACTTTCCATTAACAGCATCAACCTCGACCTTGAGGGATAGCCAAGTTGACGATGACCAGTTGGTTTCGCAGCTGGTTCAATAACCTCAGTCTTGAAACGTCTGAGTTTGACGGACATTTAAAAACTGTGGCAATGGCCATTTCAACCTTCCCTTTGTGCTGCTTAAAATAATTTAAACTGGTGCTTAAAAGCAGTGGAGATAACAAAAGACTCAATCTCTCCAAATTTGGGACATTTGGAGAATTTTTAACACCACTGATTACCATGAACAACACCTGCTTAAAATGTTTGTGAAGCTGCTGCATGAAGATAGTTTTGGACTGAGTTGTGAATCCTCCCATTAGCAGATCAATTTTAGAGTGTGGAAGCTTTTTTCTTCCAAATCTACTTTCAAGTTGATTTTTTTTTAAACTAAAGGGAGTAGCTGCATAAATTGTGTCAGTAGTGGTGGTGGAGCTTGGAACAATAGGGGCATTTAAAAAAAACTCTTAGACAGGCACATGGATGAAAGAAAAATAGAGGGCTATGAGGAAGGGACTGTTTTTTTTGGTATGTATATAGGGTCAGCACAACTTCTAGGCTGAAGGGCCTGTACTGTGTTGTAACAATCTATGTTCTATTTCTGAATTTAAAAAAATGAATATTGATTTTATAATTTAAAAAGCTATTTGAAATTAAGTTTTTAAAAAATGAATGAATGACAAGTTTATCCAAAAGGAAAAATGTTCAGATGCTTGGACATATGAAAAAAAATGGAAATGAAAATTCTCAGCAGGGTAGGAAGCATCTGTTTATAAATGAACGTAATATTTCAGGCTGATGATTTCTATCTAAAATGAAAAATAGATAAAATTATTTTTATGTTGCAAGGAAAATTTGGAGAAAGGAGTGGCAGAGACCAGATAGGAGAGCTGATGTTTGGATTAAGAGTTGAAGACTATGAGAGATTGATCGAGACAGGTGGCTGCAAGGAGTGAAGCAGTAAAGTAACAGAAGATGTAAATGGGAGAATAGAAACAAGCTAGAAATGTGAGATAAAATGTGGAAACAACTGATTATATGAAATCACTGGAATTCATTATTTTGAATGCAAAAAGTTTTCAATGCAAGCTTTGTACGATCAATGCAAGAAGACAAACAGAGGTACAAGATTAGATGTGGAATGAAAGATAAGAGGAAGTTTAAAGCTTTCAGAGAGGATGGAACAGAAGAGGACAAATTGTCACAAATCTGTATCTTTTTACCCAAAGTAGAGAAGACCACATTTTGAGTAATGAACACAATCAATCAAATAATGTCTCGTGATTTATAAGGAAGATCTTCAGGGGAACCAAGATCAGTATCTATCTTGTAAAAATGCAATGCTAGAGAAACTCAGCCGGTCAAATAATGTATTTTATATGGCAAAGATAAAGATACATGAATAAAGTTTCGGGCTTGAGCCCTTTATCAAGGTATAAGCAAAATGTAGTTAGGTGCTGAACAAAATGGTGGGGGGGGCAGGGGGGAAGAATCACTGTCCTAAAAGTAGGAGATAATAAGTAGCTAAGCAAAGGAGGGCACACCAGCAAATGGGGGAGGGGGATTGATCTGTGAATGTTGAGGGAATGGGGTAGAGAGCTGGAGGAAATAAAACAAAGGGATGGGGAAGAGAGGGAGAATTGGAGAAGTTGATGTTAATTCAATCTGGTTGGAGAGTGCCCAGATGGAAAATTAGGTTTTGCTCCTTCAATTTATGGTAGTTGAAATCATTGTTCAGTGAGGGGCATGAATAGATGGCAAATATATGATCTTTGGGCACTGCCAGGTCAAGATCAGTTTTCAGAACAGCAGCATCACCCAAGTTGGCAGGTTTGATGGCAATTTTAGATATTGATCATTAATGGATTATTAGATCTTATTGAAAAAAATTACGGAAGGAATATTTAAGAAAGCACTGGGGTGGGTGGGGGTTGTTTCAACCGACAGGTGATACCAGGATTAAGAGACCTAGCCTTAAGATTTGAGGGGAGTCGATTTAGGACAGAGATGAGAGTAAACTTTTTCTCCTGGAGAGTAGGGCAATTGTGCAGTTTTCAGCCGAATCAAGCAATGGAAGTTGCCTCATTAAATGTATTTAAGAACAGATATATATTTAAGTAATTGGGGATATAAGGTTTATAGGGAACAAGCAGATAAATGGAGCTGAATCCATGGCTAGATCAACCATGATCTTATTGAAAAGTGGTGGAGGCTCAATAAGCCAGATGGTCTACTCCTGTTCTTAAGTTCTTGGATAAGTAGAATTGGCAAGATCAGAAGGAGAAACCATAATAGGGAAAATTAGATTTTGAATGTTATACATTGTAATGTAAAGAATCTTGAAGGGGCAAAAGATCAGAAGGAGGATATGGCTGAATAAATGGTCTGAAAGACAAGGGAGTTAAGTAAAAAGCTCAGCTTCACGATGGCAGATACTTGTATTGTGGATACAAGAGAATGAAACAAAGTCCTCAGATAATGACTGATGGCTCAAGACCTGAGAGGTGAATGACCAAAGGTAGAATGAAACATGGTAAAACTAAGGAAAAAGGTGAGGACCAGTGGAATGTGAAATTCGATTCAAGAGTTGAAATTTGCAATTCTTGATATTGGATCTGGAAAGATTAAAGTGGGCATCCAGAACACAGCAGCCATGAGAACAAATAAATCAGTACAGAGGATGGAGAGATGAACATTCAGCATCCAAGAAGAACAGTGATCAAGAATCTTTGAATGCCTTGAAGATATATTTCATCATGGATTAATGTGAAATCTGAAAGATGACATTTTAGTTGTGAATCATCTAAGATATTTGCCTATGAATGGGATCTACCTGTGGCACCACAATTTTTAGTCAATGCCTTTCAAGAAGGGAAACAGAAACCAATGAATATAAAAGTGACAAAACAGATTGGAAAGAAGAGCAGAGCAATTCTGGAAGAGAGGGGTGGCATGGTTAGTGAAGCATTTAGCACAACGCTGTCAAACCAACATCGATTTGGTCCAAGGTTCAAATCCTGCACTGATGCAAGGAGTTGATACGTTCTCACCCATGTCTGTGTGTTTCCTTTGGGAGCTCCAGTTTCCTCCCACCATTCGAAATGTACCGGGGATTGTATGTTAAATGGGGGTAATTGCACAGCATGGGTTTGTGGACCGAAATAGCCTGTTACTGTGGTGCATATATTAATTTAAAATTTTAATTTACATTTTAGAAACAGCATTGAATTGAACAATAATCTAAAAATAAAATACTGCAGGCATTAGGAATATATATTTTTTTTTTAATGGAGATATTTATCAGGCCAAATCACTGAGAAATGTATGTCTGCATTCCCCTTTTTTACTGATTTTTCCTAAAAAAAACATGGATTGGTCTGTTCATAGAAATTTAATGATTTAACGATCACTCAAGACTGTCATACGTATCCAAATCTTACTGTTCATCAGTGATAAGGAGACAGTCATTGTGTGCATTTATGTTTTAGACAACTTCTTCACAGAACAAAGTAACAAAATTACACCTGCTTTTCAGTTCATCCCATTCTGACTGCAGACAAAATTAATAATTACCTACATACATTTCACATACACCCAAACAGTAGCCAATAATGTATATAGAGGTAGATTAACCATCTTATGATCAGACAATAGAGAGCACTGAGTCATCCCTGATGCTTACCAGACACTCTGTTCACTGTCTCTGAGCCAAAACAATGGTCCTCGTATTCAGTGACTTTATGCACCCATTTTCAACTGCCTCAGTACTGAGAAGCTGAGGCCCAACTAGTCAGTTCTGTTATGATACCACAGAAGTAGAATATGGTATCATAGTCAGTTCCACATTTTGAAATGTACATACTTGTGTATTTCAACATGTCTATTTTCGCATTGATGCTTTATTGCTGTCCTCTGTCTCGCAAACTATCAGCAGTTATGATTTTGGATATTGGTGCCATTTTAAACAAATTCCATGAGTTAATATTATTTCAGTTAGCTTCTTGAACTACAAATTTAAATCATAAATCAAAATACCAGCACCACTGTCTTGGCTGTTGAGTTACCCTCCATTACATAAGGCAAAATGATCACTCAAGATTCCTGCATCTGGTTACCACAGTTCATGAAAAAGTTAAAAAATACATATTATTCTGCAAAAGTTATCTACAATTCAAGATTAACTTTCATTTCAATAGCATGCAGGTGAATGCCAAAAGTCTCTTTATGCTCCAAGGAAGGCAATAAATGGTACCGAGCAGCTGGAGTAAAGGGTAATATTAAAAGTAATTGGACGGGAAGTGGAGTGGAGAAATATAGGATTACCTGGAGTTTGAGAAAGCTGCAGGGTGCCCTGGTGAAAAGGATGGAGATGTTGTATCAAATATTTACTGCATTGTGCCCTCATGACATGCATGAATAGTTAAACAGAATAATTGAAATTGTCCAAACATTTATTAAAATAGCAATAAGACGCATATCCAGAAAAAAGTTTGAACAATATGTTCAAGTCCTTTCCCAAAGTCTTTCATTTACTCTTGTGATTGCAAGTCAACACAATTGCTTAATGTTTAATATGTTAGCTTGGCTAAATTAACATTAATTTTATATCTAAGTTGGGAGATTGTGCAGCTAAGCCTTTATGCCACTTGAACACATGACCAAGCATGACGCCTCTGTTGTTACTGAATCAGTATTACATTGTTACAATTGTTGTCTTTTGGATGTGATGTAAAGAGTGAAGCCTTGTCTCTCCATTGAAGAGTATATAAAAATCCCATGAAACTATTTGAAGTCTCAAGTTCCTAAATTCTAAATTACATTTATCCTTTCACATCACCACTTTAACTGGTCTTTTATTTCATTAACTGTTTGTGGGACCATGTGTGTTAAAGCCAATTGTTCAAATGTCCAATGGTTCAGAACTTCTTGAAATAAGTTATGATTAATTAGTATGTCAATGTAAATACTGGCAGGAAACTGCAATTACTTTAAAATATAAACAGAAAATGGTACCACCATTAACTCTATTAAACTGGCTTTAAGTGATATTAAAATACTGTAAACATTATTTTCATGTTAACATGTTAGTTATTGATATTTCAGCATATAATGAGACTTAAGAATAAGAACCTGATAAGTAGACACACAGTTTAGCTAAAAATGAAAAACTAGATCAAGATTGCACTTAAAAAAAAACCATTTTTTTCTCCACAGTGGTGTGAAAATAAAATGAGTATAATTGCTTTGGAACACATAAATACATTATTCAGAATATATGCCAAAGAATTTTGTTTTTGTGAATAAGCTATTGATTTTTTTTTTTAAGGATGGGATACTATTTAAATTTGTGTGCATGAAAGCTATCATAAACAGATTGTTCAAGTGGAAAGTCAAAGGACATCAGAACAGAATAGACATATCAATTTCAAATACTTTTCCCCTCACTTTCGGATCATTAAAGCAGTCGATGAAATGTGGAGCAATGATTAATTTTAGCTAATCAAGGTCATTTTGAGGTATCAGCTTCATATCCTGCCAAAATAACCATGGCTTGCTAAAATGTATAATGACCATTATAGTATGCTATACCATTATCACATTTATTATTGCTCAATTAGAGTGGTCCTTAAAATTCCATAAAAGGTAGAACTTCCTTACTTAACATATTTATTATGATCCTGATTCACATTCAACAAAGCATCATGTTCATCTCCCACTTGTTCTAATTCTGATTCAACTCAAAGACTGCTTAATGGAGATTCTCTTTAATTTTGCTCAGAGAATGTGAAATTTTCATTAAAACACAATGTTCTGAGCATCAGTAACCAAATATTACATTATGTCTTAATGTAATTTCTAATTTTATGTGGGTATAAAGTAAATGCAATGAAGAAAAAAGAACTGCATTGACATTAGGATTGATCATATCAAGATTATTGCTGACAAAATGATTTTTTCTGTTAAAGGTACATTACTTTGCATTAGTGAAATTAATTGTGGCAATGACAGTGTTAGGAAGTAACTTTATTCACTTCTTAAAAAGCAGAAAATATTAGTTATGGTCCATGGTGCTTGAAATGGTGGCTATCTGACTACTTAAATGAATCAATATGGGGCAGGCTGTTGCCTCATACAATATGACAGAGTGTTACAGCATCGTATATCATTCTGAAAGTTTCTTTTAATTTTATTGTTTATAGTTTCAACATTTTCTTTTAAAACAAGTCTAAGAGAAGTTTCAATCAGTACAAACCTATATGGAAACCAATTAGTCGGTCACTGAATAATATAGCACAATTTTCTTTTTGCTCACTCTTTAAGCAGAGATTTCATAGAAGATCCAGGGACTTGCAAACAATAAACTTGAGAAACTGGATTTATTCAGTACAAAATAAACAGGTTCGAATTCTACCTTTGAAAAGTTAGCTACAAGGACATGTCCAAAATATAACAAAATCGAGCAAAGGGTAACTTAACAAAGTATTCCTAAGACTTTAAATACACTAATTCAACAGTATTTAAAGTTCAACACTGATGCATTCATAGAAACATCTCAAGCTCAGAAGTGCAAATGAAAATTAACTTGCACCAGCTCCTCTAAAAGGGTCCATTTTGAGGGTGTGAGAGGATCCTATTTTTCCACTGAGGATGGAACTCTCAGTATATACTAGGAATAGAAGAATGTTTTTCAGGAACAAGGAGGGCAGAATTGTTGCAGCAAATTTTTGGAGAGTGAACTTCCTCCTTTTCATGGATGTATAAATATTATGCAGTCAAGATTTTTCTTTTGCGATTATCATCTTCTCAAGTTAAAATGGTTTTTGATGTACAATATTTAATTGGGAGTTAGCGAACAATATGGAAATCAGAATCACTTGCAGAACCTCAAGCACCTAGCTGCAAACCTCGTCAACATTACAGGATTAACTCATCTTTGGATGCAGCGCAAGAGTGTATGGTTTTTATATAGAGGCACTTTTCCTTAATATTAGTGTGGGGTATCGGTACGTAAACAAATTTAAACGAATCTTCAGAGTTACGTGAAGGCTGAGTTTTTCATACTTGCTGTATTAAATCATCTGTAATAAAATTGTCCAAAGGAGGGAGCCAAATCATTCACTTCAAATATAAATGTTTATTTATTTAAATGTGTGTTTTATAGACAGCTCAGTTATTTAAATTCAAAAGGAATTATTTCTGATTTTTGAGATCTACACCAGCCCATCCTTTGAAAATGAATGAACCTAGTTGATTTCACTACTGTGAAATTTTGTAAACTGAGCATCATTATTTTTCAAATATTGCACCATATTATTTAGCGCCTTTGGAAGACTACACAAAAGAGTCTGGAAAAATGACCAACTGAAAAACCTCACAAAGATTAGCGTATACAGAGCCGTTGTCATACCCACACACCTGTTCAGCTCCGAATCATGGGTCCTCTACCGGCATCACCTACGGCTCCTAGAACACTTCCACCAGCGTTGTCTCCGCTCCATCCTCAAAATTCATTGGAGCGACTTCATCCCTAACGTCGAAGTACTCGAGATGGCAGAGGCCGACAGCATCGAGTCCACGCTGCTGAAGATCCAGCTGCGCTGGGTGGGTCACGTCTCCAGAATGGAGGACCATCGCCTTCCCAAGATCGTGTTATATGGCGAGCTCTCCACTGGCCACCGTGACAGAGGTGCACCAAAGAAGAGGTACAAGGACTACCTAAAGAAATCTCTTGGTGCCTGCCACATTGACCACCGCCAGTGGGCTGATATCGCCTCAAACCGTGCATCTTGGCGCCTCACAGTTCGGCGGGCAGCAACCTCCTTTGAAGAAGACCGCAGAGCCCACCTCACTGCCAAAAGACAAAGGAGGAAAAACCCAACACCCAACCCCAACCAACCAATTTTCCCCTGCAACCGCTGCAACCGTGTCTGCCTGTCCCGCATTGGACTTGTCAGCCACAATCGAGCCTGCAGCTGACGTGGACTTTTACCCCCTCCATAAATCTTCGTCTGCGAAGCCAAGCCAAAAAAGAAGATTCCTTCAGCACATAAAACATGGGTGCAGTGTGGATTGCGGAGGGTCATGTAACCTATCTGTCTGGAACCTGGTGGATTTTGGAGGTTGTCATGGCCTCTCTGTGAATGCAAGAGCTGGACCCTCCACCTTACTGTACTAACTGTACAGTACCTTTTCCTCATTTGTTCTTCATCCCTGAGATGAACCCTGCTGTGGGAAAAGGTGGAGGAGGCGCTGGTAAGGTGCACACTCCATGGGGATTGGGCCTGTGATATACTGTTGTATTTGCAGATAGAATTTGAACCATGGCCACATTAAACAAAGAAGTGCGGTAGCATATTGTAGCCCTTGGTTGTGATAAGTCTATATAAACAGTTGAAAGTATCAGTAGCATTAAGTCTGATGCGACTGGGTTGTACTCTGCATGTGAGAGTGTAAGCAGTTACTGGCATTGGTAGTGTTAAGTCCAATGTGACTGGTTGCACTGTATTGTGTGATTGAGAATACTTATGTATTATCCCTGTTGTGACCCCCTTATGTGTATTTCAATAAAGATCATTTCTGCATTCAGCCTGTGTCCAGACCCGCTATTCTTTGAACCCAGAGAAATTTGCCTTCTGATACAATGGGCCATGAAGAAAAATAGTTGTTTTGTAACTTTGTCACCCTGTTGAGGATGTGCCATGGAACTAACTGCTCTCCAGCTTGCAAAATAATTCAACATGTTCTAGATACTGTCTTGAATAAATGGTTCACATGCCTCACATTATCAATCTTTACTCTCTGCAATGACCACTAACGCCCAAAATGAGACCCCAAATCTGAGTGTTGTTTGCTGAAATATAAGACAAGCTGAGGTCTGTTAAGGCATAAAAGAGGCTAGCAACTGAAGTCCCCAAAGCAGACACCTTGCCTTCTTTCTTGTGCGCAGTTAATTGAGGATCAGGGCAAGTTAAATCATGTTTTGGAGGATATGGGTAATAATAGATCTCAGGAAGATTAACCTGAAGTGCAAAGTGCCCAAAAATATCTGGGGTAAGATTAGACTCAATAAGGTGTGCAGCTTAGAGACCTGCTACTCTATAGGCTGCCCATTGTGGGTCGCAAGGCGGAGTCGTTCATTAGCCAGGAAAAAACTGAGAACGGGTATTGGGAAAGTGTTGAAATTTGCAGGTCACCAACTTGAAAGTGGAATTATTGATATTTTTGCTGTCCATGGAATCATTACAGTTAAAATTCAAATTTCATCAAATTCATTAAAGATGAGGTCTCTCTTCAAATCTTCAGCTGAGTATCACATCCATCATTTTAAATTTCAGTAGATTTGAAGGCTCAGCACACTTTGGGTCTGTCTGAAGCCAGGGGCAGAGCACTTTGGTCTTCCTTTCATGATGAGGAGTCACTTGGGGACGCTTGAGTCATATATCTTGCCTCCTATGGATGCTGTGAGACCAGCTGAGTTCCTCTAGCATTTCTTTGTGTTTTCACTACAGTCACAGCATCTGCAGACTTTTGTGTTTTACTCCAAAAGTGGTCCTGGGGATTCAAAAATAAAATGTGATTTCTGTGTTATTATTCAGCCCTTCTTAAAAAAAAATTAAGGACAGAAACATTACAGAAGTGCTCTGAATGTTTATATTTTCTCTTACAAAACCGAGATTTCATCAAATGTGCTAAATCTTTTTCTAAGTGTACCTGAAGTTCTAACAGTTTTCTTTCTAAAACTGTTGATAAACAAATGGAAGCTACAGCAAGAAAGTGTAGTCATCTTCAACAGCATTGATTTTTTTTTTAATTGTTGAGAGATAATGTACAGTTGTCATGACCGATATAGATGTTAAGGAAGCAGAAATGTATATCGGAAAGAAAGCTGATCAAGAATCCCGGTACCGTACATGGAACACAACAGAGAAGTCCTACCACGGACCTCCACCACCTAAAATGACAGAATGATAAGAAGACGAAATGAACTGACCCAGTGTGTAAGAGTAGATGACACAATTTTCTTGTTTATTTTCATTGTGTGATGACATTGTTTAATGTATCGTATATGTTGAACGTTTAGTGGGAGGGGGGGTGGGAAGAAGGGAGGGGGGAAAAGGGGAGAAAATGACATTGAGTATATTCAAGAGGGAAATGTTTATGTGTATTTTGGTCATTATGGTTCATAGTATGAAAAATTTAAAAAAAGATTCCCCAGAAATGATGTTTCTAGCTTTCAAGCCGATTTCATATTTGGAGCTTTCACTTTCTCCCTGTGGCTATATGGGATTTCTCTGGATGCTCTGGTTTTCTCCCACATCCCAAAGACATGCGGGTCTGTGAGTTAATTTCCCATTGTAAATTGCCCTCAGTTATTTAGTGAACAGTAAAATGTGGGGAAAAATGTTGAGAATGTAGGAAGAATAAAGTCACTGAATTAATGTGTGTTTAGTGTAAGTTGGTGGTTTGTGCAGACTCAGGAGGTTGAAGCTTTTGTTTCCATGCTGTCTTTCTCAATGACATTGCTTTATTCAATACTCTTGAGCAGTAAACAATGTACTTGAGAAAGATATGAAGGAATAACTCCAAATATGAGAAGTTGTTAACTTTATAGCTGAGTATTTGGAAACTATCTGCTTTCTTCAAATTTAGATTCTTACCGAGCACGATTGTTGAATTCACTGGTTGATTTGTAGATATGACCATTTCATAGTTTTCATATGCTACTTAGAATAATGTCTTCAAATTCTATAATTATTACTGTTTCATCAGAAGTTGATAAACTTAATACTGTAAGTTTTTCTTGCCCAACTTTCTAAATAGTGTAATTAACATTAGGCAAATTAAACACAGAAGGATGTTATGAATTGGCACCTAAACTGATGTCTTGAATCAAGTACTTCAAAAGTAAATTAAAATGACAAATTTCAATGAAGCGGTTTCCATAAGCAGATGTACAGTCTCACCAGAATTTTAATCATTGATTGTAAGTTTATGGCACTGGATTTAATAAAAGAACTTAATTTGAAAATCCAGGATAATTATTTTTGTCGTGTCTCTGTAACACCTCGTGACTTCTTAAAGAATTGCTTAATGATCGACATAAACAATGTTGGATTAGCATAACATCTCATTCTTTAACATCAGAAAATCTACTTTGAAATAAAGAGTGAAAATTCAAGAAATATTCAGCATCTGGCTTTTTCTGTAGAGAGAAAGGTAGAGTTAATATTTCAGACTGATGACCTATCATCAGAATCAGCAGGAGTTGGAATGTTTACATCCGGAAGCATTAACTTTTTTTTCTCTCTATTATTGTTGCCTGAGCTACTGAGCCTTCCCATAATTTTCAGATTTTGTTGAAGTGCAATTCTTCAGCCTCTGCTATGTTTTGTTATTAGTGAGGTATTTCTGAAGTTTGCTCATTCAGAAATCAGAGCTACTCTTCTCGATCATAATATCTGCTTTGCTGTAAGCATGTAGATATTGCAAGAAAATTAATTAAACATAAATATTTTGGGCAACCCAATTGAAGTTTGTCACCTCCCTCTTTGACGGAGGAGATGAGTCTTCTTGGGTAAAATTGGAGTTGTATAAGGTTGGTGAGATGATAACGGGAAACCTTGTATATAATTGGAATTCTAAATTATTATCTTGCCTTAAGGAAGCCCACTATTAAAGCATATCATTACAATATAGAATAAAAATTAATGGTCAAATTGGGGACCAGTGGCGTCTTTCATCTAAAACACCCCTGGCTCAAAATATGCTAATTCCATTACGATTGATAATAAAATCCTGGACACTTGGTTCCAGTGAGGGGTCAAGTGGATTGAGGATTGTTATGATATTTGAGCAAATTAAGAATAAACATGGAGTTTTAAATGCATCTTTTTCTCTGCTACCTTCAGTTAAGATCTTATTTAACGGACAAATTAGGTCCAAATTGGGCCTAGCACAAAAAAAGTTTCAAAAAAGTTTTCTTTATTTCAGGCAAATGTGGGAATCAGATTTGGGTATAGAAATTGATCCATTTTGGCGGTCTGACTTATGTCGGCACAGTGTTATTAACACAATTAATGTAAGGTATCGGGTGGTGCAATATAACTTCTTGCATCAACTATTCCCAAATTCCACAAAAGTTACATAAATTGAAATCGGAAATATCAAACTAAGGTTTTCAAAAATAGGTACTTTCTTGCATTCAACACGGTCATCCCCTAAGGTGAAGCCTTTCTGGGAAGATTTGGGTAATCACCTGGGGAAATAAAATATTACTGGAATTCGATACCCTCAAACACCAGAATTTTTTTTTTATTGGGGAATTTAGAAGTCGTGAAACCTAAAATAAACCTGTCAAAATTTCAATTAAAATTCATTAAGCTTACTTTAGCAGTGGCCTGGAAATGCATAGTGGTTACTTGGAAATCTGATTCCCAACTTGGTTTAGCCATTGGAAGATAAAAATACATAATTGTGTTCCCCTGAAGAACACCTATAACATCAGAAACAGGTGTGATGTATTTTTTAAGAATATGGAATTGATACTTAAGATAGCTATTCCCTCTCCTGTCTCTTCCCCTCAGAGCTCACAGCACTGAGGATCGTAGATAAGTCAGGTTATTTGTCCCTTGATGGGAGTGGGGTATATCTTAGGTAAAGCCAATCTTTTCTTTTTCTTATTTTTTAAATTTTCTTACTTTTTCTTCTTCTTTCTTCTTGTTTCATGGGGATAGGAGGGTTCCTCTTGTTTTCTTTTTTCTCTCTATTTAGTTCAACATGGACAATGAATTTGTATTTTTGTAGTATTCAAATTTTTCTTTCTTTATAATAATTGAATCACATGTTGACTCTTTTTCTCACTTTCTTTAATATCAACATGTGGATAGATATTTGTATTATTTTGGATATTGATGTATTTTCTTTTTGATTAGTATTTGTTTTGACTGCATGTTGAGTGAAAATTCCTAAGATAAAATAGTAAATAAAATACTATTGTGGAAAATGGAGTCATCCATGTTACAAAAAAAAGTTATTGTTCTTAAATGGAAAAATTGCTTGCTAAATGTGAAATTCCTAATGTAAGAGCCAAAGGCTTGTTTCTTACCTGTTGTGACCATGGGCATCGGCGGTGTCCTGGAGTCCATAGGTAAGCCTCTGCCCATTGGCTTCATGCATGAAGGCTTGTGCTGATTACAGTGCCAAAGGAGCATAGCAATGCATGAGTGGTTGGCTCAGCCTCAGTGGCGGGGGGCTTCAGCCGGGGCCTGCATGTCCATCAGTGCGAATGTGCCATGAACTGTGTTGATAAACATGATTCTAAGGATGTTATGAATTGGTACCAGCAGTGAGTGGTTGGAGTCAGGGCCAGTACATTCTGCAATGAGCATGTGCTGGAGTTTTTAAGCATGTTGAAAAGGCAGTTCAATAGTTATGCATCGATAATTTCTGTCGACTGTTATGATACTTGAATGTCACACGGACATTAGAACATTACAGGAACTTTACATGTTATGGGTAATCACTATTTCATTAGAATGTTACTTTCTTCTACAGTAGTTTATTTTGCTATTGATATTAAATGTTACTACTGATGTTGGCCCTTTTTTGTTTGTTAATAAAGACTGTTACAGAAAATTCATTTGGGCTTCATTACTGATTCATTCGGATATGCGTCATAGACAAACACCTCACTTAGCCTCCAAGCAACTATTTTATTGATTAAAATCACTAGATTTAGTTGACAAGGATGTTCTCTTGGAACATTCAGACTGCTGTAAGGGGAAATTCAAGTCAAGTTGCATATAAACCTTACAGTGTACAGTCCATGGAGCTGGTGATTTACATAGGTAAATTACCTTAGAATCATGTTTATTAATTACATATCATAATAACATGTCACTTATTAAATGTCATGTTACACATGCTAGCCCTGTGTCCATGGAATTCAGAAGCCTCACAGCTTAGGGGAAAAAGCAGTCTTGTAATCTGGTTATGATGGCCCAAACACTTTGGTACCTCTTCCCGGATGGCAGAAGGAAGAACAGATTGTGGGAGGGGTGTGTGGAATCCTACACAATGTTTATGGCTTTCCACCAACAACAGCTGGTATAAATGTACATCATGGCAGGGAGAGAGACCCCAATAATCCCCTTAGCAGTCTTTACTATCCGCTGCAGGGACGTGTCTGAGATGGTACAGTTCCTGAACCAGACAGTGATGCAGTTATATAGGAGTGAGCATGGAGAGTGGAAGCTAAACAAATAAGAAATGTGGTGGCCATCTTCGAAATGTGGAGTTGCTTTGCAGTTTATAATCCATATCCTTTGGCCTGAGTAGTGGCCAGAAAAAGAGTTTGAAACTTCTAATATGTTAGAAGAAGATTTTGTTGACATGTTAGAAAAGCCATTTCTTGTAAATTAGTGATGTAAATTACGGATGTTGCGGTGGAGATTTACTTACTGATAACAGTACTGTTGGCTTGTGTTTTTGTGCTGTCGACATCAAGATGAATAAAGGCAAAATATCCTCTGCTGCTTTAGGAATCTGTGCTAATACACAATGTATCAAAACCTAGAAGAAGGAAGATTTTATGAAAGAACTGCATCAACAGGGGCTAGATGAAAAAGGTGACAAAAGTGCTCTCAGCACTAGACTGAAGAAGAATTAAAGAAGAAGAGGTAGCTTTGGTTGATGAGAGTAAAGTCCACAAAACCACTGCAGATGACGTCAGCAGATTCTAGACTCAATGGTATGGAAATGGATAAAGATATGTCACAAAATGTCAGGGAAGAGGATGATGTATGATTCGAATTTGAAAAGAAGTCAGATATTAAGGCAACCTCTGAAAAAGAGGATGATATATGACCAGGTGATAGTGTGTTAAGTACTGGTAGCAGGAGAAACAAGTGGAGTTCTAGAGCAAGTTCCAGTGTTTCAAGTACTAAATCCACACATGTAAAAGTTCAGGCTGAAATGGCCACTCTTGAAGCAGAATAATAAAAACTTAAGGATAAATATGCCTTCGAGGAATGAGATGAAGAAAAGAGGAGCATGTGCGAAGAGAAGAGAAGCTGAAATGGGAGCAGCTAAGGAGGCAAAAGGAATAACTGGAACTGAGAAAAAAATATAGCTGTTAATGAGTCCTCGTCAAAGATACTAGAAAACTCAGAGATATCTGGTGCTCAGTTAAATTATCTAAAGCATCTAACATTTTGGGGTCATAATTTGAGGAAGGACAACAGAAAAAGAAAATATTTAATACCAAGGCTGAGCCAGTGCCACAGTTACGAGATGTGAATGGACTTGAACAACCAGGTTATGGCACAGTGGTGCCAAATCTCAAACTCCAATAATAAACCCAGCGGACAGAGATGTGGGAGGACTTCAATCTATCCAGCTACAATTTTATTTGCTTCCATCAGGAAATAAAAATCAGGGTGAACAAGGACATGTGACATTTTCAACTACTGTACTGGCTTTAAGCCATGGTGAACAAAGCAATTTATTGTCAATCATGGCAAAACAAAATGAAATTGCCACTTTATTGGTACAGCAACAAGGTCTGTATTTGTTACCTAAGAAGGAGATTTGTTTTTTTTTAATCTGAGAGATCCACTTCTGTATCAAGCATTCATTAAATCTTTTGAACATAATATCGAAAGTAAAAATAAAAATGCCAAAGGTCGTCTTTATTACCTGGAACACTACACTGGAGGACAGCCAAAGGAACTTGTGAGGAGTTGCCTGTATATGGATCTAGAAAGCGGATTCACTAAAGCAAAGGCATTGCTACAAGATCATTTTGGCAATGAGCATAAAATTTCAATGGCTTAAATGGATAAGGTTCTTTCACGGTCATCAATAAAATCAGAGGATACAAAAGCTTTACATGCATACACCCTCTTTTTAAGAGGATGTTGTAATGCCATGGAAGATATTGACTGCATGAGTGAGCTTAATTAACTTTCTAATATGTTAATCATCACTTGAAAATTGCCTTAAATGCTGAAGGATTTGTGGAGAACAGGAGTTTGTAAACATCAGACAAAAATAGAAAGGATGCTACCACTGAGGATATTGTGGAGTTCCTTGAATGCATAAGAGGATCACAACTGTTCCAGTATTTGGAAATATCAAAGACACCCCAACAATGATCGAAGACATAAAGAAGTCCAAGTCACAGCCTAGTCTGAAATTGTAAAGGAGTACCTTTGCCACTACTGTGTCAATTGGAAATAAAGAAAAGATAAAGTAGCTAAAGAAAAGGAGATTTTGCCTGCTGAGAATATCTGTTTGTTGTGTGAAGGTGGACATGCTTTGGAAATGTGTTCACAATTGGAAAAGAAAGAACATAATGAGAAGATCGCTTTCTTAAAGGAAAGCAGAGTATCTTTGGACTGTATGTGCAAAGAGCACATCAATCAAAATTGCAAGAAGCAACTTAGTTGTAACAGATGCAATTTGAACCATCCTAGAATACTGCATATTCGCCAAAGGGACAAAGAACTGGAAAATGAGGAAACAGAAACAAAAGAAGCAGCAGAAAACAGTGTTACAGCCTTGGTCTTACTGAGGCTGGAAAGGATAACTGCAAACTCTCAATAGTGCCTGTACAAGTTAAGACCAAGAATGGAAATGCAGTGGTACGTACCCATACATTTCTTGACCCAGGTAGCACTGCGTCATTTGCCCTGTGGGGCTTAAGAAAAGACTTAATCTTGAAGGAAAAAAAAAGATTCTATTAGAAATGCAGGGACAAAGAAGGGTAGATGAAACTAATATGGTTTCAGAGTTAGAGGTTGCTGGAATACACAGTGACAATTTTTGTGATCTTCTAGACTTATACACTCAGAGGACTATGGATCAGTAATCGTTTTTGAGGTAGGTTTATATACCAGAAAATAGCTCTGAGGTGGAGATGCTAATTGGCTTGGATGTACAAAGGCTCTGGAACGCATAGAAGTAATACCGAGTGTGGGAAATGGGCATTTCACTATTAAAACTGTGCTTGGATGGATGATCAATGGACCATTGATTAGAAAGAAAGAATGATATTGCTCAAGAACAGTTAGCAACAAGTGTCAACAGGATTCCATTTGTGAAATTTGATGAGTTATGAGAACAGCAAAAGACTGTAAATAAGAAATTCACTTCTGAAGAAAAGAAAACAGAACAATGTGAAAATAAATCAAAGGCATCTAAATCAATATTGAAGGAATTGTTTTCATCAACAATAGATGGAAATGAAGTATTAGAAAATACTACAAATACTACTGATGAATACCCCTGAGAATCTGAAGCAGGACTAAAACAAATGATTGCAAAACTGGTGCAACTGCCTTCGGAGAACAAGATGTTGAAAGAGAACATGTCATTAGTTAATAACACAAGACAGTTGACTACAGAAAACAATCAAGAAATTAACTTGAAGGCCCAACCAATAATGACACAGAAAAAAAAGAGCATTGCATTTCAGCAATTTGACAAAGAAGATGGAGAAATTCAAACACTTCGAGGTTACTACAGCAGGGCAGAAATCAGAAGTACCAATGTATCACATGTTGCTTTAACTCCAGATCAAGTTGGTAACTTTTCAGAAGATGATGAGAGAATTACTTTCCTATCAAAATAATTGAATGAAGAGAAAGAATCTAATAAAAGGCTTCAAAATAAATAGTTTGAAAATGAGACTGAATTGGAAGTTGCAAAATTGGATGTGGAATTGCAGGAAAAAAGCAATAAAAGCCAGAATGGTTGAAAAAGCTGCAGTTCTAGTTAAAGAGATCTGAAGGAGCCATAAGTGGAATCAGTCTGCTTCTTTTCAGAAGGATTTTACAAATGCTGTGGCGGTTGATGAGTTTGAAGAACTAATGTCATTTGAATCTTATCTATGATCAACATGATTATCCAACTGCACGAAAACCAACAAGGTCGGGTCAGATACAGCAATGAGCTCTCTGAACCCTTCTCCATTAACAATGGCGTGAAGCAAGGCTGTGTTCTCGCACCAACCCTCTTTTCAATCTTCTTCAGCATGATGCTGAACCAAGCCATGAAAGACCCCAACAATGAAGACGCTGTTTACATCCGGTACCGCACGGATGGCAGTCTCTTCAATCTGAGGCGCCTGCAAGCTCACACCAAGACACAAGAGAAACTTGTCCGTGAACTACTCTTTGCAGATGATGCCGCTTTAGTTGCCCATTCAGAGCCAGCTCTTCAGCGCTTGACGTCCTGCTTTGCGGAAACTGCCAAAATGTTTGGCCTGGAAGTCAGCCTGAATAAAACTGAGGTCCTCCATCAGCCAGCTCCCCACCATGACTACCAGCCCCCCCACATCTCCATCGGGCACACAAAACTCAAAACGGTCAACCAGTTTACCTATCTCGGCTGCACCATTTCATCAGATGCAAGGATCGACAATGAGATAGACAACAGACTCGCCAAGGCAAATAGCGCCTTTGGAAGACTACACAAAAGAGTCTGGAAAAACAACCAACTGAAAAACCTCACAAAGATAAGCGTATACAGAGCCGTTGTCATACCCACACTCCTGTTCGGCTCCGAATCATGGGTCCTCTACCGGCACCACCTACGGCTCCTAGAACGCTTCCACCAGCGTTGTCTCCGCTCCATCCTCAACATCCATTGGAGCGCTCACACCCCTAACGTCGAGGTACTCGAGATGGCAGAGGTCGACAGCATCGAGTCCACGCTGCTGAAGATCCAGCTGCGCTGGATGGGTCACGTCTCCAGAATGGAGGACCATCGCCTTCCCAAGATCGTATTATATGGCGAGCTCTCCACTGGCCACCGTGACAGAGGTGCACCAAAGAAAAGGTACAAGGACTGCCTAAAGAAATCTCTTGGTGCCTGCCACATTGACCACCACCAGTGGGCTGATAACGCCTCAAACCGTGCATCTTGGCGCCTCACAGTTTGGCGGGCAGCAGCCTCCTTTGAAGAAGACCGCAGAGCCCACCTCACTGACAAAAGGCAAAGGAGGAAAAACCCAACACCCAACCCCAACCAACCAATTTTCCCTTGCAACCGCTGCAATCGTGTCTGCCTGTCCCGCATCGGACTGGTCAGCCACAAACGAGCCTGCAGCTGACGTGGACTTTTTACCCCCTCCATAAATCTTCGTCCGCGAAGCCAAGCCAAAGAAAAAAAAGAAATGATCAACTATGGAAAATAAAGACAAGGATGAGCAAATCTGTTGTTGGGAAGGTTAAAGGGACTTATTAAAATCCAAAGGATCAGATAAATCTTCAAAATCTCTTTCTAAAAGTATAAATTCTTACTACGAGAAGTAGAATGCTAAAAAAAGGAAGAAAGCCAAACAACATGCTGTAGACTTACCTCATGTTAAATTTGAAAGGAAAGCTGTGTCTATTCTGTCTGAGGAAGATCAGAGGTCTCCTGGGCAACATTTTAACACAAGGAGTCTACAGAAGGTGGAAGAACTTTTATAAGTACAAACTGACCTACTTTGTTTTTGTGGGTTTTTTTTACTTTCTCCACTACACTGACTGCAGAGTGGTTGTAAAGATCATTCTTTTCAAAGCTATGTGCTAATAACCTCTGGCCTTATTACAAATGAAGAAAAAAGACCTGCATAATGCTCAAATGTTATGTTGTTAATTGTTATTTATAATTAATTGTATCATTATGTTATTATTATTAGAGACATTACATCTCAGTATAAAAATTAGGGGCTGGCGTAAGAGCCAAATACTTTTTTCTTGTGGTCGCGGGCATCAGCGGTGTCCCAGATTCCATAGGCAGGCTCTTCCCATTGGTCGCATGCACAAAGGCCAGCACCGTTTATGGACCCAAAGGAACGTGGCAGCACATGCATGGTTGGCTCAGCCCTGGTGGCAGCGGCTTCAGCGGGGCCAGCACATCCACCAGTGTGCATGTGCCACGGACTGGGTTGATGCATGTGTGCTTGGCTCAGTGCCGGCAGCGGGTGTTTGGAGCCAGGGCCAGACCGTTCTGCAATGAGTATGCGGGGAAGTTTGCACGCATTGAAAATCATGTTCACTAGCATACATCATCAGTTGGGTGATCCAAGGAGAGTGAGTTAGATGTCGATAATTTCTGTCGACCATTACATGACATGAACGTTACACAGACCTTAGAACATTGCAGGAATGTTACATGGAACATTACATGTTATGATTAAATGTTATTTCGTTAGAACGTTAGTTTCTTCTACAGTAGTTTTTTTGCTATTGATATTGAATGTTACTTCAGACATTAGCCCTTTTGTGTTAATAAAGACAGTTTAAGAAAATTAATTTGGGCTTCATTCAGATACATGTCACAGACAAATGCCTCACTTAGCCTCCAAGTAACTATTTTATTGATCGAAGTCACTACACCTAATCTGAAAAAAAACTAACAGAATAAGAGCATGAAACAAACGAGGTGCATTAAACGAGATAATGCTTAGGTACATTAAAATGTACCCATCATGATCATAATTACATTGTGAGAAAAAAAAAGGGTTAAACAAGAAAATCTGCAGAAGCTAGGGTCCAGTTTAATATATAAATGTGCTGGAGAAACTCAGCAGGTCACACAGCATCCATAGGAACTAAAGGGTAACTAATGTTTCAGGCTTGGGCCCTTCATTAAGGTAGAAGCAAAAGCAGGCAGTCACCTGAATAAAAAGGTGGGGGAGGAGGGAGGAAGGGCCAAGGGCAGGAGTACAGGCTTATAGCTAAGAAGTCATAGATGGATGCAGGTGGAAGAGTAAGAAAAAAAAGCTGAGAAATGATTGGGGTAGCTCTCTGATAGGAGAGGTCGGGGAAGGGGTTGAGAATCTGGACCAAAGAAAACAGAGAGATAGGGAAAGTGAGAGACTTGGGAGAGATGTTTAGCAAAAATCAGACGTAGATGTTAATGTCATCTGTGTAGTATTTCTTATGGTCACAGGTGTAGTTACTGAGGGAGTGATTCGTGAAAAGAAATGAAGGAATTTTGAAGGGAGTAGTTCTGTGAAAAGCATAGAAGGAAGGAGAAGATGTGTCAGATGGTGGGAAAAAAAATTAAAAACAGATCTTTAAAGTCATGAAAGGGTACTGTTGGGTTGATCCAGGAGATCCTTGATTACTGTGACAGTGTGATGACACACAATTAAAGATTGGCTGAGAACAATAGTAGAATGATCTTAAATGGTAACTGGATAATTCTATCAGAGCAATGAAATAGAAAGGAGTTCTGAAGGGATAAGATATATCAATGTTGAAGGAACCCTGTGTGGGGCACAAGCGCTGACACAAAGTGGGTCAGATGATCAGTTTCTGTGCCGTAAATACGGCAAATATTTAGGGCACTGGTAGGAGAAATTTCCCTGTAACCAGCATGAAAATCATGTCTCTATCAAATCTCCTCTGTGTTTTGCAGTCCAAGAAGAATACCATCAGAATCTCTAGTCTCAGGCAGTTTAACTTCCATTCGAAACACCACCACTCTGCTGGCCATAGCTGGTTGTATGTTTTCAGTGTAGTAATTAAAGCAGCTCACCACACTGATACAGGATTAATTTGAATAACCTGTATTTTGAAAACAAAACATTCTGATGTGCCTATTAAAGGCTGGTAGTTTACTCATGCCATTAGGTGAACAGAAATGTTTGTACATTTTCAAGAAATCAAGCTGTGAAATCTACCCCTTTGAACTTTAAGGTTATCCAAGTACTGATTTAGTGACACAACTCATTTTAATGAAAAGAGTTGATAGCTACTTAAATCCATTTGTTTGTTATTGCTCCCCAGTATTTTCTACATGCACTAAATGTAGTTTCTGAATGGTTCTGGGTGAGATTTTTTATGGCAACTCTAATGCAATAAACCTGGGGTGGCCTGTTCTTACTGGGACTCAATGAACAAATTCCAAGAGGAAGGCTGCTACAAGAGAACAACTCCAGGCGAAACTGAGAAAGGCAATCAGTGAGCTTGCAGAGGTTGCTGATCAGAGAAAGATCTGATCAATGAGATGGACTGAAAATTGTAATGTATTCCATCACGAGAAAACAATTTGTAACTACAGAGTGCTGCTCCTATTGAACTAAAACTAAATACATATTTGACCAGTGTTTATTTTAATTGTGTTGTGTTGGAAGTCCAATGTACTTATTGATTATAAATGTTCATAATAAAGTATTCAGTAGTCTAAATCAAATTTCAAACAATTACTCTGTTGAATATACAATGCTGTCTAATTCAATTTCTGCCCCACTTACATGCAGTTTTTCTTTCCATGCACAACATTAGGGTTTTATGTTACATGAGTTTACAGTTTCTTGGGTCACTTTAGCTATTGTTTCTAATGCACTCCATGTGGTTTAATAGTCTCAATATAATCCTATTGATGTACATCCTGTTGCTCCCCAAGAAAATGGAAATATACGATGACAGGGGGATCTAAGAGCTAAGTTTTACAGACAGAGGGTGATCTCAATATGGAATGAGCTACCTGAGGAGGTGGTAGAGGCAGGTACAATTTCAACATTTGGAACATTTATACAATTACGTGGACAGGAAAGGTTCAAGAGGATATGGGTATTGGTAAATAGGATGAACTTAGTTAAATACTGTGCTTGGCAGTGCCTGGTTCTATAGAGTATAACTGTGAATCTATGTGGGAAATAATTTATTCCAAAAGTGGTAATAATGTAAATGAGATGCACCATGATCTCATATAAAATGGTATATCAACTTTAGGTGCAGTGTAGAAATAAATTCAACACTAACATCCCAATTTGGTTCACTCCATTGTTCATTTAATTGAAGTGACATCCCAGTATAGTGTCAATTACATTTTTGAAATGTGAAGTTTGTGAGGCTATGGTATTAGAGGAGTAGATTTTCCACCACATCAAAGGAGCATTGTCTTTCTTTTTTTTTCTCAATCTTTGTTCTTTCACAGTTTTTCAAAGTGATTGGGTATGGAGCTCTAAATGCCTAGAAAAGCAATGCCCTCTAAATAGATTGGGGTGGAGCAATGTATATGATTTTGTTTGCTGCCATGCCACTACAAAACTATTTAACATGAGGCCCAATGGTCATATGCTACAAAATTGACATTTGATAGATAATCCACGAGCTGCATCATGATGAAGGAGCATGAGCAGATTATCACTCTGGTTCACAAACAATATTTAGGAGGGTTTGCAGAAGAGAGGCATCATGTGCATGATCAGCATAAGCCTCAGTCTGAGTGGGGAATCAAATCATTGACGTTTGAGCTTGGAGTTGTGCAATTGTGATTGGATGCTGGATGTTTTGCTGTGGTCTAGTAGGGTTCAGGCATGGGATCAGTCTCACATTTGGGATAGGACAAGTTGGATGTGTCCAGTGGGAGATCACCACAAGATGTAAGATTTTAATCTATAGTTGCCCTATTTGAAGCTAGTTTGCTGCAACAGACAGAAATGCACATGGCCTGCCCTGGGATGTCTCTTTTGACATCTGAAGCAGACCTTGCATCTCCTAGTCAGGCCAGTTTCTGCATGTTTACTATTCATTGAACCCTTAAGGAGGCATGGAAATCACAGAAATAGCTTCCAAGTGTGTATGAGATGCTGCTGAGCTCATATGGATTTCCCACTGAATTGTGTATGGTATGTATGGAGAAACTGGAAAGAAAACAAGAGAGTTCATGGAGTATCACCCAGCTCTCATAAACATTGTGAGACACATAAAATTTCCAAACCGCTTCCTTGTTCATTTCAGTTCTGAATGTCCCACTCACCTAGTTGTGCTGTTATCAATTCACATTTAACACCAATAATTCTGATTTGCATTGTACGTGCAAAAAGAGAATGCTCCAAGTCATGAGGGTTAACAACAGCAAGAAGTTAATTAGGGATTAGATATGGCTTGCTTGAAAAAGAGCCCTAATTGCAATTGAAATCTTGATAAATAGCAACGTTTTTTAAAATAAAAAATGTGGGAAACACTCAGCAGGTCAAACAGCATCGGTGGAAAGAGAAACAAAGTTTAAGTTTCAGATCAGAGGCACATCCATCTTGTAACATATTTTTGGTGATATTGCCTGAACCACTAAGTTTTTCCAATACTTTTTTTTAATTTCAGAATTCTAGCATCTGCAGCTTATAATGATCAACGATGTATTTAAGTATCAAATGAATGAAAATAGTAATTATTTGCTGAAGCTCAGGCTGGTTTGTTTATTTTAAAACCCTACATCACCTACTGTGAATTCAACCCAGGTTTTAAAATTAATCTTCTCAGCTTTAACTTCTCCAGACATAGTCACAAGACTATTTGATTGGTATTTTTAAGTTCATTCACTATTCTGGTATTTGATAGTACAGCTTCATCCTTGATAGTTGCTGTGGTTAGAATTATTGTTTTATATTTTCAGAATAATATAATTTAAATTTACTTCATGTTGTATAATTTCTCGCCATATAAATCAGTGCAGATTAAGCAAGAATCTATTGTCTTAATGTTTTTTTGAAACACCACTAACATCATTTGTTAATTTTTCACTAATAATGTGCAACTTATTGAAAGGTTCAAGCATTTGAAAGAGGTTTCATAATTGAAGAAGCAATAATAATGATAGAAAGAAAAAACAAATTGAAAAGGACACCAACTAGCTAAGAAGTAATAGTTTCATGGAATCAGCTACTACTTAGTTACATTGTTCAGTACATTGGCAGTAATTGCACTGCATGCTCAAATATTTATTAATATCTATTGATTTAGTGGTAGCATTTCAGCTCATTCAGAATGACAATTGAAAAACTAATGCAAGGGAAGGCAGCAACATAGTGAGAAAATCAGAAACGAAGATTCAGCCTCATTATTAATGCTATTGTCTCTTGATCAATTCAAGTTTTTTTTTTGTAATTATATCATAGATCAAGTATTTGGCTGCCACATAGATATACTGTGCAAGCGTGAAGGAACCACAGTTCCAAAATTTGTGAAAATCTGCATTGAGGCTGTCGAAAAAAGAGGTGGGTGTCAATTTATGAATGTTTGTTTGCAACTTTCAACAGGATCGTCATTGATACCACTATCAAAAAAACATAAAGCATAAGGTTACTTGTGATATAGAAAATACTATTTAGGAGAAGCTTTGATTCATTTCTCCGCAATCTGTTCTAGTCACTTAAATCCTTTTTGCTGTACTAAGATTCAGGACCTTTTCCAAAGTGAATGATAGGGAGCGAGCAATGATATGATGACAGTTTATATGAAGTATAAACATTTGTCCACAATAGACAAAGACCAGGCACCATTTAAATGTTCAACAACACTTTAACTCACTAAATCCCACTGGGCTGCTGGATGATTGGGAGATGGGCATTAGCTTTTCTGGCACTATCCTTTTGCTCATCTGCCTGTGAATTCTAACTTGTCAATAACAATATCTTCAAAATATTTCATTAAAAGTTTTAACCAAGCTCTGTTAATAATTTTCCAATGGTTCAATCTGGCAACTGTACTTCATCACAATCACTTTATGTCAGCAAATGGCACGGTGAGTACCACTGCTCAGCGCTGCTTCTGAATCAGTTCATGAGACGGAAATAAAATATTACGTGCATAATAATTTTCTGAGGTGAATCAGAGATTCACATTAGATGATAGGAATAGCAAAGCCAGGATATGGAAGATTTATTCTTGCACATATCCTTGGAAGTAGCTGTAAACTGTTTATAGACAATTTTTTTTTGTGAATCACCATTCAGGGAAATGTGCTGACTACAAAGAATCGTGTACATTAACAGTATTGCATTATCTACTCATCCTATAGTGTACTACAATCTGAAAGTGGTACACAAGATTCTACATGAATTAAACCTGTAGATAGTGTTGTGAGGAAGCCATTCATGGGAGTTTAAGAGAGCCAAATGATTCCCTTACTAATTATTTATTGAGCTCATAAAAGATAAAGGTCAGAAACTCCTTTAGGTCCATTTTCCCTCTCAAATTATCCAAACTTTACTGTGCCTCAAATAAATCTGTTTCAGCTCTAGACAACTCCAAGCCCAATTTCAAATTTGAAAAACTACCAATAATTAACTTTTGAAACTTCTTCACAATTTTCTTTTGTAATTCTGTTCTTTCAGAAGGCAGAGAGTACTCAGATGTAATATATATTTTAAACTAGAACAATAGAACAAACAGCACAAAAAAAGCCCTTCAGCTCTTCTAGTCTGTTGAAATATATTTCTGCCTCGTCCAAATGACCTGCACCCAGATTATATCCCTCTATACTTCTTCCATCTATGTATCTATTCACATTTGTCTTAATTGTAAAAAATAAGCCTGAATGTACCAATTTAGCTGATAATTTGTTCCAAACTCCCACCACTCTCTATTTTTTTTTAAATTTAGACATACAGCATGGTAACAGGCACACAGGCCTAAGCTGCCCAATTACACCTAATTTACCAACACCACTGGTTCATTTTAACTGGTGGGAAGAAACTGGAGCACCTGGAGGGAGTCCATGAAGACACAGGGAGTACATACAAACACCTTGCAAACAGCGCTGGATTCAAACACTGGTCACTGGCACCGTCAGAGCATTGTGCTTACCTCTATGCTAACCATGCCACTCCCTGCATGAAGAAGATCCCCCTAATGTTCCCTTTAAATCTTTCCCTTTTCACCCTTAACCCATGTCCTCTAGCGTTTATCTCACCTAACCTCAGTGGAAAAAGTTAGCTTGCATTTACTCTATTGATCTAACATCCAAGGACCAGAATATATGGGGATCGGATAGGAAAAAAGAACTTGAACTGCAGCATTAACCATGACATGGAATAATGGGGTAAGCCTGAAGAGTTTTATGGCCCACTCGCATATCTACTCCTTGTGTCTTTTCCTGTTCTAGTAGACACCAATTTGGAAGATTCAGTATAGTCAGAACAATATCCATATTAACAAGAAAAACATCAGAGATGATAGGTCATAGGAGACTTACAGTCCTTTAATTTATCCCAAATATCACATGGAAATTAAATAAAAAAGGCCCTTTCACCCACAAGCCCATGCTACCCAATTACACCCAATCGACCTACAACCCCTGGTACATTTTGAACGGCGGGAGAAAACCAGAGTAGCCGGATGAACCCCAAGTAGACAAGGAGAATGTACAAACTCCTTACAGAGAGTGTGGGATTTAAACCCTGGTCCCAGTAGCTGGCACTGTAACTGCCTTGTGCTAACCGCTAGGCTAACCATGCTGCCTAGGCTTGGGACTGAGTGAAAAATAAAACGTGAACAATATAATTTAGTTTTTCATTATCGGTTTGATGATATGTCAGTACGCACTTTTGGGTTAGACCAGCTTCACTCTATGATTTGAAAACACTTTGCAGACTAACACGTGAACTAAATTGATTTTTTTAAAAATCGGGCAACAACTGTGAAGGCGGAGAAAGAGTTAAGACATCCAATGGAAAGGAGTGAAGTTATATTTCAAGTGCAGAGTTGCTTTCTAATGACATCGTCAAAGGTAAATGCTATTTTTACCATCTGACTTTCAGTAAATGCTGGTGGCACCAAGAATCCTGGTGCTAATTAAAATTGGCCCACTATGTTTCATTGTCAATATGAAATCTTTCAAATGAGATATGAAAACAAGACTGTGAGGATGAGAGCAATCCTAAGGAATTGATTTTTAAAAAATCAATATTTTTTTAATTGTCATTCACACAAAATATACAAAATTTGTTTTTATGGGGATAAGGCTGGAAAGGGGTACTGATGGTAGTGATCAGCCATGATCTGTAAAATGGTGGTGCTGGCTCGACGGGCTGAAGGGCCTACTCCAGCTCCTATTGTCTATTGTCTATTGTCTATTGTGTCCAGTAAAGGCACACAAAAAGACACCATTAATCTTGCACCACTATGAAGACAAAAAATAAACAAAAGAGAGTCCTTTCAGAAACAAGTGTCCATGATCCTGCCACCTCCTCTGATGCCACCACCTCCTACACTCCCATAATCTCTGTAGGTGCACTGTCCGGTCCAGCAGTGAACCCAGGTTTGAGGTATTGAAGTCACTTTCCTCACCCACTGGTTCAGAACCCTCGAAGCTCCAGGGGGTTCTGCTTTCTATTGGCACCTTCACAATTCCCAGTTCTCATACTTGCTTCCCAGAAGCCTGTTGCCACAACCCATGACCTAATGTGAGGTCTTCAGTCCTGAAGCTCCCACACTGGTCTGCTGCTCTTGCAGACTTTTCCTTCTCACAACGGGTGTTCTCCTGCTGATTTGCTGGTTCTATGAAGCCTGCATCACGTAGTCTTGGCTACCCACGGGAGGTGCTGCCATTTTGCTCATTAACCTCTGTGGGTCTTAACTGCTACCAGGCCCTGGTCTACAGGTAGTTTAAACTTGCATGGGACCATTGAGCGGAACAGCCAGGCAGTAGGATCCTATTAAGAAGCACTGAAAGATGCATCTCCACTCCTCTTAGTCTGTATCAGCGACAGCACTTCATTTAGAGCAGCAGAAGCAGCACCACCACCTCGATAGGTTCTCACCATCCATCAAAACCAGTGCATTCTCATATCCTGTATTCATGACGAAAAGCAGATTAAATTGTCACTTGATTCATTTGATCTTTTAAGGACCTTGCTACTGCATTTACTTTCATAACAGCACTTCAATAATAATTCCTTGGCTGTGAAGACTTTTAATGTGTGCTAAGAATCTGAAGACCAGTTAGTTCATCGATTATTTCCTTTTGATATTGTGGATGCTGTGAAATGCACAACACGTTTATTTTATTATACAGACACTTGCAGATGATGTGATACCAGGTGGATGGTTTGCTCATCTACAGTCCTCTGCTTCATAAATAAACATGAGGCATTAGTTAACAAAATAACAATGGCTTTGCAATTTGTACATTATCTTGATGTACAAATCTTCTCACTTAATTTTACTGTGGGGCTAAGTAAAGGATGAAAATAAACAAAATAAAAAGGCCACCATCCAAAAGCGAAGGAGAGAATCAAAACTTGGTTCAAAAGACATATTTAAGACAGTTTTCAAAGATAGAGAAATGGACCAGTTTAGTAAAGAATTGTAAAGACTAAAATTAAGGGATATATTTTGACTTTGCACTTTTTAAAACAGATCAGAATTGAATTAATCTTTAAGAGGACACATTACAGAACACATTTACAAGGACAATGGAGGGAATGGATGTTTTAGGATGAAGTGCCTGTTTTCTGTGATATTTTTGAACATCTGAGGATATATTTACCAGGGTAATACTCTTAGAATTGTGCCACACTCAGCAGGAGTATAATATGTAAACTCAGGCATAGAATCTTATGCATTTAGCACACATACGTTTGAGAGTAATTCAACAAACATTTTTATCCATGATGAGATTTTTTGTCCAGGCACCACTGAAATGTCATCTTCTTCCAGAGCTGAGGCTTCCTACTTACCATTGTTAACAAAGTTCTTGACCATAGATCATCTGTTTCCCTGTTCCTCTGTTCACCTCCTCTCCTCGCAGGCAGAATAAGATCAAGTGTTCCCCTGTTCTTGCATTCCACCTCATTAGCCTTTGCTTTTAGCACCTTCAAAGAGATTTCATCACCAGAGACATCTCCATCACTTTTCACTCTTCCTCCTTCTGCATTAGATGGGGGAATTCCCTATGAGACTTCTTGGTGTCGGGTTCCCTGCTCAACATCCACCTCCTCACCACTACACCTCCCCTGATTCCTCCCCCACCCCCACCCCTTCAATATGGCACTTACCCTTGCAATTGGAAGCTTAACAACACTTGTCTGTTCACTCACCTCTTCCCTGCTCACAATCCATGAACTAAAATAACCTTTCCAGATGAAGGCATAGGTGCTTTCACACTGCCCCTGAAAGCTGGTATTTAATCACCTTTTTTACCATTTCACTTACCTGTGTGAACATGACCAACATGGCATGGGTGCCATTTTTATCCCGGTACTTACCTGCCGAGGTAGGTAGTATCAGATCTGATGCATTTCACATCAGTTCCTGTGTAAAAGGCTTACCCACCTTCCCAGGATGTTGAAGCTGTAATGCTACAAGTCCCACTTCCTTCTGCACTAGGATGCCAGGTTCCTACGTAAAAGGTGGCAGTGAACCAGATTTTCTTGGTATAGTGTGAATGATCTGATCTGACCTGACCCAGCTTTAAACACAGGTCATTGGCACACCAATTTATTGTAGATTGCATTTGGCATTCACAATGTGATCTCTTTTCCACTGGATATACCAAATCCAGATTGGGTGACTGCTTTGCATACCATCTGTGTACTGTACTCAGGAGCGATCCTATTCCTCACCTCTTTAATCTCCATCCCACTCCCTCTTTGTCTCATCAGTCTGAGCTCTCAATAAATGTAACAATATGGCCCAATTGAGGATATTCCTTCCAGGCATGGTGTATCCTTCTGAACTTGATATTTAATTTGGCTCATTTCCTCATCTTGTTTGCTTTGACCTTTTCTTATTTTTTTTTTCCCTTAGAAAGTGGAAAATCTGCCCAGAGTGACCTGGGGGAACATCTTCCTGTTTTTTTTTTAGTTTTGCACACCTATATGCTTTGGTCTATGTTCCCATTTTGCAAATCCTCCCATTCATTCATTGACCCGGTAAATTTGTTTGGTGCTTATGCCCACAGTCCACTTGGTTTCAGAGATGTTGCACTCCCCCAATCACATTGCATCATAACATGTTCTCTTTGTCTCCTTCCCATTTGTGAAGAAGAGTCTTCTATCTGAAACAGTGCCTCTGATTGTCTTCCCCAAAGTGTGATCTGACCTGCTGAGTATTTCTTGCATTTCTCGGTTTTATTATTACTGTGAATTTATACTTTAATATACTTTGAATTTATGCTTTAATGTTCTGTCTGGTCTTGACCATCTTTTGTAAGCACTACCATTTGCACTATGAATTTTTGTGGCTCAGGGAGAACATTTGCCACAGTAAGGACTGGAAATATCTTTAATATATCAAGTTCTTAATCATGTGTAGGGCCCTTTGACCATTGTGACTTTTTGGAACTAACTCTACTCTGGCTCTCAAAAGCTCAGTGGGGCATTTATCAAAACACTTTTGGGTCAGAATTCAAAAGGCTCATCTCTGTATGCAATTACAAATGCTTCATTTTCAGTTCCTTGCACTGGCTTTATGAAATTATAATGAGAATGTCACGGATCTGGTATTCTCACCAAGTCTGGAAAAACTTGAGCATGAATCAGAAGTTATGAATGGAGTTTTTTGGTCCATTTCAAAAATGTATGCATTCTCAAACTTCCTTTGCAGCACCAGGATGTAGAGGCCATTTGTTTTTAACTGCAATCCTTCAACAGGAAAATATTTGTTACTGCGGAAGCATCTTTTTTCTGCAAATTGAAATTGACCCGATAAACATAATTTTCATGGGAAAAAGCTTTAAAAAAAATTGAGACAAAAGGGTTTTTTTTTCTCATACCAATGCACAAAGTTTGCTTTGGAAGGCATTAAATACAATACATCTGAATAGGATGAATTTACAAAAAAGCCAAAAAGGTATCTTTGTTTCTTAATGGTCTTAGAAATAAGTTGAGTTTAACTTTAGATCATTGCTAACAGCCCTATGAAATTAAGTAAGCATTTGGAATTGACATTCACCAAAGAATACTTCTCTTATGCTGAGGCATTGTAATGAAAAGAATAAAAAATAAAAATGAAAGAAGTTAAAAGCAGCAACCATGTTCAATCAATATTCTGATAAATTTCATAAAGCAGTAAGGTATCCACATTCTTAGTGGCAAATTATACTTGCTTGTTTTCTTTAATGACTTAAACAAATCTTCCGTCTTCTTCTTTGGCTTGGCTTGACGGACAAAGATTTATGGAGGGGTAATGTCCACGTCAGCTGCAGGCTCGTTTGTGGCTGACAAGTCCGATGCGGGACAGGCAGACACGGTTGCAGCGGTTGCAAGCGAAAATTGGTGGGTTGTGGTTGGGTGTTGGGTTTTTCCTCCTTTGTCTTTTGATAGTGAGGTGGGCTCTACGGTCTTCTTCCAAGGAGATTGCTGCCCGCCGAACTGTGAGGCGCCAAGATGCACAAATATTATTTTTATAAACCTATATAAAGTTGTAAACCTCGCAAGTTTTTTTTTTACAATGATAAGAGTAGAATACTGTTTCCAAATATCTGTATCACCACTGCTCAAGTAGAGAAGGGAAATATCCAATTTTGTTTTTACTTTCAATGAACAGACAAGGTCAAATTTGCTGTAGTGTAAGGAATCATAGAAACATAGAAGATAGGAGCAGGAGTAGGTCATTCGGCCCTTCGAGCCTGCTCCGCCATTCAACGAGATCATGGCTGATCTTAAAGTTCAGTACCCCGTCCCCGCCTTCTCTCCGTAGCCTTTAATAGAAACATAGAAGATAGGAGCAGGAGTAGGTCATTCGGCCCTTCGAGCCTGCTCCGCCATTCAACGAGATCATGGCTGATCTTAAAGTTCAGTACCCCGTCCCCGCCTTCTCTCCGTAGCCTTTAATAGAAACATAGAAGATAGGAGCAGGAGTAGGTCATTCGACCCTTCGAGCCTGCTCCGCCATTCAACGAGATCATGGCTGATCTTAAAGTTCAGTACCCCGTCCCCGCCTTCTCTCCGTAACCTTTAATAGAAACATAGAAGATAGGAGCAGGATTAGGTCATTCGACCCTTCGAGCCTGCTCCGCCATTCAACGAGATCATGGCTGATCTTAAAGTTCAGTACCCCGTCCCCGCCTTCTCTCCGTAACCTTTAATAGAAACATAGAAGATAGGAGCAGGAGTAGGTCATTCGGCCCTTCGAGCCTGCTCCGCCATTCAACGAGATCATGGCTGATCTTAAAGTTCAGTACCCCGTCCCCGCCTTCTCTCCGTAACCTTTAATAGAAACATAGAAGATAGGAGCAGGAGTAGGTCATTCGACCCTTCGAGCCTGCTCCGCCATTCAACGAGATCATGGCTGATCTTAAAGTTCAGTACCCCGTCCCCGCCTTCTCTCCGTAACCTTTAATAGAAACATAGAAGATAGGAGCAGGAGTAGGTCATTCGACCCTTCGAGCCTGCTCCGCCATTCAACGAGATCATGGCTGATCTTAAAGTTCAGTACCCCGTCCCCGCCTTCTCTCCGTAACCTTTAATAGAAACATAGAAGATAGGAGCAGGAGTAGGTCATTCGGCCCTTCGAGCCTGCTCCGCCATTCAACGAGATCATGGCTGATCTTAAAGTTCAGTACCCCGTCCCCGCCTTCTCTCCGTAACCTTTAATACCCTTATACTGAAGAATCACAGAAACAACCTCAGAAAAACAGGTTTTTCAAACTGTTTTCAGAATTATCATACATGGACCCAAAACATGGCCACTTCAATAATTTCACACTAATTGCTTTAATATTAAATGAATTTTACTTTTGAGCTCAGATATTCTGAACTCGGCATATTTATAACATTTAACAAACAGATTATTTTGTGAATCCAGAAAAGAACAATCAGTATTTATTTTTGTTCCAATCTCACACCCTCTCTCTATCTTCCCCAGAAAGATGAATATTAAATATGAATTTTGGTTTTGGCTTAATTTTGTAGCATTAATAATCTTTAATTTAAACCAGTTTCCATTTAGATTTCCTGTAGTAGCATTTCATAGGAAAGTGAGATCATTTATGGTCTAAGTGAATTACAATCTGTAACATTTTTACTGTATTGTTAAGATTTTAAAATATTCACTATCTGTAGGATAAGTTTTGTCTCCAGTGGAATTTTGCACCTGGAATTAATTACATGAGATATTCAATGTAATGGTGATTTTTTTTTTTAAATCAACATTTTGTTGATCATCTGAAGAAAAAAATTAAAATGCATGTTTATATCATTTACTTTTTCCATGAGTTAAAAGTTCAGATTAAAAAATTGTAGTGTGAGTATTGAATCATCTGGGTCACTTTATGCTGTGTTATAAATGACCCTACATTTTCTGGAACTCATACTATGTACTGATCCTCCCAGAAAGGTCCAAATTAAACTTGACATTTAAAGCATTTCCTAATGTTTTCCCAAAAGGGTCAATGAACTGGAATTTAAAAGAGTTCTCGTTGTAAAAAGTTCATCTTATTTTACTTCCAACAGCATTCTCTCTAAACTAGGGCAGTTAATAAAACAATTTTGTGTTCTAATTTGTCTTGTCAGTGCTCTCTTTATATTTCATAATGGAAGAAATGGGTGATTTGGAATATTCCCATGAAAATGTCCAGATAAAAATAACATGAAAGGAAAGGGGGCAAATCTTGTGCCATTGGGTAAAACACTAGTTAGGCCACAGCTGGACTTCTCTCTGTAGTTTTGGTCACTGAACAATAAAAATGATGTGATTTATCAGGATCTTGCCAAATATAGAATGTTTCAGCCACGTGGAGAATTTGGCCAAGCTGGGTGTGTTTTACTTAGAGTGCAGAAAGTTGAGGGTAGCATTTATGAGGTATAGGAAATTATGAGGGGTTTAGATAGAGTAGATGGAAAGAAACGTTCCTCCTTACCAGAGCTGTTAGCTAAAGAGGGTTGAGGTGGATTATTTTGCAAAGGATGGATGAATACTAGATCAAAACTGCTTACAAATTCATAAATGTATTAAGTATTTAGGCAAACACTTGAAATATGTACAGCCTGTTAACTGTGACGTGACCCAGTACACAAGATGGCCAATGAACACAGCGACCGTGCAGACCCTGCGGGGGCCAATGAACTTTGTCCCATGTGACAACCCACATAAAGAGAATCAACAAGCCACAGTGGGAATGCTGACCAATCCAACATCACTTCTATCGTCAGCAGTGGTGAGAAAATATAAGCAGAACAGCCAGTGCAATAATCGGTCTTCGACTTCTTGGGTATGTGTATTTCTTTCCACAATTTTTGGTAGCATGCGTTGGTGACCGCAGCAGGTCAAACCACCAGTTGGACCTGAAGATGATGGACCAAGTAGCTCTTCACATGGTTTTGTTGAAGCTGTCAATGTTCTGGGTGTCACAGCCACACATGTGGTTCAAACAGGCTGAGGCCCAGTTCCACCTCCAGCAGATTACCGCTGATGACATACGTTACTACTACGTGGTGAGCTCGCTCGACCAGGACATGGCAGCATGGGTCATCAATTTCCTGTGGCAGCCTCTGAAGCAAGGGAAATACAATAACCTCAAGGAGCTATTAATCCACACTTTTGGGATCTCATGGCATGAGGGTGCTGCCTCAGTGTTGCATATGGTCAGACTGGGGATAGGGCCCCATCCACCCTCAGGAGTGAGATGCACACCCTTGCTGAGGGACACAGGCCTTGCCTGTTCTTCGAGCAGATTTTCCTGGAGCAGGTGCCCAAGGATATCCAACTCTTGCTTGCCAATGAGAACTAAAGTGACCCCAGGAAAGTTGCAGTCCGGGTGGACATACTCTGGAGAGCGAAGAAAGAAAATGGCACCTCAGTGTAGCAGGTCACAAGGCCCCGGACACTGCCGGCAACAAGACCACAGGAAGCGGAGGGGCAAGTGGAGCCCCCTACCCAACAGTACTGTTACTATCACCAACGATGGGGTTCAGGGACCCATTGATACCGCCCATCATGCGTGTTTCAGGGAAACACCATGGACAACAATCGTTAATGGCTGTGGTGGTTGGCCAATGTGACAGCCTCCTGCCAGTGGCACAATTGTTCCTGGGAGCAGACATCTTGTGAGCCCATTTCCTGCTGGTGGACTTTAAAGGGCGATGATTGGGAAAAGGCAAGCTATCTACCCCCCACCTCGACTCCATTGCTTTGTCTAGCAATGCATTTACACAGATCCTAGCCAAGTTCCCTTCTATCGTGGAGCCACAGTTTTCCTCTGCTGAACCGAAGAACAGGGTAAGGCACCACATTCTCACCGATGGCTCCCCGCTCAACACCAGGGTGCATCGCCTTCTCCCCGAGAAGATCACCCTCACCAAAGAAGAGTTTTTTTTTTAATGGAAGAGCTGGGGATAATGCGGCATTCCAACAGCCACTGGGACATGGTACCAAAGGCAGCAGGAGGGTGAAGGCTATGTGGTGACTATCACCACATCAATGAGGCAGTCACACCAGCCAGATATCCTGTGCCCCATAGCCAAGACTTTAGCGCTAATTTACAAGGGGCTTGGGCTTTTTAAAGGTCGACCTCATCAGGGGCTAACCCAGTCCATCCTAATGACATCCCAAAAACTGCCATCATAATCCCTTTTGGACTTTTCAAGTTTCTGAGAATTCCCTTCGGAGCTCAGACCTTCCAGAGACAGATGGATCAGATGGGCCTGGATATCACACTCGTGTTCATTTGGATGATATTCTCATCGCCACCCACAATTACACAGAGCACGCAGCCCATCTAAGGCAACTGTGCACCCAACTGCAGGAATTTGGACTAATTATAAACCCTGCTAAGTGCCAGTTCAGCCTGGAAATGATCGACTTCTTGCGACATCAAATCAACAGGCACAGAGCAAATCCCCTGCCTGAAAAGATAGAGGCTGTTTGCCGCTTGGCCAAGCCCCACATAATGAAGGTATTGCAAGAATTTTCCTGTTGGATTAATTTTTATCACCAGTTCATACCTGCAGTGGCCCAAATCATTCGCCCCCCTTTTCACACTCATGGCAGGGAAAGATAAAGACATTACCTGGGACAATGAGGCCTCAGAGGTATTCCAAAAAGACAAGGATGCACTGGTCAACGCTACCCTTCTGGTACACCGCAGGCCAGAAGCACCAACTTCTATCATGGTAAATGCCTCCAGCACAGTGGTAGGAGGCATACTGGAGAAATTCATCGAAGGGCAATGGCAGCCTCTGGCCTTCTTTAGCAGGCACCTCCAGCCTCTTGAACATAAATGCAGCTCCTTTGTTTGGAAGTCAGGCACTTACAGTATTTTTGGGAAGCCAGACAATTCAGGGTCTTCACGGACCATAAACCATTAACCTTTGCCTTCCATTAAGTGTCAGACCCATGGTCAGCCAGGCAGCAATGATACCTCACATGTGTTTCTGAATTCACCATAGACATTCAACACTTTGCAGGTAAAACCAGTGTGGTGGCCAATGCACCGCCCTGCCCGCGATTGTGTCCATCCAGGTCTTGTCCCAGGGAATAGACTATTCAGCCCTAGCCACGGCAAAGCAGGAAGACCCTGAGATCCTGGCATACAGGACAGCAGTTTCCAGCAGGCTCAGGCTGGAGCATGTCAACATTGGCCCTGATAACCAGAAGTTCCTCTGCGATGTCTCTACCAGCAAACACCGCCCCATTGTGCTGGCAGCATGGAGATGAAAGACCTTCAATGTGGTGCACAACTTGGCACACCTAGCCATCAGAACTTCTGTCAAAATGGTGGCCAGTAGGTTTGTCTGGCACAGCCTCCGAAAACAGGTCAGTCAGTGAGCCAAGACTTGCACCCTCTGCCAGATGTCCAAAGTTCAGACACATGGAGACTGTGGAGGGGGTTAGAGTACCTAGTCTTTCCCTCAGCTTTGTCAATGAGTCCAACCAGTCCTCTAGGTCCCTGGTGGTGGCCAAGAATTCCCCCCCGTATCACCAATGGCTGTTTCTTTTGGTGCGGTGCATATTTCCAGGAGAACCTCTAACCCCTCCATGGCCTCTGCTGCACAACCAGGCTGAGAACTCTCTCTCCAAAAATTTAGAGACCAGTGAGTACATTTTTGTTCATTCAGAGGGCACACTGGACACCTCTGCAATGGCCATACGAGTGGCCATACAAAGTAATCTGACAAAACAGGTTGACATGTGTGCTGGATATCAGCGGTAAGAAATGAACTATCATTATCAACCATCTCAAGCTACCACATCTGGACATTAGTCAACTGGTCTCCACTCAGCCCCCGTGACGCAGAGATAGACCATAGAAAGTGGTGAACAGTGCTCCAATTACTGGTCTGCGGGGCGATGGGAATCGTGGCCTGCTAATTGGGATGCAACCTGGTACACAAAATGGCTGACAAATGTGGCAACTGTGCAGAATCCACTGGAGCCAACGACCTTCATCCCAGGTGACAATCTGCATGGCGGGAAACAATGAGCAACAGTGGAAATGCTGATCAATCTGAGGCTGGCGCTGCTGTGTCGTCACTCTTGTTGTCAGCAGCAGGGAGAAAATATAAGCAGAGCAGCCAGTGCAATTAATCAGTTTTCGACTTGGACTTCTTGGGTGTGTGTCATTCTTTCCACACTTTGCAGTAATGAGCACGCTACAAATGTCACAGCGAAGAAGGCCATGTGTGCTTGAAAAAGGGACTATTGTTGAAGGGTAATTGGTAACCAACATAGAGATTATGATTGATATGTCTAGTTCTGTATTTTAATACTCTATGATACCTTAATCTACTTTGCAATTCTCTTTATGTTGTACCATCACTGATAAATATTTTACACAATGCTCTATTTGACCAGTGACATAAGTAGCCAATAGACATTAATCAGAGAAGCATTGAAATCTTATTTTTGGTGAAATGTCTAATGATTAAAACCACAATATCAGCCATATCATTCCATGTCCTCCTTCACAAGTTATCTATTTTTTCAGGGTAGTGAAAAAATGTTTGTAAGGACATGGGTGTGATGCAAAGAGGTCTTATCCAAAACTTGACTTTTTAGGGCTGCCCTGAAATTGGAGGGAGGAGTGTGGGCTTGTAATATTAGCATGAAATGTCTGAGAAGAGCAATATTTTAAGATGTTCTGAACAGGGAAGATTACAGGTTATTTTTGTTGGATTAAACACTGGAAACCTTTAAACATATCGTGGAACCTCCAGTCACTGCCAGTTGAATCCTAGAAAGTATAAATATTGGGAAAGATTGCTTCAGTTTTGGGAATATTACAAGCTAGTTCCAGCATTAGCAATAGAATTGAAGGGGTGACAGTGTCAAGCCTGAGTGTTTACTAATGTCATAAGATGCCTAAATTAGAAGGTATACACTTAGAGGGGAATCACATAAAATGCATCGAAAAAAGGAGCAGGAGAAAGCCCCTTAATATAATCATGGTTAATCCTACAGCTTCAATACACTGTTCAGAGGTTTTAAAGGGATAGAGGAAGATTTTTCACCAAGAAACATGTTGGAATCTGGAACACATTACCTGAAGTGTTGGTGGAGATAAAGAGAGGTAAAAAGACTTGCAACATTTAACAAATAATTAGTGGACACAATAGCCTCCAAGGTTATGGATTCATACTGGTAAATGGGATTGGTACAGATAGGAATTCAATGGTCAACATGGATTTTCGATGGGCTGAAGTGTCTATTTTCCTGCTGTATGGTATATGATTTAGGGCTGTCTTAGTCCTGTAGTCACCAATATTATACTCTAGTTATAAAAGTAGAAAATGCTCTTCGCATTCAATAGATCAGACAACATCTGTGGAATGGCAAATAGAGTTAACACTCTAACAGGACATGGAGAATATGGAAAAAAAATGGATTTTAAGTTGCAGAGAGAATTGGAGAGGGAAAGATGGAACAAATAGAGAATTATAGTAAGTTGATGTCAGAGTTGCTGATGTAATTCTACTATTTGCCAAGGCATCCTGACAAAAGTGACCCTGCCTAAAATGATTACTGTCCATTCCTTTCCATGAAAACTGCTTAATCTGCTGAGCACCTCCACCTTCTCACTGTTTGTTAGAATAAAACTCTCCATGTCTCTCCTTCCACCCCACCAACCTTTGCACCTAATGGATCACATTTCACAATTTCTGCCCCCTTCAATGAAATTCCGCCATAAGGCATAATCCTCCACTTTTTGCAATCTGAAGGGACTTCCCTGCATGACTCCCTGTCCACACTACCATTTTATTTCCTGGTAAAATGGAAACTCATCATCTGAGCAGATTAGGCAGAAGTGGAGGAACTAACGGAGTTAAATGAAATACTTACAAGAGACCGAATGTGAGGAACATAGCAATGTGAGTCTGTGGGTTTATAATGGTTATTGTGCACCAGCATGTTCCTTGAGGCAGAGATAGGTAAGCTTCAGAGATTACCATATGATAGGTATTTTATTGGCAGGACTGTAATTAGGATCTTGTTGGGCTTGGTCATGTAAAGCAGGGATGTTGTTCTCTCAGCTGGTGTGTCTAGAGCTAAAAATCAGAATATGGGGGTTAGACATTGCCTCAAAACTTTACAAGTATCTACCTAAGAATGCTGTGAAGAAAGCAATAGATTTACAAATAAAAATATCATCACAGAATTTGGAGAAGTAAATTTAATTAGGTGGAGGTAAAATACCTTATTGAATTATTGATGGGTGCTTGAGACAATTTGACCTTGTTCTGCCTCCATTTCCCATGGTATTATATTATCTTTTCAACACCTGTATGGGTTAGAATTCATTCTAATCAAATGTGGGATTTTTGAAGAATCATAGTTTATATTTTTTTTTCTTTAATTGATTTATTCTTCTTCATTGTAAACTGAAGAATCAGGAGGAAATTCACATTCCTCACCTTTATTCGGTAACCCCTTCTAGAAATATATTGTCAGGTGATGAGCTAATACAGGTAGTGAATTAGCTTGTTTCAGACATGGAGAGTAGTTGCTGGGAAAAAAATGGGGTTAGCTAGTATTCAAGACTTCTTTTCGAGTTGGAGACATCTTCATAAAAACCTGTGGGGACCTACTCTTGCCATTTTATTAATATTACAGCAATATTACCATTCATTACCAATCTACATGGGATGTACATTAGATTGTAATTTGCTGGGACTTTCTCTAATTTTAATTAACTGCACATTAATAAATAAAATGACATTTTCAAAAAAATTAATTGCATAAGTTAGCTTAGTTTGCCACTTGAAAATGAATGTTATATGTAAGTAGAAACAATTAATGGTAATTGCACACTTTAGCACAGATCGCTGGCTCAGCTACATTTTAAATGGTCAAAAGCACTCATTTCTACCTTAATTTGCTTTTATTCTTGTAAGAGTACAAATGTTTCAGATTAATTATTGTTAAATAATAAATGCAATAAATTGGACACTAATTGAATTGCATGACTTCATTGGCCACTGTTTGTAGTTCATTTGCTTTACACATGGAATAGAGAAAGGAAAAATAGTTTGCCTTGTATCATCCAATTCAATCTGTCCTTTGAAATAAAAACCAGTAAATTTTACAAACCTACAATGCAACCAGCAGCACTTGAAAAGAGGAAAATTAACATTTTGAATATGGAGCACTCATCTGAACAGGGAGACAAGCAAATATAATGATATCAGATTTAAGTAATAGAAGTATAAGTACATCCTCAAGCTTGCTCCAGTATTCAATAAGATCAATGCTAATCCTATGTCTCAAGTCCACTTTCCTGTCTGATCATTATTTCCTCAGATTCCCTTACCCAAAAATCTATGTCTCTCAGCCTTGAACAACTTCATGAACTGAACATTCACTGAGGTAGATTTAATGATTTGCAATCTTCTCAGTACATAGGTTTCTTCATATCTCAATCCAAATGACTGAACCTTTCCCATGTTCCCTAGTTGCAACTCCAGCCTGAGGAAACAGCCAAACAACATTTAACCAGATTGTACCTCACTGGCTTTTGTTATTAGAAGACTGACTTACGTAAAATGCAGATGCTTGGGGAGGGATTATCTGATACAATGTAATGTCACCAGCACAAAAATAAGCACTTCAACATTAAATGTAATAAAACATATCATTGTTGTAAAATATGAGCACCTGTTAAAGAATAGAAGATACAATTTATAAAATTAGTAATTGTGAAAGTCTTGTGTTTTTATTGAGTCCTTCCAGACCCTTTCAAATCAGCACTAAGCCAATCGTATCTTATCAAATATTCTTGAAAAGCAACAAATGAGGCCAAATTACACACAACAAACTCCTGTAAATAGTAATGAATTACCAAATAATTTATTTTAATCATTTTTTAGTGTTAAAAAATATTGGCTCATGCATTAATGACAATTCCTCTGTTCTATTTCTAAATGATGCAATTGAAATCATGATTTGAGAAACCTATCCAAACATTAACACCATCCCTCAACACTGTGATGGAGCTTGAGGCTCTATTTCTACCTTTAAGTCTCTGAAGTGGGACTTGACCCAGGGCCTGGTGAATCAGACATGGGATTCCTAACTACTTAGCCAGAGTAGAATGTAAATACATTGATAATTTGGTGGTCTTTGTGTTCCTGTTTGTCACCCACCTGCTGCTATATCTACATTCGCATTCCACTCTTGCCATCCAATCAACCACATTGCATCATTTGCCTTTTCTACTTCAAATGATCACCCATCATGCTCAGTCCCTGAATTCCACTCCTTCCCCTTCCCAATCTGACTCAATCTGCCCATCATCCTTAACCCTTCCTCAGTCCACCTATCCCTTCCTGGCCCTTGTATTACCCATCCCCTTTTCCTCATTATACTGGGTTTTGTTGTTCTCTGTTCTCAATCCTGATGGAGGTTCTCAGTCTGAAACATTGACGGTCCATTTCCCTCATTATATGGTGCCTGACCTGTTGAGTTGCTCCAGCAGTTTGTTTTTATGACATTTGTCTCCGCTCCATCCTCAACATCCATTGGAGCGCTTTCATCCCTAACGTCGAAGGACTCGAGATGGCAGAGATCGACAGCATCGAGTCCACGCTGCTGAAGATCCAGCTGCGCTGGGTGGGTCACGTCTCCAGAATGGAGGTCCATCGCCTTCCCAAGATCGTGTTATATGGCGAGCTCTCCACTGGCCACCGTGACAGAGGTGCACCAAAGAAAAGGTACAAGGACTGCCTAAAGAAATCTCTTGGTGCCTGCCACATTGACCACCGCCAGTGGGCTGATATCGCCTCAAACCGTGCATCTTGGCACCTCACAGTTCGGCGGGCAGCAACCTCCTTTGAAGAAGACCGCAGAGCCCACCTCACTGACAAAAGGCAAAGGAGGAAAAACCCAACACCCAACCCCAACCCACCAATTTTCCCCTGCAGCCGCTGCAACCGTGTCTGCCTGTCCCGCATCGGACTTGTCAGCCACAAACGAGCCTGCAGCTGACGTGGACTTTTACCCCCTCCATAAAACTTCGTCTGCGAAGCCAAGCCAAAGAGAAACATTAAATAGCTTCACACTTTACCTGTAATTGTAACTTTATCGCAAAACAACTCATTTCAATAAGCACCTGAAGGAGCTTGTTTCCCTCTATGCAGATGAACATCCCATCTACTTAAATATTAATCATACATGCAAATATCTAACTCTTTCTGGAAACAGCACAAGGAATCTGCTCTCATATGTATCGGTGATTATGGGTAATCATAGCTGCAACTTTCTTTTATGTTGCTAAAGTTTGGTCTGAACCGTCATGATTTTATAACACAAAAATTACACACATTACAATCCGATTGCTGCAGCTCCAATTCTATTGTATTTTCTTTATCTTAAACCTGTCTCTTATAATTCTGTGAAACAGTCTTTATTCTTCCTATGCATACTTACAGGTCAGAAAGTGGTTTCTCCCCTGTTTTTTTTTTAGATTTGATTTGAATTTTGCCCATAAGAGATGGAATTGTGAAGTGTCATTTCCTTTCCAGAAGACATATTTGGAAATAAAAAGAAACAATGAGATACAGTCTTGAAGTTGCAGGAATCTTATTTTCTTCATACTGAAATCTTGATCCAAGCATGAATATAATTGATCTTGATTGGACTATTGCTATTGTATGCTCCATTTTTAAAAGCAATTAAGTGGGTAGTTTGTTTTTTTCTGTGTCTTTATTTAGATATACACATACCGCACAAGACTTCAAAATCATTAGCTGTAAAACTAAGGGTGAGCTGTACACCCTTCTAGCTGGCTGTTTCTATAACACATCCATCTCTGCCTGATCAACATATCTACTGATTTCCTTTGTGTCCAAAATCACAATCAATATCAAACTGAATTGCATTCAGTAACTCAGTCATCCACAGCCCTGGAAGATAGAGAATTCTGAAGATTTACAACCATCTGTGTAAAGAAATAGTTCTCATCTCAGTCCTAATTAGCCACCCCCTTAGCATGAGACTATGCCTGAAACAATATATCAACACCAATTGAAAGTGGAGTTCTGCTGGAAATAAAATACAGTATAATGTAGAATGTATCCAAGAAATACATGATTTCTGTCATTTTTTCACATTGATAATTCCTGCCTGTATCTCATTCACTTAATTTGTTAAGTCAAATTGTCACTGTTCAACTTCAGTTATTATATTTTACACAACCATACTCCATGAGTTAAAAATATTTACAATCAGCCAGCCAAAAAATGGGAAAAATACAGGAAAACACAAATACTTGTTGCATCAGGTTTGTATTGAAAATAGCATCATCAATATCTGTTATGTTTTTGTTCTTAAAGTTGACAAAGAAATAACATCAGCTGACTTTGTTGGGAAGTACATTTCACTCAAAGTAAGTTAACAGCCAGAACTGTAGTGATAGTTTGTACATCAGCAACCCATTTCCATATGTTTGAAAAAATAGAACATTTCACTGAACAGTAAATAATCGCCTAATTATTTTTCATGCCTCCTTTTGAGGAGCTTTGGTCATAAGGATATGCAGAAGAGTTCATGTTTGTGATTGATCCAAGCAAGCCACATCAGGACTCAGAAAACAACCCATCTTTAATTTAGCCCTTGGCAGGAAACTCCATTGTGTTAACCATTATTCTATCATAGACAAAGTACTATCTCCCAACTCCATTTGCCCAGCAGCTGTTGTGCTTTTGCTGTCTTTGTTTGACAGTATCCAGTGGTACTTTAAGATGTGTGTTTAAAGAAATGGGGAGGTTATTGGCTTTAAACATGTTGGCTGTATGTGTGATCAGCATTTTCCCAGGCTTTTTCATAGAGTTTGCCAGGCAAAGATCTGACCTTTGTAACAAACACTTTTCCATCATATGACTTTCACTTTGATTCTTCTCCTACTGATTCATGTCCCAAACAGTTAAGAAACCACTAAGATGATCATTAATTATCACCGTTGGGTCCTGACTTCTCCTGTGGCTTTGGAAATGTTTATTAGTTATAACAATTACATTTTTTGTCACCGATGAATTGAATTTCACAATTAGCCCAGATGATTCCAATTATTCTCTTCTGTTTGTTTCATTTTGTATATTTTATTCTTTTGCATTGAACAAACAGAGTTAGAATGCTGGGAAAAATAAATAAATCATATTTTGCGTAGAGTGCATGTTCCCTTAGACCAATTGGCAAACTTGAACATGCTTTTTTTCATTTCATACTGAAATAGATTGAGAGATTAGCTGATGCCCTGGAGCCCAATGTGTATTTACATACATGATGTAATTTCCATCTCTGGTAGACAATTTGCATGGGTATCTCTCTGGATCAGTGACCTGCATATCATGCTGTTAATCAGCTGAGGGCAGTCAAATTGTCCATGGATACTCTTGAATGTTTTCTGCATTTAAGTACAAGTCATTGCTGTTTTGTAAAGTGGCTTTTGGATCAGCAGTTCCGAATTTTGTGTCGCACAATTTCCTGTCCATTAACCTGTTTTTCCAAGAACTGATGAATTTTTTTTCAGCTCATTTATTCCCACTCTTTCAAGGATAAATGCATATATTTATATTACAAAGAAAGTGTTGTGGCACATACATGGTTTGTGGTTTCCTGTGATCTATTATCCATGATGTATATATTATATATAAAATAATATTTTTTTTTAAATAAAATTATAAAATTTTATAAAATGGGGTCATTCTGCATCAAACACAAAACATTCACATGGCATTATAGCTTTCAGATTTATTCTGAGGAAGTTTTTTTTAAATCAAACAATTATTTTAAAATCTCAGTTTTAATTCAGGATGAAAATCAGGCATTCAAGTCAAGCCAAATCAAGTCAAATCACCTTTATTTGTCATTTATATCATGCTTGCATGGTAAAGACGAGAGCATTTCTCCAGGTCCGTGAAGATTATTTACATAAAATATAAGTGAGTATAAAAGTTAAACACGTTAAAATATTAAGACATAAACAGTTAAAGGCCATAAACTCTACTCCCGAATGTTCTGGGAGTTTAGGAGTCTAATGTCTTGGGGGGGGAAGCTGTTGCCCAATCTGGACTTAAGGGCCTGAGTGCTGCAATACCTCCTGCCAGATGGCAGAAGGAAGAACAGTTTATTTGAGGGGTGTGAGGAGTCCTTCACAATGTTTATTGTCTTTCACCAGCATCAAGTTTGTAAATGTCCTTCATGGCAGAAAGAGAGCTCCCAATAATATTTTCCACTGATTTCACTATCCATTGCAGGGTCTTGCGGTCTGAGGTGCAGCTTTCAATCTAGGTGGTGATGCAGCTTCACAGGATGTCCTCTGTAGAACGTAGTAAGGATGGAGGGTAGGAGATGAATTTTCCTCAGCCTTCACGGAAAGTTGAGGCACTGCTGGTCTTTCTTGGCTTTGGAGCTTGTATTAAGGGACCATGTGAGGTTCTCCCCCAAGTGCAGTCCAAGACACTTCGTATTCTTGGTGACCTCAATGGTGGAGCCATCAATGATCAGTGGAGCATGGTCCCCCAGGACCCTCTTGAAGTCGACAACCACTTTTGTTTTTTTTTAAATCAGAGGCTGAATGGTCAATATACCTAACTGACCTTAACAGCTGAAGGGAAGGGCAATTTAACACCCATCAGCTACTTCCAATCAGATAGCCAGTAAAATGATTTCATGTGACATGTGTCTATCTCACTTGAAATAGCATAAGCAAAGGATCATACAATGGGAGTTGTCAGAGAAGACCAAAGAATCTTCTTTCTTTCTTTGGCTTGGCTTCATGAACGAAGACTTATGGAGGGGTAAAAGTCCGCGTCAGCTGCAGGCTCGTTTGTGGCTGACAAGTCCGATGCGGGACAGGCAGACACGGTTGCAGCGGTTGCAAGGGAAAATGGGTTGGTTGGGGTTGGGTGTTGGGTTTTTCCTCCTTTGTCTTTTGTCAGTGAGGTGGGCTCTGTGGTCTTCTTCAAAGGAGGTTGCTGCCCGCCGAACTGTGAGGCGCCAAGATGCACTGTTTGAGGCGATATCAACCCACTGGCAGTGGTCAATGTGGCAGGCACCAAGAGATTTCTTTAGGCAGTCCTTGTACCTCTTCTTTGGTGCACCTCTGTCTCAGTGGCCAGTGGAGAGCTCACCAAAGAATAAGCCTTGGTGTATTGACATATTGGTGGGACTGGTGTTGAGAATAGTGGATGATTCAGAAGGGACTAAATGAATGTAGCTTCCAACCGAGGGTCAAAATTTTCTGGAAGGGTACCAACTTACTTGGGCAATCTCTAGCCATAGATCTTGATTCAGTTAATTTCATCTAGTAGCTGAGCATAATTAATATGGTTTACTTTGATGGACGGCTCAAGCATCTTTAATTTTGCTCAATTAAGTACACTGTTTTACCTGCTGAGTTTCTCCAGCAATGTGTTTTTAATTCAATCACTGTGTCTGCAGACTTTAGTATTTAACTCATGATTAATATGACTGTTGGGTTCCACTCAAATAAATAAAGCTCAATCTGAATCTTCATGAACAGTTCTCAACTATTGCCAATGAGCATTTTGTCCCCTTTGTGCAGAAAACCAAATTAAAATTAAAATTAAAATTAAGATTGCAGTTGCTGGGAACCTGCAATAAAAACAAAATGCTGAAAACATGAAGCAAATCAATCTGAATCTGTGGAAAGTATTAATTTTTTCAGATCTAGGACCCTGCCTTCTGATGAACATTTAAGGCTGCAGTATGGTTAGAACTGTGTGCATTACAATATCCAAGTGGTTTTAAGTGGCCACTCAAATCTCATCAACATTTCTTTTAGGGTATCTTCAACCTTTTCAGTTAAAGTGACACAATTATTTTGCATTGTGATTATGGGATCATTCTGCATTATTCTGATATTGGTGGATTATTACCAATTGCCAAATTAAAAGAAAGGAATATTTGACAGAAATGACTGCAAGTAAACTAATTCAAGTGAGATAGACACATGCCAACGTACAAAGGCCATAAAGACAAAAACTTCTATTGCACGTTCTCACCATTATCCAGCTTACAGATCCTGTTTTCCAGCCAGTTATAGAGTTATACAACATGGAATAAGGACCTTCAGTCCAACTTATTTATGCCAACAAAGTTGTCTACCTGAGCTCTTCCTATTTGCTTGCATTTGTCCTATATCCCTCTAAACCTTTCCAATCCATATACCTGTCTAAATGTCTTTGATTGAAAACATTGAGAAGAAAAAAACATTTACAATAACCTATAGAATAAGTGAAAGTTGTGAAACATCTTAGTAAATATTTTTTTTCCAAAATAAAGAATACATAAAAACTTCTTTCGATATCAACTCTCATAAAACTCTTCAAGAGTTATGTGGTGTACCACTGGGTGAAGCATTCCTTTTAGAGGAATAACTTTTGAACTAAGTTATACCATTAAGCAAGCTCTCTGTACATTGCACCCATATGAGATCTTCAAGCTAGTTGTGGTCGCTTATAATAACTTCCACTAATAAAGCAACTTTAGCAAAAAAATGTCCCAAGATGTTTCATAGGTTCAGAATCAAGCAAGCCACACAGTTCAAAGTTGAGGTTTCATGCCTATCTTGGCCACCACCTTCAAATTTATCTTCAAAGCTAACATTGAAGGATATATTGGGACAGGTGACCAAACCCCATAATCAAAGAAGGAGGTTTTACAACAAAAACAAATTTTAAAAAAAATCTCCATCCCAGCTTTTTCTATTTCCACTCTTTTTGATCAATACAACTGGAATGAATATTCTTGCAATAAAATTGTTAAATTTGGATTGTTTTTGGCACTGAAATACTCACTGTGGTAACTGGAAGCAGAACTACAAGTGCTAAAAATAGATGTTAACTCATGGTGCACAGATGACAGGAAGTGCTATCATGTGGGAAAACTTCCCTCTGCTGAACAGAATTGCTGTTTTTCACAGGAAATTTATCTCTTGTGATTTGAAAAGCATTTGTAAGTGTATCACTGAATGGTTTGCTCCTCTTGTCCGATGTGAATTACCAATGCCAATGATAGATGGGAAAGATTTTAAGTATGATCATCTAACAGAAAGCTTAAGTTGAAATATAAAGTTCAGCATTCAGATGTCGCTAAGGAATTACAGCCCAGATTTGTGAGTTGGACATGGTTTCACAATAATTTCCCACATTCCATCATGAAAGTCTGTTTCCTTTCCTGAAAACATGATGAAATATGATAAAATGGTGAATTCATCACATACATGAGATGGGTATTTAACATTCTGATATACATTTATTTTTTGATACAAGTTTTTTTATAAACACTCCTTTTGGCAAAACTAAAAGCAATAAAAACAATAATAATTAAAAATGGCATTAATTTATAAGTGATTCATGAATGAACAATGAACCACAGACTCTGCCTTACTCTCTTTCTTATGCACTATTTTTTATTTAATTTATAAGGTGTTTTCTATAAATGCTTGCACTGTGATACTGCCACAAAACAACAAATTTCATGACATGTTCATGAAAATAAATTCTGATTCTAAGTGAATTATGCCAGAAAAAATATTGCAACACAGCTGCAAATATTCATTCCCAGTTATTTAGACCTTTCTAAGAATGAGCAGCTGTAAAGAGGCAGGAATGATTTTTTTCTGATAGTTTCTATAAACAGTCACTCCAACCTGTAACAGGACATCCTTTTAAAGCTTGAGCTAATTGTGAGAAAGATGCCTTGAACAATAATCAATTGACTGCATTTTCATGGATTTACTGCCATAATTAAATATTACTAAGTATGGTATCCATTATTAACTGATCAAATTACACTGGCATAGTAGTTTAATCATTTTTTTACCATTGGAATTTCCTGAGAGTGCATAGCTTCTCACACTTACAACATATAGACACTAAATCACACTTACTTGAAAGTGCATCCACCAACACCATTAATTGCCAGAACAAAGCTGATTCTGATCTGCTCAGTGAGGGCTTTCCCATTAAGAGACTCAAATGCATTACCAGCCATTCTTATCAAAAATATGCTGCAAAATTTTGACACCTGTATCTGCAACAAAGATTTTTAATTTCTGTCAACATCTTTGACATCTACAAATTTTCAAAAACAATTAAATGTTGAACCTATTATTAAAACATATGCATAATTTAAAAGTTTATGTTGAAATAATGTGTAAGACATTTAAATTAACTCAACAATTGAAACAGGTGTAAATTATCTGAAACTTATCCATCTCACAGTAATTTATCCCCTTCCAAATGAATAGAGTTAACAAACCTGCGTTGGTTCTAAAACAGAAACAGAAAATGCTAGAAATGTTCAGCAGATCGGGCCACATCTGTGGGAAGAGAAACAAAACTAACATTTCTGGCTGAAGAATCTGTGTCAGATCTCAGTCTAACCTGACACAAGGTCAGCAATCAGCATTCTGATTGGAAATGAATTATGTAATTCCACAAGAAATCTAGTATCAGAGCACAGTTGATAAGTTACTAGCAACATTTATTATTCATTTAGGAGATACATATTAGATAGGTTTAAGGGGAGCCAGTAGATGAAATGCATTCATTTTCAAAAGGCAATTAACAATGTCTTATTCAAAATATTACTTTGTAAGATGATAACTCATTGTGTTGGTGGTAGTAATGAGGATTGAAGATTGCCTTATGCAACAGTAAGAAAGGATAAAGGAATTATTTTCAGGTTGTAAAGCTGAGATCAGTGCTGGGACCACATATTAATGATTTAGAGGAAGGAAGAGTATGTAATGTGGCCAAATATGTGGATGATACAACAGAAAAGATGAAGAACACAAAAGTGTTCAGCACACATAGGAAGTAAAAGTCAATTGATATTTTGGACCTGATCCCTTTATTAATAATGTTGAAAATCAGGCACATGCCTGAATGAAAAGGTAGGGGTGGGGTAAGTGGAGGGCCACAGACTCACAGGTGGGAAGGTAGAAACTGGGTAGTGAATGGCAGAGGCCTAAAAAGGTTACCTCTCTGATTGGAAAAGGAAGGGGATAGGGAGCTGGATGAAGGGAAACAGGTATGAGGGAAAGAGAGAGACTAGAGTTAATATAAATCGGAGAAGTCAATATTAATCCCATTTGGTTGGGGTCTGCTGAGAAGAAATATAAGAAAATGAATCTAAGTTGTGAATGGAATACAAATAACATTGGATAACAATTTTCTTCCAAAAGTTGGCTTCCTTAAAAAAAATAGGGATTATGATAAACAACTTAAAACTGAACACAATTTCAGATTTGCTGGATCATGTAGGAAAGAGAAACATTAAATTAACTTTTATTAAATTTAGCATGTTTAATCGCATAGTTATATGAACACATTACAATAGTTCAACTGACCTAAAACTGTTTTGCCACTGATTTTTGTTTGTACTCAGCATTGGATGCCTCTTGTGTTCAACAATTGTCAGCCAGCACTGATTTATTCCAGTTGACCTGATACTGCTTTTCCATGGTTGCAATATCTTGGTGAAACTTTTCACCATGTTTGACACTGACTGCACCAAGATCAGCAGGGAAGAAGTCCAAGTGTGAATGCAGAAAGTAAATTTTCAATGACATTTTGCACTTTATGGTTTTGGATGCTTAAATTAGACTTAAAACATAACAGAAAAATCACAAAAAAATAGGTTATATCTAAAAATAGCATGTGATAGAAACATTTTAAGGTGATTTTAATAATCAACAGTTTGAAATCTATATTATACATCCAAAAGTGTCCAGGAAGAAAAATCTTTGTTGTCTAGTGTAAGAGAATTGACAGGTTAAGTGAGTGGAAAGAAGTTTTCAGAAAGAATATAATATGAGAAAATATGAAGTGTTCAGTTTTGAATTATTGCAGAAATCTGCAGCCCAGGGGATTTAGGGGTCCTTGCACATGAAACACAGAATGCTGGTACACCTGCAGAAGGTAATCAGGAAGGCTAATAGGCTTTTATAACAAGAGATTGGAGTATAAATGTAAGGGTATCTTACCACACCATATTAGTGAAGTGCCCTGGACTGTTTTGTACCCTGATTTCAGAAAATATATATGCCCAAAGTTCAATCTCTGAATTAAAGAGTCATTTATATTCTGAATGAGATAAGGAAAGAATACTACACTTGGAGTATTTGGAAATTTTACCCTAGAAAGTAGTGGACAGTGAAAAGCTAATAAAGAAAGGGATTTAATCAGTAAGGGAATCTATGATTGTGGGATAGGGTGGGAAATGAATGACAAGAAATTTTCAACCATCATGCAAAATATTGGTAAAGTGGCTCCAGGTGAATCTGGTCACCACACTATTGAAAGGAAACAATTACGCTGGAGAGGGTGAAGAAAATATTCACAAGAATGTTGCCTGGACTGGAAGGCTTGAGCTATCAGAAGAGATTAGACTGACTTGGTCTATTTTCCCTGCAATAAATGATGTTGAGTGATGGAACTGAAGAGGTATATAAAGTCATGAGAGGCATAGCTAGAGTAGATAGTCAATGTATGGAAAGTGTGTCTACAATTAGGGAGTCAGGGTTTGGTGAGGAAAGGGAGGTTTAAAGGGGATCTGCAGAGCATTTGTTTTCCATACAGAGAGTAGTTAGTATCCAGATTGAACTGCCAGAGGAGGTGTCCAAGTCAGTAACAGGAACATTTAAAAGAAATCTGGACAGGTACATGGATGAGCAGGTCATTGTGGGGCATGAAACTGATCTAGATAAGTGAGAAAAGTGGTAGTCATGATGGTCAGCATAAATGTGGATTGAATAAACCAAAGGGTCTGTTTATGTGCTGGGTTTGAGTCAATCCTATGACTTCACAATATGTGCTGGAGAAACTCAGCTGGTCATGCAGCAATGACAGGAAGTAAAGGGTAACCAACGTTTAAGACCCAAAGTTTTGCAAAGCACATTTGTGTTGTGCACTCAACCCCAGAATGTGCTGACTTTATTTTTAACAATGATTTTTTTAGGCCTATTCAGAAAGAGTCAGGCATTCAAGCATTGGAGTTTTGGATCCGTAACTGTGATCTTCAGAACTATAAGGAAACTAAGGAGAGAGCATCACAGAATCTCTAATACGGTTGGGAGTCAGGTTTTATTTTTCTGGCATCATGGAGCCTTAAACTTATCCTAAAAAGTTAATGTTATAAACTATAAAATAAAATAAAACACAAAACCAACTTGGTCCACACTTGCATCTTAATATGGCAAATATGGCCTCTGGTAGTAAAGATTGTAAAATCTCCTCTGTACTTATAAATGTCAAACCTAGTTTTACTAAATGCTTTTGTCTCTTTTTTAAAAAAAATCCAATTAACACAATATTAATTACTTTGAAAAAGGTTTATTGCTCAAATCTACAACAACACAGGGAAATTCCTTTCAATTTTATGAGGTTTTTCAGCAAGATTCAGGATTTGTGGTATAGATGAAGGGATGGTTGTGTGGGTAGTGGTGAGGAATTGACTAATGTTTTAAAATTTAACTTCCACTGGATAAATGGCTCCTCTTTATCAGGATATCAGGCATTAAAGGTTACCTCCCTGCACAAAGACCTATCCTCTCCTTTCAGATTTCAACACAGTTTTACACATTCCAGCTGACGTTAGTCACGTTCACAAAATAAATTAATTTTGAAGTTTATACTCTGGCAAAAAAAAAGATTTTTTTATGCGCAAAATAATCCATCAGGTGTTGTGAAATTGCAAACAAATTGGCAAAAATAAATTCATGTAGGATCAGAGTCACAGATTCATTTTTAAATGTGCAAAACCTCAACAGCTTCTTATAAAATAAATAAAACTCCTATAAAATAAAACACAAAACCAACTTGGTCCACACTTGCATCTTAATATGGCAAATAATAATTTCTGGATTGGAGTCTTAGCTCAATAAAAGAAAAGTTGTGTGTTCATGCTTATTTGTAGACAGATTTCAAAGGGAGACTGCATGGGAGGAAACTAACTAATCTGGAAATGTAATAAAAGTTAATGAAGTGATCCTGAATTATTGTGTATAAACAGAGAAAGATTGATAGATTTGAAGTTCCAATTTGGAACAACCGGCAATAGTTCCTACCAACGCTTTGTTTCTGGGTTCATGTAGTTGATTAGATATTACATATAGATTAGGATATAAGAGATCAAGGTCATCTTAACTAGCTAATTCTAAATTCAAGTTTTATGTCCATCTGCTTTATTGTTTACATTTTAATTTTAGACATACTGCATGATAACAAAACATTTTGGCCCACAAGCCCAAGTTGCCAAGTCGCACCCAATTGACCCACTGTGATTCGAACCTTAGAAATATTAATATTATTAGAAATCAAATATTTCCTAGTTCTCTGTATGTCCCAGTTCTCTGTATGTCCCAGTTCTCTGTATTTCTCATTTCCCTTTCAGCCTTTTCTATCCATGTACCTGCCTAAATGTATTTTTGAACATTGCAGTTATTCTCCAGCACTTTTTTCCATCAGCTCTTTCTACAGACTGCACTGTCTGAGAAATGATTCAACAAGTGCCTTGACGATACAGTACTCAGTAAGTGAGACTCAAAGTGAGTTCATGCATTATATACAAGCCTGAGATTCTTTTTCATTTTGGCCAGACAGAATGTCATGCAAAACAATGTACTCAATTAAAGATGCATACACAAAAGCGAACTCTAAACAAACTGACTGTGCAACACTGGTTAAAAAAAATATCAGTAATAAATAATGTGCAAAGTAAGACTCTGTAAAGCGGTTTCTAATTAAGTTTGTGGTTGAAGGAGTCTGATGATGGAGGGGTAGCAAGTGTTCCTGAACCTGGGCATACAATTCTTGTGGTACCTATATCTCTTTCCTGATGGCAACAGTGAGAACAGAACATGTGCTGAGTGGTGTGAATCTTTGATAATTGCTGCTGCTCTCCAACAGCAGCATTCCATGTAGATTTTCTCGATGAATGGACAGTTTTGCCTGTGACATGCTGGACTCCACAACTTTTTATGAGTGGAGAATTTAAAAGTTCACTACCTCATGGAGGTGAATTTTAAATATCATCTCATCATAATCCAGATAATCTGACCTGGAATTTTGAAACTGATTCCTGAATCCAGATATCTCATCCTTTGGAGGCTTGATTTCTGTACCCAGAACAATAATTATCCCAAAAATAAATCTAATGAATATTTCTTAATGCAAAAAAAAAGTTGGTTTAAAAATATTAATGTGTCGATAAAAACAAAATGATAGTGTTGAAGGGTGGACACTTGCAAAGCAAGGTGCTTAAATACCTTGTTTCAATCTTTGTTAAAGACTCTGATATCAAAACCAAATATAGGCCTGTTCAATCTCCCTAACAAGAGTATAAACCAAAATCAAAGTAAAAAAATAACCAAAACATTTAGCCAAGTATTCAATTTGAGGAAATTAGAGCTGCAATTCAAGAATGCTCATCAGTTTAAGAAGCTGACTCAATTGGCAGACAAAGTTTTAAAAGAGTGTCTGAATGTGTTGTAGATTCTCAATACAGTAAAACACCTGGTATACAGCACTTATGGGTATTAATAGATGCCAGATAAATGTATTTTACAGTTGCTTGAGACCTACTCTTACAATGTCTAACTAATACACCTGCATTAAGAATAAACAGTTTAAAACACAAAATACTATACTGTTCTTAATAAAAACACATTGTCGGAGAAACTCAGCAAGTCAAACAGTGTACTTTATATAGCAAATATACTGTACTTACACTGAATAAACTTCACTTGTACCCAAATAATGAAAAGTGGTCCAAATTTAAATCTTTATAGCACCTTAAACAAAAAATTCCACTCAATGATCAAAAGCTTTTTCCATATCTAAATCTAATATCATTGGTTATTAATCTGTAGTCTTGAAGCATTAATTATTGTAATCAATTTAGTAACATTATCAGCTTAATATCTATCTTTAATAAATCCACATGTACTAATTTTGGTAAGAAATTAGCCAATCTATTAGCTAATACCTTTGCCACAATCTTATAATCCACATTTAATAAAGATATTTGCCTATATGAAGCCACTTTTAATGGATCCCTATTTTTATTAATGCCATGAAGAAGACTCTGGGAAGGAACCTGTTTCCATCGCTTGTTTCAACACATCTGTATATACAGGAAATAACAAATCATGAAATTCTTTATAAAACTCCATTGTAAATCCATCCTCTCCAGGAGATTTCCCACAAGGCATAGATTGCAGTACTTATTTAAATTCCAAACCAGTAAATGGACTATCTAAGTCCCTAATATATATTTCATTTAAAAATTGTAAATTTAAATTAGATAGAAAATACTCAATCTGATCCATATCTTGAGTACTCTCAGATGTATATAAATTTTGATAAAATGTAAAACAATCCTCATTAATTTCCTGTGGTTTATATGTTATCTCTGATTTTTATCCTAATTGTGTTAATTGTTCTAGATACTTGCTCAGTTTTCAACTGCCAAGCTAAAACCTTATGAGCTCTATCTCCTAATTCATAATAATGTTGAGTCGATCGCTGAATCATTCTTTCATAATTATAAGTTTGCAAAATATTATAGCAAATTTTTAATTTAGATAATTGTACCTCATTATCCTCAGTTGAATTCTTCTGAAATTTATTCTCCAACACTGCTATTTCTTTTTCCAAATTTTGACTCTCTATCAAGTACTGCTTTTATCACTCTTGCTGTATAACTAATGATCTGACACCTTAAGTATGCCTTTAAAGCATCCCATAAAATAAATTCGCTCTGTACTGAGCCCTCATTTGTTTGTACATGAAAAACTATTTGATCTGTTATATACTTAACAAAATCAGTTTTTTAACAACATTTCATTGAATCTCGAATTATAAATAGTTTCTACCACCTCAGAGCCAACACATGAAACTAACAGTAACGAATGATCACACAGTATTCTACTCTTGTACTCAGCATGAACAAATCTACCTTGCAGTTGTGCTGATACCAAAAATAAATCAATCCTAGAAAACAAATTATGTCGAGCAGAGTAAAAAGGAAAATCTTTTTCAATTGGATTCAACCATCTCCATATTTCCACCAAATTTAAATCTCTCGTCAATTCAGTTATTCTTTTAGCCATTTTAGTTTTCTTCACAGTTTTTGGAGATTTATCCAACAATGGATCCAAACAACAATTAAAATCCCCTGCTACCAAAATATTCTCATTTGATTGATTTAAATTCAAAAATGCATCTGTAACAAATTCTACATCATCAACATTTGGTGCATAAACATTCATCAAAGTCCAAGTTTCTGTAAATATTTTACAATTAACCTTCAACACTACCAACATTAACAGAAAAATAATCCAAAATAAAGGATGCCCTTTTTTTAATGTATCAAAATTGCTACCCCTCTGGCTTTAGAATAAAAAGAATTCAAACGAGTTTCCTGTAAAAACATAATATCCACCTTCATTTTTTTAATATAATCCAGTATTCATTTCTGTTTTATCGGATGATTAAGCCCTTTAACGTTAAATGCCACAAAATTTAGGTTATTCATATATAGAGTGGCACCCAATACAGGTAACTTTTACACTAATTAAAAGCTCCTTAAAAATATCCCCTTACTAAATCTATAAATATAAAACAAACTTAACAATACACAAAAACAAAACTTAAAATACACAAACCCCCCCAAAAAAATTGGAAAGCAGTACCCCCTCGTTTGACCAGATGTGGTCAATACAACCAGCAGCAGATGATTTTGAATTCAGCAGTCATCTACCCCCCCCCCCCCAACCAGACCTTCTAAAGAAATACAGTTAATCATCTTATTGTCCAGATTAAGCTTGAGTATCTTCCACCACTTCAACCAGTTGTGCCTTTCCAACATTTTCATCCCATTCCCATTCCCATTCTTAGTCTTGACTATATTCATTGGAGATTTCATTGACAAATCATGATTCAGCTTACAATCTGGCAAAGAATTAGCAAAAGTTAGTGCATCTTGAGTTTTCTCAAAAAATTGAAATTGATATTGCCCATAAAACACTTTTAAAACTGCTGGATATCTAAATGCAAATTTATAACCCTTCTTCCACAACACTGCCTTAGCCGGATTAAACTCCTTATGTCTCTGTATAACCTCCTGACTTAGATCTGCATAAAAGAAAACTTTTCTACCAGCTTTCTGTACCACAGGACGTAAAATCGTCTCCCAATCCTGACATCTTAACCACTAATTAAAACCACTCTTGGAGGTTGCGCCAGAAAAAGGTTTCCTTCTTAATGCTCGATGAGCTCTATCCAATTCTAAACCATCTGAAAATTATTCAATCCCCAGTATTTCTAGAATCTATGAAAAAATTTCGGGGTCCGGTCCTTCAATATCTTCTGGATGTCCAACTATTTTTACATTGTTTCATGCACCAGCATGCTGCCAATCACACTCCTTCACTTGTGCCCAGATGCAGCCCCGCACACCTCACCACCCTCAGCCATGCAATCCACGTTGTGCCTGCGGACGTCCTGGGCCCAATTCCAGGGCAAATGCGTCAGCGCCATCTTGCGCTGATCCCTGCTTCGGAGAGGTCAACCTTTCTTCAGATTTCCCCGGAAACATCCTCTAAGGCTTTGGATCCATGGTAAATTGATCCTGGTACTGCTTCTGCGTGGTTGGCCCAGTTTCTTCACTTTATTCAACCACTTTAAAGATCAACGTTTTTGACTTTTGGCCTTTCTCTTTCTTCATTTCTTGTAACTTCAACTATTAAATTTCTATCCGACACACTTTTAAAATTTTTACATTCTTTAAAATTTGGGCATTAATTAATTAGTCCAGTCAGGGAGAGGTGAATCCCCACGTCTTTGTTTCTACACCATCTCACCGTGCCCCTGCCCCCATTTATATACTAATCCTTCTGCTAGGGTGATGACAAATGGACAGATTTCATCAGCATTTAATTTGTCTACATCACCAGCTTTATTTGCTCTAGTAATAGAACCTTTGGGTCAAGCGATAGACAAGATTTTAATATTAAGGGAATTACAATAGGTGAACAAGAGTATAAAATTAATCTGTTTGCAGATGATGTGTTGATATATTTATCTCATCCTAAGGATACTTTTGAACTGTTACAAACTTTGTTGAATCGATATGGGATGATTTCAGGTTATAAAATCAATTGGGACAAAAGTTAGATATTATCAATATCAATATACAGATTGGAGACAATTCAATAAATTTAGATGGTCTAATAAAATTAAATATTTGGAGTCATACTGGATAAAGAATATCAAAAATTATATAGTTTAAATTATATACTGTTGTTAACTAAGATTAAAATTGATTTACATAGATGGAAAGATTTGCCATTAATGTTGATTGGACAAGTTAATTGCATTAAAATGAAAATATATCCTCATATACAGTATCTTTTTCAGTCCATTCCAAGTGCAGTATCGAATATATTTTTTAAGGAATTAAATAAAGTAATTTGTTGGTTTTTATGGAAAGGTAAATTGTCAAGAGTCCCTAGGCAAAATTTAACATGGAGATATGAATTAGGTGGACTTCAATTACGATACTTTCGAAATTATTATGAGGCGGCACAACTAAAATTTATTATTAGGTTGTTTGATATTGACCAACCGCCAATGTGGGCAAAGATTGAACTGGATCAGATTTTTGAAAATAAAATACACCAATTTATTTATAAATGGAATCCTTTTTTATTGGAAAAGTATAAATTGCCAGTATTGAGACATTTAATGGATATTTGGTATAAGTGAGATCAGATTATAGGATCTAAATGTAAAATTTCAGCTAAATCACCATTATATCAGAATAAAATAATTAATTTTTCTTTAAATAATCCTTATATGAAAGATTGAGAAAAGAAAGATGTAAAATTGGTGGAGGACTGTTTTGAAGCAGGCAAGTTTATATTAATAGATTTGACAGAAGTTTGGTATTTCATTAAATTTTTTTTGATTATTATCAGGTTCGAGATTTATTATCAGAAAACTTTGGACGAGAATTGGCGTTACCAGGTCAAACAAAGTTTAAGATGTTAATTGATGATAAAGGAAAGAAGGGGTTTATTTTGGAAATGTATATGTTATTGCAAGAAAAGATGGAAAAGGTTTATGTATGTAAAATGCAAGGTAAATGGGAGAAAGACTTGGCTATTTCTTTGCCTTGGGAAGAATGGTCAAATATGAGTGTTGATTAGTGTTATCAAATTACTTAATGAGAGATACAGTATGGTTGATTATAATTTTTTTACATCATTTGTATTTAATTCCTGAAAAGTTAAAGAAATATGGATTTAGTTCATCAGATTTGTGTTCTAGATGTGGGGAACAGACAGGTACTTTTTTGCATTCTGTTTGGGTATGTAGAAAAGTCAAAACTTTTTGGGAAAAAGTTATAAAGCTTTTAAGAGATTTATTTAGAATGGATTTTCAACTGGACCTGTTGATGTGTTTATTGGGTTATATGAATACATTAATGACAGGCAACTAAGCCTGTAACGATGCCGCTTTAGTTGCCCATTCAGAGCCAGCTCTTCAGCGCTTGACGTCCTGCTTTGCGGAAACTGCCAAAATGTTTGGCCTGGAAGTCAGCCTGAAGAAAACTGAGGTCCTCCATCAGCCAGCTCCCCACCATGATTACCAGCCCCCCCACATCTCCATCGGGCACACAAAACTCAAAACGGTCAACCAGTTTACCTATCTCGGCTGCACCATTTCATCAGATGCAAGGATCGACAATGAGATAGACAACAGACTCGCCAAGGCAAATAGCGCCTTTGGAAGACTACACAAAAGAGTCTGGAAAAACAACCAACTGAAAAACCTCACAAAGATAAGCGTATACAGAGCCGTTGTCATACCCACACTCCTGTTCGGCTCCGAATCATGGGTCCTCTACCGGCACCACCTACGGCTCCTAGAACGCTTCCACCAGCGTTGTCTCCGCTCCATCCTCAACATCCATTGGAGCGCTTACATCCCTAACGTCGAAGTACTCGAGATGGCAGAGGTCGACAGCATCGAGTCCACGCTGCTGAAGATCCAGCTGCGCTGGATGGGTCACGTCTCCAGAATGGAGGACCATCGCCTTCCCAAGATCGTGTTAAATGGCGAGCTCTCCACTGGCCACCGTGACAGAGGTGCACCAAAGAAAAGGTACAAGGACTGCCTAAAGAAATCTCTTGGTGCCTGCCACATTGACCACCGCCAGTGGGCTGATATCGCCTCAAACCGTGCATCTTGGCGCCTCACAGTTTGGCGGGCAGCAACCTCCTTTGAAGAAGACCGCAGAGCCTACCTCACTGACAAAAGGCAGAGGAGGAAAAACCCAACACCCAACCCCAACCCACCAATTTTCCCCTGCAACCGCTGCAATCGTGTCTGCCTGTCCCGCATCGGACTTGTCAGCCACAAACGAGCCTGCAGCTGACGTGGACTTTTTACCCCCTCCATAAATCTTCGTCCGCGAAGCCAAGCCAAAGAAAGAAGAATGACAGGGTTGCGGATGGATAAACCACAATTAACATTTATACGATTAGGGTTAGGTATAGCAAAAAATGTATAGCTATTATGTGGAAAAATTATGTGGAATTGAATATACAAAGATGCCAAAATGAATTGCAATCATGTTTGTATTTGGAAAAGTTAACATAATTTGCAAAATATTTTTTTTTTGTTAAGATGTGGAGTTTATATTTGGAATATATGGCTTTGGATGTTAAATAAATGAGATGCAAAGAGTTGGCATACCAAGCAGTAACCAATAAACACCCAATTTTTTTTATATCTCCAAGGTGGGTAGGTGGGATGGGATAGTTTAGGTGGGAAGTGGGGGGGGGGGGTAAGGGTTTTTTTTGTAGTTGTTAATTTTTTTATGTTTTATGCTTTGAATAACCTTTAAATAAAATTTTCCAAAAAAACTTCACTTGCACAAATATATAAACCCTAAAGCTTTTTGCTTTATTTTGTCACATTCTTTGAAAACATATAACAATCGCTGCACATGCGGGTTCCTCCCCCTCCATGGACCAGACCCAGAAGATGAACAATAACATTATAGATATGTAACAAATCAAGTTTACAGATAAAGAGTTTAACCATTGTGACTTTTACTAGGCAGGGATAAGTAGACACTTTTCGAGAGTCATCTAGTCTTGTTTGACATGAGCTATTTTGACAAAAATAGAACAAGTTCTAAAAAAAATGTGGAAATTCTAGAAAAAATTGAAGTGGGATTGAATTAATTTAAAAAAGTTACAGAACTAGTTGAGGAATATTTACTTGGGGTTAACAGAAATCAGCAATTATCTTCTTCACAAACTTATCTTCTTTATTTCTATAATCATCACATTATTAAAAGGTAAGAAAGAGAGTTATCCATAATGACTTTTATAGTATTTTGTCAAATGTATTGCTTGTCTCTTGCAAAACGACCAACCTTGAGGATCATCACTTGTTGACAACATTTCATCAACAAAAATAAAGGATTTTTATTGACGCTGTCTGCTGGTAAAGGGGTGAAGGGCTAAAGGAACCAACAGAGATGACCATTGTTTTCTTTAGAATTCTATCATATTTTAATAATACATTGATCGTATTTACATAAGCCACCTAAATCAAAAATGGATGACTGAGAATATTATACATATATATTCATTTAAAATGGGGAGAAGCTGACCCTACAGGGCAGTGATCACAGCAGCAGACCAGTGAGTGGCTCTGTGGCTGAAGAACAAAGAGACTGCTGGCTGTTGGTGAGTGAAGGCAAGGAACCCATGCAGGTTGGGGGCTGCTTGCGACTGTGGTCAAAGGACTCATGCTCGGCTGCAAACTGCTGGAGACTGGATCAAGACAGGCTGAAGGGGTACCAGATATTGGAACCAAGATGTGAGATGGTGCCAAGGGTGCTGGAGGCTTCCTGATTGTGTCAGATCTATGCATTTGGAGCTCAGATAAATGGTGGTTTGGACTGAAGGCTGTGTGGCTGTGGAGACTGTGGGATCATTCGAGGCAAAGCCATGGATATTCAGTGACTCTAGGGGGGACTCTCTTTTGATTCTCTTTCTCTGCCTGTAAAGGACATTGGGCAATTTCTGCTGATAACAAATCTTTATCTACCTTACGGTAGATTGAAGGAAATCTTGTGTAATAACACATTTTTTGTTTTATTACATGACAAAAAATAATATTGAATCTTTAAAGACATCATCTGCTGCAGTCACATTAATTTTAACAGCTTTAAATTTCCTGACAATTTAAAGGGAAGGATTCAGCTTGCAATGTTTTCTGGTATGAAATGGGTTAGAAAACGATGACTCTTCTTGTCAGCACATCACCAAATTGGAGTCTAGCTTGACATCACATCTGTTTGAACAATGTCATTCAAATGTGGCCTGCAGATAGTGATTGGCATTGTTGAGGCCTTGTTAAAATGCTAAATATATCAGTTTCTCTTTTTCATAGCTGTGATGTGTGGTCAGGTTGTTGATGGCCGCAGACTTGGAAGTGGAGGAGATTGGGGGATGTGATACATGGGACTAAAGCAGCAAGCAATGTTTATACTGGTCTAAGAAGAGCACTGTCAGGACATATTAGTTTTTAAAAAAACCATGATCCCAAATTATCCACTTTGTGTTGAATTTTATCATTTTCAAGATAGTGGGTTAATCAAGAATATGGACATGGCTAAAAGAATATTCATCAGTATTGTATAGAATATATCATAATAATAGGTCTCAATGAAACATTTAAAAATATTTTTGTGAATCGTAAGTGTTCAGTTAGGAATTAGAATTGATGAGTCCAGGTAGTTGTCAATTATCTTTTCAATGGATATTGATTCATACAATGCTCAGCAAAGTCTCAGTCACCATTTCAGAAATGTAGATATGGAATATCATTAGGGCTCTTCGTTTGTATATGTTGATTTTAAACCTCCATATTATTTGGTTCAGTGAATTCAGTGAGACAGTCTTCATAATAACATCAGCAGCATAAATAAGGGACCAAAAAATATTGACATTGGTTATTATTGTTTGAAATTGATATTAAGGCCTCTGTGGCAACAGGAAAAGTCATGATGAGTTCTCCACAACAAACATAATGAATATTCAAATAAACAGATTTTCTCTATTTTTTTCATTATAAATCAAATTTATTCTGTATACTCATTGATCATATTATCAAATCAGTCAGATGAATAATGACCCATAAATGGAAAAGCAAACTGGGTAGAAATTCAACTTCTATTCTGTGCATAAGCATAAGCCTTCAATGTAGTAATGTATACAAATATGAACTCCAATTCTCAAAGTCATGCCATTGAAGTCGGTGACAAATTTTTGTCCCATTTCATATCTCTTTTAGTGTTTTATAATATTGTAATTAATCCATTAACCACATAACCACATAACAGTTTATGGCATGGAAACAGGCCATCTCGGCCCTACAAGTCCATGCCAGTTTACTCAAACAACTCCGCTAGCTCCTTCCGCCTATTCTCCGCCCATAACCCTCCAACCCCCTCTTAACCATGTAAATATCCAGCCTCCTCTTAAATGAAAGAATTGACTCTGCCTCAACTATTACAAACAGAGTCTTCAAATAAGCATTGATATAAATTGAATCTGTCTATGTTGATGGGATGAAAATTGGAGATCTTGGAAATTTTAACATTTTGGGAGGACGTTCACAAAAATTTAATCAACATAATTTAACACAAAAGAGTAGAAAATTATATATTTTGGAAAATATGTAATCAAAAAGAAATCTTGGAAGATTGTGTGTTTTTGGCCTCCACTGTTTGCAGTTGAGTTCAGAGATTATATGGCTCTTATATCTTAATTCCCTTTCACAGATGGATGCCACATAGGCTCACTAAATCCATTTGGATGATATGGAGGTTTTATCACATTATCTCCACTTAGAATATTCTGATTCATTTCACAAAAGATCCAACAACCTAATTGGAATGAAATGAAACATTCTTTTACTTAATTCCTCAAGTTGAGAAACTTTCTGCAATATTATAGAGCTGTTATCTTTCCTTCACTGTCAGATCCTTTCAGAAACAAATTTAATTTAAGATGTTTGTTAAAAACACAAACTGATTTACTATCTTTTATTAAATTAAGTTGTTAGATTCCCCAACACACTGATTTAAACAGAATAGCCTCACTTTATATTGTCTAAAGTCATTTGAACTTTATGGAGATTGACCATCAATGGTTTAAATGGTTAAAATCATGTAATTAGTTGTTCAGAAATTGAACCAATCAGTCATATTTAATTAAAAATGAATTATTGATATATCTAAGCACTAACTGAAGGATCTTGCAGTTTTGAAGAAGATTATGGGTGTGCTGGGTGTTAAATACCAAAATTGTTGAAGTAAAATGAAAACATGATAACTTATTCTACTGGATCTCCATGTAGTATCACCAACCCTATTAGAATTGTGTTCCAAACACCTTATTTCAAATTATTATTTCCCTCCATCAGCTCCATCCTATCAAATGGCGTCTTTTTGTGAATGGTTATCAAGCATTACTAAAACAAGCTCTCAAATTCAATGTACATAAAAGCTAAGTTTTCTCTTTGTCTCAAGATAATTTGAGTTGAACTTCAAGGCAATATTGGAGAATCAGTATCTACCTTTATCCTTTCTTTGGTCATGATATAAACACAGGTAAACATCTTGTGAAGCCTTTCAAACAAGCAAAATAGTCTTTCTAACATTTTCCCACCATGAATGTCCTGGACTAATAAGCAATATGAGTGTGAGGCTTTTTTGTTTGCCAATTTGGCATTGCTGAGTAAAAGGAATGCATGTGTGTAGCATTGTTTAAGGGCCTCAAGGGGAATTAAAATTTAAATGGTTAGAGTGATTGATTGCATTACTAAAAGTGCCCGATGCAAGAGCTGGACTCTTTACTCCTATCGATTGCTGGTCCTGTTAAGCTGTGACAAACAACACAGTGGAACACTTCAAACCAATATTATGTTTTGTCTCAGTTACTGACCAGAGTCAGGGTGCACTCATTAACTACAAATCCCACTAGGTACAAGATTTTTACCCAATAGACTTTTCTCAGACTTTTCTAGTCTACTTTGTAAAATTACTGGGTTAAAAGACACAAGCATCAAACCTAATTTTGCTTCAGTCACAAAGGACTACTCAGCTGATCAATATATGTCTCTTCAAATATCAAAAGCAAGCTTGCATCTTGATCCTGGACACAATACAAACAAAGGATCATAACTGAATAATCCTTCAACTCATACTCAGTTTGAATTTAGAATCGTGTTTCTGATCCATGTACATCCAGAATGGTGCTTAAAAATCTCTCATGAGATACAAATATATTGCAAACTCTTTATATCATTTTGGTCTCTGTTACCAATTAAACAAAATATATTTAACTTCTGACACTTGCAAATGTTTGTGGAAAATTTTCATTGGGAAATGCTTTAAAATTCATACTTGTTACAGATGAAAAAAAAAATGTTAGTCTCCCACAGTTTATAAAAACTTGGATAATTAAACTGTGCAATGCTTTATTTTTGTATTTCAGATAGTTGCTCAATATTTTAAAACATTAAAGTGAATGATATTTTGAAAATAATTCACAAAGGAAACACGTGGAATTGAGTTGTAGCTCCTCTGGTCAAAATTAAAATTTCTATTCTGTCTAGCTACTTATGTAATTTTTTTTTACTATTTCTGACGCATTACCTTCAATTTATTACGACTATTGCAACTATTTTGTGCTCAAAAGGAAGTGCTTTATCTAAAGGAAACACAATAAAATGAAGTTTAGGCCATCTAAGTACAAGAGAGTAGCCAGAAAATGAGTACTTGTAGGTCCCAAATTGGCTTTGCAAAAGGAGGTAGAGGATAAAGTTGGAATGTTGCTTTTCTGATTGGAAGTGTGTGACCAGTGGTGTATCATAGGGGAACTTGTTCTGTGTCATATATATGTTAATGTTTTGGATTTGAATGTAGGAGGTATGATTCATAAGTGTGCAGTTGACCTGAGTGGTTGTGGTGTTGTGGATACTGTCAGATTATCAATGGCTACAGCAGGACATCGATCAGGTAGAAAATTGGGTGGAGCATCGGCAGGTGAAATTATGCAATTTTGGAAATTGAATAGAGGTAGGACATATGCAGTAAATGAGAGGGCATTAAGGAATGTTGATAAACAGCTGAACCTTGGGGTCTGATTCCATAATTTCCTACACCTGGCATAAATCATCCTTGTTCTCATATGTTGGGGCATGGAATATAAAAGATGAGATGTTTGGGTGTAATTTTGCAAATAGTGGACACACTAATTTTGAAGTACAATTTGCCATTCTGGTCACCAAACCTTAGGAAAGATATAGTTGCAATGGAGTGGAGAGGAAATTCACTAAGATGTTGCCTGAATTGTAGAACATAAATTATAAGGAGAGATGAGATAGAATAGGTTTGTTTTGTTTTATTTCTGGAACAAAGGAGGTCAAGAGGTGACCTGATAGAAGTGTATAAAATTACAAGAGGCATATATAGGATAAACAGTCAGATTTTTTTTTACTGTAATAGGGATATCAAATACAAAAGAACATATGCTTAAGTTAAGAAGGAGTTTTAAAGTGGATTTGAGTGGGAAGTCTTATTCAGTGGTTGTAGAATAGCTGATATCTAGAACTTGCTGCCAGAAAAAAAAACTCTTGGAGGTTTGATACAATGACTGGTTTTAAGATGCATTTAGCCAGGTACCTAAAGTGTAAGGAAACTGGGATTGGTATAAATGGGAAAAACGATCAATTTGATAATGTGAGATAAAGGTCCTATTACTGTATTGCACACATATAAAACTCTATAACAAATAGGAAAAGGTTTAGAACAGTTGGCTTAAGTAGCTACAATAATTTAAGTGTGATTAATTTTCTGCCTTAAAAAAATAAATGGATAATTATATTTCAAATGTTAAAAACAATTTCACATATTGCAAACAAGATTAGTGCCCATGACTTTACAAATTAGCAGAGCCTTGATTCAACTCAACAAAATTAGAAGATAATTTTTCAAAAGCATTTCTTCATCACATGAAAATGTGGTGTTTCTAAAGGACTTTGCTTGGTATGCAAGATAACATTCTTAAATTGTATGAGCAAGCACCAGTCACATTAAACCATTGAAGAACATACTAACTGCATATTTTAAAATTGACAATTGAAGTGCAACTTTTGCAGTGGTCTAAAATAGACAGCTGTGCAATTTTTTTCTAAAGACAAAATTCTAATCTTCTACTCAAGGTAAGAGAAATATTTATCAGGTCCCATACAATTTTCTGTCTTATCACTATTGGCGATTAAACGTCTGAAACTCTCAAATATTAAAATTCTTTGAAGTTTAACTTTTATTTTAAATACCTTTGAGTTAATTAATGTGCTATGGGATGGAATATCTGACTTAAGTCACTGTGAGATTAAACATGGCATACAGTTAACCTTCCTCTATTAACTCCACACAATGAACCTGATTGTGTGAGAACAAGTATATGCCTTGGACTCAGCTCCAATGGTCTTTGCCTGCTCAGATTTACCTTTTCCAACCCATAATATTAAATGGTTTCTCTTTGATTAAATGCTGGTTGACTGGCTGAGTTCTTCCAGCAATTTTGGTTTTCATTTGAGAATGGACTAAACCAGCAAGATCCAATCTGAAATAATACACATTATAGGGAGAATATCAAATTGATTCCAGGAATTTCTTATTGTTGAATTAGATTGGTTCATACATCACAAGTTAGATTAGCCTTATGATAACTAAAACCATAAATTTAGCCTTCACATAATGATCATTACTCTTTGCTTATTTACTATAATGGAATGCTATTCAATTCCACTATAAAAGGAAAGTTTACAGTTCTAAATGTGAAGTAACGATGATTCATTCAATGGTGTCTGTTACCATGAGCTCTTTTCATATGAGTATTACATCGAATCCACATAAGATTTAAAATGATTGATCCAATGTGAAAAGACTTCACTCTTCTCTCTAATTTGCATGGGTCATTAGTCACATAGACCTGAGCTACATGCACTACCTATAAAAGGGTCCAAAATGCGGACATACCACACAGCTTCTACAACTATTATGAGACTCAATATACTGGAACCCAGATGTACGAACCAATCTAATTCAACAAATGAGAAATTAAACAAATGACCTGTTTTTATCTTCAAACTATCAGTTTCAATCTTAAATTCATTGCTTGTTTGCAAAGATGCATTGCTGTCTTCACTTCCACTGATTCTATTGCTTTCTTGCCTTAAGTAATTTGCTGTAACAGCAATAGTGCAGGGACTAAGTCAAAACTTCTTAGAAAGTATTGAACTATGTGAAAAATGTAAGTTCTGCAACTCCCAAACCTTGTTCTGTATATTTTCCAGAAAACACAGCTAAATTTTCCACACTGTTATAGTATTCAATAAAAACGCAGGCTCAAGATAATAATCATTTTAGTTGCTTCCTTTTAAAAGTAAATATTAAACCATTGAAAATATATTAAATATTTATCCATCATTTTAAGAACAGCTGTGTTCAGGTCATACCTGACCAGTTGAAATCTTAATTAGCAGATTGATAGATTTTTTTTTCAGAGACTTAGAGATGCAGCACATTATCAGGCCCTTCTGGTCCATGAGCCCGTGCCACCCAATTACACCCATGTGACCTATTAGCCTACTAATTTGTGCACTTTTGGAATGTGGGAGAAAACTGGAGCACCCAGACAAGTGCGCATGATAACGGGGAGAATGCTCAAATTCCTTACAGACAGCGGCATATTCGAGCCAGGGATGCTGGGGCTGCAATAGCATGGCACTAACTGCTAATGCTAACATTATCCAACATTCATTTGAAAAATAGAGTAGATAAAAATAGCACTCCATATAGGATAAACCTCATCATTTAAAAAAAAGTCCTGTCCAAAGAAATTATGACAAGAACTGCATAAGGAAAGAGTTGATCATCAGTTTACTTGAAATAATGCTTAAAAGCAGCATTTTGTTGGTGATAAAAGAAGAGTATCTATTTGTACACTGATGGAAATGACTACATTATGTCTAAAAGCACTACATGGTCAGTACTATACCTCAATATAAAGTGTTGGACTCGGGCAAAATTTTTTTTGGACAAGTACATGTTCGGCACAGGAGCAGGCCCATTGTCCCACAAATCTGTACAAATGTCCAAATCAAACTAAAATTCTCTATTGCTTGCACTTGATATCCCATCACCCTTTCATATTCCCGTGTCTATCTGATAAGCCTTTTAAATGTTACTGTTGCACCTGCTTCCACCACCATTCCTGACAGTCCATTCCAGGCACGTACCACTCTCTGTGTAAACTGTTTCCCTTGCACATCTCCCTTAAACTGCCTCTACCCTCACCTTAATCACATGTCCTCTAGTGTTTAAAAAGATTCTGTGGGAATATCTGTCTGTCTGGGTTAGCAGCAAAATCTCAAGCCCAATCACACTGAGTATTGGCACACCTCAGGGCATGTGCCTGTGGGAAAAGATTCTCACTATCCACCTGATCAATGTCTCATTATTTTATACATCTCTATCAGGTTGTCCCTGTTCCCACAGTCCAGAGAAAACACAAATTTGTGCAATCTCTCCACATAGTGATCCAAAATCGATATATATAATTCATGGCTTTCTCGAATTGTTCAACATTCTCATAGCCTGGTGGAAGAAGCTGTTTCCCAGCCTGACAGTCCTGATTTATATGCTCTGCACCTCTTCCTTGAAGGTAGTGTCTCAAAGTTAGTGCAGACTGGAGAGTAAGGGTCCTTGATGTTTCTCCGAGCCCTCTGTAGATATTGTCCATCGAAGAAACACCTCAGTGATCTTCTCAGAAGTTTATCTATCCTTCCATACTGAACTCCAATCTAATGCTTTGCAGCTACCATTCCATGTTATAATGCAACCAGCCAGGACACTATATTCTGTTCTTGTATAGCGCTGTAAGGATGATGCTGGTCATTTTGTCCTCCTCAACCTCCAAAGGAGGTTGAGGGTTAGCCTTCCTAACTAATGAGGAGTTGTGGGCGCAGGATAGGTTGTCCTTTAAATGGATGCCAAGGAACATTGTGCTTCCCATCCTCTCTATGATGGTGCCATTGATATATAGTGGGGAGTTGTTCTTCATCCTCCTGAAGTCCACAATCATCTCATTTGTCTTGGCCATGATGACACTCAAGTTGTTGCTCTTGCACCACTGCATAAGCCTATCAACCTCCTCTCTGTAAGCCGACTCATCATTGTTGTTGATGAGGCCAACAACCATTGCGTCATCTGCAAACTTGTTGATTCTGTTGGAGCTGAACTTGGCAGGACTGTCGTGAGTTAACAGCGTAAGCAGTAAGGAGCTGAGCACATGCCCTGAGGTGCGCCAACGCTCAGTGTGATTGGGCTTAAGTTTTTGCTGCCAACCCAGACAGACAGAGATCTATCAATCAACAAGTCCAGGATCCAGTTGCAGAGAGAGGTACCGAGTCCTATCAAGGGTAGTTTATCCACCAGTCTCTGAGGTATGATTGTGTTGAATTCTGAGCTGAAGTCAGTGGATAACAGCTGACATATGAGCCCTCGTTCTCTCAGTGTTTCAGAACAGATTGAATGGTCAGGGCTATTGCATCATCTACAGATCAGTTGGGTGATAGGTAAACTGGCATTGCTAACTGTGCTTTGATTACCAGTCACTCAAAGCACTTCATGATTGTGAAGGCCAGTGCCACCAGACAGTAGTCATTTAGTCACTGTCGCTCTCTTAGGCTCCAGGATAATGGTGGCTGCCTTGAATCCTGTGGGAAAAAGTGAAGTGCTGGAGTGGGATATTGAAGAAGTCCATTGGGACCTCAATCAGCTGGTCTGATTCAACACCCAGCGAGGTATGTTATCTAGTGCTGCTGCTTTGTGTGGGTTCACCATGGATAGGATCTTCCTCAGCTCAGCTGATGCTTATTCCTTGGGATGGGGGGGTGGGGGGGGGGGAGAGAGTGAGGGGATGGAGCTTTCTTTGGTGTCATGTTGTTTTACCTCATTGAACATATACAGTTCCAGTAACGGCATCTAAGGAAGGATGTGGCAATTTTGGAAAGGTTGAAGAAGAGGTTCATGAGGATATTCCCTAAAATGGAAAGTACTACCTATAAGGAGAATTTGGAAAATTTTGTATTGAATACTCTGCAGCATCAATGGCTGAGGGACATTATAGTGTGCAAAACACATAAATATTGGTAGTACACAGAAAACAGCACAGATATAGGGTTAATCCTGTCTCTGTTGACCATTATGACAACTTGCTTCAAAGAGATTTATGACAATTTTTTTCCACAAGGTGTAGTATGTGCTTGAAACACACTGCCAGGAGAGATTGTGAAAGTAGCGTGAATAGCAACATTTGAGATGCAATTGGATAAGCACATAAAAATGTCATAGAATCGAGAAACATAGACATCATGCAGGCAGATGTGCAGTTTCAATTATGTTAATGGTCAGCACAGACATGATGGACTAAAGGCCTGTACCTATGCTGTCTGTGCTCTGTGTACTATTTATGTGTCTTACACAGTAGGGCTACATTGAAAACATGATCATTATGTACTGTCTGAATGCTTTCCAAAGTCTTCACATGCACAGTGGCAACCAAAAGCCATTATCTATATGTTTGACAGATCTTTCCAAGCAGCAAAGTATTTCTGTCATGGAGCTTATAGACAGGAGGCATACTTAGTGAAACAAAAGATTTCTCGTGACTTTTAAATGTTCTAATATCATATTAAGCTTGTGAAACACTTGTGGATATGATTGTATAGGAAAAACCCAACACCCAACCCCAACCAACCAATTTTCCCCTGCAACCGCTGCAACCGTGTCTGCCTGTCCCGCATTGGACTTGTCAGCAACAAACGAGCCTGCAGCTGACGTGGACATTTACCCCCTCCATAAATCTTCGTCCGCAAAGCCAAGCCAAAGATTTCCACTGGTTTAAGTTGATTCTTTGGATCCTCCCAAACTTAGTGTAATTGAATGGGCAGGCAAGTTGAATTCATTGTTAGCAATAAACATAACTAATCCAGTATTAGCAGTAAGGAGACATAATATAGCAGCCCAGGGATGAATTTTCTGCCAATATTCCCACCCATTTTCCCTCCTTATTTGGAGAGGCATCCAATCTGCTCTCTCTTCAGCAGCAGCAGGTTTGATTATGTCCGGATATATCCGGATACACACAAACTACAGTGCAAGTCTTTGGATGGCTATTAATCTGCATTCATCAAATGAGAAATTGGCTGTTGAGACATTTTAGAAATGTTTTTGTTGCAGTGAACAAACTGCCTTTCACCACACTGATAGGAAATCAACATTTTCACTTCAAAAAATTTTACAGCATGTGCTGCCCACAATTTCCAGATTTATGCACTAATATCAAAAAATTATGTCACTTAAGATCTTCATTTAACTCACTAATCAACATAGACCTACATTCTAAAGTCAAGGTGTTAAATAATTAATGCTTTCCTGAGTATGATTTGTGAAATGAATATACAGTAGTAATAAAATGACCTGTGAACTCAAAGTCTCAGCGTGTTGAGGAAACAGAAACTGAGGACAGCAAAAATCAAAACAAAGAACCAAAAATGAGTCTGTTTCGTAAAATAAAGTCTGATTATTATTACTGCTCTTTGAATTCATCTTTATTAAGTTGTACTTTGATCTTATTTCAACTGATTAAATGTTTTGGTGTCTTTCTGGTTTCAAAGTTAATGATAAAAATATCTGGAATCAAAAGTGCTCATTCCTTGCATTTAATACAGATGCTTGCATATATGTTTTTAATTTTACTGCTGGCTGGCACCAGGATTTGATACTCTTACTTGGGATCAATGGACTTTCCAACATTCTTATGCAATAGATCTTCTTGGAAAATACTATTCTTGGATCCAAGATATGCATGTGTAGTCATCTCTTAGGCCCCACGCTTTTTTACACCTAAGACTCTACACCAAATTGTTTCAATCAAGAAAGCTCTTTGCCACCTCTTCGTTCCAAACAAAATCATGTGCAAAACATTGGACCATTTTTTCCAGAATAAAATGAAGTTAGCAATCTGTCATTAAAACGAGTACTTTCAATCTGCTGCTTCATTGTACAAAATGATTAGAGTGACATTTCATCAGATAGACTGTAGTTTGGACCCATAACAGATTCTTTTCATTGGAGCATTGCCAATGAAGAGATAACAATTACCTGCTTTGTGATTGTAATTAATTACTCCAACTGAATCCACAAGAATCGGATGATTCTAAATTATAGATCTTTATCTAATCAATGATAATGGGAACTTCAAGTTTTCATTTTAATGTTTATTCTATAAATTCCTTGATCAAATGTCAGTAATGTTAGATTGATTCAAACATTTAAGATGCAATAATCGAGTACATTAAAGGTGGTGTGGGAACAGGCATTCCAATCTTCATGCTGTGACTGTAATTTCAGATGGATTATTAGAAATAGGGAGAACCACAGACACTTCTGCTGAGAAGAGAAAAGCCACTACAGTATAGACAAAAGCTTGGGAATGACTACAGACCATTTCCAGTTCAACAAAATCACCCAGATTATTTCCAAACTCCATACTTTCTGGTTTCAATTTCAGGAAATCTCTTCTAAGTCTTTAGAAAAATTAGAATTTTGCATTGAAAAAAATTCTTCTTTGAACTTTATTTTCAGTCATAACTGCTAGCTGTACCATACAGTCAGATCAATGAATTAGCTCTCTCTTCATGTTTGACAACATCAGCAGACGTTGCTGCTAGATAACATTCTGATGCATATGTGTATAATGTTATAAAAGGTATAAAAAAACATTATTTTTTTTTAGCTTATTTAACCAAATTAAAGGATCTGCTCATACTAACCACCCAAGACTCTCATTTATACAAAACAATGTGTGTTTATTTATTTATTTTTAAAAATATAATGTTTGTCCTGCATATGTATTATTTGTCTGTATGTGTAACTTCTGGTCACGTATCTGCATGTTTTGCTCTGAGGACTGACGAGCGCTGTTTTGTTGGGTTGCGCTTGTACAATCAGATAACAAAAAAAAACGACTTGATTTGACTAAAGAGATCTGATATACTCAGATGTCCACAAAAACCTACAAAATTAAGTTAGAATTTTTACTACTTACAGAGTGAGAGCAAATTCAGCAAAAGATACAAAAACTGCAAATGCTGGAATCCTGAGTGAATAAAGAGAAGCTAAGGGACTCAGCAGATTCAGGTAGCATCCATGGAGGAAACAGTCAGTCAATAGTTTAGGTCAGGACCCTCAGGGTTCTGAGTGAAACTTGAAGTTCTAGCATCCACCATCATGGGCATCTGGGGATAGAAGAATATTGGAAGTCTGTGCCATCCATGTGACATGTGGAATCTGAAAGAATCTTTATTAATGTAGTTTTTATTTTAAAAGGTCCTGCTTTAAATAAAGTTTGAGTTTATCATTGTGGTGCTTAATTATGGACCTATTCTTTATAACCCAAAGACTTTAGTAAGATAAAATTAACAGTATGAAACTGATTTAGTATAAACAGACTGTGAGATATGCATTTACAGATGACCAAACAGCCATAAATGTATGTGCACTGACAGTTACCAAGTTTGGGCAGACATAATTGCTTTAATAAGGCCATAAGTTCAAGGAGCATGGAGGGAAAATATTGTACAATTTTAATTTAATCACAGATTAATGTTTGTTTTGTCAGGTTTGGATGCTGATGGCATTTACAGAGTGAGCGGCAATCTGGCTACGATACAGAAATTACGATTTGTAGTGGACCATGGTGAGTGGTGCCTAATGTATACGTGCAACTTTATTCTCATCAACCTGTCTAAATTGAAATGCAATAGCTTGTGGATTTGACATTTCTCCAGCTGCAAAGAATATGTTGAATTTAATCATTATAAATTGTCTTGAAATTGTTTCAAACTTTAAAAAAATATTTTATTACTGCCTGGGAATATAAGTTTTGTATTAATGTTGAGGCGAAGGACTGTGTGCAGATTGAGTCTTTTTAACATTGGCTGTCTACTTCATAATGTAGATTCCTAGCAATTGCTGTTCAGACTATGTGAACAAAGTGATCTTCAGAATATTTTGTTTATTTTTCAAATCCTTCAGTTGTTCACGTTGAAAATGTCATGCACATGCACCAACAATATATTTGAGCCTCTGAGAATTCTTGAAGCAAGTAGCCTGAGTCCAAATCAAATATCCCGATTTCATTCAACAAACTATTCCCAAGTGAAGTGCATTTGATTGTAAACAGTATAACTCTGTTTAATTTTGCTGCTCGATCTGCAGAATAGAGGCATTTTAGAAGCCTTGATTTATAATGTAAGGATTTGTCATTCTATCTTTTCTATAATTATGTCTGGTGCAAGATAACTGACACTGTTAATAAAGATAAACATCTTTGCACAGAAAAAAAAAGAATCAAAGTAGTCAATGCATCAGGAAAAAAATAGCACTGATCTTCCTGACTTAATTTTTAAATATAATTCAGCTTCATCTATCAGTTTGTGTGCCATCATTTGGAATTTAAATGTTTCTTTTTTTTAGCTCAATCTATGTGGTCTTCTGATTAACCAAGTGAAATTCATGCTTATATAAGTGTGAAATAACAAAACAGAACAGCCCAAAATTGAACCTGCAGCCATTATACTTTTCTCTTTATGAAGGGTTTTGACATCCACTTTTTTTTTCTCCCACTGATGCTACTTTTTCCACTGAGTTCCTCCATCTGATTGTGTTTAACTTTGGATTCTAGCACCTGCATTCTTTTGTACGTTTCCAAGTTTTTGCTGCATTTTTTTGGAAAAAAAAAGATCCAACTATATCCAAAGATCTATTATCTATGTACTTTCCCATAGTCCTGCAAAAATGTTCTCTGCATTTATTTTACATTTTCAAGTTGAGAGTTACTTTTGAATCCATCTCCACTATCCTTCAGCGGAAGGCAATGGTATAATTCATTGCAAATCATTGCTTTGTCGCATCTCCTGCTTTTTTTTCTTTTGAGAGGTTTCAGTGAGAAAGTTGACTTAAGTATCACTATTTCTTCATTAAAATTAATTAGACTACTGCCATGGATACTCAGTGTTGTATTTTGTTTTTTGAACCTGTAGAAAATATCATTCAGTATACACTCAGCCATCTGGCTTCCATGGGGAATGGGGTGGGGGAGGGGCAGTTCCACTTGCATGAATATGTCGGTTCCATGAGAATTACTAAAACAAATCATGGTGCATCACATACTAGTTGTACTTACTGGCTGTTTTCTGCATGCCAACTATTCCAACATGAGTCATTCCTTTTGTCTCCTTTCTCCTTTGCTGAACCTCCATAATGCTCCATCTTCTGTCAACATTCAATTGTTTGCCCAAAATACCTTTCCTTGGTTTGTATGTTTATTTTCAATAATACCAGTGAATGTTATAAATATGAGTTCTCTGTACTCTTCCTGCAAAGGGGTTAGGAATATTTCATTGAACCAAAATGCATAAAATAATGGTGTTTGCTCCATCAAGTTTGCAATGGCTGTTTTCCTGGATGAACTATTAAAGGAGACACAAGAGACAGCAGATGCAAGAATCTAAAGCAGAAACGAGTCTATGGAGGATCTCAATGGATCAGGCGGCATCTTTGAAGGCAAAGCGATGGTCAGCATCAGCCATTCACAATGGAGGCCACAGCACATTTGGAGGGGGGGGCACAGACTGAAATCATAATTTTTTTCCTGTGTTTATTATGTAGTCAGTAGGAAATAAGTGTGGACGAAACCAACACAATTTGACTGCTTCACAGGGAAGGGGGGCCATAAACTTTGAACAGAGTCCTAAGGGGGCCATAGCCAAAAAAAGGTTGAGAATGGCTGTCTACATTTTGAGGTCAGATCCTGTATTAGAACTGAGAATGTAAAGGGGAGATATCAGTGTAATGAGGTAAGGGGGAGGAGTGAGGAAGAATTGGAAATTAATTGGTGGATTTAGATGATTGAATGAATGGCTTTGTGGCCAGGTTTGCTAATAATATGAAGCGAAGTGGGTGAGAGATAGTTTTGAGGAAAGAGGTGGATGCAGATGGATTTAGACAGATGAGAAGAATGGGCAGAGAAGACAATAGAGATGGTCACCAACTTACAACTATAATTGGGACCGTGTGCCCACCTCACACGATTGAGCAACACCATAAAAAAAATTTAAGATTTTTAACAAATGACTCTTTAATGAAGAATTTAAACATAGGTATAGTACAGTACTTTCAATAAACATACTCCCCAATCCCCATATTAATTTATAGTATATAATAGTCATTGGGCTCTGGCATCGGGCTGCCATCGGAAGCGGGAATTTTAGGAATTCCGTGGGGAGCGGTGATATCGGGACTTCTGCTGGGAGAGGGGACCACTGTATATAGTAATTTTAATACAATATATGTACTCATAAAGCAGTTTTAATATATTTTTTTTAATTGGTTGTATATGTGGGTGGAAGTAACTCGCATAGGATGGAAGTCAATGACAACCTGTATTCAAAAGTATTTAGTCATGCACTTTGATAGAAGACAATAGTGGGCAGACCATTTTCTAAATGGGGGAGAAAAGTGAAAATTCCCCAGTGGAAAGGAACTTGGGAGTCCTTATGCAGGATATATTTGTCATGAACTAATAACCCTATCAATTTTGGTGGGGACAAAAGAGACATTGTTAGCAAAATACACTAAACAATGGTAAATTCAAAATAATAGTTTTCATTAAACTTTAATAACATGACATTTCACCAGATGACAAGATCACAAGAAAAAGGAACAGAAGTAGGCCATTCAGCCCATTGGTTCTGCACCACAAATCCACCCTGAGCTAAACTGTTCTCATATCTAGTTCCAACTTCCAGCCTTTTCACCATATCCCTTGATACCTTGACAAATTATCTACCTATCATCTCCCCCTTAAACTACCCCAATGATGCACCCTCCATAGCTGTATGTGGCAATGAATTCCATAAATCCATGATCCTCTGGCTAAAGTAATTCTTCCTCATCTCTGTTTTAAAATGGATACTTTCTAATTCTAAGACTGTGCCTTCTTGTCCTCGATTCACCCAGCAAGGGAAACATTTTTTTTTTCATATCTGCTCTCTCCAATCCTTTCATCATTTGAAATGTTTCTATGTGATCCCCTCTCATTCTTCTTTTCTCCAATGAATAGAGTGCAAGAGCTGATAAGTGTTCCTCATATGTTAGCTCTTGCATTCCAGGAATCATCCTGGTAAATCTTCTCTGTATTCTCTCCAAAATTATTATATCCTTTCTAAGATAAGGAGCCCAAAACTGCACACATTACTCTAATTGAGGTCTCAACAGTGCTCCACAGAGCCTCATCAACACCTCTTTACTCTTATACTCTATTCCTCTTGAAACAAATGCCAACATAGCATTCACTTTCTTTACTGCCAATCCAACCTGATGGTTAACCTTTGAGTTATCCTGCACGAGGACCCCCAAATCCCTTTTGCACTTCCGAATTCTAAATTTTATCCCTATCCAAATAATAATTTGCCCATTTATTTCCTCCTCCAAAATATACAACCATACATTTCTCAACATTTTATCTCATCTGCCATTTCTTTGCCCACTCTCCTAAGCTGTCCAAATCTCTCTGCAACCTTTTGGCTTCTTCAACACTTCCTACTCCATCACCTATTTTTGTGTCATCTACAAACTGTGTAACAAAACTATTCACTGCATAATCTAAATCATCAATATACATTGTAAAAGAAGAAGCACCAACAACAACCCCTGCAGAATGCCACTAGTAACCGGCAACCAACCTGAACAGGATGCCTTTATTCCTACCCTTTGCTTTGCCTATCAGCTAGTGCTCCACCTAATCTAATATCTTTCCTGTAATTCCATGGGCTCTAATCTTAATAAGAAGCCTCTTATGCGGCACCTTATGGAAAGCCTTTAGAAAATCCAAATACACAACATCCATGTCCATCCTACTTCAGATTTCCTCAAAAGTTTCCATTAGCTTGGTCAAGCAGGATCTTCCCTTCATGAAACTATACTGGCTTGGCCCTATCACTGCCATGCACCTCAAGTTATTTCATAACCTCATCCTTGTGGATAGACTCCAATAACTTTCCAACTACTGATATCAGACTAATAGACCTCTAATGTGTGAATGTAAGTGTGTGTGTGTGTGTGTGTGTGTGTGTGTGTGTGTGTGTGTGTGTGTGTGTGTGTGTGTGTGTGTGTGTGTGTTAAGGTCCCAAACTCTGAAAAGTAAATTTTAAAACTTCAGCATAATTTTGGACTTGCTTGATGGTCTTAAATTTTCAGTTCAGAAATAATTATTTTGTTTTTATCATTTTTAAACATCATATTTTCAGGTCTCTTTAAACTCACAATTCTTTTGATGAGTTGTCCTTCAGAAATATTTTCCTTCATATGAGTGATTTTACAAACTCTTCTTAAATTAGCTAAGAGTCGGTTTACTTCTCTTGTATGAAGGTTTTTGGAATCTGTGTTCCAAAAGTTGAAAATGCCCTCTTTATCTTAAAGAGACAGTCAGAAGTGGGTATTTCAAAGCCACTTACTCCATGTTTCCCTATTTCAGGAGTAACATAAGCAGCTTTTTCCCACTCGGTAGGATATATAGCTGCTATTCAGACCTGCATCTTAACAAGATGGTGAATTTCCTTAAACTGAACTCTTTGTCTCCTATTTAAATAATATATTTCAGTCAAATCTCTCATCACATGGTATGTGACATCATTTTTGTCTTTGAAGTTTATAATGTCTTTTCACACTGGTTTGTTAAAAATATCACTGCCCACTTATTCATAGAATCAAAGTCATTAACTTTGTTTAATGGTTCTCTCCTGGTTCCAGGCTGTCTGGAATTTATTAACAAAATGGTTTCTTGTATACTTCTTATTCCATTTATTTCAAGCACCACCATAAAAAATCTTTCATCTCTTCTCTTCAACTACAATCTGCAGCCATTCTGCTTTCAAACGGATTCTCTGGTCAATGGTGTTTAAAATGCAAATACACTTGCTAATGCTGAAGCCAGCGACCAGCTGCAAAGAACATTGTGTGTTTAAAATGCTAATGTGTTGTCTTTGTTTCCCTGACCACCCACAACTATCTTATTAAAGTTATCTAGACAAAATATAGTTTTAACATTAAACTAAGGATTAATATTAACCCAGATCCATTACACACTGAAGGTAAACTTGCAGGTTGAGTTGGTGGCAAATGCAATGCTGGCATTCATTTCAAGAGGAATAGAAAATCAGAGTTGGGATGTGATGTTGAGGTTTTATAAAGCACTTGTGAGACATCATGAAGTATTGTGAGCAATTTTCAGCTCCACATTTAAGAAACAATGCACTGATGTTAGTGTTCGGAGGATGTTCACAAGGATGATTACAGGAATAAAAGGGCTATCATATGAGGAAGGATGATGGCTCTTGGAATTTATTCTTTGGAAGTTAGGAGAATGAGAGATCTCATTGAAACATTTCAAATGTTCAAAGGCATGTACAGAATAGATCTAGAAAGATTGGTTCCCATGCTGGGAGAGTATAGGACAAGAGGACACAATGTAAGGATTGAAGGGCATCCACACAACAGAGATGCTGAGAAATTTATTTAGCCAGAGGGTAGTGAAACTGGAATTTGTTGCCACAGGCGGTTGTGGAGGCCAAGTCATTGGGATTATTTAAGGCAGAGTTAGCCAATGCATTAAAGGTTGAGGAGTGGGGCTGATTTAATAGTGGGCAGACCCAATGAGTTGAATAGCCTATTTCAGCTATTATGTGTTATGGACTTTTAGATACAGGTGTTCAGGGGTTGATGGGCAGATGGAAACTCTTGGGAGGGAAGGGTGAAGATAGCGACCAATGCTATCAGGTGATGTGGAAACAGAAAACAACTGCAGATTTTGAGATATGATGATGAGTGGAAGGGAGGTTTAGTGGGTAGTTGGAAAGAAGGAAATGTGTGACAAGACTTGGGTGAGTGAAAAGAGGGTCACCTGAAATTAGGGAATTCAATGTTAATGGAGGCAGTATGAGATGCTGTTCCTCTAATTTGTGTTTGGCCTCACACTGGCAGTGGGGAAGATCAAGGACAGACAAGTCAGTATAGGAATGAGGAGGAAAGTTAAAATAATGAGCTTAAGATGGCTGTTATGGACTGAATTCTGGCACTTGTCAAAGCAGTCTCTTCATCTCCCTGGATAGAGGTAATAAAAAATATGTGGGGATAGGTATTCCACTTCCAAAAGCAATTAGGGGAAAGTGCCAAGGTACAATCAAGGATGGGTGGGGAGGAATGAGGGAGCTATGGAGAGAATGGCCACTATAGAAAGTAGAAGAGGGGGGGATGGTTGGTGGTGAGGTCATGATGTAGCTGGTGGAAATTATAAAGAAAGAAAGTTGGATGTGGAGATACTAATGGAAATCTATTTTTGTTCTGAATAGGTGGAGGTGAGTGAGTGCAGAAATTGGGAAATAGGGGAGTTGTGGGTGAAGGGTCCATCAACCATATGGGAGGGGAAGCCCACATTTCCCAAAATAATTAGCACATTTGAAATGACCTGGAATGGAAAATCTCATCTCGGGAACAGATACAGTTATATAGAAAAACTGAGACAAATGGTCAAGTCAAGACAAGTTTGTTGTCATCTTATTGCACCAGTACATCTTGACAAAACAGTGCTCTCCAGTTTTCAGTGCAAAACATGCAGACACACAACCAGACATAACACACATTCAGATAAACAGTACTTGTGCAGGACAAGTATTCATACATACAAATAAATAAATATTGTTTCATGAATATGAGAATATCACATGGTTAGTGTGAGCAGTTCCTTTAGTCATTCAGCTTTCTCACTCCCCATGGGAAGAAACTGTACCTCAGCCAAGTGGTGCTGGCTCTGATACTCCTATATCTCCTTAACAAGAGATAGTGTGCAAGGAGTGTGGTCTAGATAACATTGGGAGTTAGTGTGCTAATTAACAATAAGCTATTAAATTTCGATGTTCCATGCTTTCAAATTATAACAATACAGCTATAATTTTTTAAAAATCTTCTCTTTTGTTATTTTACCAATTATCTCAATTCTGTGTGTTTTGGTTACCAGCTGTCCAGACACTAGAAACAGTTCAAACTTTACATTTCATCAAACCACCCAATCATATTTTGTTTTACAATGCCTCATTACTGATGCTGGTCTTAGAACCAACTTTTCTAAGTTGTCATTTAAATGAAATCTTTCAACTCCGATTTCTCTATTTTGTGTGAAAATGGAAATTAATTGATGAATTATTTTCATCACAATGTCATTGTACAAAAGGTGCTATGGTACAGATATTCCCAATCAAAATAGGAGACATTCAGGTTAAATTCATTAAGAATATCTCTTGCATTTATGTTTTTAACTCAATAAAAATAATTTGGCCTGCTCACGAGAGCACTTTACTGAAAGGGTTAGATCAAGTTGTGCAGTGCACATGGAGCAGATTCTTTTCCTTGACTTTTTCATGTTTCACTCATAATGACTCACTTACAAACATTCTTATTAATGTATGGTACTAGTTGGAAAAAAACGTAAAATTTTTAAAAAGGGATGTGTTGCAAAAATTGAAGCCATGTGATAATATTCAAACATCAAGAGTATGGATGCTTTCAGTTATATTTAATTAATTCACTTTTTTTTTAAATTAAGACCCATTCCTATATTCTGGAGAATGTTCATTCAGAGGACACAAGTGGTCTCTCCATTTTGCTGCTGCTTTTATTTTTTTTAAATTCACAGAACATCCTTCATTTTTCATTGTTGCTCACTCTCTTCCAGCTGATACTGAACATTGTTTTCATATTGTGTGTTTGAAAAGCATCTAGCCTTTGCTCTGAATTTTCATTAAAGCCCAAATTTCCCACTGAGTGAAATGGCATGAAATAGGCCTTTAATTCATACTAAATTTGAATAGACTATAGTGAAGGAACTTAATTCATCAAGTGGCTTTCAAATCATCAGGATGTCCCATTTCATTGCCAAATAATTACTTTTGAAGTGTATGCATGTTGATCTGCAGGCAACTGCATCGAATAGTTGGTTTGCTGCAAGGTTGCACAAACAACAAATCAGATAAATTTTGTTAATCTGTTGCTTGAAGGATTATTATTATCAGGACTGAAAAACCTTTTACATTCACCTCAACAGATGGAATCTGGGTGTACTGTCTCTTCATAGAAACAAACTGATTGAAAAGCCTGTGTGGATTATGTTGTAAAATTGTGGAATTAAAATTAAACTCAGTTCTTTTTCCTCAAAGAGTGAACATAAATTGTCATGTCGGTAAATATACAACACTGTCTGAGAAAAGTGGCATTAAATTATTATGTTATGCTTACTTAGAATTCCATTTTTCTCTCCTTGCATTCAGTTTCATGCCAAATTCATATGAATTTTATCACACATCCAAAATGCATTAGTGACAGATGGAAACAAATGGCTAGGATATGGTTTTAATGAGTGAATGACAAGAGGCGTTCTATTTTCAGATAGGTAAATCTCACATTATGTGTCAGGGATCTACAAAACCACTGTTATTGAAGGCTTCACTTCCTTCCATTTCCCAAATTAAATATGTGCCCTGATTTGTTGCAATGTCAAGGATGCATGCATAATGGTAGGTACAACTCAAAATACATTCCACTTACCTGTACAGATGTCCCAAATGAAGCCAGGATAGAGGAGGATTGGGAAACCATGACCTTCTTCACCTCATTATACACTAGGGCAAATAATCTTCAAAGACTGCTCTTTGTTTACCGCTGCATTGCATTTGCCAGATATCCTGTCCCTTTCCTGACTCGGTCCCAGAGATCTTCAGACACAGCCATCCACTGAAATGGAATTGCATGTTTCCTTTCTGACAGATCCATTCTAAAAGCTTCAATGGATGTGAGAATGCTGCACCTTTCAAATTATGTTTACATGAAGCTTTGCAAGACAATCTCCAGAACACACTACAAATCCCATTGTTTGTTAAACTAATCAGTAGGTAATATTTCAACAGCAAAGGAAATAATCTTAAACTGTCTTTATGTGTGACTGGTTCCAACCAGACTATCTAATTCACCTCTGACAGGCAAGCCAATTCTTAAAATATATATACTGGAACGATTATGTCCTTTTAAAGTGTTTACTTTGAATGCTAATATGTTTCCTGATGTGCAGCATGGTGCGTCAATTATTTCATCATCTGTTTTCATAGTCCGAAATACAGAAACACTTCATGTGTGGAACAATGGGGTTGAATTACCTCATAATTGCAGTCCTCAAGAGTGTATGTCACAAAAAAAAATTGTGTATGCTGGCATGCTGGGAATTGGACAGCTGGGCAGGTTAAAGAAAGGTATATACTTAATTTATATTTATAATTTATATTTTTCTCTCCCTTGCTAATATTTTAATGACTGTCTGAACTACATAAGTCGAATTACACCATACTCAAAATAATTTCATTTTGTGTAGTCAACAGCCCACAATGTACAAGATCAAATGTATATGATATTTTTAAGGGGAGCATTTTACTACATGAAAATATTTATGAATTTAATTAAAAAAAACAATTTCAGAATTAATCCAGTGGAGAATTAAACTGATATAAAATTGTCTGAAATGGAATCTTTGTTTATTCCATTTATTATTTACTTTGAATGTAGTAATTTATATGGCACTTTGTTTCATTTTATAGAAAGATGAATACAATTCTGCTAGAATTTTTCTGTGTATCTTCTAACCTACAACATCAGTGAGAAACTGTTGGAATTAGGAGAAAGCACGTTTAATTGAGGTTCAGATACCAATATTCTGATGTGCAAAATTTGAGGTTAAGATGTCAATATTCTGAGGTGCAAAATTTTTATCTGCCTCTAATAAGGCAAAACAACTCATTGGGATTTGGACATTCCAAAAACAAAGGATTCTCTAACCTACTCTCAGAAAGAGTTATTGTAAAATTAACTCAATTGTTTTGGGTTAATTAAATGTTTTAATAATTTCTTGAAAATCTTGGAGTGGTCATGTTACAATCCTCCTTGGTAAGGATAAATTCCCACATTCTTTTTGTCTGTGTTCACTGCAGCAGCTGCTGTTAGCAACAAAACATGACCAAAACAAAACTAAATAATTTCAAAGAAGCCAAAAATTATTATCTCTCTTATTCCAGGCATAAAGACAAATACTTACTTATAATCTACCATCATAAATACACTACATTGCATCAAAATAGTTATTGGAATGGCCTGCATCTTACATCTTTATAAATTTGTAGAACTTTTTTGAATTGTTAAGTGATCTTGCTGTGACAAGGAAAGATTGCAGATTTCTGTGCAATGTAAATGCCCACACTGAAATTTAAGTAAAAATTCAAGTTAAAAATGAAACAATTTAGCGGCCCACACAAGGAGACATGGACCAGCCCACAAAATGGCCGACGAATGTGGCAATCGAGCAGACCTGGAAGTGACACCGTCTGTCGTCCCAGGTGACCTCCCGCAGTGAGGGAAAACAGTGAACTGTGGCCAATCTCAGCTGGTGCTCCGATGACACTGTACCCTGATGTCAGTGACTGGGGCCCATTTAAACGCAACAACCAGTGCAATAAACCTCTCGACTTCAAGGTTTTGGTATGTGAGTTGTTCTTCTCCTAGTCCATGTAGTGCAAGCGCTGCATTGGTGACCCCGACAGGACCTGAAGATGACGGACCAGGCAGAGCTGGCGACTCTCTATGTGGTTTCACTCAGTTTCCCAATATTTTGAGTGTCACAGCCATGTGTGGTTTGAGCAGGCCGAGGCTCAGTTCCGGCTTTTGACACATCGCCACCGTCAACAGCCATTATTTCTACATCATGGGCACACTCGATCAAGATACAGTGGCAAGGATCGTAGACTTCCTACAGCAGCCTCTGGAACAATGCAAACATGTGGCCCTCCAAGTGCTGCTAACCTGCACTTTTGGGGTCTCCTAGTGTGAACACACTGTCCAATTGCTGCTCATGGACAGATTGGGGTCAGGGCCCTGTCGACCCTAATGAGTGAGATCCTCGCTTTGACTGAGGGCCACAAGCTTTGTCTGCTCTTGGAACAAATCTTTCTGTTGCAGATACCCAAGGATATCTGACTCTTGCTCACAGATGAAGACTTCAGTGACCCCTGGAGGTTTGCAACCCAGGTAGACATGCCCTGGAGAGTGAACAGGGATACCAGTATTGTCCTAGACTACATCAGCAAGCCCAACAAACAGCTGACTCCAAAACCAAGACCAGCAGAGAGGCAGGTTAATACCCTGGGACAGTTCTGCTTCTATCAGTGACAGGATGCAAAGGCCCATCGATGCCGCCCACTTTCCAAGAAACGCACTGGCCAACCGTCATTCATGGCTGCAGTGGATGGCCGATGCAATAGCCTCCTTTACATTTGGGACTCCTTGTTGGGCAGGCATTTCCTGGTCAACATTAGTGCCAAGGTAAGCGTCCTGCCCCCCCCCCACAGGCCTCGACACCCACAACAACCTAAAAACATAACAGCCAGCCCAAACATAACATCCTCAGGAACTTGTCAATCCATGTTCATGCTAAGGGCATACACAGGTTGAATCTACAAGTGACCCCATAGGGACAACGGCTCCACTTTTGTACTCGATGTCGGTGGTAAGGAGGAGACATTTACCATTGACTGCCTGAAGCTGGCATACCTGGACTGCGACACAGGGGCAGACTGCCCAAATCAGTGGACAACAGCCTGATCTCCAGTTCTGCGGGGGTGGTCATGTAGCAGCCCACGCACAGAGATGTGGACCGGCTCACAAAATGGCCAACAAATGTGGCGACCGTGTGGACCTGGGGGCGACACCAGCTTTGGGCCTGGGGGTGACACCAGCTTTGGACCCAGGTAACGTCCCACACGTTGGGAAGACAATGAACTATGTGGGAATGCCGGCCAATACCAGGCCAGTGCTCCAAAAAAATAGGCAGTGCCCCAACGTCAGCGCCTGGAGCCCATATAAACACGACAGCCAGTGCAATAAGCCAGTCTTGACTTCAAGGCTTGGGTGTGCATGTCCTTCTTCTCCACACCTACAACTGTGCATTTTATTTTCATAACTTTAAATTGAAGTTCTGCCTGCTTGGTCCGAAAGAGATTAAAGATCAGTGAAACGATCTACTCATGAAAAAGTGTGAAGTGCTACTATGGATCTAAAAATTATTAATACTTCCTTTAACCAATATCCACCAAAGTTCTGTACAAACTTTTGAATAAAATGGTAGAAATATGCTGGAGAATGAATATCAAAATTCTCCACGTTGTACCTTCTGAATAGTGAGTGAACCATCGTGTGGCAGAAGACTTATTATAGAATTACAGGCTGATGATTGTTCTTGGGTTTTAAGCAATAGCACCTAAGCATGAATTACAATTGCTGATTTTGCCAAAATGAATCTGGAACAGCATTTACATGAAGTTATTGCTATCTGCCATATCACTGAGATAGGAGGTTCAGAACACATCAAAGACTTGTATGTGTAAGAATGTTCTGTCTTTGAATCAGTCACTGATAGAAAACTGAACTTACTCAGAAAACTTAAATGTCAATGCTGATGAATTGGAAAGAAAAATGACTAATGGGTTAATGCAAAGATAACATTAACAGCAACTGATTGTAGAATGTGGAAGTAAATGTTCAAGCTAATCAAGTTAATACTATACAGTGACTAATTAGTTCACAAATGAAAGTGACAAGATGACTTGAATAACTAAATTCTAATCACACCCAATTAAATCAAAAATAATAACTAGGAAATTTTAAAAAGCATAAAATTTCAGTTTAATTTTCAGTCATATTCACCCAAAATGTAAATGGAAACTTAATTTTGTGATTAACGGTTGTGAATAGCAGCTACATATAAAGAAGCACCATTAAACATGTCCTCATGTCCCCAGTAAATAATTGAATGACTTGAATGCAGATACTATTATACCACAAGACCAAAACACAAACTTTCAGAGATCAAATGGGCAGATGTTTGAGTTGATGCCCCTCAAAAAAAAGGACAGCAAATAAATAAATATTATTGCCATTCCCTTTTCTGAAATAGGCAAGTTCAGATCACAGAGTGAGAAATGTACAGATCTTTGAGAGCAGCTCTAGTATGCCATGAAGTGAAAGTGGCATGTCTTTAATTGGTTTTAATAAATTAGAAGTTATTTTCAGTGCAAGAAAAAGTTAACTTAAAAAAATACACTTTTTTCCCTCATTTAGATCAATTGGAATTCAGAAATTATTGAAGTAGAATCAGAATTTATTGTCATGAAATTCAGTGTTTTGTGGCAGCGTCATAATGTAAACATTCATATTATAACCATCTTACAACATTACTTTTAAAAAAATAAAATTAATAGTGTACAAAAAATAAGGCCATCTCTATGGTTCATTGATTATTCAGGAATCCGATGGCAGCAGGGAAGAAGCTGCCCTTGTGCTGTTGAGTGCTTGTCTTTTGGCTCCTGTATCTTTTTCCCCAATGGTAGCAGAGTGAAGAGGGCAAGGGCTGGGTGGTGGGGGTCTTTGAGAATAGCGGTTGCTTTTTTAAAGACATCATCTCATGTAGATGTCCTGGATGGAGTGGTCTGGTGCCTGTGATGTTGCAGGCCGAGTTAACAACCTTTTGGATTTTATTCTTGTCTTGAGAGTTGGTGCCTCCATACCAGGCAGTGATACAACCAGCCAGTATGCTCTCCACTGTAGAAGTTTACAAGAGTCTCTGGTGGGATACCGAATTGTCCCAGACACCTCACAAAATATTGCCATTGGCATGCCTTCTTTGTAATTGCACCAACATAGAGGCTCCAGGACACATCCTAGGAGATGTTAACACCCAGGAATTTGAAGTTCTTGACAAGTCTTCGGTAATTTTCCCCTGACTTCCTCCTGAAGTCCACAATCATCTTTTCGGTTTTGCTGATATTGAGTGCAAGATTATTGTTGTTACACCATTCATTGAGCTGATCTGTCCCCCTCCTGTACGCTTCCTCATTGCCATTTCTAATTCTGCCGACAACTGTGGTATAATTGGCAAACTTGTAGATGACATTGGAATAGTCCTACTGAAACTAAATTTCAAAACTGCAAATAAATGATTACAGCAAAGCAGCAAGATGAAGATGTTGCAAATGAGTCTATCAAATCTCATCTCATTTATTGTGAAAATAGTAGATTAATTAAGTGGGAACCAATTGCATTGTTACAAAAAGTTAATTACACAATGTTTAATTATTCATTTAAATAACAATTTAAAATTGATTAAATAATTTACTGAATAAAATATTTTAACTCAATTAATTGTTTTTTTTGGGGGGGGAGTAACAGAAAGTCAACAAGTCTCTTAAGCACTATTGCAACCCATGTGGTGTGTTTAACAGGGATTTAATTACACTGATAAGTGAATACACATATAAAAGTATTGTTAATTTAACTGATAATGACACCATCGTTCAAACTAAAGACTGTAGTAGGCTAAAATTCATTTCTTTAATTTTCCTTTGGTGGAATATTTTACACCAATATTAATGCAAAGATGTGAGAAGTACGAATTAATTAAATAATAATAAATGAGATCATTTATAGATTCCAGTATGTTCAATTGTTCAGCTAAAATTCTAAATATTAGCATTAATTTAAGTTAATTGTTTTGATAAGTTGACACCTACTTATAATTAACCAGAATATTCTTTCAAACCACATGAAATTTTAACTCCTAAATTCTCCCTCAAAGTAGATGATATAAAGGGAAGGCATTCTCAATTTCTGTAATGTTATCCAGATATTCTAAATAATATATTACTTGTTACGTTGTTCTCTACTGTTTTACCATTATATCTGTTATAGTCATAGGTTTGGTCGTTAAATGAATTTCTTACTTAAAAAAATAAGTCATCTGCATATTTCACTCGTAACCAGCAGGACCATTACATTTACTAACATCAACACTTTTATGTTAGAAAAGCTCAATAATCTTACCATTCCAGTAGTTCCAAAACAGATATTCAAGACAAGGGCTTTTGAATTTTTAGTGGTGTGTGTAGTCGCTATTGGCTTATCAACAGTGGTCTTTATTCAGTGGTGGAAGACATGTCATTGGGTATAGGGAAGAGGAGGAAACTATCTTCCACGGCCTCTGGCAGAATTAAGGGACTAAGTAATTGGTTCCATGTGAGATTAGGAATGAAAACATAAATATGCAGAATGAATTACATTAAATAAGTCTTTCTGTGTAACATATATACAACAAGACTATTTTCAGAATGATGACCCACAGTCAATTAATGGAGGATCCTGAAAAACTATCAGATATCAGACAATTAAGTCTTTGACATATGCTGATCACGTGATAAGTGTATGGGTAAGATCTGTCCAAAAGTACCCACTGAAGTTTTTAGGACAGGTTCTAGTATGACAAAAATCACTGTTGGTTTAATTGGCACTTGCCAATTTATATTTGGATCCCCTTAAGCAGAGAAAATAGTGTCAAGTAATTCAATACCTCAGTTGGTATCGTTTCATTATTTGAACAGTTTTGAAACACATGTGCAACTGCCAGCATACTCCAGAAAAACCCATTCCATTGTTCATCATCCTTGAGTAGTTGATCTATATGATTTTTCTGTGGTGTGATTTAAATTTATTGGCAATTTTTCATGTACTCCTATTGATGGTTAGTCAATGACTTTATAATATCCACAGCTATTAATTCTTATTTCAGATGTAAAGTTATTCAGTTACTGAATTTTATTTGGCAATCAGTTGTACATATACTGTCACTACACCTCATTTCAGCTCCAAATGAATCATGTTTTTAAAACCAATTGGCATAACCAATTGACTTAAATTCACATGGTTGCACACTGCTGAACATTGTTACACAGCAATAGCCTGTAAATTTATCATTCCTGCCCAAACTGGGATTAAACAATGTGTTGCTAGTGTTTTTCATGACTGCATTTAAATAATCATTTACCCCAATACTGGGGATTTGCATAATTTCTCTCCTCCATGCAAGCTCTTGTATATAATGCAGGGCCAACAGCCAGAGTGATTAAAAGGATGCCAACAAATATTAAAATGGTTAAGTGGAAAGAAATGGGCAGTGATGAGATGAAAAAAAAATGTCTGAAAAATATGAGGTTTTGTGTCTGGCCCTCAGATTCGCGCATGCTGTATACGAAGCCTAATATAAGGATGCTTTAACAAGAATTTCAATCTGAAAGAAAAGTATAAATTATTTTTCTCTTGATGAGGAGATTGAGGAGTGACCCAAAATAGGTCTTCTGAATATGAAGAAATTCAATAGTGTAGATGTTGAAAGAGTGCTTCCATTTTTGGAAAAGATTACACAACTAAATGCATAAATGAGAAGAGAGAAATCAAATACTGAATTCAGAAATAACCCAGAGAAAAATAAAAATGTAGGTTTTGTTGCCACAGGTAGCTCTTACCTTTAAGTAAGAAAGTCAAAAGTAAAGAAAGGGAGTAGAGGAATTGAGGCAGTTGAGGCTTAAGTTTTCATGCTGTGTTTTTAAAGTAATTCTATAATTAGAACATAGAACATTACAGTACGGTACAGGGCCTTCAGCCCATAATGTTATGCCAACCAATATAAACCAACTCAGCAAACTAAACGTTCCCTACCTCACACCAATAATTCTCTATTTTTCTTGTATCCATGCGCCTGGCTAAGAGTCTTTTAAAAGCCCCTTTTGTACTAGCCTCCACCACCACCTCTGACAATGCATTCCAAGGGGCCACTACTCTATGTATAAACTATCCTGTCCTTGCGTTGAACAGGTATCCTCTGGTGTTTGCTACTCTTGTCCCAGAGAAAAGGAGTTTGCTATCCACCTATTTATGCCTCTCATAATCTTGAAGACCTCTATTGAGTCACCTCGCATCCTTCTTTGCTCCACTTTCTCCAATCCAGACGTCTTCCTGATAAGTCTCCTTTACGCTCTCTGCATAGCTTCCACATACTTCCTATAATGAGATGGTCAGAACTGATCACAATATTACTTAATGAGTGCACAGTTGAATGTAACTCTTGTATCAGTGTATTGACGAGGGATTTGAATATTCTCAAGTGCTTCAGGTTGACTTTTCAAAGGCATTTAATACTCCATTTTATCTCTGTGGTGTGACTCTTTGCTGCTGAGCATATTACAGAAGATGACATCTTTTTAGTAGTGCAAAATTAGACAATTGATTTGAACTTGTTCACATTGACATTTATGCTCCTTTCCAGAAGTCTTCCACAAAGTGGTCATTCAATTTACATTTTGTTTCTGTATTTTACAGGAATCTAGATCATAAGCACAGAATGCAAAACACTAACCATCAAGAAGTATCACTGCTTCATCTGCAAAGAGTGTTCAGGTCCCTAGAAGGGAAGAGATAAAAGGGCAGATGTTATAGCATCTACAATTGCTTCAGATGGTATCATGGGATGGAGAATGGATGTTTGTAGAAATAGAAGAGTTCAAAGTTCAGATATATTGCCAGAGTACATACATGATATCACGTACAATCCTAGCATTATTTTTCCTGCAGCTGATGGAGAGTTAACACTTATCGGTGGTGCAAAAAAAAACTGTACTCAACATACACATAGAAACAAATAAAGAAATGTAAACAAACAGTGTAATGCAGAGAGAAAAAAATAAATAATGTGCAAAATAAGAGTCCTTAAATTAGTCCAAGATTGAGTTTGTTGTTGAGGATTCTGATGGTGGAGAGATAGTAGCTGTTCCTGAACCTGCTGGTGCAAGTCTTGTGGCAACCATACCTCTTTCCTGATGGTAGGAGCTAGAATAGGGCATGTGTTGGGTGATGTGAAACCCTTGATGATTACTGCTGCTCTCTGACAGCAATGATCCCTGTAGATGTTCTTGATGGTCGGGAGCATTTTGCCTGTGATATCCTGGCATTCGTCCACTAACTTTCTCAGACCTTTATGCATCAAGTCGAGACACTTTCCACCACCCATTTGTAGAAATTTCCCAGGGATTCTGATGTTATATCAAACCCCTGAGGAAGTAGAGGCATCAACATGCTTTCTTCATGATGCCATTAGTGTGTTGGGTCTAGGAAGGATCATCCAAGATCATGACTCCTAGGAACTTAAATTTTCTCACTCTTTTTACCTCTGATTCCCCCATGATCATAGCCCTCTGGTTTTCCCTTCCTGAAGTCAACAATCAACTTCTTGGTTTTGGTGATATTGAGTGTGAGATTGTTGTTGGTGCTCTATTCAGCCAAGTTTTCAATCTCCCTCCTATATGCTTATTCATCACCCCTTTTTATGCAACCCATGACCATGGTATTGTCAGTGAATTTATAGATGGTGTTGTTGTCATACCAAGCCACACAATCATGGGGTATAGCAAGGAGAGCAGGGGGCTAAGAATGCAGCCCTGTGGTGCTCTGGTACTAATGGAGACTGTAGAGGAAATGTTCTTACCAATTCTCACTGATTTTGGTCTGGATATGAGGAAATGCAAGATCTAATTGCACTGTGGGGTACTGAGCCCAAGTCTTGGAGTACAGAAAGGATACCAGTGTCCTAAAAATATTTGCCAAATTGATTAAAGAATGTATAACTGCTGTATTATCTACCTGTATTCATTTAATTACTTATTGCCAAATTGTTCGTGAGGCAGTTAGAGGTTGGCTTGATCTAGGTTTCTAGTTTCATGAATGAATATTGCAGTTATCTTTTGGAATTTCTGTAGCTTATGAAGTGAAACTGAGCTTGTAACCCAAGTGGTCAGGATTTGTCATAATGACATGAAGAATTTGCAATTTTTTTTTCAATCTAGGAGGTGTATTAGTCAGAGAGGAACTTGGAAGTGATAATAAGATTTTTTGATAATAAGAGTAATTTATATGAAACACATCTTTAAAATTTAACATGATCCTCTGTCAATTTGATCTTTCAAGAACTTCCTGTTAAACATACAATCAAATGAAAATAATAGTGATGGAAATCAAATTCCACAACTTATACCTTATGGGCTCATAACTAATCAAGGAAAAGAGCTTTTGCCTCCATGTTACCAATTGAGAATTTCAATTCACTTTTAAAACATATACAAGTTCCTTTAGTTTACTTTTTATTTATTTTAATTATTATCAACATTTTTGGTGTATTTTTAACTATATTTCTGCTTTAGCTGTTGTTAGACTGTCAGTTTGTATTGCCTGTTTCACTTGGAACAAATTGTTTTGATACGTAACAGTGAAAATGAAAATCCAAACTCGCATGCATAGTATGTCCTGATTTTTTTTTTTGTTGGAAATCTTGCATATTTTGTGTATTTAGACACCAAAACATTTTTTTTTTCCTGACCCTAATAACTTCCTATGGATGATGAGTAATCTTCCAAGTTTCACCTGCACTTTTGTGCATTGCACTTGACCCTGCCATTGCAGACATTCTTGTTAACTGCTAATATCAAAAACTGCATAAGTGAATGCATAACTTTTTCTGAACTTCATCATCTGTAATTCATGACCATTTTTCTGAATTACATTCATGTTCCACCTCCATCTACTCCATTGTTTGGCATCATTGGCCTCCTGGTCTTTATTTGTTCATCCCAATATAATTTTGCAGTTTCTCTGGATCACTTGCCTGATTTTCTGCATTTTCCAGGTTTTGTTCTGCATCTGCTTGTTAGGATCTGATACCACAGTACCAGATAAGGAAGTTGAGCCTGGTGGGTCTAAACACCTCCCTTTACAATTGGATTGGCAGTCCGGATTGGTAACAGCATCTCCAAGACCATCACATTGAGCATGCTCCAGGGCTGTATGCTGTTCACTCTGCTGAGCTACGAATGTGTTCCTCAACAAACCTCGAACCACATGATCAAGTCCACTGACAACACAACTGTGGTGGGCCTGATCAGTAAAAATGATGAATCAGCGAACAGGGATGAAATACAAGTTGGCTAATGGACTGATGCAGAGCCAACAACCTGTACCTGAACATCAAAAACAAAGATGGTTGTTGATTTCCCCCCCCCCCCACTCCCCATGCTCTGCTGACCACCAATGGCTCCACTGTTGAGGTCGTCAAGGTATCGTTTCTTTGAGTGCACTTCACATAGACCGTTAACACAAGCTCCATAGCAATAAAGCCCAGCAGTGCCTTTACTTCCTGCGAAGGCTTAGGAAAGTTCATTTCCCACCCTCTATCCTCACTACATTCTACAGAGGATGTATTGAGAGCACCTGTGCAACTGCATCACTGTCTAGTTTGGAAGCTGCACCTCCTTGGACTGGAAGACCCTGCAGAGGATAATGAAATCAATGGATGATATCACTGGGGGCTCTCTTCCTACCATGAAGGACAATGCATATGAAAGTCAATAAACATTGTGAAGGAATCCACAGACACCCTCATGTAAACTGTTCTCCCTTCTGCCATCTGGTAGGAGGTACTGTAGTACTTGGGCCTGGACATCCAGATTAGGCAAGAGCTTTTCCCCCCAAGCCATCAGATCCCTGAACTCCCAGAACATTTGGGGATTGGGTATGGTGGAATGTTAATATATGTCTTAATATTTTAAATGTGTTGAATTTATATTCCATCCTATATTTATGTAAATATGCTCCGTAGTCTTGGAGAAATGCTATCCCGCCTTTACTGTGGGACCATGGTATGAACGACAAATAAAGGTGACTTGTCTCGAGTCCTTATGAGTTTTGCTCTCATCATCAATGATCGAAGCAGATTTCTAACTTCTTCCTTGTGGCCTGTGTGAACTTTTCATTCATGACCATGAGGAAATTACAGTCATGATCAGAAATCATTAAAAATGTTTCACATAATCTTACCTTTTGCTTTCTGAATTGCTCCAAGCCTGAATGTTAGTCTGGGCAATCTGAAGATTGAAACTGATGTTTTGTTTCATAGTAAATCAAATATGTGTCTCACCTGCAAAGCATTTGAGCTTGTGTCATTGTAATCTATGGACTATTTCATACAATTTCCCACATGAAGAGTGCCAGATGGAGGTGAAAAGACCTGAAAGAAATCCTTTAATTTAGTTACTGTTCAATTAACTTTCCAGACTTTTCAGTCAGAAATTTCAGCAGGTCTGCTTATAATTGTAGATAAAAATATGAATCATCTCTGTTGCTGTTAAAGTGTGTGCACTGGAGTTTTTGAAATGTCACTGAGCTGTTTGTATTGGATGAATATCATCTCTTGTCAAAATCAATGATTCTCAATTGGCTATCAGATGAGCTAAACTACATAGAAAGACAAGGTCAGCAAATGCATGGAAATAATGCCAAATGAAAGATGACTTCCAACTCAAACATTATCTTGGACTTGGAAATTTATCACTCTTTCTTCATTGTCAGTCCAACAATGTAGAAGAACATTTACCAGATGGGTTGTAGTGGTCTAGGAAGGTGGTTGACCAATAAATTCTCAGGAACAATTATGGAATTCTGGTTATACTCACATACTTAAAATTAGTTTTGGTTTAAAATAATGGAACATGGTCAAGACAGTGTACCAGAATGTTCAGCAGGTCAGACAGCATTGATGGCAAGAGAAACTGAATTAACATTTCAGGTCTTGTGAGGAATTATCTGCTTTTCTTTCCAAAGATGTCACTTGAGTTTTGTACATCTACTATTTTTTTTTTTTAATTTTCATATTTGGTTTGAATACAGGACAATGTTAGATCTTTTTAAAAAATCAGTTTAAAAGATGGAGGAAAGCCATCCTGCACGTATCTGATAGATATATAGGAATTTATGCGTGAAACTGCTTTAGGAACTATGGAGTATTCACTGTATTTGTGATAATATAACTCCACTAGAAAGCAGATGTTATGGTATAACTTAAAGTGGAAGCAGCCTGAGTGAAGGGGTTTTCAGCCTGTCATTGAGTTAATCCTCTCCAGCAGCTAACTGGTGAGATGGTAATTGTATATTACTGCTCTGTAAATTATGTTTGTTCGTTTGATTAGTATAATAATAAAGTAACAAATTGCTATGAATTCACATCCTTAATTTGCACCAATGAATGAAAATTGCTAAATCAACCAACCACTGACTTGAAATAAATTTATCACAAATGTTACATTGAAAGGTGACTAGGTGCTGTCACATTACTTGAAGAGTTTACATCCAACTACAGATTTTGGAATAATATTTGCACATAAACATATTGTGTGAAATTCCTCTACCCATTATTTTAATGAATCTATTCACCTGAAATGGTTTAACATCTCAATTAGAAGTGTTTAAGATGTTTTAATTAATGTTTTAATTTTTTTTTTGTTTCAATGAATTAAATCCAATTACCTAGGTTTATCGTCTATCAGAGAGTTCAAAAATAACTTGGAAGCACCCAGGGAGGACCTGAGGACAACCTCTTGCAGCCTCAAACTCATGAGCCCACCTCATGGAGGTGCACTGCGTCAGCTCCTTTGGCACAATGCATCTGGAAGAGATAAATCTGGGCAAGCGAACGTGATGCACCTTGAGTCCAAACGGTGGATAGACCCAGTGCAATGCAACCCACTGACCTCCATCCAGAGGAAACCTCCATTACCTGACATAATTGTATAGTTTATTTATTTAGTTTTTAACAACAGTAATTCCTTTGAACAACTTGCTCTTTCAAATGCAAAAAAAAATTAAAGTGTGACAAATCCACATGACAACTACTAAGGCACAGAGTTTAACAAGTAGCTGTATCAGATGTACCTTTACTTTGTACACAAAAGAAGCAAGATGGCCGTCTTATTCTGGAAGCCATTAGAGGTAATTTTGACTCATACATGATGAATGCTATATTAGCAACCTGAAATATAGTATTATTCCTCATAACTGTACAAAGGCAAAGATCTCCATCACATTTGTGTCGAACCGTGCCACTAATCTTAGTATCAGTTGCATATGGTGGTATAACTGGCATGGCTAGCAAAGCGGTTGGTGCCATGCAGTTACAGTAGTAGTGATCAGGACTGGAGTTTGAATCCTGCACTGTCTGTAAGGGGTTTGTATGTTCACCGCATGACTGCGTGGATTTCCTCTAGGTGCCCCAGTTTCCTCCCACCGTTCAAAATGTACCAAGGGTTGTAGGTCAATTGGTTGTAATTGGGCAACATGGGCTGAAATGGCCTGTTACCATGCTGTTTGACTAAATTAAATTAAATTAAATTAACTCAGGGCTGCCGGCTGTGCACCATGACCTCCAATTGTCTGAGATCAGCTGTACTATTACTCCCCCCTTTGATGCTTTGCCATTTTGGGGAAAGAGTATTTCAAGCTAAGCTTCGCTAGGTTATCAACTGACATGCTAGGGCATTCGTCTTCATAGACATATATGTTATTTCTCTGAGATATGCTTTTCAATATATGTACTCAGTTAACTTCATTAACGTGTTCCAGAATGTATTCATCAAGAAAGGTCAGGGAAGTTGTAAGTTGGGAATTGTTACAAATCAATTTTCTCTTAGAAAGCAGAATTTCAAACAAAAGATCATTATTCAACAAAATGAAATCAACTCAGTTTAAAATAAAAATCCATTTTAATCTCAATTTCTTAAAATATCCAGGAAAACAACTTTCTTGGAATCTCTGGGGACAAATCACATTGATCCCAGCACACTCTTCCTGATCTCCCCCACCACTTCCCCCTTCCCACACCTCTAAGCTAATTTTGGGTTGCACTAACATTTTGCAGTCACAGAGACCTGATGATCTCAAGGCCCTGCCACGAGATTCATTCTGTGAGGGTCATGAACCATGAGTATGACTCGGATTTGAATGTATTGCTCAGGGCACTCTTGTCACAGAATGACAACTCAATGACCTTTCCACTGCTTATGCAACTCTCTGTTATTCAGAGATATTTAGAAGCCAACAAGAGAAAAAAAAATGTAAATGATAAATTCGCTTCCAAAGCCCAACAAATTAAATTGATTGAAATACAGTTTAGAAAACAAGTGAATAACCTTTACTGAACTTTTTGGTGAATGATCAGCAAGCTTTTTCAAGTTGATAACAGATGCATCATTCTCAGTGTTCTTCATAATGTTTGGGAGAAATACATTTTTTTTTCATTTATTTGCCCCTGTACTCCACAGTTTTAAATGTGTTATCAAATATTCACGTGTAATTAAAGTGCACATTCCAGATTTTATTCAAGGTTATTGGTATACATTTTGGTTTGACGATATAAAAATTACTGCACTTTTTATAAGAAAGAGCGAGCCACTAGTTAGCCATGGAAAGGATAACCAGATTACAGTTTACCAAGAAGTATTTAAAAGAGCCTGCAAAATTCTGGAAAATGTCCAAGATAAAGCTGTATCAGAGTGATGGCAAGAGCAAAGTGTGGAGGCGTAAAGGAAGTGCCCAACATCCAAAGCAAACCATCTTTGCTATAGTTTGCATCTTTCAGTGTAGTCTCTGTATTTCTGTTTATAAAATCTTCTGCTGACAGTCGTTATTTACATATCCACATCTATCTCCTGAAGAGTGTTTCTGACAATGCTGGACACACATTTTTTCTTCATTACAATGAGTATTTTTGTGTCATCAGCAGTGGAGATCTTCCTTGGAAGACCAGTCCCTTTGCGATTACAGAGCTCACCAGTTTGCTCTTTTTTCTTAATGATGCTCCACGCTGTTGATTTTGGTCATCCTAAGGTTTGGGCAATATATGTTACTGTTTCATTCTTGTTTTTAAAGCTCTTAATTGTTTTTTTTTTTGACTTTCATGGCAAACTCTAGTCCTTGTGTTGAAGTGGCAACTATAGACTCCAAAGGTGATCAGAAGTGTAGAAGCAATCCAAGCTCTCTTACGCCCACCCCTATGATGCAAGTAAATACGCTTAGGTAATCACAAACACCTGTGAAACCAAATGTCCCAAACATAATGGTGTCCTGAATTGAGGGAACTATGTATAAAAAGTGCTGTAATTTCTACACGGTCAAACCAAAATGTAAACATAACTTTGAATAAAATCTGGAATGTGCACTTTAATCACAAGAGAATTGTTTGATTACACATTTAAAATTGTGGAGCACAGGGGCAATTAAATGAAAAAAGTGTCTTTGTCCCAAATTTTATGGAGGGCATTGCATGTTGGACAGGGAGCAGAGAACCCTAATGAAATATAGGGGTCCCTTTGCTCAGGTTATTTTAGAATACTGCTGAACAAAATAGTAAGTCTCAGGCAGAGTGGAGGATAGGACATGTCTATATCACAACTCCAACCTATTTTTGCTTATCTTTCTCTTATAGTTAGAGGTGCCAGGCAATGCTCGTGACGATGTATATCGTATAGATTATATTTTAATATATTATTATGTGACAATATAAACAACCTTGAACCTTGAAACAACGTACTTCCATATTTTGGCATTGAAGTGCAAAGGGATAGAAGTATAGAACATTTTGTTCTATGCACAACAGCTGACCAGTGTTTCCCCAGAAAATCATGGGCTAGTCATCATCCCTTCTGGGGCTTTATTTTCATTGCTTTAAAGCTCATTGCTTCTTCGGGTGAATGAGAATAGAATAGCCATTTATAAAGGTAACAAAATTAGTCAAAGGATGCTAATTTACAACATACCCAGCGTGGCAGAAAAAACAAATGAAGCTGCTGCTACCAAACTGTCTCTGTGAAAATGGCATTTATTAACATATAAATATAATTGTTTTCTATAATCTTGTTATCAGTAAAACTGAGTTCATATGTTAACTGTCAGAGTAGGTCTTTTGTGCAAGATATAGTTATTCTGCTGTAGAACTAATTCCCATTTTTACAATAATGGCACAGCTGCAATTGAGTCCATCACTTTATCATTTGTTTATTCTCCCTGCTCCCAGTGGAAGTTTTAATAGTTTTGCAGTTACTCTTTCAAAAATAAAGCTGTGACAACTGATGGATACTATTTGTTTCCAAATGAAAGGTGCCAGGAGGGGAGAAAGAAAGTGTTACATGTGGAGTTCTGGATATTCAACTCTCTGTTAAGGCCATCTCCTTCGTTTGTTACCAGACAAATGTATTTGCTAGACTTCGTGTCAGTTTAGCTTTCAGGTTGAGCATCATTCTCCTACCGCAGACTGGGATCCTATCTTTATCATAATTCAGTAGAATAGGCTGCAGCAAATAAGCTACACACCATAATTAGCAATTGGCAGCGCACACTGTAAATCTGTGTGAGTGCGGAACGATTTGCTTACATTGTTGCTTTGTTGACAAATGACGCTGTACATGTTAATGTTCTTGAAATGTCCCCGTTGCACCTGATGTGACAATAAATGTCAGCCAGCTGTATGAATTATGGAAATAAGATTTTTGTTTATGAATGTATCTGGAAAATTTATTTTACTGCACGTCTGCTGATGGATTTAATGTTTGAAACTGAATTGAAAGGATTTGTAGGCTTTTTTGTAACAGATAGAAATGCGTAATGAAACATCTTTGACTTTATATTTTTTAATCATTCTTTGACTATTTTTTTAATGCTCCAACAGACTCGGTTGTTCTTTTGTTCTGGAAATCTCTGGAATGGATTTTCTGACAATTAATGCTGACAGTGACTGGTTCCAGATCAAGCAAGGGTGAACCTTACTGCCTGGTGCTGCAGTGCCTTCAGACACTGTAGATTATATATTTTTGGAGAGCAAAGGCCTTTTTTTACAGTCTCTAGACTTGGGCTTAGCACAACATCTAATGAATCTCAATCCACTTTCAGAAGAAGGGGCATGGATGTGGCAAGTTTGTTTATGCATAAATTCTAATCCTGCCAAAATTCATATGCTAGGGCAATATTCCAACTGTTATGAGGTCCAGTACTTCATGAGAGCTCCATCTTGATTCCCATTAATTATGTATCCTATTCTATTTGCTCATTTAGAAATGGAAGCTTAGTTAGCATATTGGACATGCTCAACTGGGGATCGTAGGCCATGAGGATCACTGACAGGTCAACATCCATTCTCTATCTCTAATTTCCCTGAGCAAGGTTACATTTCTTGAACTTCTATCTCTGGTAAACCACTGTTATGTATAGTTACCTGATCAAGCACACCCATTGGCTGGTTGTACCTGTGGCACTCCTCACAGGATCCTATAAAAAGATGACTGCTTCACAACCCCATGTTAATCAGTGCAGGATAACCAAACAGTAAGGATATGCTAAGTTCTCAAGTGAATAAAAGCCTATTGGTTTCTCTACAACAGTCTTTCTTGTTCATAATAAAATTAACAATGAACCCATCCACATCATTAATGCCTAAAGATCTGAACGAAAAGCTACTGCCCAAACTTGAAATGAAACAGTCCAACATTGTGTTAAAAATGGTTACAGGTGAGAAAGTTAAAGTGCTCAGGAAATGTGAAGTGGACAGACAAAGAAAGGATTACCTCTCTACATTTTAGATACAAAAGGACCCAACTTGCTTGGAAGGGATTGCTTGGTACACATCCAAATTGATTGGAAGGCAAATGGTGCAGTGAAGAATGTACAAACTGTTGACAATTAAAAAATAAATAAATAAAAGCTGCAACAGGTGCTTCAAAAGTACCAGATAATGTTTGGGAAGAACATGGGGAAAAAAAATCTGGGAGAACTAGTCAAATTGGAATTGAAACCAGAAGCAAAACCTAAGTTCTTTCAGCCAAAGGCAGTACTTTTTTGCTATCAAAAAGGGAATCGAGACTGAACTCAACAGATTAGAAAGTGAAGGAATAATCAAGAAACTTCAGTACAGTGACTGGGCAGCACTTATTGTACTGGTCAGAAAACCCAGTGGAGAAATACAAATTTGTGGTGATTATAAGGTCACAGTTAACCAAGCCCTGCAAGTCCTTGGACATCCAATTCTGAGAGCAGAGGAATTATTTTAAATTATGAATGGTGGGAGTAAGTTCACAAAATTAGACTTATCACAAGAGAATCAAATGTCAAATTGGGTCCCAAATCGAGGAAGTATGTTGCTATCAACACTCACCAGGGATTGTTCACTTATAGCAGGATGCTGTCTAGAATATCATCAGCTCCAGCGATATTTCAAGCTGTCATGTTGGATGTGTGATAGTACAGATCTATCACCAATGTATATAGTGTATATAGTTACAGTATCTAGACTGTGCTTACAGCGATTGGCTGAGAGCTTAGCCACGCCTACTGTCTGGGCCTTAAAGGGTTGTGTCCCTAGCCAGGTGGGATCATTCCGGACTGGTCGGCCACCTGTGAAGAGCTCCTGTCTTTTGCTAATAAAAGCCTTGGTTTGGATCAACAAGTCTTTGATTCTTTCGATGAGCTCTACAGGATGTTACCTCGATGACATCATCATGATGACGCGGAGCATCTTACAAACCTGGAAAAGGTCATATCCATGTTAGAGCATGCTAAAGTCTGACTGCATCAAGACTGTTTATTTAGGTGCCCTCAGTAATGTATTTGAGATTTACAATGAACCGTGAAGGAGTCAGGATGGATACAGCTGGCACAGAAGCCATTCGGAGTGCATCTTGCCCATCGAACCGAACTGAGTTGTAATCATCCTTAGGTTTGGTTAACCACTATCAAAAGCACATCCCTAACATGTCAAATCTTTGCAACCCACTCAACCAGAAATGGTGTTGGAATGCTGAAACCAACAAAGCTTTTAATAGCTTGAAGAAACTGCTGACTTCAAGGGATAATGTTCTCATTTACTACAACCCAGACAAGGAAGTGACCTGGCTATTGATGCTTCACATGTTGGTTTAGATCCAGTATTACCACAAGTTACCAAAAAAGAACAACCAGTTGCATATGCTTCCCACTCTCTAATGGCCTGAGAATGAAACTATGCATAACTAGAGAAGGAAGGATTGGTCATAATATTTAGTCTCAAGAGATTCCACCAATACTTACATTGTAGGAAGTTCACCTTAGTGACAGACAATAAACTAGTGAGTTTGATCTTAGACCCCAGGAAAGGCATTCCTGTGTTAGCGGAGGCAAGAATTCAAAGATGGATGATGGAACTAGCGGTGTATGATTATGATCTAAAGCATTGTCCGGCAGTCCAGAATGGTCATCCATGCTGATGCATTATCATGTTTACCTCTGCCTGTGACCGAACAGACTTAAGGGAAGATTAATTGGACTGTGGAAGCCACAGCTATCAACCAGGGACAACTGCATAACTTGACAATTACATTTAACGCTTTCAGCAAAGAGGTACAAATTCTATACCAGAAAGCAAAAGGCCAGAGAACAAGTATTAGTAAGAGATTACAGGGAGAATTTAAAAAATGGATTAGAGGCAGGCTTCTCAAGAAACTAAGTCCATGTTCATATTTGTTTCTAGTGGGTGACAAGATATGGAAATGACATATTGACCAGATAAGAGCAATCGAGGACCACATTTCCATTCTGATTTCAGACAATCCACCTGACGTTCTGCTTTTGGCACAACCCAACTATGCTGCCCCTTGGATAGCCCTGGTACTGGTTACAGAGGCATTATCATTGATGGTTGAACAGGGTCAAGATGCTGGCCAAGCACATAGACAGTAGTGCCAGCCAGTGAGGAGGTTATCTGCTTCAGAAAGGTCAAAAGGTCAAACTCCTGTTTGATGTTCTTCATCCCCAAAAAGGTCCAAGAGAGAAAGACACCCACCAGTACATCTCAAAGACAATGTGCAATGACTTAAAGACTTTATATTACCAGTTAATGCATTTTAAAGTTAGATTACATGGTATCTCTAGTTTCAATTATTAGTTGAAGTCATGCTTAAGTTCTCTGTAGTGTCTACATATGTTAACAGATTTAGTTCAAACTTTATATTTACAAATAAGCACTTTTTTGAGGGGGACTAATGTTATGGGAATGCGCATGCATACGTTACATCATAAAAGGAGTTACATTCGTATTGTGTGTTCAGTTAGATACCATCTTGAGTGTTTACTGTTTCTCTCATGTGAGCTGATTCTTTAAGAGAAATACACTAGAGAAATAATGTTGAATATCATGGATTCCTACTTTAAAAAGTTGTGTGATGTGAACATACTATTTGTCAGTGTCTGAAAGAGGAGTGAATTCATAATGATGCAATATTGAAGCATGTTACAGAGTCCGTATCAGAACAAACCTAATCAAGGGGCATTAAGATAACCGCGGGGGCCACTGTTTTTTTCAGTGGCCATGGCCCCATGAATGCCCCACCCCACCCGTTGACACCGACCCTGAGCCTTTATGAGATGTTTGGGAGACCCTAGCAGCCAGATCAATTACTCATGTAATTTACAATATAGTAATGAGTTATTGACTTCAATGACAGTTTTGCCAATACAGTAGTACGCATTGGATATTATAATGTTTTACTTTGAAAACACCAGTAATAAGGACACTGATGGCATCTCTTTTGTAGCAGACATCCCGCTGATCTTTCATTCTGAGCATCTGTGGTGTTTTTAGCTGAGACTCTTCCCTGGCAGGCTTCAATCACAGCAAAGTGTGGAGAAGTTTCAGTGCTCTAGCTAATGATGAATGGCTTTCATTGGCCAGGTCCTATCTTGGGTTCTAATCACTACAATGGAATAAAATTATCAATTTTACTGAGAAGTTGAATAAGGGGAGCAAAGATGATTCTTGGAATTGCAGATATAAATTATGAATAAAAGAAGAAGTGATTTGCGTCCTTCAGGGAGTCCATGTCTCGTACAATGAAATTGTTATTTGCATTTTTGGAAAAAGAATGGATCAGTGTACTTGTACGTTATTGTCACAAGGACTGGGACAATTCTTGTCCCAATATCAGTGATGAATTTGCTTGCCAGTATGTCCACAGCCAAGTAATTATCAAATGGAGGTGATAGAACAACCTTCTGCAGAACAATATGTGATCCTGGGATTCATCAAGTCTAACGAGGTAGTGCAAACAAATGAATCAGTATCAAAATTTATTGTCATGGATCAAGTCTCGTGAAATTAGTTGTTTTGCAGCAGTATTAGAAGTGCAAAAATTGCTATAAATAATGGGTTTTTTTTAAATCAATTAGTACAAAAGAAGAGAAAAAAATGTGGTCATGTCTGTGGTTCATTGTTCATTCGGAAACCTGATGGCAGAGGGGAAGAAGCTGATTTTGTGCCATTGGGTATTCATCTCCAAACTTCAGTAGCAGTGAAAAGAGGGAATGTCCAGAGTGGTGAGGGTCCTTGATGAGGGTCAATGCCGCAAACAGTGGGAGTCCAAATCCAAATGCTTCTTTAATATCGCTGGCAACCTCTTTTCCAGCTTCTGGAAAGTTATTGTAACTTCAAATGAAAATAATTACACATGCTCCAGAGCATTTCAGCCCAATAGTTGATAATCTAGTTGGTAGCACATTGCCTATACTGAAGGACTTGCAAATATCTCTTACCATTACAACTAAAACATTTCTTACTCAGGGGACCTTTTGCCATGATCATGATGAAAAAAATCCATTGAAATATTAATAAAAGATATTACTTCAATAGCAACAGATATAATAATTTTACTTAACATTGTAAAACCTAAACCACAAAGGTTCATAAGTTTGACAGAGCCTTTCATTGCACACTTCTACTCTGCTCTCTTCATCCTTTATTCTTTTTTCCATTAAATTGAGTATGATTCATGGTTACGATTAGTTATTAGACTTATTTTTTCATCTTTACATGAAGGGTGACTCCCCTTTGCATGTGAATAATCATGGATAAACAATTACGTTTTTTTTTAATGATCAAAAAGGCAAGAAGTGGGGGCTTCCCCTTTGAAAGACAACATTAGATCCAAACCTTTCATTTATTGTCAAAACGTAATTTATCAGAATTGTTTTTTGAGTTGACTAGGATGGCAGGGCATGAGATAAGATGGCATCAGAATAAGGAGACAATTCAAGCAGAAGTCTGGTAAAATTGTAATAATGATAATGTTTATTGTCATACACTTGACACAAATTCACTAAAATTCTTATTTGCTGCAGCCAAACAGGAACAGAAAGTCCAACTACAATAATAAACATGAAATTACCCCAGTACAGAAACAGATGATAAATATAAAGGATAGATAAATATATATTCACAGTTACATTGAGTGCAAGAAATACAAAGGGATGTTTCAGTAGAGCGGACAGATCTGTTTGTGGTCCATGGGTAGCCTACTGTAGTAAATGCAAATCTGAAAACGACTAATTACATTTTAAAATCAATTTCAATATTTTTTCCCCATTGTGGCAGTTTTTTTTATTATCCTGGTAAAGAAAAACATTTGGTATTCACAGTGATTTCTTGAATGGAAGGTCCACTAAGACTTTAGAACTGCTTCTACTTGACACTTTCTTTAGCTTTGGTAACATAATTTTTTGGTGCGCCTTATGTTTTCATCTTTACCACCATTGTTTCCTTTCTAGAGCAACATTGTTCACCAAGTCCCATTCTATACATGATGACCTGCCCTTCTATCTCTTAAAAAGGTTTTAAAATAGTCCAAACTAATAAATTTAGAGGCCTTACAATCTCTATGAATGGTAATGGATGAGGAAAAGAATTCTTTTTCTACCAATAGTCAGAAAGTCTTTAACTATTTGGAAAGTTAGGTCTGCACAAAACAACATGAAAATAATACATATTTGTAGTTTTCCCAGAAATAGAACATTTTTTTCTCAAAAATTTCAAAGATTTTTATGTTACAGAAAGTATTTCATGATTCACATCAGTATTTAGCCAAATCTTCAGATGATAAAATCAAGTTGTGTAATGTCAATGTGTGGATTTTTAGCATGCTTTCATTTTTTCATGCTCTAAAGCTGAGATTTAAGTCTTTGAGATAGAAAACAAACATATGTCCAAATGAGCAGGTCAGTTTTATAAAATTTCATGTTGTAAAGCACCTTTTCCACTGTACCAGAATGATTCTTTTTTTTACAATAGTTTAAAATAGTTTTTACAATTGTCTTTAAAATGTTTCCACACTTTGAAATTCTTTCAGAATATCATCATCTTGGAAAACCTAAGTTAGAGCTTCTTATTATTTGCAACAGCTTTCAAAACCATAACCATAATTATTTAATTCCACTTTCTTCCATTCAGCATAATCTTTAAAATTGAATTGAAGGTTGATTGAACTGAGCTCTGTTCGGTGTTTAGTTGGATCTCTTCAAGTGAGGTGATTGCATTTGGGAATGTGAAGTAGACTTAAAAAAAAATCACAGCTGCAAATGTTCAAAGACTACTTTGGAGTTTGAACAAAAATGTTCTACAAGATCTAAAATGTGTCACCAACGGGATGCTGAACATAGCTGATATATAATTGATAGATAATGTCAGTGGAGAGCACCAGCAGGTTGTGAAGAAATTCATATGGTTAACTGAAAATTTGGTCTAGTGGCTCAGTGCATTTATTGAAAGCAAATGATGTTTGTTTGCAGGATCTATGACAGAGAGCGAGCAGTTTGATTTTTTTTTCCTCTACTGGTTGAAATTTCAAAAGTTGAGAGAAGCTGAGATTATTCACCTGAGCATTACAAGAGATTTTGGTTAAAGCATTTCTCTGACCATGCAGTCAAGTGCATCACAGGCAGAAAATACATCAGAAGCAAGCCTCGCTCATTCTTCATAGTGCAGACAAACCTACATTGATTCTCAGTTAAGCGAATTCTGATTTTTGCCAACATTTTGTTCATACATTGATGAGTGCCTTTAACCCAAAACATTGGTAATTTATTTTTTATCTTTGCTATTTAAAGTACACTGTTTGATCTGCTAAGTTTCTACAGCATTGTGTTTTTATTTCGATCACAGTGTCTGCAAACTTTCATGTTTTACTTCTTTAAAATTTTCTCCCTTATTTTAAAACCTGCCAAAGGTTTGAACCTTCTTCTTTCCATATTTAATTCCAAATCTCCATTTTAATTTTTAAAAACATAATTTATTAAAATATAATTTTTTTAAATATAGCACAGTAACAGGTCCTCTGGCCCCAAGCTCATGCCACCTGAATGCACTAATTAACCTTCGAACTCCATATGTTTTAGGCATTATTCCTGTTCTTGGTTATTTTGGTGCTCAAGTCTTGAGATCCCAACACTCTCAAGTCTGGATGGCTCTATTCCTTCTTCATGATCCTCTCTAAATCTCCATGTTGACCAAGTTACTCATCATCTACCCAGACCTTCCTATGCTACATAGTGTTAATTCTTTTATTAATACACAAGTGTCTTAGATGTTTTGCTAACTTGATGGTGGGATTAGGAAGACCTTGTTTTAATTTTAGGCTAAATTTGATCAAACACCTTTCCATGCTGCCTCAATAACATGGAAAATCAAATTGGACTGAAAAGCCATAAAGGTGGTCTCCATTTATTGGTAATTATAAAGTAAATTATGTATTTGTTTTTTGATTCAAGGTAAAGAAACACTATCCATTCAAATACCTCAGAGGCAGCTCATTCTATAAACATATTGTTGCCACATGACCCATTCTCATATAGTTTCAGAATAAGTTAATATTTAACCCACTATCTGAAAATAAATAACTGGCTCTGCATGAAGTTCTCCTCAAGTCAGTGAAACTTATTTCAGTGTTTGATAACCACTCTACAATGTATCAAAAAAGTACTGATGTGTAAAATAAATCTAGGAAATCAATTCTCTCCTCATTCTCTTAAGGGAATATAACCATATACAACACAGAACAGGCCAATTTGGACCTACTAGTCCATGCAGGAACAAATCCCCACCCTCCTAGTCCCACTGACCAGCACCTGGTCCATACCCCTCCAATCCTCTCCCCTCCATGTAATTATTCAGTCTTTCCTTAAATGTAAATAACGTCCCTGTTTCAACCACCTCCGCCGGAAGCTTATTCCACATCCCAACCACCCTTTGCGTGAAGAAATTTCCCCTCATGTTACCCTTATAATTTTCACCCTTCAATCTCAAACCATGGCCTCTGGTTTGAATATCCCCCACTCTTAATTGAAAAAGTCTATCCACGTTGACTCTCTCTTATCTTTTAAAATCTTGAACACCTCCATCAAATCCCCCCTCAATCTTCTACGCTCCATAGAAAAAAACCCCAGGCTGCCCAACCTTTCTCTGTAACTCAAACCTTGACATCCTGTCAACATTCTTGTGAACCTTCTCTGCACTCTCTCTATTTTGTTTCTATCCTTCCTATAATTTGGTGACCAAAACTGCACACAGAATTCCAAATTTGATCAAGTGTCACCCATTCTACCTCAAGGGAGATAACTGCCATCATCCTGGTTGCAGTGGACAGTCTGCCCCAGGCTAATGATGTATCAACAAAATTATGCTTCGACAGATCTTGATTTAAGATTGGCATGTTTTCATTGGGTATTGCTGAAGTATGATTTCAACATTTTGATTCCCACTTCATGGCCTATGAGAATGCTGAACTATAATGGCTCGGGCTGGTGTTTGTATTTGGTAAAAACACATGCAACATGGAAGTGACAATTTTGAACTTTCACCTCTGCCAACTAGATTCAACTTTAAGATTTGTAGATCTGATTATTTGAGGGTTCAATGTGCAACATCTTCCCAATGCTCTGCAAGATGTATTGTTAATGATCTTTTACTCTCAGGTCTGTGGACATTGCCCGCTAAATCTGAACATAATTTTTATTTTAGTCATTAAAGTATGGGAAATTTTCTTGTATTCTTTTTCACCATAGATAATTTCTTTCTCTGCTGTTCGCATTGCATGTAGAGGTCTGAAGACTCTTATCATGGCTGTGGTTTCTTGTTTTGACAGAGAATGCCCGTCTGCCCAATACATTAGAAGTTTTTCTTACTGGTAATTTTCTGTTGGACTATCTAAATCTCCTTATTAAAGTGAATAGTGGAATTGGATAAGATTCAATTAAACCCATCAGAGAGATTAATCAGCAAAATTTATAAATAGTAGCCCTCTCTATTATAGTCCTTATTAAAACTTCAGATTAAAAAACATTCTAACAAATTTCTCCAGGACTGTGGAATTAGCTGTGAAGCTTCCAGTAAACAGAATTTTGTGAAAGTAAGAAGAGGCAATAATATATTAGTTGCCTGTTTATTAAATGGGCACAATACTAGAGCAGCGATTGCCTTTTACTTTATTAGAGACCAAATCTCCCAAAACCTTTGAGCATATACCTAGTGAGGAAACCTTGTGATCAAGGGAGACTGCATCAAATTTAATTCTACTTCTGAACAGATTGATCTAATTCAGTGGAATTATGTGAAATTTATCCAATGTTTGATGGCTTCATGTTCATCTTAGCAATGAGCTTGCATTGCCTGGAAAGATGCTTCTCTAAAATAAAAGCATTTTTTTAAATAAAGGTTTCTTTTTAACTTCAGTGGCTCCTGCAAGCTGCTTCAATTTCAGATCCTCAGTTACTTTATTCATTTTCAATGAGATAAGAATTGTCTGTCAGCCAGCCATGAGCAAGTAAAAAATAACGGTTCCAATGGGTCATGTGTACCAGCATTTCCTGTCAGCCTTTATCTCTGTCGGCAGACACTGAAACAAGAGCATTACTGTCCATAGCCAGCATAGGGAGTCTCCTCAGGCAATGCCAAAAAATGCTTTTCTTATTATAGTCCTAACTCGTTGTGCATCACTAAATATATTCTGTCGAGCACAGGCAACACTTTGTTACAGCACAAGTGACCGGCAGTGAAATAACCTGCTCTGATGCAGCTGCGTACCACCTGTAGGGAAAGTCAAATTAGGAAGATGTCCTGCTGCTCTGGCACTAATGCCTTCTGTATTGTGATTTGACTTTCCTTCCTTCCTTCTTTGTATCTTTGTTGACTGCAGGAGAGTTTGAGGGTGCTTGCTTGGCCTTTTAATTTTATGTATAAGAAAGGAAAATTAATGCTCAGGTTGAAAGACATTAAAACCAACCACCCCACCCCCCTACCTCCCTCCCATCTATCTTTGAACCCAAGCATGCTGGAGGAGTGACAGGGAATGAGTAGCCTTTTCTGTCTGGAGTCGTGTTACTTTAACATCAAAAGTAATCCTCTAGCTTTACCTGATTTGGCATTGATGCATGTATGACACTATTTAGAAAATCTAGGGTTAAGTTCAGCTTGGATGAATGGAAATGTAATTGGCTTTAGCAAAACTTTATAGATGTTGAGAGATATTTTTTAATTCAAATGCAGAATATGGGTATCACTGGAAAGGCAAATATTTATTGCCGATCTCTAATCTCCCATGAGAAATAATATTTTTGTATATTTGTTGTTTTGGTGAAGGTGATCCTCACAGTGTACTATTAGATAAAAGGAACCAGAGATTTAAATTGATAACAATGGAGGGGTTATGATATAGTTCTAAGTCACTTGATGATTGACTTAAAAGAGAATCTTTTTCGGATTCAGATTTCAGATTTATTGTCAGATATATGATATCACATACAAATCAGATTCGTTTTTTTTCCTGCTGGGGATTGTGTTTCTGTGCACATGCTGCTCAATAAGATCATGCAGTTGGACACTTAAGGTACCACAAACATTGATGAAGGAAAATAAAGAACTGTGGATGATGGAAATTCAAAATGAAACAGGAATTGCTGGGGATGCTTTGCAAGTCAAGCATTGTCTGTGAAGAGAGAGAAAATTAGTAATTCAGTTCAATGAAACTTCATCAGAGCTGCTGTATATCCCCAAGATTCATAATTGGAATACAAGAAGAAGGAGACCAAATTAAAATGTGTAGGACTCTGGTGACATCACATCTAAAGTTTTTTTTTATTCTGCTGGTTTGGTCTCATGATTAGGAAAGATTACTTTATGACACCATAGCATAGATACTTATGATTGATTCGTGGGATGAAATGATATGAGAATGAGTAAAGATGACCTGCATTCAATGGAAGTTAAATCGTAAGATACAATTTCATTGCGACATACAAAGTTCAGGAAAATTATCTGAAATGAATGAAACATGGCTATCTCCATAGCCTGGAGAGTTGAGAACCAAGAGACAAATGCTGGGAATAAATGGTGGGCAATTTAGGCCTGAGATGAGACTGTAAGAGATGTGAGAAAGATCCAATACTCCTCATCAGTGTTCACCAGGGAGGATATAAAGGCTGGAGAATTTAGAGAAGTGTTCACTGATATTTTAGAGCATGTCTTCATCAAGAAGGAAGACATTTCAGAACTTTTCGTGCAAAACAGTGAATAAATCCAAAGAGCCAAATAGGATCTATCCAAGGATGTTAAGGGAAGCAAGAGAGGAAATGGCAGGGTTTCTGATGGAGATTTTGCACTTCTTGGGAGAGGTACCAAAAGATTAGAGGATGGGTAAAGCTGGGAAACAGGATCCAAAATTAGCTTGGTGGCAAGAGACAGAGGTTTCTCTGAGACTGAAAGTTGTTAACAAATAATGTACCTCAGGGATTGATACTGAACCCTTAGCTGATTGTAATATACTGTGTATAAATGGCTTTGATGAGAGTGTAGGTGAAATAATTAGTAGGTTTCAAATGACATGGAAATTGGTGAAGTCGTGGAGAGAAAAGGTTATATAAGGATACAGTGAGAGATTCATCAGCAAGAAATTTGGATAGAGCTGTGGTAGATGGAATTTGACCCACTAAAGCACTTTGGGAAGTCAAATTCTGGTCAGAAATATGGAATAAATGGCAGGGACCAGTAATTTTAATGATTAGAAAGACCTTGGGGTAGAAGTCCATAGTTCCTTCAAAGCAGTGACAGGTGAATAGGGTTGTGAATATACATTTGGTATGCTTGGAGTGGCATGAGTGAAGAGTAAACCTGTTATGTTACAGCTGCACAGAACATTGATTAGACCATACTTAGCATGCTGTGTACAGTTCTGATCAGCACTCAGCTGAAAAGGTTTTGTAACTAGAGAGAATGTGGAAAATGTTCATCAGGATGTTGTCTAGAATGGAGGGCTGTAGTTACAAGGATAGATTGGATTTATTCAGACTGGAAATTAAAAGGCTGAGTGGTGGTCATGTAGAAGTTTGTAAAGTTAAGTAGGCCACAGATTGAATTTTTTTTTTTACCTTCCAGCCCATTGAGCCCATGCCACCCAAATATACCCATATACCAATTAACCAACTAAGCCGATATGTCTTTGGGATGTGGGAGGAAACCGGAGCACTCAGATGAAACCCACGACACCATGAGGAGATGCACAAAAACCCTAAATCCAGGGCCAAATTTGAACCCAGCTTCCTGGTCCTGCAATAATGTTGTGCTAACCACAACAGTAACTGTGCCAGCCTTGATGATGCCAATTATTTTCCCAGGGAAGGGGATTATAGAATAATAGAGTACAGGTTAAGTTAAGAGGAAAACAACTTAAAAGCAATCTGAGGTGCAAGTCTTTCCATGTAAAGGGTGATAATACTTATGGAAGAAGCTACCAATTAAGGTGGTGGAGGCAGGTACAAATATAACATTTGAAAGGTGACTATGAAAGGTATAGGATTACAGGCTCGAAAAACATCCAATTTCTCAACTAGTCCTTGGGTGGCTTGCCTTTCCACAAATTATTCAGAATGTATTTGTGTCTTCATCATTACGCAAAGACCATAATTTCGCACCTTTATAGTACCACTTGATTCCATTTCTGCTGAAGCACTCGTACATTTCAATTTACCTCAAATGCATTCCCTTCTTTTTTTTTCAGTCTTTGAAAAATTGAAGGCTTGCTACATCCTTAGACTCACATCCTATCTTCTCCTCTTACTGACATGCATAGCTCAAAATTCAGTTTCAGATTCCAGATTTATTGTCAGAGTATATAAATGACCACATGTAACACTGAGATTCTTTTTTTCAGTAAAGTGCACAATTAAGAGTCCTTAAATTAGTTCCTGGTTAAGTTTGTTGTTGAGGAGTCTGATGATGGAGGGATAGCAGCTGTTCCTGAAGCTGGTGGTGTGAGTCTTATGGCACCTCTACTTCTTTCCTGATGGTAAATCCCTCCACTGTCTCACATCTTTTTTTTTAACCAATACATAAATATGGTGGAGAGACTCAGCGCGCATCACACAGCATCCATGGGAAGTAAAAGGTAAAGGGACACCTTCCATTCTGGTTCCTACCCCGGCGCCATTCACCCATAGGCCAGAGTTACCTGACGCCTCTGATTTTACTTCCTCTAGATGCTGCTAAATTTTTCCAGCCCTCAACCCCAGCATCTGTAGATTTTCTTGTTTAATTTTTTTATTTTTCTGTAAAAACCTTCCAGAAAATCTATGATTTTTCCAATTCTCTGATCCAGAACCTCTCCAAGTGTAAGTACCTATCATTGTCTTTATTTGCCAGGATCCCCTAAAATTACCTCTGTATATCTTTTTGTTTTGTTTGAACTTTTCTTTTTATCCTTAAAACTTGTTACTTTGACCGTGCATCTCTGAGAAATTATCCAAATATTTCATTATGTTCCTTAGCATCAATCGTTTTTCTCTCTATCTGGTGCTTCACTCTTGAAGTACTTGGCCTTTGTTATGTTCATGGTATGATACAAGAGAAAGTTGTTGATGTTGTACACCATTATCCCTTCTGAATTATTAAGCTCAATTCACTAGTCAAAGACAGACAGATGGTGTGGCATGCATGCCAGTTCATAACTCAACAAATGCAGCAAGTGTATGGCCGGTAAAAATATTTTTGTGCCCTCCTTTCGATCAATAAATTTTATTCTACTGAACTGGTGACAAAAATCAGAACTGCACAATAATTCCACACAGTTAAAATATTGCCATTGTTATTGACACAGTCATGTGATGTTCAGCCCCAGGTTAAACCCTGCACTATGTCCTGGGCCTTCAAACCATTATATATCCCCCACAATCCACTGCATTTTTGAAATGCCTATTTAATAAAAATTTGTTAAATTGCTCATTAATCTTTTTCAGAAACAAATATGCATTATATGACATTCCTTCCCTGGAATTAATGTTATATCATGTCATTACACAAATGTTTAATTTACAAAGCATGGTTTATTCTTTACTCTATTTTAAATAATGAAATCAAGAATAATTTATGTGGTATCTTCTTTTAAAACAATGGTGAATGAACATAACAAGTGTGTTAAGATGTTAATGTTGCACCACATAATTTCAGTGCTCATAGTTCAGCCTCATTTTATTTTGTACTTTCTTATCGTTTCCTTTGAATGAATGACAAATGCTTTTTCATGGTTATGTTGTTAATTCAATTTAAAAAATAATGCTAACGTTTCCCCTTTACCACATTAGCTATACCCTTGAATAAAAGCAGCATTACAGTATTATTTCTTGACAAAAGGTTTGCACATTTATCAGAACCAACTATTTTGTAGCTATGAAATTGATAAAGCATTAATGTTGGACTTCTAAAAGGTTAAAAAGATATTAATAACTAGATTATATGGCATTTTGTGTGAAGTTGAGGTGACATAAAATGGTACTCTCATTTTAACACAGTATATTCTATTATTCACCTTTTTCTTTCATGTATGGGTTCAGAAATGTTTCATCATAGGTTATCACATTGTGCCAAGCAGTAAATAGGCACTAATTTCATTTTAACCGCACAATTCACACACCAGTTTTTAAATGCCTCGATCATGTCTGTTTGTACAATGCATTTAACAAACTATTTGTTCCTTTAAAATAATGTTAAACTTGCCTCTGAAGCATCCACTTGTAAGCTCAGCAGTACTTCTTCGACAAAACTTTTTTTCCCCCCTATTTATTCCAGGGAAATTGTCTGATTTAGTTTCTCTGTTGCCTTGAGGTTACCATGTGAATAAGTGGTGCTCTTGTTGATCGTTGGTGTACTGGAAAGTTGCAACAAACAAGATAACAGGCCAACATAAATCATGATTAAGGAACACAAAAACCTGCTTTCAGTCAAGCAGTAATTCATTTACAACCAGAAGGGATATGACTTATCCACTCATTTTATGAGCTGAGGAATGCAATGGTCTTGTGATTCTCTGGGTTATGGCAGCTGACATCACCAAATTTACACACACTAGAATTCTAACACTGGGGCACCTATTTTTTTGTGCTTCATTCCTCATAGAGAACGAATTGTATTGCTTGCCTTGTACTGTTAAAGAATACCTTTTTCTTCTGAGCAGCTGCTTTATGAAGTGGAGAAAATGCCACTTTAGCTAATGATGAATGATGCTTGACCTCAGACCTGTGGCGCTGAATTTCATGCAATGCTAAATTAACATGAAAGGCCTAAGTCGTGCTATTTCCATTATCCATGCAGCAAAATAGATTCTTGTTTTGCTATCTGATAGCACAAAAGTCTGTTCATTTCATTTACTGCTTGAGGTAATGCACTGGAAAGCTGAGATACAGTAGGTCATGAGCTAGATTTCCATTTAGTCACTGAATGATAGCTACACTTTTTTCACAGTGATCAGTATGGTAACATCCCTCTTTTAAAAACCTGTTGCTACAGGATCATTCTGAATTGGGCAATTTGCCCTATGCTTGACATCTTTTTTGTTGATCATGAAAAATGATGAATTATACAAAGCAACAGTAACTCGAGATGCCAACATTATTGTAATCTGTATTCAAATAGTCAGGATTATAATCGCTTACTAATTGATTTGCTGGTTCCCTGATATTGAATAGAATGATTATTTTATTCTTTTGATTACTGTGCTTTCTATTGTCAATGGTGTTGCACAAAAAAAAATTCAAAGGACAATGGAAAAGAGCAAAGGCATCATGTATTTTTAACAGGCCTGTGAGAAGCAAATACTTATTGTCTATAATGGTTAAAACTCAATTTATAGATCAGTCTCTGAAGAAAGACACAGTTATTGGTAAACAAAAATAGGTTTGATGTTGTTTAAAATCATGCAAGTTGCAGGAGAGGAGGGTTATGGTGGTCTACTCTGATATTCTGCACAGTTCCCTTGATCTTAAGTTTCCAAACTCGGATACAAATATTTTAATAAAACAATGAACCCAGCTCCCAAGTCAATATTTATTTTGATGATCAGAATCTTGTATCTTAAAAAGTATGTCAGTCTAATTTTAAATAAGCCTGTGGCAAACTCCCATATTTTTAACGGCTGAAATTAAAATATTAGAGTTGTTCTGGTTTGTCAGTGCCAGGAGCTGCATCCAGTTATCTTGTGCATTGGTACAATGATCAGTGTAAATTAATGGTACATGAAAGAATAAACCATGATGTGAGATTTCAGAAATCATCGTGATCATCCATAATTAAAGAAGCAGGATTGTACCCATCTTACTCCTCATGTTTACTACTTAGCACCTATTTCACCATAAGGGTTAATCTCAGAATTTGCAGGACGAAGCCGCACAGAGTTATCGGGAAAACAAATGAGAGTGTGATTAATTGAAAAGCTCAACTAAAAATATAGAATAATGACTTGCTGCTGAATGGCCTCCATCTATCTATCTGATTGTCTGCTTTGTTTCCATAATGAATTTATCCTTGTAAAACCAATAAAGAATTAAATATTAGGAAATGCTTGTCGTCATTGGGAAATATTAAGCCACAAATGACTACTGTGAAAATCTGCACATGCTACACTATTCAGCAGATGTTGCAATTTAAGGATATTGACAAGGGAGACAAAATTTATCCAAAGGATACAAATACTTTACTCTGAGAACTACCTATAAAATACTTTATCTATTTAGTGGCTGTCGTCATTGTGATCAATGGGCAAACAGCTAAGCACTTCTTTTTATGTTTGATGCATAAGGTAGAAGGTCAAGAAAGATTATTTTTAAAAATGTTACAAATCCAAGTTTTATCTTTGAGACCAAACACATCAAAAAACCTGGATTATTAATTGAAGATTTTACTCATAATATAGAGGTATCATATTTTTTTTTTGTAGCAGATGAAAGGCCTAACTTTAATTCAAAAGCATTATTAATTTTAAACTTTGGTTAAAGGTTTCCTTAACATTTTTATTTTTATTTTGGAAGAACCAAAGAATATTAAACTTGTACCACCTTCTCTTGGAGAGGGTTAACTAAAACATTTGGTAATTGATCTGCCTAAAGTTGAAGTAAACTTGAAATGATCTGAAGCAGCACACATGAAACAAAGAGGGAACTTTTGTAAAATATTTAACTCAAGGAAGCTGTTCACTTTGGGGACTTATTCTTTTAACTGTAACATAGTGTTTGATAACTGATTTTACATGAGGAATCACAGACTGTATATACTACAGTCGAGGCACAACTTTTTCAATGATGTCCTCGCTAAGAACAATTGGTTTGGGAGTTGTAAATATAAAATTAATTGGACTGTGGACAACCTGATATTTGGTGGGAGTCATGTCTAATTTTTTTGCAGCTATTGCACTGATCATGTTTACCTGACAAAAATCTGACTCCTGAGACATGCAATATGGCTGGATGAGTCCAGTTAAATCTTTGGTTGATCTCTAAAAATGAACCAGATATGAACCAGTAAAATCCCTGGTGTCCAGCACCTATGGGAGATTGGTAGATGCCAGACAAGAAAATGTCCCAGTTGCTTGAGGTTGCAGGTTGCGTGGATGGGTGAACTATTGGCAAAGCGTGATTTTTTACCTATTTATTTTTCTCTATTTTTTTTTGTTTGTTTGTTTGATTTTTGGCCATTTGTTGAGGCTGCCAGTTGCTTGAATTCTGGATAACAGGGGGTTTACTGTACACGAAGAGGGCTTGAAAATTTCTAGTAGTTATTAATGTAGAGTTTCATTGGGCTGACAACAAAAGTGTAAGTATGGCACAATGACCATAGCGGTTACTGTGCTGCTATTACAGTACTAGTGATCTGGGTTTGAATCTGGCACTGTCTATAAGGTGTTTATACATTCTTCCCATGTTTGTCTGAGTTTCCTCTGGGTGCTCCAATTTCCTCGCACCATTAAAAAAACAAATGTACAGGGTTTGTTGGTTAATTGGTGTATTTAGGATGCACAGGTTCATGGGCCTGTTATCATGCCATTTGTCTAAATTAAAAAATTAAGTCTGGCACTGGGGTGACTGAACCTTCACTTCACAGTCACCTGAATGAACAAACAATGAGCTACCAGAGGAACTTGGTGGGCCACGCAACATCTGTGCTATTTCCAACCTTGGGTGCTGTCTGATCCTCCAGCAGTTCATTGTTTGCTCAAGAATTCCAGCATTTGCAGTTTTTATCTTTCTTCATTTTAATGGACATATGGTTCTGCCATGAATGTGCCACATAATCAAAAGTATGAAGCAATTAACAGACAATGTGTCTTGTAAACTACTTTAAAGAAATACTAATCAAATCTTCACAGAATAATAACTTGCAATCTTCATGATGTTGTTTGTCATTGTGTAACCAAGATAACAACAATTTAGAAGTGAAATTATTTATTTTATTCACGTGAATTTGCTAATTAGATGATTAATCCTCTGAAGACAGACATCTAAAAATTCATCTTTGTACTGAAACATTAAGCACAGTTTATGGTCATACCAGTGTGCTGTAATCTATAATCAATCAGAACTCAATGGAATAGACTTTGGGGGTGGTGTAGATTTAGCCTTACTAATCCAGGGTGAATTTCTATCTTATCTGTAGTGATAGTAATTCATCTTCATAAAGTCTGTGCAGTAAAAGAAAATGTATTGTAAAGTGTTAGTAATCTTAGTAATTAAGAAGACATTATCCTTTCTCAAGGCATCCATATAAAGATTAGGTGCTAGAAGTTGCTTCAAGCATATTTTAGGATATTTAACTAATATCTTGCACCAATTTCATGCTGTTTGAGAAAGTCGCATAAAGAAGAAGAATTGCAATTAGAAGCCTCACAAGATGGCTTTGCTCATTTACCCTATGTAACATCATGCAAAAACTGGCATTGCTGGTTTATTGTAGAATTCCCTATGATGCATTACACGTTGTCATTAGCAGGTAGCTCTGCAGATGTGATCTTTGGAGCCAGCTCCTAAATTGAAGAGAGAGACCTCAATGAAAACAGTACTCTTCTAACAACATGGGAGTGTTTCCACTCAATAACTAAATGTTCCAATTAAGGGAGAGGGGGGTGAAAATGTGTTGCAAAGGTTCTGTGGAAAATGGAGAGAGACAGAAAAATATGGCTGACAAAAGGCATTTTTTTTTTGTTTTGTTTTGTTTGGTTATAACCAAATACTTCTGCTGATGGCTGGCAGTCTCTGGATCCTTGCACTTTCAGGAAGTACGTTGATAAATGACCATGTCCATTCTGCTAATTCCTGTGGGGGGAGGGAAAAGTAAACAGTCTCCCAGCGTACAGATAACTTCCCTAACACAGCAGTCAATAACAAAGTGTAAGGGATATGGCAGAGATTCTCAACTGAAATCTTGAATGATCCAGAAGTTAGAAAGTTAAGAGTGACCTTGACCTCCATAATCAAGGTAATATTTGAGGCCCAAGGAAGCCACATCTCAGTGTGCTTAAGAAGTGCTGTCCCTTTAAACAGCATACTTTCAGGTCTTTGAGTTAACAATAACTATTATTTTTCATACGAGTTGAAAATCTCATTGCTGATGCATTTTTTTTCTTCCATATTGCCCTCCTGTTGATGTAATTTGGGGATTTTTTTTAAAATGGGGAAGTAAATGTGCAAGGCAGAATAAGGGTCCCACCAAAATCTTTTACTTTTCTCTAAGGGCTCTCAGAAACCCAGGAATCTGTGCAAAATGGCTTTGCTCCGGGATAAACCAGTTTTTAATACAATGGTGCTTTGTTTAAAGACTTGTGTTTACATACTCTAAACCTATTTTTTCGTTGGCATAAACGACGTACTTTAAAATTAAATAGCAGATGTTAGCATGTAACAACAGTAGGAGGAGCTTCCGAAAAATGTTGTACCTATATTTTTCAATCAGTGTGCACATATTGAGTCAGAATATCCACTGGCAGTGACAAGATTAATTTGAGAAACTTATGTGGAGTGTGAAAGCAATTATGTTTCAAATGACAATCTTTTCACCAATCTTAGTTTTAAAGTAAATTGCAAAGCTTTATGGTTCAAAAGTATTAACCTCATAAGAAGGAAAATACAGAATGACAAAATAGAATTTACTATGTCAGGATCACAAAGCTAGTATAACAATTAAAATGTAGCTCATTTAAGATTTTTTTTAAAAAACAGCAAGAAGGAACATGTGTTACGGAAAGAGATCAACTAATTTGGGGGAAAAAAGGCAGTATGGTAAGTGAATGGGTAATGGGACTAAGGGGTAACATTTGATTTGACCAAAGAGAAAATGAAACAGTTTGTATCAAAAGCGACATGTAGGGGGTGTGACACCATGGTGAGAATAAACATCTCAAAGTAGTTGACAGACTTCAACAAACTGAAAACCACTGTTCTTTAAAGTGAATGTACGCCACATTAGGCCTTAGGCTCTTGATGTCATTGTTTAGCATTGACTGCTCTGAACAGACCCACTAGGATATAGTCAATTGAAATTAAAACCATGTAATGTAATAAAGGGATACTCCTGAAGTGTTTTCAATCAAACAGATGGGGATCTGGATGAGGACAGCGTGTGAATGGCTTAGTTCAATGATTAAAAGCTAAACTTAAACAAGGATGTATTCAAATAGAGCAGTTTTCCAACTTAGTTCTTTATAGGATGTCAATATGACAACAAAATACCACTGCATGCTATATTTATTTTGGTGAATTTTACTTTAGTATATGCCAAGGAATGTAACCTATAATGTTCACAATTTCTTACAAAATTTAACAAAAGAACTTTGATGTTTTTAAATAGTAGCACATTTAGAGAGTGCAAATTGGATTCAAACCTACACATATCACTTAAGATTTTATAAGGATCCAAAATGGAGACATTCAGGTTTATAAACAAGCACGTTTTCAAACTGTAAAAAATTAATATGTTGTATTTTGAAGAAAAATATAATTAATAAAATCTAATTAAAAATTATCAGTTGAGGCCTTAGAAAAATAATTAACAAATGCATACCATTAATATGTTCATGCCTTTATATTAGAGAAACTGATATTTTCCAGCTCTTATAACGCATACGATGAAGATGTATTTGTGCAATATTTCAGGAAATGTAAACACATTGAACATCTTTCATTCATATAACGTTCTTTTTTCCCCCCAAAATATCAGCCCCAGTGCAATTTAATATCCTCAAAAGGAAATAAATGCACACAAATTCTTGATTCAAATGTATATTTGGAAGAAATAAAATTTGTTATTTACAATTTTTAATACAATTCCATAAGCCTTTGTGCATTTCTTAAACTGCACACAATGAAATTGTACTTGTCTCATGTATAATCTATATTCAAAGTCATCTGATTTTCTCAGTGGAAAAACTTGATCTCACATTTATCTCAGCTCATGGGATCCATGCCAAAATTCTCCCTATATTTTTGTGCTCTCTTTACCAAATTCAATGCTGGAAATGTAAGAGACAAGGCTGAAATGGCTAATTACCTGAAATTGTTGAATTAGTTGTGTCTGGAAGACCATGATGTGCCCAAAAAGATGAATTGCAGTTCCTCCAGCTTCACTGGAGTTGACAAAAAAAAAGTTAGATTGAGATGTATAATTCAGGTGACAGGAAATGGATGTCTCTGGGAGAGATTTGCAAAGCAGGTACTCATATGCAAAGCTCAGTTGTGCTGAAGAAACTCAGTAGGTCATGCAACAGTCATCTGAATAAAGTGTAATAATGGTTACCTTTTACTTCCTGTGGATACAGTGTGAACTGTTGAGTTTCTCTAGCTCATTAGTGTATTTCACTTGACCCCAGCATCTGCAGATTGGTTTTCTTGCTGCAGAAAAGACCACTTTGAGAGTATTGAATACAGTTTTCTGAATTGGAAGGGGTACAAATAAATAACTAGCCCTTTTTAAATTGCAGTATCTGGTTAGTCCACCTTGACCTTGGGCAATTACTGGGCCAAAGGTTCTGTAAGCATCTTTCAAGTTGGAGGCAGATTGACTCATTAAATCACCAATCTGGCGATTTAAGAGTGATCTAGCCCCCACAATGACGTGTCACTGGCAGTACTGCCAGATGATCAAAAGCTGTCTGCCTGGTGACCCATTCACGTCAGCACTGACATCACCAGAATGTCAGTCGACCATTTTCCTGTTCAAATCACCTGTAGATGCAACTTAGGCAAGTTTAACTGGGTTTCCTGACTACCTCTGAAGTAGGTCAGGGACCCAGATGGATTCTGATAATGTTGACTGAGTTGGACCCTTTCTAACTGCCGCATAACTGGGCACTAACCAGGCAAATTGCCTGGTTAACCCCATTTTGCCTGGCAGTTTGAAAGGGCCTACTGCTTCAATTGAATGCTTGAGCCTTGGTCCACAGAAAAAGCAGATGTCGTATCAGCAAATTATACAGTAACCCAATAAGATTGCTCCAAGAAAATTACAAATCTGGTCTTTTCACCTGGAAATCTCAGCACCATTTTATTATTTTATCATGCAATAACAACAACCAATGATCATATCACTCATTGTCCCTCAGCTAACAGCTTAATTCCACGGGCTCAGAGAGTTGCCAACTACAGGCCCAAATGTATCTATCCTATGGTGTTAAAGTGAACTGGAGATTGCTTGATAACAAATGAATACAGCTGCAAAACAAAACTTTTAATCAATTTTCAAAGCCTAAGAATTCCATTACAGCAAGAAACATTGCCACAAGTAGCTAGACTAATCCAAGAGAGTAAGCCTCATGGCTTACAAGTCATATATTAAAACCGTCTGAACTCCTAGGTTTCCAGAACTTTTGAACGACTGCTCCATATAAGTACACGCTTCTTAGAATTCTCTTGGGATTTGTTAATCAGGGTTGTGACTCTTATCCAATGGTTAATAGCCTTTTAGTACCTTGCAAAATAAGGAGGGCCTTATCAGCTCAAACCTTGTGGAATTGGAAAATGGAAAGAAAAGATTGCAGCTATCTTCTCTCTTCCAGTCAACATTTTAAACTTATATTCTCACTGGTGGAAATGGAAGAAGGAATGGGAAATTAGCCATATGTTTGTGAAGGAAAGAAGAGGTTAGACTTCCTGAAAGTTGAACTGACCAGAATTGTTTAAAGGATGGTCAAGAAATGGACAAGTTGTGTGAAGTAGAAGAAATTTGTCTTGCATTCAGTGAAAGAGGTGGTCCAAATCAGACCAGAATTGATTGAAAGGGTTGATCGGGATATAGACATAAGCAAGAAATCTGTAGATGCCAGTGTCCGTGGCAAAACATAAAGGTGCTGGAGAAGCTCAGCTGTTCATACAGCATCCATGAAAAGCAAAAGGCAGTTGGTGTTTCAAGTCTGAGTTTCAAGTCTTGCATAATTTAACTGAGATGTCATTTTTGTTTTTGCTATTTATTTGAAGGGAAGCTATGGAGATTAAGAATTTAGGCCAGTATCAACATTCAACTTGTCAAATTAGGGCTATTGAAAGTTTACAGTTTCAAGATGTTGTGATCAAGAATAGGTTTGACAGGTTCAGAGAGAATCAAGACTGGACACATGTTATCAACGAACAGTGGGCTTTATTTACAGACAGAAGAATTCACAATAGAGCATACACATACACACAGACCAACCAGAATAGCAAACAAATTACTACACAATGAATGCAAGTAAATCATTGCCAAATATTCTGAACTCCTGATTAGGAATGCAAGGGTTAAACACACAATACCCATCCACCCACAGGCACAGCACAACAATGAATTAATTACAACTCACAAGTATGTAAAATGAACCTGATTTCCAGCATCAACCACAGCACAGGATCTGGAATGGGCTATTGCAATCAGCCCTCCATGGCCTACAGCCTGAACTTCAGTGCTGGTCTTGAGGCAGCAACAAAAAAAAGGACAAACAGGCTCCATGTGTGGCTTTTCGATAGAGGGCCCGATCACGTGACCTGCTCAGACCAATAACGCATCAGTATTGCCTGTGAGCAGATCTAACAATCGATTACACCTGGAGGACCAATCATCTGTCAGCAGCAAGAACCAGTGGGGTCCTCAGTGATTTTATGTGCCCTCTTCAGACAACAATCCTGGGAGATCACATCGATGGGTGGGGGTTGGGGCAGGGATGGGTGAGGGTTGGGGCAGGGATGGGTGGGGGTTGGGGCAGGGATGGGTGGGGGTTGGGGCAGGGATGGGTGGGGGACAGGCTACTGCTTGGTCAATCTACTACTTGACCAGAGATTGCAATGGTTGGTGGGAAAGAGTTGTATATTGCAGGGAATGGCAGCTACCCAAAGATTATCTAATCTGGCAAGCATTCTAGTCTGGTGCCATGCTAGTTTGACTATATTGTTTCAGGAGTACCCAATCTCTAGCATGCTCGGAAGCAGGTGGTACATTCCCCTACACTACATAGGGAATTATGCTATTTTCTAACCACCCCCCCCCCCCCATAAAGAAGTCCTGTGAGCATCATGAAGGTGAATCACACAACCAAGTGCCACCCTCAAATTTTCCAAATGACTCAAAACAACCTACAAATAATCATTATGTTTCATGCTGGGGGGGGGGGATAAAAAACTTCAATTGTAAATCATGGGAGAAATATTGCATTATGCCATTGTATTTCTGGACATACTTTCACCTTCAACACAATTTATTTTGTTTGAGATTTAACTCACAAGACAATCTGGATAATGCAATTTTGTGTCAATATGTATCATTTGAAACAACTTTAAATGGCAATTTTAAATACAGCCAGACAGAAATTTCTTTACATTTATATACTGTGTTTTCTATTTCCTGGATATAAAAACCTGCATGCAGGTATTTGGAATCATTTACATTAACCTTTACATTAACACCAATCTTGTTATTTAAGTGCTGGGACAAAATTTCATACCTGTTCCATTATTATTTAAGTACATATTGCTGAAGCAGGGGGTTTTTATTGGAAAGGAACCATCATTAAGCAACTCCATACATTACCAACTAGCACTGAATTTGAGCAAAGACAGGGACTTATCTTTAATTCCCTTGTACGTGGCAGGGTTGACACATGTAAAGTAATAGCTCATTTTCAATTGCCATGTTTAGCATATGTCTCATGTTGGCTCTGCAAGGCCTGCAGGCCGGTCCCATGAGTTCAGCTCAGCCAGCAGTTGCTACCACTTCACAGCCCCTTTTAGCCTTGAATGCTAATAGCTCTGAATGATGTTCAGTTGCCCTGTTAATTTTTCAGCAAAAGCATTATGGGTATAAGTGCATCTGACATCTTCAGTCATGAGCATGAGCCTTTATGTCCTTTTGTTTGTATGTGTGTGTACATGTATAGGAGGGTGAGAAAGAGAGAGTGCACACTGCATTCCTGCAGATGGTATTGAACTGAATATGCACTTCTGTGGAATAGTACACAGCTCTAAACCTCTAGGTGCAGGAGGCTGTTAACAGTTGCTGATAACAGTAGGCAAACATTAACATAATAATTAGTGTCTTGTAATTGTTTCATTAAAACCAGTTGTTCCATTTCTCTTCATGTTTTCCCAGAAGAGAAGCTGAATTTGGATGACAGCCAGTGGGAGGACATTCACGTTGTCACCGGAGCACTAAAGATGTTTTTCAGAGAGCTGCCTGAGCCACTTTTTCCATTCGGCTTTTTTGATCAATTTGTAGACGCCATAAGTAAGTGCAATACAATTTTAATTTAACCCTCAGAGCACTAAAGGAGCAATTTGCTATTCTGCACTCTGCCACTTAACAGGATGAGGTTAATATATATATTTTTAAAATTTCCAAACAGAATGGAACCCATAAATCAGTGTCCTAAATGTAGTTTTGTTTATTCCGAGCTTTTTTTTTAATATTCATGACAGCAGTTTATTTTGTTAGTAAACTATTGTATTTTATGTATTGTTTTTACACTGAAGTTTCCAAGCTGTTCCACGTAAACGTGCAGCCAATTTATCCTGACGTCAATAAGCTGATTTCTTCGAGAAGTTTCAGAATACTGATAAATATCAATTTAATTATTACACTCACCACTTCTCGTTTTTCAGTTACTCGGTGAGATTCTCATGTTCAAATTGTCTTGCTTGTTCAAACCAAGAATGGCAATTTTTGTTTTGTTTATTCAAATATTTTTCCTTTCGGCTCTTTGAAAGAATTATGTCTGAACACATGGTTTGAAAAGAGATAAAATATACAATTGTAATGAGCTGAAGTTAAGTCATTGTCATTGAGTCTTAGACTCCACAAATCAAAATAGAATAAATGTATCCTTTTTATTTTTAATTTATAAGGCACGTTAATTTATTTGGCCCTCAGTAAAGGACCCCAATATTAGCTCAGATTAGGCTGGTCTGATTCTGCTATCCATAATTGCTATGCCTTGGTTTTCCATCAACTTCTCTGATGTACAGGGTGTTTTGCTGATGAGAAGCAACCTCAACTCTCAAATGAGAGCAAAGGAGTCCTGTGCTCCAAAGTTCCCCTGAAGACTTTGGTAGTCAGCAATGCATACCATGAAGTGAAGTGGTCAGTTAACATTTTAGGTTAGGACCCTTTCTCACAACCAAAGTGGCAAGAGGAAATAGTAAACAGAAATCTGGGTGGGAAAGGGCAAGGGAGAGGAGAAAAGATGATGGAGCATTGCATGAATAAAGATGAGCAAGGTGGAGAGACAGGTAAGGCTGGAGAGCATGGTGGAGTCAGGGAGTGAATGGTTGAGAGAAAATTGACAATGGGAGCAAGTAAAGGAGAGATGGAAACAATGGACCCAGACTGGGGAAGGGGGTTATCAAGTAGTAGAACATTGCTTAATATTTATTAAAGTTTTCACTTGGTTAGCTTTGTGAAGGAAAACAACACTTGTCACAGCTCTAAGCATGTTTTATTTTCTGTTTTGGTCAGTCAAGTTATTGAATACTATGAATATTGTATTTATATATTGAAGATAAATATATGTTATGCTAAAAGTTAAAAGATTGAATACTTGGAATTTGTTGAGCAAGCCCACATAAGTTTTGATCATAGATTCAGCAGCAAATGAACAGCTAGGAGAAAGAAGGCATAAGGAAGCTATTGAGGACAAACAAAGACTACAAAAAAATATAGTGAAAACAAAGAATTAGTGAATGGAGTTTGCTTATATTTCTTTCTTTGTTCACATTTTTATCTTGTGTATACATTTTTCTTGAGTACAGCTTACAGTTGCAGATGAGTAGAAATTCTGCTTGGTCCACAGGATGTCATGTATGAACTTTAAAGTTTGAATGTGAGAAAATTAAAATTAATAATTCAATCAGAAAACTAAAAAAAGAAGCCGACTTCCTTGATGTTGAAAAATTGCAGACCACTGATATGCACCAGTAAATCAGTATGATTCACAAAAGATGCATCTGCAGCCACAAAAGCTAATTTGGAAAGCTAACAGAAAGATATTATTATACAATCACATTTCATTTAGTGTGACTGTCACTTTAAGGGTTAATACAGGCTGCAGCCATTCACAGTTGTGATGAGAATGGATGGCACCATGAAGTGCTGACTATAAACTCTGGAGGAAGAGAAGGAAAAACGGTTGTTTATCCAGGAAAATAGGTGGTAAGAGAGTCATGAGAGTGGAACAGTTTAAGAAACAGGATTTCATTATTTGACCAGCAGCCATCTGATAAACACAGTGGTGGAATGGCTCTTGGTGAAATGGACAATTCGGCTGATTCTCCTTATCAGGGGAATTATTGAATCACCATGAATAAAGGAAAGGTCACTTTGCTTGATCTGTATCTCGGTTTTGAAAGCAGAAGAATTGATGCATTGTGTCATAACTAAAGTAATGGTCATTTCACCTGACCTATCCCAGGACGTTGGAAGCATCATGAATTTCACTCATTTGATTTCTCCTACGCAAGGAAAAGGGGAGTTGTGACAACCATTCATCCAAAAGGATATTGCTCAGAAGAAACTTGACAAGGATTTGTGAGTTTTCAGCAGTCCAGTCACTCCGTCTTTCCCACCTCCTTTGTGATTACTTCTGGGCATCAGTTTAAAAATTTGAATTTCAACACAGTATTTTTAAGATTGAACTTTGGGAATGATTTCCCAGAATTGTACACACACACACACAATTGGGGTTAATTTAATGAATGTGTTCTATTATTAGTAATTATTAATATGTTGTTTTAAACGAAAAGCAATAACAGTCTCTTGGTGAATTTCTATTGCTGTTGGTCTGCAATGTAACATTTTTGTTTATGGCTGAGGGATTTGAATGTAAAAATAAGGAGGATTTGTTTCAGTTAAAGGACACAGGTGAAATTAAGACAGAAGTATTGTGTAAAGTATTGGTCTCCGAATTTAAGAAAGGATTTTAAGTGTTTGAAGTAGTTAATTGAAGGTTTTTTTGGATTAATAACTGAAAAGCATAGATTGTCATTTGAAAAAAAAAAAAAAAATAAAGAATCTATCCTATGGAGTTCAGAAGATTTGGAGGGGGTGCTTGATTGAAACATACCAGATCCTCAGTGGTCATGACAAGATGGATGTGGAAAGTATGTTCCCTTGAGGGAGAGTCTAGAAATAGGCATCTCTGATTTAAAAAGAATGGGTCATCCATTTCAATCAAATATAAAGGATGTCTTTTTTTTTAAAGTTCAAGAGACTTTGAAACTGCAAATATTTATAGGATGGAGGTGGAAAGGTGAAAAGGAAGTGAGCGAAAAATTACTCTGGTTAAATGAGAATACAGAGCTGAGGTGATGATTACATCAGTGATGAGTTTTCTAAATGGATAAATTGGTTTGAATGCTGAATGGCCTACTGTTGATACTAATTCAAGTCCTTATGCTGCGTTACTAAAGATAGGTGATCAAAGAAACTCTTTGTGTATTTAATCAATGCCGAGTACACAGGTAATCGGGTACATTAGACCCTTCAGAAATGTTGAGCAAAGAAGCCAAAGTTGAGAAAGAAGATTGGTGTTTTGAGCTCATTGAATGGTGTAACGACAATAACCTTGTGCTCAATGTTAGCAAAACCAAGGATATGCTTGTGGACTTCAGGAGGAAGTCGGGAACACGACCCAGTCCTCATAAAAGGCTCAGTAGTGGAGAGGCTCAAGAACTTCCAATTTCTGGCTGTTAACATCTCCAAGGATGTGGAGCCTTTACATTGATGCAATCACAAAGAAGGCTTGCACGGCTATATTTTGTGAGGTGTCTGAGTCAGTTGCGTTTGTCACTGAAGACTCTCGTAAACTTCTACAGGTGTATCGTGGAAAGCATTCTGGCTGGTTGCATTGCTGCCTGGTATGGAGGCACCAACTCTCAATACAAGAATAAACTTCAGAGGGTTGTTAACTTGACCTGCAACATCACAGGCACCACACTTTATTCCATTGAGGACATCTACATGAGGCAATGTCTTTATATTTAAAATAAAATCTCTATCCTCAAAGACCCCCACGAGGCCATGCCCTCATCACACTGCTACCATTGTGAAGAAGTACAGGAGCCTAAAGACAAGCTCTCAATGGCACAAGGACAGCTTCTTCCCTGCTGCCATCAGATTCCTGAATAATCAATGAACCATAGACACTGCCTTTTGTGTACTATTATTTTATTACTTTTTTTAATAATAATGTCATAAAATGTTTATAATATGAATGTTTACTCTATGATGCTGTCACAAAACACTAAACTTCATGACAATAAATTCTGATTCTGCTAATTGGTAGACCAATTGAGGCAATGGTCAACTTCTGGAGATTGGTGAGAAATAAGATGTTTAAATAAAGAGCAGTAGTTGAAAGCATTAGCTGGGATTGATTTTTCAAAGGATAAGACTAATCAGGAGAATTGTAAAGTCTGAGAGTGTTTGGCAGCAGAATAGGTTAAATAATAGGAAATATGTTCCAAACAGATTAGTTGGCTTGGAGGCGGGAGTGTCATAATGTGTGGATTGGTAATCAGGATCAGGTGTGCATTTGACAGCTACAGTATGGAGTCTGCAGATGAGAGTAGGTAGAGTAGAAGATCTCTGTGTTGGGGCAGGAGGTCAGCTGGAGTAGCAAGCTTGGAATTGGCAAGAGTTGATGGGAGTTTGTAGTGGAGTTTCTGAAGGCAAAGCAGGCACTCATCTTAAAGGGGACCAAACAAAATGTCAGATTCCTAATATCTGTCCAGTGTTCAGATCATTCAACTTTCAGTTTACAACAATAAAATGACAGAAAAATCACATCTTATCAACCAAGTCTTAAAGAATCTGATTAAATTAGAATGTCTGCAGATGCTGGGGTCCAGTGCAATAAGGTTCCTGACACATACATGACGAAAGATCCAGACCCAAAATATTGGTTACCCTTTGCTTCCTATGGATGCTGTGTGGCCTATTAAGGTTTTCCAGCAGGATTGTACATTGAACGAAGAATCTGCATTGATACCTAAATATCTGCATTGACACATTAATACTGCCTCTCCAAGACCTGACCTCACATCCCTGCGTCTGTCCTGACCTCACATCCCTGCGTCTGTCCTGACCTCACATCCCTGCGTCTGTCCTGACCTCACATCCCTGCGTCTGTCCTGACCTCACATCCCTGCGTCTGTCCTGACCTCACATCCCTGCGTCTGTCCTGACCTCACATCCCTGCGTCTGTCCTGACCTCACATCCCTGCGTCTGTCCTCTTCATGAAATTCTTTTATGAAGGTTAGCATTGAAACTGCTTTCACCATCCCCAATAACCCATTGTCAAAAAAAACATTTTTTAACAGCTTGCAACTGCTTCTCACCTCAAATGATGTTGAATCAATGTTTTCACCTCCATGTAGAGGTCCAGAAGTTTCATAATACCACTGAACCCTCATAAGTTAGAACTGTTCACTTAAACCTCTCAGTCTTTCTTGCTTGGCCCTTCAAAACCAAATGCTTCCTCATGCGTGCTAGTATTAATTTGGTAAATCTTCTTCAGACCCTCAAAAACCAACCTTCTAGAATTCAGAACTGAATGCAATTCTCTCACTGACACCTCACTCATCAATTCTTAGTAATTATGTAAAGTATCTTCCACTTAAAGTATGACATTTTGATATGCTGCAAGTAACATAGACAACAAGTGAAACAACAAGATCATTTCCTCGATAAGTTTAAACAGCATTGTAGTATGGCAAGTGTGATACACAAATGTGCTGGAGAAACTCAACAGGTCAGGTAGTATCCATAGGAAGGAAAGGGTCATCAATGATTTGGGCCTGAGCCCTTTGTCAAGGTATTGTTGATTGACAGCAGAGATAGAATTAAGGCCTGATCTCAAAGATTTCAAATACTATCTACAAATTTACCGATGATACAAATTCTTGTATAAAGGTGATGAGTCAGCACAGAGGGATATTGAAAACTTGGCTGAATGGTGCACCACCAACAACCTCACACTCAATGTCACCAAAACCAAGTAACTGACTGTTGAGTTCAGGAAGGGAAAGCAGGAAGTGTTCAATCTAGTGATCATTGGGGAATCAACAGTGGAAAGGGTGACCAAATTTAAGTTCTTGGGGATCTTTCCTGGACCTAAAACACTAATGGCATGGTGAAGAAAAAACGTCAGTGCCTCTACTTCCTGAGGAGTTTGTAAAGGTTTGGTATGACACCAGAATCCCTGGCATATTTTTAGAGATGTGTGGGGGAAAGTGTGCTGACCTGCTGCTTCACAGTCTGATATGGGTACACCAATGCCTCTGAGTGTAAAGCTCTTCAAAAGGTAGAAGACACGGCCCAGGACATCACAGGAAAAATCCTCCCCACTATCCAGAACATCTATAGGGAACAATGCCGTTTGGAGAACAGCAGCAATCATCAAGGATCCACATCACCCAACATAAATTGTGTGACTGCTGTCATCACGAAAGAAGTATAGATGCCACAGGACTTGTACCACCAGGTTCAGGAACAGCTGCTCTGCCTCCACCATTAGACTCCTATCAGGGACTCATTTGAGGAGTCTTACTTATGCACTTTATTGTTTTTTTTTAATTCTCTCTGCATAGCTCTGTCATTTTGTTTACATTCATTATCTGTTACAGTATTTGTTTATGCTATGTACAGTTGTTTTTTTTTGCACTACAAATAAGTTATAATTCTGCCTCGCCCAAAGAAAAATGAATCTCAGGGTTGTATGTGATGTAATCCATGTTCTCTGACAATAAATTTGTCATCTGAAACAGTATCAGTATGGTTTGAATTTGATAAAAGAAAATTGGCTCCTGGATTTGCTGCCATAATATACATACATCTTACATAGGCAAAGAAAGCTGTTTTTTGCCTGGTGTTGGGCTGAAATTGTTTTGTATTTCATTAATTTCCCGGGCATTGGTCATTTGGAATCAATCGCTTTTCATCCTTCTTTGCAATAGTGGAAATAAGAATCCTAAATAATTATACAAATTACACACTAAGCAGTCTCAAACTATTAAACTGCTTTCCACCATTCTCATCCAAAGATGCCAGTTCAATTGTGGCTTCTAAGAAAGAAGATTTTTGTCTTAAATAGTGGAATTTTGTGTTTGGTCAATTACCCTCTCCTGGTTAAATATCTTGGCCATTGCCAGACTATGCAATGGAGTAAGCGGGTCTTTTTCAGGATGTCAGGATGTGACGAGTGGAGTGCCGCAGGGATCGGTATTGGGTCTTCAGTTGTTTGTAATTTATGTAAATGATTTGGATGAGGGGATTATTAATAACATGAGCAAATTTGCAGATGACAGTAAACTGGGTGGCGGTGTGGGGTGTGAGGAGGATGTCACGAAAATGCAGAGGGTCTTGGACAGGTTGGGGGGGAGGTGCAAATGGATCTGGGTGTACTAGTTCACCGGTCACTGAAGGCTAACATGCAGGTTCAGAGAGCTGTGAAGAAGGCAAATGGCATGATGGCTTTCATAAAGAGGGGATTGGAGTATAGGAACAGAGACGCCCTTCTGCAGTTGTACAGGGCCCTGGTGAGACCTCACCTGGAGTATTGCGTCCAGTTCTGGTCTCAAATTTTGAGGAAGGACATACTAGCTATAGAGGGTGTGCAGCGCAGATTTACAAGGTTAGTTCCAGGGATGGCGGGGTTGACATATGCTGAAAGGCTAGAAAAACTGGACTTGTATCCGATGGAGTTTAGAAGGATGAGGGGGGACATGATTGATGTATACAAAATTATCAGGGGGATAGACAAGGTGAAGTCTGATTACTTGTTCCCAATGATGGGGGAGACGAGGACTAGAGGGCATAGTTTAAGAATACAGGGTAGGCCCTTTAGAACGGAGATGAGAAAACATTTTTTTACCCAGAGAAGTGTGAATCTGTGGAATGCTCTGCCACAGAGGGTGGTAGAGGCAGATTCGCTGATTATGTTCAAAAGAGAGTTAGATAAGACTCTAGTGGGCAAAGGAGTTGAGGGTTATGGGGATAAGGCTGGAAAGGGGTACTGATAGTAGTGATCAGTCATGATCTGTAAAATGGCGGTGCTGGCTCAATGGGCCGAAGGGCCTACTCCAGCTCCTATTGTCTATTGTCTATGCAATGAAACTGCCTCTGTTTAGTATATCTACCATTCCTCCCAGTGCATTTCATCAGAATCTAGCCCTAGAATTATTTCAATTTTACAATAGACCAGGTCCAGATTTTTCAAAATTCTTTAACCGCGGCATTGTTACAATGCCAGCATTCGGTGTTCAAATCTGGCAAAGTCTGTAAGGGTTTCTTTTCTGTTTTGGGAGTCTGGTATCTGGAATGTGAGTGACATGACCTTCCTAATATAGTAGGCTGACTAGGCAGAACTTTCATTGAACCAGTATAGCAATCAAAGTTCTTTATCAAAAGCTGCATCAATTTTCATGAAAGATGTAGTCAATGTGTGTAGAATTATTGAAATAACTGCATGATTCTGTTCCACTTCAACACCTAAATTAGATGAAGTATTGAAAACATAATGATGTGTACTCTGTTCAAATCAAAAATGAAAATTACAATGAACTATTCTGGCATTTTGTTTCTGCTAGATGTTTCTTTTTTCAGGAAATATGGTCCTGTGATTTTCCAATTTCCATTCTTTCTATTTTTCTATGGGAAATAAACAGGAAGAGGGAGTATGGTTACCATAGCAATTAGCACAATGTTGAAACAGCACCAATGACTAGGACCAGGGTTCAAATCCCACACTGTAAGGAGTTTGTACATTCTCACCATGTCTGCATGGGTTTCCTCTGGGTGCTTTGGTTTCCTCCCAATGTTCAAAACTATACTGGAGTTGCAGATCAATTGGGTATATTTGGGTGGCGTGGGCTGAAACGGCCTGTACCGTGCTGTATGTCCAAATTTAGGAAAAAATATTCAACACTAGTGTTTCACTATAGCCATACTTGATTTATTTACCTGATTATGCATTTAATCCTATGGCATACTGGTTAAGATTTCTTCTGATTTTAAGTTGAGCCATGAAGATTCACTTTTCTGTGCAAGTCATTGCCCTGAGACTGCCATTATTGGATAATACAAAATAATTATCTTTCACAAACAAAACTATAAAATAATTCATATGTATGGAATATTAAAACATGGTCTGGTATCATTAAAATAAAAAAAATGTTTTATTGGGGCCAATTATGTGGAAACACAAGAATTTATTATCAATACAAATATAAGAATATTTCTTCATTTTAAAGAAACAATTCATAATTTATCTTTCTGCATTTAAAATTAAGCTTGTATAAAATTGAAACATGTTCATTAAATGTGTATATTTAACAAGTATTGTATCATCTATAGTTCCCGAGAGAAAATTTGAGACAGTGCATCACTGTTTCAGAGAGGCTTGCATCTTCCAATGACATTATATTTATCATGATTACTATAGATGTGTATTTCCTATATACTCCATATGAAAAGGACTTAGTAAATGATTCTGTGTTGGAGAAATCTCAACTAAAAACATCGATTGCAGTATTTTCCTTTTATAAATGAGTCAAAAAGAAGGAAAATCCAAGGTTTCAATTCCCTTTTGATAAATGTACAACATGTTGGGTTGTCTTGTTTTATGTAATAGCTGTCTTTATATTGTGATTACAATACACAGATAAAATGTTGCACATTGGAACTTTATACAAAGGTGTTAAGCAAGGTGCAGCACAAAATTAAACCTTTTGGACAATTGTATTCAAATAAGCCTTGAAGGGTTAAATAACTATTGCATAATATATTTGTTGCTGCAGTCAAAAGAATCTCTTGATGGAAGTAACTTTATGGAGATATTTTATTTGACTTACTTTCTTTAATTAAGTAAATGTATTTCAACCCAGGTGAAAATTATCTTTTGAATTCACAGTTTATGAATGTATCACAGTTTGTGGATACCACATTTTAATTGGTTTTCCTTGTACGGTTGCTTAACAAATGTTAACTCTGCATTTTAATCATTTCTTATATTTTCCATGCACTGCAGTTATTTCTTTCACCATTTAGTATTTCCTTGGAACAGATATGTAGAGTAGCTATTAATTTGTATAGAATATACTTATTTAACATGCTTGCCATTGAACTTTTTTTAGAGCTGTCAAGATGGTCAATGAAAGAACTAAACTAGTGCTCCTCAACTTACAATGGGGTTACATTCTGACAAACCCATCATAAGTCTCAAATACCATAAGTCGAAAAAGAATAGCACACCTACCATCTTTTATAATTAAATTTTGAATACCTTAATTCCACACTGGAAAAAAAAACATTAACATTTTCAGTTGAAAGCACACTGGGCATGAAGAATGTTTGAAGCATTGAACTAAAATTAATTGCTGGATGGTGGGGATGCTAAAGCAACAGGTTCATCAATTTCACTTATTTGCATGATCGCTACAGACTCTGTGAGTGTGGTGAAATCAGCATTGCAAGGGAGTATGCTGTACGATACTTTTGTGCAATGCTGCCATTGTTCAGCATCGCGAGAGAGTAGCATACTGCATATCGCAAGTACAGGAACATATTGGAATTCAAAATTGAAAAAATGGATTTGAACCATTGTAACTTTGAAAAATCATGTCAGACTATCATTAATAGGGGAGCACCAGTTTTAATTTAGTTCCAAGTAATGTTAAGCCCTTAAGATAAAAAACTGCTTACACAGTAAAGCATTTAGAACAATGCAGAAAGCTAGACCCAAAGATTCATTTCATAATTGTTGCTGTTTCCCTTGCAATAGAGGGGCAAGCCATTAAGGATGTTAACTGATCAATTAAAATTGTATTTCTGCAGCTCTGTAGCTTTGTCATTTTATTTTACAAAATGATCACATTGAGTGTCTTGGATAGAAGGGTATTTCCATTCATTTTTTTGATGGCAATGCTGGATTATTTAGAGCTTGAATATATAAAAAGCAGAATTTGTCCCACTTTTTTTAAAATTCTCCAGATGTTTAATGCTGATTTGGCATTGCAAAACTGACAGTATTTTATGTTGATGTACCTCAATTGCCAAAATGAATTTTATTTACAGTCACCAATCACTGTGAGCAAAAACATATTTTGTCATTTATCCTGTACTTGGCTTCAAACCATGAATTATTTCTAAGGGCAGAACTCTGTCTTTGACCAGTATCTTAGTCCACCAAATTATCTAGCCATCAGCGAGTTGCCATTATTTTGTTTATAGGCTGGGTCCTCAGGTGGATTTAGAGAACTCCTCCATGTCTTTCCAAGCTGTTATTCTGGAAGTGAATCAAGGCAGCTGTGTTTACTGCCTGAAACTTGGCATAAATTTACAGAAAAACTAGAATTTATATCATTCGGTATCACTGAGAGATCTCAAACCACCTGCCTATGTGACAAATTCACCCTATTGTGAGCTTGTTGTTAATGACATCATGCAATAAAGTCAACAATTCATGTTGATGAATTGAGTTTTTATGAGCATTGCTAAAAGATATACCCATAAAGGAAACATCATGGAGCAAAGCTTTCATCAATGAATCTGTTTTTCCATAAATTATAACATGTGAATTCTGACCTGCAAACCTGGAACAGTATCTTATGGAAGACAAGGCTCATTTTCTTAACCCTTACCTAGTGAAATTAAGAAGGAGTAGCACAGCTCGTTCTTGTTGGAAGTTGTGATGGAAACAGCCAGAATATTTTGTAACAGATCTGGTTTAATTCCATTCATTGTTGTTCCAGCTAGTTCAGATCTGACTACCACAAAGCAGAGGAGGAAGCAGTACTTAAATTGTTTTCTCTACTCTTCTATTTTATATTGTCAAAAGTATCAATGAACGGGCATTTAGAAAAATCAAAAGACATTTTCACATAGAAATGACACAATATTGCCGTGAGGAGGACTCGGCAATATCCCAGCTTCAAGCTTGACCTGGCTGTTCCCACCGAACCAAGCAAAGTTGGCAAAATTCTGGGACAGGGTGCAATTTCACACAGAAGGGTGATATTCCTGTACCAGGAGAGGCAGGTTGTGTGATGCAACAGCATTGGCGTCATCTTCCATACCCGAGCTGGTCCTGGAATGAGATAAGCAGTTTTCAGACAGTGCAGCACCCCAGAGCAATGAATTGACCTGCTGGCGGAAAAATGCCAGCACCAAAATGTCCTCGCTCCCCCAACCCCCATTCCAGATCAGCATTTATCAGATAGCAGATGTGCCATCAAAATGCTGAAAATTTCCCAAAATGAAATGGATGTTTGAAAGTGTCTAAAGATTAGCTGAAAATTTTAAAATTAAAAGTGGTGCTTCAATCCTTTGTTCAGATTGTTCCAGATCATGCGTAAAATAACTTATTTGTCAATCATGCCTTGAAGGTCCTGAATGGTAGTTGTAACATTTTCAAAAGTTTGTTAAAGCAAATCAGATGTGGGCAAGTTTCTAACCTGTGTGTGGTGGAAACTATTATGGAACTGCTACATCATAGCTTTGTTATATTCAATCCTATCAACTTTTTTTTGTCCACAGAGACTATTTATGGTGTTGATATTAAAATATAACTATTTGCCTTCAGAATTCTCCAAGTGTGACCTTAAACAGCAACATTAACATATGACATGGTCATGTTGAAAAATAACACAAGGCACTTAACATACAGTTTGCATAAGGAAGGAAAGCAAGCATTGAACCAAAACAGAAAATAAAATGTGGGCCAAATACCAAATCAAAGAGAAGACTGTAAGGATTGTTTTTGAGAGTCTGTCATGCCTCATCTTAGTGTTAGTGGTCTCACCATATCAGGGAGAGCAATCAACATTCAAAAGAACAGCACTGCTGGGAGTGTTTGAAGGAAAAGGCAGAAGAAACCAAAATAAGTTTTGATTGCTAAAATATAAAGGATTGGGTAGAAATTATGTCAATCACACTGAACTTTATTAACTGAAGAGATGTTAAATCAGACTTGGGAATGGAAGTGAACTTTGAAACATAGAATGATTTAGAAGAATGTTCTAAAATTGGAGACCAAGAAAGCTGAAGTTATGCTACAGCAGAATTAAAATAAGAACTTTTGAAACTGTAGCATTTGATAAGGATTCAGATTGAGTTGAACTTGTGGAGGAATTTGAACACAAGAACAAAATAAAATTTGAGGCACGAAAGCACCTGACATCAATACAGATCAACAAGAATTGGGTTGAGATTACAAGCAGCTCTTCTACCGTGTGAAATCATAGAAATGCCCTGTGCAGAAACAGGCCCATGTAGCTACTTTGTCCATAATGGCCATGTGATATAAGTATTGGATTTTGTATGAGCTGAGGCTAATGGGAGATGGATTATGGGTCAACAGCCTTGGAGCATGAAATGACAAGAAAATTGACCGGCTATCGAGAATATTTTCAATCCGATAAACATAAGCTTTAATAACAAATATTTGGACTTTTACTGACATTACTTTGGGTACAAGGTAAATAATTTGTATTGACTGAACTTAGACACAACTTGTGTCTAAATTTGATTACAATCTAACTAGTCAAAAATTGAGACCAGAAATCTACCTTGGTTGTGTATGCATATAGATTATGAAAATGAGAAAACACCATAATCAATTTTTAAATCCACTGAGTGTGTTTCACTTTCAGAAAATTTAACTAACTTGAACAGTGATGTATTGTAGATGTTTTTGTTCCTACTTAAATGTAGGAACTGTGTCATTTAAAAGTGAATAGTAAAATCAATTTACAGATTACTAATTGGACACTAGTCTAACAGATCCCTTTTAAATCTTTCCCTTCTCATACATCTATGCCCTCTAATTTTAGATTTCCCTACCCTTGGGGGGGGGGGGGGTAAGACTGAAAATAGCTATTTAATGTATCTATGCTATGCGAGATTTTATAAACCTCTATAAGGTCCTCCCCACCCCACCCCACTCCTTCCCCCACCATCATTAGCCTCCAACACTCCAGAGAGAAAAGTTTCAGCCTATCTAGCTTCTCCTTGTAATTCAAATTTACCAGTCTTGGTAACATTCAAATAAATCTTTTTTGTACACTTTCCTGCTTAATGATATCTTTCCTATCACTGGGTGACCAGAACTGCACCTCTTGCCAATGCTCATGTTCTCATTGCCCTGACTGACGAAGGAAAGTATTTCATCACCTTGTGTTGCTGTGTCATCATTTCAATGGAATTATGTACCTGTACTCTGTCGCTATGCTCTACAATGCCTTTCTGAACCCTGACATTCAAGATACAAGTCAATTATCCTGCCAGCACTGAATCCCATGAGATCTGAACTTGTGAACCATCATACTATGCAGGACTTTGTCAAAGGCCTTCCTAAATTCAAAGAAGACGTCTTCCACTCTGCCATCATTGATCATCTTGGACATCTCTACAAATTATTTAATCAAATTCATGAGGTATGATTTCTATGCTGTCTATCCCAAATCAGGCCTTCCTTTACAACTATATGTAGATCCCATCTCTCCAGTAACCTGCCAATCCTTAATGTTAAGCTCACAGGTCTGTAGTTTCCTGAATTTTCTTTGCAGCCTTTTTTTTTTAAATAAAGACACAACTTCAGTCCTCCAGTAGATAATGAGTCTTATTGAAAAGTTGTGAAGCAAATAGAGATGGGGATTCAAAAGCTAGGTGAAAGGGAAAGAGTGCTTGAAAATGGACAGGCAGGAAGATTTGTTCATGAACACTAAAGAAAGAAAGTGAAAACTGAATAGTATGAATCTTTGTGTGAGGTGATTTCCTTGCACTTGCAATAGGAGGAAAGTACAAGGTGCTTTAAGGAAGCTAATTGTTGTACAGTAAGGTTGTTGGAGTTTACTGTTCTTCCCAGAATTAACCTTAAATAGTAGATTTTTTGAGAATAGAAAAGTAAAATTTGGGAATATCATCTGGTCTTATTATAAATGAGCTCAGATGGAGGGTGTGTCAGGGATAATAAAAAGGAAAAATTTATCTTGGTATTTGGGAATCAAAGGAGTGAGTGGTTCAAAAAATAAAGCTTTCTACATTTTAAGGGCAATCAAGAAGACTAAAGTTTAGTCAACTGGGAATGTAATTATCCTTAAAATAAAAAAAGGATGGTATTAACAGCGACTATTCTGGTTTCTACGAACCTACTCTCTGTCTTCCCTTTGTCTTCCTTCCTCTAGCTCTTCACACCCTTCCATCTCCATTCACAGAGCCATCCTTCCTTCCCCTGCTTGCTGGTGTGCCCTCAATCACTTATCCACCTATTACCTCCTGCCATTGGGATCGTGCCCTTTCCCCACCCCAACTCCATTTTGTTTGGCCAACTACTAACTTTTTTATCATACCTTGATGAAGCCCAAAACATTGGTTATATATCTTTATTTTTCCTGCATAAAGTACACTGTTTCACCAGCTGAGTTTCTCCAATATTCTGTTATTAATGCAATTATGATTAACAGAGGCAATAAGAATTGCTGTTGGAATGTAAAAGTAACGTAGCATAGGAGTGGCAGGAGGTAGTTACAGACTGCTTTGTTAGAGCTTGGGGACACAAAGGTAAACAAATGTTTAAAACATGTAGTAAAAAAATAATGCTCAAGTAGTTGACCATGAATATGGAGAGAGGGGTTTATGAAGAGTGGGAGAGGAAAGCACTGAAAGGAAAAGTTGAAATCACAGAGATTATTAATTGCTGAGGATGTTTCCAAATTATAGCACTGAACTTTAGAAGTGCTGGAGTAATACCATACCTTTCATTTCATTCTGATTTACAATGTTTTCGTCGTCATATGAAACACAGTAATCATTTTCAATGGGATGGTTTTCAAGGGATATTGGTGATCTGCTTAAGAAGAGAGAGGTGCATAGCAGGTATAGACAACAAGGAGCAAATGAGGTACTTGAGTATAAAAGTACAAGAAAAAATATTAAGTGGGAAAGAAGGTAATAAGGAAGTCTAAAAGAAGACATGAGGTTGCTTTGGCAGATAATGTGAAAGAAAATCCTACAGATAAATTGAGAGCAAAATGAAAGTAACATCAGAGCAGTCAGCTCTGTATGGAGCCAGAAGGGATGGGGGAGATCTTTTTTTTTGTATCAGTATTTACTCAAGAAACTGGCACAAGGTCTAAGAAAGTAAGAAAAATGAGTAGTGAGGTCATGGAACCTATACAGATTAAAGAGGAGGAGGTGATTGCTGCGTTAAAGAAAATAAGGATGGATAAATCCCCAGTTCCTGACGAGGTATTCCCTTGGACCATGAGGGAGGCAGTATCAAAATTGCAGGGACCCTGGCAGAATATTTAAAATGCGGTGTTGGAGGATTGGAGGGTAACTCATGTTGTTCCATTGATTTTTTTTGATTTTTTTTTTAAAGGGCTTCCAAAGTAACCCAGGAAAGTATAGGCTGGTGAGCCTGATTTCTGTAGTAGGTTAGTTATTGGAAGGTGTTCGAGAGATTGGATATACAAGTATATGGATAGCCAGGGACTGATTAGGGATCGTCAACGTGGCTTTTCGCATGGTAGGTCACGTTTCACAAATCTTGTTGAATTTTTCAAGGAGGTTAACAAGAAAGTTAATGAAATAAAGGCTTTGAATGTTGTTAATGTGGACTTTAGAAAAGCCTTTGACAATGGCCCACATGGCAGTTTAGTCAGGAAGGTTCAGATGCTCAGTATTCATGGTTAGGAAGTAAACTGGATTTGACATTAGCTATACAGGAGAAGCAAAAGAGTGGTAGTGGATGATTGCTTCTCAGATTGGAGGCCCGTGACTACTGGTATGCCTTAAGGATCAGTGCTGGGAGCATTATGGTTTTTCATCTTTATCAATGATCTGGATTATAATGTAGTAAATTGGATCAGCAAGTTTGCTGATAACACTAAGATTGGAGGCATTGTTGACAGCAAGGAAGGCTTTCAAGGTTTGCAGAAAGATCTGGACCAGCTGCAAAAAAGGGCTGAAAAATGGCACATGGAATTTAATGTAGTCAAGTGTGAAGTTGGCATTTTGGAAGGACAAAGCAAGATAAGATGTGCAGGGTAAATGGTAGAGTACTGAGAGTGTTGTACAAAAGAGGGATCTGGCAATACAGGTACATAATTCCCTGAAAATGGTACCACAGGTGATTATGGTTGTAAAGAGAGCTTTTGGCATATTGGCCTTTATAAATCAAAGTATTGAGTGCAGGAGCTGGGATATTATGCTAAAGATGTATAAGACTTTGGTGAGGCCAAACTTGGAGTATTGTGTGCAGTTTTGATCACTTAACCACAGGCAAGATACCAATAAGATAGAAAAAGTGCACAGAAGATTTACTGGAATGCTTCTGGGACTTCAGGAACTGAGTGATAGGGCAAGATTATTCCCTGGTCTGTAGAAGAATGAGGGGAGATTTGGTAAAGGTGTATAAAATTATGAGCAGTAGAGACAAAGTAAATGCAACTAGGCTTTTTCCACTGAGGTTAGGTGAGATCCAGAAGACATAGGTTAAGGTGAAAGTGGAAAATTTTAGGGAGATCAACGGGGGAAACATCTTCACACAGAGAATAGTGTGAGCATGGAATGAGCTGCCTGCTAAATTGGTGAATGCAAGCTCAATTTTAAGATTTAAGAAAAAAATGGATAGGTACATGGATAGAAACATAAAAACAGAAACATAGAAAATAGGTGTAGGCCATTTGGTCCTTCAAGCCTACACTGCCATTCATTATGATAATGGCTGATCAGTATCCAGTTCCTGACTTCTCCCCATACCCCCTAATCCCCTTGGTCACAAGGGCCAAATTTAACCTACACTTAAATATCGACAGGGAACTGGCCTCAACTACTTCCTGTGGCAAAGAATTCCACACATTTACCACTCTCTGAGAGAAGAAATTTTTCCTCATCTCAGTCCTAAAAAACTTATCCTTAAACTATGGCCCCTGGTTCTGGTTTTTCCCAGCACTGGAAACAACCTTCCTGCATCTAGTCTGTCTAAACCCTTAAGAATTTTATGTTTCCAGAGAACACAAGCCTAGTCTATCCAACCTTTCTTCATATACAAGCCCCTCCATCCCTGGTATCAGCCTAGTGAACCTTCTCTGCACCCCCTCCAAGGCAAGGATGTCCTTCCTCAGATAAGGTGACCAAAACTACATGCAGTACTCCAGGTGTGGTCTCACCAAGGCCCTGTACAGCTGTAGCAGGATCTCTGCACTCCTGTACTCAAATCCTCTCGGTATGAATGCCAACATACCATTCGCCCTCCTCACCGTCTGCTGCACTTGCATGCCCACTTTCATTGATTGATGAACAGCAACACCTAAGTCTCGCTGCATCTCCCCTTTTCCTAAACTGATACCATATAGATAATAATCCTCTTTCCTGTTCTTACCTGTAAAGTAGATAACCTCACATTTATCCACATTATATTGCATCTGCCATGTCCTGGCCCACTCGCCTAACTTGTCCAAATCACCCTGCACTCTCCTAACATCCTCCACACAGCTAACCCTGTCACCCAACTTCGTATCATCTACAAATTTCAAGATACTGCTATCTATTCCCACATCTAAGTCATTGATATATATCGTAAACAACTATGGCCCCAGCACTGAGCCCTGCAGTACCCCACTAGTCACTGGCTGCCATTTTGGAAAAAAAAATTATTCCTACTCTTTGCTTCCTGTCCCTCAACCAATTCTTTATCAACCTTAATACCGTACCTCCTATACCATGCTCTTTAAGTTTATATGCTAGTCTTCTGTGTGGAACTTTATCAAACACCTTACTAAAGTCCAGATATGCCATAAGGATTTGGAGGGCTATGGACAGAGTGAAGGTCAGTGGGACAGGCAGAAAAAATAGTTCAGCACTGACTAGAAGGGCCAAATGGCCTGCTTTCTATGCTGTAATGTTCTATGGTTCTACCAAAATCTGCAGTTACATTTAATGCAACAAAGTTTTTCATGAAATTGAAATTCTACTCCAGTAGTTATCACAAAGTGCTTTTGCACCCACAAGAAACATTTACTGAGATTTACGTGAAAATATTGTGAAATTTTAACATGGAAGGAGAGGTCCAGGGCTTTTCAAGTTATAGAAAATGCAATATCATGAGTGTGGTAGACTGTGTTTGTATTAGGGTTTTTTTTTCATTCAGTATCCTCCTATTTACTTTATTTCAATGAAAGTGTAACACATTATCTCTCCATTAGGAATATTAACTTATAAAAATATGCCACTTAAATTGCAAACAGCTGTTCCCTGATGAATGGCGTTTGTGCTATTCTGATAAAATTTGTTATTACCTATATACTTTTCACCTGAAGCATAATTCATTTTTGCAGACTATCATGTAGACTTCAATATCTATTTTATTGTCCTCAATCATGCTTTCCATAAAAAAATAGTAACGTCCATGTGCTGTAAAGCACCTTCTTTATGCAATGTCTAAGTCGTATCCTAATGCATTGAACAGTTAATCAGACATCTTCTGCTGGCCTGGCTCTTCAAACATGTGCAACATGCAACACCGAAAAGAGATAAGGAAGTTGAGAAAACAATATTTAAAACATCAAACATTAAATCCTTGGAGAATTTGATTATTCCATTCTGTCACCTGATTCATGAAAGGCCAGTTATTCAACTGATAATGATGACACAACAGAACTTAGATGGAACCATTCACTTTTATCATATTTTAGCTAGAATAACTGGAAATACATTCAATTTAGAATGTCCCCTAGACATAGACCTACTGTATCAGAAACGATGATATTTTAAACATGGCTCCAGCAGTTGCATTCATTATGATTTTTCCTTCTATCTACTGGGGTCAAATAACTGAATCACAATCTCTGTATTGTTTGATCCATTAATCATGGCTCTTGCTGAAACTAATGATGGTAACCAAAAAAAAAACCTGTTTGCACCACAAGCTCATGAGAAATCCACATTTATATATTCATTTTTAAAAGTATTATAATTGTCATTTCCTGTTTCCCCCAAACTATATTCTTACTCAGAGTAAACAGATTCAGGAATGAGGCATATCTGAACTTCCAAAGAAATTGGAAGTGCAAAGTCATGTTGATCAGCGCAGTTCCAAGCATTAGGATTGCACTCCAAAGACTGTTTCATTGAAAAAAAATATGTAAAAGTGATCACCGTGCTATTGTGTGATAAATGACTAAACTGTTCATAAATCAATTTATAGTTTTGTGGACCCATTGCCTGTATCCTTGTAGGTTATTACGACCTCTAAGCATCATGACATATCACTGTATAACTGCATTTTTTTTTAAAATAAATCAATCAAATTCATTTTGGCATATGGCACAGTAACAGGCCACTTCTGCCCATAAGTCTGTGCCACCCAATTTACATCCAATTACCCTACATCCCTGGTACATTTTGAACAGTGGGAGAAAACCCATGTGGACACGAGGATTTGAACCCCGGACCAATCCCAATCATTGCTGCTGTCAAGGTGTTGTGCTAATTGCCACGCCCACCATGCCACCCTTGGCGTATGCAATTGTTCCATATACAATGTACCAATTAATCCTCTATTTATTTCATCATAAGAAATTGTGTACCTATAAACAATACCACACAAATCAATTAATATTACACAAAATTGTTATTTTGGCAATGATTTTCAAAAGATCATTAGACATGCAAAATTGTTGAAAGTAAGTGAATATGCTATTTCTAAACAGGAATACTGTAACGTGAATAGAGAGATTTTTAACAACCTATCCATAATTTATTACATTTTTTCTTTCATGTTCATCTTAGTTTGCATAAAACTAATGAGTGAATAAATGTTATTCATCTTTAAAACATGCAATGAGCAGCATGAAAATTCAAACTGTCTAATCTTAACGATTCTGACTTCGAATTCTAAGTATAAAGATCATGAAGCATTTTAATTGAAGGGAGAGTTGTGAATTTGATACACCAGCCAGGTGCCATTCTAGGAGAGAGGAAAAAAAAGCTGTTGAAAAGGAAAAGAGACTGAAGAAAACAGTTAATTTGAAAATGTGTAAATAAGTTGAATTTTCATGGCAACCAGCTGAGCAAAGACTGTATTGTTGTTTTTTTTCCCCCCAGTTTTTCTTTAATTATTATTACAATGTGATATCAGAGCAAAATCTGTTTATTGTGGCAGTATAATGCACAGGTGAGGTATGTAGTTCTTCAGATATTTGACCAAAACTACCAACTAATGTTTTGTCAATATATTTGATTGAAATAATCATTTAAAATCTATGACCAATATATTATCCATGCCTTTCATAAAACTGGCAATTATCTAGATTTATGTATCCATGTACTGTTCAAGAACAGTTTTACGTAGTTTTCAATTTGTTGTCTGTTCACATAAGCTGAAATTCATATTTTAAGTAAATAAGTTTGCCACTGGTGAAGAACATGGTGTTTGATCTAAAATGAACATAACAAGTAAAATAGCATTAAAGAATTTCCTCTTAAAGTGGCATAAAATTGTCCACAGTTACCAAATACATTTTATAAACATTAGTGCCATCGAGTAAGAAAAGCTTGAAAGGTTGTAAATCAATTTAGAGAGGTGACCTTTGGGGATCATGTTTCTGACCCCACTGATATGTCAACCATGGCAGCCTTAAACAGATTTTGATGGAGTCGGTCACATACTTCATTTAAATTGCAGTTTAAAAGCACTTAGATTGGTCTTATTTGCATTCGACAAATGTGAATGTGATGACTACAATCATAAAATATATGTCTTGTAGGATGTCTGATTTTGCAAGCAAATAGCTCTTGAATGTGTTGAACTAAAAAAAAATGACTGAAAATACATTGAGTTAAATATAAATAATCAAAAGTTGTATTAACAACCTTATTTTTGAAAACGTACTGGGAAAACAACAGAGATGTACTACTTAAGTATGTAATTAACAAATTTATTACACAGTCTTTGCACTTGCATATTCAGCTTTCTGGTAGATGAACATTGATTCACAATAGCAGAATGAAGCTAATTTCAACACTTTGGAAAAATGAATGCCTTTTTGTGCAGTGTGTTACACTTATCTACATGCTGCATTATTGTCATAAGTATATTCAAGAATAATTTCTTTTCAAATATTTTTACAAATCTCAGCCTCATTTGCATGCAACTAAGTTGTCAGCTTAAATCTTTGAAATGCAAAATGTATCTCATTTCTATATCTCATCAAGGGCTCTTTTATGATTAATAAATTACAACTTGGATCCACAAAGACTTTATTTTCCCTCAACTAAAAGGAAAAGGATGTTGGCTAAAATCTTGATCGGAACCTGCAAGGTTATTTGCCATAAAAACAGAAAATGCTGGACATGTGTAATAAGTTGTGCAAGATCTGCGGAGAGAGAAAGAGTTAAGACGTAAGGTCAATGATCTTTCATAAGAAGCAGGAAAAGTTACAAATCAAACCTGTTTAAACTGTGGAGAAAGAGAAGGTTGCAGAGGTTAAAAGGTATGTCTGTGTTTTGGGAAAACATATAAAACTGAGAAACACCAAAGCATGATATTGGCTGAGAGAGGGTGATGAAGGTTTATACATTGTTGTTGATCACTTTGGAGAAGATGCACATTAAAAAAGATAAAAGAAATTTGAGGATAGAGGTTAAAAAAGAGCAGCTATAGTTATAAATCTGGAGGAAAAGAAAATGTTGGAAGTCCTCAGCATGCTAGGTACCATCTGTGGAGAGAGCAAAGTGGGTTAATGGCGCTGGTTGATTAGCTTTCATCAGAGTGAGTCGGTCCTTTTACAAATTGGTTATCTTCAATTCAGTAGGAAGTCCTTAGAGCTGTACATGCCTCGTCAGAAGATGAGATGCAATCCTATTCCTCTAACTTCAGCTGTGAATCATTGAAATAGTCGTAATAGTGGAAGTTGGCTAAACAGAAATATTGCAAAGCTAGAAGTCTATGGATGGATTTCTTGCAAGGACCACCCAATCTGTATTTGGAGTCTGCAATGTATAACTACATTATGAGTAAAGAATACAGTATATTAAACTTGACAAACCATGTGAATCTTGGTTTTATCTGGAAGGAGCATTTGGATCTCTGAACTGAATGAAGGGCAGACATAAATGAATGGATGTTGCATGGGTGTTGCATGGGTGAGTACTATGAGAACAGGTTGATAGTTTTGTTGAAAATGCATATGATGTGTTGGCCTTCATTAACTGGGATCATGTTCAAGAACCATGAGGTAATGTTACAGCTCTATAACTCAACTTGCAATATTGTGTTCAGTTCTGGTCACCTCATTACAGGTAAGATGTGGATGCTGTAGAGAAGGTGCAGTGGAGATTTATAAAGGTGTTTTCTGGATTGGAGAGCATGCTTTATGACAATAAGTTGAGGGATTTTGGTATTTTCTCTGGGGAAAAAAAAGGATGAGGGGTGACCTGATAGAGGTGAACAAGATGAGGAGAGACATTGATCATGTGGATGGCCAGAGGTTATTTCCCAGGGATGAAGTTGATAACATGATGAGCCATAGTTCTAAGATACTTGGAAGTAATACATGAGATAAAAGAGGTACGTTCTTATTTAGAGAGTGGTGTATTCATGGAATACGCTGCCAACAATGGTGGTGGAGGCAGGGACAATAGGATTTTTTTAAAGAGACAATTAAATAGGTACATTGAACTGAGAAAAATGGGGGAGGTGGTTTGCAGTGGAGAAATTCTAGGCAGTTGGTAGAGTAGGTTATTAGGCTGGCACCACACTGGGGCAAAAGACGTACTGTGCTATAGATTTCTGGGTTTTTTTATGTTTTTAGATGTGCTGTGATAATGAAGTAGTAAACAAGGGAAGTACAGAGGGAACAATCCCTTCAAAAACTGAGCAAAGAATAGAGACTGCCAATACTGATGGTAATGGTATTACATCAAAGGTGATGGAAATGACAGATGACACTTTAGATGTGAAACCTTTTGGAAAAAAGTAGAGGACAATGGAAATCATTTGCTTGCTCTGGGGGCTGAAGAGGGAGTCAATACAAAAGTGGGGGAAAGCAGAGCATATGTAGTAGATAGGGAAAACTATAAATAAGGGGACAAGGAGGCATCTCAGATGTATTTTGAAATACTGTATATTGTCGCTAGTACTGAGACACAGAACCTGGGAGAATGAAATTCTTGCAGGAAGCAGAATATATGTAACCATGATAGCTGTGACAGTCTGTGAGCTTGAAATAGATACTGCTCGCCAACATATCCTGAAGAGATAAAGAAGCTGAGAAAGGAAAATTCAGAGATGGAGGAGAGTTGGAAACTGGCAGCATATTTGATGAAACATTTGAGTGTGTGCACAAGTGGACAGTAGCAGCAATAAAGTCATAAATGTACTGGAAAGATGAGGGAAGAACTGGAATAAAACTGTTCCACATGTACCACAGAAAGACTGCTAGAGCTTACACCTATTCGGATTTCCATGGCTACATATTTTATTTGAAAGATAATGAGGAGTTGTTCAATTTGAGTTATTTGCTCTTAGAGGATTAATGATGTTCCTAATGGCAAGGTTTTCCTGTTCAACTCCATGAAAGAAAATGAATAACTTTATTACATATTGTTAACAGAAAATTGCATTGCCATTCCTTTCAGGGTTCTAATATTCTGAGTTACATTTTGTTCCAATGAAATACAACAAATGATATAAAGTATGGTAGACTGAAGGTTTTCAAGTGATATGAAAGTTTAGTTGCATAAATATTGGAGATGGTGGAGGGAGGGAGTAGTGTATGGGGAGAGGGGATAGAGGGTGGAGGGAGAGTATAGTGGGTGGAGGTGAAATTACATTTTAAATATTATAATCAAGAAAATATTTTTGAAAGAACAAAGCATTTTTTCCATAGAACACCAATAACTATTGGGTGTGAACAGTAGCCATAAACAATAATACTATTGTCTTTGTCAACATTCAGGATATCTTTAAATTACTTGAGGTAAAATTTCTTGTCAGGGTCTAAAAGGTACCAGGGGTTGTAGGCCAATTGGGTATAATTGGGAGGCACGGGTTTGTGGACCGAAAGGGTCTGTAAGTCTAAATTTATTTTTTTTATATAAATTTAATATACCTTATAGTTAATGAAGTCAGCAACTTATTTACTAGGTAAGTTATAATAATTAAAATATTATTTTAGAAAGGTTCATAATTAATATTTTCACTGAGTGTGCTGAATTATTTTAATGGCTAACCAAAAATAGCTGCAGTAAATAGAATGTGCCTAAAGTATTTGCTTTCACATTGGAATAAAAAGAATTTAAATCAAAACTGCTTAGCTATTCTTGTTTTTTTTATATATCATGTCATCAATGCTTATTCTTCTATTGAGCATAACTTTCATGCAATGGGCAAGAGGTATAGGGTATATGAGGTAAAAGAAAATAGATCCTTGCAGTCACAGATACAGTAATCCTTGTTGAGCATTTTGAACTGATTGATATAAATAACATCTTTCCAGCCATCTGTCCAAAGAGAGACCTTTCCAAGCAGTGTTAAGCTGCAACAGCAGAATAATTAATGAATGGTGTCCTTTGTGCTAGTAATAAAGACAAGACAAATTATGTTATAATCTAATGCTGGTCATTTTTCAAAGCCAAATAAAATGTCAAATAAAAGTTTGGAGTAGTGTATCTGCTTAACACACCCCTATCCACGTTTTTTTTTAAACTATGCCAGTAATTTTTGCTCGTCTAATTGTTCATAAAATGGCTGGCACTAACTTTGTAAGAAAAAAATATAATTACCAAGGAAAGCACTTTGATGTTTGTGTGTATTAAATCATCCACAGCATGCAGTCTTTAGTCAGCTCACTGTAGTCTACATAGTGCTGAGGGACTGATGTTGGCACACTGAAGGGAGATGTCATCCAGCCCTAGAGCATGTTCAGCAAGTCCCACTGCACACACAAGTTTATGAGGGCAGAACATGGCTATGTGCCTGGAGAGTATACGAACCTCTTGGGTAGATGGGTAGGGTTGTTTTATGTCACTCTGAACTGGAATGAGCCATGTGTTGAAAAATAGGTTGAAATTGCTGTCTGATCAAACTCAGTCAATTTTATTAATGGATCTGCTTTAAAGCTGTACCATATTACAGAAAAATGTGTTTATAGCTCAGATTTGAAACTGCAGCGATGCCAAAATATAATTTTAAAGATCCTGTGGCAATAGATTTTTGTGATGTCATTACTGATGGTTGATGTCATCCTGTCAATTTGGATTCAACCTATTCTAAAGGGAAAAGTTCTGCAATTGGCTTATTAGTACTGAATGTAAATTCACAACTGAACAGTTTCTCCTCTTCCAAATAATTCTAATAATTATATTGAGAAAATACATAAACAGCCATCAAGAGTTGCTCAATGTGGACCAGGTCATAGCTCCAATCCTGAATTGTACTAAATTTAAATCATTTCTCATTATAAATCAGCTGATATTTTTTAAATTAATTAAACACATCTAAAGCAAGTATGCAGGGTCCACATGCAGGAGCTCAACATGAAACATTGATCATCCTTTTGCCTTTACAGCTGCTGCCTGACCTGTTGAGTCCCTCCTGCATCTTGGTTTTGCTCCAGATTCCAGCATCTGCAGTCCTTTGTCTTCAAGCATAAAGCAAAAAGAATCCCCTTGTATGTGGTAGGGGATATGGTACCCTTTCTCATGGTAGTGGATTCTAGGACAAGAGGACATAATGTCAGGTGAAAGGGTGTCAATTTAAAACCAAGATGTGGAAAAATTTATTTAGTCCAGAGGGTCATGAGTCTGTGGAGCTTGTTGTCAAAGGTGGCTATGGAAGAGAGGTTGTTGGGTATACTTGAGACAGAGATTGACAGGTGTTTAATTATTACGGGCATCCAGGGTTACAGAGAGAAAGCTGGGGAGTGGGGCTGTGTGGGAGGGTGGATCCACTCATGATTAGAATGACAGAGTAGACTCAATGGACCTGTAGGTCCATTTCTGCTCCTATTATTTTGTGATCTTGTGATATGCATTTCTTCTTCTAGTCAGGATATTCTTAATATATAGGTTTGCGAACAGTTCTGCAGGACTTGTTGGACCAAATGGCCTCTCTGTGCTTGTAATCGCATTCTGATTTTGGAAGGACATCAAGCCAAAAAGATTGCTTTGAAAAGTAATTAGTTTAATGCCTGCATGTTAAATATGGAAACTAAAAAGTTTTCCTCGTGGTTTTTGGCTGATCAATAAATCTGAGGAAGTGGAGAAAAACATCTTTGTTTGATTTAATGATAAATCTGCAATATTATTATCTCTATATGTCTAGAAAGCCAATTTATCATCTGAGAAAGAAACAATACATCTTTCAATTTGGTTACATCAACACAAAATGTTATAAATTTCAAGAATTCAAATCCACAAGTAAAATTGAAGTTAAATGACAAAACACCAAGTTTTTCTGAAATCTTAAAATGCCTGAATACCCTATCACCAATTTGACATTGTGGATATATTTATTAGAGCAAATCATTAAGAGGTTGCAACATTCGAAAGATATCATGGAGAAAATAAATTGTGGAAGAAGGATAATGATATCAACACTCATCTACATTTACATTTTATTTTGTAGCTGGCTTCCTCCATAATTTAACAGGGCATAAATAGGCAAAAATAATGTATTTATTCTTTATGGCTTTAAAACAAAACCAATCACATGGATTCTTATAGATTTTCAAATTAAAGCAAAATGTGCATTTCTCACCAAATTCTCTTCAAGGAAAATGTCTTATTGGTACACAATTTTTATTACTATTAAAAGGGTTGAATCTTAAGTATCAATCATTATCATCTGGCAGAAGGTGTGGCTTGAGTGTAATATATTGAACCATGGCACTTTCCTTGACAATGCATGCAATGTTAAATTTCAAAACCTGAGCAGATTAAGTCCAATAACACTCAAAGTAGCAAACTTAAACCAATTCACAAATGTACTCTAGATTTTGAGCACCAGTGAATTATCCAATCATTGCAAGGTATCCAATGTCTGCAACAGTAGTGTACAAATTAGTACAAGTGAATTAGAATACATCTTCCATTTTAAAAAAAAAAGCCAATATTTTGCATAGATTATGTTTACACTTTGTTAGTGAAGAAGACCTGCAGTAGGAAGCTGCAGGTTTTGACATGAAATTTCACTTGCAAAGACCACAACAGAAGTGCTTCATGGGAGGTGTTGCCAGTACAGTAGCTCTTAATGCCCATGTGGGATTCAGCCAGTAGGCACAACAGCTGCACCCTAATCTAGCAGCAGGCAGCGACGAGCCCGGCTGTCACTGCTGGAGGAAATGGGGAACTAAAGTTGGTAGGTGCATAAACATCCTTTGAAGTTTCCAGTTATTCCTGGCTTTCAATGTTTCTTATCATTTTCTGAGGGTTCCATTTAATATCAAATGCCTGCTATATAAACATACGTTATTATGAACTGCATCCCTGATTCGCACATTCTGCCAGCAAGCTGAACAAATTCATTGACAAACTGAACAGCTGTCATCATCAGCTGTTATTATTCGACATTAAGCTGCCTTTTTTTTTGCTATTTTTGTCAATTTTAATTGTACTTTGTTTGAGGTAGTGCCTGAATAACTCTGAATAGTTAGGTGGATTTGTTTAAGTATTAACAATTGTTAACATTTTTCAAGATGTAAATTGCAAGATTTGCAAAGCAAGAGTGTAATTGCATGCATGCCTTCTATACTATGCTCTGATCTTGCATGAATTGTTTCATTTTCCTTCCACTCAATGTCAACTTCATCTCCTCCACTCCCAGTTGAATCAAAGATTGCTCACTTCCTCTGAAAGCCTCAAGAGTTTCTATTTGCGGCTCTTGTTTAAGAACATAGAATGAGAGAAATAGAAGCAGTCAAAAGGAATCTGCCAAACTTTTTTTTGCCATTTTATGCAATGCCAATGACTCAACTCAGTATTTTTTTTAACCCTTCATCACATGCCTAGTTTTTCATAATATTAGTCATTAAATGTGATTAGTTGCTGAACTCTGAGAATTGAGCTGTTTCTCTCATGTTACCTTGGGAGCGCAATCAACACTGAAAGGAAAACCAAAATGATGAAAAGTTAGCAAGCAGAAAAGTTACCTGTGAGGAGAAAAGAAGAAAGGATTTTGTTTTTTGCATTGAACAGTGCCCTTCAAGACACCAGGGTGTCAGAGAACTTCAAGGTCAATGAAATATTTTTGCACTTTCATAATGCAGAAAATCAAGTTAATGATCAGAATGTGCTAGACATCAAAGTTTTTGCTTGTTGTTCAAAGAATATCCAATAATATAAGTAAATTAATATCACATCAATATGTATGTTGGTATGCTTCTTCATTAATTTAAAGGCATACATCGATTTGAAATTAGAAATAATATCCAAATTTAGCAATAATGTTGAACCTTATTATTTGGTTTGCAAAACAAAACAGCATTGTCTGAAGTAACGTCTGAGGCAAAAAACTTCAGCAGAGTGTTTTGCAAACACACTTGTATCTTGTACCCAAATGCCCAATGCACATCCATCAAAAATGTGCCATGCTGAAAAAAAAATAAGTCATGAACATTGAACAACTTTGGGAGCAAAAATGGTTTCAAATACATTGGCAAATAATTAGTAAGTATTTAAAACTGAAATTGCTTTCAAATTGTCCTTTTCTCAATCAATATTTCTGCAATAAAGATGTATATATATTTTATCATGTTTTATCCCCTGGAATGTCACTATGGTATAATTTAATTGTAACTTTACATTCAATACCAGAATCATTTATCTCTCATTATAACTTCGACTTTCTTCTGGGTGATGAGCTTCCATCAAGCAGTTTTCTGTTCTTTCTTCAGAACTTGATTCATTTTGAACCATAATTCTCGAATACATGTTTAGGTTTTCTCATTCTCATTCAAGAAAGGTTAGGTACTTCACCGTTAGCTTGTCAAGACAAATATCATAAGATTGTCATTAAATATAAGACAGCATCTACAAAGTTTTCATTAACTTCAGTTATTAAATTTATTAGCTCTTGTTTTGCTTAATTCCAAACAAGTAGTAAATAAAAAAATGAAGAGAAATAGTATCACATTTTATTTTCACTGGCACAGAAAAACAGAAATCTCACGCCTGAATCTGCATTTACAACCCTCTGTCTATTTAAAGGTCATCCCCTTCTCATAGGCAAATAGAAAGGTCAGTTACCCTTAAAATTAATTTGAATATTGTCCAATTAAATAAAGTTACTGCTGTCAGATTCTATCCACCTGAGGCAAAACGAATCATCCTTCACTTTCTGGAGTTGTTCACTTCTGTAGTATCACTTTTATTTTCATATAAATGATTAAATTTTAAATTGTACTTCCTATTTTTACTCTGTTTTTCATGGCAAAGAACAGACTTTTCTAAGCTCATGAACTGAGATTTAAAAAAAGTATTTTTGCAAAGTGATGCTAGTAAGTATCTCACTTGCTATTCTGCAGCTAAGAGGACCAACAAAAATTAAATTTGAATTAAGCTCCTTTTCACTTCATTTTTAATTTTTTTTTGTCAAATTGCTTCAGCCACCAGGAGTCAAAACACAATGGATTAAATGAAGGTAAAGATAAATTTGAAATAAGTTCTGAAGATGCACAGTAGGCCTGGCAACATCAACAGAGAGAGAAGCAAAATTAATATTTCAAAGTGGTAGCTTATAATCAAAGCGGGGTTAGTTTTCTGTGTGTAACCAGTCTAAATAGCAGGATCCTGTGGCGGCCCGCCCCTGCCTCGATCAAGCCGGTGCTTTGGGCGGTAAGCACAACCAAAGACCAGCAGCCTACGCAGCGGCACTGGCCCCAACAAGTGAATTGGCTGGTGCAGGGGCAGCTTAAAGGCTAGCAACCCAAAATGGCACTGGCCTTGCTGTGCAGCCAACAGACAGGGACAGAGCACGGTGAAGAAGGGTATTGTGAAGCAGGAAAGTACACACGTGCGGGGAAACCCACTTTTGTTATGCATGTTGTGACATCAGCCAAGGGAGGGCCACAACGGGAACAGTACAAATGTAAAAGTCGGGCCTGAGCCCTAATAAAACTCAGAGCTTAACCTGACTAAACTACATGTGTGTGCCTTCTTTCGAGAAGCACAGTTACAATCCAGAATATTATTTTCAATTTCGGACATTCTCATTCTCCCCATAAATGTAATGAAGGACCAAGGATTTACTTCTTTGCTGCTGAGATATCCTGTATCTGCTTGAGCCACCATTGTATCTTGCTTTCTGCCCAAAGCCTGATGCTCCAGCACTCAGAAACTCAGCACGACATCTGATTGTTCTGTATTTAATTCAACTTTGATTGGCATCCTCCTTCTCATCTTTTTAAGTGTCTCAGCCTGAATGCCACACATGCATTTTCCAGCCTTCAGTTTATCAACTGAAACTTCAACCTACAGGTCTTTTTCTCCTCCCCAGCTGTGGAGTTTCTGAGTTCTGTGTCAATCACCAGTGCTCCATTAGTACTTTGAAGAATTTAAATTTATAAATTTAGATGTACAGCACGATAGCAGGCCCTTATGGCCTATGAACTAGTGCCACCCCCTCTCAAATACACCAATTATCAAACAATCCCTGTAAAGTTTTGAAGGGTGGGAGGAAACCGGAGCACCTGGAGGAAACCCACATAGACACTGGGAGAACGTATACACTTCTTACAGACTGTGCTGGATTAGAACCCAGGTCACTGGCACTGTAAGAGCATTGGACTAACTGCTATGCTAATTTCTCAGCAGGTCTTTTGTGGGATAGGAGATGGTATGTGTCCCAATCTTTGGTGGGTAATGCATTAAAGGAACTCTAGAAGACATCTGGAATTTAAAATGTTTATGAGGACCCTATTGACAACTAACCACAACTGTCAATGTGCTTCGTGCATTTATCATCTAATTCAATTACATATTTAAATTCAGTTACGCACAGTAGCCAAACCATAATGATACATCTTGTTGGAAAGTTGAAAATGCATCGCAAATTCAGGTGCATCAACCAATTAATTTTTTTTTTATCAATTGTTTCTGAAGTCTGAGGTCACGTTTGTGATTGTGGCTATTTTGCATCAACCAATTAATATTTATTTAATTTTTTTATCAATTGTTTCTGAAGTCTGAGGTCACGTTTGTGATTGTGGCTATTTTGCGGACAATGGTAGAGGTTCAAAAATATGGGAGGTGCTGTAATGCCAGTACTCCAGTTGGTGTAAAACAGTGCTAGTCCATGGTGTCTCATTGCCCATCTGTTATGCTGATGGCCCCATACAGGTTTTGAACAGTGTGTAGAAGGGGTCAGCAATGTTTCTTTTTTAAATTCCCAAATTCATTGAGGTCCATGCCCAAGATGGTGGGTACCATGGTTGGCAGCACACCAAAGGATTATAAGTATGCAGAGCACCAGAACAGGAGAACATCCTCCCCTCCCTCCTTCCATCTGTTCAAAAGCAGAAACCTGGGAGATGACCCTTAAATGGAGGTTACCACAGCAAGTGACATGGGCCGAAGGACTTGAACTAGGCTGCAAGCTGTTGGAGACCCATGAGAACCAGGTGTGCTGACAGCTTCCTAATCATATTGGAGCTTGCCTTCACCGCTGGAATGAACAGGGGGCTGTGTGGCTGCAGTTAATGAATCAATAGGCATTCGGTGTCTCTGAAATGACTCTCTTTTGCTTCTTTTTCCCTTATTGGTGGGTGTGCCCTTTAGGTATTCCATACCTGGCAATAAAGGAGACTTGAACTTACAACCATATTCCAATTACATTATGAAAACAGGTCATCTCGACCCCTCTAGTCCGTATTGATTTAAGTGATCTCCTCTAGTCCCTCTTACCTGCTCCCTGCCCATAACCCTGCAATCCCCTTACATCCATGCACATCCAACTTTTTCTTAAATGACAAAATTGACCTTGCTGCAACCACCTCTTCCAGAAAGTCATTCCACTCAGCCACCACTCTCTGAGTGAAGAAGCTCCCTTTCATGTTACATCTAAACTTTTGCACCTAATCCTTAACTTATGACCCCTCATTCCAATCTCACCTACTCTCAAGGGGAAGAGCCTATTCACATATACTCTATTTATCCCCCTCATAATTTTAAATACCCCTAACAAATCCCCCCTCAACCTTCTACGCTCCAATGAATAAAGACCCAGTGTACTCATTCTTTCTTTGTATTCTAGATACTGCAATCCAGACAACATTTTAGTAAATTTTCTCTGCACCCTCTCTACCTTATTGATATCCTTCCTATAATTTGGGGAATAGAACTGCACACAATATTCCAAATTCGGTCTCACCAATGCCTTCCATAGTCTCAACATCACTTCCCAGCTTCTATAGTCTATGCTTTGATTTATAAAGACCACCATACCAAATGTTATCTTTACCAGTCAATGCACATGAGATTCCACTTTCAAAGAATGATGAACTGTTATTCCAAGATCTCTCTGTTCCTTTGCATTCCTCAATGCCATCCCCTTCACTGAATATGTCCTGTTTGGATTATTCTTCCCAAAATGAAGAGCCTCACACTTATCGCTATTAAACTCCATCTGCCATCTTTCAGCCCACTCTTCTAAACAGTTCAAATCTTTCTGCAGTCTCTGAAAACCATCTTCACTATCCACAACGCCCTGTATTTTTATATAGTCCACATATTTACTAACCCAATTTACCCCTCCATCATCCACATCATTTAATGTAAATGACAAACAACAAGGGACCCAACACCGATCCCTAAGGAACACTGCTCATCACCGGCCTCCACCCTAACAGACACTTATCCACCATGACTCTCTGGCATCTACCTTCTAGACACTGTTGAACCCATTTAATACCTAGCGCCTAAACCTTCCTTACTAACCTTCCATGTGGAAACTTATCGAAGGCCTTGCTGAAATCCATATAGAATACATCTATTGTTCTACCTTCATCGATCTTCCTAGTCACCTCCTCAAAATATTCAACAAGATTTGTCAAACCTGACCATCACCTCTCAAACCTATGTTGGGTGTCCCTGATCTCTCCCTGCCTTTCTACATACTTATATATTATCTCTAGAGTACTTTCCATTAGTTTACCAACCACTGATGTCAAACTTACTGGCCAATAATTGCTGGGCCTATTACCTGGAGTCCTTTTTAAACAGAGGAACCGCATTTGCAACACGCCAATCCCGCGGCACCATATCTCCCTCCAGTGACTGTTGAAAAATCATTGCTAGAGCCTCTGCTATTTCCTCCCTGACTTCCCTCAAGGTCCTGGGGAAAATCCCAGCGGGACCCAGAGATTTATTCACCTTTATATGCCTCAAAATTTCCAACACCCCCTCTTTCCTAATCCCTGTTTTCCATAATTACCCCTTTTGTCTCACTTATCCTACACGATTCCATATTCTTTTCCCTAGTAAATACTGATGAGAAGAACTCATTTAATATTTCCCCCATCTCATTCAACTCCACACACATTGTCCATTCTGATTCTCTAATGGACCAAATTTATCCTTCACCCTCTTTTTGCTATTCACATGTTTGTAAAAACCCTTTGAATTTACTTTCACCCTGTTCGCTTTATCCACCTCGTACCTTCCTTTTGTTTTCCTAATTTCTTTCTTTTTTTTTACAATCCATGTGTTTTCCAAGCATACATTATTTCTTATATTTAATGTTGGCCTCCCTTTTATTTTGAACCAACTTTTTAATATCCTTTTAAAACCATGGCTGTCTTGAAATTTTGGCTCTGCTTTTTTTCCTTACGGGAACATAAAAATTCTGAACCCTCAAAATCTCACCTTTAAATGAACTCCAATTCTAATCTACCTCCTTCCCATAAAACAATCAGCCCAAACCACTCCTTGCAAATGCCTTCTCATATCTTCAAATCTGACTTACCCCCACACAAAAACATTAATCTTTGGACCAGACTTATCCCTTTCCATAATTATATTGAAACTAATAGTACCATGATCACTGGATCCGAAGTGTTCCCAAACACACACTTCAGTCACTACTCATTCCAGAACAGTAGATCCAACACTGCCCCTTCTCTAGTGGATACCTCAACGTATTGCTGAAAAAAACTATACTGCACTCATTTTATATATTCTGAGCCATCCAACCCCATCACAGAATGTGTTTCCTAATCTACATTAGGAACATTAAAATCTCCCACTAATACCACTATTATTACAAATCTCTGCTTTTTCCTTATACATTTGATCCTCTATTTCTCACTCCCCACTAGGTGGACTATAATACTCCCCTATAATTGTAACTCCTCCTTTTCCATTTTTTAATTCCATCTTTGACGACCCCTCCAAACTATCTCACATCAGAACCACTGTAATATTTTTCCTGACAAGCAATGCCACCACCCCCCCCCCCACCCCTCCAATTCTATCACACCTTAAGCAGCAAAATCCCGGAATATTTAGCTGCCAGTCACGACCCTCCTGCAACCATGTCTCACTAATTGCCACCACATCATTCTGCCAAGTGTCTATCCACACCTTCAGCCTTCCTTACAACGCACCCAGCATTAAAGTAAATGCATTTCAGAGATTTCCCACATCTTACCCTCTGCTTGTACCCATCTTTACGGATAATTATTATTTATTACCATCATCCACTCTCCATTATGGCACTGATCCTTCTCCTTCTCAATCACCTATCTATCTACCCCCATACTTTGTCTACAAGCCTTCTCTATTTGCAGACAAACCTTCTCTTTGCTGTTTTCCTTTATATGGACTCCTTCCCCCAACCAGAGTTTAAAGCCTCCTGAGTAGCTCTAGCAAATGCCCCCGCCTGGATCCTGGTCCCTCTGGGATTCAGATGCCACTTGCCCAATCAGTATAGGTCCCACCTCCCCCAAGAAAAATCCCAGTGATCCAACAACTCCAATCCCTGCCCCTTACACCACCCCTTCAGCCACACATTCATCCTTCACCTGATCCTATTCTTGCCCTCACTATCGCGTGGCACAAGAAGTAATGCAGAGTTTACCCCCTTTGCGGTCCTTTTTAGCTCCCTACCTAACTCTTTATATTCATTTTTTTTTTAGGACCACTTCACTCTTCCTCCCTATGTCATTGGTATCAATATGTACCACAACCTCTGGTTCATTTCCCTTCCTACTTAGGATGTCTTGGACACGAGAAGTTACATCCCGGATCCTGGTACCAGGGAGGCAAATTTGATGATATTTTTCTTGAAAATGGTCATTAATTAAAAGTTAGACTTTTTGGAGTATTTATGTCATCTGACCTTGTTTCTCTGAATGTTCAGTGTTTATCTCCAAATATCTTATTATTCTTTCTTCAAGACATGACTTGGGTCTCATTTGAATGTTTTCTGGGTGTACAGACTGGAAATGTGTTTACAGGAATCTAATGGGGCGGGAGGGAAAATCTCAAGATATTGACTTGCATTTATATTTTAAAATTATGCAGCTATTGGCTTTTATATGTGTTGTCCAAGGTACATATTTTTCAGCAGACCTCATTTTTTCTCATCTCTTGAATAATCATTCTATACCGTACATGTAGGTACCAATGACATAGGGAGAATTAGAGAAGAGGTCCTAAAAAGTGAGTACATGCAGTTAGGTAGGGAGTTAAAAAGAAGGACCGCAAAGGGGGTAATCTCTGGATTACTCCCTGTGCCATGTGACAGTGTGAATAGAAATAGAATGAGGTGAAGGATTAACACGTGGCTGAAGGGGTGGAGTAAGGGGCAGGGTTTTAAGTTTCTGGATAACTGGGACCTTTTTTGGGGGAGATGTGACCTGTACAGTAAGGATGGGTTACACTTAAATCCCAGGGGGACCAGAATCCTGGCAGAGGTATTTGCTAGGGCTACTCAGGATCCTTTAAACTAGAATGGTTGGGGGGAGGGAACAAAATAGTACAGAGCAGTAAGGAGAAGGTTAGAATGCAAACAATGAAAGTTTGTAGTAAGTATTTGAATATGGATGGGCAGGTGATAGAGAAGAGAAATGCTCTGGAAGAAGATGAAGGGCAATTGGCAGGAAAAGTAAATAATGTTGTTCTTAAAAATGAGGGAAAACAGGGATTAAAAAATGGGAAATCCCTGAAATTCATATATTTTAATGCCAGGAGTATTGTAAAAAAGGTGGATGAGCTGAAGGTGTGGATTGATACTTGGAAGTATGATGTGGTAGCGATTAGTGAGACATGGTTGCAGGAGGGATGTGATTGGCAACTGAATATCCCTGGGTTTCGTTGTTTTAGGTGTGATAGAGTCAGAGGGGCAAGAGGAGGTGGGGTTGCATTGCTTGTCAGGGAAAATATTACAGCAGTGCCTAGGAAGGATAGATTAGAGGGCACATCCACGGAGGCTATTTGGGTGGAACTGAGGAGTAGGAAAGGAGAGGTTACACTTGTAGGGGTGTATTATAGACCACCCGGAGGGGACCGAGACCTAGAGGAGCAAATCTGTAGGGAGATAGTAGATATTTGTGATAAGCACAGGGTTGTAATTATGGGAGATTTTAATTTTCCACATATAGATTGGGAAACACATTCTGTGAAAGGAATGGATGGGTTAGAGTTTGTGAAATGTGCGCAAGATAGTTTTTTACAACAATATGTAGAGGTGCCGACCAGAGAAGGAGCAGTGTTAGATCTACTGTTGGCAAATGGGATGGGTCAAGTGACGGAGGTTAGTGTTGGCGAGCACTTCGGGTCCAGTGATCATAATGCCATCAGCTTCAATGTCATTATGGAAAGAGAGAAATCAGGGCCAAGGATTGAGGTTTTTGATTGGGGAAAAGCTAGATTTGAGGAGATGCGAAAGGACTTGCAGGGTGTGCATTGGGACAATTTGTTTTATGGGCAGGATGTAGTAGAGAGATGGAAGTCTTTTAAAGATCAGATTTTGAGAGTGCAAAAGCTTTATGTTCCTGTTAGGTTAAAAGGAGGGGCAAAAGGTTTGAGAGAGCCGTGGTTTTCAAGGAATATTGAAAACTTGGTTCGAAGAAAAAGGGAGGCGTACATTAGATATAAGAAGCATGGAGTTAAGGAGATGTTTGAAAGTTACATTGAATGTAAGAGGAATCTTAAGAGAGGAATTAGGAAAGCTAAAAGAAGGTACGAGAAAACTATGGCAAGCAGGGTGAAAACTAATCCAAAAGAGTTCTACAAATATGTTAATGGTAAGAGGAAAGCTAGAGACAAAATTGGTCCCTTAGAAAATCAGAGTGGAAAACTGTGTGTGGAACCTAGAGAAATGGGGGAGATATTGAACAGTTTCTTTTCTTCGGTATTCACTAAGGAGAAGGATATTGGGAGATGTGGGATAAAAAAAGCAAATTGGGTAAATATGGGGAATATAGAGATTACAAAAGGTGTAGTTTTAAGGCTTTTGAAGAATATAAAGGTGGATAAGTCTCCGGGACCAGACGGGATCTTCCCCAGGACATTGAGAGAAGTGAAGGAGGAAATAGCAGAGGCTCTGGCGGTAATTTTTCAAATGTCATTAGATATGGGGATAGTGCCGGAGGATTGGCGCATTGCGCATGTGGTTCCGTTATTTAAAAAGGGTTCAAGGAGGAAGCCTGGCAACTATCGGCCTGTAAGTTTGACGTCTGTGGTAGGTAAATTAATGGAGAAAATTCTTAGAGATAGTACTTATAAACATCTGGATAGACAGGGTCTGATCAGGAGCACTCAACATGGATTTGTGGGAGGAAGGTCATGTTTGACCAATCTGATTGAATTTTTTGAAGAGGTGACTAGGAATGTGGATGAGGGTAGCGCAGTGGATGTTGTCTATATGGACTTCAGTAAGGCCTTCGATAAGGTACCACATGGAAGGTTCGTTAGGAAGGTGCAGTCTTTAGGTATAAATTTTGAGATAGTCAAATGGATTGAACATTGGCTGAAAGGGAGAGGCCAGAGAGTGGTAGTGGATAATTGTCTGTCAGGTTGGAGGCCGGTGACCAGTGGTGTGCCTCAAGGATCTGTATTGGGCCCATTGTTGTTCGTTATATACATTAATGATCTAGATGATGGGGTGGTGAATTGGATTAGTAAATATGCAGACGATACTAAGATAGGTGGAATAGTGGATAATGAAGAAGGTTTTCAAGGATTGCAGAGGGATTTGGGCTGCTTAGAAAAGTGGGCTGAAAAATGGCAGATGGAATTAAATGCTGATAAGTGTGAGGTGCTTCATTTTGGTAAGAAGAATCAGAATAGGACATATGTGGTAAATGGGAGAGCATTGAGGAATACAGAAGAGCAGAAAGATTTAGGAGTGACGGTACATCGCTCCCTGAAGGTAGAAACTCACGTGAATAGGGTGGTGAAGAAGGCTTTTAGTATGCTGGCCTTTATCAATCATTGCATGGAATATAGGAGTTGGGAGGTGATGTTGAGATTGTATAAGACGTTGGTGCGGCCTAATTTGGAGTTCTGTGTGCAGTTCTGGTCGCCTAATTATAGGAAGGATATAAACAGAGTGGAGAGAGTGCAGAGAAGGTTTACCAGAATGTTGCCTGGGTTTAAGCATCTGGAGTATGGGGAGAGATTGGACAGATTGGGTCTTTATTCTTTGGAGCGTAGAAGGTTGAGAGGGGATTTGATAGAAGTATTTAAGATTATGAAAGGGATAGACAGAATGGATGTGAATAGACTATTTCCGTTAAGAGGAGGAAAGTTTAAAACAAGAGGATATGAGTTAAGAATTAAGGGGCAGAGGTTTAGAGGGAACATGAGGGGGAACTTCTTTACTCAGAGAGTGGTTGCTGTGTGGAATGATCTTCCGGGAGAAATAGTGGCGGCGGAGTCAATTGTATTATTTAAGAAAAGGTTGGACAGGTATATGGATGAGAAGAAGATGGAGGGTTATGGGCATTGTGCAGGGAGGTGGGATTAGAAAGGGGTGTTTGGTTCGGTGCGGACTAGAAGGGCCTAATGGCCTGTTTCCGTGCTGTAATTGTTATGTTATGTTATGAACTTTCTGATATATATAATGCTTCAATTCATAATGATGAACCATTAAACAATATGCAAAGTGTATACATTGACCTTGTAGGGTCTTTAATATGTAATCATTGTTGAAAACCTTTCAGTCTCAGAATATTAGGCAGCTGTTACAAAAAGTCTAAATATAATAAGAAAATTCTGATACATATATGATGAGTAGAGACAACTGAAGCTGATTCAAGCTAGTGACAGTTAAAAAAAACTGACACACTTCAACTTTGATGTCAATGCATGCTAACAACAACCCTCTTGAATTTATCCCTCCAAGCTATTCAACACTTACACCATGACATTTTGTAGCTTTTATGCAGTTTATTTTCAAGAACCAAAACTTTCCTCATTGCTCTTGTTGAAACTGGGAGTTACTGAAACACCATGGAAATATATCTGATTGTAATGTCATTCCAAAATATTATTTATGCAAGATTCTTACTCGCTTGTTTTAAATGGGTTATGCTTTGATCAAAATGGCAGACAAAAGTCAGGTGATTTAAGCAGTAATTTGTAGATGACCATGCATATGGGAAAGATGATCAGATGAGAAAAGAATGACGGATCTTGTGTAAATATGATGAAATACACTCAAAAACAGAGTAAACACAAGATTATTTCAAAATCAGTTAATTGAAACAAAGACAAAATGAATGTACTCATACCTTTAGTGAAACTGGGTCAGTTTAATCATCAAATGCAATGCGACCAATGGATGTATCTTTAAGTCTGGAGGCAGAGATTTTGTGTGTTAAAAGATGTGATGAAAATTCATGTTGGTACTTCATGTCTGTATTCTCATGTGGCTCAAAACATTAGGCAATTTATTTTTAATAATTTGCCTTTACCTCCAAAAATGTATGCTGGGGGCCAAATGAAATAAAGAAAACAATAGATTCCAAACATAATTGGTATGGGAACAAACCTTAGAAAAAGGGAGTAAAAATTAAAAGAGTAAAATAGTAATGCAGGAATTGTTTCAGATGAAGATGTAATGATGTGCATTTATTGAAATGATATTTGTTTTGAACAGAGTTATCAAACTGATTAAATTCCAGTAAGAGAGCATACTATATAGGATTTCAGAAAATATGCGAAACATTTTGGCTGTTAACTTCAAATCAAAGAGGCTTTTATTGGATTACTTATTTACTTTTGAGAAGAGGCTTAATATTGTACTAAGGAATTACTCTTAGCTGCTGAGCAGCTTATTACAGTGTTGTCTATATTTCACTGTATGTTGTATGAAATGAGAATTGATTTGACGCAAAAAGACTGCTATTTCCCTGGTTCTGCTGACAATTGAGAGCCAGGCATCTGCAGAAATGATGCAATCTTTTTAATGTGGTTGACACGACGATGGCTGGATTTTGTATTTGTAAAAGCTGCAAAGCCATCAGTATTCCTCATTATTACACTGTTAACTTGATAGCAATGTCTGGCATCTACATAGTTAAACATGGAAATCCAAATGTTGTTCCCCATATCACTTTGTTTTTGTTATGGTCTTCCTTGAAGCAATCAACACAAAGTCAGAAATTTTACAAGACCTTCAAGTATTTGCAAGTTATACCTGACGTAACAGTTAGCGCAACACCTTTATAGCACCAACCAGGACTAGGGTTCAAATCCCACACTGTAAAGAATTTGTATATTCTCTCCGTGTCTGTATGGGTTTTCCCTCGTGGATCTGGCTTCCTCCCACCATTTGAAACGTACCAGGGATGTGATGGGCTGAAATGACCTGTTACCATGCCATATCTGTTTAAACAGTATTCTCAGTGCTATCAGTAAAATGGGTGTGACTATTTTTAATAGTGTGTTGAGATTTAAATGCTGCAGAATAACATCTTTGGCCTTCAAAAACTAAGGTTTGCATCAGTGTGATGTTCTATCAAAATAAGATATGAAAATTCTGTGGTTTAAAAATTAATCTCAGATGGCAGTGCTAAATATTCTAAGATGTAACATTGGAAGGTTGTCTCCTAAAATAATTTCAGTGAAAAGCGTACAAAACATTGACACCATAAATAATGCATTTACCACCAATGACCAAGAGTGATTTTCCAGACAATAGTTTTGAAGATAATGTATTAAATTTTATGGTCTATGATATTTTAGCAACTGTTGACATCTTGTGTGGCACAATCTTAATTTCATTTTCTTCTTTCTTCTTTGGCTTGGCTTCGCACTTAATATGCTATCAAAATTATTGTTTTTTTTTACTTCCTGATTTCCTTTGTGTATGATTTTATAAATCAAATCAGCCTTTCAGCCATTTTGATTACATCACTGTTGGTATCAGCAAACATCTCTGTTTAATGACCTCAGACATGATGCTATGCTGGAAAGGAGGGAATCTGCTTTCCGCGACCACCTTAGCACTTTGTCAGTCATTTTCTTTCTAGGTCAACGATAAATTCTGATGCATTGTTGCTGACCAGAAATCTGGATGTTATTAGCTGCAATTAATCACTCCAATTGCTTTAAGACAGCAGCAGGAAATTTTCTGTCATTTTTGTCAGTTTGGTTATTTTAACAACTAGTTCACTGAACTGTTTGGTTTGGCAGCAGGTGATGGTTTCATCACTGCTTTAGTCAACATGATGATGGGGAATTGTCAATAAATCCTGAAAACTAGTCAATAAAATATTCACTAACTGCCATTGATACTGTTTTCATTTCATCACAATTTCATTGCATGCTGTTAGATTTTTTTTTCTAGTTTAATTAATGCAACAATTGTGATAAAGGTATGTCTCCCAATTAATCTATAATATTTTGATAAAGATTTGTGTCAAGTATTTGCCTTTTTTACACAAAACATTATGCAGAAAAATGGGCCTAGTTTGGATTGGCAATTTGGTCCAGTACAAACATTGATGGAATATATTCTGAAATGATTTAAATATTTTAATTAAACTTTCTAGATTTCAGCAAAGCTCTGGTAATAGTTACTCAGAATATGAAGCCATTTTCCTTTCATTAAACTAAAACTTGTCAGATTATAAAACAAATCAAAATGAAGTATTATTTAAAATCATCTGGAACTTGTCAAACCTCACAGAAATGTCATGGCTGTTGCAATGATTAGAAACGAAGGCAGGAAGGGAGTGGATTGAAGTCATAATGAGTGAAATGGAGGGGTGTGTGGACACATAACCATGCTTGCCATAAATACCTTAGGTGAATGCATAGGTGTAATAGAGTGTTTACAATGAAAATTGGATATTTGAATCAGGAAATAAAAATGCCTTTTGAGAATCTGCAAAGTTTGAACAGAGGAGTCCCTGCCCAGAACACCACATGCTCATTTCATAAAATCTAAAAAACCTGGCACTCTCACAGGCATCTGCCACTCGATCTAATGCCAGTCTATAGTATACTTAGAAACATCTGCTTCCCTGCACAAAAGGGACAGAGTGCGCTTGACAGGTCTGTGTTAGCAAGGCGTGCACTGCCAGACTTTTTTTTATAAAAAATTCTAATACTTCCTGTCAAACCATTAGCAATGATACAATCAGCGCAAACCCATTAAACCATCAGTATCCACCTGTGATAAAGAAAACCATTTGTTTTCTTAAGGGTCGCTTAATGTCCGTTTAACTCGATTTGTCAGGAAATGTGGAACAATTTCCTCTCAGCCTGCAATTTTGTAACATTTTTCAAGTCAGAAGGGCAGTAGAATCTGAAGTCAAAATGTTTGAACATCGAGGGCTGTGTGGGATTGTTGACATCTGCCGAGGTGGGAGAGATCAGTAAGCAGGAAATGGGGTGTCACTCTGAGTGGTAGTTTGCCATTATCTTGGCATTCTAATGAAGTGTCGGCAGCACAGAGCCTCTGGATGGCATCTTAACGCACGGATAAGCAAAAGCACTTCTCCCCCTTGTCACTGTCATCCATCTGCATGCACCCCTACTGCAGCCAATGGGATGGAACCGTGCTACAACATTCAATAAGCCATTTAGACTTTATGCATCACATGATTGGCCACACCAAATATGGAAAAATTGTACTTTATCGGTCATTCTGTTATTACACTGGCACCTAGAGTTTGATGTGCTGATGTTGGCCTCTGTCAGGCTTCTACTAATGATTCTGTATTAAACAGCTGACAAGAGAGCTTTAGTAAATGCTGGCAAAGAAACAAATTGACGACTATCATTTTACAAAACATGACAATGGTCTCAATTTTAGACACAGCATTCAGTTATTCAATTAATAATGCACCCTATAAATACCTTAGTACTCTGTTTGAATAATTTAATATTTAAATTCTTTCCTCCTACTAGTTTTTTTTGCTATTGTTGTGGCATGTCGCAGTAAATAAAAATAATTAGCTAGGTGGCGTAGTTGACTAAGACCTGGGTTCGAATCCAGCTCAGGGTGTGTGGAAAAAAAGTAGTTGTGCCCTTCAAAAGGCAAAAAGAGTTCTGCTACTGAATAATCTACCAAGGTTCGGCATTAGGTTCAGGTTAATGTGGGCCTGGTGTACTCTGTGCACACATACAAATATTATCTTGGTCACATGGAAGTCAGTAACTTTATACTTGAAAGGTAGATGCCATTAAATTTAAAATATACAACAGCATGCATCCAGATGGTTAAGTATAGCAGCAAAATTCTTCCTGCCAGTACCCAGCAGTGACACCCATCAGAGTTTATTTCTTCAAATGAATCCAAAGAGTAACTTCTGCAATCCAGATTTAAGCATTAAGCCAGGAGTATAATCTTAGCACATGTAAGGGTTTTGAACTCAGTGCATGTTGTGGGTACAAATCCTGAGCCATCAGAATTGCAAAGTGCCTCACAGTACTGTTTGGGACCGAGTACCAGGGTGAGACCAATACTTTAAAAACAAATTTACTGTTTGTTCAGTTTTCCCATTGGAACTGAGTCTATTTTGTTCCAGTATATTTTCAAGTACATTCTGTGAGTATTGTAAGTTCCCTTTGACATACTGGAATACAGGCATAGCCTTCTGTGTTTTTGAAGATGTTTTGAAATCCTGTGCATATGTGCCACAAATAGCTCAATGACATCATCCCAACAAAGCACGTGAAATATTCACAATTATAATTTGATCACATTTCACTTTCCACACAATGCTGAAAACTCTTAAGTGTGTAATATGAAGATTGTTCATCACTGTTTCTTTGTAGCTTCACTTACTTGTCAGTTTGACTTTAACTTCTTTTAGGTTAAGAAAAAAGGGCTAAAAAAGGCCTAAAATGTAACTTTAGCACTGCTTTATCTTCCAACTCAAAGCCTTTTCATCATTAACAAGTTAGAATCATGAGGGAATACACCCCAATGCAAAACTGATTACAATTATGACATCATCCAGACACAAACAAGCCCTTCAGCCCAACTTGTCCAAACCAACCAAGATGATATTCTGGGCTAGTCCCATTTCCTTGCATTTGATCTATATTCTTGAAGCCTTTCTTATCTTTAAATCTGCCCAAGTGTATTTTGAATACCAAAATTCTGCCTGCTTCTATAATTTCCACTGGGAGCCTATTCTGGATAATGAATACCCTCTGACTCAGCCCTTCATAAGGTCCCAACTTTTGTATTCAAATTCTGTTTTGTTCAGAATAGATTCAAAGGCTAGGCGCATGTTATGAACAAACAGTGGTCTTTATTTTGATACAGGGGAATTCACAGGAAGGGCGTGCACTGGCGGACTGACAAACACAGCACACAGGCATGTTATAGTAAGAAACAAGGGTTTAACGTGTTCAGCCCCCACCACCCCAGGCACAGTAGAGTGAGAAATTATGTTTTAACTTCTTTAGCATCCGCCACCCACAGCCAATGTATACCACACACCAAATAAACAAATACATTCATATAAACCCAGTCTCCAGTGTAGCCCCTGCTTGGGATTCAGGACAGGCCCATCACATTTGGCCCTCCATTACTGCCTACTGCCTGGAGCTCAGCAATAGTCAAACTAACAAGTACATACATATAAACCTGATTTCCAGCATTGACCACAGCTTGGGATCTTGGATGGGATGGTTTGAAGGAGCAGGAGAGGGAGAGGGAGGGGGAGAGGGTGAGAATGAGGGAGAACATGACCCTCCACAATCCACACTCCCACCAGGTTTCAGACAGAGAGGTCACGTGACCCTCCACACTTCCACCAGGTTCCAGTTGGAGAGACCACATGCCCCTTCACACTTCATACTACAATACCCTGCCCAATGAAGCTAAGCATGCCAAGCACTTCCTTCAGCCACCTGAGATGCTACTTTCATCTGTATTGCAAGGGTAATAGCATTCACCATTAAAATCCTACTGTTTAATGAACTAAAATTCAACATCTCACTTGCCAGAATTAAATTTCCTTGCTCCCTTGACCATCATTGACAATATAAAATCTTACAACTCTGTTTCTCTCAGGGCTGTGAATGTATAAAGATGCTAACAAGTCAAGAAATTGACTCACCATCAATATGGAATGCATATTAAAGGATATACATCCCAGTCATCCCCATATGCCATTAGTATATTAAAAAAACTGCGTACATTAACTCTGTCAGATACAGCACCCAAAAAAACCAAAGTTTTCATTCCTTACCACATTTGGTCAAAAATTATCTAAAAATGTCTTGATAGCATAGAACATTACAGCACTGTACAGGCCCTTCAGTGCACAAAGTTATGTTGTCAAATTTAAACCTACTCTACAACAATCTAATCCTTGCCTCACATCCATAACTCTTTATTTTTCATACATGCTTTGTGCCTATTTTGGCATTTGTGGCTCCCATGTTACTGGAAAAACAACCAACTGAAAAACCTCACAAAGATAAGCGTATACAGAGCCGTTGTCATACCCACACTCCTGTTCGGCTCCGAATCATGGGTCCTCTACCGGCACCACCTACGGCTCCTAGAACGCTTCCACCAGCGTTGTCTCCGCTCCATCCTCAACATCCATTGGAGCGCTCACACCCCTAACGTCGAGGTACTCGAGATGGCAGAGGTCGACAGCATCGAGTCCACGCTGCTGAAGATCCAGCTGCGCTGGATGGGTCACGTCTCCAGAATGGAGGACCATCGCCTTCCCAAGATCGTATTATATGGCGAGCTCTCCACTGGCCACCGTGACAGAGGTGCACCAAAGAAAAGGTACAAGGACTGCCTAAAGAAATCTCTTGGTGCCTGCCACATTGACCACCGCCAGTGGGCTGATAACGCCTCAAACCGTGCATCTTGGCGCCTCACAGTTTGGCGGGCAGCAGCCTCCTTTGAAGAAGACCGCAGAGCCTACCTCACTGACAAAAGGCAAAGGAGGAAAAACCCAACACCCAACCCCAACCAACCAATTTTCCCTTGCAACCGCTGCAATCGTGTCTGCCTGTCCCGCATCGGACTGGTCAGCCACAAACGAGCCTGCAGCTGACGTGGACTTTTTACCCCCTCCATAAATCTTCGTCCGCGAAGCCAAGCCAAAGACTCATTTAACAATTTACAAAGAATACATACTCAGGAATGAGAAAGAATCATGTTCTATATGTGTGCCCTTTTCTTTTTTATTTTTTTTTATTTTTCACACTATGACCAAAATACAAATAAACATTTCGCTCTTGAATATACCCAGTGTCATTTTCTCCCCTTTTTCCCCCTCCCTTCCCTCCCTCCTTCCCACTCCCCTCCCCACCCATTAAACATTCAGCATATATGATACATTAAACCCATTAAACAATGTCATCACACAATGAAAATAAACAAGAAAATTGTGTCATTTACTTTAGCACACTGGGTCAGTTCATTTCGTCTTTTTCTCATTCTGTCATTTTAGATGGTGGAGGTCCGCGGTAGGACTTCTCTGTTGTGTTCCATGTACTGTTCCTAAATTTGTTTGAATACTGTGATGTTATTTCTTAAATTATATGTTATTTTTCCAATGGAATACATTTATTCATTTCTATGTACCATTGCTGTATTCTCAGGCTATCTTCTGATTTCCAGGTTGACATTATACATTTTTTTGCTACAGCTAAGGCTTTCATAATAAATCTTTTCTGTGCTTCATCCAAATCGAGGCCAAGTTCTTTGCTTCTTATATTACTTAGAAGAAAGATCTCTGGATTTTTTGGTATGTATGTGTGCCCTTTTCTGATATCAAACTGAAAACCACCAATTAGAAAGTCGCTACCATTATGAACAGATCACTGATTTTTTTTTTGTGTAACTTAAGAAGATGAACAATGAACTAATCGTGCTGCCTTGATTGTTTTTAAACAATTGTATGATTGAGAATATCATTGATTCCTCATAACAGAAAATATGGTAAAACAGACCAGCAGACAAAATTTTCTATGTCCTTCAGTCCTCAGTAAGGTCATGAGTCACAAAATGGTGAATAATGGGATTATGACAAGCTCAATAGTTTGTGAAATAAATTGTGCACTTCATATTAACGTTTCTGGTTTGTTATTTTCGAGCTTAGACTATCTATTAGATAAATAGATCTAATAGATCTATAATCTAGTATCCATAATCTAGTAAAATATTTTTTATTTAAGATAATGGTAGTATGTTATTTTTCAGACACATTCTCTTTCCTCTTGACTGCACAACATTTCAATGTTTTAATGATAATTCTCACCTATAGTAATATCCATACATCTTTTATAATTTGGGAGAGAAATTATCTTGTAGCAACCATATATAACAATCCAGTTTTTAATTTAAAAAAAAATGTAGAGTTAGAACATGGTAACTGGCCATTGTGTCCCACAAGCCTATGTCATCCAAATACACCAATTAACCAACAAACCCCGAACATTTTTTAGATTGTGGGAGAAAATCAGAGTGGCCGGAGGAAACCTACGTGGTCACAGGGAGAATGTAAAAATCCTTACAGACGGTGGCGGATTTGAAGCCGAGTCACTGGCACTGTAATAGCATTGTGCTAAATACTACACTAACTGTGCCAAAATGAATAATAATTTTGCACTAATATTAATGCCTGGATGGAAACATCTCACTTCTAAATTCAAGGAATTTTATTTTGTAATTTGTAAATATGGAGTTATTAATAAAGAGATCATTATTGTTTTCCAGTCTATCACTTATGCTCATATTTTTATGATCAATTATATGCTAAGACCTATTGGCATGACCTTAGACATCATTGATAAGCCAGTAGAATGCCTTCCAAAACTGAGTTCACGTTGACAATTTAGCAAAGTATGATGGTCAGATAAGGCCTTTTCAGTACCAAATGTCTTCAGAATAACATTGTGTCTTTATCTTCACTCTGGCGTGAAATGACCTTTGTCTCTGTAGTAATGAAGCAGAAGGTTTGGTTCAACCTTTTGAGGCAGTGCAATGAAAACCTGAGTTTCATTTTGATTGGCATCCAGTAGGATATCATTGATTGTTTGAAAGATTAATTTCTCCTCATCACCGTCAACAGCCAGAACCCCACCCCTCCTCCATTCCCCTCCTATTTCTATTTGGTCATCACAGAGGGACCTGTTAGCTGTCTAATTTTCTGACCACTAATAAAGGTCTTTGACACATGACTTAGAATATGATTTTCTGATTATTAAAGATACTGAAGAAATGAGCTAACTTGTTTGCCATCTGTTTGCAGAAAATAGGTGATAGTCAACTGAGAGCCTCTTGCTTAATTCTATCTGGAGTAACTAACCATCCTTCCAAAGGACTAGATTAATTTAACTTTCAACAAGAAGAAAACCATATGATGAATGCAGATCCTTGATAACATTTTCTAAGATTCATTGTTGAGTATTTTTGCTCTGGAATTTGGATGTTGCAATCGTACAGAGAATCATTCCTCAGAAGTGGGAAAATAGCTTGGCAACCATGGTGTTCAGTGATAGAAACCAAGTTATTATTACTTCCAGTTGTTAGCATTTGACTTTTGGATTTGAAAATGGATCAAAGGAAATGCCATAAAATCCAAATTAAAAATCATACTTTTCTTTAAATTGCAGACCTACTTTTCAATTGTTAAAGAGACTGTTGTCCAATCCTGAATGTCTTAGATATGTACATGCACATAATTGAAGGATGATTTTCTCATGAAGTATTTGGCTTTTTGCTTACCATGTCACATGTTACCATTGTACTGTGAGAATATAGATAATTAATCCAGATACAAAGCCACCAGACAGTGAGGTGCAAGATATTAGTGCAAAATGATTGAAAATGGGTGAAATTCAGCAGAGCTATCTTGAGACTTGCATCATTGCCTGTTATAGAGATGCCAATGCTCCATAATTTTAAGTTGGGATAAAAAGTAAACAAAAAGTTCCAATAATCAGCACAAAAAAAATCTCCAAATGGTTATTAACTCAGCCAGCGCCATCTTGCCTTCACTCCCTCAAGGACATCTACAAGAGGCTGTGTCTTTAAAAAAAGCAGAATCTATCCTTAAGGACCCCCATCACCATGAAGGCTATGCCCTCTTCACTCTACTTTTTAGGGAAAAAGGTACAGGACCATGAAGATGGGCATAAGGATAGCTTTTTCCCCCTTCAATCAGATTTTTGAATGAAAAATGAAACATGGATACTACCTTACTCTCTTTTCTTTTTCTTCCTCTATTTTTATTTATTTTGTAATGTAGATTATATAAATATTTGCACAGTGATGCTGCCACAAAACAATCAATTTTGTGGCATGTTCATAACAATAAATTCTGATTCTGATTCAGGAGTCAACTTGACACTGCATTACTAATCAAATTTTGATGGAATGGGAGACCGTTAAAATTAAGTTATTGGACCATCTTCCTGGGAGACAAATACTCTTCTGTGTGATGTACAATTGTTATGTACTATTAAGACTAATATTGAGAGACCACTGTCATTTTGATTTTGGTAGCAAGCACTATGTGCAATAAAACACACTTAATAATAAGGTTCCAATCTTATATAACCATATAACAATTACAGTACGGAAACAGGCCATCTCAGCCCATATAGTCCGCACCGATTTAAGAGAACTCCACTAGTTCCACTTACCCGCTCCCTGTCCATAACCCTCCAACCCCCTCACATCCATGCACTCATCCAACCTTCTTTTAAATGACAAAATTGACCCTGCTGCAACCATCTCTTCCGGAAGGTCATTCCACTTAGCAACCACACTCTGAATGAAGTTTCCCCTCATGTCACTTCTAAACATTTTCCCCCTAACCTTTAACTTATGACCCCTCATTCCAATCTCACCTACCCTCAAGGGGGAAAAAAACCTATTCACATCTACTCTGTCTATCATAATTTTATATACCTCTATCAAATCCCCCCTCCACCTACTATGCTTTAATGAATAAAGTCTCATTCTACTCAATCTTTCTTTGTATTCTAGATACTGCAATCCAGACAACATTTTATTAAATCTTTTCTGCACCATCTCCACCTTATTGACATCCTTCCTATAATTTGAGGACCAGAAATGCACACAATATTCCAAATTCATCTTCACTAATGCCTTGAACAGTCTCAACATCACCTCTCAGCTACTATATTCTATGCTTTGATTTATTAGAAGTGGAGACTTGCTAATATTGCAAGCTCTCAATGTGTTTGTTGTGCACATGGAAGGCGTCGATCAAATAAAGCCTATTCACCATGCATTAACTACAGCCTTTATGTGTGTGATGTTGACAGAGGTACTAGTTCTTTCCTCATCAGTTTCATGCACTTTTTGACCTGAAAGGCACAATTGGTCAGAGCCTCTGGTAATTTACTAGAAATTCTCAAGCTATGAAATAAACATTATGTAAACTGGCCTGAAATCCACATCATGAGTAGAATCACTATGTAATTGGCTTTAATTAGACTAGTTCAAGAATACATCCATTATTGCTAGATTAGCGATGATTAATTATAATTTTATACATCAATTATATTTAACACCGGAGAAACTAAAAAAGTTTGGCCTTAGTAAGTCGGATTGCTGTTTTCGCTGTGACCAGATGGCTAATACTTTTTTGCACACTGTCTGGTTTTGTGATCGATTGCAACAGTTTTGGAAGGGTATTCAATCTATATTTAATAGTTGATATAATATTTGTCTTGTATTAGATCCTGGTATATTTTTATTAGGGAATATGCAATCATTAATTGATCTAGGCTTACAGGATTATCAGATTTCCTTTAGCTGTGGCCAAGAAATGTATAGCTCTTACTTGGAAAGATAGAAATATATTAACTTTAGATAGGTGGTATTTGGAGATGAAGTTCTGTTTGACTATGGAAAGGATATCTTTTTCAATTCAGGACAGGATGTCTTTTTATAGGTTGAAGTGGACTCCGTTTGCTAAATATATGCATTTAAGTTTGATTTAAATATGTTTTTAAGTCTGATATTTTAGTATTGATAACTTTTTTTGATGTTAGTATCTTTATTTGTTATGTTTTTTTGTGTAAGTGGGCCTTTTTTTATATAATATTGTTCATTTTATTAACTCTTCACTCTTTCATTCTTTATCTTGGGGGGGGTTAGACTAATTTTAAGCTAGGTCATTAATGTTGTGTACTAATTATTGGGGGGGTAGTTTATTTAGTCTGCCGTTGTAGTACTGTAATTTTTATTATCTTGCGTTTAATCTTTTTACTGTAACTTTCTATTTTATTCATGTTATAAAATCTTAAATAAAGTTTAAAAAAATACATCCATTAGTCATTTTATAAATAAAATAGCATTTGTCTATTTCTCCAGCATATCATCCAGTGGAACTCTGTTCCCAGCATTCCTTGGGCAATTTAAATGGGAACATTTTATATATCCAGTGAATAACCATCACCCAGGCAAGGGCCTCACTGAGATTCAGAAGTGATGGTTTGATAACAGTATAAAATCCCAATCATATTTAGATTAGCCACAGTGATGTCTGTGCCAAGGCTTAACTGTCCCATGAGGCAGCAGAAGAGGCTGATTATTTTTCCAGGATTCCTGATTTATCTGTGGGCTTCCCCTGTAGAGCAGAAGGGAAATGTGTACACTGGATCCTTGTATTAACCGTGACAAGCATCCATAATTTTAAGTTTGGGTAATCAGTAAGCCACAGTCATCAACCCTCCCTCAATGAGAAAGACCAAGTCCATTTTAATTCCTTTATATTATTTAAATAAATTTGGTATGACTCCTTCCAGAGCTTAATGACAATACAACTGCTGAATTGAATTGCAAAGAGACCACACATGTAAAGGAAGATCGAGGCTGTGTTTTATTTATGGCAATCTGATAATAAACCTTGTGTATGATTTATAGCATTAAAATGATCCTAGCTCTGCCAATCTAGTGATAAAGTTGCCATCCAGTCTAGTGATGGGTGCTTCCTATTAGTTTAATGATAAAAACATATGCCCAGTCTCCAATGAAGCATCACAGGGGATATATCTGATCTATGTGGATTACTGGAAGACAGAGCAAAGGAAATTCTACTTGGCTGGTAACTAACAGATAAGCCATATGGTATATGCCCTGGCTGATATTCAATTCCATCAAAAAATAAAATTCCAACAACAAAATAATTTCTCTTAAGGAGACAGGTTTTCCAAACTGTTATCGCCTAGCAACCAAGGGTTGTTTTTGTGGTGGTTTATTAAATCAAGAGGGTCAAAGATGAGATAAGTGTGTACAGTTTATTTTCCATGGTAGAAGAATGTAGAACTAGGTCATAGGTTTAAGGCTGGAGAGGAAAGACCTAAGGGGCAACTTTTTCACTCAGAGAGTAGTTCATGTTTGGAATGAACTGTCAGAGGAAGTTATAGAAGCAGATACAATTAAAATATTTTGATTGATATATGAATAGGAAGGCTAGGAAGAATACAAACCAAGTGAAAGCAAACAGGACAAGCCAAGAATGGTCAGCAAGGACGTTGAACAGAAGAGTATGTTCTATATGACTCAAACACTATGACTTATATCCATTGACATTCTTTTAAAGTACAGTTGGCTCTGTAATTTCCATGTAAACTTTTTTTTTAAAGCATCATATGTACTGTAACAGAAGCAAAGCAGAAGGTGGAATAAATATTGGGTACACCACTGTAGAGCTGTAACAAGTATAACTGCCTTACTGACCAGGTCTGACTGTGGCCTTGGGGGTGTTAGGTGGCCTTTGAATCTTCTCTCTGTGACAGCATCAGTTTACCAAGGTTCTCTGTTTTCCTTCCACCCACCAAAGGTGGTTGTTGGGAGAATTGGTAACTATAAATTGCCCTTAGTTCAAGTGAATATGGTGTTAACAAGCTTGTGAGAGAGAAGAGGTTACAGGAAAATAAGTAATTGAATGAGATTGATAGAATTGCTGTAAGAGCCGGCATAGATTCAATGGCTTTCTTTTTCTGTCTGTCAAGGCAATTCAAGAAATATGAAGCTTCTCATGCAACTGAAACAGAGTTATTGTTTCAGGCCATTTACCTTCCATCAAAACTAATTTTAATAAAAGGTCATTGATCTGAAATGTTATCTCTGTTTCTCCCTTCACTGAAGCTATCTGGCCTGTTGAGTATTTTTTGGTTTTTACTTCAGATTTTATGCACAATTTTTTTTAGCTTTATTTTTAATAACCCATTGTGAATTTGATTCTATCCATTTTCTACAAATGTTCAAATGTATATCAACTCCTCTAAATCTGACATTCCTACACATCTTAGCATAGAACAGCACACAGCACTGGAACAGGCCCTTCAGTCCATGTCTGCACCAAATGTGATGCCCGAGTTAAATTGCGCACACACACACACACACACACACACACACACACACACACACACACACACACACACACACACACACACACACACACACACACACACACACAATGCGCCTGACAGCTTATTATGTGGTGACTACTCTCTGAGTAAAATATTTGCCCTTCTCCTCTCCCTTAAACTTCCACCACACTCCTCCTCTTCCCCACCCCCCCACCTTAACAAATGTCCTCTAGTATGTGTTTTTTTTTAGACTGGGGAAAAAAGATACCAATTGTCTACCCTACCAATGCCTCTTATCATTTTATAAACCTATCAGATTTCCCATCCACCTCCAACACTTCAGAGAAAATAACCCAAGTTTGTCCAACCTCTCCCCCAAAGCTCATACACTCTCATCCAGGTGCAATCCTGGTTAATCACTTCTGTACCCTTTTCAAACCCTTCACATCTTTTCTGTAATGGGCGACCAGAATTGCACATGATACAGCCTAACCAAAGTTCTGTATAGCTGAAAAATGACTTCCTTACTTTAAAACTCAATGCCCTGCCCAATGAAGGCAAGCACATCATATGTCTTCTTTACATCCCTATCAACTGTGTAGGCACTTTCAATGATCTATCGACCACAACCTACAGATTTCTCTGGACAGTGATGCTTTGAAGGTTGAGTTAAATGAGATAGTCTGAAGATGCTTTTAAGACTCTTGTCATTAACAATGTATATTCCCCTTATATTTGACCTCAAAAGTGCCTGAAATAAACTCCAGCTTCTTAATCAAAGTAATCACTGCATAGTAAGTACTTCAAGGTCAATGAAGACCGAATGATGGCCAACAGGAACCTGCATGTGTTAGGCTATAGCTAAAAGAGCTCAGGTTTATTGATGGTAGAAAAGCTGATCAAGAGAATGTTGGAATTACGAGTCCACAGGCAAAATAGTTTCAAACACATGAACTAAAATTGGAAGGATTAAGAAACTAAAGTTCAACAAAAGGACTGTCAAGGATGTTTTCCTGGTGCCTTGGTCAACATTATCTGTGATCTCATACAAATATGGAAAGCAATATTAACTGTTAAAGTATTCCACTGTGGTTCATGATATTGTCTGCCAAAATTGTCTGACCCCCCCCCCCCCCCCCACCACCTCTGTCTTGGGTTCAAATGGGAATGTACTCAATGGAGGAGAGGGGAGAAAAGATAAAAATGGAGTGTCAAATCATGAAAGAAAAAGATGGAAATAACTTCTTGATAAGAATTAAACGGAAACTATCTATCTAACAAAAAATTGCTTTAGCAGTGAGCAGACAGGGATGTCCCCTGTCCCCAGTGTTTTTTTTTAATTACCAATTGAACTGCTGGCAGAGATAATAAGAAGGGATCCAGATATAAAGGGCTTCAAAGTAGGGAAGAAGAATGCAAAATCTGTCTATTCGCCATGGATGTGCGATTGTACCTATCAGAACCGACTAAATATTTGGAAAAATTACAAGTAACACTAGAAAAATATGGAAGAATATCAGGCTATAAAATAAATATGGATAAAAGTGAGATAATGGTATTAACAAATTATGAATATGAATGATACCAAAAAGGAAGTAAATTTAAATAGAAGATGGATGGAATAAAATATCTTGAAATAGCAACTGACAATAACAGGCAAAATCTGTACAAACTAAATTATGTTCCTCCTTTTGGGAAGATAGAAGGAGACCTACAGAAATGGAGAGGCTTACCGATTACTTTGGTGGGAAGGGTTAACTGCATCAAAATGAAAGTGATGCCAAGACTGCAATACCTCTTCAATCGCTGCCTACTTCATTACCTAAAAACTTTTTTTAAGCTAGTGAACAACCATATTAGATAGTTGCTATGGAATAATAAGGTACCAAGAATTCCTTTGGAAAAATTGATGTGGGACGACGGGCTGGGAGCATTTGGACTTCCAGACTTCGAAAAATATTACCTAGCTTCACAGGTTAAATTTCTTGCAGCCTTCTTCAGTGAAGACAACCCCCCTCCCCCCACCTTTGTCTTGGGTTCAAATGGGAATGTACTCAATGGAGGAGAGGGGAGGAAAGAAAAAAATTGAGTGTTAAATCATGAAAGAAAAAGATGGATAGCCCCATTTTAATACTTATGATTAGAACGTGATTAATAAATGTATAGGAAACAAAAGTAGGGATATCAATAAAAACACCATTGTGTAAAAATGTGTTGCTGCCTATGAGCATAGGCAATATAATATTAAATTCATGGTATGACAAAAGTATAAGATATATTAAGGACCGTTACACAGAAGGAACCCTTATGTCCTTTGAACAATTAAAACACAATTACGGAGTGGCCAATGGGACCTTCTATTTTCTCCAGCTTAGATCATTCTGAAGAGAAAAATAGGGACCAACAGTGACCCTACATGAAATTAGTGAAACTGAACAAATGGTTTGGATGGGTAACCCAGAGCTATATATATTAGGTAATTTCATGGAAATAAGCAATAAATTGTCTGAATATCAAATCTCATTTATAAAAATAGAACTGGCAGTCGCAAAAAAATGTATCACAATCACTTGGAACTTCAATTCCCCTCATATCACAATGGACTGCGGAAAGGAACAGCTGTATACCTATGGAAAAGACTCACATATAACGTAAAGAATAAACATGACACTTTCAGCCATGCCTGGAGCACATTGGGGCCCAGATACAGTAATAAAAAGGAACAAAAAAGGTATAAAAGTAACTATTATACATACAAAAATGTAGTTTCCCCATTTCTACTCTATATATTTAAAATATATGTAAGCTCTGATGGTGAATGGATCTGTATGTATGAGGGGAGGAGAGAATGGACTGTTTTTGTTTGTCGTGTTTGTGAGAAAAAAGTTTAATATATTGTATATTTAAAATGTTACTATGTATATTTTCTGAAAAAAATAAAAAAAGATTGTTTTAGCAGTAGAAAGAAAATGTACAGCAGAGACATGGAAATCAGATACCTGTTGGGTATTGAACTTTAGGATGCACAAATATATAACCGTATTCCAATTACAGTATGGAAACAGGCCATCTTTGCCCCTATAGTCTGTACTGATTTAAGTAATCTCCTCTAGTCCCACTTACCTGCCCATAACCCTCCAATCCCCTCACATCCATGCATCTATCCAATGTTTTCTTAAATGACAAAATTGTCCTTGCTGCAACCACCTCTTCTGGAAGGTCATTCCACTCAGTCACCACACTCTGAATGAAGAAGCACCCTCTCATTTTACTTCTAAAATTTTGGCCTCTAACCCTTAACTCATGACCCCTCACCTACCCTCAAGGGAGAAGAGGAATAAATATGATGTATTTTTGGAAATTTGGCACCAGTACTTAAGACAATAGGGAATTAATATATAGACATTTTTCCTTGAGCCTTGAAATTTGTTAACTTCCTTGAAATATTGTAAGCTATAAATGATTAATTTTGTGTGGTAAGGGGTGCTTGTGGCAACCATATTTCTATTCTAGTCCCTAACTTTTCTTTTCATATGTTTTTGTACTATTACATTTTTTTCTTTTGGGGTTAGTTTAGTGAGGCAGGGGTTGGGTGGTTGGGGATTATATCATCATGTAATGGATATTAAAATTTGATTGTTATATTTTGTGATTAGATATTATTACATGTATGGGAAACTTTTAAATAAAATTTTCCAAAAAAATTCATTGAGGTAGTTTGTGGGGTTTAATTCTGAAAGCACACTTTTAAAATATGTCCTTTGTATGTGCTTCTCAGATTTGTTTGCATGCTTAATTCTATGGCCAATATCTCTGAATCTTTTTGTTTGTATTTGATTCTTCCTCTCCTCTTGTGTCCATGTCCAATATGTCCATGTCCAATATGTATTTCTATTGCATGTACTTCAAACATCAAAATGCCAATGTATACTTTACTAATTCCTAATAAATTCTAATATTACCATCTGTTTTCTACAGACAATGATGTCATGTACTGATTATGATAAGGCTGAACAGAACATGGTAAGATTAAAACAACAGGGAGGTAATTAAATTCATGTAGGTCACTGTGAGGTCAGATTTGCAGCATTACATAAACATGGTCTAGAGCTACAAAGAGATTAAAAGTTCACAAACGAACACAAGTGGTTATTCCAGTGACAGCGACCCAGGTTCAAAACTGACACAGCCTGTAATGAATGTGCCTGTTCTCCTTGTGTCTATGTGTGTTTCAGATTTCTTCTCAGAGTACATGCATGACATCACATATAGCCCAGAGATTCTTTATCCAGCAGGTGAGGCAGAATTACCACTTATAGGTAGTGCAAAAAGAAACTGTACACAGCATATATATGTAAACAAATAAAGAACTGTAAACAAATAAAAGATGTAAACAAACTGTGCAATATAGAAAATTTTAAAAATTCAACAAAGTGCACAAGCAAGAGTCCTTAAATGAGTCCCTGATTGTATTTGTTGTTGTGCAGCCTACTGGTGGACAGATAGCAGTGAGAACAGAGCATGTTGGGTGATGTGGATCTTTGATGATTGCTGCTGCTCTCCAATGGCAGTGTTCCCCAGAGATGTTCTTAATGGTGGGGAAGGTTTTGCCTGTAATGTCCTGGGCTGTGTCCACTACCTTTTGGAGGTCTTTACTCCCAAAGATATTGGTGTCACCGTAACAGACCATGATGCAACTGGCCAGTATTCTTTCCACCACACATCTGTAGAAATTTGCCAGGGTTTCTGATGTCATACTAAACTTTTGCAAACTCCTGAGGAAGTAGAAGTGCTGACGTGCTTTCTTCACAATGCCATTAGTGTGTTGAGGTCCAGGAAAGATCCTCTGAGATAATGAATTCCAAGAACTTAAATTTTCTCACCCTCACCACCTCTAGTCCTCCAGTGATCACTGGATCACATGCCTCTGGTTTTCCCTTCCTGAAGTCAATAATTAGCCCCTTGGTTTGGTGACATTGAGTGTATGGTTGGTGTTGGTGCACCATTCAGCCAAGTTTTCAATCTTGGTTTCCTTCCACTCTTCAAAACATATAGGGGTTGTAGGTTAATTGAGGTATTAGGGTGGCACAGGGCTCATGAGCCAGAAAGGCTGTTATTGTGCTGTTCTCATATTTTTGTTAAATTTTAAAATCTAGTGAATGAAGGGTGACACAGTTGCACAACAGTAATGCTGTGAGCAAGTCGCAGTAATGGGATTGATAGGATTGCTTTGTTAGACCTGATAGCTGAATGACCTCTTTCTACATCATAGATAACCTGCTCTCTCTTCCATCTTACCTGTTCTGTGTCAGTTTACAGCAGGCTAATCTTATTGTAAAACATAACCTGCTAGATTCTTGATGGTGATTGCACAAGATCACAAGATAGAAGAGCAGATGTAGGCCGATCGGTTCATTAGGTCAGCTCTGCCAGTTAATCATGGGCTCTCCTTATCACTTAACCTCACTCTCCTGCCTTCTCCCTGTAACCCTTGATGCCCTGACTAATCAATTACCTGTCAATTTCTGTCTTACATATACCCCATGACCTTGCTTCCACTGCCACCTGTGCAGCAAGTTCCATAGACTCACAACCCTCTTGCTGAAGAAATTTCTCTGCATTTCTGTTTTGAATTGACACCCTTTTATCTTGAAATTGTGGGCTCTTATTCTGGATTCCACTACTATGGGAAACAACTTGGTCACATCTACTCTGTCCAAGCCTTTCAGCATTCAAAATATCTCCATGAGGTTCTTGCTCATGTGATCCAGTGATCACTGGAGGACTAGAGGTGGTGAGGGTGAGAAAATTTAAGTTCTTGGAATTCATTATCTCAGAGCTGGCAATTGTTCCTCATATGCTAACCCTTTCATTCCTGGTATAATTCTAGTAAATCTTCTCTGAACCTTCTCGAATGCTAGCACATCCTTTCTCAAATAAGGTGCCCAAAACTATACACAGTACCCCAAGTGAGTTCTTACCAATGCCCTATAGAATCTCATCGTTACATCCCTGCTCTTGTGTAGAAATGAAAGCCAACATTGCATTTGCTTTTTTCATTGCTGACTCAACCTGGAGATAAACCTTTAGACTATCACTTTGCACCTCCAATTTTTGAATTTTCTCCACATCTAAACAATAGTCTTCTCATTTATTTCTTGCACCAAAGTGTATGGCTGTACACTTCACAACATAGTATTTCACCTGTCATCTCTTTGCCCATTACCCTAATCTATCTGTCTCTTTACAGCCTTTCCATGTCCTCAGCACCACCAGCTCTACCATCTATTTGGTGTCATCTGCAAATTTAGACACATTATCCACATCATTTACATACAATATAAAAAGAGGTGGCCCCAACACTGACCCTTGCAGAACACCACTAGTAACCGGCAACCAACCTGAATAGAATCCCGTTATTCCCACTCTCTGTTTCCTGCCTATTAACCAATGCTCTATCCATGGTTCCTGTATTTTCACATGCTGTCAACTTGTTAAAGCAGCTTTATACGTGACACCTTGTCAAAGGTCTTTTAAAAGTCCAAATGCATAACATCCACAGCTCCTCCCCTGTTTGTTAACTCCTCAAAAAAATTGTAGTAGGTTTGTCAGGCATGATTTTCCTTTAAGGAAACCATACTAACTTGGTCTTATCTTGTGATGCTCCTCTGGGTTCTCTGTAACCTCATCTTTCACAATTGATTCCAACATCTTCCCAATCACCAACATCAGACTAATTGATATATAGTTTCCTTTCTGCTGCCTCCTTCCCTCTTAAACAGCAGAGTGACATTTAAAGTTCTGCAGTCCATGCGGAATCCATTGATTCCTGAAAGATCAATACGAATGCCTCAACAATCTCTGCAGTAAATTCCTTCACAACTCTAGGATGCATTATACCTTTAGACCAGTAGTCTCAACCTTTTTCTTTCCATTCACATACAACTTTAAGTATTCCCTATGCCATAGATGCTATGTGATCAGTAAGGGATTGTTTAAGGTGGTTTGTGGGTGAAAAGAAAAAGTTTGAAAACCTTTGTTTTAATCGTACTTAATTGACTCATTATGTGCATGGTTTCATTACTCCAAAAGAAATGGGCTAATGACAATTTTTCTCTAGCAAAATATTTCAGTAATAATTGGGTTTAGAGCAGTGATTCTCAACCTTTCCCTTTCCACCCACATACCACCTTAAGCAATCCATTACTAATCACAGAGCACTGATGCCATAGGGATTATTTAAAGAGGTATGTGAGTGGAAAGAAAAAGGTTGAGAACCACTGCCTTAGACCATATAGCTTCCCAAGTACCTTCTCTCCTGTGATCGTGACAGCACTCACTTCATTTCCCAGTGACCCTTGAGAGTCAGGTAAGCTACTAATGTCTTCTTCCATGAAGACTGATCCAAAATATTCATTCAGTTCCTCTGCCATCTCCTTGTCTCCCATTGCAATCTCTCATCTCATTTTATAATGGTCCTATGGCTACACTTATCTCTCTTTTGCTCTTTATATACTTAAAAAAACCTTTCAGAATCCTCCTTGATATTACTTGCTAACCTAGTTTCATAAATTTTCTTTTCCTTTCTTATCACCTTCTTAGTTGCCTTCTCTAAGTATTTAAAGGTTTCCCAGTCCAATGTCTTCCCACTAATTTTTTGCTTCCTTGTCCACCCACTCTTTTGCTTTTATTTTGGCTTTAACTTCACTTGTCAGCCATAATTGTCTCATTTTTTTTATTTCACAATTTTCTTTTGTTTTGATATGTGTTCCTGTCCTGCACTTTCCTCATTTTTTCAGAAACTCCAGCCATTGCTGATCTGCTGTCTTCCCTAATTGTGCACTTTTCCATTCGATTTTGGCCAGATCCTCTCTCATGCAACTGAAATATCGACACATCAGACTTTAACCTTTTCTTCTCAAATTTCACAGTGAATTCATTAATATTCTGATCACTGCCTCCAAAGGGACTCTTTACCTTAAGCTCTCTAATCATCTCTAGTTAATTTGATAGCACCCAATCCAAAATAGCTGATATCCTGGTGGCTTCATCAACAAGCTGTTCCAAAAAGCCATCCTGTAGGCATTCCCCATACTCTCCCTCCTGGGATTCCATACAGACCTGGATCTCCCAATCTACTTTCATGTTAAAATCCTCCAAGATTATTGTAATGTGGTCCTTCTGACATGCCTTCTGTATTTTCTGTTTTACTTTGTAGTTGACATCCTGGCTGCTGTTTGGAGGCCTCTATATAACTGCCATTAGGGTCCTTTTATCTCAACCCATAAAGATTCTACCTCTTCTGATCCTATGCCCCTTCTTTCCACTGATTTAATGTTGTTGTTTACCAGCAGGGCCATGCCACCCCCTCTGCCTACCTGCGATACACTGTGTATCCTTGGATGTTCAGATCCCAATAACACCCATCCTTTAGCCACTCAGTAATGGCCACAGCATCATACCCTCCAATGTATAACTGTACTGCAAGATCATCCACCTTGTTTCTTTTTTTTTTAAACTTTATTTAAGATTTTATAACATGAATAAAATAGAAAGTTACAGTAAAAAGATTAAACATAAGATAATAAAAATTACAATACTACATCGGCAGACTAAATAAACTAAACCCTCCCCCAAATTAGTACACAACATTAATGACCTAGCTTAAAGTTAGTCTAACCCCCCCCCAAAATAAAGAGTGAAAGAGTGAAGAGTTAATAAAATGAACAATATTATATTAAAAAAACCCTTACACAAAAAAAGATAAAACATAACAAATAAATATACTAACATTAAAAAAATTATCAATACTAAAATATCAAACTTAAAAACATATTTAAATCAAACTTAAATGCATATATTTAGCAAACGGAGTCCATTTCAACCTATAAAAAGACATCCTATCCTGAATTGAAAAAGATATCCTTTCCATCGTCAAACAGAACTTCATCTCCAAATACCACCTATCTAAAGTTAATATATTTCTATCTTTCCAAGTAAGAGCTAGACATTTCTTGGCCACAGCTAAAGCTAAATAGATAAAAGAAATCTGATAATCTTGTAGGTCCAAATCAATTAATAATTGCATATTCTCTAATAAAAATATACCAGGATCTAATACAAGACAAATATTATATAAACTATTAAATATAGATTGAATACCCTTCCAAAACTGTTGCAATCGATCACAAAGCCAAATAGTATGCGAAAAAGTATTAGCCGTCTGGTCACAACGAAAACAGCAATCTGACTTACTAAGACCAAACTTTTTTAGTTTCTCCAGTGTTAAATATAACTGATGTATAAAATTGTAATTAATCATCGCTAATCTAGCATTAACCAATTTCCTAATACTATTCTGACAAATTTCCATCCAGGCTTCTTCAGCTATTATAAAACCTAAATCTTTTTCCCATTTCAATTTATCCTTATCCCAATCTTTTTTACTATCAATTTCTTGTAAAATACAATACAAATCAGATATATATCCCTTTTGTGCTATTGAAAGTACATATTCCTCAAAATTAGAATCAGGCAATAAAATCATATGTCGACCACATATCTGTTTTACAAAAGATCTTAATTGATAATACACAAATACAGAGTTTCCTTTGTAATTCATCAAAAGAACAAAAACATACCTCAGAAAAACAATCGGATAATTTTTTTATTCCCTTCCTTTCCCACTGTTTCAAAGTGATATTGGAGACTGTAAAAGGAACAAGTTGATTGTTATATAATGGCAATCGTCCAGACCATTTATTTTTGAGCCCCAATTTATTAAGTTTACTTGTCCATAAATTTAATAAATGCTTCAATATTGGGACATCATAAGTTCGTAATAATTTTTTATTCCATCGAAACAAAAACACATGAGAATTTTTTTCTGAAATAACCACTATTTCTATATTTGCCCAACTGGGCGGGTCATCCATATTCATTAATGCACTAAGAAATTTAAATTGAGCTGCTTCATAATAATGTTGAAAATTCGGTAATCTTAAACCTCCAAATTGAAAATCCCACATCAGCTTTCTCATCGCTACCCTCGGAAATTTTCCCTTCCATAAAAAGTCTCTAATTGCTTTATATAGATCCTTAAAAAAACTTTTATTTAAAAAATAAGGAATTGATTGAAACAAATATTGTATTCGAGGAAAAATATTCATTTTTATAGTATTAATCCTCCCTAATAAACCCAAAGGCAAATCCTTCCACCTAATCAAATCTAATTTAATCCTTTTCATTAAAGGAAGATAATTAATTGAATATAAATCTTGAAATTCCGTATTAACATTAATTCCTAAATATTTAATTCGTGTGGTCAACTTCAAATTTGTAATACTTTTATACATTGAATAATCATTTTTACAAATTGTTAAAATTTCACTTTTGGTCCAATTTACTTTATAATCAGATAATTGACCATAAATTTCTAAACATCCTTGAATTGTTGGTAAAGAAATACCTGGATCCACCAAATATAATAAAACATCATCAGCAAATAGATTAATCTTATATTCCTCATTCAAAACTCTCATGCCTTTAACATTTTCATTTTGATGTATTAATTGTGCCAAAGGCTCAATAACTATAGCAAATGAAGCAGGTGACAATGGGCACCCTTGTCGAGTAGACCTTGTTAAATTAAAAGATTCTGAAATCTGCCCATTGACAGCAATTCTGGCCTTCGGACTATTATATAAAGCCTTTATAAATCCAATAAATGAAGAACCAAAACAAAATTTCTCAAGTACTTTAAACAAAAACTTCCATTCCACTCTATCAAAAGCCTTTTCTGCATCCAGCGAAACCACAATTGGATAATTCATCTGAGATTTAGATTTATTTATCAAAGTTATTAAACGCAAAATATTATCTGATGCATATCTATTTTTTATAAATCCCGTTTGATCACAATGTATTATTTTAGGCAAATATTGAGCTAATCGATTAGCCATAGCTTTTGCTACAATTTTATAATCTACATTTAACAGCGATATTGGTCTATAAGAAGAAACCTGTAAAGGATCTTTATCTTTTTTTGGTATAAGTGTAATTATTGCATTGGAACAAGACTCGGGTAATCGAAAAGTGTGATAAATTTGTTGTCAAACATCCTTTTAAATAGGAAATATATCAGCGTAAAAAGTTTTATAAAACTCTATAGAAAACCCATCTTCACCAGGTGCCTTTCCATTTGGCATATCTCTTATCGCCGTTTCTGTTTCCTTTTCTGTAAAGGATTTATCTAACTCCTGTCTATCTTCTTGATTCAATTGTGGCAATTTAATATTTTTCAAAAAAGTATCTATAGCATCTTCAGTTACATCTTTACATTCCGAAGTATATAATTTTTAATAAAAATTACAAATTTCCTCATTAATTTCCTTTTGACTAAAAGTAATACCCGATTTCTTTCTAATTACTGGTATAATTCTAGATAATTGTTCCTTTTTTAACTGCCATGACAGAACTTTATGAGCTTTCTCACACCATTCATAAAATTTATGTTTAGTTCGGTTCATTAAACATTCAAACCGATAAGTTTGTAATTCATTATATTTAAATTTTAAATTAGTTAACTGATTCTTTTGCGTTTCAGTAGCATTTTTTTGAAATTCTTTTTCAATAACAGTTATCTTTTTCTCTAAATCTTCAATCTCTTCAATTCTCTCTTTCTTTACTTTAGAAGCATGACTAATAATTTGACCTCGTAAAAAAGCTTTCATTGCATCCCATAAAACAGAATGACTAGAAACAGAATTACAATTATTACTAATAAAAACCTCAATTTGTTGTTTTAAATAACTAATAAATTCCGGTTTTTGCAGTAACATAGTGTTGAATCTCCATCTTGGAGCTCTCTGAACATCCTGTGAACTCTGATATTCTAATAATAATAATGAGTGGTCCGAAACCAGTCTTGCCTTATAATCCACAGATGTCACCTTATCCTGCAAATGTGTTGAAATTAAAAAATAATCAATTCTAGAAAAAGAATTATGTCGTGACGAATAAAAAGAAAAATCTTTCTCTGTAGGATTAAATCTTCGCCAAATATCAACTAAATTCAAATCTGACATCATATTAGTTACTTGAACTGCCATCTTCGATTTGGATACTTGTCCAATAAAGGCTCCAATACCACATTCAAATCTCCCCTAATCATCACATTAGAATTTGATTATCCAAGTAATAAAGACATATCGACAACAAAAGCTGTATCCTCAACATTCGAAGCATAAACATCAAGCAAAGTCCAAGCTTCATTAAAAATTGTACAGTTCAATTTTAATAATCTTCCACCATTTTTCTCTTCATTTTGTAACTGAAATGGTAAATTCTTGTGCACCAAAATTGCCACTCCTTTTGCTTTTGAATTAAATGAAGAATAAAAAAACTTGTCCAACCCATACACGTTTGAGTTTCAAATGAGTTTCCTGTAAAAAATCCACATCAACTTTTAATTTTTTTTAAGTAAGCAAGTACTTTCTTACGCTTAATGGGATTATTTAAACCCTGGATATGAAAAGAAGCAAACTTCAATTTAGACATTCCTTACAGCAACTCAACACAAGAAAAAAAAGAAAAAAAAAGAAAGAAAAAAAAGAAAAGAAACCCCCCCAAAAAATAAAACCCTTCCTCTTATTCCCTCTTAAAACTACAATCAAAACAAAAAAAAAGAAAAAAAAATATTTATTTTAAAAAAAGTAATAAAAAAACTTCACTCCTTAACCCAAAAATTAAGAAAAAAAAACAGGCAGGAGGTTACTACTATCTTCCTGTTTAAACCGCACAATGCGGTAACTCCCACAAAATACTGGGTGTGAGATAACTCACACATAGCTGACGACTTCTGGAAAATAGTGCCCACCCAGTTCCCTCTGCCAACTCCCATTTCATATTAAACTATCATCAATGACTAAGATCTTCCAAAAAAAATTTTAAAAAAGATGTTTTTTTTAAATCAATTTTATCACTTCGACCACCATTGTTTCCATTTCTTCTTGGAATCTGATTCCCATCTTGTATCTCCACTTTCTTTGGAGACCGAGGAGGACTACGTCATTCTTGAAATTGCATGATCGGTAAAGATTGACCAAAGTCCATAGTTTCTTTAGGATTATCAAAAAACTTTGGCTGATATCCATCCTGAAAAATCTTCAATACCGCAGGGTACCTAAAAGTTGCCTTGTATCCTTTTTTCCACAACAACTCTTTCACAAAATTAAATTCACGTCGTTGAAACATAATTTCTTGACTCAGATCCGGATTTTAAAAAAAACACGATTATTCTGGACCATCAAAGGAGATCTATTTTGCTGAGCGTTTCTAATAGCCACACGTAAAATTGTCTCTCTATCACAACAATTTAAACAATGGACCAGAACAGGTCTCGGATTTTGTCCTGAAAAAAGTTTCCTTCTTAAAGCTCTGTGAGCACGTTCCAATATTAAACCTTCAGGGAACTTATCTTGCCCTAACACTCATGGAATCCATTCGGTAAAGAATTTTCTTGGATCTGGCCCTTCTATATCTTCTGGCAAACCAACAATTTTTACATTGTTCCGTCTAGATTGGTTCTCCAAATAATCAACTTTTTTTGCTAGATTTTTATTCTGAATCTCCAATGTTTCAATTGTTTTGTTTACATCTTGCAGTTGGTCTTGTACATCAACTAAACCTTGATCACACATATCAAGTCTTTCAGTGGTTTGAAGTTTAAATGCTCCATAGTCAGCCATCTGTTGAGTATTGATATTCACCAATTCATTAAGCTTAGAATAGACGTGGTCATAGAGTTACCTAGCTGTTTCATTGAAGAATATATCTTAAATTCAAGATTCTTAACAATCATATCAGCAAAAGTAGATTCAGACATAGTAGGATCCTGCTGTTTCTGAGAAACCGAAGGGTCTTTTGTCCCTTCCCTTGGTTTAGCAGCCTTTCTTGCAGTATGGCTCCATGTAGAAACTCCTGCCACAGCCCCCTCAGCAATATCCGGAGGCTGATAGTCAGGGTTATCCTTATCCTTAAGCCATCTGTCATCAAAAGCCTCCATTATATCCATACCTGGGAAAAATGTCATGACTGGTGGTGCATTTCGCAGCGCCACCGCTATATCAATCGGAGGTTGGCTCTTTAACTCTCCAGCTGGCGGCGCCCCAGCTGATTCAGCTGTCAAAGTCTCGGTGACAGCGCTCACAGCGGTTGTTGTTTGAAATATACGCACCCGGCCAGCCCTTTGTTCTAAAGGCTGCCGAGTGCCATCTTTAGAGAGCCCTACCAGTACAATGCCGAATCCTGCACTTCTTCTCCTGGATCCATTCCACGCTGAGTCCTGGCTTCTTGTAAACAGGTAGGCTCAGATAATTTCGGGAAATGTAATTTTTTAACAATCTGTTGGTGTTTTCTTTCACTTTTTTTTAAAACAAATGTACCATTAGGCATTAATCCAACATCTCTTACTATTTTTAAACTTTTTAAAGAATTTTAACGGGCACTTAGAAACAAAACAATAAATCAGAGTCAGGAGAGGACTGGAAAGCACATCTGTTCCTTACGCCATCTTGCCACGCCCCATCCACCTTGTTTCTAATGCTCCTTGCATTTAAGTATAATACCTTTAGACCAATAGTATGCATTATGTCTCTGTCATCCCTCGATTACATGGAGAGATTTTTTTCTGCACTGACTACTAGAAATGAGTGACTCTTGAGAACACTCTCCAAGGTGGCTATAGTACAGGGAGTTGATAATAATAGTGGGAAGAGTGTGGCAATCCACACAGCTGCTGTAACGTGCGGACTCATCGCAACATCTGGCACTGAGATGTATAATATAGAGATGCTGCAATCATTGTCAATGATAACTCATGAATAGAGAACCACAGAAAAACAAATAAAATATCAAGAGATATTGAGTCACATTTTTTTCTCTTAGATACTCTCCCACCTATATCTACCTATGATCTCTTACCGTTTAGCCTGTGCACCTCCTCCTGCTTATTCTTAGACAAAGGGCTCAAGCCTGAAACACTGGTTACCCTTTCCTCCCAGTAGCTCTTAAGTGACCTGCTGAGTTTCTGCAGCATTTTTTTTTGTATTGATTGCATTACAATCCCAGCATCTGCAGACTTCCCTGTTTAAATCCTTTAATACATGTTATCTTTGCTGGACTTAGCTTGCTCCTTACTATATATAAAGATACAAGCTACAGGAGGCACCTTTGACAGTCAATTTCCCACACTAGGTGTAGAAATTTCCGTCACAAACTAGATGACACCTTTGGATGAGTGTCTAATCCAGGATAAATATCTAATGATCTTGGATGAATTATATCTAGATGTGCCTGAGTCAAATTCCTCTTGGTCAATACTCACCTAGAAATGATAAACACAATTAAATGTGAACAAAATGGATTTTACGTGCAAATTGCACATAAGAGCGATGGATAAAGACATCTAATTTATCAACAGAAAAAGCAAAATACATTCTGCAGAAATATGCTATCAGAATCATCTCATTTAAAGCCACTATGAAAAGCCAAAAAACCAGCGCTGACTGCATTTGACTTTACATTGTCTGGAGTAATGCCTGTCAAATACTAATTCACAATTACAAGCACATGAACATCACATTCATCCTGTGAACAATGGTATCCTCATGAGTCATTTAACCTAGAGCCTGCAATAACAGATCTGAGAGCTATAATTAACCAGATCATTCCATAAGTGAAATCATTATTTTTAAAAATGTAATTGTTATTAATCACCCTCAAAACCATGTGCAATCCTGCATGTACACTATACTAAAGTATTGACCTTGGCTCAGTAGTCGTTCTCTTGCCTCTGAGTCAAGAGGCCACAGGTTCAAGTCTCACTCTAGGGACTTACTCACACCATCCAGGCTAATGGTGCAATGCAATTCCAGGAAATATTGCAAAAGATTTTTTTTTCCAGACTTGTTAAACCTAATTCCTTTCTTCTCATCAAACAAAACAGAAAATGTTGCAAATATGCAATGTGTCAAGCAACATTTATAGAAAGGGAGAGAAACATAATTATGCTTATCAGAACTTGGCCTGTAACAGGATAAAAATGAGGAGAAATGTAAAATATGAAAAAAATAAAGAAAATAAGAATGCAGATGATTATCTGGAATGATGGAATGTTAGAGCACTTCTGAGATTCCATGGTATAACTGAAATAATATTGGTCACTCATCCAAATCCTCATAATATTGATTTCCTGATCTCTCTCACATTGATGTTCATAGAACTTTGTTTTGCGCAATTTAACTTCATCATTCCCGATTATTCAAAAATGTGAAGCTGTGAGTGTTTCAAGCTAGTTCATTGATCTAATGCAATTTTCAGTATCACGAGGTTTGTGAAAGAAGCCATATACAAGCCATATAAGCTCTTTCTACCATATACAACAAATAGCATAACACAATGCTGTACAAGTAAATCCAATGTCAGGATATTCCAGTTTACCATTTCAATCACTGAATGCCATTCAACCATTTGAATGCTGCTTTGGATTGGGTGGACACAAGTCTTAATTCCTATGAAGGAGAACAACACCCATGTGGATTGATGAGCATTGATGCATTCCAACGATTTTGATGCCACAATATAACTTTTAAAATTACAATGCTGTTGCTCTTAATAAGTTAAAGAACATACAATTTTAATGCCCTGGAGCACTCAACGTGCTGACAACAACATTGGGATGATATGTAACAGGGATTATTAATTTTATTAATATTACAGAGTCTAACTGTTATAAATGGACATACAATATGTTAATTGAAAGACCAATTGCTGAAATGTAGTTTTTGAGTAATTAGACAAATAATTAGTTCCTATAATTCCAATGAGAAAGGGAAATTTCTTGCTCCAAGAAACATGAAGTCACAAAAAAATGTTGTCAGAACATGTTTATGTTTTACAGGTTGATTACTTAAAAGCAAACATGTAAGACTGAGTAACCTTATTCCTTTATATTTTTGGGTTTAACTTGTGTCCCATTTAGTTACCTCACAATGAGTGGAATGATGTAGATTGCTGACGACAGAATCGCTCAGGTTTGGTAAAGAACATCACACCACAGAAAATTAAATGGATACACTGGTGTCTTTTTTAAGATTCCTTTAAAGGTGCAGGTTTTGGGATTAAGCCACAAAAACATCATCTGATCTGTAATAATGGCAGGCAAAGAAGTTGTAGAAAGGTGTTTAGATCATTTTAGGAAGATGCTATGAATTTTCCTTGAAAGTACTGCATATTTTAGAAGAAACTATAGATTTCAGATTAGATTTCAGATTTATTGTCAGAGTACATATAACCTTGAGATTCTTTTTCTTCTGCAGGCGAAGCAGAATTTCCACTTACTGGTGATCCAAAAAACTATACACAGCGTATACATGTAAACAAATTAAGAACTGTAAACATAACAGATGCCAAAAAACTGTGCAATAGAGAATTTCAAAAATCAATAAAGTGCACAAGTAAGAATCCACTCTTTAAATGAGTCCCTGATTGAGTTTGTTGTTGAGGAGTCTGATGGTAGAGGTGTAGCAGCTGTTCCTGAATGATTGCTGCTGTTCTCTGATGGTAGCCTTCCCTGTAGATGTTCTCAAAAATGGGGAGGGTTTTGCCTGTGATGTCCTGGGCTGTGTCCATTACCTTTTAGAGGGCTTTATACTCAGGGATATTGGTGCCCCCATATCAGACCGTGATGCAGCCAGACAGCATAAATTCCACCAAACCTCCAAAAACTCCTGAGGAAGTAAAGGTTCTGACATGTTTTCTTCATGATATCATCAGTGTGTTGGATCCTGGAAAGATCCTCCAAGAGAGTGACTCCTAAGAACTTAAATTTGCTCACCCTCTCTACCTTTGATCCCCCAATGATCACTGGATTGTATACCTCTGGCTTTCCCTCCCAGAAATCAACTATCAGCTCCTTGTTTATGTGACATTGGGTGCAAGGAGGTTGTTGGTGCACCATTCAGCCAAGTGTTCAATCTCTCTCCTGCATGCTGACTCATTGCCTTTTATTTAATACAACCCCACTACTGTGGTATTATCGGCAAATTTGTAGATGGTATTATTGTTGGACAGTCCTAATAAGTAGAGCGGGAGGCTAAGAGCACAGCCCTGTGGTGTTCGGAATCAGATGGAGATTGTGGAGGAGATGCTTTTACCAATGCTATCTGATTGTGGTCTGGAGGTGAGGAAGTCCATGATCTAATTACACCATTGGTATGTTGCGTCCCAGGTCTTGGAGTTTGATGATCAGTTTTGAGGGGATGATAGCATGAAATGCCAAAATGTGGTCGATAAAGAGCTTCTTTATCCTTAAAAAAAAACTCTCATGACCTGAGTATTTCAGCTAATATTACATTATCACTTTTATTCATGTCTTTGTTTTGTGCTTAGATTGACATGGATAGCCTGGTCACTGACCTAGCCCAAGAGAAAAAAAAAAATCACTGAGATTTAAGATTCAATAAATTAAAATGTGATGCTCTTCTTAATTTGTTACTGACTTCAAAGGAGTTTATTTTTTAAAAAAAGGGGAAAAAAGAATTGTGGTTGAAGGAAAGGATATATCTTTACACTGAAAGTTTCCTTCTTGTCAGTATTGAATAGGAAGCCCAAATTATTCTTCCCCTCCAAAACAAACACTTCATTATATTTAGTGGTGAGCTGCTGAGGTAACATCTTTAAAAATAATAGTCTATTTACTATTAGCTGAAGTAGTTAAAAGTTTTCCAGGAAGCATGAAAATGGTATCAGAAAAACTAGTCTCAGCAGGTTTGTGGGAAAGAACAGAGGGTTGTGACCGGGTGATTTATAACAAAAAAAGGTATCTGGAAAGCACAATTTTCTACCTAGCTGTAAACTATAATTCATACTGATAGAATATAGAATCTTTTATAAAGATAAAGTACCTTTTCTGTGAATGATCTATGTGGTTTAATAATTTTGATAAATATCAGTGCATAACAGGTAACTGCATTATAGACAGCCAGGATAAACTGAACTTACTGCAAAATGAAGCATAAATTCTTCTTTTCTCCCCACTTACCTCCAACCCCTCCTATGTTTAAGCTCTGACTTCCTTGCCGATGTATACTGTTGACTTCATGTAGTCCTTTGGAAAGGTCAGAGAAACGTTCTTCAATTCATTCAAAACATGGACACCATTTATGAAATAAAGGAGTACAAAATGCACAAAAAATATCACATTTGAGATATCATGCAAGTGGCTAAAAACATTGACTGTTTATGAAGGAAACATTATGTTGATTATGTTAATATTATCCCAATTAAACCTTCACAATAGAAATGAGCCAAAGATAATTGTAATAATTAATGTGTGGGTTCGGAGATGAAAGAAATTCACTTTATTTCCTGTATATTTCCATTTTAGCTTCCTAAAGAAACTTAAAAACTAAGCTGGAACCTTGTGGCAGAAGGTATCAGCACCAAAATGAGATTTTAAACTAGTTTTCTGCAAGTGAAGTGCAGCAACTATGAGGATTTGTAAATGCCAGATGCATGCATTTTCCGGTTGCTTGAAATTTACTTTTACAATGCCTAAATAATACAATAACTAAGAAAAAGTCAAAAAATATTATTTTGTGATTACACTGAACAAACTTCAATTGCATGAATCCTTAAAACATTTTACTTTATTCTTTGAAAATATTTAACCATCTACTGCATCTGCCTCCCCTTCCATAGAGCTTCCGGAAACAAGAACAATAACATTATAGATAATTAACCTCATCTTCCCAAGTTTACAGATAAAGCCTCTGATCGGGTCAACTCTTACTAAGCAGGGATAGGGGACATTTTAAGAGAGTCATCCCAACAGGGAATGCCATCAACCAGCTCTTTTTCCTGGGTGATGCCATTGCAGTTTCACACATCTTTATTCAAACAGCTGCTATGACCAAGGCACTCCACTGGATGAACATTTGCTCCCATCTTCACCAAAGGTTTATATGTTACTCAGAGAATCTTATAGAAATAAATACAATTAAGAAAGCAACCAATAGAATGGAAGCAGGGAGGTTGTTTCCATTGATAGTTGAGACCAGAACAAAGGGACATAGTTTCAAAAATCGGGAGAGCAAAGGCAGAGATGATGAAGACCTGCTTCTCCCAAAGAGTAGTAAATCTGAGGAATTATCTGCCCAAGAAACAATAATGGCCACCTCATTAATAGAATTAGGTTTAGGAGGGTAAGTAGAGCTCAGTCCACAGCCAGATAAGCTATTAAATGGCAGAACAGGCTTGACAGGCCAGGTGTTTTATACCTGATCCTGTTTCTTGTTTTCTTACAAGAGTTTGGGAGTCAACTAGAGCTTTCACTGTCAGCAAATATGTGTTGAAAAAAAAAGGCAGATGAAAAAACTATCTTGGCAAAATTAAATTAATAATTTCTTTTGCAAATATTGTCTTTTTCATTTTTTTTTAAATCAAATAATTAGCTCCTTAAACAAAGGGTGAGCAAAATTGAACTGGATTCAATTAATTATGCACATCCTAACGTATCTGCCTTTTCATGGGCTGTGAGATTTTTTTTTCGTTTTGCCTGAAACTATTTGCTTTTGGTTAAATATAACATTGGTCTTGGTAACAAAAAAATAGTTGAATGAACCAAATTGCAGTCATGCTTTGAAAATGTCACTGCAATTATTGGAACTAAGTAGGCCATTTAGCACCTCTCATTTGTTCAACCATCAATTGTTAATCAGTAATTTATCTCCATTTAAAACTTTTTTTGTGTGTCCCTAATAAAAAAAAAGTTAAACTATTCCAAAGATTTCAATTTACCAAAGGGAATTCCAAATTTTTACCTCCCTGGCTTTGTCAAGATGCTTCACTTCTGAAAGCTTAGCATCAATTTCAATTCAACTTCTCGCAATTTCCTCCTAAAAATGAAGTACATTTTCATCCTCTGTACTAATTTCCACACAATCTTCAGCATTGCTGCTAAAGGTAACACCAGTTTGTGCAATCTCTCCCTGGTGCTTTAACCCTTGGAGTCTCTAAATCATTTCAGGAAATATTTCATGAACTCTATTCAGAACCATATTGCATCTTCTACTTGGTATGGTGTGTAAAGTTGCTAACAATTGCCCAAATGTAGGATAACACTGGACAACCATTTTTTTTCCCCAAAAGGTTTGCTGCCTGAAACAAAATTGGAGATGATCATAGACAAGTTGAAGCTGAACATAAAGATAATTTCAGATTTTCTATATCACACAGGAATTTGGAGAAACATTAAATGAATTTTTATTGAATTTAGCATGTTTAATCACATAACGATGCTGACACATCGCATTAGTTTAACTGACCTAAAAATGTTTTGTCGCTGATTTTCATTTGTACTCAGCATCTGATGTCTCTCATGTCAGTATCCAATAATAGTCGGCCAGAATTGATGGATTCCAGTTGATCTGATATCACTTTTCCATGGTCGCACTGTCTTGGTGAAACCTTTCACCATGTTCATCATTGACTCCACCAAGATCAGCAGAAAAGAAGTCCAAGAGTGAATGAAGAAAATAAATTTTCAATGACATGTGGCACTTCATGGTTTTGTATGCTTGAAGTAGGCTTAACATGTGACAGGAAATCACAAAAATAGGTTATATCTAAAAAACAGTATGGTCAACAGCCCAAAATCCATAAAATATATATCCAAACGTGTTTAGGAAGCAAAATCTTCATTGTCCAGTGTATGAGGACTTTCCTTGGATGTAGCATAAATGCTATATCCAGTTTGTCTCAAATATTTATTTTCTACTCATCTTTTCCATTAAACTATCCATAATATTTAACTATTTGCCAATCAAGACATGGAGATTTACAGCATGGAAGCAAGCCCTTCATCCTAACTTATCTGTGCCCTCGAGTTTTTCTACATAAGTTAGTCCAAGCTGCTTGCATTTGGAGTATATTCTCTAAACTTTTACTACTCATGTCAGAATCAGTTTATTGTCATGAACATGTGTCACAGCATTTGTTCTTTTGCCACAGTAGTATTGTGCATTACAGGTGCAAAATTGCTATAACTTACAATCCCGTAAATAAACATTTTTAAAAAGTCAATAATTAGTGCAAAAAAAAAGGGAAAAAGTGCTGTAGTGTGCTTAGGTTCGCTGTTTGTACAGAAATCTGATGATGGTGGGGAGAAGGGAAGAAGCTGTTTTTTGTAATGTTAAAGTGTGTGTCTTCAAGGTCCTGTACCTCTTTCCTGAGGATAACATTGAGAAATGTGCCTGGCCTGAGTGGTGAGGGTCTTTTCTGAGATAGATGTCCTTAATGGAAAAAAAAACTGAGATGCCCATGATGGTGCTGGCAGCATTTACAACCATCTGTAGATTTTTCCTGTCCTGTCCATTGGGATCTCATACCAGACAGTAATCAAACCAGTCACAATGCTATTCCTGTAGAAATTTGCAAGACCCCTTTGTGACATTTCCCTGTCTAAATAGATTTTAAATGTTAAAATTAAACCCACCTCCATCACTTCTCCATGCAGTTTATTCCACATTTCCATTACCCTCTATTTCAGCATTCACTGCTTCTAGTTTTTCACTATTTAGATTTTTTTTCAGTTGATTCCCTTCACTTCAAATTTTACCCATTTGCTCATTAATGTTTCGTAAGTCTCACTGTAGCTCCTCTTCCCAACATGCAACACTTCACACTTGTCTACATTAAATTCCATAGGCCATTTATTCAAGTACTTGAATGTCTGATCCATTAGGATATTTTCCAACAAATTACCCACTGCTGATGTTAGACTCACTGGCCTAGAATTTCTGAGATTATTCTTAGAATTTTTCATGTTGAGTTGGTTTATGTAGGTTGGCACAATTTCATGGGCTGAAGGATGTATACTGTGCTATAATATTCTATCTTCTATGTACACAACAGAACAGCATTAGCTTTCTTCCAATCCTCCAGTACCTCACCTAAAGTTGTTTTAAATACCTCTGTCTAGGCTCCTACAATTTCTGTATTTGCTTCCCTCAAGGTCTGAGAAAATATCATGTTTGTCTCAAGATACCAAGAGCCTCCTCTTCTGTGTTCTGTATAAAGTCTATGACCCCACTGCTGTTTTGACTCACTTCCATAGACTTTGTGCCTTTTTCCCCAAGTAAAACAGATGTAAAATCTATTTAAGACCTCCCACAATTTTTTTTTGCTCCATGCATGGATGACCACTCTGATCTTCAAGAGAACCAATTTTGTCTCTTGCTATCCTTTGCTCTTATTAGGTCTGTGGAAACACTTAGGACTTTCCTTCACCTTGTCTGCCAGAGCAACCTTGTGCCTCTTGTATCTCTCCGGATACCCTTCTTAAGTGTTTTTCTTGCATTGCTAATACTCCTCAAGTATCTCGTTGTTCTTTTCTGCCTATACCTGCTGTGCACCTCTCTTCTTCTTAACCAATGCCTCTTGAAAACCAAAGTTCCTTATACCTGTTAGTCTTGCCTTTGAATTTGCACATTCCTGTATAAATTAATGCTCTCAAAGACCTGTTCCAATCCACATTTTCCAAATACTTTCTAATGCCATTAAAATTGGCCTTCTCCAATTTAGAAGCTCAATGAAAGGACCAGATCTATACCTTCCCAAGATTATTTTGAATCTAATTTCAGTATGATCACTGGATACTAAGTATTCCCTAACAAGCACTTTCATCACCTTCCCTGGCTCATTCGCTAATAGGGGATCTAGTATTTCTTGTGGGGACATATATTGATTAAGGAAAATATCCTAGTAAAGACATCAATTTGCTGGAGGAACTCAGCTGGTCTATTCAGCATCTATAGGAGACAAAGATATATTGCAACATTTCTGGCTTAAGCCCTTCTTCACTGAAATATCAGAATGTCTTAGAATTCAAACAATCATAGTATCTGCAGCCTATCAAGTTTCTTTAAGGAAAATATCCTGATCACATTTGACAACCTCTAATCGATCTAGCCCTTTTACTGTATGAGAGTCCCATTCAATGTGTAGAAAGTTAAAATCATCTAAAATGATTAATCTCGTTTCTTGTGACTATCTGTGATCTCTCACAACTTTGCTCCTCCAATTCGCACTGACTATTGAGTGCTCTATAATATGATCCCATTAATATGGTCATCCTTCTCTCATTCCTCAGTTCCATCCATATAGCCTCAGTACATGCACCCTCTAGTTAGTCTTATCTGAGCACCATGGTGCCATTTTCCCTGACAAGCAACGTCACCCTTCCCCCTTCCATCCCTCCCTCTCTCTCAAATCTAAATAAATGGTACCCTGGAACGTTGAGCAGCTAATCCTGGCCTTCCTTGCAACTAAGTCTCACTAATGGTCTCAATGTCAGAATTCCAAGCTCGATGCGTTTAAAAGGACAGAACTCAGAACATTATGTCTGCAATGCTAACTTTTTTTTTTACTTGTATCTTCTCTTTCACAATATCTCTTTCCATACCCCTCATTCTACTATCTGCTCTGACGCTCTGGTTCCCACTCCCCTGTAATTCTAGTCTGAACCCTGTAGAGCAACATGAACAAACATTCTTGCAAGGATATTAAACCCCCTCCCTCCCCAGTTCAGATGCAAACCATCCTGTCAGTACAAGTCCCATCTTCCCTGGGAGGCCAGATTCCAAAAATCTGACTCACTTCCTCCTAAACCATCTCTTTAGCCACCTATTATTATAAAGCCACTAAGCCCTATTATCTACTATTTTTTTCACACTATGAACCATATCAATCAATATACATACAAACATTTCCCTCTTAAATATACACAGTGGCATTTTCTCCTCTTTTTTCCCCCTCTACCTTTCCTCCCTCCTTCCCACTACCCCCTCCAAACCCATTAAATGTTCAACATATGCAATACAATAAACAATGTCATCACACAATGAAAATAAACAAGAAAATTGTGTCATCTACATTTACACACTGGATCAGGTCATTTTGTCTTTTTTTCATTTTATCATTTTAGGGGGGTGGAGGTCCGTGGTAGGCCCTCTCTGTTGTGTTCCATGTACGGTTCCCAAATTTGTTCAAATAATGTGTCTATTTTTTTTAATTATGTTATTTGTTCCAATGGAATACATTTATTCATTTCTATGTACCATTGCTGTACTCCCAGGCTCTCTTCTGATTTCCAAGTTGACATTATACATTTTTTTGCTACAGCTAAGGCTATCATAATAAATCTTTTTTTGCGCTTCATCCAGTTTGAGGCCTAATTCTTTACTTCTTATATTACTTCGAAGAACGATCTCTGGATTTTTTGGTATGTTGCTTTTTGTGATTTTATTTAATACCTGATTTAGATCTTCCCAAAACTTTTTCACTTTCTCACATGCTCAAATTGCATGTACTGTTGTTCCCGTTTCCTTCTACAGCGAAAACATCTATCTGATACTGTTGGGTACCATTTATTTAGCTTTTGGGGCATAATATATAGCCTGTGTAATCAACTCTATTGTATCATGCGTAACCTCGTGTTTATTATATTTTTCATAGTTCCAGAGCATAACTTTTCCCATATCTCATTTTTTTATTTTATGTTTAAATCTTTTTCCCACTTTTGTTTGTGTTTCTAGCTTATTTCATCATTTTCCTTCTCTTGCAGCTTGATGTACATGTTTGTTATAAATCTTTTTATTATCGTTGTTTCTGTAATCACATATTCAAAGCTGCTTCCTTCTGGTAATCTCAGTCTCTTTCCCAATTTGTCCTTTATGTAGATTTTTAGTTGGTGGTTTGCAAACATTGTACAAATTATTCCATATTTGTACTTCATTTGTTCAAATGTTAATAAATTATTTCCCAAAAAACAATTTTCTATTCTTTTAATTCCTTTTCTCTCCCTTTCTCTAAAGGAAAGGTCATCTATTGTGAAAGGGATTAGTTGATTTTGCGTCAATAATAATTTTGTTAGTTGGTAAAATTCTTCAATGAACTAAAGAGAATAATAAGGAAATTCTTAGGGAAAGGGGGGAAACCGAGGATAGCACTAGATAAATTAACAGAGTGGTTCAAACAAGGTGGTTTGCAGCTACCAAACTTTAAAAATTATTATAGAGCAGCACAATTAAGGTATCTATCAGATTTTTATCAAACAAGGGAAAAACCAGATTGGACCAAGATAGAGCTAGATAAAATACGGGAGAAGGTATCAGAACATATACTTCATAAGTGGAATGAAAAACTGGTGCAATATAGAAGTTCACCAGTCCTGCACCATTTACTCAACATATGGAAGAAGATTCACATAGAAAGGAAAAAAAAACAAATTATCTACTATTTCTGATCTCACCTTTATATTTTAATGTTTTCACCAATGCTGCATGAAATATATCTATCTTTGAATTATCTTCCCACTAAGATACTTGACCTTCCATCCCATGATGCAAATTATTAAAACATATAATGAATAGTTAAACTGCTGCTAAACAATTACTCACTTTTCACTAGCATCTCTAGGTCATGTCTGGTGCAGTTACGTTGAACCATTTGGTTTTAAAATCAGCATTATTCCATAAATTATGTAAATCCTGCTAGCATGGTTGAGATGGTCATTTTTGTGGTGATGAGATAAATTTTCTAAATCAGTGTAAAGGATTTGGCAGTCATAAAATTGCAAATAGTGCAAATTTTAGAGGAAATTTTTGGTCATTTCAGTGGCATAGAAAGGACTTTGATGGGACTGTCTTTTTCTTAAATGGTTTAGAAGAGTTCAGGGTCAGCATGTTCTGATTAGAGTGAAAGGCAAAGATGATTAGATTGGGGAATCCTGGAAGACGGAGTTTATTAAAAGTTTAATCAAGAAAAATGTAAAGGAAACATTCAGAAAACTGAGAGTGTGGGAAGCTCTTGAGGAACACAGAGTGAGTGAGAAAGAATTTATGAAAGAAATTAGGAGGGCAAAATGAAATAATCTTGGCAAGTGAGATTCAAGGGAATCCCAAGATATTCTATTAACATATCAGGAATTAAGGGAGAACTCAGGAAAGAATGGACTTTTATACAGGCAAGTGGGTAATCCCTTTGACACTGAAAGAAATGTTTTAATCTTTGTTAGCTGCAAGTGATGCATTTTGGGAAAGTACATGGGGGAAGGATATGTACAACAAATTAAAGGACATGAAGGGATGCTGATGAACAGATGCACTTTGAGGTTTAAAATCGATAGACTCCTGAAAGTATAACACAGGAAGATAATGTAGGGAAGAGGAATATGGAAATAGAAAATAAAAATTGAGATATTTTGCTGCAAATTTGCAAAACACTCATCAGACTGCAGTTTTTTGTGGTTCTGTTTGCTGCAAGATCAAAATTCAAACTCACAATTTATTTATTTATTTACAACACAATAGAAGCTGATTCTGGTCATTGAAACTTATGCTACCCGGTTAACCTTCTAACCCTGCTTCTTTTTGGAGGGTGGGAGGACACCTATGGTTTTGAACCCAGATTGCTGGTACTAAATGTGCTGCCTAGAGTGTAGCTATGCTGAAGAGAATGCAGAAGAGATTCATCATGATATTGCCTAGATTGTAGGACCTTAGTTAAGGGACAAGATTCAATTGGCTGCATTTGTTTTCCTGGAGGAAAAGATGTTGAGAATAGCTTGATAGAAGTATATAGAATTGTAAGAGTTGTGAAATTTTTGTCCCCATGGTCAGGGTAGCAAAAACAAGAGGGCATGAGTTTAATGTGAGAAGAAGGGAAGAGATTGGTTGTTATCAGGAACTCATTGCCAACATAGGTGGTCGAATCAGATTAAATCACAGTTTAAGATATAGTTGTACAGTCTTAAATAAGCAAGACATGGAAGCAAATGGACCTAACATGGGCAAATCAGATTAGAGCAAAAGGTTCTGTATGGATGTGAGAGTTCAAACAACCAGTTTCTGTGATCCAAACTCCATTACTTGTAATGTAAAGCAGGGATAAACCATGCAAATGTCCTCTATCAAACAAAAATGTGCTGCGATGTTCTTGCAGCTTAATAATGGCAAAAACATTCCAGGAAATTCCAGGACTATCTGATCAATTTAGATCAGCTGTATCTATATTTTTTTTTAATTCCAGCATAAAATATTCAATTTAGCCTCTTCAAATTAGTAAAACATGTTGCTGGTGTGTTAGGTCAATGTACAATAACACTTGAGAACAATTTCAACTCTTTAAATTTCAGAGCTATGATTAACAGGTTAACACGTTATTGTATCTTGCATCTGATAAACCAATTAAAATTAATTATATCTACTGACCATAAACTCAAAACTTCCTCATTTTAGAATTTTCTTTTATGTTGATATATTACAAAAGATTTCCTGTTTTGATTTTGAAGATTCAGAAGCAGAACTGTAGAAAACTCAGATGGCAATCTGGGTCGTGCCTGCCTTCCATTACTATCATGAAACTCTTGTATTAAGTGACAATTGTTTAGTTAAAAGAACTCAAAATGTATTCAGCTTCCCTCTTTACTCAGCTGTCACTGCCACAAATGTATCAAAATGTAATAAATGTGTCAAAGGGAACCAACCAGCTGAGGAAAGATAATAATGTTCAACTAGTGTACTCACTGTGGTCATTTTCATCCAACAGAAAATCAGAATTACAGTCAACGTGTTCAGTCTGTTGCAAGACTGGTGAAGAAATTTCCCAAGCCCAACCACGATACCTTGAGAGTTCTCATTCAGCATTTACAAAAGTAAGCACAAAAATATGTTTCTTCATTTATTATTTATTTTAACATGCAAGATTCCTTAAATATTTTATTCCATTTACAAGAAGGGTAAAATCAAGGTATTTTATCACTTATAAAAACCACAGGAGGAAGTTTTCAGCTGATATTTATTATTTGGCAATATGTTAAATGCATTCCTTCAAAATGCATTTTGTGGGAGAGGTTAATAACTCCTGTGGAATTATATTGCTGCTGCCAGAGGGATTCTGGACTCCAGTTCCTGAAACTAATGCAGCTGCCAGTTTACAAAAAGGCAATCAGACAACAATTTTTAATATATGTATATGGTATCTTACAAGAAAGGAAAATAAATCATTGATATGGAACTTTCACATTTAAAGCATGAGAAAATTATCGAACCTCTCTACTGTAAGGCAATAACCAAATTTGGTGAGGCATAGTCACACAAAAAGCATTGGAGATAAATTATTTTTGGTGGCCTGGTGAAACTCCAATATCTAGTATCTGCTGAGCAGAAAGCCTGATCGTCCAGCAACCAGCCCACTTGTTCATCTAGATTCTACAATAGATGCAGAGGTCTGAACCACAAGCAAGGTGTGTGGCCAGAGCACTGTGCACAGAGTAAAATAAACAGGATAAAAATTGCTCATGAATTCTAGAGGGCCTTTTCTGCTCTTCTTATACCCATATATAACAATTACAGTTCGGAAACAGGCCATCTCAGCCCCTCTAGTCGGTTCCGATTTAAGTGATATCCTCTAGTCCACTTACCTGCACTCTGCCCATAACCCTCACATCATTTTCCTTAAATGATAAAATTGACCTTGCTTCAACCACTTCTTCCAGAGGGTCATTCCACTCAGCCACCATTCTCTGAGTGATAAAGTTCCCTCTCATGTTACTTCTAAACTTTTTGCCCCTTAACCCTCATAATCTCTCATTTCAATCTTACCTACCCTTGGGGAAGAGCCTATTCACATCTACTCTATCTAGCCCCCTCATAATTTTATATAAATCTATCAAAACCCCCCCCCCCTCAACTTCTACGCTCCAATGAATAAAAACCCAACCTACTCATTCTTTCTTTGTATTCTAGATACTGCAATCCAGGAAACATTTTAGTAAATCTTCTCTGCACCCTCTCTACTTTATTGATATCCTTCCTATAATTTGGGGCACAGAACTGCACACAATATCCCAAATTTGGCCTCACTAATGCCTTGAATAGTCTCAACATCACCTCCCAGCTCCTATATTCTATGCTTTGATTTATAAAGGCCAGCATACCAAAAGCCTTCTTTACCACTCTATCCACATGAGAATCCACTTTTAAAGAACAATGAACCATTATTCCCTGTTCCTCTCCCCTTGCCTGCATATGTCCTGTTTTGATTATTCCTCCCAAAATGAAGCGCCTCACACTTATCGCTATTAAACTTCATCTGCCATTTTTCAGCTCACTCTTCTAAACCATCCAAATCCTTCTGCAGTCTCTGAAAACCATCCTCACTATCCACAATTCCACCATTTTTGTATCATTTGCTTATTTACTAACCCAATTTACCCCTCCATCATCCAAATCATTCATGTAAATGACAAACAACAAAGGACCCTACATCGATCCCTGAGGCACACTGCTTGTCACCAGCCTCCATCCTGACAGATATGACTCTGTGGCATCTTTGTACAGTAAAACTCCTGGTATCTGGGACCTAAGGAATTGGTAGATGCCAGATAAGTATATTTTCAGGTTGTTTGAGACTTACAATGCCTAACTAATACACCTGCATTAAGAATAAACAGTTTAAAAGACAAAATATAAAAATACTATACTGCACTTGCATTAATATATAAGCTATAAAACATTTTACTCTATTTTCAGTCACATTCTTTAAAAACATATAACCTTCACTGTATCTGCAGGTTCTTTCCACTCCATGGAGCTGCCTGAAAGAGCAACAATGACATGATAAATAATTAACCCCTCCCACCTAATTTACTGATAAAGTCTCTGATCGGAACAACTCTTACTAAGCAGGGATAAGGAGACATTTTAAGGGAGTCACACCAATGGCGAGCAGCATCAACTAGCTCTTCATCCTGGGTGACACCATTGCTGTTTTGCACTTTATTAGAACAACTGCTAGTAGCAGTTTTCTCCCATTTTCACCAAAAGTTACTTCAGAGAACATTTAGTTTTACAATTTTAAACAAATATTTTTTTCCTATTATTTTTTTTTGTATTTATTTTCCTCAGTTTTTTTTTGCCTGCTGTCTGAATTCTGGATACAATGGGGTTTTAATGTATTATGCTCCAAGATATGATGATATAGAGCAGGTCCAATTTTTGTGTCTTATTCAGCCAAAAACAAGATTAATGTTGTCAAAATACTCCACAAAAAGAAAGATGAAGCTCTAAATCTTCCAGGCTTCTGCAAGATATTTCTTCAATTTTCATTCCTTATGAAAAACAATAATTTACAACAGTTATAAACCTGGAATATTAGCCCATATTTTCAAATTGGCAACCTTACATTGCCCATCCCATACTTAGCTGATTGTTACTGCTGAGAAGATCTGGATTCAGCTGTGCTGTTATAGTTGTAGATTCAACATATGGCATTGACCAGTGGAACTGTTCACAAAAAAAAAATGCATTATTACATTAACATCTCAGACATACATTCCAAATGCAATAACTTGTCAGGATCTTATTAACATTCAGCAGTTGTGGTGAATTTTCACAGGGAAAGCATTTTTGTTTCATTTGAGGTTTTTTTTTCTTCTTTCTGACGACTTCACTATTTTGATAAGAAATTATGCCATAAATTAATTATATTAACCAATAAGTAAAAAATGAGAATGATAACATATCAGTAAAACTTTGAAAAGCAACCATCTTACAATAATATGACATAACATTACTTTGTAGAATGACCCAGCATTGGGCATTTTTCTCATTTGGTCTTGCTTCCATCTTGTTTGCTATTTGGTTATCTTGGTTGAAAGTATGGGCCAAATTGATTCTTAAACTTCGATCTACTCCTTCAATAAATCTACAAATAATTTTGCTAAATAGTTATCTTTTGTATGTTACATAGGTTTTGAGGAGAGTTGGTGTTTCATTAGCCATTTGGGGGAGACTGTGGATTCTAATATCTGCCTGGAACAGCATTCAAATCACACAAATGAGCAGGGCTAGATAAAAACAACAGGCTGCCCAAATGAGCCACACCTGATTAGAACAGAAATGGCAACCAGCTGAATTGTATTTGAAGCTGCAGGAAATTGTTAGAATCTGCAGAGATGGCAGCAGATGTGATAAAGTGATAAGTAAAATTTCTGACATGTTCTTTTGAGGCATAGATACCAGATAAATGCAGGTCAACTGAAGCAGCAACAGGATTGGTGCAATTGGACTGAGTGTTCTGAGGGTGACGTATGGGACCAGCAGATCATGAGAAATATTTCTGAATATCAAGTTAGAGTGGTGGTCAATTAAACCCGAGTGTTTGTTGTCCTGACATGCTTTATGTTCACTTTGCTGCCATCAATAATGTAAACATCCTAAGGTAAAAAGCAGAGAAAATGAAAATGGCAGAAGAAAAGCAAGTGAAATGAAGTTTAGATCAAATGTTATTGATATAGTATTAGATATGAAGACATAATTTAAATTTATACTGCCAATTCACTATTTTATGATTTACACCAAATTTCCATGTCATTCACAGTTTATAGTTATCAGTACTGTATTTTTACGCATATAATGTGTGCATTATATGCGCATTTTACAAACCAGGCAACCCCTGGTGCATTATATGCGTGTGCATGCTATACAGGAATATTTTTACATGTTGAAAAAATGCGCACAATGAATAGCAGACGTGGGAAAGTTGAACCAGCAATTTATAGCGGCCGTGGGAATATAATAGTGGCATTGAAAGAACATGCGCAATTTATAGTGGGTGTGGGAAATTTTGATTTTGGGAATATCTCTTTGTACTGAATTCCTTTAAACAGGACATTTTGGCTTGGGCACTGCACCTTATCAATGTTAACTGCTCAGACCTATCCCTGAGGGAGGAGATTAACATATCACGTGCCTCTGATTTGAGACAACATTAGAATTAAAATCCTGTTTCACACTGAAGCCTATCCTGTCTATTTAATTGATTCCTCTCCAAAGCTTGTTCATGTGTTTACAGCAGGATATCATCTATATAATGGGTGATTTACACCGCTTGGGGAAGTTGATTGGGTGTTAACTGTGGCAGATACTGGTATGTGCTTTGTCTAATGTCCCATTTAAAAGAAAATTGCTTTTGTCAGTCAGAATTTAGAATACCATACCTGCACGGTGGGTGGGTGGGTGGGTGGGTGTGTGTGTGGGTTATACATAAATTTTTGTTACACAATTTATGTTTTTCTGCACGTTTTATGTTTTCTTTGGCTTGGCTTCGCGGACGAAGATTTATGGAGGGGGTAAAAAGTCCACGTCAGCTGCAGGCTCGTTTGTGGCTGACAAGTCCGATGCGGGACAGGCAGACACGATTGCAGCGGTTGCAGGGGAAAATTGGTGGGTTGGGGTTGGGTGTTGGGTTTTTCCTCCTTTGCCTTTTGTCAGTGAGGTGGGCTCTGCGGTCTTCTTCAAAGGAGGTTGCTGCCCGCCAAACTGTGAGGCGCCAAGATGCACGTTTTATGTGTTATGAGTGAAATTACAGTAATTAGAAAATAAGTCTGGCCTGCAGGCAAAAGGTTGTATGTTTTGTCATTGATGAACATTGATGATAAATTTGAACTTTAAATTATCCCAAAGGAGTCAAGAACAGGGTTACCTTTCAGATGGGGAAGTATTAGAGATCAAGGATTATCAAACTATTGTGATTATATTAAGATTCAGTCCTCATTTTGAACAAGTACAATCTATCCTTATTTGAAATATAAATAACTTTCTCTCAAGTTATAAAGTCTAAAATCAAAACAAAAAAATACTCAAATTATTCAGCAGATCAGACACCAGTTTCTAATCACTTAAATTTAGAAGAATGAGAGGGAATCATAGAAGTGTATAAAAATTATGAAAGGCATAGATAAGATAGAGGTGGGTAAGTTGTTACCATTGGTGGGGGAGACTAGAACTAGGAGATATTGCTTCGAGATCCAGGTAGTAGATTTAGGATGGAGATGAGGAAGAACAGCTTTTCTCAGGGGTGCTGAATCTGTGGAAATCACTGTCCATTGAAGCAGGGGAGGCTACCTCAATAAATATATTTAAGACACAGTCGAATAGATTTTTACAGGGTAGAATTAAGTGATATTAGAAAATGGCAAGTAGGTAGAGAGGAGCCTATCACCCATGATCTCATTAAATGGCGGAACAGGCTCGAATGGCCAAATTGCCTACATTTGCTTCTATTTCTTATGTTGTTACTGATTGATCATCAATCTGTAATACTGGGCTGATTCGTCCAACCAGATACTTGCAACAGTGAATAGGGTCTTCCTATATTTTAATGTGTTGTAACAAGTTGTGGAAAAGCTGCCGCTGGATTCCCCAAACATGGCGTCCCCAAAAGGTCCTTCCAAATGAAGCTTCATTTCACTTGTGAATCTGCAGGAGTCATCCACTGCATCCAGAATTCCTGCTGTGGTCTCCTCTACATCGGAGAGACTGGGCACAGACTGGGATAGGACCTCAGCTCTGTCCAGTGAAATTGCAGAAATTTTCTAGCAACAACTCATTTCAATTCCCTGTTCCATTCCCATGTCAATATGCCTGTCTGTGATCTTATGCACTACAAATTGGAGAAACAGCACCTGGTATTCTGCCTGGGTATCCTCTAACCGGATGGCATTAATATCGATTTCTCCAGTTTCAATTTTCTCTCCTCCTCATCGATCCCTGTTTCTCCTTTCCACTAGCTCTTTCTCTATCCTGTTTCCTCTGTATCCTTGCCTGCACCTCTGCATTCAACCCCTCCCCTGATCAACCTGTTCTCTCCTGTCCTCCCATCCATGCCCAATTATCACATTTAGACTGTTGTCCTGTGATTTTCCCCCACTCTTTCCTTCTCCCCAGCCTCTTAATTCTGGTGCTTACATGTTTTTTTTTCACTTGAAGGGCTCAGGCCTGAACCATCACTTATATATCTTTACCTCCTGTGGATGCTGCAAGACCTGCTGAGTTCCTCCAGTATATGAAGAACATGGTGTTACACTCTGGGTTACTCATTGATTTCCAATGTTTTCTCAATTCATGGAGAGTGTTGTCAAGAAGATCTTACTCTCCAATAGCCCACTGACTTATACCATTTGAATCCTGCCAGAACAGCAGGGCTATCATCACAGCCTTGCTCAAAACTTGAACCAAAGAGCTGAATAATGGAGGTGAAGTGAGAGTTATTATCCTTAACATCAAGGAAGCATTTGACTGCATGTGCCATCAGAACACCTTGGTCTTTGGACATAAAAGGAAAAAATCTCCTGTGGTTGACTCATAACTCATAATGAAAGATGAGTTTGGTTGTCAGACAGAGGTCAATCATTCCAACACCAGGATATCACTGCAGGCATTCATAAATGCAGTGCCTTTGGCCTAACCATATTCAGAAATGACTTTCCTTGCATTGTAAAGTCACAATTGAAGATGTTCACTAATGATTACACAATGTTAATTGCCATACACAATTCTTCAATAAATGAAGCAGTCCCGTGCCTGCATTCATAGTCACAAACAATATCTAAACATGGGCTAATCAATGACATGTAATATTTATTACAGGAAAGGGCTGGGGAATGACCTTCTCAAAAAGGAAAATATAACCACTATCCCTGACATTTATTGGCATTACCATTACCAACATTGATCACTCTACCATCAATACCTGTGGTCACCACTGGCCAGAAGCTCATCTGAACCAATCACATAAATATGGTGGCAACAAGAACAGGTCAGAGTCCAGGAATCCTGTGGTAAATGATTCACTTTCTTGACACTATGAAACACAAGTCAGGAGCATGATGAATTTCTCCATTTCCCTGTATGAGCACATCTCCAACAAGAATATCTACACCATCCCAGACAGGCTATCCACTTACTGCCATCTCACCAGCTGCCCTCTGCATTCCACCATTACATTCTGTACCATTCCTAAAATACATGACAGTTACACTCCTGGGTTATTCCAACATCATTTTCCAAACTTGCAACTTCTACCTTCATAATCATTGGGTTTATATCAAGTTAAAGTTGGTCGGATTTTATAGTTACAGTGAAAAGGCTTGTTTTGTGTGCAATCTAGATGTTTGGAAGTGCCTTCTCTGAAAGGAGAGCAATAGTTTAAGAAAGGGCACCAGCCTCAATTTTGATGTCTGTATCCTGAAAATATTTTTTTTTTTAAAAAGACAGGAAAACCTAGCCGCTGAGTGTGCACCAGGTTTAAAGGCTTAACAAAAAGTGAGACTATTTTTAACATTAATTAAGTAATTACATTGGACAATATATTTTTTCAAAACATTTGCTTCTTGAAAATAAATTGGGGATTATAATAGACAACTTCAAGTTGAACATAAAGATATTTTCAGATTTTCTTTGTCACATTGGAAGGTGGAGAAACATTACATGAACTTTTATTGAATTTAGTAGGCTTAATTGCATAACGATGCTTACAAAGTGTTAATTCAACTGACCTAAAAATGTTTTTCCACTGATTTTCATTTGCACTCAGTATCTGATGCCTCTTGTGTCAGTATCCAACAATATTCAGCCAGGATTGATGGATTCCAATTGCCCTGATACTACTTTTGCATGGTCATAATATGCTGGTGAAACCTTTCACCATGTTCACCACTAACTACACCAAGTTCATCAGGGAAGTACATGTTTGAATGCAGAAAATGATATTTCAATGACATGTTCCACGTCAAATTTGTATGCTTGAAGTAGACTTAAAATATGACAGGATATCACAAAAATAGGTTATATATAAAAAAACAATATGCATTAGGAAATTGTTAAGGCTATTTCTATCATCAGCTGCCCAAAATCCATACAATACACTCAAAAGTTTTCTGGAATCAAAATCTTAATTGTCTAATATTATGTTTCTTTTTGTCTGTAAAATGCACTCATTCAGCAGTTCAACAGTTTGTGGGGCCTATGTAAACAGAATGTAAAAGTTATTCCATGAGTGCAGTCTTCTTCTTGGACAGAGACAGGCCCTGTGTCTCTGTGCTCCACAATCCAAAGCCAATAATCAGGGAGAAAGTTTTCCAGCAATGAAATGCATTGAGGACCAGGTTGGAAGAAGCAGATTGCTGCAGGTTTAGACAGGGCAATGAAAGTTCTACTCCACTTACTTAGCTTCTTTCTTCATAGATATGGCTTCAGTTTCTGAGTAGTTCCACAATTCTCTGGTAATATTTCAAATTCCCAGCATCTATCACTTTACCTGATTTCCTGATAGATTGGAAAAGATGTACCTAACTATACTTCCTATCAGCTGTGAAATTGCACAGAGGGCAATTTCCATTTTTAACCAACACAGGAACTTATAATGGAAAAACCTGATGGCATTACTGCACATAAACACAGGATTCTCAAAATGTTACTTTCCCACCCATGGGGAGCTAATAAAGACCAAGTACAGCTGTGAGATGAAGTAAGTTTAGAGTGACGATGTGAATAGTCCAGACAAATTTAGATAGATAATTTGGATTAATGCATTCCTATTTTCATATTAGTTTAATATTATTTTGATAAATTCTATCTAAATATTCTCCCAACCTACCACTGTTGCATTTCCACAGGAGTCAACTTGCCATTATTTCAAATTTACATTGGTCATTACCATTCTAAGCATAAAATTAAGATGAGAAAATTTGCAGGCACTGATTTTTTTTTATTCATAGATTAAGACTTATAAAATATGAACTTATCAATAAATGAAAATTAATTTGATTAGCTTAAAATGAACCATGATACTTTGCACAATTTGGTCAATCAAAAGTTAACCAATGAATGGATTATTTTCACACACATTAAACCGAAATTTAAAAAATGCTGAGCAGTACAAATTTTGAGATTGTCTAAACTACCCCATAATATAAAAAACAAATAACTGCATGGAAATTGTATAGGGCCTTGACTGAAAAATGCATTAGCAGATAGTGTATATACTTGTTCTTTTGTGTAGTCTTCCAAAGGCGCTATTTGCCTTGGCGAGTCTGTTGTCTATCTCATTGTCGATCCTTGCATCTGATGAAATGGTGCAGCCGAGATAGGTAAACTGGTTGACCGTTTTGAGTTTTGTGTGCCCGATGGAGATGTGGGGGGGCTGGTAGTCATGGTGGGGAGCTGGCTGATGGAGGACCTCAGTTTTCTTCAGGCTGACTTCCAGGCCAAACATTTTGGCAGTTTCCGCAAAGCAGGACGTCAAGCGCTGAAGAGCTGGCTCTGAATGGGCAACTAAAGCGGCAACAACCAACTGAAAAACCTCACAAAGATAAGCGTATACAGAGCCGTTGTCATACCCACACTCCTGTTCGGCTCCGAATCATGGGTCCTCTACCGGCACCACCTACAGCTCCTAGAACGCTTCCACCAGCGTTGTCTCCGCTCCATCCTCAACATCCATTGGAGCGCTTACACCCCTAACATCGAAGTACTCGAGATGGCAGAGGTCGACAGCATCGAGTCCACGCTGCTGAAGATCCAGCTGCGCTGGATGGGTCACGTCTCCAGAATGGAGGACCATCGCCTTCCCAAGATCGTGTTATATGGCGAGCTCTCCACTGGCCACCGTGACAGAGGTGCACCAAAGAAAAGGTACAAGGACTGCCTAAAGAAATCTCTTGGTGCCTGCCACATTGACCACCGCCAGTGGGCTGATAACGCCTTAAACCGTGCATCTTGGCGCCTCACAGTTTGGCGGGCAGCAACCTCCTTTGAAGAAGACCGCAGAGCCCACCTCACTGACAAAAGGCAAAGGAGGAAAAACCCAACACCCAACCCCAACCAACCAATTTTCCCTTGCAACCGCTGCAATCGTGTCTGCCTGTCCCGCATCGGACTTGTCAGCCACAAACGAGCCTGCAGCTGACGTGGACTTTTTACCCCCTCCATAAATCTTCGTCCGCGAAGCCAAGCCAAAGATATACTTGTTATGCATTTAATAGTATTTCCTGATAATCTGGAAAACTATCAAGCTGATCTTATCAAGCAGTGTACCTAGCAATATCAGGACTTGTATTATTTATTCTCAGATAAGCTGCTTGACACAATTGGTCAGTAGGTGGGGAGAGTACAGGTTAAATGGTCTTGAAGGTCAAAAGCATTTAAACATCGTCATCATTTTCACAACCATTTCCTTCCATAATCCTTTAGCATATGAAAAACAATGTTAGAGATCTTCAGGGTTATAATTGAGATACCAGATAGGTAAAGATTTAGATCTATCTTCTATGCAAAACATCAAAATAGACAACTCATCATTTACCTTTCCCATCTGCTCTTTTACATTACCGTAATTGTCACTCATTTTTTTTATCATCTAACCAGCATACAATGCTCAGTTTTTTTGTAGAATTACTCAGTCCCTCCTTCATGTGTAATGAATTAACTCTATTACCATTGCATGCCTGAAGCAAGGGAGCTGAGGATTGATTCATTTCCTCAGTAAAACCCTCAAAACAAGCTTCTTGTGGGGGGAGGGGAGTGTGGGGGCAGGTGGGAGGAGTGGAGAACGAGGTCAAGAGAATAAGGGAAGTGAACGTGTTGAAATACCATTAAGAAATAAGGAAATAGTAGTCAGGGGAAAGGAAAAGTCTGTAAAATTATTTCAATGTTTCCTGAAAACTCAACTCCAGCAACTTGTGCTACTTGATAGATTCTAAATCCAGATAGGTGCAAGTATTCAGCATGTTTATAGTAATAGGTACTGGTCTTTTTATTTTAGTTGATGGCTGAGATGCTAAAGCCCAAAATTAACAGACTCCTCATCAAAAGTAGTTTGTATAAATGAGTCCATGAAGAGGGAATTGGTCCAATTTTTTTTTAACAAATGGATTTTGCAGTCATTGATGAAGGAAGATATACAATTGCTAATATTGAATGAAATTTTCCACAGTGACTTTTCCAGTTCCATGACATGAAATTCCTCTTTCTACAGACTAGTTGATGACAGAGATTAGTTCAAAAGGATCCTCGGCATCCAAAAACTATGACATCAATGTGACTAAGCAACCACTGAAATTAAATAATGCTAACAGTCCAGAAATCAGGAAGGAAAATTACATTTTTTATTTAGTTTTTAATTTTGCTAAACAAATGGTGAAATAGCATCAAGTCAAGTTTATGGCAATCTGGTTAAGAAGAAGAGAGAGGTGAATAGCAGGTATAGGCAACAAGGAGCAAATGAGGTACCAGAAGAGTATAGAAAATGTAAGAATATACTTAAGAAGGAAATCAGGAAGGCAAAAAAAAGAGGTTATGAGATTACTTTGACAGATAATGTGAGGGTTAACCAGAACCGATTTTACAAGTATGTTAAGAATAAAAGGATAGTAAGGGACAAAATTGGTTCCCTAGAAGATCTGAGTGATTGTCTATGTGTGGAGCCTCATGAGAAGGAAAGGAAACAAGCAGTAGTGGCATGGAACATATTGAGATTAAAAAGAAGGAGGTGCTTGCTCCCTGACAGTGAAAAAAGGTAGATAAATTACCTCGGGCCTGACATGATATTCCCTTGGACTTTGAGGGAGACCAGTGTAGAAATTGCAGAAATATTTAAAATGTCCTTAGCTATGAGTGAAGTGCTGGAGGTTTGAAGGGTAGCTCGTGTTGTCCCTTTATTTAAAAAAGGCTCCAAAATTAAATTAGGTAATTACAGGCCAGTAAACCTGGCATCAGTAGGAGGTAAATTATTGTAGGGTGTTCTGACAGATCGGATATTTGGACAGCCGAGGGCTTTGTGCATGGTAGGTCATGTTTAACAAAATGTATAGAGTTTTTTTGTGGAGGTTACCAAGAAAGGAGATGAAAGAAAGGCTGTGGAATTTAGTAAGGCCTTTGACAAGGTCGCACATGCAAGGTTAATTCAGAAGGTTCAGACACTAGGTATACATGAAGTGGTTGTAAACTGGATTTAAAAATTGGCTGAATGGGAGAAGCCAGAGAGTGGTAGAGATGATTGTTTCTTGGGCTGGACAGTTGTGATTAGTGGAGTATCTCAGGGATTGGTGCTGGGACAATTGTTGCTTGTTGTCTATATCAATGATCTGGATGATAACGTTAGAAATTGGATCAGCATGTTTACTGATGACACTAAGAATGGAGGTGTTGTGGACAGTGAGGAAGGCTTTCAAATCTTGCATAAAGATCTGGACCAACTGGAAAAATGGGCCAGAAAATGGCAGATGGAAATTAATGCAGACAAGTGTGAGGTGTTGCATTTTGGAAGGACACACTAAGGTAGGACATACACAGTAAATGGTAGGGCACTGAGGAGTGCAGAGAAACAAAGGGATCTGGGAATACAAATACATAATTCTCTAAAAGTGGTGTCACAGGTAGACAGGGTTGTAAAGAAAGCTTTCAGCATTGTGGCCTTCATAAATCAAAGTATTGAGTACAGGAGTTGGGATGCAATGCTGAGGTTGTATAAGACATTGATGAGGCCCAATTTGGAGTATTGTAATTAGTTCTGGTTGCCAAACTACAGGAAGGATATCAGTAAGATTGAAAAAGTCCAGAGAAGATTTACTAGGATGTAGCCAGGTCTTCAGAATTGAGTTATAGTGAAAGGTTAAACAGGTTAAAACTTTTTTCCTACGAATGTAGATGAATGAGGAAAGATTTGATGGAGGGTTTTAAAAATTATGAGGGGTTTAGCCAGATTAAATCCAAGTAAGCTCTTTCCACTTAAATTAGGAGACAAAAATATGAGAGGAGAGGATATGGCTTTAAGGGGAACATTAGGAGGAAAATCTTCACTCAGAGGGTGTCAGGAGTGTGGAATGAGCTGCCCTCTGATGTGGTAAATGCGGGCTCACTCTTAAATTTTAAGAATAAATTGGATACATGGATGAAAAGGGTTACAGCATGGGTGAAGGTCAGTAGAACTACCGGAATGATGTTTTGGCACAGACTAGAAGGGCTGAATGCCTTGTCTTCTGTGCTGTAGTGTTCTATGGTCATCTGATTGCACAAGTACAACCCAATGAAGTAACTTTCACTGTTCGATGGTGCAAACCAAGCAATCACACAACCAACCATAACACACATGCAGACAGACATGTAGGCCGAGTATTCATATATACAAATCAATAACTAAATGTTGTCTTGTGAATATGAGAGTCTTTGGGATTTTTAGTGTGAGCAGTTCCCTTTATCATTCATCATTCTCACTGCCTGTGGGAAGACACTTTTCCTCAGCCTGGTGAGGCTGGCTCTTATACTTCTGTGCCTTTTGAGATGGGAGAAGCTGAAAGATGCTATGTGCAGGGTGGAATGGGTCCTCAATTATTTAGTGCACCGTCTTCAGACAAGGATCCCGGAAGATCATGTCGATGGTGGGGGAGGAGGGGTGATGAAGACTCTAGTGATATTTATTTTAAACAATGAAAAAAAAATGACGTTCAAATCCATTATATATTATATATATATATATACACAAAACTCAAAACGGTCAACCAGTTACCTATCTCGGCTGCACCATTTCATCAGATGCAAGGATCGACAATGAGATAGACAACAGACTCGCCAAGGCAAATAGCGCCTTTGGAAGACTACACAAATGAGTCTGGAAAAACAACCAACTGAAAAACCTCACAGAGATAAGCGTATACAGAACTGTTGTCATACCCACACTCCTGTTCGGCTCCGAATCATGGGTCCTCTACCGGCATCACCTACGGCTCCTAGAACGGTTCCACCAGCGTTGTCTCCGCTCCATCCTCAACATCCATTGGAGCGCTTTCATCCCTAACGTCGAAGTACTCGAGATGGCAGAGGTCGACAGCATCGAGTCCACGCTGCTGAAGATCCAGCTGCGCTGGGTGGGTCACGTCTCCAGAATGGAGGACCATCGCCTTCCCAAGATCGTGTTATATGGCGAGCTCTCCACTGGCCACCGTGACAGAGGTGCACCAAAGAAAAGGTACAAGGACTGCCTAAAGAAATCTCTTGGTGCCTGCCACATTGACCACCGCCAGTGGGCTGATATCGCCTCAAACCGTGCATCTTGGCGCCTCACAGTTTGGCGGGCAGCAACCTCCTTTGAAGAAGACCGCAGAGCCCACCTCACTGACAAAAGGCAAAGGAGGAAAAACCCAACACCCAACCCCAACCAACCAATTTTCCCCTGCAGCCGCTGCAACCGTGTCTGCCTGTCCCGCATCGGACTTGTCAGCCAAAAACGAGCCTGATGCTGACGTGGACTTTTACCCCCTCCATAAATCTTCGTCCGCGAAGCCAAGCCAAAGAAAAAATAAAATATATATATATATATATATATATATATATTACAGGAAAATTATAGACCAGATGCATAAAGCCAGATATTTAGTGCCAGATAGTTTGCTGCTTTAATTATGGATTAACATGGCACAAAAATATAATTTCAGGTTTATTATCAGAGTACCTACATGACATCACATACAACCCTGAGATTCTTTTTCCTGCAGGCGAGACAGAATTACCACTAATGGTAGTGCAAAATAAAACTGTCCCCAACGTACTCATATAAACAAATAAAGAACTGTAAACAAATAACAAATGTAAACAAACTGACTGTGCAATACAGAAAGAATTTTTTTTTAAATCAATAAAATGCACAAGTAAGCATCCTCAAATGAGTCCCTGATTGAATTATTTGTTGAGGAGTATGATATGATACTGGAGGGGTAGCAGCTGTTTCTAAATTTGGTGGTGTGAGGCTTGTGGCACCTATTCCTCTTTCCTGATGGCAGAAGCAAGAATAGAGTGTGTGTGCTGGGTAGTGTCAATCATTGATGATTGTTGCAGCTCAGCAATAGCAGTATTTCCTATGGATATTCTCGATAGTGGGGAGAGTTTTGCCTGTGATTTTATGGGCTGTGTCCACTACCTTATGGAGGTCTTTGCCCTCAGGGGTATTGGTGTTCCCATACCAGATCATGATGGAGCACATATTCTACCAGACATCTGTAGAAAATTTCCAGGGTTTCCGGTGTCATACCAGACCTCCGCAAATTTCTGAGGAAGTAGAAGTGCTAACGTGCTTTCTTCATATTCCTATTAGTGTGTTGGGTCAAAGAAAAATCCTCTAAGATGGTGACTCCCAAGAATTTAAATTTGCTCACCCTCTCCTCCTCTGATTCCCCCAATTATCAGTGGATCATATACCTCTAGTTTTCCCTTCCTGAAGTTAACAATCAGTTCCTTGGTTTTTGTGACATTGAGTGTGAGATTGTTGTTGATGCACCATTTAGTCAAGTTTCCAGAGTCCCTCCTATATGCTGACTCATGGCCTTTTTTTATACAACCCACTACCATGGTATCTTCAGTAAATTTATAGATGGCGTTATTATTGTACCAAGCCATTCAGTCATAGGTATAAAGCAAGTAGAGCAGGGGACTAAGAATGCTCTGGTACTGATGGAGATTGTGGAGGAGATATTCTTAACAACCCTCACTGATTGTGGTCTGGAAGTGAGGAAATCGAAGATCCAATTGCTGGAGTGTAGAGTCCCAGCTCTTGGACTTTGCTGATCAGTTTTGAGGGGATGATGATGTTAAATGCTGAACTGTAGTCAATAAAGAGCATCCTAATGAATGCATCTTTGCTGTCCAGGTGTTCCAGAGATTTGTGTAGAGCCTGTGAGATGGCACTTACATCATGTATAAATGTATAGCATTGCATCATTTTTACAGTGAAAACTGTTTGTGCTTACCTCAAGTCAAGTTTATTATCATCTGATTGCATAAGTACAACCTGACAAAATAGGGCTTTCCGGTCCTTGGTGCAAAACATGGAGACACACAGACAGACATAATACACATATAGACAAACAATACATATGCAGGACAAGTATTCATATTTACAAATAAATAAATACATGTTGTTACCTACAATTTCTTAGAAGTGCATTGCTGTTGGGAGGTTGTGCTGTGAAGAGTTGCAAATCAGTAATATTGCAGAGATTAAACTATAACATCCTTGGGATTTCCATCTTTAAATCTACATTTATGTATTCCAGAAGTTTGTATTGGTGTCAGAATCTACAATAACAATGAATACTGACAACATCACTGCAATTACAAAATTTGGCCCATCAAAGTTGTCAAATGATCAGACAACCTGAAAACAAAATATCACTCCATTTAAGTAACTGTAAGTGGAACCTTTCTAAAGATGGAGCACAAATAGGTAAACTGAAATGTTTGGGATGTTTTTTTTAATCTCCAGAGTATGCACACTGCATACAATTTCACCTTAAAATTCTAATTGCGGCCAAAGATAAAATAGACATTTTGTTGAAGAATTCATTAGTTTGAAAAAACAAGGATACACACTCAACTTAACAGCCCTGTGGCAGCCAAGAGCATCCATTCCATTGATTTATTGAGTTATACAGCACAAGAACAGGTCTTTTTTCCATTCACACTGGCTAAGTAATCCCATTTTCTTGCATTTGACATGTATCCCATGAAACCTTTTCTATCTGAGAACCTGTCTGATTGTTTATTAAAAGTTAGAATTTTAATACTAATACAGGAGAGAGGTTTTCCTTGATTTATAAAAAAAAATTTTCAATATAGATTTGACACTGAATCCTTTGGTGGGCCTCTGGCACAATGTGAGGGAATGATTCTTCTTTATTTTTGGTTCAGTCACACCGTTTCTATTCCCTCTCTTTGGGTGAGGTGTGCAATTTTACTTAAATGGAAGGATGCTGCCTCACCTACTCATGATCAGTGGTTGGGTGAAATCATGTCATGTTTGAGTATGGAAAAGATTTGTTATTCAATTAATAATTTAAATATAAGATTACAGAAGTTATGGGGATCATTCATGACTCACTATCTTACTTTATAATTTTACTCCAATGCAATTAAATTATCTGACTTGTATCTTTTCCACATTCCTTAAATTATTTTTTTAACCTTCATTTTCTTTTAATACTATTCATATATAGCATCTGGCAATGTGGTTAGGTAAGGGGTTTGAGATTTTTCTCCTCTACTATTTTCTTTTTTTTGTATTATTGGAGGTTGTTTTTTGTAAAAAAGGTATATACTATTTTGAATATGAATTATGGATATGATTTACAATTTATGTTTGTTAATGATATACAGAATATCTTACATAGTTTATGTAACTGTCCATACCATCTTATTGAATTGCATCTTTTTTGTTTGTATAAGTTGTTTATTAAAATCAATAAAAATATTTTTTTAAGTGAGATTTGACCCACCTCTAACACTTCCTCTGACAGTTCATTCCATACACCCTCCACCCTCTAAATGTATGCTTTTTTTTAAAAAAAAACTCTTCCTCTGCTTTCCTTACTCCACCAACATCATGGTCACTATGACCTCACCATTAGGCACAGTGATCCACTTGGGCAGCAAGGTTAATGGAGCGATTAAGCACAATACCTTTTGAGCATCTGCAACCCAGGTTTGAAATTGCTGCTGTCTACAAGGAGTTTGTTCATGATTGGCATGGGTTTTCTTCAAGTGCTCTGGTTTCCCACCATCGTCTAAAAAAGTACAGGATTGGTAGTTTGTAATTGGGCAGCCCAAGTTTTAATGGCCAGAATCAGCTTCTACCCTCTTGTAACTTTTTTTTTAATTACTGGAATTTAACAAGGAGCTGAATTGATTGACCTAGAATAGATCTTCCAACTAGAAAATGATTTGTGAAGGCACAAGAGCAAATTATGTTCATGAAGCCAATTTTCATCCATCTTCAAGAGTCCTGGTTTGGATTCAAGTTGCATATTCCACTGTTCCCCAATCTTCCTTATTGAGTAGCTATGTAGTTAAATTAGTTATCTTGGAGTCACAGTACAAAAGAGCCATTTGTTTATTTTGATTTATGTCATTTCCAAATCATCCATCCTGTTTTGGGTGAAAATCTGGTTAACTGAGCAGCTGACGCATTGACTGCAGGGCTACATCAATATCCAATTATTAGCTTGGCATCATTACTTTTCTTTTAAGATTGTGTCATCTACCACTTTCTGTGAGTTATGTTCCCCGTATTTTGAAAACAAATGACTAAAAAAAGGTCTTAATCAGAGATCTCCTAAAATTGACCATGACAATGTCAAACTTTGGTTCCTAATTATTCTATTGTAGCAGAGACACTATCCATGAAAGTTTCAATCTTGGACTTGTTGGAATTTTAAGACAACAAATCTACTGATGTAACCAGATGACACTCATCCCCATTGTCATCACTCACTTTTCCCCAATCACATGATTATCTGAAGAATAAAAATTGAGTTCTAGTACAGACAATCTTTATATTATTGTAACAGACAATGCTATTGGTTATAGGGAACTTTCATTCTGGTTGTAGCAAACAATCTGAAGATACAAGAAAAAAATCAGTTGATGAATATGAAGTAATGGAACCATTTCAAGTTCAAAATGTAATATCAGTTATGTTTTTCATTAATAATTTGATTGTTCTGACTGAAAAAAATCATGGCATATTTAAATGTTTTCTTTACGCATTAAGCAATTGATTGCAGAATGCAATATTGGAATGAACCCAATATGAACTCAAAATAAGTGAACATGAAATACAATGACATCAATGAAAAGTTAAAACCTCCACTCACCATAAAATACCATAAGCTCCAAATCAACAGAGCAGCTGATAATCATTGTTTATCTATTTCAGCCATTATCTTTACTGCTGACTGGCTCTGGCACTGGTCATCGTTGAGTTTAATTTTCTCTCAACCTTCTGGTTTCACATTACCTTTAAGATAAAAGTAGACTATCTAAAAGCAGAAAATATTTATAACAACTTTGGCTTTATAAGGACAGACGGATGTCTGCCCCAACTGCCTCTGGGATACTTTTTTTTGGGAGTGCTTCCAGCATTGTGGATGTCACACCCATACCTAATGATGTGGTTTAACTTTATCCTGGAAAAGCATGAAATTATGTGACTCTGGATTGTGTGCATGGATACTGCTGATCTAAATTGTATTGAAAACCACTCCCAAATTAAAAGCATCTGTAAAAATGTGAAATGTTTGTTTCCTATTTCTGGTCAAAATAGGACCAACTCTCATGTTCATGAGAAGAGAAAGACCGAATTTAGAAAGAACTCCAGGGACATTCATTTTACTTCAAGAATTATCAAATAACATTCCACTTCATAGAAATATTTTAACCTACATTCATGGAAATCTTTTAATTATTTTAATGTTTTATGAAGAATTGTTTCAAATCTTCAATATTAGCATTAATATTAATGAAGAACCTTGTTACTGTAGTATAATCAAAGCCATTTGAGAGATTGCACAATTAAAAATGAACTAATTCTTTTTCAGTGTAAATATATATGACCATGCCAGTTTATTTCATGTGATGTGGCAAATGAGACAATGTCATTGAATGGCCCCTGAACAACCCTGATATTTAATTTGTTTGAGGCAAAAGGTAACATCCGAAAACTTTGTTGTTCCTGTCACCTGTGTAGATTTTGTAAATGTACCTATATTAAGTAAATATTCACTGAGCACTAAATATGTGCTTACAAGTTTGCATTGTCCATTGTTCAGTGTTCATAGTATTCAGATCATCAGGAGATGCTGGAGGCAGTGAAGAGGGTGAAGGAGATCTTCTATGGAAAAAAAATCCTGTGTCAAAATGATCTCAAATCTATCTACTGACCTTCAACATAGATGTGTACTTATGACCCTAATGAGACGTGCCTGAGGGCAAGAAAGCAAAGTAACCAACTGCTATATCCTGTTGTATTATGGTTCAAATTAGATAGTAATGAATTACTCACAGAATCTTCAGTACTGCTTGTTAACATATTGGATTGTGCCTGTTTGTGTAGGCTTCCACACCATTTCAAGTGTCCTTGATTGGTCCATTATTTTCACTTGTATTAGCCCCTGTAATACTTGATATCTATTTTGAATCACATTATTGCTTCTATGTTTGTCTTTCTGAACAATTGTCAATCTTGATTAATGAACCTTCATTAATAAACATCCTGCTTTCTGGTTTCCACCTACAATTGCTTCTGATGCATGGAATCAATTAGTCTGTACAATGTGATTTATTCTGCTAGGATCTCGAGAGCAGGTCAGAGTTCATTGATGTTAATTGTAACAGTTGTGTTTTTAATACATGTCAAAGTGCCTTCCTTTTGTGGATTGGTGGGTTTTTGAAAAACTACATCTTACTATTAAAATAGGTGAAATCATAAGGATACTGGACATTCAAACCAGTTTCAATTTTGTCAAATCAGTCAGAACACTTCCACAACTGGAAAACATTGAAAGGGAAATCAAAACTCCTTGTGTTTGTATTTCAATATAAAAGAGCAAGGAGTGGTTGTTAATACTGTACATCTTTCACAACTTCTGAATGTTCCAAAACATTTCACAACCAATCTTTTTTTGTAATGAATTTTGTACCTTGGAGAATATAGCAGTTGACTTTGTACACAGGATGTTCCCACAAATGATTATAAGTTCAATTACCCAATATTCTGTTTACTTTGTAATATTGGTTGAGAGGTAAATAATGCCCTGGATAGCCTTTTTGCTCTGATTTGAATTGTAACGTGGGAACTTTTTCATCCAATTGAGAGATGGTAGACAGTGTCTTGATTTAAAAATGAATCCGAAAGATGGTGCAGCACTTCCTCATTAACTCCACTAAACTGTCAGCCAGTATTACATGCTCAGTTCTCTGGAGTAGAGGCTTAAAACACAGCCTCATGACTCAGAGGCAAAACTGCTACCATTGAGCCAAAGCTGACAGCTTGTTAGATTGCTTTCTAGTTGAATTTAATTGCACTCTCTAAAGGAAAGACTAGCAACACTTCCACAATGCTTTTGTGTTCTGAATCATAGTAATTATCAAAATGTTAAGTATTGTCAGTTTTATTTGCTCTGCTCAGCTACGTGACCTGTAACACTATGTGTCAATAATAGGCGTAACTTTATAACTCCAGGCCACCAGTGAGAAACTTGGCCCACGAGCAGTGCAAATTAAAAAATCTGAATGACTTTCCGACCATTGGTTGGAAAATGGTGGTCTGTGAATTGCTCAGTTTCTGATTTGTGCTGCCAGCAGGTGAGGGTGTGTGTCATCAGCATGTACTTGTAAATCTACCCCTGATGTATAATTAAGAACTGCCGAAAATAAATGAAGCTGCAATGCAACCCATTAATGCCTCCTTTCTTGGCACCTAATGAAGAATGACATTGGCAGTTCATTGGACCACACAAGATACTCCAGCTAGTGCCAACTACCAGACTGCATAAATTTATCATCATCTCATTCTTTTCTTTTAATTCATTGCCCTGCATTTCAAATTTTAATTTCCAATAAGATATTACATGCCATTTTTGACTGACAATTATGTTTTTTTTTATAAAGAAAGGTATATTGGTTCCCGAGATTTTTCCAAGTATAAATCTCCATCAACAAATGAGGACATTGTTAACATAGTTAATGGGGCAGCATTAGTGTTAAAGTCCCTGTGCATCATTTACAATCTCATTATAGCAAAAACATAATTTAGATGGGTCTTCAACAGAATTCAGGAGGAAGTGTCATGGCCTTATCATCTCGTGAATATTTTTGTAAAAGACAATGATCACTCCCAGCAATAGATAGTGTAACTACATTCTTTGATAGTTAATTCTTATTTATCTTTAGTTAGAAACTCAAATTAATCAATTGCCTATCAAGGCTACTAAAGCAACAGAGATGCTGAGTACTGCAATGCTAACTCAGTCAGCTAAGGCGCTCCATTATCTTCAATCAATCTAAGCAATGATGGAACACTTTCTATCAGTCTGCACAGGGACAGCTATCAAGTTTTTCATCACAATGCATTTGAATACATATCCACTCATTCCAGCATTACTGTCACATGGTTACAGTAAAAACTTTGTACTACATAAAAAGAGATCTTGTGTATATGTGAACATGCTCACTTCCAAATTGGCCTTCAGGTCGCAAACAATTCTAACTTGCCAGATATTGCTGTTCCTTCAATTTTGCAAGGGTAAACTCCATAAATTCCCAACGTTTTTATATATACCTTGACAACAAACTCTGTTTTTTTTTCAAGAGCACCAACTATTTTTATCAAGACATTGAAAATAAATGGGCTCTCACTGGCAATCTGCTCATACAATGTCCCATTGCAAGTTAATCTATGCATATTACAATTGAGATATAGTATACATCTCAATCAAGCACAGTTGTTGTTGATTACATCGCATCAAAACCACCAGATTGATTTGACTTATTTAATGGTTTTTTTAACTCAGTTAGACCAATTTTCAGAAATTAGACCAATTTCTCTCTTCTATTTAAAATAATAATAGAAGAGTAAAAAAGTCATTCTCCGTCTGTTCTCACTACATTTCAGAAGTGAGGTTGGAAATGTAAATCTGACTCCCCTCAATCACAGAATAAGTTCGAACCAAAGGGCTAACCAGAAAATGTAAAATAATGTGGCACCATTTATCATTATTATTATTCATAAGCAGATTTTAATTGGTTTCTGATTATAAACTTTATTCTGTGTAATCAAGAGCCGAATGTCAAATTAACCTTCTTAACAACTTGCATCTGGTCTTGACTCACTTGTCAAAAAGAGATACACAAAAACTGTATATGCTGAAGTCTCAAGAAACAATATGCCGCTGGGGACAGGTCGCAGTCATGGATTGAAATAGTCAAAGTTTTGGGATGGGGCCCCTTATCCTGACTCATTTGTGCCTGGCTACTGCCAAATTGGCTAGGTACACTTAATGTCAGATGTGACATCCAAAATATCTCATTCGGACTAAAAGTGTACACTTGCTGTTACCTCAGGTCCTGTGTTTGACCTAATATTTATTGGACTACAAGACTATGATGTGTAGAATCCAGCTGATAATTAGATTTCTTCAATATATAGCATTATGTGGTCATATCCTCTGAATACAAAAAGGATATTGAAAGTAGATGCAAAATTTCATAAAAAGTAATACCATAATGTGAATAAAATATAAGTAACTTTTACAGACAACAAAACAATAATAACTCTCCATCAGAACCATTTTTACTGCCTGAATGTAGAGGCATTGCCTTTGACCTTTCAGAATCTCCTAGAGCTTTGACTGGCTACCTTGGTTTGGAAGCCTTCCAATAAAACACTTTTTCAAAAGATCAGAGAGGATAAAAGTTATTATACTCTCAATCTGATATCTGGAAGAGAAAGGCTGTTGGAATTTAATAATGATTATGAGTTTATTGTCAAATACATTTTACATATGAACCAAAATTTATCATGAGGTGCATGTATAAAATCATTACATGATTACAGAGAAGCACCAATATTTTGTAAAAATGGAAACATTATCCTGTGAGTTTTGTTTGTTGGTGATAAGGGAGAACTGGTGGATGTAAAATATTTGGATTTTCAGAAAACATTGATAAAATATCACAATGGATTGCCATACAAGGCTCAGCTCATAGAATGGTGAATAATTGAATAGAAAATAGGAGATTATAGGACATTTCCAAGATGGGAAATGCAAACATCAGGGCTTCAAACTCAGAAATTTGCAATCTATATTAATTTCATTGCTGAGGAAACTTGGTGTAATAGATTTAAGTTTTTCAATGATACAAGGCTCGAGGTTTGGGAGAATAGAGTAAGCAGAGAGGAGCATCTTCTTTCTTTCTTTGGCTTGGCTTCACGGACGAAGATTTATGGAAGATTATGGAGGAGCATAAAGGGAGTCTATAAAGCAATATAATCTGATGTCAAAAGATGCCAGGTGGTGCATGAAAAGTAAAATATAAAACTATCCACTTTAGTGGCAGGTCTAGAAAAGCAAAATAATTTTAAAAAGATAGATTGGGAAATGTTGGGCTTTCAGAAAAAAAATGGACTCAAATCACAAATATTTAATGTGCAAAAATTAGATTGGGAAATTATAAATTCAGCTTAATTAGAATGAAATTCTTCATAAATGTAAAGTAGTATATAATGCAGTGGTTCTCAACCTTTTTCTTTCCACTCACATACCACTTTAAATATTCCCTCTGCCATCGGTGCTCTGTGATTAGTAAGGGATTGCTTAAGGTGATATGTGAGTGGAAAGGGAAGGTTGAGAATCACTGCTCTAGACCCAAATGTTACAGAAATATTTTGCTTGAGAAAAATTGTCATTTGCCCATTTTCTTTGGTGTTATGAAACCATGCACATAACAAGTCAATTATGTACGATTACAACAGTGGTTTTCAAACTTTTTCTTTCCACCCACATACCACCCTAAGCAATCCCTTACTAATAGAGCACCTATGGCATAGGGAATATTAAAGTTGTATATGAGTGGAAAGAAAAAGGTCGAGAACCACTGACATAATGTATTATCTTCATTCACCAATAAATCTCAATGTAAAGAGCATCCATTAGATTCACATGTCATCTATGGACAGATAAATATGATGCTGTGTAGAATGCAGCTACTAATTGAGTCTTGTGCAGAATTTACAGTTGGTCCACATCAAAAGTCTTCAAGTGGATAATGCAAATATGATTGCACTGCTTTTCCTGCAAAGTAAGAATTTTATACTGCTGTTCTTTATCTGTGTGGGAGTCAACATGATTCAGATCAGACTCATATAAACAGCATGATTCAACTAACCACTGGACTTCCACCCACATGTTCAAAATAGCACATGCAGCAAACTCTTATGTTATAGTTTGTGACACTTCTCCTGCCTCTGATGGCAAGGCACTCAATTCACAATGAAAATACAGTAAGAAGCAGTTGGCATTGGTGAGCAGTCCAATTATCTTTTAAACACCATGGTGGAACCATCCAGTCCTTGGGACATCAAAGAGCAGAGGAAAAGAAAATCACCAAAACCACTAGCTGATACATCATTTTTTTTTCTGCCATCCACAAAGAACAAATCAACAATGTGCTGGATTACTCTCCACATGCTTAGATGAGTGGAACTCCAATACCCAATGAACTTGCCACCATCCAAGACAAAGCAGCTGTTTTTTCATTATCCTTTCCACTAAGTTAAACATCTAATTTTTTTTATCTGTGGTGTACAGAATCTGCAGAGTTTATCATCTTAATAATCCACTGGATTACTTCCTGAGCTTTCTCTGAGAATACTTCAAAAACGGTGATCACTACATTGAAAAAGGGCAAAAAAGTTCATGGGCTGGGGATGACATTAATTGTACATTCTCCTCCCATGCTAACTTGGAAATGTATTTCTATAATTTCATAATTGGTGAGTCTAAATCCTAAAACTTTCTCCCAAAAGTATTGCCTGAGTATATTCACGAAAAGGATTGCGGTGTTCCAAGGAGGCTGGCCATCCCTTTATCAAGGGCCATTATAAATTGACAATAAATAATGTCCATGCCATCACTCCTCAGATTCCCAAAATAACTTGATGAAAGTACCAATATCTCTCATTCTAGTGCATCTTTGAAAGTGTTATTTCAATTAGAGTTCATTTCTTATTTTGTAAAAATCATGATTGTTCCATAATTTTTGATGTGGGCCATACATCAAAACATCATTGAGATTTAACCACATGGGATCATGTGTTCAATTTATTCTGTTCATAAATGTCCAAAGAAGTATGATCACGTATCCTGAAGTACAGATAGAAAGTTTGTATGCTTCATTCTAGTTCTCAAAAACCATTTGGAAAACCCATCCATAAACATATACCATATATAGATGGTCCATCCACCAGATAAAACTGTCAGTCAAAGTGAACTCAGTGGTTCATTTGACTCACTGACCAGATACCCATCTTTGGAGCTACTCTTGCAGCCTGGGTATTCATGTGACTTATCACAAAGGGCAACACCGTTGCTCAGATCTTTGCATCAGATCCACCGCGACTCACAGATGTTGAGAATTCTTGATAGTAATGTCACTAAGTATCAAAGGTAAGTATGTAACATTTCCGGATGGAGCTGCGCATTGCTGTGTGCATTTGGGAAGAAATAAATCAGCCCATGGTGGATACAACCATAGAGTGTTTCATTCGCTGAGTGATTGCCAATGGAAATCAGAATCAGAATTTATTCTCGTGAACAAGTCACAACATTCATCGTCTTGCGGTAGCAACACAATGCAAATATTCATATAAACCATCTTACAACAATAATAAAAATAGTGCATGAAAACTCAAAATAAGGCAGTGTCTTTGGCTTGTTGTTTGTTTAGGAATCTGATGGCATCTTGAAAGAAGCTGATGTTGTTTGAATGCTGTTTATTGACCAGTTCAGCATTCAACACAATCGTACCACAGTACCTGATAAGGAACTTGAGCTTGCTGGGTCTAAACACCTCACCCTGCAACTGGACTCTCGACTTCCTGTCGGGGACACCTCAGGCAGTCCGGATCAGTAACAGCACCTCCAAGACCATCACACTGAGCATGGTGACCCCCTCCCGCACCAGGGCTCTGTGCTGAGTCCATTGCTGTTCACTCGGCTGACCCACAACTGTGCAGCTAAACACAGCTCAAACTGTGGTCGGCCTGATCAGTAAGAATGTCGAGTCAGCGAACAGAGATGAGGTGAAGTTGCTAACGGACTGATGCAGAGCCAACAACCTGTATTTGAACATTAAAAAAAAAACAAGAGATGGTTGTCAACTACAGGAGGGCCTGGGGGGAACCATGATCCACTGAACATTGATGGCTCCAACATTGAGGTCATTAAGAGTATCAATTTCCTTGGAGTGCATTTGGCAGAGGACCTCAGCTTGTCCCTTAATTCAAGCTCCATCATCAAAAAGCCCAGCAACACCTCTACTCCCTGTGAAGGCTGAAGAAAGATCATCTCCCACCCTCCATCCTGACTACATTCTACAGAGGATGTGTTAAGAGTATCTTGTGCAATTGCATCACCGCCTAGTTTGGAAGCTGTATCTCTTCCATCTGCAAGACCTTGCAGAGGATAGTGAAGTCAGCAGAACAGATCATTAGGAGCTATCTTCCTTCCATGAAAGATACCTATAACACACGATGAAGGCAAAAGGCAATAAACATTTTGAAGGACTCCACACACCCCTCATGTAAACTGGCCTCCCTTCTACCATCTGGTAGAGGTATTGCAGCACTCAGGTCCTTATGTCCAGTTTGGACAAAAGCCTTTTCCCCCAAGGCATCAGACTCCTGACTCTCAGAACATCTGTGCAGAGGGTTCTGTGGACTGTAACTGTATACATCTTAATATTTTAATATTGTAATGTGTTTAACTTCTATTCTAATTTATATTTATGTAAATATGCACTGTGGTTTTGGATAAATGCTATCTCATCTTTATTGTGTGAGCATGGTGTGAATGATAAATAAAGGTCGACTTGGCTTGACTTTAGGGTCCTGTACCTTTTTCTCTGTGGTAGCAGAATGAAGATGGCATGCCCTAGATGGAGGATAGAGGCTGTTTTCTTAAGCCACTGCCTCTTGTAGATGTCCTTGATGAAGACTGGTGCCAGTGATGTCGCTGGCTAAGTTAGCAACCCTCTGGAGTTTTTTTTTCTTGGCCTGAATGTTGGCACCTCTGTACCAGACAGTGATGAAATCAGCCAGGATGCTCTCCACAATACACTTGTAGAACTTTCCGAGAATCTTCTGTGATATACCGAATCTCCTCAAACACCTCACAAAGTATAAAGTAAACTTCTCTCAATCGCCAGCGCATAATCCCATTTCAAATCATGGATGAAGTAGCCTGAGATTGTTGACCTCCAACAATCTTTCTTTGTGCCTGGAATGATTGCAGGTATTAGAGAGTTTCCCATTGTTGTTCACTGACATTTTTTTTTGTTACCAAGGTTCTTAATGCACATTAAATGAAATACTCTTCAGTTTTTCCTCATTTCACCACTGGAATTCACTGGGCCATAGTTATCCCAACGCTGTGATGAAGCCTGCAGCCAAGTGTTCTTGATGAAACCTATTCTGACAGTGGTGAGCAGGTCAAAAAGTAAACGTCTGCAGCCTCTGGCACCTAGCTGGGAATTCTCAGAATCAGATGACGTAAAAAAAATTATTTGTTTTGCGCCAGCATTACAATGCAAATATTGCTATAAATTACATTTCAAAAATAAATAAATGAAATAGGAAAAAGTGAGGAAGTGATTGTGATCCATTCAGAAATCAGATGAAAGAGGGGAGGAAGCTGACCTTGTGCCGCTGAGTGCTTGTCTACTGGCTCTTGTTCCTTTTTCCTGATGGTAGCAGTGTAAAGAGGGCATGGCCGAGGTAGTGGGGTTCCTTAATGACAGAGGCTCATTTTTTTTAAGACACCACCTCTTGTCGATGTCCTTGATGGAGTGATGACTGGTGCCCAAAATGAGGCTGACTGAGTTCACAACTTTTGAGTATTTTTTTCCCTGTCCTGTGCATTGGCACCTCCATATGAGACAGTTAGGCCTTTTACACAGCCAATTACTTCCAAGATATTATTTCCTTTTTATCCAGAACGTGTGCTGTGTAAAAAAAATACAAAACCAGAATGGGAACTCCATTCCAGTCCTGTCTTTTCTTCACCTAGGCCCTGAGTAAATTTCCCAAACCACCTGCAGTGAAAACTGCACTGCAGGCATTCCGGGACATACTCGGGTCATAATGTGTATTGTGTACCATCATTTTCTAAGTATATTGTGTACCATAATTTTCATAGCGCTGCCTGCTCTTTCCCGTGCCCCACTGTCCCACTCTGTCCCAGCAGTCCGCTGCCTGCTCTCTCCCATGGGCTGCTATCCCCTTCTATCCCAGCAGTCACCTGCCTGCTCTCTGTTGCAGTGGGCCACTAAGCCTAAACCTAACCTGAGTCCTATCCTTAACCCCAACAGTAACACTAACCCTGACCTGAAACCCCACACCTAACCCTAACCCCAACTATAGCCCTAACTTTAACCCTAACTTGATCCTAACATCTAACCAGATCCCAAATCCCAGACCTAACTTTAACCTAAGCTGTGAATATAAGGCCATCCACTATGTAGACAATAAACTTAACCCAAGACATAACAAAATGTACAAGTACCAGAAAGGAAATAAGGCACTAATCCCACTAAGAGCGAGAAACAGGCACAGGGTAACAAAAGCATGGGCCAACCAAAAGTGGCAGTTTAGACTGACACAAAACCTCTGAGGAGGTCAGTGAACATAGGAGTGGTGATAATCCTGCTGCCCAAATATTGACAAACTAACTTGAACCCTAAACCTAACCCAACCCTAATCCTAGATTGACACTAGGTCTACCAGATTGTGAACAATTGGTCTGTGGGTTTGGCCTCAGTTTGAACAGTCAAAAGCCCACTATCCCGCTCCCCCACCAACAGCCTGCCACCAGTGCCCAACAATAGCTAGCGGTGATTAGTAAGGAATTACTTAACGTAGTATGTGAGTGGAAAGAAACATTTTGAAATCCACTTCCTTCAATCAATACTTGCAGTAGATTTACCCATGCTCTTTTATAAATTGTGCACATATTTTATTAAATTGTGCGCATTTTTTCCGAGGCTCTTTTATACATATACATGTATGTCTTATTAGATTGTGTATGTTTTTCTCATGCTCTTTCATAACTTGTTTACGTATATACTTTATTCACCCTACAATTTTCCCATGCTTTTCAATTAATTGTGCATGTGTGTGCTTCAGCTTTCGCTACAATTTCCCCATGATCTTCTATTAATTGTTGTGTGTTAATAAAAGTAATGTTTGATTGCAAACCTGTATTTCCAGGCTCGTCTCTCACAGACCTGACACTTTCTCAATGCAACAATGACCAGTGTGGAGACCAGCTGCGTTACTGTCAGTGTTATTCATCATTATCACCCTAATTTCAACCTGGCATATAAAACCAAGGGAATATATTTGAGCCATTTTTTTGGGAAAAACAAGTGGGACTAACATTCTGTCAAATATGGCATGTTATACATGGCATTAGAGGCAGTCACTGTTGAGTTATACATCCTGCCCATTTTGTTTGCAGAATGTTGATATGCTGCATAAAAAGGCAGACTGATATGGAAAATTGCAGGTTTTGGTCATTCCAGTGTGAATGACCAATGCTGGCATATTGGAGGCTCTTCATAACATAAATGATGCAACTAGGCAGAAGGCCCTCCATGACACATCTGTAGAAATTTTCAAACGTTTTTGGAGGCATTACCAAGTCTCCTCAAACACCTCACAAATTACAGCTGCTGGTGAGCTTTCTTCATGATTGCATCAGCATGGTGGCCCAAGGACAGATCTTCAGAGATGTTGGCATCCAGGAATTTGAAGTTCTTGACCCTCTCTACTGCTGACCCCTTGATAAGTATTGGTTTGTGTTCTCCTGATTTCCCACTGTTATGGAGTCCAGAGGACTCCAAAACCCAGCAGCAATAGATATGCACTACCACACAGGGTTACTTAAACATAAGTAGTTTTAATTATATTTGAACAAGAAAACAGAATTAAACTTTAACTTATTACTTAACCTACTTACTTCACCTAACTACTTAATCCCCCCTCTAATACTAAGTGCAGGTGTGTGTAATGAATATTTAAGATTAGAAAAATTTAAGATTAGAAAAGTTCTTTGAATCACAATCCATTCTCACTGGTTGCAGGCAATACTTGAACTGTGCACAGAAGTTAGCATTAACAAAGTTCACAGTTTTTGGTGCTTAACAGGCAAATGGTTACCACTCAGGAGGGTTCTTGCTGGTTTTCAGAGAGAGATTCCTTTTCCAGGATATCCGCAACTGATTCCTCCTCAATCAGTCTTGCTGATTAAACTTGCCCCCTTCAGGGTTCTCTTTCTTTCAGGTAACCTTTCACACCGTAAGTCTTCTTCTTTGACCACACAACCTTCCAAAGTTGGCCAGTTTTGTCCTTCTGGAAATAATTTCTGTGATTCCTCTCACTGTTTCACACCCTCTCTCTCTGAAATCAAAACAGTTCTCCTCTGCCTGCAAAGATCACATGCTCTCCCAGGGAAGCAATTGTTGATACTTTGTTGCCTCTTGCAAAAAGCTCTCTGCAAAAGTCCTCCAAATATTCTGTGCTTTAAAATGTGTGTGTGCAAGCTGCTCTAACAATTCCTCCCAAACCACCTCTAAATACTAAAGCCCATAATCAGCTTGTTAGTGTTTCTAACATTGCATTCAAGGTTGTTGTTGTGAAGCTACTCACCAAGCTGATCTATCTCCCACCTGTACACTTCCTCATTGTTGATTCTGCTGATGAATATGGTGTCATTGGAAAATTTGTAGATAACCATTTATGGAGCGAAAACAGGCCATGTCGGCCTTTCGAGTCCGCACCGGTTAACTGATTTGTAAAAAGTTCACAAGGCTTTGGTGCTTTCCTCTGCATTTGAAATGCCTTTCTTGCTTAGATCAGAGACTTCTCTAACAAGTGCACATTCAGGTAATATACAATATGCAGAAGTTATTTCCAAAATTATTAGAAAATTCAATTCATTTTCAATTACCAATAGTTAGATTGATTTAAGAAAACTACAATAAGATTTTAAAATTATTTTTAACTAATATTTAGAATCATACTTAATAAATGAAGCATAAATGATCAGGCATGCTGGTTGAGCTTTTCAGCTTCCATTATGGATCTTCCATATATGAAACAATCCATCATTATAAGTTTTGAACTTAAGTGACATATTGCATTGCAGTTGACAAAACAATTATGAAAATACATTATATACTGCCTAAAAAAAACACTTACAGTTGTTTGTCTCAATGCAAAAGATGCTGGGGTTGTTCAAGGTCACAACTTTATTTATTTCTGGAGAGTACATTGCTGCATCTTGTTTGCAAAGTTCACGGTCACCTGTAACTATATGATGGCATTTGAATTGTGCCTAGGCACACAGTCACGGGTGTAGAGTGAGTAGAGCAGTTGGCTAAACATGAGGTGCAGCTGTGTTCATTATTAGTGGGGAGGAGATTGAAAATGTCCGTGAACTCACCGGTTGGTTGGCACAGATTTTCAGTACTTTGCTGGGTATGCCATCAGGGCCTGACTCCTTGCAAGGGTTCACCCTCTTGAATAATTTTCCAATGTCAGCCTCGAAGGCTTATCACAGGATTGTCAGCCTCTGCAGGGATTGTTCTTGGCACCTTTGAATTCTCCTTCTCAAAGTGTGCATAAATGGTGTTCAGTCCATTGGGTAGCATGCCTTTTATGGTGCTTGTCCTCACTTCATATGATCTAATGGCCTGAAATCTCTGCCAAAGCTGGCAAGTATCTGATTTTGTCTCTAGTTTCCCTTGGAATTGCCTTTTTGTTGCTGACATAGTCTTCCACAGGTTATACCTGGACTTTATGCAGAAATCTGGATCATCAGGTTTAAATGCCCTCAATCTCATCCTCAGCAAGTTGCAAATATTCTGATTCGTCTATGGCTTCAGATGGGGAACTCCTGGTATGTGAGTGTGGGCACACATTCATCCACACAGGTCTTAATGAAATCAGTGACAGCCATTGCATATTCATTCAGGTCTGAGTCCTTGAATATGGTGCAGTCCACAGATCTGAAACAGTCTTGCAAGCACTCTACCATGTCACTCGCCCATACTTCCACTATTTTCGCCGATGATGCTGTTGACTTCAGTCTTTGCTTGTGCACCTGGAGTATAAGTAGGGCCAGGTGATCAGACTTGCCCAAGTGCGATTGTGGAATGGCGCAGTAGGCGCTCTTCATGGTGGTGCAGCAGTGGTCAAGCGTGTTGTCTCCTCTGGCCTCACAGGTAACATGCTGGTGGTAGCTCATTAGACACTTGTTCAGGTTGGCCTGGTTGAAGTCCCCTTCAATTATCGGGAAGGCATCACAGTGCTCAGCCCCTCACTGATGCTAACAGGCTGATGGCGGTGAACTCCCTCAGCAAATAGAATGGGCGGTACTTGATCATCAGATGACAGATTCTGAGGCAAACTTTAATTAAATAAAAAAAAGATGAGTGGAACTCATTGTAACTAAAAACACTGGCACTAATAAATTGATTGCCCATATATAACCACATTAAAACTGATTCTTGTCCATATTGTATGCAGAAAAACTTTATTTTCCATGTTAATATCTAGATCCTTTCTTTTCAATTACTGTAACAAAAAATGCTCTTGTTGAAAGTACACAGACTTTCTAGCTGGTGAAAATGTGCAGGTGGATGAGGACAATGTAGTTATTAATTTTCACAAGATGATATATTATGTTTAAGAAAGGGAGTCATTTTATATCTTCATCAAGTCCTGTTTTTGTTCCATAAAGATAATTTGACCAAATTAAGTTGATTCATATTGAACTTCTTGACTTTTTAACTTGCTTATTAATATCTTAATGTGTTAGGTTCTATATCCAATTATATTTATCCAGTGTGTTGCTAGTCATTTAATTCTTGATTTTGGATTAGAAAGAGTTGTGAAATAATTGTATTCTAAATCTGATCAATTTAAAGATAGAGTTAAAGCTCTGCTGACTAAACTTAAAGAGCAAATGTGCACAGATAGAGCACAGAAGAGCATCAAAGGTTTTGTGTTATGTCATGTGTACCATTTAGTCAAGATGAGGGTAGGGTTTGGCACATTGCTATATTGTTGCTTCGTAATAATCCACCAAAATCAAGGGATTTTTCATCACGTCAACAAAATTTCAGGTTTACATAACTCAAGTCGGTGATATAGTCAACATGCAAAAATTACCAGTTGTTTCATGTGATTCCAATTGAAAGATGATAACAACATTTAAATATCAGCTTTTGCTGGCATTAGCTGGGAGCAATATCTCATTATTGAGGCTTGTGAGTGCATAAGATGCTAAAGGGCACAATTTGGCACCACTTATTATGCTTAGATGGTCTATTTGTGGTATCATTTCAATGGAGTAGAATGTAAAAGTCGAAGGCTGTAACTGGATTGGTGGGGGGGGGGGGAAGAATTGTTTGATTTCATGCCATGAAGTTAACATTTCACTGGTGGCCGTGCAGATGATTCTCACTGTTGGCTACTCCATAAATGTCCAGCAGTGAATATAGTGGCCAACTTTTCAGTTTTCAGAGGTGTTGAGGTTAGTTTTATAGGTGGCAACAAGTTAGTTCAGTCAGAGTCATCCAGCACAAAGTCAGTTCCTCCATCCAATCATGTCCATATTGATCATCGTATGTAATTTCCATTCAGATCCTTTTTTATGTAGTGGTGAATCAAATTGAGATGCTAAACCTTCCATGAAGGTCAAGTCTCAAGTTGACACAAATTTCACAATGGTAAGCTTTGCACTTAGTTTTCTGTGTCCCACTTTCTAGTCAACCAGTATACTTGTCCATCGTTTGTTCTTCCTGTCCAGTTGGCTCTTAAGATGTCATTAGGGTCCAAAATGGTGCACTGATCAGCCAAGTTAGACACGTGGCCTCTCTGAATCAAGTAATCACCCCTGTTCCCCAGCATTGAAGCAGATTCAAACTCATGTCACAAGTGCAAATGGTTTTATGTCCTGCTTTGGCAAGGCAAAAGGGATGTTAAAATCATCTCCTGAAGCATCAAATTACTGACATTTTAATGTCAGAATGAGAAGTTTGCTTCAGATTTGGGCCATAGTTTCCCTGAAGTAAATTTTCCTCAGACCCCATTCTAAAGTTCAAAGTTACACTGAATATTACTTATGACCGTACTGTTCATGCCAAACAAAATTGTTTTATATCTGTATAACTGTGCTTGTGTCAGCATCCTCAGTGAATTCTCATTTAAGGCTGTTAACAACTTAGTATGAGAATTATTGAGTCGTCATCTTTAATCTGTTTAAACGTTGAACAGTGTGTCTTAGCCATGAGTCTTCAACATGTTAGTGAGTCTTTCAGTGTAACAGTGTAAATTTTACACCCTGAATTGCAATCATTGACCCATGTGTAAAATAGCACTAATATTGGGTAGGTATTTTCCCCAACTTTCTTCAGAAAAACCTTTGATTATTGATAGTCAAAATTTGTTTCACGGACTGCTATACATTAAAAATATTGTTTAGTTTGTTTATGATTGAAAACAGAAAATTTTAATAATATATATTTAAAAATACCAAATCCACCACAGTGAATGATTTAAAGCAGGGGTGTCAAACTCAAATTCACGGAGGGCCAAAATTAAAAACTTGGACTAAATCGAGGGCCAAACTAAATATTTATTGAAAATTTTCAACAACATCTGCATGTTTTCTCTTCTTTCAACATATGTAATGTTAAACTTTAGGATATAACTTTAGGAGGATAATGTTACAGGTCAGGAGTAGGTAGCTCAAGTTCACCCTTTGCTTGACCTGAGGGAAACCTATTTGGTCCCTGTGGAGATGAAGTCAGCATTCACAGGCTGTGTCCATTTTGGCCTGCATCAGGACTCAGCATTTCCTACTCACTCCTCAGGCTCTAGGCCTCTATTCACCCTCGACCCACCATCCCTCTACCTGACCAGTCCTTTACCCAACCTCTACTCACCCCTCACTCCACTCGCTCTGCCTCTACCCACCCCATCCTATACACGCCCCTCTACTGCCTCTCCCCTCAACCTGTTCCTCCCTCTACCTGTCTCTCACCCTCTAATCACCCCTCCCCTACTCGCCCTGCCCCTCCCCTTTTACCTCTTCCCTATCCACCCCTCCTTCTACTCATCCCTCCCTCTAACTGCCCCTCGCACCACCATAACTTCCCCTGCCCATTACTCCTCACCTACACCCTCTGCACACCCCTGCTTACCCACCCACTCAGGCCCAGTGCGCTGCCAATCAGCCTTTGCGGACAGCCACCATCTCTCTCTTCACGTGCAGGGCCGACCAGCCATCCCTGGGGTCCGCGCGTGTGCAAGCGCTGAAGGCCGTGGCGACCGGGAGAAGTGCGCTCGCGCTGTGGAAGGGCCGTCCGGTGCCAGTCGCGCGGGGCTCGCGCTGCCCGGGGGCCGTGCACAGCCTGCCATGCCCGTCGCGCTGACAGGAAATCACAGGCACTCGCCCATCCGCCGCACCGCTTGACAGGTGGGAGAAGTGACTGGTTGTGCGGGGAGCCTTCCAACTGGCTTGCCGGCTGATGACATTGACAGACTTCTCGTGTTACAATTTCTCATGTTACAATGGGGAAGGATGTGCAATGAAGGGGGAGGATGGTGGGGGTGACATTACCAAAAAACAGCATCGGCTCTCGCTGCAGTGCGGGCCACCTTTAGTACATTTTTGAAATGACCTTGCGGGCCAAATATAATTATATCACGGGCCAAATTTGGCCCGCGGGCCAGAGTTTGACATGTGTGATTTAAAGGAAAGTAAAAATGAATCCTAGAAATGGACGACACTGCAATATGTAAATATACTGGAAGAATGCAGCAAATCTTGCAGCATCCACAGGAAGTAAAAAGTAACCAATGACCCTTGGTCCTTCAAGGAACATCAGTTACTTTTTATTTCCCATGGATGTTGTATGACCTGCTGAGATTCTCCAGCACATTTGTGTATTGCACTTGACCTCAGCGTCTGTGGATCTTATTGTTCGACAATATTCAACCACTTGCTTTGTTGCGAATGTGAGTTAAAGGTATACTACATTTAGAATGTAATATGCATGAGATTATTTGACTTTATCCACTGTAAGGAGGAAGAAGAGTCACCACTTTGTCCAGCCCCCCTCACAGAAATGAGGCCCCAGTGAGGGATGAGCTTGCTACCCTTGGTTTACAAGACCAGTGCTCTAACCACTGAGCTATCAGGACCCTCTACAATTGATAGCAATTCCAAGGCAGATTTTAAAATGCATCTGAAACACACCTTTTGGTAGAATATATTTTAAAGGTTCTTTGCAGTCTTACAAAATAAAAACTTCAAAGATGGTGATATTTCTGGGGGTGTTGCCAATTAATTGGACAGGGCCCATCATGAGTTATACATTTTTAATCGATGCCTAAGATTGCCGAAACAGAATATACAGGGTATGTAATTTTTGCTTGAAATTTTAAACTAGCTTGCAAAATTTCATGCACCTGTTCCCATCTATAATCTGTTCTGAAATCAGTAGTATTCTGATGGAAACAGAATAGACATTTTGATGTCCCTGAGGTTTCTAGGAATGGTTATGAGCTGTAACAAAAGGAACATCTGGCAATGCTCCATCTACCAGATCTCTGTGGAATTAGTACCACATGTGCATCTCTGGATAGAACTCCTACCTGAAAAATGAAGCTACACTTAACTTTTCTGAAATCTCTTCTGATTGTTTTGGCTACTTAATTTTTCATTCTTTAGTTTTGATTGTGCCACCGAACCATTTCCCAATGGAAATATTTGTAGGAAATTGACCTATTGGGGTTCAATGAGTGTCAGGCTGTGCCAGAGGTTTTCTCTACCTTTTCATCAATATCCCCGTCCCTTCTGCTACCAGCAGACAACAGCACATCTGGTTTTGGCAGAGAATCAGTGCATGCAGAGAGTTCAGTTTCCAAAGGAGTCTGTGATGCCAGAAGTAATAGCACAAATATGCCATGTGAAGTTATGACCAGCTAATTCAACATAGTGTATGGAAACACAGGACGTCAAGGTTCAAATTATATCGTAAGCATATGTACAATGCAATACATATGATGCATTGATTTGCAGACACTGACACTGGCACTTCCACCTGGCAAGAACTGTGAAATATTGTCATTACATGTTCAGCAGACCACCTCATGGATGACAGCAGGTTCTAAGCTTGTAAAATGTTGTCAGCAATACTAAATGAAATTGTCAACCATTTTGTAAAATGAAGACAGAATGATGAATGATGCAAAAAAGAGGGCAAAGCAAACCAAATATAATCAAGATAAGCAAAAGGTGTGATTAATTCAAAAGCAAATGAATGCAAATGAATACATAAAGAAGGGTTCCATTGCATTTTCAATGCATTCACACTTTTGCATATGCTAATGAAGGGACAAAAATAAAAACACAAAATGAAGTAAGACTGACAGGAAAACATTTGAATAGAGCACATGCTTAAAATGTTCTGATTTTGATATTATCAGTACACATTATTTTATATAAATGAGCATAAAATCGTGTGCTGATATGAACAGCACTCAAAGTTAAAAGATATTGACCACAAATGTAATTTTTGAACGTGTTTAAAATAAAGTACAGATGGGACATAGGCAGCTAGTTTCATTGTTTGTTCATTTTTGGCTTAAGTTCATGACTGTAAACTTTGCTGTTGTTATGTTGGTTATGCAATGTTTTACAAACCTCGACTTGATCTTGGCAAAAAGCAGAACTGGATACTCACAGAAGACTGCAGATACTGGAATCTGAAGCAAAACACAATATGCTGGAGAAACTCAAAGATTCAAGAAGCATCAGTGAAAGAAGAAAAAAGGTCAATATTTCGATCCAAAATATCATCAGGACTGACACAAGAGGACCAGCTACATGAAATGAGGAAGGGCCCCCATATGGGATAGGTCAACCAGGAAGATGTGGAATGATGGATAGTGGCAGATGCCAGAGAAAGGGAGAGAGAGGCAAGAAGAACAAAGGGATCAGACAGACGTAGATAGTCATGCAGGGTGGAGTGTCTGATAAGAAGACAAAGGTTGCCAGTGTTGGAATCTGAGAGAAGATGCTAATGATGGTATAATATTGGTGGACCATTATTTTATAATTTACCACATTACTAATGAAGGATGTTTGAAAATTAGTAGAATATGAGAAAATAATCAATTCTCTGTTCGCAAATTCAATTGAGTATATGTATATAACCATATAACCGTTTACAGCACGGAAACAGGCCATGTCGGCCCTTCAAGTCCATACCGGTTCACTTGAACAACTCCACTAGCTCCTCCGCAAACTCCTGAGAAAGTAGAGGCTTTCTTCACGATGCCATTGGTGTGTTGGTTCCAGGAAATCTAGGAGGATCATGTGGTTTTGCAAGCAGAGAGAGTCAAACAGGCCTTCTCTCAAAGAGAGAGAGAGAGAGAGAGAGAGAGAGAGAAAAGAGGGAGACAGAGATCAGTTTTACAGTCAGTAGCTAGCATGATGCGCTATCGAGTAGAAAAGCAGACACAAAACAAAGTCTGTTCAACAGGCTTTATTCCACATAAACATCCACAGACCTGGATGTGAGACAGGCTGTGCTGGCACTGAGACTGACCTCGAGGGTCCGGATCTAGATTATATCCTGGAGGCAGCTGACCGGGTGGGGCTTGGTCCAATCAGGTCGGCTGATTGACAGCTGGCCAGGTGTTGCCTTGACCTCCAGTGCTCTTCTGCAGGTGCACAGGTTTCCCCCTGCAGTAGGCTAGTGGTGTATCACCACAATTGCAACTTCTATGTCCTGAATGAAATTGAAGGGTGAAAAATATATATCAGAAAAAGATGAAGCATTTATATGTGGCAGGGAAAAAAAAATCAACCTATCAATACAGCAACAAAATAAAGTGTAGTCAATTAATTATGTATTCTTCCTTGATTCAAACTTTATACTCCGCAATAAGAATAAATAAACAATCATTTAAGATTACATAGAAACTTTGATGAACATACAGGACTGGTAGATAATAAATTAGAAGTCTTAATCTTCAGAGACACACCTTTCTCAATTGACAAAGACCATGCTGATGCCAAAAGGGGTAAGTTAATATTTTGAGTCTACAACCTCATGTTAGTACAGAGACATTCAACAGCAATGATCCTTACTCTTTTATGTGCTAGTGAGACCTGGACTTCCTATCACAGATGCCTCAAGGCACTTCTTTGAAACCACTAATAGTGCTTCCACAGAATTCTCCAAATTCACTGGTAAGATAAGTGGACCGGCAACAGTAACTTCCCTTAGGCAAACATCCCTTGCACTGAAACTCATGCCTTATGTTCTGTCAGCTACATCATTTGCATTCACTGCACCAGACTCCTAAAACAGGGTCTCCATTCTAAGCTCTTCATGGAAAGAGATTACCAGAGGGAAAGAAGAAAAGATTCAAGAATGTGTTCAACATCTCCATGGAAGAAATGCAATATCCAACTGACTCTTGGGAATTCCGAGTATGTGACCCATTAAAATAGAGAAATAGCATCCCAAATGGAATTGAAAACCATACAGAAGACTTGTGTAAAACAGAAGGAACATAGGACATCAGAGCACATTAAGGCCATTTGGCCCATATATTTTACTCCCCAATTCAAATCATGGTTAATATGTTTTCCTCTCAACCCCATTCTCCAGCCTTCTTCCCATAATCTTTGACACCCTTACTAATCAATAAACTTAAATATGCCCAAATATAAATATGCCCAATGATGGCTTCGACAGCCATCTATTACAACAAATTCCATAGATTCATCAACCTTAATCTGAAAAAAAAAATTTCTTCTCATCTCTGCTCAAAAGGGACAGCCTGAGGCTTCTTCCTCTGATCCTAGGCTCTCCCACTACCGGAAACATGGAGTCATAAACATGGAATCACAGTCATAACAGCATGGAAACAGACGCTGCAGCTCAACTTGCCCATGACAACCAAAATGTCCCACATGACGTGAGTCCCGCTGCCTGTGCTTAGCCCATGTCCCTCTAAATCTATCCTATCCATGTGTTCATCCAAGTGTTTCTTAAACATTGCAATTGTACCTGCCTCAACTACCTGCTCTGGCAACTTGTTTCAAACATTCACTATCCTCTGTGTAAAAAAAATGTTACCCTTCAGGTTCCTATAAACCTCCCCCCCCCCCCATTAATGAATCTCCTTCTTTTGTCAATAACTCTTGTGAATTTTTCTTATCTATTCATCTCAGATTTATACACCTTTATGGCATCTGCCTTCATTCTCCTGCACTCCAAGGAATAATGCCCTAACCTTTTCAACCTGTTGCGATAGCTCAACCTCCTCAGTTCTGGCAACATCCCCATAAATTTTACTTAGGCCCTCTTGAGCTTGAGAACATATTTCCTGTAGCACAGTGACCAAAACTGAAGACAATATATCAGATGTGGCCTCACCAAGATCTTATACAACTGCAACATGGCCTCCTCTGTTTTCTGACTGATGTCGAATATGCCAAAAGCATTTTTGAGCACCCTATTCCATTTTCTAGGTCCTATGTATACAATATGTAGTCTTATATTCCTCTGCTCTATAACACCCCAGATCCCTTTCATTCACTGTGTGGGTCCTATGCATGTCTGATTTCCCAAAATGCAACACCTCACATTTCACTGTCTTAAATTCCATCAACCATTTCTCTGCCCAGATGCCCATATCAATTGAGATCCTATTTCATTTTTAGCAACTGTCTTCACTAATCCACAATACCAGATGATTTAGTGGCATCCATTCGGCCATCAAATCCCATGTGATCTAACTTTCCAGATCGGTCTACCATGTGGAACATTTTTTTAAGAAATATGTTTAGTGATTTTAATAAAGAACTTTTACAAACAAAAAGGGTATAATTCAATAAGATAATATGGATAGTTACATAAACTAAATAAAGTATTCTGTATATCACTAACATAGATTGTAAATCATATCCATAATTCATATTCTAAATAGTATAAACTTTTTAAAAAAAACTCTAATAATATATAAAAAAGAGGAAAGAAGAAAATAGTAAAAGAGGAACCTTTTTATATACTTCGCTGAAATCTATATTTACAAAATCGACAGCTCTCCCTTGTAACTTTCTTGGTTACATCTTCAAAAAACTCAATCAGATTTGTAAGTCATTTCCCGCTTCTTACAAAACCATGCTTATTATTCATAATCAGCACTTGAACATGTATTTCTTCTTCCTCAAAATAGTGTCTCATAAGTTACTAACCAATGATGCTCAGTTCACTAAACTATTACCCAGGCCTTTCTCTGCAGGCCTTGTTGAATAGAGGCACAACATTTCCCACCCTCCAGTCTTCCAACACATCATCTGTACTTAATGATAACTCAAATCTCATCCAGAGCATCTGTAATTTCCTCTCTAGCATCCCACAGTCTCCTCTTCCATTCTCTCCAATCCTTTTAATATTCAAGTGGTTTCAATGAGATACCCCCTCATCGAGTACAGGCCCAGAGCCATCAAGTGCTCCTCATCCCTGGGATCATTTTTTGTAAACCTCTTGTAGACCCTCTCCAGCACCAACACATTATTCCTTGCAAACTGCTCATGACGCACCAAATGTGACCAATGCCTTAGCATTATATCTTTGCTTTTTATATGCTAAACATCCCAAAATGAATCCTAACATTGCATTTGTCCTTCTTACTACTGACTCAACCTGCAAGTTAAGTTTAGGGAATCCTGCACCAGGACTTATCAAATCTCTTTGAACCTCTGCTTTCTGAATTTTTGTCTCATTTAGAAAATAACCCTGCTTCAGACTCCCTGTTTCCTCACCATTACCCATTTGTCCACAAATCTTCATATCATCCACAAACTTGGCCACAATGTATTCATCTGCCTACCCTGTTGGCTACCTCTTGCTCCATTTAAGTTGAGCCTGTCATTCCTATATGTTGTATTTTATGTTATAACATAACATAATATTTTATATAACATGTTATGTTATATTTTGTTGATTCAGGTAGAATAAAATGAATAGTTGGCCTTATCAGTCACTTTGGGGGCCATGAGGGGAAAGAACCTTGGTTGGCACAGACAAGTTGGGCTGAAGGGCATGTTTCCATACTGTATGATTCTATGATACAAAATTGGATTGGAATTAAGTCATCATTCATCCTATCATTGATCCCGAGGGTTTGACTGAAAAAGGACTATAACTGATACCTGGGATTTCTGGGTCTTGTCCAGTTGTCTGATTTCTCTCGATCATTTTATTCCACCCAGGTTCTAAGGAAATTAGGAACTTTTAATTTTGTTCCATCTGAATCAGCAAAGTATAACTCACTAATTTAAAATATATTTTTTTTTCAACAAGAATCAAAACTATGAAAATTTCTTAACTTGTTTTTTTTCATAACTAGTATGTTTTGTTTACTTATACTCCAATATTTTATAAGCTTTATTATGAGATTAAATAGAATTACTGTCAAAGATGATACAGTTTATTTTACTTAAACTAATATTTTAATTTTGCAAGCATTACATTAAATAACTTAATCTTTTTTTCAGATCTAAGGTTAATTAAGACCTTGATTTGGGATTAACCCTGTTACATAGACATCAAGGCGCACACTCCAAAATGTAAAAGGCAAATGGAAATTTTAATAATATTGAAAGAGGAGACAGGAAATAAGTCTGTATAAAAATGGCAGTGTGGAGCCAAGATGGACTGTCAGATATTACTGAAGAATAAATTTTGCAAAGCGTTAGAAGTAACTCTCAGCTATTATGCGCCATTTATTATATCAAATATCTGATAGTCTGAGATCTTATGATGTAGCATTTGTTAATTTGCGATAAATTAGTCATACAATTGAAAAACAGCACTCTATGTGAGTTCTTTTTCAATAAATTAGAACTGCCTCATTTTATCACTTATTACATTTTGCTGATGGAGAAATTGACTTTTTAACACTTCAATTTCTGTTTCTTTAGAAATTTTAAAAGTAATAAATAACCATTGTGATTGTCCCTTGATTGGCAGTTACTCATTGCTTATAGAAAATTGCGTTTCCAAAAAGTATACTTTTCAAAAATCATACAATCTATGGTTTTGTGAATAACTGGATAGAGTAATGAAATATCAAACATTTATCTCATCATTCAGCAAGGAAACGTGCTGGGACTGAAAACTTAGCATGAAGACATTGCATTGTGCTATTATCGTTTTCCTCCATTCAGAAAGAGAATGAGTGCCTCATCTCCTGCTACACCGTTATTCTGGGAAGTTGATCTCCATTGAATGATGAGGGGATGGTTGGTAATGATGAACTAACAGCATCAAGCTCTTCAGGTCAACATCAGCTTGCCAGGAAATGCTTAAGATGAAGTAGGAATATGGTCACAACAGGAATCAATGACTGGAATGGCTAAGATCAACAAGCTGGCAAATGTTTTATAATAATGCAGAGTAAATGTTCAGGTTTTTCCTGACTTACCACCTATGTGGGTTTTTTAAATAAAAATTATGTGTTTACAGGTAAAAATCGGGTCTAGCTATGGAAAATAATGCCTCCTGTGAGAGTTCGGCAGTGGTAGCCAACTTCTCACAAGAGCTTGCCTTGGTGGCTGCCATGTTGTATTTGACAAACTATAACACAGATTCAGTGCAATTCTGATGTACATCCATTTCAAGATACGACCATTTGGCGAGAACAGAACATGGACATAAGTTGAGGAGTATCTGTAAAAAAAAAATCTCACTGGAATTTAGGAGGTGGGGAGGGTGGGAGGAAGTGGGGGAAATGAAAATGTCACTATATTTTAATGATGAATATTTGTATATATTTTTATTAATATGGTTCATGGTGAAGTATTTTTTAAAAAATTAAAATTTTTAAATATTACCCCAGCCTTGAGTGAAATTATCATCAGAATGGATTTAGAATCCAAATGAAATTACATCTTGATACATGTCACTATACAATACCTGGCACATTTACTTACATGAATTACTGGAGAATTGCATTAATTGTTCCTGTTTTACAAAGTTACTGCTGCATCATAAATGCAGTTAAGATGACAAATATCAACTTGAAGACTTTAGGTGTCCCTCATATCTTTATATCACAGTCAATGAGATATTTTAAACCACTCTGACAACTGACCACAGAAGTGAAAAGCTAGCATTATTTGTTCATAGTCGGCATGAAGGTGGATTAAAGAATACTCTTGAGAAGCTTCTGAAGCAATCAACGTGAGGGAAATTAAGAGATGTAAAAGGTAAATCTGAGGATTTACAGACCTATTTTAGTCCTCCATTTTTTTTTCTCATCATAGGTAGATTCTAGATAGTACTGTAGCAATCTGATGCAAAAATAAAGGCTACACATGGCAGCAGACATTGATCAGACTGTTAAAGCAATGTATAGGACACTTGCCTTATTGGCACAAATTTAAAAACAGGGGTTGGATCTTGATTTCTGAATGTGTACAATTCATTTTAATAAGAATGTCAAGATTTGGTAAGGGTTTTGGGTTTTTCAAGAAATTATACCAGAAATTAGAGATGTATTTATGTGGAAAGTATCATGTTGATGATTAGAAAACATATAAAAACTGAAGATGCTGGAATCTTGCATAAAGGGTCTCAATAAAGTATCCCAACCCAAAGTGTTGACTGACCATTTCTACCCATGGATACTCTTTGACCTGCTGAGTTAGAGATGAAGATAGTTGAGGTTACATTGGAAATATAAATTATTCACAATGTCTGTAAGTGTTATGTTAACAACGTTGGAAAGAAAAAAAAATGGCCAATTAAACTGTTATTTAAGTAGTGAAAAGTTGCAGTATGCTATTGTCCAAAGAGATCTGGAAGTGTTTGTGCATGAATCATAAAATGTTAGATTGCGGGTGCATTAGGTATTCAAGACACAGAGAGATAAAGTTTTGAAAAATTAGAGAATTAAGGGTTATGGGAACAGGAGGATAAATAAAGTTGAGTCCATGGCCATATCAGCCATGATCTCATTCAGTGGTTAAGCAGCTTCAATGGTCCAGATGGCCCACTTCTGCTCCTACTTCTTATAATCTTATGCTTGTTGTACAATGGCACATGTAACTGAGAATAGAAACAATATTCTGGAGGGAAATGATGAACCACTCAAGAAATTACAAACTAATGAAAGAATGGGAGTGCAGGTTTGTTAATTGCTAATCATGTAAGATTAACTTGACTGTTTTTTTTTACTATGATAATACAGAAAGTGGATGGAGGCAATGCAATGAGTATATAAGTGGAATTTTTTTCACAAATCAGGGTTTTCTTGGAATAATACATTGCAGGATTGTTTGCAAAATTGAAGGCCATGGGCGAAAAAGAATTTGTAGAAACAATTATGCAAAGTTAGTAGTGGGGAGAAAAGAGGTTCACAGTGAATGAGTATTCCCATGTGTAAGGGAGTTTTACAATGTTTCAATGCTTGGGTTAAAACTAGATTTCAGATTTGTTGTCAGAGTATATACATGACTTCACATAGAGCCCTGAGTTTCTTTTTTTCCTGTGTTAATGCAAAAAAAGACTGTACACAGTGTATACATGTAAACAAATAAAGAACTGTAAACAAATTACAAATGAAAACAAACTGACTGCAATACAGAGAGAATTTTAAAAACTCAATAAAGTACATAAGTATGAGTACTTAAATGAGTCCATGATTGAGTTTGTTGTCAAGGAGTCTGATGGTGTTCCTGAACTTAGCGGTGCAAGTCTTGTGACACCTATACCTTATTCCTGATGACAGCAGTGAAAACAGAGTGTGTGCTGGGTGATGTGGATCATTAGTGAGACACAGTTGGAATATTGTACACAGAATTTGGTCTCCTTATTTAACTGTTTTGGAAGTAGATTAGAGAAAATTTACTGGACTGTTTCCTGAGATTAGTAAGTTTCTTATAAGAAAACTTTGAGCAGGCTAGGTTGGTATCATTGAAGTTTGGAAGAAAGAGCAGCAACATAATTGGATAATATAAAATCCTGGGAGTCTTAATGAGGAGGATATATTTCATTTTTTTTATGTAAGCATTCTATAATCATTGGAAAATGACAAAGACTGATTATTTCATGGTGCGATGAGGGAATCGAATCACGTGGCGTTGTTACAGTCAAAATCAGAGAAGTTATCCCTTCTTCATAAGATAATATTTATCTTGTAATCAACGTCTTCAAAGTTTACATGGTTATTATCACTTTACTCTTTGTGGGATCTGTCTGTAAATTGGTTTTTGCATTTCCTAAAACACAATGCAAATTAAACTTTCAAACCACTTAGCTACCAATTGAGTATTTTGGTATATACCAAAGGTATAGAAGAAGTTTTATAAATGCTGTCATTTCTGTCCAGAACTTAAGCACACAATCTTAAGTTTGTACTACAGAGTGCTAGCATCCTGGGAAGTTGATATCAACTGGATGAAATGTTTAGTCATGACTGACATGGATATTGTATGTAACACATCACATAGAGGGTCCATTCATCTCATCAGTCCATGTTGCCTTCTACCAATCTAATAAATCCATTTCTCTCTAGCCTTTTACTTTATGCTTTCTCACACAGTCATAAATTTTCCTTTGACTCTTTATCATTCACCTGCACTAGAAATAGTGTATATTGATGAATTATCTACTATTTTAATTTTGAGAAATTAAGTATCTTTATGAAAACAATATGAAAGAATCATCTCCAAGTCCTAAATAGACTTACATCTCCCAACCAATGTCATTAAAAAAACCCAAATTATCTGCTATTCAATAATTTATTTCTTGTTCTGCCTTACTGTACATATAATACCTACCAATTACATCTATTTAATTGTTTTTCCTGACAAATATATTGTTGGTTATACAGTATATCAGGACACAATGCAAGCAGATGTTTACATTCCCACTATTTCCTCCAATTAGCCAAAACCCATTACATAAATATATGTTCTTGTTTGATCTTCAATTTAAAAAAAAATAATTGCAAGACTTTTGCAACAGATTAGAAGGTACACAAGATGGGCATAGAGTGATGTTCAAACAGAGCTTGCAGTCATGGGATTTTGTGGGAATCTTCTGCATTTTTGTCTAACCTGTACATTAATATAAGCAACATACCCAACTCACCAAATTATCAAGTATATCTAAAAGAAGCAGCCTTTAATCTAGTAGCAAGGTTTTGATTTGCTAAAAAAAAAAGTTACCACATGACATATATGTAATGGCTTCTTTGAAATTGCAACACTCTTTCAACTGGTCTTTGGAAAATATTACACAGTGGGAACCATAGTCTGGGCTTGTATGTTCCATCATCTTTAGCCTAGGATTACAGATTGTCTCTCTAATAATCTTAAATTGATGGATCACTGCTCTTTCCAGTTGTGCTTGACAAGGAATAGCTTTGGCATTTCCTTTCTCCTTCTTTTATGTTATTAAATTTATATTACTTTTCTGTCTGTTGCCAAAAGACTAATGGGTGTACAAAGCCTTCCTCTGTAAAGATGATTTTTTTTTCTTAGTGCTATTAAGCCATAATTTTTAAGAAGCAACATCCTGTTTGTGTTTAATTTGACATGTATTTTTTGGAATTCATATACAGTTCATTACAGAACACCCCACATATTTTATCTTTGACAAATTATTTTGTTTCTGCCTTGTATATCTGTCTCATTCCAATGTTACAAGCATGCCAGTAATGTAATCCAATTGATTTGTGCAAGTTTTATTTCAGTTACATTTTTATTTAAATAGATACTGAAGCACCAGTAAGTTTATTTCTCATTTATCTGTTTTAGCTCTAAAGGACTGCTAGTGATTAAAACATGCTGTTTAATATTTATCAAATATCCAGTTGGATTCCATTTCTTTGTACGATGCCAAACAATACATTACTACACCCTTCAAAGTTATACTGTGGCAAAGCCAAGTTGTTAGCATTGCCTCTCTACTGTCGCAATTTCCTCTTTTTAAGGTTATTAGCCACACGTGTTGAAGATTACATATAATTGAACCAGAGATTAGCATAATATGTTCAATCAAAAGAAGATTTTTTTTTCTCAGAAAATTGATTTTTTTTTCTGCCCCAAAACACTATGAGATCCCTTTCCAATGAAGGACTGCAACAGTTAAGAAGGTTGCTCAACACTGCCTACTCAACGTTGAGGGATGGACATTTCAGTGTAGTAATTGACAATGCAATATCAGTCATTGAACTATTGTAGGAAACAGTCTATGGTGAAGCAAAGTCAATTTAGTCCAAAAACTGAGATTGTATAGAAGATGCATGAAACTGCATTAACTCATCTCTCAACTGAAGAGGGTCCTTTATCTAAAGAAAAAAAATACAATGAGTGAACAATAATTATATTCAATCCATAAACTAGTCATTTATACAAGTGATGAGATTAAGTCTTGTTTTCACTAAGCCAGTTTGGCAGTAGAATTACCTCAGCATCACTATTCATGCTGGCTATAGCATGACCTCAATGAAAAAAAAAAATTCAGCCTGATTGATAATTTATTTTTCGAGGAGGAAATCAAACTCAGTCAGGCTACCAACTTTCAACTACAAGCCAATATCTTTCACAAGAAAATTCTTCTGTCCAGAGATTGGGTGAGAACTTAGCAATAAATTTAAAGTCAAAGATCCTGCACACAACAATTACAGCTTATGGACATGACCAATTAAAACTAGAAAAGAGTAGCCCAGTTGCTACCAATGGAATTTTCATCATAGATATGGGGGAAAGAAACTGGAAGAAGGCTTTGAGGTTTGCCTGGAAGTTTCCTCTCACTTCGTCTGACTGCAGGTTTCCAACATTGAACCTCTTTCTGGGGGCTTTACTGTTCCTGGGCTTTGCCTTGAAGTGAAGGTTGAGCATGCAGCGAACCAGCCGGTGGTCAGTGTGGCATTCCGCGCTGGGCATGACCCTGGTGTGGAGCACATCTCGTTTGTCTATTTCTCGCACCAGGACGTAGTCCAGGAGGTGCCAGTGTTTGGATCGGGGATGCATCCAGGTAGTCTTCAGGCTGTCCCTCTGCTGAAAAAGGGTGTTTGTAATGACAAGCCGCTGTTCTGTGCAGAGCTCCAACAGGAGGCGCCCATTGTCGTTACACTTGCCGACACCATGCTTGCCCAGGATTCCTGGCCAGGTTTCTGAGTCTTTGCCGACGCGAGCGTTGAAGTCGCCAAGGATGACAACCTTGTCGGCTGTAGGGGTGCGTTGAATGAGGTTGCGCAGGTCAGTGTAGAACTTGTCCTTTTCTGCTGGTTCCGCCTGGAGGGTTGGAGCATAGACACTGATGAGGGTGATGCGACGCTTGTTTTGAAGGGGGAGTCGCATGGACATGATCTGGTCTGAGTGGCCTGTCAGGAGGTTTTTGAGTTTGGAGGCAATGGAGTTCTTGACCATGAAGCCTACACAAGATCGGCGTCGTTCATCCATAGGCTTGCCAGACCAGTAGAGTGTGTAGCCCACGCTGCATTCTTGGAGGCTGCCTACATCTGCAAGGCGGACTTCATTGAGAGCGGCTATGTCGATGTCAAGTCTGAGGAGTTCATGTGCAATGAGGGCAGACCGACGTTCAGGTCGGTGGCTGTCAGCCTTGTCTAGCATGGTTCTGATGTTCCAGCATGCTAGCTTGAGTTTGTGAGCATCTTTTGAGGGGAGGACGTGGAGGGGGAGGACGTGGAGGGGGAGGACGTGGAGGGGGAGGATGTGGAGGGGGAGGACGTGGACCTGTCCTTGGGCCTGCGCAAAGGAGCTTTTAGGTGGAGTGCAGTGCGCGCAGTACTGGCCCCACCCTTTACACCCATGGTTCGTGTGCCGTGGCCAAGCAAGCTGGGACATGGCAGTGAGGTCCTTGGGTCGTAGGTGTTATATTGGAGTGGCCTTCTCCTATACAGGTTTCTTACCCGGGCTGGAGGGGCCTGCCTCCCCTCCTAGGTCAGACCATACTGTCCGGACTGGGGCCGAGGCCGCCATTGCTTTCCCTGTGCCCGGACTGGGGCCGCCGCCTCCTACTTTCTGCCCGGACCGGGGCCTCCGCCTGCTTCACTCGACCGAGGCCGGGGCCGCCGCCTCCCCTTAGCTCTTGCCCGGATCGGGGCCGCCGCTGCCTACCCTCTGCCCGGACCGGGGCCGGGGCCGTCACTGCTTTCTCTGTGCCCGGACTGGGGCTGCCGCCTCCTTCTTTCTGCCCGGACCGGGGCCTCCGCCTGCCTCACTCGACCGAGGCCGGGGCTGCCACCTCCCCTTAGCTCTTGCCCGGATCGGGGCCGCCGCCGCCTACCCTCTGCCCGGACTGGGGCCAGGGCCGCCGCTGCTTTCCCTGTGCCCGGACCGGGGCCGCCGCCTCCTACTTTCTGCCCGGACCGGGGCCTCCGCCTGCCTCACTTGACCCATTGTCTTGTCAACCTAATTCCTGCTACATCACATCAGGATCAGGGTACATTTTCACATATTTCTTTCCTGACCTGACTCCAAAGTTTGTACAGAAATTTAGTATTTTTTCTCACTGAGACATTTTTTGATAAAATATGAATAGGTGATGACAGCTCAGAATCAGATTAAATCGTCAGCTCCCAAGTTGCACCACAGATGTAACATGTTTGCAAACCATATCAAATAAATATCAGTTGAGGTCAATAAGGTTAAGTCTTTAAACATGTTGCTTTTAGGAATGTTGTGAATTGGTGAGATGTTGTATTCTTGTTAAAATAAATAATAAAATTAGTATGATTAGCTTCGAGTGAATGTATGTACCCTTATTTTTTAACATTCTCTTTCTTTCCTCTCATTATCTTTCTCATAAGCAACAGTATAAATGGAGGTTGATGCTGGATTACTGAGGGGCAGCCAAATAGATAACTTGTGTTGATAGAATAAAATATTCCCTTTTATTCTATATCTTCCCATTTACTGTGGCAATGAAAAGTGCATTAGGCAATTGTAGTTACTTTCAGAACTCTTTATTCCATAAGGTGAGATGAGAATTTATTGTCATGCACATAAATATAATGTACAGATGCATTCTTACTTGCTGTAGCCGTATAAATATTTTAGAACAACAAATATAATAGACCTGGATACCTTTATCAGGTATGCCTTTCTGGGATGGTAGAAGTGTGGCTTGCACTCCGTGCAGTCTGGCATGACATGGTCATTTCCCTGACATCCTCAATCGAGTAGGGTAAATTGCGTGCCTTGACAAAATGAGCCATGGAAGTGATGCCTGGATAGCAGAGCTCACTGTGCAGTGACCGCAACTGGCCAGTGTGTGCAGAGGCACAGCTTCCTCTGGACACGGCATCTGGAGGCTCATCAAGGGAACCAGGTCGGTAGACTATGTCGTAGTTTGTAGATGAGGTGGACAGTACAATCCTCCACCTAGTAATTTTGTCATTTTTAATTTTGCCTCATTTTGTGTTGTTGAACATGAAAGCCACCAATCACTGGTGCATAAGGTGGATGAATTTCCTGCCCATCAGGTAGGAATTTCCTACCCTCCAATGCCTGATGGCCTCTACAATGGTTTGTGTCTCTTTTTTTCACTGATGGATACCAAAGCTTGTGGTCTTGTAGGGTTCTGGAAAAAAAATGCAACAGGTCAACCCACCTGATTAAAGGTTGCAGCCAGTGCTACATCTGAAGCGTAGCTTTCCACCTGGAAAGGTACATTTTCTTCCACCTCATGCATGGTGGCCTTTACAATGTGGTCTCTGGCGTAGTTGAAACCTGTTGGAGCTTCAGCTGTCAGTGGAAAAGGAGTGGTCTTTATGAGGGGATAGAACTTGCTGGCATGTTGAAGGACCCATTCGGCAAAATATGAGAAGCAGCCCAGGCACCTCCTCAAAGCTTTCATGGTTCTTGAGATTGAGAGTTCCAACAGGGGGCGCATCCTGTCGGGGTCGGGACCAAAAATGCCATTCTCCACCACACAGATGGCTAGGCTGCTAGCCCTGAACACGCACTTACTGGTTTTGTAAGTGAGGTTCCGGGCTTTAGCTGCATGGAGAAAGTTCTGGAGGTTGGCATCATGGTCCTCCAGAGTGTGGCCACAAATGGTATGGGAAGGTGGTCTTCAAATTAAATTCATCTACCATTTGGTCCATCTGTCTCTGGAAGATTGAGACCCCATTTGTTATACCAAATGGGACCCTCTGGAACTCCCATTAGCCTCAAAAGCAGTGTAGGGATGATCCTCTGAATGGATTGGCAACTGGTGGTAAGCAGCTTTAAGGTCAATGGTCGAATAGACCTTGTACTGCACAATTTTATTCACCATGTCTGAAATGCGAGGAATGGGGTATATGTCCAGGAGTGTGAATTGACTAATCATTTGGCTATAGACAATTTTTAGCCTGGACTTTTCTTCCCCTTTTACAACAACCACCTGTGCTCTGCATGGGCTGGTACTGTGCTCGATAATGTTCTCATCAAGCAATCATGTCTCAGCCTTGATGAAGGCCTGGCCCTCTGCACTGTAGTGTCTGCTTTTTGTAGCAATTGGTCTGCAATCGGTGCTCAGATTGGGGAACAGTGGAGATGGATCAGTGTGGAGAGACAGCAAATGGCATCAGAATTTTGAGACCTTCTGTTCCGAACCGTAATGGGAGTGATAGGACCAGAATACTCCAGGGTCATATTTTTAAAGAGACACAAGAAGTCAAGACCCATCAAAACTGGAGCACATAAATTCTTAAGTACATACAGTTTGAACTTACATAATTCCCCCTCCTGTAAAGATAAATGAACCATACAATGTTCTTGAATATTTACACACTGCATATGGGATGCTAAATAAATATGATAATTAATGGGATACACTTTGAGATTGAGATTTTGGACTGTCTTTGTATCTATGAAGCTCTCAGTCCAGCCAGAGTCAATTAAGCATTTCAGTTTATGCCCGTTAACCCACACCATTGTCGTGGAATTGTTCAGTTGGTGTGGTATATCCTGGTCCAGCACCATCGCTGCCAAGACTCCAGAGATGCCGTCGTTCCCCTCGCTGGAGTCATTCCCCCCATTCAGATCCTTGTGCAGGCAAGATGACGGGGGCCACCATTCCACCATTGTAGATGGCACAGAATTTAAATGCCAGCAAGATGGTGGAGACCATGTGGTGCAGCAATATGGCCGTACTCCCTCCTCGTTGGATGAAGGTGGAGCCAGTTTCAAAACGCGGCAGGATGGCCGCTGGGGTTTCCCACATCTCTGTTCTCACCATAAGGCCCTGAAGGAAGGCCATGGCATACAATACTGGCACCATGAGGCTAGGTGTTTAGGTTTCGGGCTCGCCTCAGTTAACCCTTCAGAGGCCACGCATGTGTTGGACCTCTCAGCACTTCCCCTTACCCTGCAGACTTTCAGCCGGTGGCCCTTCTTACCACAAGCAGAGCAGATGGATTCTTTAGCTGGACATCAAGTTCTTGGGTGTTGTTGCTGACCACAGAAGAAGCATTCCTTACCACCTGAGGCCACCCTCATCAGAACCGATGTAATGTGTGGTGTCACTCCAGGGTCCAGGTCCCCATGAAGGGTGCTGCTGCCTTGTTGGGCCATCTCCAGCGACTTGCCCAATATTACATTGTCCGGCAGCGCCATGCCTTTCTTCAGCTACTACTGCCGAATGTATTTGAACTACACCCCAGTGACCAGAGGATCCTAGATCTACTCATCCTCCCATTCTCAGCCCGTGCCATCCTCATACCCACAGTTCTTCGCGAGTGCTCGTAGGATGAGGACAAAGTCCTCAATGGACTCACCAGACCGTTGCTTCCATTGCAAGAGTTGATGCCTCAATAGGATGACATTTTTCAGCCTCATGTAGTGGGCCTTCACATTCTCAACAGCCGCTGCATATGTCGTACAGTCCCTGATGATTGGGAATCCTTTAGGTCCAACACGAGAGAGGAGCACCAACCTCTTGAGCTCATCCATTGAGTAGACCTCTTGCATGGCCAACAGGTATATTTGGAAGCACTCCAGTCAGTATGTGAACTTTTCCAGGGACTCTAGGGACAGAGGGTCAATGAAGAGCATCACGGGCTTCAACAGCGCTTCTATTCCATTTTTTATTGACTAAAATTGTAGCGCGGCAGAGAGCACTCAAGACCAGGGAGAGTACAACATGCTTTTATTCAATAAGAATGGCACAGATGGTCTGTGGACTGAACTGGGGTTTTGATGGACTCCAGGGTTTATATTGGGATATGCAGGGGGTGGAGTCAGGGGAAGGAGCATTGTGAATTCCCAGTTCACTACACAATGGACAGAAGGTCAGTGCCCATGATGGACTTGGCTGAATTTGCCATTTTCTACAGTCTCTGCATTCCTGGGCACTCAAGTTTCTGAACAAAACTATGAAGCAATCAGTTGGTATATTTTCCACAGTTCACCTGCAATATTCAACAATATGCCAAATTTCCTCAAATGTCCTCGAAAATAGAGGCATTGGTCTACTTTTTCATAATTGCCTCAATGTGCTGGCCCAGGCAAGATCCTCCAATGTGTAAACTCCAAGGAACTTATACGGTACTAAACCTTTCCACTGCCTTTCCATGAATAAAGACAAATGCATTGTCCATGGGCCCTCCTCAATAAGATCCTTGGTTTTATTGAGAGAAGGATTGTCCTGGCATTAATTACCCTTCTGTAGAAAACAGCAAAGCACAGGTTTACAAATGTAGGAAAGGTACATCTAAGTATTGAAAGGAGATACAGTAGTGCAAATAAACAAACTTTCTCCTCAGTGACAATGTCCATTAACCACTATATCGATGCATTGAAGACTGATTGTAACTAGTAACACTACCATGACTCAATATTGCCTCAGGGGGTAAGTAATAAAGTGTTCAGCATTTAGGCAGTACATTTTCATGCTCAACTCTGGCTCCCCTTTCCTCTTACTGAAACACCTTCTAAACCAATTCTTTAGATTCTTCATCCTTTGTGTTTGATTCAAGTTTTGTTTTATTGTTTTCAGAGTTCTGAAGTCTTGTTTTCATTATCATTTGCCAATAAATGCCACATGGAACATTTTGTGCAGCTAACAACAGCTTGTTATTCTATTCTTTAAAAAGCACATCTGGTCCACTTAAGCCTTGTTTATAACTGGAAATAGCTAATGTGTTTTCTTTATTATTTTTTTTATTATAAATGTTTGTGTCAATGTCCTCAACTAATGCATAATCTTATTGATTCTTTTTTTTAAAAAAGGATACGTCTTGGTCAATGTTTTACTTAGGGCCTGACCCATTTCTTCCTATTCCAATGCACTGTCCCTCAAATGCGAGAGTGATAATAGTCCAGCAGAAAATGAACCCATGATCATTGCTAGGATAACAGCATGAAAGCTTCTCATAATTCAAGCAGGGCATAAAAAAGTCAGGCAATGTAGATATTTGACCAACCCATTCTTTTCATTCAAAGAGACTGACGAGCTAACATGACTGACTTAAATATTGTGCATAAAACTCTCTAAGCCATTCAAATCATAAACCATTTGGAAGATGTGCTCTCAGTCCATCAAAATGTCTGTGTCGATGGATTCTGGCCTCTGGTAATAGTTACTAGAAAATTCAGTCCTTTCCTTTTCCCTTTTCAATCTTTGTTATTGATTTTATAATAATAATAAAACATTTAAACACATGATGTATATGGAATATGCATAATAAATAAAGAAAGTAACACAACATTTTATACAACGGTATTATAATCAGCACTCCACCCATATCACTAATCATTTCTAAGCACTAAATGAAGGGATGATATGAAATATTTTATAATAATATATAATATCTATCCCCATTACCTAGATTGGAGTTGTATGGTGAAAATATTATTACCCTGCTACAGAAGATGAAAGAATGAGAAAACAACATTAAAATATCATCCTAATTGTTTATTGTTCTAGAAGTTTGGAAAATAGTTCACAAATGGTCCCCACATATTTAGAGAATTAATTTTCATGTCAGTTACAGAGCATCAGATTTTCTCTAAATTAGGCCAAGGAATAATTTCACATAACCACTGAGTGAGCAGAGCAGCATCTTTCCACCTAAGTAAAAGATATTATTTGATGTTTAGTTGGCATTTAATCATGCCATTCTCTCCAATAGTGCCGAAAAGAGCAACTAAAGGATTAGGCTCTAGGTTTAAGTCAAGAATTATTAATAAAATCTAAAAAATCTCCATCCAGTATCTTCTAAGGCTCAAACAAGACCAAAACATATGAATTAATGTAGCATCCTCATTGTGACAGATGTCACAATGAGGACTCGTATTCGGGTAGATACAAGAAAGTTTATCTTTGGACCTGTGAGCACATAATTTAAGGATAAAATCCCAACTCTCTTCAGATATTAAAAAAAAAGTAAGCCCTGTTCCCATGCTTTTTTAAAAAATTTATCTAAAGGAACTTGATGCAATTTCATCAACATATAAATAATAAATATTAAAACATTCTGTGAAGGTTGTAATTTAAAAATGTTATCAAAATAATATTCAGATCTGGAGCATTGGCAGACTCAGATAAATGAGAGTGAGGAAACTTTCTAATCTGAAAAAACCTTAAAAAAATGAAATTTAGGTAAAGCAAATTTGCTTGCCAATTGTTCAAATGAAGTAAGACTATCGTCAATAAATAAATCTTTAAAAGTTGTAATACCTATTCTACGTTAGTCATAAAAAGTTAAATCATTTTTAGAAAATTGAATAATTGTATAAAATAGGACTGGAAAGAGAAAAACCGCTTAAACCAAAATATTATCTGAATTGTAACCAAATTCTCACTGAAGAACTGATAGCTCAGTGGTTAGAACTCTAGTCCTGTAAACCAGGGATCGTGAGTTCATTCCTCGCTGGGGGTTCCTCTGTGAGGGACAAAATGGTGGTTCTTTGTCTTCTTTACAGTAGCCAAAGTTAAAGAATTTCATGTATGTTATATTGTAATGTAGTATTATGTGACAATAATGGAATCTTTACTATACTGAATTTATTTAACTTAATTAAAGAAAAAGGTAGTATATATCCAAGAAGTGCAGTAATGGTAAACATTCTTGCCAATTTTAACTTCATTGTTGGGCAATCCAAAACATAATATTATGTATGTTAACTGCCCAATAGTAAAATCTGAAATTAGGTAAAGCCAAACCTCCAATTCTTTTAGATTTTTGAAGGTGGGTTTTATTTTAAAAAAAATACATTTATTCTTCCACATATATATGATAATAAAATAGAATCAAGTGAATCAAAAAAATACTTAAGGTTGATATTGCATAAAAAAGATAAAATTTAGGTAAAATATTCATGTTAATAGAATTAATCCATCCAATTAAAGACAAATAAATGGTGACAATTTTGATAATGACTGCTTCATCAGTTTTAGTAAAATAAGAAAATTTTCTTTAAATAGATGTTTAGTTTTTGTCATTATAAAGCCAAGTTAAGTGAATTGATTTCTTATAAATTTAAAAGGAAGATCAGTATAAGTAGATGCCAAGGTATTTAAAGGAAAAAGCTCACTTTTATGAAGATTTAATTTGTAGGCTGAAATAGACTAAATTGAGAAAGGAAGTATAACAATGGAGGAATAGATATTTCAGGGTTGGAAAAGAAAAGCAGAAGATCGTCTGCATAAAGAGAGACTTTATGAACAGTCTCCTTTCTACAGATTCCTGAAATGCACTCAGATTTTTGAAATGCAATAGCTAAAGGCTCCAAAGCCAAATCAAAGAGTAAAGGACTAAGACGACAGCCTTGTCTAGTACCATGATGAAGATTAAAAGGTTTAGATTGTTGAAAATTGGTAAGAATAGATGCTGACAGAGATAAATATAAAAGCTTAATCCATGTGATGAAACTAAATCCAAAGTTAAATAATTTGTAAGATCTCAAACAAATATGTCCACTCAAACCAGTCAAAAGCTTTCTCTACATCTAAAGAAATAACACATTTCTGGACCGCAGTGGAATGTGAATACATAATATTCAAAAACCAATGGATATTAAAGTGTGAGTAACTATTTTTAGTAAAACCCGTCTGGTCTTCTGAAATGAAATATCCTCTAATTTGTGGACTAAAATTTTAGGTAAAATAATATCTTCTACATTTAATAAAGAAATTGGCCTACAGGAGGCACAGGTCTTTGTTCTATTTTGTAATTAGAGAGATTGAAGTGTCATAAAATGACATTAGAAATTTGCCAAATTTAAAAGAGTAAGAAAGGTCAGAGTATAGTGAGGTGGAATTCATGAGAAAATGCCTTGAAAAGCTCCCCAGCAAATCCATCAGGGCCGGGTGCTTTCATGGATTATACTGAAAAAAATTACCTTCGCTAACTCCTCTTGATATAGGATCATCTAACTGCTTTTTATTTTTTGTATATGACATAGGAATAATCAACTGACTGATCTAAAAAGCTCTTCATTAAACTACTGTCATTAGGAAATTCAGAAGTATAAAATTTAGAATTAAAATTTTCTAAATCTATCTGAAATTAGGTAAAGCCAAACCTCCAATTCTTTTAGATTTTTGAAGGTGGGTTTTATTTAAAAAAAAACATTTATTCTTCCATATATATGATAATAAAATAGAATTTTATTTCCATATGGTCAATAGTGATATTAGCAATACTTTTTGAATCTCTTTAATTTTTCATTTAGCAGCAAACCCTTTTAAGTAATTGGCCAAAAGTTTTCCAGATTTGTCTCTGTGTATATAAAATTAACTCTTACATTTTAAGAGTTGACTTTTGATTGGATATGTCAAAAGAAGATCAAATTTAGATTTACGATCAACACCCTTCTTATATAAATCAAGGTTTGGAGCAAAAGAATATTATTAATCTAATTGTTTTAATTTGTCAGCTAATTTATTGTTTTTCTTATTAGCCTTTTTCTTAACATTTACAGTATGCAAATCAGACCAGAAGATTTGTCAGAAATGTTAGTTTCAACAGAAAAAAAAATAGTTTGCTCTTCTAAAATTTTCAAACAGTCTTTATCAGATAATAGGGTTTAATTAAAATGCCGATATCTATTAATTTGAGGTATACCAGGAAAATGTAATGAAAATAACATGTGAGCATGATCAGAATTTTTTATCATCTTGTATTCACAACATTGAGTTAATAGAACTATTTAACTATCAATAAAAAAATAATGAATCCATGAATACATATGAGGGACATGAGGAAAAAAAAAACAATATTCCATGTCCTTTGGATGCAAAAAAAAGCCAAACATCTAAAATATCACATTTTAATTTGATAAAACGAATAATTAAGGCTGATTTGTTCAGAACAATTGGGTTGAAGGAGAAGCAGTCTAAGATAGGGTCAAGCCAGCAATTAAAGTCTCCTCCCAGCACAAGGGAATATAAACTCAAATCAGGCAAAAAAAGAAAACAAATGTTCAAAAAAATCACAGATCATCAATTTTAGGAGGATAGACTTTCTGTGTTGTTCCAACAAACAAGTGATATTCTCCATAGATCAGGGAGTTTCTTCTCTCTTTCCACCTTTAGCACTTCTTGTAGTCATCTTTAAAAGAGTAATGAATAAAGAAACAAGAAGCATATGCTTTGATATGGTTATTTTAGCATAAGGACGTTAGTAAATGGAAGACTTATAAAAGAGTCAGGAGCAACGATAACAAGCTGCTACTCCATCAATTGCCAGCAGGAAGTCCTAATTCACTTCTATCTATTGGTGCTCAATGCGCTGTGTAGCTGCAACTGTAATTTGTACTGCACCTTCAAAATTCAGTTCCCTCAGAGACAGAGTTTAATACACTTTACGGTATAAGGATTATTTAACATTACTGACTGGGAATTAATTTCTTTGCATAGAACTGTTGAAATCAAAATACAGTTAACCATAGGGGGAAAAAGGTAAGTTTATTGTTCATTAAAATGCAAGAGAATTGAAAAATGTATTTTTTTAAATATTTTGTGTCTGCACTCAACATAATACAACAATAGAATCTAATATAGTGCATTGTCCAACAACATGTAACAAGTTATGGAAGAGCACTGATGGAGAGAGCCTGGAATTATTTTGGGCATTGGCATTCCTTCATGTTCCAGAATAATCACTGCAGCATGTATATGCATCTGAAGTGTTTACATTGATCTAATCTTACCAAAGCAACTGGCAGCAAATGTCTACAAAGAAGCAGGTTGATCATACCTTGATGAAGGGCTCAAGCTCAAAATGTTGGTTATGTATCTTTATCTTTGCTGACCAAAGGCAAAGGAGGAAAAACCCAACACCCAACCCCAACCCACCAATTTTCCCCTGCAACCGCTGCAACCGTGTCTGCCTGTCCCACATCGGACTTGTCAGCCACAAACGAGCCTGCAGCTGACGTGGACATTTACCCCCTCCATAAATCTTCGTCCACGAAGCCAAGCCAAAGAAGAAGATAAAATACATGGATTAACCTGCTGAGTTTCTCCAGCATTGCGTTTTTACTTCAATCACAGTGTCTACTGACTTTTGTGTTTTACTTCTGATCATGAAAATAATTAATATCTAACAATAATCTTAAGTAGTTTCTACCATTCTGGAGCTTGAATGGCTTTCATGATTAAATCACAAATCTCATATTCAGAAGGAAGAGGTGCCACCTAAATAATTAATATACTGGTTCAATGCAGAAAGTATGCAGAAGGGTAGGCTGTATAAGTTTGGTGTTCTTTGACCATTTGCAGGGACTTTCCAACTTGCTTTCCATGTTTTTTAATATGGTATTTGTATGAATCATCCTTGAGGCCTCTTTCAGAGAGGCTGCCAATTTAGTGCCAATTAGTACTGAAATATCAGCAGCTTTGTGCCACACACTGAAACCCACCAGGAGCTAACCTGAGATTGTTCACTCATTAATTAACATTATTTTAACTGTCTTTTGGTGCCCAAGAGCATTTTTACACACAAAGCCAAGTCAGGTGTAAGGACATCCAACTTAACAAACAACGTTTTTTTCTGATATTACAGACTCAGCTTTGTAAAATGGGAAGTCATTTAAATAAAGGAGTGTCTAGCCAGTTTTTGTGATCTTTCATTTGCTCAGGCTGGTTCATACAATGCCAGATGGGGCCACATCTGAAAGTTCCAAGTATCACTACCCATCAGGAGGCATTCACTTAGCAGTGAACATTTCCCTCGTGTTGTAATTAATGGGCTTACTTAATATGCATAATAAGGACTAATAACCTCAGCCTGTTTGATGTGCACAAATGCAGAGATTCTTAGAGAAGCTATTTTCTTTTATTTTCCCCTGTCTGTCCCATAATTCCAGCTCACATGGAGATGTTTCTGTCACACTGAAAAAGACTCCGTTTCTGAAGAAATTGACAAAGAGCCTGAGATTCAGAAGATGTAGTAGTCAATAAAAGAAAGAATGCCGTTGTCAGGTTCTTTGACTAAAATTAACTTAAGCTGAATTTGCTCTGATCAGAGCAGCTTATCACCATGCTAAACAGAGCATGATTGCTGCACAGCTATTTACCTGATACAACAACAACTCGCATGTATACAGCAATTTTAATATGGTAAAACATATAGTGATGCTTTCTGATAGCATTCTCAAATGCGGACATTAGATGAAGTGTGATGTATAGACAGACTGATCAGTTACATTGTTGAATTTTTATTTATTTACTTTTATATTGCCTGTAAACATTATTTGGAATAGATTTATTGTATTATTTCAGTTTTAAGGAAAGACAAAAATAGAATCAAGTGCCAATTGAGGCACAAATACCCAATATAATTGTTACTTTCTCAGAGCTGCATGTTATAGGAAGAAAACCTGCAAAGGACTTCTGATTGAGGTGTTAAGTCTCTTATAACACTGCCTGAGTTTGCTTCAGGAAGAAAGCAATTTTCCTAAGGCAAATTTTATTTTAAGAGAGTTTGAGCCATTGTTGATAGTTGCCAAAGACGTGTCTTTATAAATTCCATGATTGCAGGAGACATACTGTACTTTATGACACTTAAAATTGACCACTTGGCTCGGATATTAGCAGTGTCACCTCAGGGACAAATGTGGGTTCAAATTAAGTTTTTTTTTAAATACCGAATTCAACCTGCTATTCCTTTCTTTTTCAACATCTTTATTGAATTTTATATAATAGTACATATATACATAAATGAATGATGCAAAAAACGAATGCAAACTATAATAGAGCATACAAACACAATGTCAGAGAAAAATAAAATATTTTTCTTATGCCACAGTAGTATTCATAGGTAAATTGAAAAAAGTAAACAAAAAAGGAAGAGAAAAAACCCTATATAATTAACTAATCTAAATCCCAAACCATTCCTAAGTTGCATTGCAATATAGAAAAAAAAATCTGCCGGTCGGAATAAAAAGTAATGCATTATCATAAAGAATCGGATTAAGATTCCCATTAGAGGCTATGAAAATAATTTAAAAAGGAACACCAAAGATTGAGAAAGTTTAAATTTGAGCCAACCTGCAACACCTTGATGCCGATCCACTCCAATGGATCCCAAGAACACTTGTGTCACGTTGTTGTTCATTGACTTCAATGATCAGGTGAATATATCAAGGGATATGGGAAAAAGGCCAGAATTTGGAACTCGACGTGAGAACAGTTTAGCTCAGGGGGGAGTTGTGGAGCAGACTTGATGCGTCAAATGACCTTCTTCTAATCCTTTATCTTGTGATTGTGTGCTTAGTCCCCTGCTCTATTCCCACTGTACTCATGATTACATAACTAAGATCAGCTCCAATGCAATCTATAAATTTGCTGAAGACACCACTATTATTAACTGCATAATAGGAAATGATGAGTTATAATATACGATGGGCATCAAGAATCTGATTCGGTGGTACCAGAATAACAATTTAGCTTGAAACATCAAAAGACCAAGGTGTTCATTGTGGATTTTGGGAAAGGGAGGCCGAAGGGGCGAGCACCTCTGTTTATTGAAGGGACAGCTGTGGAGGAGGTTAATACCTGCAGAGTTCCTGAGAGTTCACATCTCGGCACACATGCCCTGGAGCCAGCACATTGGGGAAAATGTAGAGAAGGCACACCAACACCTCTACTTTCCAAGGAATCTGAGAAGATTCAGAATGTCATCAAATATTCTATGAAGCTTCTACTTGTGTATTGTAGAAATTTTACTGACTGTTTGTATCATGGTCTGATTTGGTCATTTGAATGCCCAGAATTGAAAAAGGCTACAAAAAGCAGCAAATATATCCAGCTCCATCACAGACCCTAACCTCCCATCCTTTAAAGCATCTTCAAGAAGGCAGTCAACATTAAGGAACCCTTTTAAAACAGCAATCATAAGAGTGAATCCAACAAAACGTAAAGACCCATTAATGCCTCATCATATACTGAATATTGTCTATAAGAACAGTGGTTAAAACATTTTGCCGAAATTGATTAATAATGATCAAACAGGATTTGTTAAAAAAAGAAAATTAACCGATAATATAACTAGATTAATTAGCTTAATTCATCTAATGCAACGCCAAGATGATTAAGTGTTGCAGTGACTCTTGATGCAGAAAAAAGCATTTGATAGGGGAGAGTGAGATTTTCTTTTTAAAACTTTGACTAAATTTGGTCTTGGATAAACCTTTATAAATTGGGTAAAAGCACTTTATGTAGATCCAAAAGCAATGGTAGTAGATCTGATTATATTAAAATGACAAGATCAACACGGCAAGATTGTCCGTTGTCACCAGCATTGTTTGTATTAGTGATTGAACCACTCGCTGAACTTATTTGATCAGATCAGGACATCAAGGGTATAAAAATCGCAGCTAACGAACATAAAATTAGTTTATTTGCAGATGATGTGACTGTTTATTTGACTGACTCAGTAAATTCATTAAATAAATTATATTAAGGAACCCTGGTCACAACTTCTTCTCGCTATTACGTTCAAGAAGAAGGTACAAAAGTCTGGTCCAGCAGCTCTAAGTTAAATGGTTTTTATCTAACAGCTATCAATGTCTCGAATCTCAGAATTGCAGGCATATATGTGATGTCATGTATATACTGTAACAATAAATTCAAACTTTGAAATTTCAACCAGCCCTTACTTCTTTAACAATAAAGGTAGTCTTCAATTTATAATGGGGTTGCATTCCGGCACTCCTAGCATAAGTCCAAAAAAAAAATTGTGTCAAGAAAGAGCAGTGAAATCAGTCTGGGGACTGACACGGGCTTGTCAGGAGACAATGGGGCAGTGGAATCAGTGTGGGGACCAACACAGGGCTGTCAGGAGAGAGTGGGGCAGTGGGATCAGTGTAGGGTCTGATAGCAAGCTGTCGAGAGAGAGGGGCAGTGCAGTGGGATCAGAGTGGGAACTGATTCAGGGCTGTGAGGAGAAACTGAACATCATAGCCCAGCCTAGCCAAAATTCAAAATACAGTACAGATTCAACCATCGTAATATTAAAAAATCATAAATCAGACTATCATAAATCAGGGACCATCTGTAAACCAATCTGTGATTACATAAAACCTGGATGCATAATTGAAATTTCACCTTTTGATTGAACTACCTATAATTATAAATATTCACTTTTCTATATTTTCTTTAAACGTATTATTTCTTCTGTACCAGCAGGACAGTTGCATTGGAATTGGAGGGTGACTAATATCCTTGATGGAAGGAAGATTTGGTAGTCCTGCTCCTGGGGGGTTGGGGGTTTAAATTTGTATGACAGGGCAATGAGAGGGCAAAGGATAAAGCCGATGGTGGAAAGGTTGATGCAATGTACAGTGAGATTGTGAAGAAGGACAAGCAGTGGAGGGAGCATAAATGTAGTCAATTGGTTTGTTTTAAATATGTTTTGAATGGAAATATTAGGAATAAGAGAGATGAACTTAGAGTATTGATCAGTATATGGACTTACAATGTTGTGCCATTACAGAAACTTGGCTGACGTAAAGACTGGAGTGGCTGATGCAGGTTTCAATACTTTAAAAGGAATAGGATGAGGAGTAAAAAGGGGAGAGGGAGTTGCATTTCTCACAGCTGCAGAAAGGAGAACATTATGGAGGGATTGTCCACTGAGTCAGTGTGGATGGAAGTCAGAAATAGAAAGGGAGCGATCAATGTATTGAATACAGGGTCAGTGCCAAAGGGAGACATTTGCGGGCATTGCCCCCCCTCCCCCCACCCCTTCAACTGCGGTGTAGTGCTTCCCATACACTTGTGGCCATCGCTCACCATCAAACACACCAGGCCTGCATCATTAGTGTGCATCAAACTTCACTGTGCACCCCCCCCCCACCCCCAGTTACCCTAATATATAACCATATAACAATTACAGTATGGAAACAGGCCATCTTGGCCGCACCGATTTAAGAGAACTCCATTAGTTCCACCTACCAGCTCCCTGTCCATATTCTTCTTTGGCTTGGCTTCGCGGACGAAGATTTATGGAGGGGGTAAAAAGTCCACGTCAGCTGCAGGCTCGTTTGTGGCTGACAAGTCCGATGCGGGACAGGCAGACACGGTTGCAGCGGCTGCAGGGGAAAATTGGTTGGTTGGGGTTGGGTGTTGGGTTTTTCCTCCTTTGCCTTTTGTCAGTTAAATTACAAAATTGACCCTGCTTCAACCACCTCTTCTGGAAGGTCATTCCACTCAGCCACAATCTGTGAGTTAAAAAGTTTACTACTAAACTTTTGCTCCCTAACCCTTAACTTATGAGACCTTGTTCCAATCTCACCTACCCTCAAGGGGCAGCGCCTATACATTTCTACTCTGTCTCGCCCCCTCATAATTTTAAATACCTCTATCAAATCCCTGCTTAGCCTTCTATGCTCCAATGAATAAAGACCCAGTCAACTCAATCTTTCTTTGTATTCTAGATACTGCAATCCAGGCAACATTTTAGTAAATCTTCTCTGCACCCTTTCTACCTTATTGATATCTTTCATATAATTTGGGTGCCAGAACTGCACACAGTATTTTAAATTTGGCCTCACCAATGCCTTAAATAGTCTCAACATCATTTCCCAACTCCTATATTCTATGATTTGAATTATAAAGGGCAGCATACCAAAAGCCTTCTTTACCACCCTATCTACATGAGAATCTACTTTAGAAGAATGGTGAAACATTTCCAAGATATCTCTGTTCCTCTGCATTCCTCAATGCTCTCCCCTTCACTGCATATGTCCTGTTTTGATTATTCTTCCCAAAATTAAGCACTTCACACTTATCAATATAAACTCCATCTTCCATTTTTCAACCCACTCTTCTAAGCACTCGAAATCTTTCTGCAGTCCCCAAAAATCATCTTCGCTACCCACAACTCCCCCTATTTTTGTATCGTCCGCATATTTACTAACCCAATTTACCACTCCATCATCCAAATCATTAATGTAAATGACAAACAACAAGGGACCCAACACTAATCCCTAAGGCACACCGTTCGTCACCAGCCTCCATCCTAACAGACAGTTATCCATCATGACTCTCTGGCATCTATCTTCTAGCCACTGTTGAACCCATCTGACTATCTCAACATTAATACCTAGCGCCTGAACCTTCCTTACCAACCTTCCACGTGGAAACTTATCGAAGGCCTTACTGAAATCCATATAGACTACATCTACTGCTCTGCCCTCATTGACTTTCCTAGTCACCTCCTCAAAAAATTCAACAAGATTTGCCAAACCTGACCATCCCCTCTCAAACCTATGTTGCGTGTCCCTGATCAGTCCCTGCACTTCTAGGTACTTACACATATTATCTCTAAGAATACTTTCCATTAGTTTACCAACCACTGGCGTCAAACTTACTGGCTGATAATTCCTAGGCCTACACCTGGAGCACTTTTTAAACAGAGGAAACATTTGTGACATTTGTGACATTTGCAACACCCCAATCCCGCGGCACCATATCTCCCTCCAATGACTGTTGAAAAAATCATTGCCAGAGCCTCTGCTATTTCCTCCCTGACTTCCCTCAAGGTCCTGGGGAAAATCCCATTGGGACCCAGAGATTTATCCACCTTTATATGCCTCAAAAGTTCCAATATCCCCTATTTCCTAATCACATAATTACCTCTTTTGCCTCACATATCCTGCACGATTCCATATTCTTTTCCCTAGTGAATACCAACGAGAAGAACTCATTTAATATCTCCCCCATCTCATTCAGCTCCACATACATTTGTCCACTCTGATTCTCTAATTATCCAATTTTATCCTTCACTCTCCTTTTGTTATTCACATATTTGTAAAAACCCTTCGAATTTACTTTCACCCTGCTCTCTATAGCCACTTCGTACCTTCTTTTTGCTATCCTAATTTCTTTCTTAAGCTTCTTTTTACAATCTATGTATTTTCCAAGCATCTCATCCATACCTTGCTTCTTGTATTTAATGTAGGCCTCCCTTTTATCTCGAACCAACTTTATGATCTCCCTTGAAACCCATGGCTCTCTCGAACTTTTGGCCCTGCCTTTTATTCAAACAGGAACATAAAGATTCTGCACCCTCAAAATCTCACCTTTAAATGACCTCCAATTTTCCTCTACCTCCTTCCCATAAAAAAAATTCAGCCCAAATCACTCCTTGCAAATACTTTCTAATTTCATCAAATCTGGCTTTCCCACACTCAAAAACCTTAATAATCGGACCAGACGTATCCCTTTCCATAATTATATTGAAACTAATGGTACCATGAACGCTGGATCCGAAGTGCTCCCCAACATACACCTCAGTCACCTGCCCTATCTCATTCCCCAACAGTAGATCCAACACTGCCCCTAGTGGGTACCTCAACATATTGCTTCAAAAAGCTATCCTGCACACATTTTACAAATTCTAATCCATCTAACCCCTTCACAGAATGTGTTTCCCAATCTATAGTAGGAAAATTAAAATCCCCTACTAACACAACCCTGTACTTATTACAAATCTCTGCTATTTTCTTACACATTTGCTCTTCTATTTCTCACTCCTCACTAGGTGGTCTATAATACACCCCTATAAATGTAACTTATTCCTTTTCCATTTTTTAATTCCACCCTTACAGCCTCCCTTGATGTCCCCTCCAATATATCTTGCGTCAGCACCGCTGTAATATTTTTCCTGACAAGCAACGCTCCCTCTAACACTCATCTGGCATCTGGCACCAACCCTGCTGTATAGAGCAGTCTGTAGGTCCCCAAATAGCCCTCAGGATACTGACTAACAGATAAGTAGACATATTTTGGAATGGTGCAGAAATAACAGTGTTGTTGCTATGGTAGACATCAACTTCCCTAATATTGACTGGCACCTCATTTCTGCAAGAGGGACAGACAGGGTAGAATTTGTCAGGTGTGTCCAAGAAGGATTTGTGACACAGTATGAAGACAAGCCTACTAGAGGTGATGCCATACTGGATCTAGTACTAGGTAATTGAAGTGCCAGTTGATGAAGTAGACAAAAACGATGTGGTCATACAATAATCATGGCTTTTATTAGCAGAAACTCATGGTACAATAATGAAAGACAATAGATGCATATACAGTTATATCAAAGGGGAGTGTCCTTAACAGTAGAGATCTTTGGCTTGGCTTCATGGACGAAGATTTATGGAGGGGTAAATGTCCGTGTCAGCTGCAGACTCATTTGTGGCTGACAAATTCGATGCGGAACAGGCAGACACGGTTGCAGCGGTTGCAAGGGAAAATTGGTTGGTTGGGGTTGGGTGTTGGGTTTTTCCTCCTTTGTCTTTTGTCAGTAAGGTGAGCTCTGCAGTCTTCTTCAAAGGAGGTTGCTGCCCGCCGAACTGTGAGGCACCAAGATGCACGATTTGAGGTGATATCAGCCCACTGGCGGTGGTCAATGTGGCAGGCACCAAGAGATTTCTTTAGGCAGTCCTTGTACCTCTTCTTTGGTGCACCTCTGTCACGGTGGCCAGTGGAGAGCTTGCCATATAACACGATCTTGGGAAGGCACAGCCAATGTTAGTACAGCAAGGCTCGCCAGAGGGGAGACAGGCAGCTTGGCTGACATTCACCACCGACTCCCCCCGGCAGAAGAAGGGTTAAAATCAAAAGGACAGCTGCTAGGAAAGACTGAAGCAAGCAATGCATGGATACCATCTATGGCCTTGAGATATGAATATGTCAGCCTACCAGGTTGTTTACGAATTCTGGTGCTTCATCTCAAAACAGGTGGCACCTTTGCAACCTTGGGAACTGGTACAGGTCCTGGGTCTGTAGTGTGGGAAGGACTGGCTTCTGGACCCACTCCAGAATCACCAGCATGAGGCAGTGGAGCATCAGCATGGCCATCTGAAAGCTTACTAGGGGTCACAGGCTAGGGGGGCTGAGTCCAACCTCTCAGGCTCACTTTGAGTAGGGATGTGAGGAAGGGGTAAACCAGGCGAGGCTAAATCTCTTAGGGGTACAGTGTCAGTACTCCCATCTGGGAATTTAACATGAGCATAGTTGGGGTTAGTATGCAGTAACTGAACTGGTTGGACTAGGGCGTCTGTTTTACGTGCCCGAGCATGGCTCTTCAGCAGCATGGTTCCAGGCTCAGATAAACAGGATGGCCAGTCCATCACAGTTCTTGATTTCCTAGGAAAGGCAAACATACGTTCATGAGGTGTTTGATTTGTTGCAGTATACAATAAAGACCGAATAGAATGTAATGCCTCAGGCAGCACCTCCTGCCACCTGGTAACAGGGTAACCATGTGTTTTTAAAGCAAGATTAACAGTCTTCCAGACTGTAGCATTAGCCCTTTCAACCTGCCCATTGCCCTGCGGGTTGTAGCTCATGGTATGGCTGGTGTCAATCCCCTTTCGTAGCAGGGCTCACCGCAGTTCAGCACTCATGACTGCTGAGCCTCTATCGGTATGAATGTAATTGGGAAAACCAAAAATGCTGAAAATTCTGTCAAGTGACTTAATGACAGATGCTGACGAGACGTCAGGGCAAGGTTTTGCAAAGAGAAACCTGGAATATTTGTCAATTACAGTAAGGAAATATACATTTTTGTTGTTGGAAGGTAACGGCCCTTTAAAATTAAAGCTAATCCTCTCAAAAAGTTGGGTTGGCTTAATGAGAGTGGCCTCTGGAGCTTTGAAGTATTGTGGTTTGCATTCTGTGCAAACAGGACAGCTTTTAGTCAGTTTCCTGATTTCTTCCAGAGAGTAAGGAAGGTTATTAGCCCTTATGTAGTGGAAGAATCCTGTGACTCCTGGGTGGCACAGACTGGTATGGATCTCTTTTAGCCCCTCCAGCTGAGCACCAGCAGCAGATCGTGACAATGCGTCAGAGGGATCATTTAACCTGCCCAGTCTGTACTGGATCTCATAATTATAAGTTGAGAGTTCTATTCGCCAGCGTGCCACCTTATCATTCTTGATTTTACTTTTGTATTTAGTTCTGAACATGTAGATTACAGATTTCTGATCAGTGACAAGAGTAATTTTTCTGCCGGCTAGAAAGTGTCTCCAGTAGCGAACAGCTTCAATAATAGCCTGGGCTTCTTTTTCAATGGCAGGATGTTTAAGTTCAGGTCCGCGTAATGTGCGGGAGAAGAATGCCACAGGTCTGCCCTTTTGATTAAGGGTTCCTGCCAAGGCACAATCCAAGGCATCAGTTTCCACTTGGAATGGGACATCCTCGTCAATGGACGAGAGTGCAGCTTTGGCAATATCAGCTTTAATTCTCTCAAAAACCTTCAAGGCTATTGAAGAGAGAGGAAAAGATTTAGTGTCAAATAGAGGCCGTACCTTCGTGGCATAATCCCAAACCCATTTGCAGTAGTAGGAAAAGATTCCCATACACCTTTTAAGGGCTTTTGCTGAGTTTGGGGGTGGTAACTTCTTAAGGGGGCCATTCTTTCCAGGTCGGGGCGGATTTCACCCTTGCGGACAATGTAGCCCAGAATGGGTAGCTCTGTTGCGTTGAACAGACATTTGCCCTCGTTAAATGTAAGGTTAAATTCTTTAGCTGTTGCTAAAAATTTCTTTAAGTTGTTGTCATGCTCAGCCTATGTTTTCCCACAGATAGTGACATTATCCAGATAGGGAAATGTACCCTGTAACTCGTACGTCCTAACAATCTTATTCATTTCCCTCTGAAACACTTTCACACCATTAGTGACTCCAAAAGGTACCCTTTTAAACTGGTATAAGCGCCCCCATCAGCCTCAAATGCTGTATAGGGTCGTTCCTTTTTTTTAATGGGGATTTGGTGGTAAGCTGCTTTGAGGTCGATAGTAGAGTACACTTTGTATTGCACTATCTGATTAATCATTTCATTGATGCATGGCAGGGGGTAGGCATCCAGGTTAGTGTAATGGTTGATTGTCTGGCTGTAGTCAATAGCCAGTCATTTCTTAGTGTAATTTTTCACAACTACCACCTGGGCTCGCCACGGACTCTTACTGGGTTCAATTACTCCCTCTTTAAACAATCTCTGGGTCTCAGCTTTGATAAACTCACGATCCTCCTTGCTGTAAGAACGGCTCTTAGTGGCAATCAGCTGACACTCAGGGGATAAATCACTGAAAAGGGAGGTAGCTTTGATCTTTAATGAGGACAGACCGCAGTAACTAGCATGGGGGATGGTAAGTGTGGGTAGTGGCCCACCGAAATTTAACACTACACTGTTCATTTGAGATTGAATATCTAATCCCAGTACCACAGGGGCGCAGAGCTCTGGCACAATAGAGAGCCACACATCAGCCAGACAATGTCCCTGCAAATTTAAAGTAACTTTACACTTGTCCTGTACATTTCTTTTAAGTTCACTACAAGCCATCGATATCTTTCGGTTCGCTGGATATCTCCCCAAATTTAAGGCTCTGGCAACTCTTTTGTGGATGTAGCTATCAGGAGTCCCAGAGTCTATTAAACAATCAAGAGTCTCACCATTCACCTCCCCTTCATAGTCAACCGTCCCAGTCCATAACATCCACCAACCTTTGGAGTCAATTGAGCTATCACAGGGGATAGCCGTCACTTGAAGTCGATTCAGCCTGCTCGTCTGAAGATTTCCCCTTTTCACAGTTGTCTTCCATTCCTGCAGCTCCAGGATGCATTTTCTTGGTGCTTCTCTTCTTCTTCTTATCAGTGGGAGTACTTTTCGCCTTACACGCTTTATCAAAGTGGCCGAGTTTCCCACAATAGCTGCAGGTAGCAAATCGAGTCAAGCACTTCTGTCTGGGGTGCCAGCTCTTATCACAGAAGTAGCATTTTTTCAGGAGTTTGCCTTTTTCTTTCCTTCAGTGTTCCAGCTCTCCTGGATGTTTCCTTTTCAATTTCTAGCATTTTGCTGGACCGCATTTCACTCCTCAGTGTTTTGGCTAGAGTGACTGCCCAGTTGTAGGTTAAGGGCTCCGTCTCCAGCAGCCTCTGTCGGATGTAACTGGAGTCAATCCCATTGACTAAAGCATCCAGCTTCAAGGCATTGTAGTGTTGTTGCACATTGATTGCCCTGAATCACATTCATTTGCCAGTGGGTCGAGAGTCAGTGCATGGGCAGCATCACTTTCCCCAGGTTTCTGATGTCTAGTCAGCAACTGGTGTCGAGCAAGCACCACATTCCGTGGCACTGCATAGTAATCAGTCAGACGTTCCCGGGCTACAGCCAGAGTGGTAGCTCCTTGCGTAGCGGCGAAAGGGACCTCACCCAGCAGAGAGTTCAGGTGGCCCCACTGTATCGCCTCATCTACCACGTTGTTTTGAGCCATGTAGTAATCGAAACAAACAATCCAGTGGGTGAAAACCCTCGGGGCAAACTGGTCGATTATCAGCCGCTCTGGCTTGAGTGCTGCATCCATTTCTGCTGATAAAATTGAAGGGCCAGTTGATGAAGGAGACAAAGACAATGTGGTCGAACAATAATCATGGCTTTTATTAGCAGAAACTTATGGTACAATAATGAATGACAATAGATACATATACAGTTATACCGAAGGGGAGTGTCCTTAACAGTAGAGTTCATGCACAGCCAATGTTAGTACAGCAAGACTCATCAGAGGGGAGACAAGCAGCTTGGCAGAGATTCACCACAGTAATGAAGCTAGTCAGGTGGTAGAGAATGTTGCTGAAAGTGACCACAACTTCCTGTCCTTTAGCATAGCTGTGGACAGGGAAAAGTGTAGACCAAATGCTAAAATGTTTAATTGGAGAAGGGCTAATTACGATGGGATTAGGCAGGAACTGTGGAGAGTAAATTGAGAACAAATGTATTCAGGGAAACACACAGAAATAATATGGAGGATGTTTAGGGACCTCTTTCATGGAGATCTGGATAGGTTTATCTCATTGAGACAGGGAAAACATGGTAAGATAAGGAAACTATGATTGATTAAAAAAAAGGTGAGAGAGCTAGTCATTTTTTTTTTAATTTAGACATGTAGCACGGTAACAGGCCATTTCAGGCCACAAATCCATTCCTCCCAATTTACACCCAATTAACCTACACCCCCAGTACGTTTCAAATGGTGGATGAAAACCGGACCCCCCCCGCGGAAAACCCATGCAGGCACAAGGAGAACTCCTTACAAACAGCGTGAGATTCAGACCCCTGTCCTAATTGCTGATGTTGTAAAGGTGTTGCACTAACTGCTATGCCAAAATAGGAAGCATACAGGTTTTAGGAAGTAAAAGACAGTAAGGGTTCATGAGAATTATATGGTAGCCTGGAAGGAATTTAATAAAGGACTTAAAAGAGTTAGAAGGGGGCTTGAAAGGCCTTAGCAAGTTAGATTAAGGTAAACCAGAGTGGTGCCAAGGTCAATGTGAGGACACTATGCTAAGAAAGAGGAAGTATTTCTAGGATATACCCCAGGTTATCACAGTAAGCGAGTGAAGAAATTGCTGGAACATTGGCAGTGACCTTTGCATCTTCCCTGGCTACCGGGAAGGTGATAAAGGATTGAAGAATGGGAAATATGGTTTCCTGGGAATTATAGACAGGTGACTCATATGTCAGTGGTGGGGAAACTCTTGGAGAGGATCCTTGGTGGACAGGATTTAAGAGCATTTAGAGAAGTATAGTCTTCTTAGGGATAGTCAGCATGGCTTTGTGAGGGGTAGGTCATGCCTCACAATCCCAATTGTGTTTGCTGAAAAAATAGCAAGTGAAATTGATGAAATTAGACCAGTAGTTGTGGGGTATATGGATTTTGGTAAGGTATTTGACAAGGTCATGAGGCATGGGATCCGTTGAACTTTGGCAGTGTGGATTCAAAATTGACTTGCCTTCAGAAAGCAGAAAGATAGTACAAGATGGAATGTATTCTGCCTTTTCTAGGACTCCTGATCTTTGTGAGTTTTAGAAATGACTTGGATGAAGAAGTAGTGTGATGGGTCAGTCTGTTTTCAGATAACAGAAAAGATGAAGGTAGATAGTATAGAAAGTTGTCATGTTACAATAAGATATAGACAAGATGCATGGTTGTTGGGTGGAAAAGTGGCAGACAGATTTCAATCCAGATAAGTGTGACATGATACATTTTGGAAGATTAAACCTGAAGGCAGAGTTCATGGTTAATGTCAGGATTCTTAAAAGTGTGGAAGAACAGAGGGACCTTTTGGTTCAAATCCATAGATCTTTCAATGTTGTCATGTAGGCTGATCAGGTAGATAAGAAGGCGTTTGGGTTGCTGGCCTTTATTAGTCAGGGGATTGAGTTCAGGATTCGTGAGGTAATATTGCAGCTCTATAAAACTCCATTTGGACGACACTTGTAATATTGTGTTCAGTTCTGGTTGCCTCATTATAGAAGGATGTAAAAACAATGGAGAGGGTTCAGAAGAAATTTACCAGGATGTTTCCTCAATTAGAGCACGTGTTCTCTGAAGCAACGTTAGTAGATCTAGGACTTTTCTCTTTGGAGCAAAGGAGGATAAGAAGTGACTTAATAGAAGTTTACAAGGTTATGAGAAGAAAAGATACAGTGAACAGCCACACCTTTTTTACCAGGGTGATAGTAGCAAACACGAAAGGATGCCTATGCAAAGAGAGGAGGTTAAAGTTTCAGAGAATTGTCGGGGGTAAGTTTTCCACACAGAGAATGGAACTGCATTGACAGGGGTGTTTGTGGAGGCTGTTGCAGTAAGGGCATGTAAAAGACTCTTAGACAGGCACATGGATGCAGGAAAAATAAAATTAAGAGCATGAGAAACACAAGGTTGGGTTTATTGAGTAGGTTTACATACGCCAGCACATCGAGGGCCAAAGGGCCTGTAGTGTGCTGCACTGTTTTATGTCATACTGTATGTTCCATAACAGGATCATTTAACATAGACTATTGTAGCTGGTCCATCTGTTTAGATACAGCAGAAATGTGGGTACATTCCACATGTCTATAACAATAAATACATTATGATTACCAAAATCCTCATATTACCTGACCATATATTAAAATATTGGTGTCTTCCTCATGTTCTGGTGTACAGTTACCTCCTAATCATAAAATTAATGTCCAGAATCTTAATGGTACCATCCATGGAACCATAGAACATTACAATACTGTAATGGATTATAATTTTGTGAGGATTTTGGTTGCTGGAGAAGGTGGGGGTGTTCCAAGTGAAAGAGTCATATAGGCTTCCTGGCAGTTGGAAGTTGGAGAGAGAGAGAAGTTAACAAGCTCTCTCAGCTAGTATGTGTGACACTGAAAAGAGACTGAACAGTCATCGCTGAAACAAGCCAGGAAGAGCTGGTTGGAAACAGAAAGTTCTAGAGCAGTGAATGGCTGGAAGTGCTATCTGTCTGATGTTTCTCTTGGAATAAGAGGAACAGAAAGGTGCTCTGTGGTAGCCTGAATAAAGAGGTTACCATCTGGAAAACCCTAATGAGGCAAGTTTCATCAGTGAGACATTGAGGTGAATAATGGTGATACCTCAGTTGTGGAAATCCTGGAACAACAAATCTCTCTCTGCAAACTTTACAAGAAACTTCCTGAGCGGTAAACATTTGCTTTTCCAGCACCAAAGCCTGGTGAACTTTATACATGTTAAATTCTGTGCACAGTATAAGAATTGCCTGCATCTAGAGAACTTGGAAGAAGGAGAAGTGAGATTGAAATGTGAACCAAAGAACCTTACTCTAATTTACACACACATTACATACACATGCGTTTAGAATTAGAAGGGGGTTAATTTGGGTTAGTTAAGTATAGAGATAAGTTAAAGTTTGATTCTGTTTTCTTGTTTAAAGTTGATTAAAATTAACTTTTGTTTTCAAAACCACTTTTCTTTGTGAATGTCTATTGCTGCTGGGTTTTGGGGTCCTTTGGACTCGTAACAGCACAGAAACAGGCACCTTTGGCCCTTCTAATCTGTGCCATACCATTATTTTTTGCCAAGTCTCACTGACCTGCAGCCTGTCCATACCCTCTATACATTTACCATCCATGTACCTGTCCAAATTCGTCTTAAATATTGAATTTGAGCCCTTGTTTACCACTTCATTTGGCAGCTCGTTCTACACACCCCCTCATGATTCTCTTAACCTTTTCCCCTTTCACTCTTAACCCATGTTCTCTGGTTTGTATCTCACTTACCCTCAATGGAAAAAAAAACTATCTACATTCACTTTGTCTATCCCCTCATTATTTCCACCAAATATATCCTCATTCTTTTACACACCAGGGAATAAAGTCCTAACCTGTTTAACCCTTCCCTGTAAGATCCGAGTAAATCTTCTCTGCATTCTTTCTATCTTATTGATATCTTTCCCGTAATTAGGTGACCAAAACTGCACCCAATACTCCAAATTTGGCTTCATCAATGTCTTATACAAATTTAACATAACATCCTAACTCCTATACTCAATACTTTGATTTATGAAGGCCAATATGCTAAAAGCTCTTTTTGTGATGCCATTTTCAGGGAATTTTTGTATGTATCTGTATTTCCAGATCCCTCTTTTCTCCTTAGTGCTCTACCATTTACTGTGTGTGTCCTTTCTTAGTTTGTCCTTGCAAAATGCAACACCTTCCTCTTGTCTGTATTAAATTCCATCTGCTATTTTTCAGCCCACTTTTCCAGCTGGTCCAAATCCTTCTGCAAGCTTTGAAAAGATTATTTGCTGTCCACAACGCCTCCAATCTTAGTGTCATCAGCAAACATGCCGATCCAATTTACCAAATTATCATTCAGATCATTGATATAAATGACAAATAACAATTGTTCAAGCACCTATCCCTGAGGCACACACTAGTCACACACCTCCAATTTGAGAAGCAATCATCCATCTCTACTCTTTGGCTTCTTCCATCCAGCCATTGTCAAATCCAGCTTACTTATTCACCATGAATACCTAGCGTCTGAACCTTCCTGACTAACCTCCCATAGGACTTTGTCAATGGCCTTATTAAAGTCCATTTAGTCAATATCTGAAGCCTTTCTTTCATCAACTTCCCTGGTAACCACCTTGAAAAGTTCAAAAAGATTGGCTAAACACGACCTACCATGCACAAGGCCTATTCCTAATCAGTTTCTGTCTATCCAAATAATTGTATATCCAATCTCTTAGAACACCTTCCAATAATTTAGCTACTACTGAGGTCAGGCTCACTGGCCTATAATTTCCACAGTTACTTAGGGAGCTGTTTTATTTTAAATAACAAAACAACGTGAGCTACCCTCCAATCCTCTGACACCACACCAGTGGCTAAGGACATTTTAAATAATTTTACCAGAGCTTCTGCAATTTCCACACTAGCCTCTCTCCAGGTCCAAGGGAATATCTTGTCAAGCCCTGGGGATTTATCTATCCTTATTTGCTTTAAAGCAGTAGGCACTTCCTCCTCTTTAATCTGTATAGGGTCCATGACCTCACTGCTTGTTTTCCTTACTTCCCACCACTCTGCACCCATTTCCTGAGTGAATACTGATGAAAAATATATTAAGATCTCCCCCATCTCTTTTGGCTCCATACAAAGCCTACCACTCTGATCTTCAAGGGGACCAATTAGTTCATTACTATCTTTAATATACCTGTAGAAACCCTTAGGATTTTCCTTCACATTATCTGCCAAAGCAACCTCATGTCTTCATTTAGCCTTCCTGATTTCTTTCTTGAGGGTTTCCTTGCATTTTTTATATACACCAAGTACCTCAAATATTCTATGTTGCCTATACCAGCTATACACCTCTCTCTTCTTCTGAACCAAATCCCCAATATCCCTCTAAAACCAAGGTTCCCTATTGCCTGCTAACCTTGCCTTTGATCCTGACAGAAATATACAAACTCCATACTCTCAAAATTTCACCTTTGAGGTTGCACATCCTTGCTCAAACACAATTTATCCCAATCCACGCATTCTAGATACTTACTCATTTCCTCAAAATTGACCTTTCTCAAATTTAGAATCTCAATCCGAGGCCCAGACTTATCCTTCTCCATAATTAACAAATCTAATGGCATCAGGGTCACTGGACCCACTTCTGCCACCTGTCTTGTCTCATTCCCCAATAGGTGATCCAGTATTGCACTCTCTCCAGATGGTATCTCTATATATTCATTTAGAAAACTTTCCTGAACACACTTGACAAACTTCAAGCCACCACTTTTAGAGTATAGGAGTCCCAGTCAATACGTAGAATGTTAAATCTCCTACTATTACAATCGTATGTTTCCTGCAGCTGTCTGCTATCTCTCTACAGATTTGCTCCTCCAATTCTTGTTGACTATTAAGCAGTATATAATACAACCTCATGAGAGTGGTCATACCTTTTCTGATCCTCAGATCCACCCATTTAGCCTCAGTACACGAGCCCTCTGGTTTGTCCTGCTTGAGCACAGCTGTGATATTTTCCCTGACAAGCAATACCACTCCTCTCCCTTTCATTCCTCCGTTCTATCATGTCTAAAGCAATGGAAGCCCAGAATATTCAGCTGCCAGTCCTGCCCCTCCTGCAACCAAGTTTCACTAATAGCCACAATGTCATAATCTCATCTGCCTTTGCTACAATACTCTTTGCTTTGAAATAGACGCACCTGAGAACATTTCCACAATGTACAACCTGTTGACTTATAATTTTCACATCCAGTGCTAGATATGGAACATAAGAATTTACTTACACGAGAAACATGATTGCAGTTTGAATCCTTACCCACTCTAATTATCTGGATTCATGTGTATGTAATTCCTGACTTAGCAAACTTTTTGGTGCAGGGGGCACTTAGGGTGGACAATAAATGATAGCCTTTAAGAATTAAATTGTCACTGGCCTGAAAATAATCCATTGAGTCAAAAGAGCAATTTTGTCAATTTATTCCTGCATCTAATTTTTTGTCATAGATTGGAGGCCACCACATGATGCACCAAGGAGTAGTGTGAATTTGCAAAAAAATCCTGTTTATGAATAAGAAATGCTGTTGACAGCTGATGTTTCACCAGTGAGAGAGAAAAAGATCCATTTTAAAAGAACAGAACTCCCTCGAGAGTTCAATAAGCTGAAAGGCAGAGATTCTGTCTGTGAATAACACCCATTTCAAGTCTAGGACATTGTTAAAAGTCTTTATATCCTAGTATAGATTGCAGGAGATATTGCTGGTTAGGACAGGGTAGGAAAACATTAAAGATGGAATGGAGAGACATCAGCTGATCTGCAAAAGTAATTTCCTGACTGGATCCACAGCTCTACTATCTGCCTTGGGCATAGTATTTTACAATAGAGTAAAATGTAAAGTGGGGTCCAATCCTCAGGTGAAGTTAGTTAATTTTCTCCCTGAACTGGGATTTGGATGTAAATTCAAGATTCAATTTCTTGTCATTGTAGTAAAACAGTGTCATATTACATGAAATTGCTTTTTCCTGGTGTGAGGCAGACAGATTTTGTATCGGCAGAAATTGCCTGAAGTTCCTCTTAAAGTCAAAGAAACAGAAGCAAAAGAGAGCCCCCAGAGTCACTGAGAGTCTTCAGCACTTCTGCAGCCACACAGTGTCCAGTCCAAACCATTTGCAACCCAAGCTCCAGATCCGAACCTCCGACACAATCAGGAAACCTACATTGTCTTTGGCACACCCTCGCATCCCGGTTCCAATACCTGGTACCCCTTCAGCCAGTTTTGAGGCAATCTCCAGCATTCCGCAGCTTAATGCAAGCCTCCTGAAAGCAGTCTCCAGCAACCCACAGCCTCCATGGTTTTCTCACCTCAAGTCACCAGCATCCCATCGCATACGTGAGTCTTTCAGCCACAGAGTATCCTCACTGGTCTGCCGCCGTGGTCATCTCCTCTGCTTCTCCTTCTCAGATACAGGATGGTCTTTCTGTTTTCTGGTACCCTGTGCTCTCCTGGAGTCTGAAACCTCTCATGGCTTCTGCCAATCATATGCACCACCATCTTGGATTCAGACTCCACAGTAACGGGATTTTAAATTAAACTACTGTCAGCTCCTTTAATGGACTGTTCAAAGCCTGTGCGGAGCTGACACCAGTTGACTGGGCAGTTGGACCCCACGTGAGCACTGTATCTCCACTCCTCACTCCCCGTGGGTCTGCACCAGTGGCAGTGTTACTGTTACAGTGGATCAGCCGCCATTTTCTAAATTCTGACAAAAGCCTTAAAAAGAACATAACAAAAATGTACTTCATATATTCGCATTGCTTCAGGACTTTGCAAAGCATGTAACATACAATGAAAAGGTTTATAAGAAGTTGGCTTCTACTACAAAAAGGAACATACAAGAAAAGTCTTCTTTCGGAGACAACTATATATCTAAGGATTAATGTTGCAACTGGGTTCTTTAAAGTCAACAAATAATTGTTTTTCTTATTAATAGGCAGTAATTCTGTCTCAAGAAATTAAGCATATGAGTTGATACAGTAAATTATACTTTTGACCAACAATATTTACTCATATTGGGATATCATCTGATTGCAAAATGAATTATATTTATCCATACATTTTTAAAATATTTTATTTTTGATTTTCAGAGACTCATATAAATCCAAACAAAGAACACAATCTCTTTCAGCAATAGTAAATAACATAGTCTATTTTACCCCTATCCCTCTCCCCTCCCTCTTATACCCTAATACAACAAAGAAAGGATGATATAAATTAAACAAATACATAGAACCAAATATCTGTAAAGTCGCAAACTCTTAAGGGAACTTAAGAATTTTTTTAAAAAAGCTAAAATGAAAAAAAAGGAACAAAGTATAGAAGCACATCACCTGCGCCATAACCCACCTCATTGATCTCATTCATTTCACTACTGGCACAGATTGTTGGATTTCCTTTATTCAGAAAGGGTATAATTTTGTTTGTTTATCAATGTGTTGAAGATAGGGTTGCCACACCCTAACAAATGTGCCATATTTCCTCCTTAAATTGTATGTGATTTTTCTCCAGGGGAATACAACTCTGTATTTCCATATTCCATCATGTAATATTTAGTTGGGAGTCAGACATCCATATGACCATTATACAATTCCTGGCTATCGACAAGGCAACCTTCACAAACTGAATTTAGTATTTGGACAGCTTAAAAGTGATGTCCATAATGTTACCCAGAGGTATAATTCTCGATCCTGTGGAAAATCCCCTTTTAACTTTTTTCAAAATATCCCTAAGGTCCTCCCAGAAGGATCATAATTTTGTACATGGCCAGGTTGAATGGATAAAGGTTCCACTCTCCACACCACACTTAAAGCATACTTACAAAATTTCTGATTCATATTTATGTCAATTTTGTGGAGTGAGGTATAGTGATGCAGGAAATTGTATGGCAGCAATCTGTACATGGCATTAATAATTGCTCTCATGTTGTCCAGACACAGTTCTGTCCAGCACCACTTGTGGATTATTGTGCCCAAGTCCATCTCCCACCTTTCCCTCAACCTGTGTAAGCGCAGCTTCGTGCCCTCACTTTGGAATAGGAGATACATCATAGAGATGAACTTATGCATAGTCCCCTTTCAAATTAGAATTTCCATGTCACTTCACACAGGCAGGGCCATAGATGGTCCCAACTTATCCCTTAAGAAAGATCTTAGTTGAAGATAACAGAAGAAAGCTTTATTAGACAAATCATATTTATTCTTTAGCTGTTCAAATGACATAAGCTGCCCTTGCTCATAACAATCCTCAATATACCTGGTGTCCAGGATCTTATTATCCAGAGTCATGGGTGTTAATTTGTTTTGGGTCAAAGGCACTTTAAGAGATTTTCACACCTTTATTCTGATATATTGTATTTTTTTTTTGCCACGTCTGAATTGCGTGTTTTAATATAGGGTTATATTTTCTTTGATATCAATTTAGTGTCCCATTTATATATAAGCTTTCCTGCTATCCTTTCTCCTACCATGTATAGTTCCATTTGTGCCGACGAAGGGGTACCACCTCTCTCAAAGAGTGAGGCCATAAACCTTGACTGGGCCGCCCAATAATATATTTTTTTTAATCCGGCAGTTGTCAGACTTCCTAAATTAAAATCCCAAGACAACTTTTCCATGGAAATTATAGCCACTTTACCATTCCACAAGAACTTTCTGACACCTCCGAGCATCTTAAAGAAGCCCTAGGACAACAAAATGGGCCAGGACTGAAATAGATTTTGTTGTTTTGCCATCACCTTCATTTTGATGCAATTAACTCTGCCCACCAAAGTTATGGGCAGAGTTCTCCATCTCCCAAGGTTTTCCTAAATCTTCCAGAGTAAAGGGAAATAATTGCATTTATATAAATTGCGTAGATCCTTATATAATTTTATCCCCAAATATTTAATCTTCTCGAGGCCTTTTAAATGGGCTCCTTTGTGGGTATTGTCTGTAATCCCCTTTTGTCAAAGGCATGATTTACTCTTATCCAGATTTAACTTATACCCAGAGATCTTGCCATAATCTTCTAGTGTGGTCCTCAGCCTGGTCAATAACACTCCACACCCCACCACCCAGGTCTGTCAAATATGCTAACAAATTTATTTTATGCTCCTCCTGGCCCACTTTTACTGAATCCTGTCAGATGGCTCTGCCAGCAGTTCAATAGCTAGTATAAACAACACTGGGGACAGTGGGCAGCCCTGCCTACTGGATCTACCCAACATGAACACTGGAGACATTTGCCCATTTGTAATAATTTTAGCTCGGGGTTTAGGATAGAGCCTCCTTACCAAATTAATAAATGATTGTCCCAATCCAAATCTCTCTAGTACTTTGAATAAGAACTCCCACTCCAGTCTTTCAAGGGCCTTCTCCGTGTCCATACATTGTTGAATTTGCTAAGCAAGGTAGAAAGGAGAAATTTATATTCTATTCTAAGCTGTTTAATGTGTAATGAGGTTAAACTCTGCTCTGAAATGTAAGTTCTTTGACTGCTAAATTGCAAGTTTAGAGAACAAATTTCACCCTGCAAGTACCTACTCTTACTAAACTGAGATTAAGAAAGATAGTGTTTGACTGAGGTTGAAGAATATTCTTGAGATGCCCTCGTGATTCGTGAAGCGTGCAGAGGAATTTATTTTGGTTTTAATCATGTTGTTCTTGATCAAAATCCTAATATGAGCTTCAAAAAGACTAGGATTCTATCCTCTATAATTGTAATGTTTCACTTTCTTGAGCCCATCTTCAACCAATCATTGGAACACAGTTCTAACAAATCAATGGTTCAATCACTGATGTCTTTTTCTTTCTTTCTTTAAATTCCAGGATAATAGCAAAAGCATTGGTGAATCGGATGTCATCTCAGAGTTTAGGCATCGTATTTGGACCAACTCTTATGTGGCCTGAAAGGGAAACAGCAAATATGGCAGTGAACATGATATACCAGAACCAAATCATCGACCTGATACTTTCTGAGCACGTTGACATCTTCAACCCCTGCATGATGTGAGCAGGCCTTGCCTCCATTGGCTAATGATGATCTCAGAAGATTGGATACTTGTGAATATTTAGTTAAGTTGTGGTTCTGTTGTTTACATAAAGTTACACCTCTGTCATTACTCATTTTTTTGTTTTCTCCCTCACTGTTTCATTTTATATGAATCCATATGGATAAATATTCCCTGGGTCCAGACTATTATTTTAAGTTATTGATTGAAGGGCATATAAATTTGACCTTTTTAAGTACAACATATTCAACAAAGGAGCCTTCACTTTTCTAAAATCTAAAATATTCTACTGATATTTGTTAACCAAGTTGCTGTCAAACCCAGAATTGTATTTTAATATAATCAATGATCGAATACAACAAAAATATAACAATTTTAATATTAAAATATGGTAAATCAAAGGATGTTTTAAAATTATATTTTTAAAGGAATGGTCTGGAGAATATTTCATAGCACAATCGTAAAATTTCAGAAGTTAAGGGACGTCACTTCATGTGCAAAGCATGAAGAACTGTGGGAAAATGGTTAGTTCAATTAATTAAGCTTGATATATTTTAATGTAAGGAATAATGATAGCATACATACTTGATGGACTCTCAAATGGATAAGCTCTGATTGAATAGTGAAAAGGACAAAATAAGTTGAAAGACTGAAATTGTCCCTACATTCTCCTCCCACCATGGCACCAAAATTCAAGCCTCAGCTTTTTAATTTTTCTCTGGACTCTCATCTAATTCTCCACCTTTGCTTGGGTTACGGGTTCTGAACTCTTGCTTCTAGTTTCTCCCACTTCCCCACCCTTCTGAGCATTACATCAAACAATCATTGCACAACTTCCTTAGGAGAACAACTTCATGAAAACAAAGCCCACGGTCTAATACAGAGTGTGTGTTTTCAAATCTTTATATGGACTTGGATGCTGTTGATCAAATCAGTATTTACTGGCAAACTTACTTTCCCTTGAACTATATGGCTTGCTGGGTCACTTCCAAGGGTAGACAAGATGCAGATGGCAAATTCTGGACGATGCACTGAAAGACCTTGTGTCACAACATGGTTTTATGAATCCAATATACTCCTGAGATTGATAAGAGAATGGGTGGAAATGATGATCTAAATTGTCCATATTTGATTTTCTCATTTCTAATTAATGTACTGTAGTTACTTGCTCATTAATCATCCAAGATTTTTAACCCAAAGATAAAAATTCAGCTTTTATCACTGGTTCATTCAATAATTTATGAGTACATAGCCTTACACTAACCAATGGATCTAGCCTGACAAGTTTTCAAATTTTTTCTTAAAGATTGGATTTCTCTAAGTGCTATTTTGTTTTATGCCCTTGCCAGGTTCCCTTTTCACATCCATTGACTCACACATTCAGCCATTAGGAAGTTTGTCTCCTGCCAGACAGTTTATTTTATTCAGCTTTATGTCTGGCTTTCTTTATCCTCTCACTGAGGTGAGAAGCTTCTACCTACCTATCGATTTGGCTTTGAACTGGTAACACTGATCTCACATGGTTGGTGGACTCAGGGATGTGAGCCAGGCAGATCTGAAGTATAACCCGTGCCAATGTTCTCATCAGAAACCACTTCCAGTAGGTGTGAACTAAGTGTTGCCTTAACATCCAGTTCTCATGCAAGAATCACCTCCAACTGATTATTGGTTGAGTTAACAAAAAGCTCAATGAGCTTTGCACAAATCAAAGGGCATTGCTGGCAGGAATTTACAGCTGTCAAGGCCAAGTTTCCCATAAGCTTACGGCTTGAGGCAGCCGTAAACAGATTTGATCTACATTTTGGATACAGTGAGATACTGAATGTAGAGCTAGGCATTTCCTCTACAGGACACAGTAAATTAAAGCAAACATCAGTTGTTGACTTCTATTTAAGTCTCCAAGCTGTTGACACACAGTAGTCACTGACAAATAATCTCAATGAACAATCCTCAACTGCTTGCTCCCTCCCTCATAGAGAGAATATATTGAGACTGTGTTGAGATATTGCTAAAATGTTGTGTTATTTTGTATTCTTAATGATTAAGCACATAAGATTATTTCTCTGAGCCTGTATTACCCAAAGAGCAGAACTACCTCCCAATCATGTAACGAAAATGCTATTAAAGAAATCAAACAAATCTTGGAAGTTGTGGCAATATCAGCAAGTTTTAAGCTCATTGCTCTCCATCTTCCTGAATTAGATCCATTTTTGAATTCTGGTCACCCAAGCAATAGGAGCACAGAAGTCATTAAGTAGACTTGATAATAATAGTGGACAACCTTTTTTTTCAAAGTGTTTGCTTCCTGAAAAAAAAAAGGGAATTATGATAGACTGATAAAGCTCAAGCTGAGCTCAACGATAATTTCAGATTTTCTGTATCACGTGGAAAATAAATTAACTTTTATTGAATTTAGCATGTTTAGTTGAATAATAATGCTGTGACATTGTGTTAGTTCATCTGATCTAAAAATATTTTGCCACTTACTTTCATTTGTACTCAGCGCCTGATGCCTTTCCTGTCAGAGTCCAACAATAGTTGGCCAGCATTGATGGATTCCAATTGCCCTGATACTGCTTTTTCATGGTTGCAATGTTCTGATAAAACTTGTCACCATATTTGGCACCAAGAACAGCAGGGACGAAGTCCAAGTGCAAATTCAGAAAATTAATTTTCAATTACATGTGGCACTTCATGGATTTGTATGCTTGAAATAAACTTAAAATATGACAGGAAATTACAAAAATAAGGAATGTCTTAAAAAAGGTACATGTTTGGAAAATCTTAAGGTGATTTTTGTGATCAGCAGCCCAAAACCCATAAAATGCCCCCAAAGTGTTCAGGAAGCAATGTACCCATAAAATACCCCCAAAGTGTTCAGGAAGCAATGTACCCATAAAATACCCCCAAAGTGTTCAGGAAGCAATGTATCCATAAAATACCCCCAAAGTGTTCAGGAAGCAATGTCTTCATTGTCCAGTGTGATCAATGGATACAGAAGGGAGAGAGCATTATTTAGGTTCAGAAATTACGGCCTTTACCTTGGATTAAAATTACTGCTTTACCTTGGATTTTTTTAAAAAAGCATCAGAAGTTGAAGAGAAAAAAAATGTCCTGCTATTATGCTATATAAACAAAATGTATGGTTAAACCATTTTCAGTGTATTGTTTATTTGTGAAACTGTGAGCACAGGGTTAATGAAATACCACAGAAATGCTGCAGGAACTCAGCAGATCTCGCAGTGTCCATAGGAGGTAAAGATATATAACCGACATATTGGGTCTGAATGGAGCTTATCTCCTATGGACACTGCAAGACCTACTGAGTTCTTCCAGCATGCCTGTGGTCTTACTACAATCACGACGACGGCATTTTAAGAAATTTCAGGTCTATTTCTAAATTGCTTTTCAGCATTGAATGTACAAACAAGTTAGTGGGAGAAAACATTCGTATTCTGATAAGTTTTTATTGTACAATTCAAAACAGAGGAGTTCCAAGTAAATGAAGGATTGGTGTACTCTGGACTTCAATATTATACTATATGTGACTGTTGAAATTGAATCAACACCCAATAGGAACAGAGATTTTTCACCAAAATATATGTTCTTAAGTGGCCAAAATATATTTTATTTGTTTTAAGTGATCTTTGACTTTATGTAATAATCGTAAATAAAATTGACTTTGGCTTCTGAAAATCCATGAACTTTCCCACAACAATTTTGCATGCTTGAATTGTAAAACAAAATTGTACAGCCACATAACTGGTTTTGCTGAACATGCTTTGCCATTTTTTCAGTAGGTTATCTGTTTTGAAATTTAAAAAAATAAAATTAAATAAGCTTAAGCTACTTGCACAATGTGTTAACTAATTTGATTTCATTTCTTCTGTATTCTTTTGAAGGGAAAGATGTTTTATTCCCTTCTTTTCTGCTTTGGGATATACTTATATTATATTTATAGTTCAGCTAAATGATGGGACATTCATTACCTCTGCTTTTTGTCAAATATAATGCAATCATATCAATTCCTTGCTGAAAAAATGACCAAAAATCTCCTTTGATTTCTCTTGTCCCTCTACTTCATATTCCACGTGTGCAATGTAACTAAATTAGAACAACCATCATGAGAGGATTGGTTTGGGTGAACGTGAAGAGGTTTTTTTTTGCCCAAAGTAGGGGAATGGATAAGCAGGAGACAGGTTTCATGTGAGGGGGAAAGAGAAATTTGACAGGAACCTGAGGTATAACTATTTTACACAAAGAATGATAAGTGTATGAAATGGGCTGCCTGAGAAGATGGTTACATGGATAGGTTTAGCAGGATATGGGCCAGGTACTGGCAAGCAGGTTAAGTGTGGATGGGACATTTTGGTCAGTGTGGGTAAGTTTGGCCAAAGGGCCTGTTTCCATGCTATATGACTTAATGCTTCTGTAACAATCCACATCAATCAAAACAAACCCAAATATAACCAGCTGTAAAAACCTTAGGGAATCTAAGATGCAGAGTTAACGTTTCCCTCCAAGCTTGTTATGTTAACCACATGAATGTGACAAATAGTAATATCCTGTTTCAAAAATGTTACTTTTTGCAAAAAAAAACATCCCATTTGTACTTAAATTATTATTTTTATTACCTCAGCAAACGTTTAATCTAAAGCTTGACAATTTCCTCTGTCATTTCTGCAGTTTAGTTTTGAAGTTATTTCATAATTCCACCTTTCCAAACAAGGTAAAACAACTTATCATGATATACAGTTGCAGAAATAACAATCACACAACTTCCCTTTGAACATCTTTCACTGACCAATTCAAGGAAATGAACACCTGGCAGAATTTCCTTTCCCATCTTTGGAGAACAAAATAAAATACCTTTGCTCTAACCAGAAAACAGAGAACAAATGTTTCAGGGAGGAGACCTTCAGATTGAAAATTACTGTGCAAAGATTATGAAGAATAATACCACAAAGTCAAAATCCACATGGGGAAAATTTGTGTTGATATGATTCCAGATTTACTTATTGTTAATAATGACATATTTAATACAAAATATTCCATTTATAGAAAAACTCTCAAGTTAGTGCAAAACAGAAAATAGAAATAAATTACTTTCACAATTAAAAATATTTTTGTACCTCAGAAAGGAAAATGCTTATATAAGAACACAAAAATAGGAGCCGGTCTAGGCCATCTGGCCAGTCAAGTCTCTTCCACCAATTAATAAGATCAGAGGTGATCTGACAATGGAATTAGATCCACTTATCTGCCTTTTCCCCATAATCTTTAATTCCCCTTCAATCCAAAAATCTATCTATGCCTTAAATGTATTTAACAAGGCAGCCTCTAACGTTTCCTTGGAATTAGAATTCCATGATTCAGTCTCTCTAGGAAAAGCACTTTCTTCTCATCTCTATCCATTAAAAAAAAATTTAGACATACAGCACAATAACAGGCCATTTTGGCCCATGAGTCCATGTCACCCAATCAACACCCAATTAAACCACATTCGCGGTACATTTTGAACAGTGGGAGGAAACCTGAGCCCCCAGGGAAAACCCACACAGACACAGGGAGAACTTACAAACTCCTCACAGATAGTGCAGAATTCAAAACCCGATCCTGATCACTGGTCCTGTAAAAGCATTGCTCCAACCGTTACACCAACCAATCTATTCCCCTGAATATTGACCCTAACTTCTAGTCTCAGCTACCAGTTGAACTTTTCTGCCTTAATATTGTCTTTTCTTTTCACCTCTAAAGCCAGTATATCCTTTCTCAATTAAGGAAACCAGAATTGCACACACTGCTCTAGGTGCAGGCTCGCCAGTACCCTGTACAGTTACATAATGTTGTGTTGATTTTATTTATAAGTATAGTTGTGGGTCATAAAAATATTGAAAATAGTATAGTTTGAATATGTAACTTCTAATAACATTCAGATTCCACTGTCTTCAGAACCCATGAATCACTACACAGAACTTCATCTCGATCTTCTATTACCAAAGTAACTTGATTCTCACTCTTACTTTGGAGCTTCAGTTACAGAAGGACAACGCCTACATAATGGGCAGTTATGGCTGAAACCACGAAACCAAACATCAGGCCTGCTTCAAGGTGTGAGTTATCTTCTACACCCATCCAGTATATGATGGGCAAATTTTTGTTCAATTGTGGCTCTTCCACATTTTGTCCAAAGTCCAGTTGAGGCTCATTTGGAACAAAACAAAATCTATCAGAATGCTGCCAAAATGACAAGACAAAGCAGAAACAATCATGGGTTTCAGGTCCAAACAGTATAAAATCAAGATTTTTGATATAATAAGTTCATAGTCACTTCGTGGACAGCAAGTACACATGACGCATCTAGAAGGGTATCCAAGATATGACCAACCACAAGACTACATCATCATTCTATGCTGGTGGTGCCTCCTTCCCAAATGCACTGAATAACTTCTACATGCATTTTGAGGCAAAAAAAAAATGATGTGGCGGCAAAGAAGACCCCCTCTCCTCCAAATGATCAGGTGCTGTGTCTTGGAGTGGCCAATGTGAAGAGAAAGTTAGACAAGGTCAACCCATGAAAAGCTGTTGGACTAGATAACATTCCCATCAGAGTGCTTGGGAGAAGTGTGACTCAGCTAGCAGATATTCTCACTGACATCATTCACATCTCCTTGAGAAGCACTGTAGTCCCTATGCTCTTCAAAGCTGCCACCATTGTCCCTGGGCCAAAGAAATCACCTGTATCCTGCCTAAATGACTATCGCCCTGTGGCACTCACATCCATCGTCATGAAGTGCTTCAAGAGGCTCATCATGGGGCACATCAAGCTCCTACTACCCCTGTCACTGGACCCCCTACAGTTTGCATACAGATCCAACTGCTATATAGATGATGACATTGCTATTACCCTCCATCTATCCCTCACCTACCTGGAAAATAAAGACTTGTTTGTTCAAATACTGTTTATTGACTTCAGTTCAGCATTCAACACAACCATACCTCAGTACCTGATAAGGAGGTCGAGCCTGCTGGGCCTTAACACCTCCCTCTGCAATTGGATTCTTGACTTCCTGTTGGGGAGACCTCAGGCAGTCCGGATCAGTAACATCACCTCCAAGACCATCACACTGAGCACAGGAGCCCCCCAGGGTTGCATGCTTAGTCCATTGTTGTTTACTCTGTTAATCCTGCAGCTAAATACAGCTCAAATCACATCATCATGTTCTCTGATGACACAACCATGGTGGACCTTCTTAGTAAGAATGAGGAGTCAGCATACAGAGATGAGGTTCAGTCGCTAACAGACTGGTGCAGAGCCAACTACCTGTATCTGAATATTTTTTTAAAAAGATGGTTGTCATCTCTTGTCACCTGGGGGAACCATGCTCCGCTGAACATTGACAGCTCTACTGTTGAGGTCATCAAGAGTATAAAGTTTCTTGGAGTGAATTTGGCGGAGAATCTCACCTGGTCTCTTAAAACCAGCTCCAAAGCTAAGAAAGCCCAGTAGTACCTCTACTTCCTGTGAAGGCTGAGGAAAGTTCATCTCCCACCCTCCATCCTCATTACATTCTACAGGGGATGTATTGAGAGTATTCTATGCAACTGCATCACCACCTGGTTTGGAAGCTGCACCTCCTCGGATCTGCAGAGAATAATGAAATCAGTGGAAAATATCGTTGGGAGCTCTCTTCCTACCTTGAAGAGCATCTACAACTCTCGGTGCAGGTAAAACTCAATAAACATTGTGAAGGATATCTCACACCCCTCATGTTCTCCCTTCTGCCATCTAGTAGGGGGGGTACCATATCCCTTGGACCCTTACGTCCACATTGGCCAACAGTTTCTCCCCCCAAGCCATCCTGAATTCCCAGAACATATGTGGATAATCTACCAAGGACTGTTACTGTATACATCTTAATATTTTAATATCTAAATGTGTTTAACTTCTATTCTAACTTATATTTATGTAAATATACTCTGTGGTCCTGGAGAAATGTTATCTCGTCAGCATGGTATGAAAGATAAATAAAGGTGACTTGAGAGGCTCTTTAAATTCTTTCCATGGATATTTCTAGCTGTACGTGTATTTTCTGCTACTGCACTTTCACTGGTCATTGGTGTAATTTCTTATGCTTTTTTATGTCTTAAAGATTTCAATGAACACTCAGTCCATTGGGATCTCAATCCTTTTTGAATACTGCTGTATCTTTGAGAGTTTGCATCATCTATTAAATATAAATGAGGGCAATATATATTAAAAAAACAAGAGCAAAATTAAAAATGCTATTAAATATTCAAACATTAACTTTCAAAAGACGTGGGGCCCATTTATAGACTATTATCATAATCTAAAGAGTTAGGGTAGTCAATGTGCTTTGGTGCTGTGCTGTCGAATTCCAGGTTGATGTCATTTGATTTGCACGTATCATTTCCTAACTTTGCTTAGTGGTCGGGCTTTTGAGCTACAGGGTTCTTTTTTCTTTCCTTCTTTTAGTTAGTTCAGGGTTTTTTTTCCTTTTTTTAAAAAATTGGATGGCTTTGCTCAACCATGAACAACACAACTTATTTTTTTTACAGAATGGGAAAAGAAGGAAAGATAATTGGATATCTTTTTAAAAAAAAAAGAACTTTATAATTCATTTGGAAAGAAATTTTAACTTAAATTTTCTTTCTTTTCTTTATTTTTTTTTCTTTTGGGTTTTTAAAAATTCTTTTTACCAATATGTGTTGGTCTTTTGAATTATGTTCATATTTAAAATCTTTTTTCCTATATTTTAAATGTATTTCACATTGTATAATCATATTGTTCAACTTTTTATATATTAAATATAAATGTTAAAATATAAAAAGAACAAGGCTGAATATGAAGAAATTATATCAAGAAACACAAGCTCAAGGTTCAGATAGCATTATAAATAACTTGAACCTACTGTATATTTGAAATACACAATATTGTTCTGCAGTCTTGTAAACCTCTCCCCAATCTGTTGCTCTATTCGTATTTTGCTCAAATATCTATTTCAGCTTGTGTTCTGAAAATCTCTCGCACAGGAGCTAAGCTATAGCACCTGACAATGACAAAAAGGCACATCAATTCTGACACTTTAGAGCTTTGCAATCTCAGTAGATACAGACTAATCTTCTCTGACTTCATATGAACTGAAATCTCATAAATTAATAACTCCTAAACAGTTTTGCATATTTTCAAAAGCTTTTGGTTGAATCATGTGAGTATATAGGGAGAATCTGTGATTTTTTTATGAGCAGTACATAGGAAAATTAAAGATACTTTAATGTAGACATTCCTAAAGGGCCTAATTAGTGGAAAGAACATATTGTTAGTTTAATGCAATTAAAACAGGCATTGCTGAACATGATTTAAGATTCATAGTGATATGATAAACCTTATTAACATGACACTCTTTAGTTTGATTTGATCCTTTTAACCAGCCTACCGTGTAAAAGGTACAGAATAATTTTTATATGGTTTGAAACTTAATTTAACCCTCTTTAGCTCAGACAATTTAAAAGCATCTTAAAGAAATTTCCTTGATAGATTTATCCGACCAAAATAAAATGCATTTGGTAAAAATCAGATGGAAGAGTGAAGAATGTTTTGAAAATTGCTGCCAGGATTGTATATGCAGTTAATTCCAAGATTGCCAAACAGAAAAGAAGAATGGCCTCTCTTCCTTGTCGACTTCACAACCGCAAAGTTGGTTCTTAAAGGGATGTTACTCCAAGGCCACGTGATTGATTTCAACAACTAATTTGCTGCAACACTGCCATGTTCAGTAGCCAGCAGTTACATTACCTTCACAGCTTTTGGATTGCAAACTACACCAAATGTAATAAATATGGAAAACCATAATATTTTAATTGAAAACAACATCACACAATGTAAATGCATTGCACCAATGGGGAAATCTATGACTACCTCATTCTGCATGCATTTCCCTGGAACAGCTTCCTCCAAAAAAAAGCAAGTACTCTTTCATAAATATAGAGAGGTGAATGGACCACTGTAGCAATCAAGGAAATGCTTTATTTGTCTACTTGATACAGTGACAAAAATCAACACCAACATCTTAATTGGTAGAAAAACTTCAGAACATTTCATCACTTGAAACATGGGCTAAAAGGACATGAATGTGGTCTTTCTCTGAATTGTGCTTTTGGCAAAACAAAAATTTCTTGCAATTCAATCTCAATGTTGCACTTCAATTTAAGACCCTTAACAAGGGATCCCAAAGTTAATGATTAACAAAACAGATCTTGGTAATAGGGAAGATGAATCTGCCTCAAGTCCCGTATTCAGGTATAAATAAGACATCCTGTTTTTGTGTTTTATTCCCATATCATCTCTTCATTAATTTCATCCAACTCATAAGATGTTGCCGATAAGGTAGTGTAAGTTATTAGCATGTCCTCCCAGACCATCCTACTTCACTGGCTGATATCCTTCACAATGTTTATTGAGTTTTACCTGCACCGAGAGTTGTAGATGCTCTTCAAGGTAGGAAGAGAGCTCCCAACGATATTTTCCACTGATTTGCTGAAATTGTTTTGAAAAATCTAAATTTCTGGAGTAACATAAAACAATTCAGAACTAGTCAGAACTGCTCTGAAACTTAATAATTTTCAATATAGTCAGTTGAATTCTTGAGCAATAATGATATTATATTAACAGCTATTGGGAAGAGATGCCTTGAAAACCTCAGATACTTATCAACTTTGCCACTGCCTACTGCATCGCATAAATTCTTTTGAAATGAAGGAAGTCACAGGTGCACGGCAATTTCCTTTTTACAGTGTAGAAGATAACCACTGTACTCTGCTTAGTCAGCAGTACATTGCCTTAATGATTTTATCAGTAAAGTGAGAAGATGATATGATATAAAATGAACTGTGATTACCACGTACAATAACAGTATTATCCAGTTACAATTCTATAATAGAACTTCACAATCATTCACTTTTGTTTGTTATTATCTACATATATTTTATTCAAACAGTTAAGAATATCATTGAATGGTAACAAGGAGTCATGTCAAACTAATCATTTGCAATCTTAAACATTACAGACAATTTGATTGTATTATATGATGGGGTTCTCTGGAACTTTCTCCCCAAGCATAATGAGGAGATTTGATCATTTTGGATATTTAAGTAGGAAGTAGATACATTTTTGAATGACCAAGGAATTGGAGTCTATGAAGAACTGAGGAGAGACCATGGCAGATCATGCAGGATCACTCTGAATGACAGAGCAGAATGGGAGGAGTGGTGGGGTGGCTGCATGACCTACTCCTACTCCTGTCTCTCTATCTTGCGAAGGCTAGTTGACAGCTCTCAGACACCTCCTCCTACCAACCCCTTCCACAGGACCCCACCACCATCCATCAATCCACTGTCTCCAAAATTATCTCCAACCTTATCTCCTCTGGTCACCTCTCCTCAATGGCTACCAACCTTATTCTCTCCCACACCTACACCTCCTACTCAAGATATACCCAAGATACACAAACCGCACCATCTGAGTAGACCCATTGTTTTTTTCTGTTCCATCCTACCTTGACTTTATCCTTTCTCCCTGATCAAATCCCTTCCCACTTACAGCCATGGCACTTCACATGGCCTCCATCTCTTCAATGACTTCAGATTCCCCAAACAGGACCACCTCATCTTCTCGATGGCTTTCCAATCCCTTTATACCTCTATCCCCCACACAGAAGGTCTGAGTGCACTTTGGTTCTTCCTGGTCCAAAGATCTGACCAGTCACCCTTTACCACCACCCTCTTCCACCTGGCAGAACTTATCCTCATGCTAAATAACTTCTCTTTCAACTGAGCCCACTTCCTTCAAATCAAAGGAAAAGCTGTGGGTACCCTGTTTGTAGGCTTTGTGGAGCAATCCATGCTGCCAGCCCACACAGGCAAGACAACCCAATGCTTCCTCTGGTATATAGATGACTACATCAGGGCTGCCTCATCCACCTGCGATATCCACTTCGCATCCAACTTCCACCCCAATCTCAAACTCACCTGGTTCATCTTCGATAACGCTCTCTCCTTCCTTGATCTCTTTGTCTCCATCTTGGGAGATAAGCTTTCCACTGACATATACTACAAACCCTCCAATTCCCTCAACTACCTGGACTACACGTCCTCACACCCTGCTTCCTGCAAGGATTCCATCCCCTTCTCTCAATGTCTCCATCTCTGCCACATCTGTTCCCAAGATGAGATCTTCCAGTCCAGAGCTTCTGAAATGTCTGCCACCTTCCACAAATGTGGCTTCCTCTCCACTATTAACAACTCAGTCCTTACCCAAATTTTCTCCATTTCCTACTCATCTGCCCTGGCCCCCTCTACCCCCAGAAGCAACAAACATAGAATACCCCTCATCCTCACCTAGCACCCCACCAGCCTCTGCATCCAACACCTCATCTGCCAGAATTTCCAGCACTTGCTACAGCATCCCGCACCAGACACAATTTTTCTCTCTCCTCCTCTCCCTCCCCACCAATTGCACCCCTGGCACCTTCCCCTGTACCTGCAGGAGTTGCCACATTTGCATCCACACTTCCTCCCTCACTACAGTCTGGGGCCCCAAACAGACCTTTCACATGAAGCAACACTTCATTTGTACATCCAGAGGACTTACTTACTGCATCCGGTGCACCCTTTGTGGCATTCTCTACATCAGAGAGACCTGTCACAATCTGGGAGATCGCTTCGCTCAGCACCTCCATTCCATTCGCAACCACAACGACCTCCACTTCAATTTCAAGTCACACTCCAAGTCACGTGTCTGTCCATGACCTTATGTACTGTCACACCCTGATCACCCGCAGATCAACACCTTATTTTCCATATGGACACCCTCCAGCCACATGGCATGAACATTAATGCTTTCCATTAAAGTTGCTTGCCTTTTCTCCCCCTCCCTCCTTTTACTTGTCCTTCCAGTTCTTTCACCCACATAACCCTACCATTCCTCCTTCTCCTCATTATTGCTGTCCCCTCCCTCCATTCTCCGACTATCATCTCCTGCCTTGCCATCCACTTCCCCCCTTACTCTTTTATTCGGATACTTGCTGGAATTTTTCCATACTTTGATGAAGAGCTCGAGCCTGAAACCTTAATTATCTTTGTCTTTCCTTCATAAAAGGAGACTGTTTGACCTGCTGAGCTTCTCCAGCATTTTGTGTTTTTATTTCGACCACGATATCTACACTATTTTGTGATTTACACCTGTCCCTCTTTTATTATGTCCTGATGTTAAATCTTGGTATCATCACTAGAAATTGAAGTGAATTTTTAGCATTTGCTATCCAGGTAAAACTGAACTGACAATGTGAAATTTTGCTTTGCTTCTAATAAAATTTGCTTTAAAATTACACCATTCATTCTGCAGAAACTTTGAAAGCTCTTTGGCAAAGTCAACCATCAAAGTGCTGCCAATTTTGTTCATTATAACTTCCAAATTATTTTGTTTCAGAATTTATTTCCATTCTATTCCACCTAATTAATGATCTTGTCTCTGAATCAGTCAAAGAGTGCTGCTTGGTTGATTGTGAAATTTTGAAACCAAGCTGGAATTAACACAAAATGAACTGAAAGATAAATTATGTTCAAAATGAACCCTTTTTACTGACAGTAAATATTCAGTTTGGTTCTGGAATCCCTTAATCTACATAGAGTGTTTGTTTATCATCGAGAAGGTTCATAAAGGGAAATAAAATATTTCCATTGACCAATCTCCACTTGTTTTAACACAACAAATTCTGTTTGTTAATACATGGGTTGAGAATTCTAGCAGTAGATGACTGACCTAAACAGAATAACATTCCGAGGAACTCAATATAACTATGATATTTGAAGATGACTATTACCTTGGAAACAGCTTGTATTTGAGATACCATGCAAATTTAGACATACAGCACAGTAACAGGCTACTTTGGCCCAGATTCTGAGCCGCCCAATTAACTTACAAGATCCAGTACATTCCAAATGTTGAGAGGAGACCAGAGCCCCCGAGAAAAACTCATGCAGACACGGGGAGAATGTAAACACTCCTTACAGACAGCATGGGATTTGAACTCCAGTTCCGAATGCTGGCGATATAAAGACGTTGCACTAACCGATTTGTCAACCATGCTGCCCATTAGTTCCTAATAAAAATGTCAAAGCATTGGAGTAATCTTGATCTGCATAATTGCATAATAGACAAAATGGTCATCAATAGCAGAGTAGGTGATCATGCCCTAGTTTGTTCATGTAAAAGAGAAGGTTGAAATTATCAAAGTATTTCACTTCAGATAATACAGGAGATAAAGAAAGTGAAGAGTTTCACAATGCTACCAATTTAACATCAGCATTTTGAAATACACTTCTAACTTTTGCCATTGGTGCTTGCCCAACCCTTACTGACAATTTGCAGAAAGAAAAGGTAAATGTTTATTGATATAAGGAAATGCTGTTAAAGAACAACTTTGTTTTAAGTGGTTTACACTAAAATCTGACACCTCAAAAATATGAATGGATTCACATAATCAGCAGGCAACCCAACAATACATGCATTCCACTTTACTCCCCACCATCGCAGAGGACACAAACTAAATGTTTCTCATGTCAGGGACAAGTAGCTATTGAAGGAGTATCTTTGAATATGTTAATCATTTGCCTGCTGGTGACACAACTATGCTATTTTTGAACATTTGTTCTAGATGGATCACACAGCTGTTAGCATGAATATAATATTAGATGTAAATTACTACAAGATAAATCCAAATAAAGGGGTCATGTGATGGAGTAGTGGCCAGTAGGAGGATACCAGCCCTCTCCAGAAAAGAAGAAATAAAGTGAAGAAAACACAAAGTTCAAGAAACATAAAATACAACAAATAAAAAATAAAGGTGTGGAGAAAAGAAAGAAAATGGCACCCAAGAAGGGAAAAGAAAAAACAATGAGAAAAAAAGAAAAGACACTGGAAGAGAAAGGAAAAGCCCTTACCTGTATGAAGAGGCAGGGAACCACTGTGGAGAGAGGAGCCCGCTCCCTGAAGTTGGTGGCAACCCCACAGAGTCGCGACCTCCTGACTGCTGGACTGCAAAAATGGCTCTCTGAGCCAAACAAAAGTGTGCATCTGCGCACACGCAACTCCTCGCGTGTGCGCAGTTGCGCACACTAAGGAACAAGAAAACACCGACGGAAGGGGGCCCAGCTGAGGAGTGAATTTACACAGCGTGACGAGCTGAGAGATGCCTGACAGCAGGGCTCTCAGCTGGAAGAAGGGGGAAAGCGACAGGAAAGGGAGTGATAGGAAAGAAAAACAGCAACAGGAGGCCCAACAGATAACTAGCCCAGAAGAAGAGGATCAACAACAAGAAGCTATGCAAAAAAACACCCAGCAAACTGAGGCAAGCAGCTCAACAAGAAAGCCAGAAGAGACTCAGATACAAGGAAGAGAAGTAGAAGACATAAACACAGGTGCAGACACAAAAGAAGAAGACCAAGCTCTGCACAGAGGAATAGAAGGTAAAATAGATGGACAGAATATAGATTTTTTAAAATTTTCAAGAACAAATGAAAGCATTAAAAGAATGGTTGACATTAGATTTTAATGAAATGAAAAGTACAGAAGAAAAAGTGAGTAGAATAGAGCTGGCTATGATAGAAATAGGGAAAAGATAAGAAAATGTGAAAGAACGAGAAATGGCTGTAGAAATGGAAGTGAATGATTTAAGAAGAAAATTGGAAGACAGTGACAAAAAAGTTAAAGAGTCACAGGAGTTGTTAGCTCAGAAGATGGATATAATGGAAAACTATAGTAGGCGAAACAGCTTAAAGATAGTGGGCCTAAAGGAAGATGAGAAAGGCAAAAATATGAAAGAATTTATAAAAGAATGGATCCCAAAGGTCCTGGGAATGCCAGAAATACAGGAAGGACTGGAAATAGAAAGAGCACACAGAACACTAGCCCCGAAACCACAGCCACAACAAAAACCAAGATCTATTTTAGTAAATTTCTGAGATACACGACAAGTGAAAATATAATGGAGAGGGCAAGGAATAAAATTAGAGAAGACAAAAAACCATTGGAGTACAAAGGTCAAAAAATATTTTTTTACCCAGACATAAGTTTTGAACTCCTAAAGAAGAGGAAGGAGTTTAACACAGCAAAATCGATCCTATGGAAAAAAGGCTATAAATTTATGTTAAGATATCCAGCTGTGCTTAAAATATTTATCCCGTGGGAGCAAAACAGACAGTTCTCAGATCCGGAGAAAGCACGAGATTTTGTAGAATGGCTGCAGGACAGAAAAAGAGATGAAGAGATGTAACAAGAACAAAGAATGACAACAAACTACATATAAAGATGTAAAAATAATGTATAAGTAAGAATTAAAGAAGGGAAAGAAAAGGGAAGTAAGGGGGAGAAAAAAGGAGGGGAAAAAAGAAGAGGGTGAGCTTTGTTAAATGTGAAGATAAAAGTCTTTTCTGGAGGAGGTTGGGTGGGTAAGAATAACAGTCACTGCGAAATCAGTTGACACTTGTGAGCAGGTTCGCAATCCAAATGGAGAGGGAAGTTGTGGTTGCCCAGCAAGGGACAAGGGGCAAATCAGAGAGTGGGGGGGGACACTTGGGGTTAAGGGAATTTTAGATGTGGGAGTTGTTGAAGTATTGTATGTTTTAGAAGTGTTGTCATACATAGAGTTCAAAAAGTGAAAACTGAGAGATGAAAATGGGTAAAAGGGGGAAGGTTGTGGTGAGGAAGCGGAAATGAGGTGTAAATGGAGTATGAGATGGCTATGTTGAACTATATGACTATAAATATTAATGGAATACATAACCAAATTAAAAGGAAGAGGCTATTAAATTTACTGAAAAAAGAAAAAAAAAATAGATAGAGCTTATGTGCAGGAAATGCATCTAACTGAAGTGGAAAATAATAAATTAAGGAGAGACTGGGTGGGGCACGTAACAGCAGCATCATATAATTCCAAAACCAGAGGTGTAGCTATATTAATCAATAAAAATGTACCAATCGAAATAGAGGAGGAAATAATAGATCCAGCAGGGAGTATGTAACGATAAAGTGTCAGATATATTCAGAATTCTGCAATTTGATCAATATATATGCACCTAATGAAGAGGATCAAAAGTTTATGCAAGATTTTTTTTGAAGATTGTTAGATATGTGGCGGAATATATTGATAGGAAGGGATTTTAACCTTAATTTGGACCCAAAGTTGGGTAAAACTGGAAAAAAGACCAGCAAAAAGAATAAGGTGCCAAATTTATGGTTAAATCAATGCAGGAAATGAAACTTATGGATATATGGAGGAGGCAGCACCCAAGGGAGAAGGAATACTCATATTATTTGAGTAGACATAAAACATACTCAAGGATTGATTTGTTTTTGAGTTGTCGGCCTATATTCAAGGGAGAGTTAGGAAAATGGAATATAAAGGTAGATTGTTATCTGATCATTCACCCCTGTTATTAGCAATAGAACTGGAGGACATCCCACCACGAACATATAGATGGAGATTAAACTCCTTGCTACTTAAAAGACAGGAATTTAGAGAATTTATTAAACGCCAAATTAAAATGTACTTTGAAATAAATACAGAATCAGTGAAAGACACATTTATATTATGGGATGCAATGAAAGCCTTCATTAGAGGGCAGATAATAAGTTATGTAACTAAGATTAAAAAGGACTACAATCGGGAAATAGAACAGTTGGAAAGGGAAATAGTAAGTACAGAAAAAGAACTAGCAACATGGGAAGATACAACAATAAAAAGAGAATTGGCGGACAAAAAAATAAAATATGAAACATTACAAACTTATAAGGTGAAGAAGAACATAATGAAAATAAAGCAAAGGTATTACGAGCAAGGTGAAAAAACACACAAAATATTAGTCTGGCAACTTAAAAGAGAACAAGCTAAAAGGAATGTATTGGCATCAAGTAAAAAGTATAAACAAATTACATATAACCCAACAGAGATTAATGAAAACTTTAAGCAATTCTATGAACAATTATACCAAACTGGGAATGAGAGGAAAGAAGACAAAATAGATGAGTTTTTAGCTAAAATTGAACTACTAAAATTGCAAGAAGAGGAGCAAAACAAGTTGATAAAACCATTTGAAATAGAGGAAATACAGGATATATTTTTAAAAAAGCTGCAGAACAATAAAACACCTGGAGAGAATGGACTCCCAATAGAATTCTAGAAAACATTTAAAGACTTATTAATTCCTCGTCTCCTGGAAGTAATGAACCAGATAGAAGAAACACAAAACTTGCCAGATTCATGTAAAACAGCAATAATTACAGTAATACCAAAGATAGGGAAGGATCCACTAACACCAGCATCATATAGACCAATATCTCTACTTCAGATTATAACATAATAGCAAAACTATTAGCAAACAGATTGGCCGACTGTGTACGAAAAATAGTAAAACAAGATCAAACTGGATTTATTAAGAAAATATGAACAGTGGATAATGTTTGTAAGTTCATTAATTTAATCCATGCATTTCAAGGAAATAAGCTACCAACAGTGGCTGTTGCTTTAGATGCAGAAAAAGTCTTTGACAGGGTAGAATGGAACTATTTATTCAAAGTATTACAGAGGTTCAACCTACCTGAAAAATATATTAACTGGATTAAAGCATTATATAAGGGACCATTGGCGAAGGTGACAGTAAATGGATATGTATCGAACCAATTTAAATTAAGTAGGTCAACTAGGCAGGGATGTCCACTATCTCCCTCACTGTTCACTTTAGCAATAGAACCATTGGAAGAACTGATAAGAACAGAAAATAAAATTAAATGGATAAAAATAAAGGAGGAGTATAAAATCAGTTTATTTGCAGATGACATCATAGTATACTTAACAGAACCAGAAATATCAATGATAGAACTACATAAGAAATTGAAGGAATATGGAGAAATATCGGAGTATAAGATCAACGCAAATAAAAGTGAAGTGATACCAATGAATAATGCGGATTACACAGAATTTAAAAAAGAATCACTATTTAAATGGCAAACACAAGCAATCCAATACCTAGGTATTAGATTAGGTAATAATTTAGGCCACCTATACAAATTAAATTATCAGCCATTAATGAAGAAATTACAGGATGACTTAGAACATTGGAAAGTATTGCCACTAACATTGATAGGGAGGGTAAACTCTATTAAAATGAATGTCTTCCCAAGGATACAGTACCTATTTCAATCATTACCAATTCCCTTAACAGAGAAATTCTTCAATGAACTAAAGAGAATAATAAGGAAATTCATATGGAAACAGGGGGAAACCGAGGATAGCGTTAGATAAGTTAGCAGAGTGGTACAAACAAGGTGGTTTGCAGTTACCAAACTTTAAAAATTATTATAGAGCAGGACAATAAAGGTATCTATCAGATTTTCATCAGATAAGGGAGAAACCAGATTGGACTAAGATAGAGCTAGATAAAATAGGGGAGAAGGTACCAGAACATATACTTTATAAGTGGGATGAAAAACTGGTGCAATATAAAAGTTCACCAGAACTGCATCATTTACTCAGCATATGGAAGAAGATTCAAGTATAAAGGAAAAAAAAAACAAATTACCAACTACCAAAATTATTATTGACACAAAATCAACTAATCCCTTTCACAATAGATAACCTTTACTTTAGAGAATGGGAGAGAAAAGGAATTAAAAGAATAGAAAATAGTTTTTTGGGAAATAATTTATTAACATTTGAACAAATCAAGTACAAATATGGAATAACTCATGGTATAATGTTTGCATAACATCAACTGAAAGCCTACTTAAAGGATAAATTGGGAAACAGACTGAGATTACCAGAAGGAAGAAGCTTTGAATATCTGATTACAGAAACAACGATAATAAAAAGATTTATAACAAACATGTACATCAAGCTGCAAGAGAAGGAAAATGATGAAATAAGCTAGAAACCCAAACAAAAGTGGGAAAAAATATTTAAACATAAAGATAAAAAATGAAATATGGGACATGTTATGCTCTGGAACTATGAAGAATATAATAAACATGAGCTTACGCATGATACAATATAATTGGTTACACAGGTTATATATCACATCCCAAAAGTTAAATAAATGGGATCCAAGATTATCAGATAGATGTTTTCACTGTAAGAAGGAAACAGGAATAACAGTACATGCAATTTGGGCATGTGAGAAAGTGAAAAAGTTTTGGGAAGACCTAAATCAGGTATTAAATAAAATCACAAAAAGCAACATACGAAAAAATCCAGAGATCTTTCTTCTAAGTAATATAAGTAAAGAATTAGGCCTCAAACTGGATGAAGTGGATAAAAGATTTATTATGATAGCCTTAGCTGTAGCAAAAAAATGTATAACGTCAACTTGGAAATCAGAAGAGAGCCTGAGAGTACAGCATTGGTACATGGAAATGAATAAATGTATTCCATTGGAAAAAAATAACATATAATTTAAAAAATAAAGTCACATTATTTGAACAAATTTGGGAACTGTACATGGAATACAACAGAGAGGGCCTACCACAGACCTCCACCCCCTAAAATTATAAAATAATAAGAAGACTAAATGACCTGATCCAGTTTGTAAATGTAGATGACACAATTTTCTTCTTTATTTTCATTGTGTGAAGACATTGTTTAATGGTTTTATTGTATTGTATATGTTGAACGTTTAATGGGTTTGGAGGAGGGGTGGGAAGGGGGGAGGGAAGGTAGGGAGGAAATAAAGAGTAGAAAATGCCACTGTGTATATTTAAGAGGGAAATGTTTGTATGTATTTTGATTGATATGGTTCATAGTGTGAAAAATTTTTAAAAAAATCAAAATAAGTCAAGTTTATTGTCATCCAATTGTACAAGTACAACCTAATGATACAGTGTTCTCCAGTCAACGGTGCAAAATACATAGACATACAACGAGACATACCAAACAACCAAACAAAAGGGAGGAAAAAAAAGTACAAGGAGATTTGGGGGAGAAAATAACATGAAAACAAGAAAAAGTACAATTTAAAATCAGGCTAGACTAAGAGAGTTTAGAAGTGTAAGACAGGCTTACAGGGCATGCATATAAAGGTGAGAATCATATTAAAACAAGATTGGCAAATGACAGGAACAGTGAGTCATTGTATCACGGCATAGCAGTAACAGAGATCTGCCTTAAAAATGGAATGTGTTCTATTCCTTCCTGGATTCAAACTCTTCAGGAAAGATAGAGAAGAGAAGGAGGGATGGAGAATGGTAGCAATGATGACAAACATTGCTATGCTGGAGATGAAGGATGTCCCAGAACGATCAAGGAGAGAATCTATCAAATTGAGTTTTGTTGAATTGTTTATTGTTGTGTATACAGAGATACAGTGAACAACTTAGTTTTACAGGCAGTTCACAAAAGGTCTCTGTATAAATCCATTTAGAGTTAAGATATAATAAAGTATGATTGTACCATAAGGTCTATTTTATAGGCTGTCAAGTACTGGAAACAATACTGAGGAGCAAACTGGCTGGAAAAATTATAGAGATATGCAGAAATCATAGAGTATTAGAGTCCATCCCACTTTCTAGCACCTGGCCCATAGCTCTCTCTGCCTGTGCAATCCAAATACTTACCAGAGACTTCTAAAATCCTGTCAGCAGGTTTGCTTCTTCCAATCACTCAAGTTCATGATTTATTTTTTGGGCAAAACAAAAGAAGGTCAACCTTCTTTTGGAGCTCTATCAAGAGCATCCTGGACAAGTGTAGAGAATTGGATCAGAGGTCAATACACAGGACTGTAAGAGTGGCACAGAGGATCACTGGAGTCACCCTTGCACACCACCACCCCCCCACCAATCGATGTGATCTACTGGGATCATTGTCTGGAGGGCATGCAAAATCCAGTCTGCCCACAGCATCTTTCAACTGCTTGCGTCGGGGAAGAGATACAGGTGTATCAGAGCCAGCACCACCAGGCTGAGAAACAGCTTCTTCCCACGGGCAGTGAGAGTACTGAACAACCAAAGAAACTGCTCGTACTGACCATCCAAGATTCTCATTTTCATGAAACAATGTTTATTTATTTATTTGTATAGATTAAATACTTGGCTGCATATGTATTGTTTGTTTGTATGTGTGTTATGTCTGGTTGCATGTTGGGAGAACACTGTTTCGTCAGGTTGTACTTGTACAATCAGATGACAATAAACTTGACTTGAACTTGAACTTTAAGTTGTTTTTTTTAAATAGCCAGGCCAAGTGGAGCACATATCTGTGGGAGAATATTTAGGAAACAGCAAATAAAATATACTCAGGCTTTGCCTGAATATAACCCAGTTCAAAATGGAGCCAGTGTATGAGGAAGCCCATTTTCAATGTGATGAGAACAGATTATTTAAAAAAAACAACAAAGACAAAGCAATAATTGAATAAATGGGGACTTTAAGGTTGAAATGTTTCAGGTACAGGAAAAGGAGAGGGATCTTAAAGCTCCATGAATGACCAATATAACAGAGGATAAAATAGAGTGTAAAAAGAGTACATAACTTAAAAATCAGAATGACTTCAGAGATCAGAGAGGCTGTTAAAAAATGAGTCAAAATGTGTGAAAGGAAATATGAAAATAACTCTGAATACATGTGAACAGAAGGAGAGCAAAAAAAAAACTGAATCAGATACCAGAAAAATAAATCTACTCATTGATGTAAAAGTCATAACTGAATATTTGACCAAGGTACAGGAAGCTGTTGAAATTTCACCAAAAGGAAAGGTGGTTGGGATTCAGGATATGTTCTTCCTTGGAAGCTCCATAAATATTATCTTCTTGTTAGCTTTAAATAGAAAAAGTGATTATTTAAAGGGGTCTCAGCAGATCTTAAATAATATGAATATACTCTATTCTGACAGAGAGATGGCATTGATTATCTAAAGTGGATTTGACAACTCTTTGCCTTGAATTGACATTATTAACTTCATTATAATTTGTTAATCTGTTCCTTTGAATTCATTGCACTGTCTTACCTTAATTTTTAAAGTCTCAAGCTTTGCATTGATCATCTGCCAGTCAAAATTGCAGTCCTTAAAATGTATCAAAACATGCACGCTATCAAAAAAGTGGCAGGAAGGAGTAAGTAATTAGTGAGTTCACAGAGGTTACAATCGGAATACGAACTACAATAACAGTTTTTTTTAATGTAAGCAGTTCACAAGAGTACTCTATGAATGCCCAGGCTGTACTTTAATTGACTGTGACCCAACCAAAGATGTTAAGAAATAGGCTGCTGTAAAATTAAAGCTGTCAGAAGTTCAAAAAAAAAACTCCACTGATCTTGACAGAACTGCAAAGACCATACATCATTGTTGAAATTGCAAATGTGCTGGATAACTGTGCTTTGGAAAATGATTCTGAGAATATCTTCTTTAACTCATAGTCAGAATTGCAATCAACATAAAATGACAGCAATCTTTGTGGATGATATCAAATGTATAAACCGTTATGAAACTTAGTACATTTTAAATCCTGTGGGTTTTGATTTCAGCCAAAGTGTACAAGACAACAGCCTGACAAAATCACTTTCGTATGTCAAACTGTGGGATTCAACATAGAAACTTCATAGGTCAGAAAGAATAGAAGGTCACTGATTCAGATATAAACATGGCAATTCTAATACCATTCTATTTTAAGCAGCTACTTGGATAAGGCCGAGGGAAACATGTATGCCTGGAAATTGTGATTTAATTTCAGAGATATTCATTGAAATTTTCATTGAATGTATTGCATAAGAAGTTCTGTTTTGAGCCAGGCCCTGGCAATACAGCATATTAGTGTCATAATGAGCCACGAAATTCTCCAACAATTTTTTTTTATTAGCTGCAGATTCTAGCATCTGCAGTCACTTGTATGTTCATGAATTAAATGTAATGTAAGGTCCAAATTATAAAATTTTAGATTGCAAATGAAAATGCCATTGTAAAATGGTTATTAGGTGCAATCTGTCATTTCCAGTGAAGACTAATGCTTAAGGGCATCAGATGTCAGAGAAATGGAGCTTGGTAAACATGGCTGTCCAATCAATTGGCTAAAATCTGCCAGGGGATATTGTCTGCAATTGCTGCTCCTCAAGGGGAATGCAGAATCACATGGCTATCTCCTTTGTCTCACAATAGTTCATGGTTTAGCATGACCTCTGGAAACAATGTTTCAATGACACACTGGTCATTCCAATAAAGTCCTTCAATATATTGGTGAAACATCTTATTGCCAGGTCTTTTGATCACTCTGTTCAGTAGAAAATTAATAAATGTCACATCTACATATCATGTGGTTGAAAATTATATTGTAGTATGCCTTCTCAACTTAGGTAGGAAGATGATCAAAGTGCAATTAAAGCAAATGGGTAGATAAATCCTCCAAGAAAACTAGAATTTACGTGCAGTTTATTCATACGTTTCCATAATGTTCTCATTAGGATAGCAGTTAGATATATAGAACAGTAGTGGAAGTAAAGAACTACTTATGCATGGCTTTAATGAGAACATTAAATGAGAGAAATTCTCACATGCCAAAATGAAGTTTGATTGCTTCTTTCTACAGCAATGCAAATACCAGCACTGTCATGTACCTTTATGTCATCTGATTCACACATTAGTGTTCTTCTCCTTCCACCAAATCTAGTGCCAGGAATGAACCTAGAACAAAGGTTGATGAGAACTTGAGTACCTGAAAGAAAACAAACATCAGACAAAATGGTTGAGAAACAAAATAGCAGCTGCTATTTAAAGAAGGGGACCGAATATTGGCGATCATGCCAAACTGACAGAGTAGAGGTACATGGACAATGTTACCTGTCTTTATTCTTTTTTTTGAAGTCAAAATCACAGGTGCAAATTGAAGGCATCCAAGTGGTCAGTTTTACTTCTAGCTTGGGTAATAAACAAGCTCCAGAGAATCAGATGTAAAACATGAAAGTCTGCTGACTGTTAAAGTAAAAACACAAATCTGGGGAAACTTAGCAGGTCAAACAGTGTACTTTATAAAGCAAAGATAAAGATTCTGAGCCCTTCATCAAGGTATGAGCAAAATGTAGGCAGTTCGGGCACCATTAGTCAAATGGAATTAACCATTGATTGTTTCCCAATCATCATTAAATGAAATGTGCTGCTTACACACTCTTGACACAACCCATGAGTGTATAATCAGATATGTTCAAAGCCTGAACAAAGTAATTTAACTTAATGGACAAAAATAAATAAATCACAGGCTACGATACATAATTACTTGTCTGTGCTGAAGTGTAAATCCTCACTTGTAAGCTTTGAACTTATCAACAAGGTTAGTTAAAATTTCTGAAACTTATTTTCATTTACAATACCTACAAATTACTGGACATATAAGCTGAAGTACTTTCATTCCACTACAATGCTCTGGAAACAATATTCTAGATGAATACTCCATTGATACAGAGAGTAGATAATACTTTACGGGTAAGAAACTGCAATAAATTCAGCATGAACAGTGATAAATGGAAAGTTCCGACCAACAAATTATTTCTGGCCATAAATAGACACTCATTAAGCAGCTCATCAATGTAATTAATTAATTTAATAAAACTTCAAAGTGAAAATTTTCCACTTACTTATAAATGACACTAATTGTTTTCAGGAGATGATTGTGAGCAGTTGGTGACTTCACTGCTGACTACCAACTGCAATTTGTGGGAACCCACGAGTTCGGTGAGGAAACAGATTGATCATTATGCATCTGAAGACTGTAATAATTAATCACAACTCAGAACTAACTTTTATTAAATCTTATAATTCAAGCATTCTCATATATTTCTACTTCCATTTATCTGAAGGAAAATAATGTAGAACAGATTAGTTCCGGAAACAATTATCCAGTTCCAGAGACAATGGTTCTTTAAAACCTATAGTATTGGAGATGCCTTTGTCTATTAAAACAATGAGAGCTGGACTCCATCATGAAAATAAAGTGTGAGCTAGGTACAGGATGTATAGGTTCGGTAAGTTTGTATGTGTGTTATGTCTAGTTGTGTGTCTGTATGTTTTGCACCCAAGATCAGAGAACGTTGTTTCGTTGCATTATACTTGATGACAATAAACTTGATTTGATAAGCACCCAGAACATAACATAGAAGAAGGAATGGGTCTTTCAGCCCCTTGTTCCTGTTTTCCCTAGTCAATAGGATGTGGCTTAGTTTCTGTTCTCATAATATCTGAAAACCTGAAAATCCTTGTCTTGAATAGATTCAGACAATTTCAGCATGGTCAAGCTAAGCTACACCTGTTCCAAATCTATTGGTTTTGTACGTTGTACTAACGATGATGATGACATTGTTCCACTGTTGGAACAATGTAGACATGTTATCAGGGATGTTGAGTTCAATTTTATAACAAATTGCTAACATCAAGTTTTTTTGTGTATTATTAAGTTTAAACATTTTAAAATATACTTATTTTACCTTAAAAATATAGCCCAGAGAATTAGCAGCTTAAAATTTGTATGTCATTTTACATGGCAAACACAAGCAGAGATAGAGACAAAGGGCGTAAGTATTTAAGCGGCAACCAGAAATGAGCACTGGCCAAGGCTAAGGTAGCTGAAAATGAAAAACATAGAGGTGCTATCATAAAATTCCTTGACACTCCATCTTTGAACTGCCCATGTATTGAGGATGAAGAAAACAAAAACAATTCAAAAAATGACAATACAGCCTTGAGTGCAATTACAGTTGATTAATACAATGATGAAATTGATAACAAGTTAGAAAAGGATGACGCAGCTCTGAATCAAATTGAAGATGATCTCAGTACACCCCAAGACAGTGCCAAAGCAGAAAGTCTACTTATAGCCGATAAAGACCAAACCCAAACATCACGCAATGATGGATCATCCATGAGTACAGTTGTAATTAACATTTATGATGACCCAGCCAACTGGCCAACATATATAAATCAAAATGTAAGAGATTATTAACAATGAAAGGTCCTCCTATTCCAGTGAACAACTTTCCTCAAAATGAAAAGGGATTGTGTTTTTCAAAGTTTCACTGTAAGAAGAAACTTCCAAATAGGGAGCGTTTTTAAAGACCTTGGATTATATGCTCTGTCTGCTGATAAAATTTATAGGTTTTATTGTAAACTTTTTAGTATGAACACAACCAGTGCATTATCAACAAGTGGATTCAACAACTGGTCTAAACTTCATACAAGGTTGTGTGAGCATGAAAATTCTAAAAACCATTTGGAAGCCACATGTAGTTTCTGGGAGTTACACCAAAGACTTTGTAGTGGACGGACAATTGACAAAGAACTTGAAATAATCATCAATGAACATGCAAAGCACTGGCAGCAAGTTATCAAAAGGCTAGTAGCAATAGCGCAGTTTCTTGCTGAGAGAAATCTAGTATTTAGCGGAACAGAGAAAAAAGTTGGTAATGAGAATGTACACAATGGAAACTTTTTAGGTCTTGTTCAGCTGTTTGGAAAGTTTGACCCTGTTCTTGAAGAACATTTGCAAAAAGTCAAAACCCATGAAATTCATAATCACTATTTAGGAAAAGATACTCAGTATGAACTACTAGACATTATGGCTACAGCTGTTTTGAATGAGATACTGAAACATGTAAAAGCAGCTAGGTACTACGCCATAATTTTAGACTGCACACCTGATATGAGTCACCAAGAGCAAATGTCTCTAACGATCAGGTATGTGTCTAATGATAATTTGGTTCCTTCAGGTGTTTATGAACATTATGCAGGTTGAAAGTAGCACAGGAGAAGATTTATATAAAACATTATTAAACACACTGAAGGAATTAAATTTAGAGGTGAAAGATATCCGAGGCCAAGACTATGACAACGGTAGCAACATGAAAGGTCACACATCTGGATTACAATCATGACTGTTGAAGGATAATTCAAGAGCTTTCTTTGTACCCTGTGGATGTCACAATTATAACCTTTTACTCAGAGATGTAGCCAAGTGTTGTCCAGATGTTATAACATTTTTTTGGATCTTGCAAAGGATCTACATATTGTTCTCAGCATCAACTAAGAGGTGGGCAGTTTTTAACAACATGTACCTGGGTTATCAGTGAAACCCTTGTGCAACACAAGGTGGGAGTGTCGGATTGATAGTGTTAAAGCTGTTCGTTATCAGGTTGGAGAAGTATATGATGCACTTGTGAAAATATCAGAGATAACAAATGAACCCAAGGTAAAAGCAGAAGCTGAATCTTTAGCAAACCAGCTAAAAGACTACAAATTTTTAGTTTCTTTGATATTTTGGCATGAAGTACTTTTTAAAGTTAACTATGTAAGCAAGGAACTAGAAGGTGAAACAAAGGACATTGATGAAGGCATGGAGTCATTTGAAAAACTATTATCATGGCTAAGAATTTATAGAGACGGCGGTTTTAATGATGTCCTAATAGGCGCAAAGACCTCAGACAGCTCCAAGAAAAGTGCAGAGAACAAAACAAAGGACTCTACATCACCTTTGTTGACCTCACCAAAGCCTTCAACACCATGAGCAGGAAAGGGCTTTGGCAAATATTAGAGTGCCTCGGATGCCCCCCAAAGTTCCTCAACATGGTTATCCAACTGCACGAAAACCAATAAGGTCGGGTCAGATACACCAATGAGCTCTCTGAACCCTTCTCCATTAACAATGGCGTGAAGCAAGGTTGCATTCTCGCACCAACCCTCTTTTCAATCTTCTTCAGCATGATGCTGAACCAAGCCATGACAGACCTCAACAATGAAGACGCTGTTTACATCCGGTACCGCACGGATGGCAGTCTCTTCAATCTGAGGCGCCTGCAAGCTCACACCAAGACACAAGAGCAACTTGTCCATGAACTACTCTTTGCAGACGATGCCACTTTAGTTGCCCATTCAGAGCCAGCACTTCAGCGCTTGACGTCCTGTTTTGCGGAAAGTGCCAAAATGTCTGGCCTAGAAGTCAGCCTGAAGAAAACTGAGGTCCTCCATCAGCCAGCTCCCCACCCTGACTACCAGCCCCCCCACATCTCCTTCAGGCACACAAAACTCAAAACGGTCAACCAGTTTACCTTTCTCGGCTGCACCATTTCATCAGATGCAAGGATCGACAACAAGATAGACAACAGACTCGCCAAGGCAAATAGCACCTTTGGAAGACTACACAAAAGAGTCTGGAAAAACAATCAACTGAAAAACCTCACAAAGATAAGCGTATACAGAGCCATTGTCATACCCACACTCCTGTTCGGCTCCGAATCATGGGTCCTCTACCGGCATCACCTACGGCTCCTAGAACGCTTCCACCAGCGTTGTCTCCGCTCCATCCTCAACATTCATTGGAGCGACTTCATCCTTAACATCGAAGTACTCGAGATGGCAGAGGCCGACAGCATCGAATCCACGCTATTGAAGATCCAACTGCGCTGGGTAGGTCACATCTCCAGAATGGAGGACCATAGCCTTCCCAAGATCGTGTTATATGGCGAGCTCTCCACTGGCCATCGTGTCAGAGGTGCACCAAAGAAGAAATACAAGGACTGCCTAAAGAAATCTCTTGGTGCCTGCCACATTGACTACCGCCAGTGGGCTGATATCGCCTCAAACCGTGCATCTTGGCGCCTCACAGTTCGGCGGGCAGCAACCTCCTTTGAAGAAGACCGCAGAGCCCACCTCACTGACAAAAGACAAAGGAGGAAAAACCCAACACCCAACCCCTACCAACAAATTTTCCCCTGCAACCGCTGCAACCGTGTCTGCCTGTCCCGCTTCGGACTTGTCAATCACAAACGAGCCTGCAGCTGACGTGGACATTTACCCCTCCATAAATCTTCGTCCGCAAAGCCAAGCCAAAGAAAAGAATAGGCACAAATGAATTGGCTGAAGCAGTTGAATTACCATTGGAGTTTAGACAATTTCAAGAAAATAAACTACATAGAAGGAAGAGAATGTTTTCATGTGAGGCAAAAGATCAAGCTTTAGATTATCCAAAAGAAGCATACAGAGTTCAGTGCTTCAGCTTAGTGCTAGGCAAAGCTATTCAATCTTTAGAGTCTAGATTTTAGCAGCTTAAAAGCCATGTAAAATTATTTGGATTTTTAAATAACTTTCAGAGCTTACAAAAGGCGGAAATAAGGAAACACACTGCAGGCCTTGAAGCAGCTTTAACTGACACCATATTAAAACAGAGCACTGATGGAGGGGTAGTTACTGAAACAAATAAAGACGTGGGTTGTTACCTGTTGGCCAAAGAACTTGAACCTCTGAAAACTTTTCTTCGCTTCAGTGTCGTTAGGCTTCAAGCTCTGTTTGAATACCAGGTAGTAAACAATTGATTCACAGCATTTCCTAATGTTTTTATTGCTTTGAGGATTTATTTAACAATGCCCGTAACAGCCGCATCGGGCGAAAGAAGTTTTTCAAAACTAAAACTGATTAAAACATACTTACGGTCAACAATTTCACAAGAGAGACTAAACAATTTGGCGATGCGATGTTTAGAAAATGCGCTCTAGTATTTGCCAAAGCCCTTTCCTGCTCACAGTGTCGGATGTCCCCCAAAGTTCCTCAACATGATTATCCAACTGCACGAAAACCAACAAGGTCGGGTCAGATACAGCAATGAGCTCTCTGAACCCTTCTCCATTAACAATGGCGTGAAGCAAGGCTGTGTTCTCGCACCAACCCTCTTTTCAATCTTCTTCAGCATGATGCTGAACCAAGCCATGAAAGACCCCAACAATGAAGACGCTGTTTACATCCGGTACCGCACGGATGGCAGTCTCTTCAATCTGAGGCGCCTGCAAGCTCACACCAAGACACAAGAGAAACTTGTCCGTGAACTACTCTTTGCAGATGATGCCGCTTTAGTTGCCCATTCAGAGCCAGCTCTTCAGCGCTTGACGTCCTGCTTTGCGGAAACTGCCAAAATGTTTGGCCTGGAAGTCAGCCTGAAGAAAACTGAGGTCCTCCATCAGCCAGCTCCCCACCATGACTACCAGCCCCCCCACATCTCCATCGGGCACACAAAACTCAAAACGGTCAACCAGTTTACCTATCTCGGCTGCACCATTTCATCAGATGCAAGGATCGACAATGAGATAGACAACAGACTCGCCAAGGCAAATAGCGCCTTTGGAAGACTACACAAAAGAGTCTGGAAAAACAACCAACTGAAAAACCTCACAAAGATAAGCGTATACAGAGCTGTTGTCATACCCACACTCCTGTTCGGCTCCGAATCATGGGTCCTCTACCGGCACCACCTACGGCTCGTAGAACGCTTCCACCAGCGTTGTCTCCGCTCCATCCTCAACATCCATTGGAGCGCTTACACCCCTAACGTCGAAGTACTCGAGATGGCAGAGGTCGACAGCATCGAGTCCACGCTGCTGAAGATCCAGCTGCGCTGGATGGGTCACGTCTCCAGAATGGAGGACCATCGCCTTCCCAAGATCGTGTTATATGGCGAGCTCTCCACTGGCCACCGTGACAGAGGTGCACCAAAGAAAAGGTACAAGGACTGCCTAAAGAAATCTCTTGGTGCCTGCCACATTGACCACCGCCAGTGGGCTGATAACGCCTCAAACCGTGCATCTTGGCGCCTCACAGTTAGGCGGGCAGCAACCTCCTTTGAAGAAGACCGCAGAGCCCACCTCACTGACAAAAGGCAAAGGAGGAAAAACCCAACACCCAACCCCAACCAACCAATTTTCCCTTGCAACCGCTGCAATCGTGTCTGCCTGTCCCGCATCGGACTTGTCAGCCACAAACGAGCCTGCAGCTGACGTGGACTTTTTACCCCCTCCATAAATCTTCGTCCGCGAAGCCAAGCCAAAGAAAGATAGAAAATGACATTACTAAAACCATTGACTTTGAAATTATTTTGAAAGATTTTGCAAATAAAAAAGCCAGAAAAGTCTGTTTCTAAAAGACCTGCATAAACAGTTGGTCTGTAATTGTCTTAACTTGTATTAAAAAATTAAAATTTTCATATTGTCTTTCAATATTTAGTAAATCAAGCATTTAATGCTTTTTGGCTAATACTACACAAAATATAAAACATCAATTTTGACTTTTTTTTAGAATAGAGGCCTTTTCTATCATTTTATTTTCCATCATATCGATTTTATAATTGGGCCCCGGAATTCCTAGCACTGGCCCTGTATATGACAGAAAATATTGGAAAGATCACCACATTAAAGTGCATGCGCAGAAATAGAAATAGAGTTAACATTTCAGTTAGAAGACCCTTCATCAGAACAAAGAATCTATGGTTTGAAACATTAACTGTTTTTCTTCTTCTGTTGAAAATATTTCACATGGATCTCTTTTCTGAATCATGTAATGAACTGCTGAGGTTTAATATTAATCCATGGGGAACCCTGAAAAACCATACATTCTCAACCTAAAGCAGAACAATTTACTCTTATTCTCTTTCTCATTTGTTTCCTGGTCCTCAACACACAATCCCTTATCTCATGCTCTAACTTTGTTGCACAACCATTTATTTGTTATAAAATCAAAGACCTTTCATTTCAAATGTACACATCCACTTGTTACCCATGATCTTGTAAGTAATCTTAAAAACAAATAGTTTGTCAAACCTGATTTCTAATTAAAATATGTTTTTCAACTTTGCCTAATATTATGCTATGTGACCAGAAGAAATAAACAGATAGTCCCATTCAAGGGTGGGACTAATACGCAGTTAAGTGTACTCCGTTTTAGATGGAATATTAAACAAAGATTGATGCAAGTTATCCCATCCTGGTTGTTTTAAATGAAATCAAGCATTAACCAACGTTACAAAAATCAGCATTTTAACTTCCATCTCTGGATCCTGTAGATTAGTGAAGATAGGACAATGAAAAACATAAGACACAGCTTTTAAGGTGAGTGAAGTTTCATAGAGGAGGACAGCATATAATTAAAATAATAATTTGAAGGTGGTCAAAGGTGTTTGGTAATTATTGAGCTATGAGGGAGCCAGGTGGGCCACATTATGGAGGAATCTGAAAGTACATCACAAGATCACAAGGTAAAGGAACAGAAGTAGGCCATTCGGCCAATTGAGTCTGCTCTGCAACTCCAGCATGAGCCAAACTATTCTCAAATCTAGTTCCAATTTCCAGCCTTTTCCCCCATATCCCTCGATTCCCTGACTAATTAGATATCTATCAATCTCCTCCTTAAACTCATCCAATTATCAGGCCTCCACAGTTGTATATGGCACCGAATTCCACAAATCCACAACCCTCTGGCTAAAGAAATTTCTCCTCATCTCTGTTTTAAATGGATACTCTTCCATTCAAAGACTGAGCCCTTTTGTCCACCAAGGAAAAAAATCTTATTCATATCTACTCTGTTCAATCCTCTCAGCATTCAAATTGTTTCTATGAGATCCCCTCTCATTCTTCTATACTACAATGAATATAGTCCAAGCGCCGATAAAATGGTCCTCATATGCTAGCCATTGCTTTCTAGGAATCATCCTCATAAATCTTCTCTGAACTCTCTCTAATATCAGTACATCCCTTTTAAGATAAGGGGCCCAAAACTGCACACAATACTCTCAATAAGGTCTCACCAGTGCTCCATCGAGCCTCATCAACACCTCCTTATTCTTATACACTATTCCTCTTGAAATGAATGCTACCATTGCATTTGCTTTCTTTACTGCCGATCCAACCTGGTGGCTAAAATTTAGGGTATCCTGCACGAGGACCCCCAAGGCCCGAATTTTGAATTTTCTCCTACGTGGAATGAAAATCACATCTTAGTTCACAAAAAAATACTCAGGGAATAAGCATCTGATGTAGTTAAGAAAGCAATTAGAGAGCAAAGTGGAATAGGTGCTGTTTTTTTTTTCCAAAGGATTTAGAATTCTTATTGCTGTCACATGTTAGAATCTTTTATAGTTCCATCAGAGGCAAAAAAGAGACAAAGTTTGCAACAACTAAATAGACCAGAAATTATGCCTCATCTAAGATTCAGGGGTGTCAGTTGGGAAAAGGTACTGAAGGGTTCACTACCAGATTTTGTATAAAAGGATGATCTCATGAAAAGATAATTTTAAATGATGATGATGGTGGACACGAGGATCAAGTAGTGGAAGACACATCTGGAGATTGTTTCATGAAAAAATGTGCAGGGTATCGTCAGTACATTTTACAAAATTAAATTGCTTCTAATTAATTCAGATTATGTTTTAATGGGAGACTGGAGCCACGTTTAGAAGTACCTTGATGTTCTGTTCTGAGACACTTTCTGGGATGTTCCAGAAATCTTGCCCTAGTGTATTTCCACCCTTGTGTTCACTGGATCCTTATTATTGAGGAAGACCATTTGCCCCACTTTAATTCATCCACCCATCCGTCACAACTTTATACTTCCCCAACTTCTGCATCTAACTATTCCAAAAGTGATTTCTGTGTCTTTATCTCCAGCATATTTCATGACATCAGTGCCCTCAAAACTCACATCCCATAATTGAATAAATGAGGCTTTGTTTACTTTCTGTATTAAAATATAATGCTAAACAGTATAACTCTTTATATTCATGGCTAAGGCACATAATTTCAGGACTGAAGCATTAAAGTCTCTCCGGTCATTCCTTGAATTTCACATGTTTGACATGGGGAATTAATCTTGTGACTTCTTGAGAATTTGAATGTCTCCCTTGTTTGTAAATAGACTGTCTTCTATTTCTCTGCCCAACAAAGGCTGGGGGTATTTATAAATATGATTAATATCCATTTAGTTTCTTTATCCAAATATTGATTTTGGCCATGCAATAACCTGGAGCATCCTGTAACATATCTCCCCCATCTCAACATTAAATAATACCTTGTGGCGGTGTGAGCAGTGTAAGAAGCACAGCCACCACGTTGAGGGTCATTAACGACTGTTTTATTTGAATCTGGCACAAGCCCCTTTAAAGGCAGCATTGGTTTGGTCACCATGTACGTGATGATGTCACCACGTTTCCTGGGGCCCATGCTGCATGGGAGTTTTGACTGAGGAAGTAAACCCTGACGGCGCCATTTTCCCAGGGCTGCCCTGCCACGTGGCATTACAAGTGCGCCGGTTCACCCTGAGCGAGTGCACTGCCACACAACCCCCTCCCCCCAGAACTGGCTATGCATCCTGCCGCTTGGGCCTGGCCTTCTGCACTGGCTGTGATGTCCAGATAAGTTCCTCCCTCCCCTCCCCCCCCCCCCAACGTCCAGGGTGAAGGTTCAGTGCAAGACCTTGTATGGCCCCTCATACGGGCACTGCAACAGTGCCCCCTGTGGTCCCCTCTGCACAAAAACAAATTGGGCAGAGTCGAGCTCCTTGAGGAGGCGGATTGGCCAGGTGCCATGGCGGGATGGAGGTGGGCGAGCCAGGGAGGTTAGTCTCCTGAAGAGGTCTGCCAGCAAATTTGCGTCCATGGTTGCGGTGTCGGGTTCAGGGCCAAAGAACTCACCAGGCAGGGAGAGCAGTGTGCCATATACCATCTCCGCCTACGAAGCTCTTGGGTGTAGTCCTGATCCCGAGGAGGACCCAGGGTAGTTCATCCACCCAGTCGGGGCCGGTGAGTCTGGCCATGAGTGACGCCTTCAGGTGCCTGTGGAACCATTCCATCAGCCCGTTGAACTGCGGGTGGTACGCTGTAGTGTGGTGGAGCTTGACCCCCAGGAGTTTCGCCATCTGCATCCACAGGGCGTACATGAACTATGTGCCCCGTCACTGGTTATGTGTGTCAGGGCTCCGAACTGGGCGATCTACTGGCTGACCAGAGCCCTGCCGCAAGTCTCTGCAGAGGCTTCCTTGATCAGGATAGCCTTGGGCCATCTCGTAGCATGGTCCACTACCGTGAAAAAGTAACGTGTCTCCCTGGATACTGGCAAGGGTCCAATGACATTGACGTGGATGTGCTGGAAACTGCAAGCTGCCAAGTCGAAGTATTGGATGGGGGCCTGCATATGTTGGTGGACTTTGGAGGTCTGGCACCTGAGTGAGTTCTTGGCCAGATCCACCACTTTTTTCCTTAACCCGTGCTATATGAACTGCTCCACGACCATCTTCACCACCGGGTGAGCGAGGTCGTGGATCATGCTGAAGACTCTCACAGGATTACCGGACGCGGCGTACCTGTCGAAACATCGCAGAACAGCATGTCCGGGCTGCTGGGCACTTGGACATCTTTGAGTTCGAGGCCTGAGATGGCAGTCCGCAGGGCTTGTGTCTCCGCATCATTTCTCTGGGCTTGAGCCAGTTGAGTGCAGTCCAGGCCGGGGCAAAAGTGTTGATGGCTGGACGTGAGAGTGTGTCCGTCACCACATTGTCCTTGCCGGCCCTGTCCCTGATGTCGGTAGTGAACTCTGACACGCACGAGAGGTGGCGCTATTGTCTGGCAGACCACGGATCCATGGCCATTGCCAATGCCTGGGTGAGGGGGTTGTGATCCGTGAAAACTGTGAATGGCCTGCCCTCCAGAAAGTAGCAAAAGTGGCGGAAGACCAGGTACAGTACAAAAAGCTCCCGGTCGAAGGTGGTGTATTTGAGCTCTGGTGGGCACAGCTGTTTGCTGAAAGAGGCCAGTGGGCACCATTGTCCATGAAGCCACTGTTCCAGGATCCCTCCCCCACCCCCCCACTGCTGTAACTGAGGTGTCCACGGAGAGTGCCGTGTGTGCCTCCAGTCGTGGATGTACCAGCAGCGTTGCACTGGCCAGGGCCTCCTTTGTTGCCACAAACACATTGTCTGTCTCTTCCGGCCAGGCCAGGGTTTTTTTTTTGGTGGCCATGAGCACAAACAAAGGGCGCATGTTGCGAGCGGCCCTGGGGATAAACCGATGGTGAAAGTTCACGATCCCCATGAACTCCTGCAGGCCTTTCAGGATAGAGGGTGGACGTACATAATGACATCACCACATTGCCTTGGAGTGCGTGCCATGCGGTAGTTTTGACTGAGGAAGAAATCCCCGATGGCTCCATCTACCCAGGGCTGCCCTGCCACGTGGATTTACAAGCAGGATCGGTTCACCCTGAGTGGTGCGCCGCCACAACCTGTTATTTTTCCATCCTTCAATCAATTATTTTATCCAAACTGAAGTTTTGCCTCACAGTTTAGAGATTACATTTTAATTAGTACCATTTTTTTAAGATTACAACAGCACTTCACATAATATTTTACACAGAGGGAGGTAAATGTATGAAATGGGCTACCAGAGGAGGTGATTGAGACAAGTGCTATTGCAATGTTTAAGAAAAAAATGAGTCAGATACATAAATAGGGTAGGTTTAGAGGGATGAGCCAAACACAGGCAGGTAGTTATGAAAAATACCTGGCAATGAATGACAGGAATGGTCCTAGTCAACATGGTTTTTTTAAAGGGTAGATCATGCCTGACTAACCTATTAGAGTTTATGAAGAAATCTCAGGTAGGATAGAGATAGGGAAGGCTGTAGATGTTATATATTTGGATTTTCAAAAGCCTTTCGACAAGGTGCCGCACATTAGGCTGATAAATGAGGGTCTATGGAATTACAGGGATACTATTAGAGTGGATAGAAAATTGGCTGAGAGGCAGAAACAAAGGGTTAAAATTAAGGGATCCTGTTCAGAATGGCTGTCTATAACAAGCGATGTTCCGCAGGGGTCAGTCTTGGGGCCGCTGCTGTTTACAATTTACATCAACGATTTAGATTGTGGAATGAATGGTTTTGTGGCCAAATTGTGACACTAAGATAGGTGGCGGAGCAGGAACTGTTGAAGAAATTGCAGAGGGATATAGGACTGGGCAAAAATATTGCAGATGAAGTACAATGTTAAGAAATGTTCGGTTCTACATTTTGGCAGTGGAAATAAACAGGCAGAGAACTATTTGGACGGGGGTAAAATTCAATCCTCAGAGGTGCAGAGAGACCTGGGCGTCCTTGTGCAGAGTAATCTAAAAGTTAATGCCCAGGTGGGATGGGTAGTGAAGAAGGTGAATGCTATGCTAGCATTCATTTCAAGAGGTATAATGTATAAGAGTAGAGAGATATTAGTGAGACTCTATGGGGAACTGGTGAGACCCCGTTTAGAGTACTGTGTACAGTTTTGGGCCCCCTATCTTAGAAAATATGTGATGTTGTTGGAGAGGGTGCAGAGAAGATTTACTAGGATAATTCCTAGTATGCAGGGGCTGGCATATGGGAGCATTTGACAGCTCTTGGGTTGTATTTGTTGGGGTATAGGAGAATGAGGGGGGATCTCATAGAAACATTTCAAATATTGGAAGGTTTTGACAGAGTGAATGCAGATAAGATGTTTCCCTTGATGGGTGAATCGAGGACAAGGGGTCATAGTCTTAAAATTAGAAGTTATTAAACAGAGAGAAGGAAAAGCTTCTTTTGTCAGAGGGTCATAGATCTGTGGAACTCATTGCTGCACAAAGCAGTGGAGGCCAGATCACTGGGAGTATTTAAACAGGAAATGGATGAGTATCTCATTAGTAAGGGCTATGGGGAAAAGGTGGGAAATTAGAACCAGTTGTGAGCATAGTTCAACTTAGTGAAGAGTCACGGAACAGACTTGATGGACCTAATGGCCTGCTTCTGCTCCTTTAACTTGTGAACTTGTGAAGTAGGATGAGTGAGGTGGGACATTTTGGTTGGCATGGGCAAGTTCTTGAGGGGCCTCCTCAAGGCTGAATGACTATGAATCCATGACCATAGATAATTTAAATTGTTTCATTAAAAGCTTTTTAATTTTGTTTAAAAAAGTCAAATCTCAATCTAGCATTAACCATTTATGTGTATATTAAAAGATAAAAGTTACTTTAGCAGAAGTCTGAATTGTAAGACAGATGGACTCTGAGCATGCAATATTATAGCTATCAGAAAAATATGGTTGGGGAGAAAACAGGTTTGGCAGCTCAGTGTTCTGGCATATAGATCCTAAAGGTGTGATAGGGAAGGAGATTGCATTTTTCATTTAAAATCAGAATTTATTGTCCTGAATATGCGTCATGAAATTCATTGTTTTGCGGCAGAATTAGAGGTGCAAAAATTGTTTAAAAAAAAATAGTGCAAAAGAAAAGAAAAAGCGGAGATGTGTCCAGGATTCATTATCCATTCAGAAATCTGATGGCGGAGGGGAAGCAGTTTCTGTACCTTAGGGTGTTTTTCTTCCTGATGGTAATTGTGAAAAGAGGGCATCGACTGGGTGGTTAGGGTCTTTGATGATAGAAGCTGTTTACTTGAGACACCAGCTTTTGTAGATGTCCTTAATGGAGAGAAGAACAATGCCCATGAAGACACCAGCCAAGTTCACAAATCTGTAGCCTTTATCTGTCCTGGGCCACATGTCAGAATGCTCTCTGCGGTACACCTGTAGAAATTTTCAAGACATAAAAAAATTACCTCAAACTCTTAACAATATATTGCTGCTGTGAAGACTTCTTCATGATTGCATCGATATGAAGGTCCCAGGATAGATCTTCTGAGATATTGACACGCAGCAATTTGAAGTTCTTAATCCTTTCCATGGCTGACCCGTCAGTGAGTATTGGTTTGTGTTCTCTTGGTTTCTCCTTTCTGCATTGATTCTCCTGGTTTTGCCTTCCACAATCAGTTTCATAGTTTTGCAATCATTGAGAGCAAATTTGTTGTTGTGATACCATTCAGCTAGCTTATATATATCACTCCGTATGCTTCCTCATTGCTGTCTGCAATTCTGCCACTGACCATGGTGTAATCGGCAAGTTTACAGATGATATTTGAAATTATGCCTAGCCACACAGTCATGGGTGTAGAGAGAGTAGAGCAGTGGCTAATGTATCCTTCAGGTGTGCCTGAGTTGATCATCAGTGAGGAGGAAAAGTTGTTACCGATTCGTACTGTCTGTGTTCTTCCAATGAGGAAGTCAAGGATACAATTTAGGTACAATTTAATGGTGGACATGACCAACCTCTCAAAGCATTTTATCATACATAGCCATTAATGATGTTATGCTTTGCCTTGGAGGATATAATGGAGGACATCATGGCAGTAATGGAGAAGATTAAACTTGGGGAATTGTCATTGGTGAAACCACACTTGAAATATTGCGTGCAGTTCTGGTCATCAAACTATAGGAAGGATGACATTAAGTTGGAAAGGATAGAGAAAAGAATGACAAAGACTGGGGTTCATGAGTTATAAGAGACTAAACATTTTTCCCTGGAGTGTATGATGCAGAGGGTATACTTATAGAGGAATATAAAATCATGAGGGGCATATTTCTTATGTCTTCTTCCTAGGTCGGGATGTCTAAATCTAAAGGTCATAAACTGAAGATGAATGGGAAAAATTTTAAAAGAAGTAAAGGGTAACATGAATGTTTGGTTCCCACATGGAAAGAGCTACCAGAGGAAAAAGTAAAGAGGGTTACAATTACAGCATTTAAAAGACATTTAAACCAGTACATAGTTTAGAGGGGTATGGGCTAAGTGCAGGAAAATGAGATGAACGCTAACAGGCAACTTGGTTGGCAATATGCTTCCATACTATATAGTTCTATGATTATTTGACTCTAACTCTAAATTGAATGGACAGAAATTTATCTACAGCAGTGTATCCTTCAAAACAAAGAAGAAAGATATATTTATAAAGACACTGAGTAGGATAAGTTTACTTTGATCATTTGATCAGTGAGGATCTTACCTGCAATAGCAATAGAATAAAATTGCATGCCAGATCATAAACACAATTGGGATTTCTACAGCTATAAAAGCATTTGATAACCTATTTGAAAGGCATCAGTGGTCAATATCATCCTTGCATAGTGGGCAGATGGAAAATTGGCAACCTATTTTACACCACAATCAATTTTATTAACAGAAAGTCAGCCGCTGGGTCTAACAGGCTGCCAATTGTAATTAGCCCATTTTTGCACAAGTGACATTGACCAATTTCAATCGTAACCTTTTTTTTTGCATTGATTTCATTGAAATTGATAACCTGTTCTATAATATTACTTGAATCTAAATTGGTGCCTAGATTATTAATCTTTCAAACAATGAACTAGTAAAAATATTGAGTTTTTGTTTTGTTCTGTGAGGGTTAATTTTACGCACAGCTAGCTAATTCAACTCTGGGGCGACTTCTCAGTCTCCACAAAATCTTAATGTGCTTCTGTGTTGGTCTGACAAAAATAAGACCTTATATTTGAATTAAATTATGCACCTGGGGAATAGTCAAAATATTTTAGTCTCGAGTGCATTGTTGAAATATCCTTAAACACAAGTTCTAATGAGCAAAGACTTTTGGTCAAATATAATACTTGTACTTAAACTTCCATTAACACATTATAATTATAGGAAGCATTTGAGGGGTTTTATATATATATATATAAAGCAATATGAAAATGTCTGAGGTTTGCAAGGATCACTGAAGTCTCCATCCCACCACACCCCCCCCCCACCCCCCACATCAATGTGATCTACCAGGATCATTAGGCACTTTTAAGATGCAGCACCTGGGTAAAACCAACACGGTGATTTAAGGGGGATCCCGCCCCCTTGATGACATGTTGAATGACATGCCATGCACTTACCAGAAGTACTACCGGAAGTGACAAATCGAAGTCCAAATGGTGAATGGGAACAGGAACGATCTTCAGATGCTGGCTAATCAACTCTGCTGGTGCTGCAGTATAGCAACAGTTGTGACCATCGCTGTCTGGCGAATGCTGTAGTCATTGGAGAAGCAGCAGGATGTAACCACTGCGCATTTCAGTAGCTGCAGCCTGGTGAAGCACGCACATACCCGGAACAACCGGGTCGGCCATTTTTGTTTTCAATCCACCGGTGGATGCGACCTGGGTAAGTTTGACTGGTTTTCCTGACTATCTCTGAGGTAGGTCAGGGACCCAATTGGATTTGGACCACACTGACCAGGTCGGAGCCTTTCAAGCTGCCGCATGAGTGGGGCACAAGCTGGGCTAATTGATCAGTTAACCCCATTTGACATGGCAGCTTGAAAGGGCCTATGGTCTGAAGAGGACATGCAAAATCTTTGACAACCTATATATGTTATTTTTCAATTATTGTGGGGCCCCCTTTTTGTGTCATGCATAAATGGATGCAAATATATGTAGATAGATAGATAGATATACAGGTCATATTTAATAGAGTTGTTGGGTTTGGCATGGAATAAAACTGAACTTATAATTTATTATTTCACATTCAGTACTTATTGAGTCTTAAAGTCTTGTCAATTAGACAATGGAAGGGTCAAGGGGGAACCATTGTTGGGCTGTGCTTAGGGCATCAGTTGGCCTTAATCCATCCCTGATAGGCTCTGATGATGTGCCAACCTACTCAACCAACTAAAGCTTCCCTACTGTACACTCATAACCCTCTATCTTTCTTGCATCTGTGTGCCAGTCTGAGCCTTTTAATTGTCCTTGTTGCTCTAGCCTCCACCACCACCCTGACAATGCATTCGAGGCAGCTGCTACTTACTGTGTAAAAAACTGTAAACTTTGCCCTTTTCACCTTCTACTGATGTCCTCTGTAGTTTTCTACTCGCTCCCCAAGTCAAAAATGCTGGCTGTCTATCCTATCAATGCCTCTCATTATCTTGTTGACTTCCTATAAGCCACCTCTCATTCTTCTTTACTCAAAAGAGAAAAGCCCCAGCTCTGTTAACCTTGCCACATAAGACATGTTATCTAATCCAGGCAAAATCATGGTAAATCACCTCCGCACCCTCTCCATACCTTATATAACTTTCTGTAATGAGGCAACCAGAACTGAACACAATATTACAAGTGTGATCTAACCAACATTTTATAGAACTGCAACATTACCTCATGACTCTTCAACTCAATCTCCCAATTCATGAATGCCTTCTTAACTACTTGTTCAACCAATGTGGCAACCTTGAGAGATCTATGGATTTGAACTCCATGGTCTCTCTGTTCTTCCATATTGTTATGAATCTTTCCATTAACCATGCACAAAGCCTTCAAGACTCACCTTTCAAAATTCATTTCACACTTATTTGGATTGAACGCCATCTGCCACATTTCCACCCAATTCTGAATCCTGACTATATCCTATTGCAAACCCATTACAACTTCTTCATGATCTACCACACCTTCAATCTTCATGTCATCTGAAAATGTACTGACCATCCCTCCACTTCTTCATTCAGGTCATTTATAAAAATTACAAAGCACAGGGATCCCAGAATAGATCCCTGCAGAACTCCACAGGTCACTGACCTTGAAGCAGAAAATGTTTCATCTACTACTAACACTCTGCTTTCTGCAGGCAAGCCAATTTTGAATCCACCATGCCAAGTTTCCATGGATCCCATGCCTCATGGCTTTCTGAATAAGTTTACTATGGGGGACTTTGTCAAATGCCTTATTAAAATCCAAATAGACCACATCTACTACTGTAACTTCATCAATTTCTTTTTGTCACTTCCTCAAAATATCAATTAGGTTAGGGAGACATAACCAAAGCCATGATAACTATCCCTAAGAAGACTATAACTCAACTCTAAATGCTCATAAATCTTGTCCTTATGAATCCTCTCCAAGAGTATGCCCACCGCTGATGTAAGACTCACCAGTCTGTAAGTTCCAGGATTCTATGAACCTTTTTAAGCAAGAGGGCCACATTTATCCTTCTCCAATCCTCTGGTACCTCTCCTTTGGCCAATGAGGATGCAAAGATCATTTCCAAAGCACTAGCAATCTCTTCCATTGCTTCATGTAGTAACATGGGGTATATGTTGTTAGTTCGCATTATTAATCAAAATATTTTAAGAAAATCCAGCATTTCCTTTTTCTGAAAACTCTATGTTTTCCAGTAGGCAACTTGTTCTATGCTGACCTCACATTAACCAAATTTCCTCTCCTTGGTGAACACAGAAGCAAACTATTCATTGAGGACTTCCCCTACCTCCTTGGCAGGGGTGCAGTGCTCATTTTTTAGGTATTGGTGCTTACCAAAAATGGTGACAAGGAGGTCTCACAAGACCTGGCCTTGTATAATTGAGAGTGAACGGTAGGATGAGAAAGGAGGATGACCATTCATGGAAGAAACAGAAACCTTTTATGTCCAGAATAGCACTCGGGAGTGTGGTGTGCCTGGAGCCATGAGGTCCCAGAGCAGCCCCTGAGTGGGCCCATGAGGTTCTGGAGTGGCCCCATGAGGTGCCAGAGTACCGCTCCAGTGAGTTTCTGCAACCTGCTCCTCAGCCTCCAGGCACATGTTGCTTCCTTTATTATTAAGTGGCCCGACCTTCACTCTCATTATCCTTCTGTTCTTCATGCATGCATCAAACTCTTTTGGGTTTACCATAATCCTACTTGCCAAGGGCTTCTCATGCCATGTTCTAGATCTCCTTTCTTAAGTTCCTTCCTGGTTACTATATAATTCTCTTGAGTGCTTCCTATATTTTGCTTCATAAAACCTTTGTATGTTTCCCTCCTCCTCTTAACTAGCTGTTTTATCTCTTTTGTCAACCACAGTTCCCTTATTCTACCTTTACTCTGTTTCCATAGAACAAACCTATACAGAATCCTGCAAAAGTAGTCCCTAAACCTCCTCCACATTACTCTGTGCTGTTCCCAACAACATTTATTCCAAGTTTATTCTCCCTATTTTCTGCCTAATCTCATCCTAATTAGCCCTTCCACAATGAAATACCACCATTTGGTCTGACCCTATCCTTGTCCATAACTATTTCTAAAGGACAGGGTGTTTTGATCGCTTTCACGAAAATCCTCTACCACTGAGAGATCTGTAGCCTGACCAGGTTTGTTACCCAATACTAGATTCACTATGGCCTCTCCTCCACTCAGCTTGTCCACATACTGTGTGAGGGATCCTTCTTGGACATGCCTGACAAATTCTGCCCCATTTATCCCTCTTGTAGTAAAGAGGTGCTAGTCAATATTTGGGGAGTTGAAATCTCCCACCACCCAGTTATTTCTGTACCATTCCAAAATCTGCCCATTTATCTGCTCTTCAGTCTCTATTTGGGGGCTATAGACTAACGTAACATAACATAACAATTTACAGCACGGAAACAGGCCATTAGGCCCTTCTAGTCTGCACCGAACCAAACACCCTACTCTAGTCCCACCTCCCTGCACAATGCCCATAACCCTCCATCTTGTTCTCATCCATATACCTGTCCAACCTTTTCTTAAATAATACAATTGACTCCACCGCCACTATTTCTCCCGGAAGCTACCACTCTCTGAGTAAAGAAGTTCCCCCTCATGTTACCTCTAAACCTCTGCCCCTTAATTCTTAACTCATGTCCTCTTGTTTTAAACTTTCCTCCTCTTAACGGAAATAGTCTATCCACATCCACTCTGTCTATCCCTTTCATAATCTTAAATACTTCTATCAAATCCCCTCTCAACCTTCTACGCTCCAAAGAATAAAGACCTAATCTGTCCAATCTCTCCCTATACTCTAGATGCTTAAACCCAGGTAACATTCTGGTAAACCTTCTCTGCACTCTCTCCACTCTGTTTATATCCTTCCTATAATTAGGTGACCAGAACTGCACACAGAACTCCAAATTAGGCCGCACCAACGTCTTATACAGTCTCAACATCACCTCCCAACTCCTATATTCCATGCAATGATTGATAAAGGCCAGCATACTAAAAGCCTTCTTCACCACCCTATTCACATGAGTTTCTACCTTCAGGGAATGATGTACCTAAATCTTTCTGCTCTTCTGTATTCATCAATGCTCTCCCATTTACCACGTATGTCCTGTTCTGATTCTTCTTACCAAAATGAAGCACCTCACACTTATCAGCATTAAATTCCATCTGCCATTTTTCAGCCCACTTTTCTAAGCAGCCCAAATCCCTCTGCAATCCTTGAAAACCTTCTTCATTATCCACTATTCCACCTATCTTAGTATCGTCTGCATATTTACTAATCCAATTTACCACCCCATCATCTCGATCATTAATGTATATAACGAACAACAATGGGCCCAATACAGATCCTTGAGGCACACCACTGGTCACCGGCCTCCAACCTGACAGATAATTATCCACTACCACTCTCTGGCCTCTCCCTTTCAGCCAATGTTCAATCCATTTGACTATCTCAAAATTTATACCTAAAGACTGCACCTTCTTAACTAACCTTCCATGTGGTACCTATCGAAGGCCTTACTGAAGTCCATATATACAACATCCACTGCGCTACCCTCATCCACATTCCTAGTCACCTCTTTAAAAAATTCAATCAGATTTCCTCCCACAAATCCATGTTGAGTGCTCCTGATCAGACCCTGTCTATCCAGATGTTTATAAGTACTATCTCTAAGAATTTTCTCCATTAATTTTCCTACCACAGACGTCAAACTTACAGGCCGATAGTTGCCAGGCTTCCTCCTTGAACCCTTTTTAAATAACGGAACCACATGCGCAATGTGCCAATCCTCCGGCACTATCCCCATGTCTAATGACATTTGGAAAATTACCGCCAGAGCCTCTGCTATTTCCCAATACAGTGATTGCTCCCTTCCTATTTCTGACTTGCACCCACACTGACTCAGTTGACAATCCTTCCACAATGTCCTCCGTTCTGCAGCTGCGATTAGTAATGCTACTACTCACCCCCAATCCCCACCCTATTTTATCTCCCATCATCTTCTGTAAAAACATCTAAGTCCTGGTACCTGCATCAACTAATTCTGTCCTTGCATCATCCAAGTCTGTAACAGCCACAAGATTGTTATTCCATCTACAGATCCATGGTATAAGTTCAGCTCCCTTATTCTTAATTCTTCTTGCATTGAAATAAACACAGTTCAAACCCTCCAACTGACTACATTTCCTCACAAACCCATTACATATTGTATCTGCCTCTCATTCTGATTCCCATCCTCCTACCAAACTACAGGCAGACACAGGTTACAAATGTCTGGGTTACAAACAACTTGTAATTTTGCTTATGGACTGATCCAGGTAAAGGAACTCATTTGTAACCTCAGGACTGTCTGTATTCTAAACCTCCCAGAGCAGTACTAGTAAGCTTACCTGCAAGCATAATAGACCTCTCCAGTTCTGATGCAAACCATCCCACTTTCCCTGGAACAGAGGCCAATGATCCAGAAATCTGACGCCCTCCCTCCTGCACCATTTCTTTAACCACAGGTTAAGCCGCATTATCCCTCCTATTTGTAACCCCACTGGTACATGCATGGTTAGCAATCCTGAGATCACTTTGCACCAAACCCCCTTAACTCTCTTTGCAGGACTTCATCACCCATGTCATTGATCCCTACATGGACCACACATCTAGCTGCTGATCATCCCTCGTGTGAATGTCGTGAACTCCATCTGAGATATCCTGGACCCTGGCACCTGGGAGGGGAGGGGGGGGAGGAAACAGGGGACATATCTTCAGGATTCTTGATCTCTTCCACAGAACCATTTATCTGTTTCCATAAATATGGAATCCCCTATCACTACAGCTCATTTGTTCTCCTCCTCTTTTAGTCACAAGGCCACACTCCATGCAAGAGACCTAATGGCTATGACATCTCCCTGATAGGTCATCCTCACAACAGATTACAAAATGATATACATGTTATTGAGGGGCACGGCCACATGGGGTACCCTGTACTGAATGCTTGTTTACTTTTCCTCCCCTTACTGTCACCCAGCTACCTTCTTCCTGCCTCCTAGCTGTGATTGAGTCCCTGTAACTTGTGTCTATCATCCCCTCAGCCTCCCATATGATCTGGAATTTATCCAACTCCAGCTCCAATCTCTGACATAATTTGTAAGGTATTGCAGCTGGACGCACTTCTCGTAGATGAAGTTGTCAGGGTTACTGTTACCTTCCCTGACTATCGACTTTCTGCAAGAGGAGCCTGTCCCTGTCCTGGCTACCATTCCCGCTATCTATGTAACAGCAAAAAAGAAACAAGAAAGCCCTGCCCTACCTGTGACTTCTTGCTGAACCCACTTTGTTCCTCGAGTGGGTTATTCTTATCTCAGCTCCTGCACTCTTGTGCCCAAAGCCTCGAGTCTGGTCCATTCACACAGTAGCCACTCCATTTTGTACCTCTCACCTATTTAGATGAGCTTGGAATTCCCTCTAGATGACCCAGGTGAGAGCCAGCAGGCTCTACCATGTAATATGACAAAGAGAGGATTCCAACCAGGATCACACAAGTTCATGTAAATGGAGGAAAGGGCAAAGTGTTATGGGTAATCCAAATACAGAAAAATTCTCACTGGTCTCATGTTTACCCCAATTAAATTCTAATAATGCTGTGTGAGTTGCTTCACATCTGGAACAATGTTAAGCCCACTCTGTGAGAGTACTAACAGCAGGAGCAATGAAGAGCCAAAGCATTAACATATGGACTACACCAACTCCAAAGATAGCCAATAACATCTTAAAAGCTCAACGAGACCTATGTTTACATATGTGTACAATGGTCTTATTTTCTTTAAGATGGTGGTAATGTGAGCAGATGATATTGCAATAAGATCAAGTGAAAGATTTAGTTTGGGATATTTTTTTTTCCTGATGAACCCATCCTGTCTCACATTTCAGGTGTCCAACCAATTTGGTTATTTCTATTAAAATGGATCTCACCTTATCTTCATCATTGTCAGGAGTGAGATTGCCCTTTGATTACTCTACAGTGTTTAGCTCCAAAGGATATGCAGAAACAATAGGAATACAGCACTGAGTTTCAAAATTAATTGGTCACATTGAATGGTGGTGAATTTTCACCTTTAAGAATGTCCACCATCCAAGATCTTGCCATTGTTCTGCCTCTCGCAATGGACTATTTTTCCACTCCAGCTACCACTTATTTGTTCTGTCTCGCTCATTGGACTCAATGTCCACTCCTGCTACCACTCTGATAGGCTCTGATAACTCAGTGGTTAGAACACTGGTTTTGTAAACCAGGAGTCGCGCGTTTGTTCTTTGTTGGAGCCTCACTTCCTTAAAGGGTACTGAATAAAGTGGTGACTCCTGTCTTCATTACTGTCGACAAAGTTAAAGAATTTCACGCATGTTACATTCTAAATGTAGTATTACGTGACAATAATGGAACCTTTACCTTTACTTTGACTAGTGACTGCTTTCTTTTTGCCCAAATTTGCCATGGGGCTAATGTTCCCTGCCCTGAAATTGAAAGGACCTTCCCATCTCAACTGTAACTGAGTTTGTGATATCTCCTTCATTTGTTTAAACATTTAAGAAGTCATTACAACTGTGGTAGGAACCATTTCAAAGAATGTAGTCATTTGTATATACATCAATAAAGACACTTGAGATGCATTTCATACTGATGTTTCTCAAGATTCTGTGCAACATAAAAAGGGACCATTTAGCCTTTGAGAAGGCCAGCTCTGAGATCAATCCCATCCACTTCACAGAATTCCTGTAAATATTCTTTCACACCTATCCACTTATGCCCTTTGATTCTCCTACCAGCCACATAAACGAGGGATAATTTACAGTAATCAATTAACCTAACAATTATGTGGCTCCAAGTGGATTCCATTAATTGAACGTGTCCTTGCTCATTCCTCCATTGTGGCTCTTTTTAAAATTACTTTTCTTGTAAGCATCCCAATCAGATCTTTCTTATACTGATTATCTGACTTCTATTTTGTATTAAAATCAATATTAATAATATGGTCAGTATTTCCTGAATTCATTAAAAGAATATTTTTGTCTGACCTATATTTTATTCTATCAATATATTATAAGGATGATAATGAGTTTATTGTCATTACATTGTACAATGTACAGTACATCTGCACCAAAATTTTTACTTGCTGCAAATGAACAGGTATTTCCTGTTGCAGCTGAACTTGGCTCTGCCATCATGAGTGCACAAGGAGTGAAGTAGGGGGCTAAATATGCAGCTTTGAGTGTCCTGTGTTGATGGCCAGCAAAGAAGAGATGATGTTGCCAAACCACACTGATTAAGGCTGGCAAGGATCCAGTTGCAGAGGGTTGAGTAGAATTCCAGATCCCTTAGATTTGTCATACATTTTGTTGGTATCATGGTGTTGAACACTGAGCTGTATTCAATGAATAACACCCTACGTTGATGTTCCCATGGTCTAGGTGATTTAATGTAGAGTAGAGGGCTGGTGAGATTGCATCTGCTATTAACCTGCTATGACAATAGGTGAATTGAAGCAGGTCCAGGTCCTTCCTAAGACAGGAACTTATTCCATTATCAATCTCTCCAAACACTTCATCACGACAATTGTCAGTGCCACCCACCAAAAATTCTTGAGGTACGTCACCTTGCAGTTCTTTTGGGTCAATGGGTGTCCTTTTGAAGCAGATGGAGACCTCTGACCAGTTTAGCAAGAGAATGAAGATGTCTGTAAATATTCCAACTAGTTGGTTGACACAGGTTTTAAGGACACAGCCAGGTACACATTCTGGCCTGAATTTGGAAAGGTTCATCCATCTGAAAGTTCTGTTCATGTCAGCCTCAGAAATTGAAGCTGAGGGCTGTGGGGCTCAGAAGGATATTGCAGAAGAAAGAGGAATACATTGAAAACTATTCCTATAGACGTTTTTTCTGATATTAAATACTTATCATTTATGTCGTTGAATGTACATTGTCCTTCAATGTTCTCCTCGAAGCTAGCAGGATTCATAGTGTTTGGAGCGGGAATTATTTTGCTTTGCTGTTATGATCTTTGGAGATGACATTTTCATGGGCCTTTATGTAAGAGCTGTGTATGGATTGATCAATACTCAGAAGGCTTGAAGAAAATATGATGGCTAAAAGACAAAACATACCTTTTAGTTGTTAAGATACAACAATTGCCTAATGCATCCATCTGTGAAAATCACATTAGAACAAAGCCATAGGTCAATTCTCCCATTTTTGTATGACTGTTTCAACAATTTGACGAGTTTCTGCATATATTGGCGCAGTGCCTTTTCTTACAAAATATTAAGATCAAAATCTGAGTTCACGCAATAACTTGTAATAAAGTTACTGAGGTAGTGGTACATCATAAATTCTTCTTTGGCTTGGCTTCGCGGACGAAGATTTATGGAGGGGGTAAAAGTCCACGTCAGCTGCAGGCTCGTTTGTGGCTGACAAGTCCGATGCGGGACAGGCAGACACGGTTGCAGCGGCTGCAGGGGAAAATTGGTGGGTTGGGGTTGGGTGTTGGGTTTTTCCTCCTTTGCCTTTTGTCAGCGAGGTGGGCTCTGCGGTCTTCTTCAAAGGAGGTTGCTGCCCGCCAAACTGTGAGGCGCCAAGATGCACGGTTTGAGGCGTTATCATCCCACTGGCGGTGGTCAATGTGGCAGGCACCAAGAGATTTTTATCATAAATTAAACATAATATAAATGTCTCCATAACTGGAACTAATGTTAATCACTCAAACATCCATCCACAGCACCTAATCAATACAAAATCTACACTTTCAATGTGAGTTTTATAAGATCACTTTGAACCAGATCTATTACTGGCAAAACAAAAAAATTGAATACATTCACCTGCTTTTACCTTGAGATATTTTATGTTTCTATGCAATTTTTTCATGCACCAATGCATCAAGTAATCTCTGCACCAGCCATTGTGAGTGGTTTCTGTTACTGATTGCTGCCATAGAGACAGAAATTATGAGCAGAGTATGTCATTTTCACCTTCTTCAATATCACAATCTTGGTCTCTCAGCATACCCTTGACATCTTTTTATGCCAGTGCTTGTATATAATATTTATATATTAATTGGCTCTATTTATACAGGTACTGCCTTCCGTGGTAGAATCCACAGGTTCTCCTTATCTCAGTTCTGAATGCCATACTCTACACCAGTGGTTCTCAACCTTTTTCGATTTAAGGCCCACCTGGTTTCCAGCTTAACATCTCTTGGCCCACTAGTGGCGATAACTAAGCAATATTTTCGTCCAAATATGCTCGGTAAGAAAAACATATTTATCTAATTTGAAGTAGTATAGTTAACATTTTAAGGAACAAAAAACACTGCAAGCATGCACTGAACATGAAAACTCCTAATCAAAATCAAAGGTCAAGCCATTTTAATGTGACCCTTGTTCCTGAAGTTTCTTCACCAGTTTCCACATCCTTGGTTCTGTGGCACTTTAGTGAAGTAAAGTAAGTTCAGATGCTCTGAATCCATATCTTTGCACAATTGTTAGAACAGCAGAGAGTTCAAAGCCCCACCTTTCACATAGTTCACAATTTTGATAACTTGATCAAAAACATCCTGAAGTGGAGATGGAAGGGTTTTTGAACCAACAGCTTGCCAACATAACACACAGGGAACAGCAATGACTTTTACAGATTGATCTCATACAAGAGTTTGGAATAATTACCATACTAACAGGGACAGTTAGTTTATGTTTGATTTATTTCTATGGTGTCAGGATGTTACCTTGAATGTTAAAGGTTATTAATTTTCTCGGAATAGCCAAGTAAACTTGTAACACATCCTAAAGTCACGCAATCCCATCCAGGGTAAATCTTTGATGAAAATTTTTGCAAAAATAATTATATCCAATTTTAGAGGAGCCTCTTGAGTCTTAACTGAAGGGAAGATCAACACACAGTAAGAAGACAGGAAAAACACACTTCTGAATCAGCCTGAATCTGTCTTGTGAGGCAGTCTAATAGGAATTGTGACTGGGTGCTGAGCACCAGGCCGCTTATATTGAGAGATAGCCAGATGACCTCACTGACCTCAGTGCATTGTCTCGGTCGTCTCGGAGGACCAAGACATGACCTCAGACCCGTCCTGTCCTCAGTGGGTTGGGAAGTCTCTATGGCCCACACGGAAATACGCTATGGCCCACCTGTTGGGAACCACTGCTATGCAACCTTACACCAAATAATGTTTTGGTGCTAGGCTCACAACAGCTGCAAACCTGTTCAAACTCATTTAAGTTAAACAAGAAAATCTACAGATGCTAGGGTTGAGATTCCTGATGAAGAGCTCAGGCCCGAAACAATGATTGCCTTTTTTCCATTGGTGCTGTGTGACCTACTGAATTTTTCTACTGCCTTTGTGTAATAAATTCATTTAATTAAACTTTAGTTCTAAATTGTTTTAAAAGGAAATTACAATGCTTATTTGTAAAAAGATAGAACAAGAGTAACCAACTGATTTATTTAAGTGAACAAATGGTAACAATTAAAACAATGCAACAATGTAAAGTATAGATGAATTATGGCTCTTTTTGTGCAGTCATCAGGAAGTTGTTTCTAACACATGTTTACATTGGATGCCAGTTTTCTGTGGTTGACTTGAGATTCCAAACTTGCAAGCTGTAAACAAAATCAATAATTGACCATAATTTATGAATTATTTTGGTAACTTTAAATTGTTACTATGGAAACATCCTCTGAAACACATATAAAGTGTGTGTTTCAATGGTTCTTAGTGTATTAACTCTCTCAGAGATCAAACATAGCTAAAACATAATTTAATCAGTTACTTCTGACATCTCATGTCATTTTCTTGACTTTGTTACAAAAACTTTTTTTTTTAATTTGTACATTATATCTGTTCATTCATATCAAAAGTTTCACTGTCACTGTCTAGCCAAAATTTTGAAAGAGATTCACATTGGTGCATCCTGGAGTGACTTGTGTTTTTGATCATCTGAATTAAAGACTTATAAAACCAAGTACAGTGTATACACTATATTCCATTCCTCATGTCCTTGACTTGAAAACAAAAACATTTTTTTATAAGTGTTAGCAGATCTGAGGATTTGGACTTCTTCCTGAGAAAGAAGAAGTATGATCAGCATAAATATAATGCAATGTTTGGGAGCCATGATCTAATCTCTAGGATTCAGGACATTCAGATTGAGTTTAGGATGTCAAATTTATAAGCTTAAAGAACAATAATACTTTGAGAGAGAACATGTGACTGAATGCAACTCCTAATATCTTCCCTTTATTGCTTTTGGATACAACTGGTTCAACTTCAAATGTCATCCTTTTAACTGTCTATGCAACTGTACTTGGGCCCAGTAAACAATGGAGTGAAACACGAAAGTCTGCAGATGCTGTAATTGTAGTAAGAACACCGAAATACTGGAGAAATGCAGCAGGTCTCAGCATCTATAGGAGGTAAAGATATACCTCGAAGAAGGGCTCAGGACTGAAATGCCAGTTATATATCTTTACCACATATGGATGCTGCAAGACCTGCTGAGTTCCTCTAGTATTGGGATGAGGAGAGCTTAAATGGGTATACTTAACCTTCAATGAAGTGCAAATGCTCCAAGCTTTTCGCCCTGCAAATCTCATCATGTGCATTTGAAAAAGAAGACATAGTGTAGGACTGATTTTGGACTTCAGGATGAAGGTTAACCACAATCCATTACATAAGAATTGTGAGAGTAGAAAGCACAAAGTTCCTTTGTGTGGATATAAAGGATGACCTAATTATGATTCCTGATGATTTTGCACAAAAGTAGCCATATTTGTCTCTATTTTACTTTGTTGTGTAGTTGTAATTGTTACTATTTGTTTACTTAAACAAATCATTTGATTATTCTTGCTCCATCCTTTGTACTTCAAATAAGCATCGTGATCTCAATTTAAAACCACTCACCACTGACGACAATATTCCCATCAATACATCCAATGTAAATAATGCAGATAGAGTGAAATGGTCAACGTTACAACTATTCCCGACATTCAGCACCTCCTTATTGGTCAGGGATGAGCAGCAGCACACCTCCACTTCCTGAGGACGCAGAGGAGGGCAAAGCTACAGGTCCATATTTTGACCACATTTTCCAGGACCACAATTAATAGTGTCCATCTAGCTGCATTATTGCGTGGTCTGGTAGCTACAAAGTCAATAGAGGATCATCAAAATGGCCGAGAAGATCACTGGGTTCTCCTTTTCTCAACTGGTGATATTTACTGGGACTGTTGCTTAAATGAGGCTTAAAGAATTATGAGGACCCTTTCCATCCACCACAAAGCATTTTTGACTCACTGCCATCAAGAAGGAAGTACAGGAGCATCAAACTTAGGACTGCCAGGTTGGGAAGTAGTTTCTTTCTGCAGGTTACAAGGTTGATGAATAGTATTCTGTAATTGAGTTAATCATCCTAAAATATTTGCATATATAAATGATTGTGTGTGGGGGGGGGGGGGAGGGGGAGGGGGTTATATATATACAGTCAGTTAATAATAAACTTGAACTTGAAACCCTGCCCATGAAACTTCTGGAAAGACCTGAATCACCAGTCAATTCACTCCTGCTAATTTAGCCATGTGTCAAAAAATTGAATATTTCTAAATGCATTTAACATTATTAAAATTATATATAATTATTAATAAAATTACACAAATATTTTAATCTTGAATAGGAAAACACTAATACTTTGTCAACATGCAAATCAATTCAAGTAATTAAAATATTTAAAAATATTTGTATTTTTCATAAATTGATTCAGAACCCAGATCATTCTTGACTAAGAAATTCAAGTCCATACATCTACATATTTTCTGACAGTTCCCAACAAATTCCATCCCTTATGAGTCTAAATTGCAAGGTGAGTCACTAACATGAGAGGAAAGACTCATACAAAATGAGCAGTACATTTAACGCAGTGGTTAACCATGCCTGCACCAACAGCAGCTCTGGCAGTGAACTGCTTTTTTTCCTATGTCACACTCATACCCTCCATTTATATCAATCTCCACCATCGTCTCAGGCAATGCATTCACCAATCTTACTTACTTCTGATGTCTCCCCTAAATTTTCCTCCACTCATCTTAAACGGATATTCCCTGGTCGTTGCTATTGTCACCCCACGAAAATGTTGTTGGCTGTCCGCCCTATCGAAGCCTCTCATGAAATTATAGACAGTAAAATCCCCATTATCCATCACTCAATCACCAGGAAACTCAAACAACTAGCAATAAATAAATAAATAGAACAATTTAAAAATAAATAAGAATTCATGAAGTTTTAAATAAAAGTTTAAAATTATGATGCATGACCTATTGGGAGCAAACGTTCAGACAAAGGAGCATTCGGGTCATGCCATACCTACAGCAGGAGTTTGAATAATGTATCACCTCACACTTATCCATCTGATTGAAATCCATCTGCCACTTTTCTACCCAACTCTGCATCCTGTCCATATCCTTTTTTAACCTTTGACAACCTTCAGCTCCATCCACAACTCTTCCAACCTCTGTGTCATCCACAAACTTTCTGACCTGTCTTTTCACCTCTTCATCCAGGTCATTTATAAAATCACAAAGAACAGGGGTCTCAGAACTGATCACTGAAGCACTCCACTTGTCACTGACCTCCAGGCAGAATACTTTCCTTCCACTCCTACTCTCTGCTTTCTTCCTACAAGTCATTTTTTAATCCACACGGCCAATGAGGGTCATAATGATCCTATGGCTCATGACTTTCTGGATGAGCCTCTTGTTGGGGACCTTGATAAATGAATGCATTGCTAAAATCCATGTAGAACACATCTACCACCCTACCCTCATCAAATTATTTTGTTACCTCCTCAAAAACCTCCATTAGATTCATGAGGCATGATCTTCTCTTCACAGAACCATGCTGACTATCCTTCAGTAGAGTGTACTTTTATAAATGCTCATAGATTCTATCCTTAAGAATTCTCGCCATTAATTTGCACACCACTGATCTCAGACTCACCAGTCTATAATTCCCAGGATTCTCCCTATTACCTTTTTTTTTTACAGTTTGCATGTTGACAGTAACTGTCAGTAAACATTATGTTATTGACGCATGATGGCACTCGCACAACAAGGACCGGCATCTGTGATGTTATTCCTCTGAAGTGATTGAGAAATAATTAGCAATTGATTCTATATTCAACAAAAAATGTGAAAAAATTATGGGTAAGCGGAAGGAAGGTGAAATAACAAATTGAGGTGATACAACAAATTCCATCGATCACTGCAGAAAAGGCTAGAAAAGTGGATCAATACACAAACTGCTGGAGGAACTCAGCAGGTCATGCAGCATCCATGGAAAGCCATAGGTAGTTGATGTTTCAGCTCTGAGCCCTTCAATGTGGATGCTGAAGATGGGGCAAATGTCCAAATATGAAGATGGGTGAGGAGCAAAATGGGGAAGGAGCACAGGCTTACAGGTAATCGGTGAATACTGGTGAGAGGGGAAGAAAGGAGCGAGGAAGTGGTAGGGGCAGAGGGCTGAGAAATCCACTCTCTGATATGAAGAAAGAAGGGGAGAGGATAGGAAATGGAAGACAGAAAGATGTGAATGAAAGGAAGAGGAAAGAGACAGAAATGAAAGGAGATGTGGGGGGATGAGGGAAAGCAGGGGGTGGGGTTGAGAAAGAGGGAAGATTACTGAGTATTCAAGGTCAATATTGATGGCATTTTGTTGGAAACTGTCAAGTCGTAATATAAGGTGTTGATCTTCAAATTTACATGTCCTCAAACTGGCAGTACATGAGAATATAGACAGACGTGTCTGTGTGGTAATGAGATGTGGAATTGTAATGGTTGGTCACTAGGAGATCCTTCTAGGAGATGTGGGTAGAGCTGAGGAGCTCATTGAAGCAGTCTTCCAATCTGAACACCATCTTCCTGACATACAAGAGGACACATCAGGAGCACTGGAGGCAATAAATCACCCCGATAGATTCACAGGTGAAGTGTTGCTTCATTTTGAAGGATTATTTGGGGTCCTGAATTGCCCCCTCTTGATTTATCAATGTTTCTCATTGGTATAAGTATCTTGTTCTTCCTTCTCACCCATCTATTTTTTTTTCTGGAAGGGTAAAATATTTTGATCAGTTTATGAGCAGGTTTAAGCTGGTAAAATTTCAAAGACTGCAAAAATGTATCAATGTATCCCTTTAGAAATAAGTGATTGAAAATAAATTTCCTCACTCCAGCTCAAAGCATTTCTATTGTAATCAATGATAACATGTGCCATTGGCCTCAAAAATATTGATCAGCAAGTTCACTCTCATATTATTATAGTTGACTAATTCATTTTTGTGGCCATCTTCATAGCTTTAGTTACACCAGTGGGTAAAGAAAGGGGCGCACTTTATAATGAGATTGCACGAGGCGAAATCATTAAGGCAGTGGGCAGTTGAGAGTGGTGTAACAACAGAGAAAATCTGATTCTGCGCAGAGCACAGCCTTTGGAAACAGCAGAAATCACGCAGGGGTTGAAAAGACTGATTTTAGAGGAATTAGCATGATAAGCGAGAACACAAAATCAATCCCCATCCTTGTGAGAATGGCTCTCATCGCTTTGAACTGTCAAAAAATGGCAGAATCAAATATAAAGTGCTCGAGGTTACAGGAGTGATTTGTTCAAGAAGAGATCGCTTGAGCAATTGACACAGCTCTTGAGACAATAATTGGGTTATCAAAGAGAAAACAGTTCAAGTACCACAGGGGTGAAGGCTTATTTGCATTACATTTTCATACATTCAGGCACACCTCCATTTTTTAAGCATAAAAAAGGATATCGAAGAGCTTAGTGTGGCCACAGAATCACATCATTTTCAGATAAGGCTTTCTGAATGATAATTTCACAGTTTGGCAATAACAGCAATAAATGATAAAGATTCAGCACCTGTTTTATTTGCTTGTGGTGGACAAATAAAAGGGGGGGGGGGGAAGAATAGATATTATTCCCCCTGTTTTAAATAATGGACAACTCAGCTCAGGATAAATGTCAAGTGATATGCAACGAATAGCACTTGAGAAAGAAAAAAATGTTCCCATAATGATATAATCTTCCCTCTCATCTGCAATAAGATTGTTAACAGTGAACGTCATGGAAGAGCAGTTCAAATTATGTTACAGGATAGGAACACGCAGACCTATAATATCAATGTAAATTGAGACTGTAATCACGCAATGCTTCCACAAAAAATGTGACAAAATATGTTTCTTTTTTTATATAAAATTGCATCCTTGAATTTAGTCAGCGAACCAATGGAAAATTAAATTAGTCCGAATCAAATTTTGCCCACTATTATTTGACTGTGTAGGAATAAATGTATCTCCATTCTGTGTCACACTGTGTCAGCTGTACGTATCTGTGTCAAGTTATTTTGTGTGCCTGAGGAGACTCTGTCTGTGTTAGAAGATTACAATCAAGCTGTAAAATGCTTCACTGGTTTTATAGGTTTTTAACCAACATCATGGAGCTGAAGAAATGTTTAAGTGTTGGTGCCTTTCGACATATGTTCTTACCTGAATATGGAGGTTAATGCACATGGCTGATTCTTCAGGACTAGTTTTCAAATGTAATACCGTATCTTGAGACAAAATTTAAGTTCAGGGTTCTATCAAGTTATCAAAAAGCAGTACTCATTTATTGACAGATACCACCATATATTTCAAAAACTAAAGGAAAAGATTTTCTTCTTTCATATTTGTTGAAATTTTAATTTTTGAATAATGTAAAAAAAAATCCAGCACCAACTGGCTGCCATGAGATGAAATATTTATGGATAAAAATGGAAATTCAGAGATGATTATCACTGTGTATAACTGAAGGGGCACAACAATATTGTTGCAGGCAAAGATGAAGCCAGTATACATGGTGGGGGGGGGGGGGGGGGTGTAGCTGGAGGAACTCTGTGATGGTAGCAGTTTATTGATGAAAATCTGAGATATCTCAAAATTATTGATATGGTAAGTCACTGTTCATGACCAATCAGATGCAATCCCAATACACCTTTTACTCAATCCCAGCACATATCAAGCCATGCATTAATATTAGAAAGACTGTTCCAGGTGTTGATCACAAGAACCTCACAATAAAGGGTTTTGCTTTAAGAAGTGCTAACAATGGATGGATTAAAGGTTATATATGTCATCTTCAAAATAAATTACTATGAGGAAAGGCTAATGAACAATGTTCTCAGGCAGAAGCTGTAGGGTCACTGAGTAATTGGTAGAGTAGGACATATCTAACCAAATACATACACAAAGAAAATAAATTTAACAGCATTTTTTCACACTGCTGAATATGCAGTTTTTAGAATATTAATTCCAGTAATGTCAGCCTACAAATAAATAATACAGATTAACTCTAACTGTACCTGACAACACGATGCACATTTGTAAAGTTTACAGTTTTGCAAGAAGATCCATTATTTGTCAGCCTGCTACCTATCACGTTAACCTTAAAGACAGTGTAGTCTCTATTCTGTTTGATAAGTGCTTGTTGATTTGGGTCAAAAGCCAGCAATAGGTAAATATCACTATATATCTATCTTAGCAGCACTTATGTCTCTAAGTGAAAATGTCTTGGGGACAAGTTATCCTTCAGAGCCTCTAATTTAGACTGACACTCTTTTGCAGTACAATGGGAAAGTTGGGGGCTTTGTCCATTGAATTAGATATAAAACCAAATCCCAGCTGACCTCTTGGGCCTTTACAATTATCTCAAGTTATGTTTCCTGGCAAACATTTACTCCTCAACCAACACCATCAGACAGATTTCTAACTTAAAGAGTATGATGACACCTTGTACCCTGCATTACTTCATTGGATACATTGTATCTGGGGCATTGAAGATTGTGAAAAATGTATCAAACTGCATGTTACCTCATGCCAACTAAAATTGATCATTTTCATAAAATGGATAATAACAAGCTCTATGATCTGCATGAAAAAAAAATGCAGTGAGAAATGAAAAATTCATAGAAGGAAATTGGTGCATGCAATGACATATTAAGGGAGAGCTACACTGAAGGATCCCTTCAGATCAATCCAGGTAGGGCATCCTCTGCTTTAGATTAAAATTATCATCTCAGCCTGGTTGTGTCAAACTTTCATTCATTTTCCACAATAATTGTGATCTGGCTCATTACAGCAGTCCTTACCCTTGTGATCACACAATCCCTGTTCTACACAGGCAGCTGCCCTAACATTCAATTTTAAGTGATAGAGAAATGGATTAAAGAGTTGCTCTAGTTAAAGACCTCATGAATAGTGCAAGGCACCAGAGGAACTCCTATTTATTGTTGGTAACATGCATGTTGAAGCAATGGATGAAATCTCAGGTGAAAAATCATCTGGGGCCTTAACCTGATGCAGCTTGAAAATAGCCTATACTCCTGGTGAAGCCTACAGTTGATTCCCTTCCGTTCACTCATACATTGAAAAGAAATTAAAATGGCAACAAATTTTGAAAGCATACCCAGAGCTTGCCTCATAAACAACTGCAAAAGACATACATGTTTATGCCCATACTTTGTAGTCTCAAGCAGAAATGTCATTTACAGCCCAATGATAGGTGATGTGCATGGCACAATATAGCTCTGTAAGGCTGTCTTCATTAAAGTACAGAGGAAATTCTGCTGATCAGTTAAGCTGAGGCACTAAATTCTATTGAGGAATGTCTACTTGACATAAAATCTCCACCCATAGCATTTCCAGTCATTGGTTGTAATTTCCTGTGGTTGCTCTTCACCTTTTAATTCATAAAGCTTATCGGGCGAAGGATGACATATGCAATTGTTCATGTAATGCAGCCTACGCACTAACATAGTATTGAAGGCACAATAATCCATTCATCCACCATAATTGTATCCACAAGGATGATGGGCAGCGTGTAGCACAACGCTGCTACAGTGCCAGCGAACAGGGTTCAAATCCAGCAACGTCTGTAAGAAGTTTGTACATCCATGTCTACATGGGTTTCCTTTGGGTGCTCTGGTTTCCTTCCGTTCTTCAAAAAACATACAGGGGGATAATTGGGCGGCTCAGGATCGTGGGACAGAAGGAGCTGTTATTGTGCAGCAGGTCTAAATTTAAAATTTTAAATGTGTATGAAGTCAAGGCAACTTGCAAACCCAATGATAAGATTTGAGGGAGTTGTCAGGACTGTCAAGAATAAAATGGGGTTAGCTTAACTGGGTGGTTGACAAGAACTTGATGGGCTGAAGGCTCTATTTCCATCCTGCATGCTTCTATAAGGAACAATTTTAATGAAAGCTAGACCTCAGCAGAGGAGATTCTCCTGATTTGAGAGAGTAAGATTCATTTTCTATTCTGGAAATTTTATAGCACAGATGCAATCTAATTTCTGGCAGTTGGTGTTGAAAATCACAAGGAGAGACCAACAATTCAGCAACTCCACATTTCACTAAGAGAGAAAAAAAAAATCCCTTATTTTAGTCATTTAGTGAGAACCACTTCTCTCAAAGGTTGCCAGGCATATTTTTAATCCTTTCAAAATAAATGGGTTTTGTTAGTCATTACACCAGGTCTTACCTATGCCTCATTTCCTCTGGAAATGAATATTTGTAAGGTTGTTTTGGATTGTTAACCACATTAATCATCCAGACCAGGTAAGGACAGCAAATTTCCTCCTCAGGTGGATTTTTCTAGACAGATCCATCATGGGCACTGATCTCCCATCCCTTGAAGAAATCTGCGTAAGATATATTGACTCAAGGCGGCAGCCAACATCACGAAAGATTGCCATCTGCCTGTTCACAATCTCTTCTCACAGTTACCTTCATGTAGAAGTTATAGAAACCTGGTCCAAAATCTATAGGAGTTGGAAAGCCACTGCAGGAACAAATGATCTGTCCGCAATATTGGTATATCACTTATTTTTGCACTAACTAGAATTATGAATATTTATTTTTATTTATTTTCTCTTTTTCTGTCCTATGGTAAAATGTAATTTTAACTAAGAATATTCAGAATCAGAATTTATTGTCATGAACATGTCACAAAATTCATTGTTTTGCGGCAGCGTCTCAGTACACATTCAGGAAAATCCCCGCTATCCAAAATTCAAGTAACTGGCAACCCCAAGCATTCACCAAAAAATATCGAAGAGATAATTTTTTTTTAAATTAAAATGATAAGAAAAAATTTAAAAAATAAATAAAAGTTTAAAATTCTAAAAGTAAATGTTCTCCGAAGAAACAGACAAAACCTTGGTGAAGGTGAGAGCAAACGTTCAGCAAGCTGAGCATCTTAGTCATGTCCTGCCTACAGCCGCTGTTTGAATAAAGTTATGTTTAAATAACATGATGGCGCCCAGGATGAAGAGCCAGCCTATACCACTTCCCGCTGGGGCAACTCTCCCAAAGCGTCTCCTTATCCCTGCTTAGTAAGAGTCTTTATTAGTATATCTTTGTTAGTATATTATTAAGTATAACGACAGTGCAACGCTGTTACAGCATCAGTGAACGAGCTTCGAATTTAAATTTAAATTTTGTAAATTACAGGAATTAGATCATTAAAGTGAACTTTACATAATTAAGAACTACAATGCTGATTCTCTTTTCAAATTACTTTCTGGTTTATACTGCCTTTGTCCTTTACACTACTTATTCTAAATGCTGGTGTGTTAGGCATTGAACAAGTGAATCTCAAGCAAACAGAAATTTGCATGTCCAGCATCTACCAATCACTGTCGGATAACAGAGGTTTTACAATAAAAATCCATTTGTACACCTGGTACATTGTACTTATTTATGTACAAGACAATAAGCTCTCATTCAGTCAATCTTAAACATCAATCCAGTCATTTCAAAGACAGCATAATTGAGGTAATATTTTATTCCAGCTTTATTTAATTACTTGAATTGAAATTGGGTCTTGAATTATTGTTAAATTCAGTGAACGGGATTTGGAGAGACAATCCACAAAAGCGGAACAGTTTAAGAAGGTGAGTATGGTGCAGATAAGATTATTTCCCGATGAATGGGAGTTGGAGTTAGAGTGTGCGAGAGTGGAACTGTTTAAGAAGAGGTACAAGGGGACAAGAGAAGAGGTAACAATAGATAAGAGTGACAGGGAGGCAGTATCACTGAAGCTGCAGGGGCCAGGCAGCCTGGTGACTGTCAGGAGTGGGAAAGCAAAAGCAACCAGGCAAGTGGTGCAGGGTATCCCTGTGGATATCCCATCAATAATAAGTATACTGCTTTGAATACTGTTGTGGGGGGGGGGGTGGGGGAGGTGGCACAACCTACTAGGACAAAGCCACAGTGACTGGGTCTCTGGCACTGAGCTTGGCCCTATGGCTCAGAAGGGGGAAAAGGAAAGAGGAAGTGATAGTGGGTTCAATAGTTAGAGGTGCAAACAGGACATTCTCTGGTCATGGGATAGTTCATTAGCCCTGAGGAGATAGAGTGCCCCAGCCAAACCATCCTGTTCCTGGAAATGAGTGGTATTCAGTCCAAGGGAGATCCCCAAAAGAGTGACGATCTGTATCTTCTCATGATTAATGAGGCATCCGTGTGGCTGGAGGGATGTGACCACTACATCTAGGGCCTGCATCCAAGAGTCACTGCAGCAGCACATTGTCAATGTGACAGAGAGATACTTGAGTTCAGCTGTATCCCTGTAATTCCCTGGCTATTGGATCATGGCACCTTGTGGAGTTATGTATGTACCCCTCGGGAAGGTGGCAAAAGATGTACTCCCACATAAAGACAAACTGGCCCTGTGTTTCTGGATTCCCACAAGCAATCCGATCTCACTAGTATGCAGATTAACTAAACCATACATGTATTGAGAGCTAAAACAAACAGTACCTGCCATTCCTCTCCCAATGTACAGGTTTGGCACATCAATTAACAAGTTAAGTACTATTTACACAATTTAATGGATGAGACATGATAGTCTCTTCAGGGTGCATGTCACAAATAGCCCCCACCCTTCACAAGCATACAGTTCACAATTAGTCCTCCAGTGTCACGCACAGCTCAAAAACTAGAGTGAAGCTTAGGGATGGTTCCAAGTGAGAGAGAGAGAAATTCAAGATTCAAGAGTATTTTGTTAAAATGTAATAAAACAAAAAATATGATATTACACAAATTCACCCAATTTCCAGATCCAAAGCTCCCACATGATCAGGAAGCCTCCAGCATCCTCAGCACCCTCTCGCATCTCGGTTACAATACCTGGTACCTCTTCAGCCTGTTTAGAGCCAGTCTCCAGCAGTCTGCAACCTGGTGTGAGTTCCTTGACCAGAATTGCCAGTAGCTCGCAGCCAGTGTTAGTTCCTCGCATCGAGTCACCAACAGCCTGCCGTTTGTGTTTTCCTCGGTATCAGAGCCCCTCACTCATCTCCCTCTCAAATGGGGGTGGTCTCCTAGTTTTCTGGTGCCCTATGCCAGTCAACGGCTTCCTCAGAGACTGCAACCCCTCATGGCTGATGCACCCGCATCTTGGGGCCTGAACCACGTCACAGGATCTTAAAATAAACCAGAGCTGTACTGAGCCAACAGCAGACAGACTGGGCAGTTAGACCACGCAGATGTCCATGGTGACTTCGGTCCCTGCTCTCTGTGGGCCCACAATACTGCCAGCACTGCCATTGCAATAGTTCTGGCAATTCTACCATTTTTTTTTCAATTCTTAAAATAAAAGTTAAATTAGGTGGGGGTGGGGGTCCTTATCTTGATTGACATAGGGAAGTGAATTTCTTATTAATAAGTGGGTATCTGATTTTTTGTTAAATTTAATCTATCATAATCAATGTAGAGATATATGTTTCAGAATTATGTTGGAAAAAAAACAAACCATTTAACAGGAACCAGAACCATCGGAAGAAAATGACAAAAAATGATGAAAGCTTTGATCTTATCCAGGGAGCCATCATTTCCAATATTATGGAGATGGAACAATCACCATGAACAGTATTTATTATGGAATGGATTGAATTTTTACTCTGTTGTATGTTGTATCTACCTTGTTTACTCAGAATATATCAAATGAAATGAAAATAATATCATTAATGGTTTTTTGCCCCCCAATAAATATCAGGAATATGTTTTCAACATTAATTTCAGAATAACTCATTTAAACCTATGAATATTTTTTTAAATGAGATTTTGTTTTTATTTAAGAAACTATTATCTTGAAACAGGGCTTTTTTTTTGCTTTCCCATTACTTTTGTTGAGAGTGTTTCCTGAATTACAGGTACTCTTAAAAAATATAAAATGTGTGCAGTTTATGTTGTATTTGACAAACTATAACAAGGATACAGGCAAGTAAGAGCCAAAATGTGCGTACTTACTTTTTGGTCAGCTCCCTGGGTTCCATCAGCTGGGCACAGCCAAATTGATTCCTGTGCGCATGCGTGAGGCTTCGATTGGTGCACGAGCAGTGGGTTCATGTATTGGAATTTAGTTGGCACATGTGTGAGAGTTAAGTGCAAGGCACAGACTTTGGTACTCCATGCACAGGGAAAAAAAAATTCTGACTTACATCCATTATGAAATACGACTGATCCTTTGGTCCCAATTACGTTCGTATGTCGGGGAGTACCTGTATATTTGCTTCAGTGTTTCTTCCTCAGACCTTCATATTGCCTGTCCTCTTTGGTGGTAGAGGTGTTGGCAGCACTTTGATGCCAATGTCATTCTGTTTGCAGCCAAGAGGAAATATACTTGCTGCAGGGTAAAATCCAGTTTGTTGCACTTTACTTCTCTATAAGGCTTTCTACTTAGTGAATCAAATGACAACTGACAAAACTCATCCCAAGTGTGAGTGACAGTTTCAACTGTTAGGCAGCTGTGGACCAGAACCCAGATCAGTAAGATTGTTGCACAACAGTTACAACCATTACGATCCCAAGCTAGTGTGTGTGTGTGTGTGTGTGTGTGTGTGTGTGTGTGTGTGTGTGTGTGTGTGTGTGTGTGTGTGTGTGTGTGTGTGTGTGTGTGTGTGCGCTTATTTCCATCTTGGCTCTGGAATTCATAGAAACATAGAAACATAGAAGATAGGAGCAGGAGTAGGTCATTCGGCCCTTCGAGCCTGCTCCGCCATTCAACGAGATCATGGCTGACCTTAAAGTTCAGTACCCCGTCCCCACCTTCTCTCCGTAGCCTTTAATAGAAACATAGAAGATAGGAGCAGGAGTAGGTCATTCGACCCTTCGAGCCTGCTCCGCCATTCAACGAGATCATGGCTGATCTTAAAGTTCAGTACCCCGTCCCCACCTTCTCTCCGTAGCCTTTAATAGAAACATAGAAGATAGGAGCAGGAGTAGGTCATTCGGCCCTTCGAGCCTGCTCCGCCATTCAACGAGATCATGGGTGATCTTAAAGTTCAGTACCCCGTCCCCGCCTTCTCTCCATAACCTTTAATACCCTTATACTGAAGAAATAGATCTAATCCTCTCTTAAATAGATTTAATGAACCTGCCTCTACTGCCCTCTGAGGCAATGAATTCCACAGATTCACCACCCTCTGGGTCAAGAAATTCCTCCTCATCTCGGTCCTAAATGGTTTGCCTATTATCCTCAAACCATGGCCCGGGTTCTGGATTTTCCCATCATTGGAAACATCCCATCTGCATCCATTCTGTCCAGTCCTGCGAGAATTTTATAGGTCTCTATGAGATCCCCTCTCAATCTTCTAAACTCCAGCGAGTACAATCCCAATTTGCGCAATCTTTCCTCATAAGTCATTCCCTTGTAAAGCTTTGTTTCTATATCCTTTAATTAAAGAGGATTATTTTTCTGACTATTGATGAAGACCTTTGTTATCAGTCTTGTATAACCTTCATATTGCTTCTTTGTCTGAGTATATTTTATAACTATCCTCTGAAGAACTCTGTTTCCTTTATTGTGCCAAAAGTATGAGAAACAATATTGCTATTGCTGCTGTCGTTCTTCTCATTGCAAGCATTACCCTTCAATACATTTATGAAATTGAATTTCCTGAAAAAAACATATACTCCTTGCCTTGTGAAACATGGCCATTCTACACAATGAATTCTCAACAACAATTAAAACTCATCTTTTAAACAAACAATATAACAAAACATCAAAGATGTCAGGAAAAACCTAATCCTAACAGCTCTTAATTTTTAAGGTATTTTTGTCAGCCAAAAGCTGCAAATAACTTTGAAAAGCAAAATGGACTCCCTTTAACAATGAGTCTTTTTATTAACTCTGAAAAGATCTTTCACTTCTTTAAATAGCATCCTGGCAAAATGTAATGTCTTAGTTCTATTGGTGACACACAAAAATCCTTCAATTTACATTCATACTTTTTTTCTAAACCATTGGAATCACTGACTTCTGACCCACAGAGACCCCATAACTGCCAGACTCATTCCCTGAGCTACTCCAAACTACACTATGGAAATTAAGAGCAAGCAAATGAAAAATAAATTCACACAAAATGTGCTGATTTTGTATTGATTGCACACTTTAATGATGTGGAGACTGGCTGGATTCCAATCTAATTATAAACACTGCCTCTCATCAAAGAAATCGGAGCATTCATAATACCTGTTCCCTATTTGTTCTGATTTCCACAGCAACACCTGTGATAGAATACCCATTGAGGGTTAAAGGTCAATGATAATTGTAGTGTCATGAACCAAGTGACAATTCCAATTTTATGCAGGATGCTTAAAATGACCTTGACCTTGGGGCCTGAAAGGCATTTTAACTTCCTGACAAAGTGTTGTAAACAGTTATACATTAAAACAATCCTATTAGCCAAATGTATTTGGTAGTGAACAGCTTCCTTGCCTAGAGTCACAAATAACACTTCTGTGTTTCATTAGGAAAATTATACTTTAATCTATAAACTGACTAATCACACAATATAAAATGGCATTCTTGCAGATTTAGGCGGCTAGTGTTTTCAGGGATTTACCTAGCTTCACAAGTCAGCAGAATTTTAATGTTTACAGATACATTTTGCGGTCTTAAATATTCTAAAGAAAATGAAAATGTTGCCTTTTGACTGCAGAATCCTTTCATAGCATTCACAGTCCCAATTACTGTAAGCAAAAATAATTTTCTTTATCTGAGACAGACTACATAAACATCACTACAGAGGACTCGACAGCCTCAAAGTGCATTGATATGAAAGAGAGCTGCATCATGCCATTTCTGCTTATAGTAGGCACCATTCTTGGTGACCTGAAGTAATATGAACCATTTATACAAATTATATCTTTTACCCTGATTCATACAATTCATAAATGTTCAAGTATGATTTGCTGTTTCTTCAAAATATCTTTAAACTTTTCTTTTTTGAATTTAGTATTGAATACATTCTTTGACTAATGAGCTGTTGTTTTCTCCTTTAGGCACAGAAGAACGTCTGAAGAAGGTCATAAGTTTATCATGTGATCACTGAGTCAGAAGAAAATAAATGGGCTGTTATATGTAAAATTAAAACTCCATTGTCTCTGATATTAAACTACATTATTTTTTTAGATCTTGCTACAAGTGGCAATGATGTAGATGGCCTTACTTTTCCTGATCTATTCTCTTTTACTTCAATACAAAGAAACAGAAATTTACTGTTTGAAAATACATAAAAGCTAATTAAAGACTGATACCTTGATTTTAAGCCAAACTGTAACTATTTATGGATTAATTACACGTTACCCAAGGTGTAAATGAAGCTGTGTTGATGCACATTGTTGTCAATATTAAAGATTTTAATTTGGAGCCCAATATTCTTTCTTCATCTGAAAACAGGAGAATACCTGTTTTTTTTTTCCCCCCACAATTAACGCCTCACTAATGAAATTACATGGCTTTGAAATGTGTGATTTCTGAGAATGAGATTTCATTAGTGATTTGTTAATTATGAGGAAAAAACAGCTTTCTCCCATTTAATGTTTAAAAAAAAAAGAACTACAGCCCCAAAGGAGTAATTTGGTACTTTGCACTGTAATCAAAAAGAAAACCATATCTGAACCAATGTTGAAATGGTATATCTGCAAGCAGATCCAACAATTATATTATTTGGTTAGTTAAAACAATGTTTAACTTCTTGTGAATATCTGACTCCAACAAAAGATATACCAGTTCATTCAGTTACTAATGGTTTATGATTAATTTGAATTTAAAAAAATGACATGAAAATGCATGTGGTAACCTTAACTAACTTTTTAGCTTACCAACCACGAAACTTGATTATTTGAACAATTCAGCTGACTACATAATATGTAGAAACTCTAATGCAATACATCTCTGATTGTTAGTTCTAATGGGGCAATCTAGGGTGCTTACACTGGTGTGTTGATAAGTTTGAACAAAGATAGGAGGAAGGGCAGGTAGTGTTGAGGAACCATTGAGAGTCTGGCAAGAAAATGGCAGATGGAATCCGGTGTAGAGAAACATATCATCATGCCCTTTGGTGGAAAGAATGAAGACCTAGAATATTTTCTAAATAGGCAACGTTCATAAATTGGAAGTGTAGAGGGACTTGATACTCCTTGTGCCAGATTCCCTTAAGTTTAACTTGCAGGTGGAGTCAGTGTTAAGGAAGGCAAATGCAATGCTAGGATACATTTTGAGAGGGAAAGAATATAAAAGAGGGAAATAAAGTTGAGATATTGTTCAGAATGCACTTGAAGCATTGTGAGCAGTTCTGGGTTCCTTACCAAAGGAAGGTTATGTTGGCATTAGAGAAGGTCCAGAGGAGGTTCATAAGAATGATCCCTGGAATGAAAGGTTTATCATGAGGAGAATTTGATGGTTCTGGGACTGTACATGATGGAGTTTAGAAAAGTTAAAGGGTGGGAGGGAATCTTATTAAAAGCTATTGAATGCAAAGACCTGGATAAAGTGAACATGAAGAGGACGTTTCCCATGGAGGGGGCGTCTGGGACCAGAGGGCACACTCTCAGAATACAAAAATATCCCTTTAGAACAAACATGAGGATTCTTTTTTTTACCCTGAGGGTGGTGAATCTGTGGAATTGATTGCCATGGACAGCTGTGTATGCCAATAATTTTCTATATTTAAGACAGAAATGTGTTTTTGATTAGAAAGGGAATCAAGGGATATGGGGAGAAGGCAGGATTATGGGGCTGAAAGGAGAGTAATCAGCTATGATCAAATGGTGGAGGTGGACTCTATGAGCCAAACCGGCCTAATTCTGATTCTATGTCTTAAGATCTTATTGTGTAAAGAGACGCTGATGAGGCTCAATGGCTAGGAAACATTCTCGGATAGAAATGATCATCAGTGTTTCGGATCGGGACCCTTTATGGAGGTTAAGCTACAAGGGGGAGGTATCCTATATAAAGAGGGTAAAAAAGAAGGGTTGAGAGGTGATGGGGTATTGTAAAGAAGAAGGTAGAAGAGGTGGGGGGGACTGGTAAAGAAGTAACTAAGGGAGGGGGGTATGTTGGAGAGAAGTGTGGGAAAGAAGTTATGAAAACTGTGGAACTAGATCATGTGGGAGATATTACTTGATCAGAATGTTTAATTGCATAACTTCTGGGATAAGATAGTTGATCCTATGAGCAGAGATTGATATCACAGGAATAAATTTCAGAGGTATAGCATGCCATTATGACTGTTTATTGTGTTGGGCACTGTGACCAGAGATGAATTTCTATACAAATGGCTTCATGCAGTTATGTGCATTTTATTTGTTGCTATTTTAAAGCAAGGATCAATTTTCTTATTTTTACTCAAAAGAAACGAGTCTTAGCATGTGTTAATATTGTACCATGTTAATCTAAACTAAAAATAAATTATTCTTGAAATATTCGGAAATATTGAAATATCGCATTTCACATTAGATCAAAATGAAGGAACAGAAAGCAAATGTTAAATCAAGATTCAAGGATTTTTTTCATGTAATCACAAGAGATTAAACACAAAATGACAATCATCACAGAAAATATAGAATAAAGTTTGTGAGAGTGGGATCCATTTTTAAGGAGACAGTATGGGAGCTTAAGACAATTTGAAACACAAGTTTTTAATTAAGATGATTTACAATTTTATAACCAGCATTTTTTAAATTAACTTTAAAACCAATTAAAAAGGATCCACTATTGTCTCTATCTGACATGTGCGTGTCTCCTTAAAAATGGATATGATACAATCCAAAGTTGTGGGTATGGCAAATTTCTACAGCTGTTTCATGTAAGAAAATTGCTATCAAGTAACTATTTTTTGGTATGGTTGCCAGCTCTGTATAGAGATGACATCAAACAGTTTTGTGGTTAGACATTTCAGACCCCACTAAATGAAAACATCATGGAAATATCCTCCACTTGTGGCACTCAGCATGTTAGGAAAGAGCAGCATTCTCAGCAAAGATTAACACACTAGGTGAATTTAATTTAGAATTAACCATGTAATAATTATATGATTCCACAAAAGTAACACGACGGAAATTTTTGAACCATTTTAGAACTGAAAAAAAAAATTTAAAAAACCTTATTCAAATTTTGAGAATGTGGAAAAATCTCACAAGAACTTAAAAAAATTGGAAAATTATTTATTAATATTTTATCATGGGTAAGTCAGAAGAAATTACTATGGAGAACAATAATAATAATAATAATACAGGTACTCCCCGACTTGTGACCTAAGTGACTTACATCCATCCACACATATGACCAAAACTTTTTTAAAAATCAAGAAAATTTATAAAATTTACATGGATTATGTTATATTTGACAAACGGGGCATGTAAGAGCCAAAATGTGCATACTTACCTTGTTAGTTGACATCCCAGATCAGTAGGCTAGGCACGGCCATCTTGATTCCTGTTGCGCATGCGTGAGTCTTCAGTTGGCACATGCATGGCAGGTTTGCATATTGGAATTCGGTTGGTGCATGCATGAGAGTTGAACACTTTAACAATATTGACTTTGCACCCTTAGCTCTCATGCATGCACCAACCGAACTCCAATATGCAAACCTGCCATGCACGCGCCAACTGAAGACTCACACATGCGCACCAGGAATCAAGATGGCTGTGGCCAGCCCTGGGACCCCAGCTAACAAGGTAAACATGGACCAGAATGTGGAACAATCTGCCAAATTCAGGAAGCTTTAAGTTGTTATCATCAAATCTATGAAGAAAAAAAAAAGATTTGATTAAAAAGTTTGCTTTAAAACTTCAGTACTCCATGGAGGTGAACAAAATTCCAACCTACATCCATTTCGAGATATGACCAATCCTTCAGACCCAATTACAATCACAAGTCCGGGATGATGAGGGGGGAGGAGGAAGGAGAAAGGGTGGAGGGGGAATGGGGAAGGAGGAGTTTTTCAATTATTTCCAAAGTAGAAGGTACAAACATATAGGTTAACCAATGGAGTGAAAAAAATATTTATAAGTACAAATGTAATATTAGCTAAAATAAAACAAAAGAAAAGTAATGGGTCTAAAAGTCAGCAAGTCCCACTGACCCTTATGGATGTCACATTAAGATATGACCTGGGTTGTTGCAAAATGTGCTTTTTGTGGCTTGCTACATTCTAAAATGGATAGAAAAGTAAAAATTTCAACAACATTATTCAAGAAAAGAAAGAACGCAAACATAATGAAATATGTTTGCCTTCTCATCAGTTACTGGAAACCTGTTATTAAGGAAACTGTATTAGGTAAATGATACTTGAAACAGAAAATCATAATATGGTTAGCCAGAGTCAACATGAAAGAGAAATAGTGTTGTTGATAATGTAACCAGCAGGAGGGATTATGCTGAACCAATGGATTTAGTGAAGGGTTGGATTACAATGGTCAGGAAATCTTCCTACAATTATGCAGAGGTTGTGAGAAATCATACTGAGAAAATTTCATGCACTTTTTCACTTTGCTTCCAAGGAATAATATATTTTTCTTTGAGCCAGAGGAACAAAAGTTTGCTGGACTGATACAGTTTCTGATTATCCAAAAACTACTTTACTGAAATTCTCAGTTATCCACAAAAATATTCAGTGGTGACATAACATCACAAGTTGAAAAAAATGTTTTACCTGCCGTTATCAAGTGGGACAGCATTTTGAATCCAATGGAGCTCCCGAGTACTCAAGTGAGCTGTTAGTGCCATTTTGAATGTTGCTGCATTTATCTTATTTTTGCAAGCAGAGATCACATTTCTTTTGGTTAAAAACTAAACTTTATTTCATGTTTGGGAAAACCTTCCCTTGCTCTGTGCTGTTTTAACCGCTGACACTACTGGGCTGGGGTCAGAGTGGGGACCTTGAGATCCCGGACAGATTTTGGCGATGGCAGTGGGGAGGTGTTGGGGATCAGAGTTGGGACCTCGGGCTCATGGGCAGGTTCGGCGACAGCGGTGGGGAGGTGTTGGGGATCTGGATAGGGACCTCAGGCTCCCGGGCAGGTTCGATGGTGACAGCAGGGGGGAGGTGTCGGGATCAGCGATGGCCAATACAAGTTTTATGCTGCTTAAACTGGGCTGCTTAGATATCCATAAAATGCAGTCCGGTACCGAGCGTTTTGGATAATCAGAAACATGCTGTATTTGGAATAAGCAGTTGGTCCATTTTTGGGAAAATGATTGAATGGTTGCAGTGAAGGACACCACTTGCAAAGAACCACTCTCCAGTTCCACGCACATCCTCTTTCCATAGCGGCTTGCAGATGTTGCTCCATCAAATCTTGAGCTAGTACCCTTTGAACTCCGGAACAAAAACTACCTCCACCGTACCCACAGACTATGTATTCTAGATTCCAATGATATGCTACCAAGAAAAACTTTTTACCTCGTATCACTATCAGTTCTTATTTCTTTTATATTTTATTTCTAGTCAGTGATTCCCTGCAACAAAGTGAACAGCCCTCCCTCTGTTCAGACCTCATTGTTTTATTTACCACCATAAAATCTCCAAACAGCTTTTTTTTCCCTTTCCAAAGAAAACAGGGCCAGCTACTTAAATGATTTTTGGGGCTGTCGACCCTCATGTCAAGAATCGTTATCATGGATCTCTTTTAGACACTCTTCCTATAATGTGGTGAACAGAATGGAATGCAATATTCCTGAAGAAGCAACTCCAGTACCGTGAGTTATATCATATTTGTCCTTCATTTGTTCAAAAGATAATAATTTATTTCCCGAAAAACAATTTTCTATTCTTTTGATCCCTTTTCTCTCCCATTCTCTAAAGGAAAGGTTATCTATTGTGAAAGGGATTAGTTGATTTTGCGTCATTAATTTTGGTAGTTGATAATTTGTTTTATTCCTTTCTACGTGAATCTTCTTCCAAATGTTGAGCAGATGGTGCAGTACTGGTGAATTCCTATGTTGCACCAGCTTTTCATCTCACTTATATAGTATATGTTCAGGTACCTTCTCCCTTATTTTATCTAGCTCTAATCTGGTCCAATCTGGTTTTTCCCTTGTTTGATACAAATCTGATAGGTATCTTAATTGTGCTGCTCTATAATAATTCTTAAAGTTTGGTAGCTGTAAGTCCCCTTGTTTGTACCATTCTGTTAATTTATCTAGTGCTATCCTTGGTTTTTCCCCTTTCCATAAGAATTTCCTTACTATTTTCTTTAGCTCCTTGAATTTCTCTGTTAGGTGAATTGGTAACGATTGAAATAGGTATTGTATCCTTGGGAAGATATTCATTTTAATGCAATTTACCCTTCCTATCAGTGTTAGTGGTAAGTCTTTCCAATGTTCTAAGTCATCTTGTAATTTCTTCATTAATGGCTGATAATTTAGTTTTTATAGATGGCCTAGATTATTATCTAGTTTTATACCTAGGTATCGAATTGCTTGTGTTTGCCATCTAAATGGTGATTCTTTCTTAAACGTTGTGAAATCCGCATTATTCATTGGCATTGCTTCACTTTTATTTGTGTTGATCTTGTACCCCGATATTTCTCCTTATTCCTTCAATTTCTTATGTAATTCTTTTATTGATATTTCTGGTTCTCCTAAGTATACTATTATGTCATCTGAAAATAGACTGATTTTATATTTCTTCTCTTTTATTTTTATCCCTCTTATTTTATTTTCTGTTCTTATCAGTTCTGCCAGTGGTTTTATAGCTAACGCGAACAGTGAGGGAGATAATGGACATCCCTGCCTAATTGATCTGCTTAATTTAAATTGGCTTGATATATATCCATTTACTGTCACCTTCACCAATGGTTCCTTATATAATGCTTTAATCCAATTAATATATTTCTCTGGTAGGTTGAACCTCTGTAGTACTTTGAATAAATAATTCCATTCTACTCTGTCAAAGGCTTTCTCTGCGTCTCAGGCAACTGCCACTGTTGGTGTCTTGTTTCCTGGTACTGCATGGATTAAGTTAATGAACTTACAGATATTGTCCATTGTTCGTCTTTACTTAATACAGTTTGATCTAGTTTTACTATTTTTGGTACACAGTCGGCCAATCTATTTGCTAATAGTTTAGCTATTATCTTATAATCTGTGTTAAGTAGAGATATTGGTCTATACAATGCTGGTGTTAGTGGATCTTTCCTCGTCTTTGATATTACTGTAATTATTGCTGTTTTGCATGAATCTGGCATGTTTTGTGTTTCTTCAATCTGGTTCATTATTTCCAGGAGAGAAAGAATTAATAAGTCTTTAAATGTTTTATGGAATTCTATTGGGAGTCCATCCTCTCCTGGCGTTTTATTGTTCGGTAGTTATTTTAACATATCCTGTATTTCCTCTATTTCGAATGATTTTATTAATTTATTTTGCTCCTCTTCTTGCAATTTCAGTAGTTCAATTTTAGCTAGAAACTCATCTATTTTGTCTTCATTCCCTTCATTCTCAGTTCGACATAGTTGCTCGTAGAATTCCTTGAAGTTTTCATTGATCTCCATTGGGTTATATGTAATTTGTTTGTCCTTTTTCCTTGATGCCAATACCATTCTTTTAGTTTGTTCCGTCTTAAGCTGCCAAGCTAGTATTTTGTGCATTTTTTTCTCCTAGCTCATAATACTTCTGTTTTGTCTTCATTATGTTCTTCCCCACCTTGTATGTTTGTAGTGTTTCATATTTTTTTTTTGTCCACCAATTCTCTTCTTTTTGTTGTATCTTCCCTTATTGCTAATTCTTTTTCTGTACTTGCTATTTCCCTTTCAACTGAAAACCTACTTGAAGGACAAATTGGGAAGCAGACTGAGGTTATCAGAAGGAAGCAATTTTGAATATGTGATTACAGACACAATAATAATTAAAAGATTTATAAAAAACATGTACATCAAACTGCAAGAGAAAGAGAACGAGGAAACAAGCTGTAAATCCAAACAAAAATGGGAACAAGATCTAAACATAAAGATAAAGAATGAAACATGGGAAAAGCTATGCTCCGGAACTATGAGAAATACAATAAACACGAGGTTACGCATGATATAATATAATTGGTTACACAGGCTATACACCACACCCAAAAAGTTAAATAAATGGGACCCAACAGTATCAGACAGATGTTTTTTTGTTGTAAGAAGGAAACAGGAACAACAGTACATGCAATTTGGGCATGTGAGAAAGTGGAAAAGTTTTGGGAAGATCTAAATCAGATATTAAATAAAATCACAAAAGCAACATACCAAAAAATCCAGAGATCTTTCTTCTAAGTAATATAAGAAGTAAAGAACTTGGACTCGATTTGGATGGAGCATAAAAAAGATTTATTATGATAGCCTTAGCTGTAGCAAAAAAATGTATTATGTCAACCTGGAAATTAGAAGACAACTTGAGAATACAACAATGGTACATAGAAATGAATAAATGTATTCCAATGGAAAAAAATAACATATAATTTAATAAATAACATCACAGTATTCAAACAAATTTGGGAACCATACATGGAACACAACAGAGAGGGCCTACCGCGGACCTCCACCCCCTAAAATGACAGAATGAGATGAAGACGAAATGAACTGACCCAGTATGTAAAAGTAGAAGATACAAATTTCTTGTTTATTTTCATTGTGTGATGACATTGTTTAATGGGTTTAATGTATCATATATGTTGACCGTTGAGTGGGTGGGGAGGGGGGTGAAGGAGGGAGCGAAGGGAGGGGGTTAAAGGGGAGAAAATGACACTGTTATATTCAAGAGGGAAATGTTTGTGTGTATTTTCATTAGTATGGTTCATAGTGTGAAAATTTTTTTTTAACTTAAAAAAGAAGCAACTCCAGTGTCTTAAAAAGGTTCAGTATAACTTCTCTATTGTAATATACATGTCTTAATAACCAATTTCATAAACTACCTTCCCACTTTCAACAATTTGTTCCCTCTTACCTCCTGGTCCCTCTGCAAATGCCGCAGCAATCATCAAGGATCCAGCACACACTCTATTCTTGTTGCTGCCCTCAGGAAAGAGGTATAGGTGCCACAAGACTCACACCACCAGATTCAGGAACAGCTGTTCTCCCTCCTCCAAAAGACTTTTCAAGAACAAACTCAATCAGGACTCTCACTTGTACATTTTATTGATTTTTTTTTCCTCTCTGCATTGCACAGTTTGTTTACATTCATTATCTATTTACATTTCTTTATTTGTCTACATGTATACACTGCGTACAGGTTTTTTTTTTGCACCACCAATAAGTGGAAATTTTGCCTCGTCCAGAGGAAACAGAATCTCAGTGTTGTATGTGATATCATGTATGTACTCTGATAATAAATCTGAAATCTGAATCGGAAATGCCTCTCTGTTTTAGTACAGTACACTTGTATGGTCTCTCCTCATTCTTCCCACCACAATACATTACCTAATATTCTTCACATTAAACTTCATCTCATTCTGCCTGCCTGTATGTTTCCTGCTGAAACTTATCCCTCTACCCTTTGAATTTTATAATAGAATACTTCTAATGGCGATGATGGCCAAATTAAATTAATCCTGTACATGGCTACTGAATATCTCCCCATTCTCTGCCTGTTCATGCACTTATTTAAATGCCTCTTAAATATCACAATCATATCTGATTCAACCTGGCAGTGCATTCCAAGCACTGACCACTTTCAGTGTAAAAAGACTTGCCTTACAAATCTCCTTTAAATGTTCTCCCTCTCATCTTAAAGCAGTGCCCTCAAATATCTGACTCTGGTTAATAGACTCTGACCATCGACCCTATCCATACAGCTCATAATCTTATGTATAGAGGTGTCCTCTCAGCCTCCGATGTTCCTGAGAAAACAATTCAAATTTGTTCAACATTTCCTTATACCTAACACTGTCTAATCCAGGCAACATATTGGCTAACCTTTTCTGCTCTGTCCTCAAAACCTCCATGCCCTCCTGTATGTGGTGTCAGACCTGGACAGAATGGTCTAAATATTGTCCAACCAAAGTTTAATACACTCAAAACATGACCTCTCAATCCTTGTACATAACATCTAGACTGATTACTCTTCTCCTACTTTACCACCCTATTCACTTTATTGCCAAGAACAGCTAAAGATCCCACTGTGTATCAATGCTCCCTTATGTCCTGCTGTTTACTGTATACATTTGACCTCAGAAGCACAATGCCTCACACTTATGTGGATTAATCTCCACTTGT